>NC_064630.1:411525784-412775784 GCF_023864275.1 Schistocerca cancellata
AGAGCCATTTGAAACATTTTTTTTTTTTTTTGCGCTATCTTATTCGGTTCACCACTAGTGTTCAGCACTATTTCACAAATAATTTATTTAATAATGATAAAAGGCTAATTCGTTTATTTGTAGCTCTCAGCCACTGCACACACCACACGCACTATAAACACACTGTTCAATAGCATTACACACACTATCGACTCATGTCAGACGCATTTGGTGCACCTCAGCTTCCCGTTTGCCAGCCGGAAAAACAGAATCAGCGTGTAGTTCTGAGCTCAGAAAGAGGATAAGGTGTTAGTATTATAGATTGCATAGCTTTGGAAGTAGGTTTTTCCACAAAAGGAAAAGAAGAAGAAACAATGTAGTATGAAGGCGTTATGTGGAATGTTTGATGTTTTGTTATCGTTATTACTATTTGCGTTACATTTTTCACCAAACTCCTGCTCTATGATAACTAAGTAATCCATCAATGTGTAGAATTTTTGCGTTAACAGGCACTTTTTAACTTTCTTTTAAATAACTTTGTTTTAAGAATTTCCTTAATATCCTTTGGTTATTTATTGCACAGTTGTTGTTCCATGGTCAGGAACAGAGCTGTTTGTGCGGTAATTACCAGCGCTATTTTTGACATGTGCGACTGTTTGGCAACTGTATTCACATTGTGCATTACACGACCGCTACTATATTATTGCACTTGACCTCCTGTGGCTGTTATCGGAACCACGCGGTGACGTTACAGTAAACAAGTACAATTGTGACTAAGGAAAATTCATCGCATTGTGAATTATTTCAAGATGGTAGCGCCTGTATACTGTCAAGTGCTTCAGCGTGTTCTCGTGAAATATCACAAGAAAAACTTACGGGAAGCCGATCGAAGCGCCATCGCTCCCACGTGCAATGATATTGCGGTCAGCTAATAGAATAACCAGTGCTTTGAACTGATTTTTACAATGAGCTCGACAACTATTTTTGGTTTTTATTCTTACGACCCTTTTCTGCAGTTTCAAAACTGTATTTCTATTTTGTGCACTTGTTCTCCAGTCAAGAGTGCCACAACCATGAATTCAGTGTACATACGAACAGTACATAACAAAAAGACACTGGCTGTTCCACACACGTGACAAGACACTAAGGGCATAACAAGCTGGTGATATTCTGTTTGCAAGTTCATTGTGTGTTCATACCCCTTCAGCTGAGAATCAATACTCATTCCTAGAAATTCTGTATCCGTTGCACTGTATACAGAGGTGCCATCTACATTTAATTTAATAGTGACATTTTCCCTCTACATTTGTTTTCTTTATGTTCAGTGTCACTTTATTGCATATTGCCCACTTGTAAACTTCCTCGGGTGTTTCATTTGCTTTCTCTGCAAGGAGTCCTCTTGTTTTCTCAGTGGCTATAATATTTCTGTCATCAGCAAAGATAATTTTTTGTCCATGCCTAAAATTAGTGGGTAAGACATTTACGAATGTCAGGAACTTTTGCAGGGACGAGAATTACCTTGTGGCAGTCCTAGGCTGCTAGAAGTTAATTCTACTGGCAAATTTTTGGATGCATTTGAGAGGTTACCCACATTCATATACTGGCCCAGGCTACACATTATCTACCCACCCCAAAAAGAAATGTAGCTTTCAAAACACATTTTGTTCAAATTCAGTTATGTCAGCCATCACTAAAAGCTATAAATCAAGAAAGTAATGCAATAAATCTATAAAAATGAACAGATATGAAGTTTTATGAGCAAACAAATTGTTATAAGGGGCTTCAAAGTTGAATAAGCATTTTTATAAGTTTATTTCCCGTTTCCCAACTTAGTGGCATATGAATGTGACATTTTTGTTGATATCTGTTAAAGATTACATTTTATAATAATATCTGTGACTAACGATAAGTAACTTCAAAGATTTAAGAGCAAGATCGTTGCAGTTTTTCGTTGCTTAGTTGTTTCAGTTATTTTTTATTTAATAAAATGAATCCAATAGTTTTAACATTTTGTGACTGTTATTTAAGTGTGATAAAAAGAAAATTTATCAGTTTATGGATCCAGGTTTGTTTTAAAACGGAATTTGTTCAAATGGCTCTGAGCACTATGGGACTTAACATCTATGGTCATCAGTCCCCTAGAACTTAGAACTACTTAAACCTAACTAACCGAAGGACAGCACACAACACCCAGTCATCACGAAGCAGAGAAAACCCCTGACCCCGCCGGGAATCGAACCCGGGATCCCGGGCATGGGAAGCGAGAACGCTACCGCACGACCACGAGCTGCGGACACGGAATTTGTAATGAAATACCCGGCCACCAGTGGATTCTCACCTACAACTTTTTCGAGATGCCAACTGAAGTGGAAAAATATTGTATTCCTTTATTCGATGGAACAAATTTCAACACTGTAAATTCAAGATGGAAACTCTTCTCGAGTAACTGGAACTTTTACCATTTGTGCAAGCGAATTATCTCAGAAAGGTGGGTTTTGTGGGCAAAGAGGAGGACACGCAGCGTGTCGCAAAAGAAGCATGACTGGCTGAAATGGCTAAACAGGATCGGAAATGTAAGTCTCATCTTATTTAAAGCATTGCCGACAGTCACGTGGAATATGTGAAAGATAAGATAACCTCTTTTGATTTGTAACCATCTCTATGCAACACGTCTCAGAGAAAAAGAATTGCAACTATTGTTGTGAAAACAACTGTTACACTACGAAATTTAGTGCAACAAATGATACGCTAGTTAATCACTTTCTAAATTTTGATGAACTGATTTGAGATTTACGTTCGACTGGAGTCACTGACAGATGAGTTAACAGTAGAGTTAAGTTACCTAACGAGAACACAGGAAATAGCAGTTCAGTGATTGTGGCTAACATCAAAGAGGGAGATAGTTCTTGTTTTCAAGCATCAAGTGAAGATCAAACAGCGAACAACATAAATTGTTTCTTGGACTCTGGAGCAACGGAACACTTGATTAACAGTAAGATATCTCTCACTAATTTAAAGAAATTGGAACAACCAATTAAAGTTAAAATAGCTAAGTCAAACATTTTTCTTGAGGCTAAAGTAAAAGGAGAAATTAACGTAAAGAAAAAAGGAAATTTAGATAACGATTAAAGATGTTTTATCCACGCCTGATCTTAATTATAATTTGCTGTCAGTTAGAAAACTGGAAATGAGTGGTTTTAGTTTAACGTTTGAAAAAGCTCAGATTAAATTAAAAAAGGGAAAGAAGCTAGGAATGAATCTCAGCTACATGTTTTAAATTTTTTGTAACGGAAGTCTTGTCAACTCCTTCAACTGAAACTAATGAGAAACAGTGGCACAGCAGATCGGGCCATTTCCGTTATGATTGCATTGAACGCCTGCAGTCACGAGTTGCAACTGGACACTCCAACAATCCCCATGGAACGGTGTTCAGATTGTTTCGAAGGAAAACAATCACAGCTGTCATACAATCACACTACGAAACGTGCCGCCAGACCTCTTGAGTTGATCCACAGTGACCTGTCTGAGCCAGTCACACCAGAATCGGTCGACCACTTTACGCATTTCACAGTGGCCTACGCACTGGAATGAAAGTCGAAAGGTAACTCACTATCATGTTTCACGCCATGGATACAGTTCATTTCAACTTGTAGATCAGAAGACTGTGGTGTGACAATGATCATGAATACATGCCGAACGAGTTGAAGCAGTTTTCCGAAGAACAAGCGGTACAAAAAAATGTTCAAATGTGTGTGAAGTCTTATGGGACTTAACTCTAAGGTCATCAGTCCCTAAGCTTACACACTACTTAACCTAAATTATCCTAAGGACAAACACACACACGCATGCCGGCTAATCGCGCGCGGCAACAAGGGGTACAGTTTGAGCTTACAATCAGGTATACTCTTCAGCAGAATGGTGACTCGGAACGAGTGAACAGAACTCTTATTGAGAGAGCTTACTGTTTGATACTCCCATGTAAATTAAGGAAGATGTTCTGGTCAGAACCCGTTCGTCCTTAAGTACTACTTAAAAGATGTCCTTCTTTGGCTTTGGAAGGAACGATTCCTGCAGCTTTGTGATACAACGATAAACCGAAGTCGAGCAAGCTGGGAGTATTTGGATGTATTGCTTACCAAAGGAATGAGAACAGGGACGTTTGACAGCAGAGTCCCTGTATTGCTATTTCACTGGCTGTTGTCGTAATGGCTACAAACTTTGATGTCCAGAGAACGGAAAAATAGTCACAAGAAGGTACATTGTTTTCCGCTAAGAAAGATTTGACTTTGAAAGTACACCGACTGAGGAGTGGATTCCGGAATGTGGACAAAAATCATCAGAAAAGGAACGCGAAGACGAAGCGAAGGAGAATTCACTGAAGAAGATGTTTAAAATGATGGGGGTCATGAAAGAAGTCCCATACTCGAACTGACCAGTGGCCAAGAAGAAATATGGCTCTGAGCACTATGGGACTTAACTTCTGAGATCATCAGTCCCCTAGAACTTAAAACTACTTAAACCTACCTAACCTATGGACATCACACACATCCATGCCCGAGGCAGGATTCGAACCTGCGACCGTAGCGGACGCGCGGTTCCAGACTGTAGCGCCTAGAACCGCTAGGCCACTCCGGCCGACTGGCAAGAAGAAATGTGAACAGATGCTGTTCGACTTTCTACCAGGAAGAAGAAAAAAAGAACCCTCCTAAATACCTGGATGACTTTGTTGATCTTGTATTGAATACTGATTCATTTGTCGATGACATACTGAAAAGCTATAAGGAAATCACAACTCGTGAAGATAAGGAATACTAGTATAATGCTATACTGGATGAAACTTACTTTATAAAAGAAAACAAGAGTTGTATCTTTGTTTAATTACTCCCTGGAAGGAGAGCCATCGGCAGTTGGCGATTGTTTAAACAGATGGATATGGATAGGAATATCATAAAACATAAGGCTAGACTTGTGGCTAGAGGATGCCCACAGAAAAAAGGATTTGACTACGAGGAAATGTACGCACCTGTGGCTTGACTTGCTACTGTCAGAACAATGCTAGTCATTGCATTCCAACAAGTACATGTTCTGGAACAATTTGATGTCACCAACGCTTTCCTTCACAGATTACTCTAGGAGGATATATACATGGTTATTCCTGAAGCCGTGGCTATTGCTGAAGAGCTGAAAGACACAACGGGTTTGGTTTGCAGGTTGCAGAGATACAAAACTCCCGAAGGAAATGCATTTCTTTTTCGAAAAATGACAAGAGCCACGGGCGCCCGAAGGTTTCCATGTCAGTAGATGCAAAATATATACATGTGATTTAGAAATTTTGAAGTCATTGTGATCAGCTCATTGTTACATATAGGGCGTTTGTTTTAACTTGAGATAGTTAAATGTCTCGATAACGATACATCGTGCGAATAAAATGTTCTAGGTGAATATTAATATTATTTAAAGGGACACGGATCTGTCCTACAACTGGCCATCCCCTAACACCCCTCTTGCGTTGGCGGGGTGAGATTTGTATTTACAAAATGGAATCAAGAAGTTCTCCTGGCATTTGCTGATGCAACCTGGAACAAATAGGAAGACGCAAGGTCTACCTCTGGTTTTCTGTTACAATTTTTTGGAAACACCATCTGTTGCACAACGAAGAAACAGCATAGTGTTGCTTTGTCTTCTAAACACGCAAAATACACTGAAGAGCCAAAGAAACTAGTACACCTGCCTAATATAGTGCAGGGCCCCCGCGAGCACGCAGAAGTCTGCACACATCACGTGGTATGTGCACGACTAATGTTTGAAGTAGTGCTAGAGGGAACTGACACCATATATCCTGCAGGGCTGTTCATAAAGCCGTAAGAGAACGATGGGGTTGAGAACTCTTATGAACAGCACGTTGTAAGGCATCCCTGATATGCTCAGTAATGTTCATGTTTGGGGAGTTTGGTGGACAGCGGAAGTGTTTAAACTCAGAAGAGTATTCCTGGAGCCAATCTGTAGCAATTCTGGACGTGTGGAGTGTTGCATTGTCCTGCTGGAATTGCCGAAGTCCGTCGGAATGCACAATGGACTCGAATGAATACAGGTGATCAGACAGGATGCTTACATAGTGTCACCTGTGAGAATCGTATCTAGACACATCAGGGATCCTATATCACTCCAACTGCACACGCCCCACACCATTACAAAGCCTACGCCAGATTAACAGTCCCATGCTGACATGCGGAGTCCATGGATTCATCAGGTTGTCTCCATACCCGTACACGTCCATTTGCTCGATACAATTTGAAACGAGACTCGTCCGACCAGGCAACATGTTTCCAGTCATCAACAGTCCAATGTCGGCGTTGACGGGCCCAGGCGAGGCGTAAAGCTTTGTGTCGTGCAGTCATCAAGAGTACATGAGCGGGCCTTCGGCTTCGAAAGCCCATATTGATGACGTTTCTTTGAATGATTCGCACGCCGACGCTTGTTGATGGCCCAGCATTGAAATCTGCATTAGTTTGTGGAGGGGTTGCAGTTCTGTCACGTTGAACGCTTCTCTTTGGTCGTCTACACCTAAATCTACGTCTACATCTATATGGATACTCTGCAAATCACATTTGAGTGCCTGGCAGAGGGTTCATCGAACCACCTTCACAATTCTCTATTATTCCTATCTCGTATAGCGCGCGGAAAGAATGAACACCTGTATCTTTCCGTACGACCTCTGATTTCCCTTATTTTATCGTGGTGATCGTTCTACCCCATGTAGGTCAGTGTCAACAAAATATTTTCGCATTCGGAGGAGAAAGCTAGTGATTGGAATTTCGTGAGAAGATTCCGTCGCAACGAAAAACGCCTTTCTTTTAATGATTTCCAGCTCAAATCCTGTATCATTTCTGTGACACTCTTTCCCATATTTCGCGATAATACAAAACGTGCTGCCTTTCTTTGAACTTTTTCTATGTACTCCGTCAGTCCTACATGGTAAGGATCCAACACCGAGTAGCAGTATTCTAAAAGGGGACGGACAAGCGTGGTGTAGGCAGTCGTTGATCCCATTCTTGCCGGATCGCCGCGCGGGATTAGCCGAGCGGTCTAGGGGCACTGCAGTTATGGACTGTGCGGCTGATCAGGAGGAGTTTCGAGCCCTCCCTCGGGCGTGGGTGTGTGTGTTTGTTCTTAGGATAATTTATGTTAAGTAGTGTGTAAGCTTAGGGACTGGTGACCTTAGCAGTTAAGTCCCATAAGATTTCACACATATTTAAACATTTTTTTCTTGCCGGATCTTTTCCCCGCCGCAGCGATATCGGAGATTGAAGTTTTACCCGATTCCTGATATTCAGGTTGCACTCGTGAAATGGTCGTACGGGAAAATCCCAATTTATCGCTACTGCGCCAGACTCATGTTGTCTTATATAGGACTTGACGACCTCAGTGCCGTCTTTCGCCTGTTACTTCTCTGTGTTTGAATAAGCATGCCTATACTAGTTTCTTTGGCGCTCCAGTGTATGTAGCTATGGCAACAGTTGCTGATGAGTTCCTGTGGCTGAAATCTTGCTGGACGATATTGGAATTACACTCCAGCTACCAATTCGTATATTCGAGCCCTGAGTACGGTTACTGAAGAAATGGGAACATCGTCTGTTGAGGCACATCAACATTAAATATAGTTTTGTGCGTCAATTTCATCAGCGCAAAATCGTCTACGCCGAGCATGTACGTTCGGAGGACAATAGTGGATACATCTACAGCAAAGGCTTAGCAGCTCCTGAATTCGTCACTTTGAGGAGGTGCTAGGTTTATCTTAATTTTTGTTATTGTTAAATATTAAATCTTTAAACTAAGAATAGGTGTCGAGGTTGGAATTTAATGATTGTATCTGTGACATACGTGAAGTAACTTCAAAGATTTAAAAGCATGCTTGTTGCTGTTTTTCGTTGCTCAGCTGCTTCGATAATTTTTTTAAATTAATAAAACCAGTTAATAGTTTTAATATTTTATGAGTGCTATTTTAAGTGTGAGAACCTGAAAATTTATCAAGTTCCAATAGGATTTTTTTCAGCTACTAGCTGACAAACCCGGCATTGCCTGATTATTCACTTCGCCATTTTTTTTTTAGAATCGAAAACATAAAATGAACTGTTTTTGTAGGGGAATTTAAAAAAAATTCATTTCCATATATTAGTGGAAACTACTTTGAAATTATGAAACTGTCGTACAAAAAAATGCTAATATACAAATGTATAAGTACAGCATCCATATGAAGAAACATAATCCCAGTCAGTGTCTGCAGGCTGGGCGCAGCTGCTTTGCGTGTCTACATCCCTATTTTGTAAACGTTTCTGTTGTGCCCCTTCATAGCTCTAGGAACAGCTATCGTTTTCGCCTACAGCCGTTTGCGCTTCGCAGTTAAAAGCTGTCAAAAGGGCTGCCAGATGTCACGGATTCCCTTAAGCTGACTCGGCTCTTAAGGAGTGTCTTCGTAGTAAAGAATAAATGTATTAATACTTCATGCATGATGCGACAGTTTTTCGCGCCTCTCATTGTTTATGACGTCGTATCTCCTGATCTATGTGTCATACAACCGTACAATTTTATAGATACATTCATCGGCATATTTAGATACTGTGTGCAAAATGTGTTGCGAATAGATTTGGTAGAAAAGAAGTAATAAACTTAAATGTCGTACACAATGCGGCAGTTTTTCATATATCTCAGAGTTTATGACTTCATATTCCCATACAATACGATTCATAAGAGCTTCATCAAGTTACGTAGTGCCAGATTGTAGAGCCTAACACGCTGGCTGCCAGCTACGAGTTATCTCGTACGAATGAACTGGCCACTGGCGTCAAATGCAACTCGAAGAAAACGAGTTTCTGCGTAAAGCCAGATACGAAAACATTCGTCGCAAATGCGTGTGATTTACAGGTTTTGGGTATAGTATGTCATCTGGACGTGGTGAAACAGAATTTTTTATTTTCCTACTTGGAATAAAGTAAGAGAAAAGCGCACACAAAATTTCATACGAATATTGTCATAGTTTGAGGGAGGGGCTTCTCTCTTACATATATACCAACTTTTTAATAAATTTCTTGAACTATATTATGTATCTGCAGCATATTTATATGGGCACCCATGTTGGTCCCAGCTTCGGCTTCCAAAAATATGGTCACCTTACCATAATATACTTTAGTAGGTCCATTTAGCCCCATATATGGATACTGCCTCCACAATTTATGGTGAATACAGTCAATAGCACAAAAAATACATTTAAACATTATGCACGATGCGGCAGATCTTCACGCATCTAATTATTTATGATGTCGTATCTCCTGAACTATGAACCCAAAACGATTGTTGTCTAACAGTAAGCGCTATGTGTACCAGGTTTGGTTGAAATTGGTGCAGTGGTTTAGGAGGATATGTGGAACATACACAGGCAAAAAAAATACACACATACATTTTTATAATAGGTATTAATTCTGGCTTATTTCTTATGTCAGATTTTTATATCCAATTTCAACCGAACATTATGAGTGTATGAATAAATTATTTTCGTGGATTTTTCTAGCTTCATTTCATAACTAATTGGATAACCCGATTTAATCATATGGGGATGTACTTTCAGATCGTTGAATAAAAAAGAGGTATGACAAGTTTTAATAGCATAAAAAGTTGTACTTCGCCTGTACTATTGAAATATGCTTACCGTTCAGATAGCAAAGTAACCTACCTTGAAAGTCCAAAGGTCGTTCAAAAAGTATTCCGCAGTCGTCTCTAATTTTCTTTTATTTTTTGCACGAAGAGAATGGAATTTTTTATGAACATACTTGGAACATTTAGCTATACAATGAGCCTACTCAATGTAGCCTCCATCAGCTGTGACGCATCTGGCCCAACGTTCTTTCCATGATGTAAATGCACTTTGGTAAAATTCTGGGGATTGGCTTTTCCACCGTCGCTTGACACAGAAAATAAGATCTTTCTCACTATCAAATGTTTTACCGCGCAGGTGGGCCTTCACACGACCAAAGAGGTAAAAATCAAACAGAGCCAAGTCCGGAGTGTAGGGAGGATGAGGAAGAATTTTCCAACCCATTTTCCTGATTTTCTCCTGCGTCATAATGGCTGTATGGGGTTTGGCATTGTCATGGTATAGTCTGATAAGCTGAGCCTGGAGCTGTGGTCTATGGGTCTTGATGACACGTCGCAGCTTCTCCAATGACAAACAGTAACGGTCCCCGTTAATTGTGGAGCCAGGTTCCAAAAAGTCGATGAAAATGACACCACACTGATCCCAGAAGAAGGAGGCCATCACTTTTCGGCCTGCTTTTCGTGAAAGTCGTGGTTTCTTCTTCCGAGGGGAACCTGGATGACGCCACTCCGTGGATTGGGTTTTGCTCTCAGGTTCGGTAATGACGCCATCAAAACACGTTTCCACTGTTCAGCAAAGTTCTTCATGAGACCCTCGCACACATTCTTCCTCGTCTTTTTCATTTCTCTTGTCAATAATCTAGGCTCCCAACGTGCACATATTTTTCTGTACCCTTGTGACTGTATCAATGATACCACACTACCCAATGACAAACGAGTCATTTCTGCAAGCTGTCGTGTCGTCACACATCTGTCAGTTTGGATGATTTGATCAATGATCTCCTTATTCACATCACTCACTGCCGTCGATGTTCTGCCACATCGTGGATTGTCCAGTAGAGAGAAATCACCTTCTTTAAACCCCTGCAACCACCGTTGGATACTGCTGCGATCCACGGTGTCCTCCCCATAAACAGGGAGCAACTTCCTGTGAATCGATGTGGCAGAAAAAAAGTTCAAATGTGTGTGAAATCTTACGGGACTTAACTGCTATGGTCATCAGTCCCTAAGCTTACACACTACTTAACCTAAATTATCCTAATGACAAACACACACACCCAGGCCCGAGGGAGGACTCGAACCTCCGCCGGGACCAGCCGCACAGTCCATGACTGCAGCGATGTGGCAGAGTCATCGCCGATCTCGTACTCCATCACTGACCGTTGTCGCGACCTGACATCTACTTCACATTTCATTATGGCTCACCTGTAAATAAAAGAAAATACTTTTCCACACCAACTTATAGTTAAATGTTCCAAGTATGTTCACAAAAAATTTCATTCTCCTCCTGCAAAAAATAAAAAAAAATTAGAGACGACTGTGCAACACTTTTTGAAAGCCCTTTGTAATAATTGTAAGTAATAACTATCAATCTTTTGAGATACAATAAGTTTTGTGCACTTCTTGTCAAATTTAGTTCTTGGGGCATGACACGTTTTCAGACTCGCCGAATTAGTAATCTTTCTCAAGTATGACAAGTTCTGAACTTGTCCTTTCTTGGAACAATTTCTGCGGGCGCCCATGGTTCACTCTACCCTTTGATTATACTGTTCAATTATTTGGTTTTTTGTGCCATATTTCCATTACTTCTCCGTACATTACGAAATGTGAAGCAGCGTATGTATAACACATGTGAAAAACAAACGAAATTATTCGATCAAATTATGTTCTTTCACCGACAACGTAATACAGCATCTCTGATTACAAGTGTCACTTCGAAAATATCGAGGATGATTGAGTTTAAGTCCGTATATATTACGAGTAACAGCAGCATCTGATTAAGATACTTTCATAAGTTTGAACAATATGTCTTCCACGCCATGCACCGTACGACATTGTCACTTTTAGCTATGTCGCTAAAACAGAACATTTCTGCAGTTATATTTGGCATCTGAGGATTCTTCTGTTTCATTGGGCATTGTCTTTGAAGTTTGCAACGAATTCAGAATCGAAAAAAATCCTTAGGAAGATGAAGGTCCCTCTGGGCGACCAGCAACAGCCGCTACCGAAGGAAACGCATTTCCTTTTCGGGGAATGTCTGAAGAGGCAGGGGCGCCCGAAGGTTTTCACTTCAGTAGGGGCAAAATATGTACACGTGATTTAGAAATTTTGAGGTCATTGCAATTTGCTCATCGTTAAATATAGGGCGTTAGTTTTAACCCGAGGCAGTTAAATATCTCGAATACGACGCATCATAAAAATGAAATGTTACAGGTGAAAATTTGATATTAGTAAAGGGAACATCCGTCTGTGCTATAACTGGCTACCTCCAAACAAACCCTCCTGCGTTGGAAGGGTCACCTTTGTATTTTCAAAAAGGAATCAACAAGTTCTTAATTTTCGGATTTTGCAGCAAAAACTACATACGGTTTACTCAAAGCGTTATTTCTCATTCGCGACAGATGGTGCTGTGATCGACGCCTTTATTTTTCTTTTGATTTACGATGTAAATGTAAACCTCCGTGTACTGACGGCTGATACTGATGTTCAAACGTTCCTTGCGAGTTGCAAATGTGATTGTATAGTATAAATAATATGGACAGATACTGACATTTGTGGCAAATAAGCTACTTGAATGGTAACGAGTTTTCCGTTCCCTTCGGGGTTGATTGTGGTGAGTCCCCAAAACATCTGAATTCCTGATACTGGTGGCCGCCATCGAACCAAGCCATCATGGTGACCGAATTCGGTGGAATACAAACCACAACCACTGTAATAAGGTAAAGCGACCAGGCGCACCTGCTACGGATATACACCGAAATCAAGTACCCCAGTGATGAGAGGCAAGGGAACTCACCGATATAAAGCAATCCGATGGGAACAGAAAACTACTTCCTCCACGTCGTCGTTCCTGGATCACGCTAAACGTAGTTTCTAACCACACATTGCAACGGTTAACCGTATTGTACTGTACAACGAAATCTGCAACTCTCAAGAAAATTCCGAGCATAAATATCAACCGTTAGAACACAAAGTTTTACATTTACATCGATAATGAAGTGTAGAATTAAATGCATCGGTTCTTGATTTCAAAAGCAGGCACACCTGATTGCAGAACCACCGACCACGAGTGGAAAACAAAGGTTTTAGTAATCTGTACTTTTTTTATATAGAATACAAACATGCAATAAAAATGGGGGACGTGGGGTTCCCATTTGAAAAGACAAAGTTGACCCGGCCCAAACAGGAGGGGTGGTTAGGAAGTGGGCAGCTATAGCGCAGACGGATGTCCCCTTTGCTAATATTAGTCTAACATTTCACCTAGAACCTTTTTTCGTTGTCTCACGTTAAAACAAACACTCTGAATAGAAAAACATATTTTTACTTTCGCAGATTCAACGTTTTCCCGCCATGTACGTTATTTTCTGCAGGTCCCATCACAAACGTTATTTCTTCAAAATATTGTTTTCCTACCATTAAAAATTGTTTGAGCACAACAAACAAATTTTAATGTTTATTTTGGATAACATTCACTCTTCATGCAGTAAACGCAATTGGATTTAAATTAACAGCTGAGGAAGAAAAAACAAGACATTACATTCAACTCTGTAAAGTAGGTCAAATTTACTTCCGTTGCAGTGAAAGCTTCGCTGGACGCACCTAACAATATTGTTGTATAATTTATTAGGTTGTGTAGTAACTGTGAATGATTGTTTCCAGTGACATTGCCCAACTCTGCAGTATTGGATCCCTAATGAGCTTACATGTTTCACACAATGCAGAGACGTTGCAGCTGCTACAGAACGTAGCTTTGTGGTGTGCGTTACACTCGCCGAACTTCCTTGCTGCTGTTAGGTTGTCCGCGAAGCTTTCCTGCCACCCTTCGTCCCCGGATATAAGACACTCGAACACAATTTTCATCTTTTCTGTGATGCGTCTCGAAACCGGTACATCTGCAACTTAAGGATGTATGACACGACCGAAGGCTGGAAGCTCACGTGTCACTGTGGCTGCTAATGGCTTGAGACAACTCATTTCCATGTCCTTATTACTTCAGTTCATGACAGCCAAGCATTACTCACTAATCAATTACCGTCTTTCCACGCCGATCAATTCTGGATACTTAACGCCATACCTTGACATGCAGTACTGAAGTATATGTCATCTGGCGATAGCCATTTGAAATTTATGGAGATGCGAACCTCGTGACTTGGAAACTGGGTGCTGTCCTTCTCTTGTAACGAAAGATTTTCGAGACGAAACTCTCGTCATGGGTATCATTCTTCATGAGACAGGGTACATATGTGATAGTATCAAGACTCTGTCGACCGGCAGTTTCATTTCACTTTAATATAGCTTATTACAAATGTCTGGAGCTGTTTGACTGCACATTGTTCACAAGTAGTAGAATCCCGAACATTTAAGTTATAGAGATGTACGAGGGTCGTTCAATAAGTAATGTCCCGCTTTTTTTTCACAGAACATATTTATTGATGAGTCAGAATTTTGTGACAATATACATCAACATATCTTGTCCATGTCCTGTTTTCTACGTAGTCTCCATCACGTTCTATGGCCGTACGCCAGCGTTGTGGAGGAGCATGTATTCCCTGTTGGTAAAAGCTCTTGTCCGGCAGGCGCAATCATGTTTTCACTGCATGACTGACACGATCCGTGACAGAACGGCCCCTCTGTCGGTCTCAAAACACTCCAACAATTCGGATGAAATGGCCTTTCTTTGAATCCCGTGGTCCGCTGTGAGCATTCGTGGAATCTATCGTGAGCACCTCTTTGAATATCGATCACTGCAGGCGCACAACCAATGCTGACCGACAAGTGTAGATCCAACTGTCGAGTTGTGATGCGCCGGTCGCCAAGAATAATGGCATCCACACGATTGAGCTTGTCTGGAGCAGTGGCTGTGACAAGGAGCCCCGTGCATGGCTGAACAAGGAGCTCTGTTTCTGCATTTCCTAGGGCTGTAACTTCCTTTACCCATTGTCCAACTGTACTCCTATCAACTGCAACATCATCATACACTGCAAACAAAAAATGTTTAAACGTGTGTGAAATATTATGGGACTTAACTTCTAAGGTCATCAGTCCCTAAGCTTACACACTACTTAACCTAAATTATCCTAAGGACAAACACACACACCCATGCCCGAGGGAGGAGTGGAGGACTCGAACCTCCGCCGGGACCAGCCGCACAGTCCATGACTGCAGCGCCTGAGACCGCTCGGCTAATCCCGCGCGGCACACTGCAAACAAACGTTTATGGATGTTGACCACAGTTTCTTTTTCTGCACACAAGAATTCAATAACAGCACGCTGCTTGAAACGTGAGTCGTATGTAGACGCCATTTTGACGATGTACTTCGGCTCTGCCATCTGTCGGAACAGTTAGAAACTTCACCGGCGCACAGAACAGACATCAAATGTGAATCACCAACAAGGACGTTTGTCTATGTATATGAATGGTCTTTTAAATAATTGTGGGGCATTACTTGTTGAACGAACAACCCTCGTAAAATTAATTTTGCGTTTTACGTTATGTATGGGGTGATTCCATGTTGGCGTTACTAACTTACAGGGATGTTGGAGAAGGGAAAATGTATCAATTTGAGGCAAGGGACCCTCGTCCGGAAAAGGCCGATTCGAAAGTTATAAGTGAAAACCATTCTGAAACATCTGACAGTGGAATAAACGTAACGGTGCTGTTGTTGCTAAGACTATAGGCTACACAACTTTCAGAGGTGATGGTATGGCCCAAAATAAGGAAAACATTGTCAACCATGGGCTCTAAAACGCATACCTTAAGAGCTATGACCAATTTTTCATATTCGCTACAGTGAAACATATCTCTTCCACTGAACAAGTGTTCATAGCTCTTAAGGAATGCGCTTAGAGCCCGTAATTTACTGGACTTTTTTTCCTTGTTTTGGTCGATACTAGATAGGCTGATGACACTGCAAAGAGAAAAACCCGGGACACTGCACTTTATGCCTAACTTCACTACTACACTTACGCTAGCTTTCTTGTCAGTTATCGTGATATTTTGAAATCGACAGTAGGCCTGTAACGATGCAGCAGCTGAAAAATCATAGTAAGCATGTATTTTCATTTTTATGAATAGGAATTTTCTTCATAAATAAAAAAAATGACATATATACTTTTTATTGTAATATCCTGGATACATTTTCTGCAATGTTTAGTCACTTACCACGTTCTTTGGTACTTAAAAACTATGTAATGTTGCAAATCAATATCAAGATACAAACTATACGTTTCGTACTAAAATGTAAGATTTCAAACTGTTAGGGCAAGCGTGGATACATGACAATATTCAGTAAGCACTACTATTGTTCGAGTCGCAAATGATGGCAGTCGAGTTTAGGCTTGTTCTACGCATGTAAGTCACGCATTCGCCGAGAACCAATGAGCGTTCAGTAGTATATGGATACAGCCGGATTTTTTCGAGATGAGTCCAGTTACCTGTATAGTCACTGGTAAAAGATATGAGAGTCTTTTGCGTACCAACGTAGACCAACCCCTCAATAGCGTGGATGCAAGATGGCGCCCCTCCACAAGTTACACAGCCAGTGAAGCAGCTGCTACAGAGGCGTTTCAGAATTGCTAGAATTATCAGCCCTCATTGCCCTACAGCGTAGCCGTCCAAATCACCTGATCTTAATTCGTGTGACTTCCGGCTGTGGAGTCATCTGAAAGATATTGTGTCGACTGCCCAATTACGAACGTAGCTGAATTAAAAGCACGGGCTGTGCAACACATTCTGGACGTAGCCCCCGAGGCGTTCCGACCTGTTGTGGAACATGTTGTTTCTCGAGTTAAGCTTCTGGCAGAAAACGGTCGTCAGCTTACTGATTATATCGTGCACCATTTTCACAATTGGAAACCTATGTTATTTTGCTTTTTATGCTATTTTTGGTCTCAGGACCATCTGACGTGGTACGAGCTTGCACATGGTGGACGGGCTTACCTAACTAACAGTGCCACAACTGTTGATTGCTGAACTTGTACGGTCATGCACATTCAACAGTATGGGCGCTGTAATGTGCAACTCGAACTGTAGCTGTCGTATGGCGATTCATTTGTCATTTGTAACCGACCCCATTTACGTTAAGAAGCTTACAGCGCCACCTGTTGATAATTTTTCTTATTATTACTATTTATTATTATTATATTTTTTATTCCATGACGTTTTCCCTTGCGTCAATAATATGCTACTCATATCTGAAGTCATTCTGCACAGTAGTCTTGAGTTTAATTATGGATTCCCTGTATTTCAGCCTTGTTGGTGTCTTAGAGGCAAATGTAATGAATACTAATATTAAAACAGAAAACTTTATTACAACTTAAAGACAGCTATTCTAGTTCTTTGTGAAAAATAATAAATAATTAACTATTTCTTATGTCGGTACTCGAAAGGGCATAAACAATTTAGATATTTATCCATGCTACAATTGTTTTCTCTCTTTTATAATATTTTAATCAAAAGTCTTACTGAGAAATCCTTTTCAACTGTCATGCACATAAGAACACACACTTGAGATATGTACCTATGTATGGCTACAATCCTTGGCCTAACGCCACAACTAACAAGAAACTTTACATTACGTACTAGTACTGCAGTACACAGTTAATCAGATTTCTAAATTTGTAAAGTGAAATTTTTTCTATTGTTTCTCACAAGGAAACATCACTAACACAACCTCACATTTTAAGGAGGAAAAAGAACACCTGCAAGATATAAGCCCCAGCAAACGAACCCGTGCGAAAAAGGGACATAATTCTGACAGTGCGCAGTTATGACCATTTGGAAACACAGCTCTTAAATTTAGCACGCACCAATCATTTGCTGCTCACTCCACCCCACTGCAGCTGCCAGGGCTGGGTTAACCCATGTGGAGGCCTGGGATACAAAACAATGTTTGGCCCCTTCTTGCTTCATGTAGGCCTAATAAATTTTTGTGAAAGTGCAATAGGGAAGGTGAGGAAATATAGGTACACTACGTGATCAAAAGTATCCGGACAGCCACAAAAAAATACTTTTTCAAATTAGGTCCATTGTTCTCCACCTACTGCCAGGTACTCCATAACAGCGACCTCAGTAGTCATTAGGAATCGTGAAAGAACAGAATGGGGTGCTCTGCGGAACTCATGGACTTTGAATGTGGTCAGGTGATTGTGTGTCACTTGTGTCATATGTCTGTACATAAGATTTCCACACTCCTAAACATCCCTAGGCCCACTGGTTCTGATGTGATACTGAAGTGGAAATGCGAAGAGACACGTACGCCAGTATTGGAACAAAGCCGCCTTCAGTCCAAAGTACCGTTATCCAAGATGGCGGCGATGACGTCATCCAAGATGGCGGCTATGATGTCAATCAAGATGGTGGATTTTGGCGGCAAGTTTGAATTTTGTTGGGAAAGTGCCACGCCCCCTCCCCCAGAAAAATGGCGCGAAGTTCACATTCCAGCAGGACAATGCACCACACCACGCTTAACTCTACTAAGCAAAGAAAATGACGGGAAAAAAGTACTTGTCTTTATTATTTAACCAATTTTTAAGCAAATGTGTTCGCCACTAGGTCTGGACTCCAGCTGGTTTAGTTTATACCGGTGCCACCAGAGGGCGCTCTCCTGACGTCAGATCGTGACACAAGTACCGTTATTCAAGATGGTGGCACCCAGTGTGTTCACCACGAGCTCCAGAGCCCAACTGACTTAGTTCTATCATGGCCACCAGAGAGCGCTACCGTGATGTCGGGTGATGACACAAGATCGTCTGCTCTCTCTCTCTCTCACGCATTATAACCGAACACGCGCCACATCAGCGGCCTGCGAGGAAGCAGCCACTGACGCCACAGCCTCCAGCCTAGACCTTTATACTCGCACCAGACATAGTCTTCTCGAAATAATCTAACTATAGTAACATCCACATCCTGCATCTAACCTCATTCAATTTTAATTTTCATCATATTCAATAAGTGAATTTACAATTTCAGTATTCAATGGTCAAATGAGAAATTCCATATTTTCCCACAATGAGTGCAGTGTCATTCATAACCTAATACTCCCCACCCCTATTGGCTACTGCATTAGTCACGTGATTTGACTTCATAGAACCTAGGACTTGGAATCAATTTTCGCCAATGCCACACCCAACTGGACTTGGAATCAAATAGTTAAAGTCTCCACAACGATCTTCAACCCAGCACCACATCCCCTTATCGACCCATGTTGGCAGGCTAACGTGTACTAATGTGCACTAACGTGCACAGCGCATCACATAATCCAAGATGGTGGGGCGAAATGGCGGGAAAACAGATCTGAACACAAGTCTTTATTTTGCATCCAGTTTCTCCCCCACAAGATCTAGACTCCAACTGACCTAGTATACACTACTGCCACCAGATGGTGCTGTCATCCCTCATGTGACGTAATGCAAGATCGTGGTCTGGAGGGGAAAATGCCGTGAAAATGACCCAGGCTGCGCTGGGCTGCTGGATAGAGTAAGGAAGGAGTGCACTCTATTTATTTTCGAACATTTTATTTAGCCATTGAGTGTATTTATCACACTCACGCAAAAGAATCGTCCCAATGTGCTTGGCGTCACAATACACAGTCTGCAGACAGGCAAACAACTCCTAATTTTCCGAAATAATTTCAGTACAGACCTGCAAACCGCTCCTAAATAATACAGCACAGTGATGTGTAGACACGGTAAGTACTTGTTAACTGTCCAAATAGCACATATCAAAGCCTAGAGACCTGATCGCAAAATAATGCAATCAACGCGCGCAAGCACCCTCCGCCACACCCTGTCCACAGGAGCGCAAAGTGACGTGGCCGTCAGCTGTCAAACCACGCACAAACTGCCACTTGGGTCCCGAGAGCATGAGGCGACCAAGTCCCTTTCATACTTCATATCTGAGAAATTCCTCTCCAAACATGTGTTCACCTAGACACAGCTCCGTCGCACCTGTGAGCCGCCGACACCGAACGCATGTGAAAGTTGATTCTATAGTCTCCGTTATACCGACGTCACAGAAGTCTCATATGCGAGACATCTCCATGTACCACTTGTCTTTACTGTGGATGACAGAATAGCACAGCGCTCATTGCTCCTAGCGCGACATTACACATGCATTTAACCATATTTAACTACCCAGCGTGACTGACGCAACACCGCCAAGTGCACGTCCGTAATTAAAAACTCATCTAACAACGTTCGCAATGTTATACTTATGTCAGATCGCTTTGTAAAAAAATAAGAGCCAAGTCGACCTCTCGGGAATTGTATACTGTCCGAGAAATAGTTAACGCTTACTTTCTTCATGCCTCAGCTTGTATGCACGTAAATTCTTACCCTAACAAGACCTGTTTACAAAAATAACGCCGAATGCCGTCTCCCCAGCGCTCCTAACGTCTTACCCTTCCAAATTTCAACATACGCAAATGTTTCCTCCACTATGTAGAGACTCCTATATCCCAGCACAAACGATGTGAATGAATCGAGCATTCTGATTCGCCCTTGTCGAATTTACACGGCCAATAACTTATGACACCGGTATCAAAGCACCAACCACCTATTCTTTCTCCGACTTTCAGCAGTTATTTTACACAGATCGCTAAATTGCATTGACAGTTAAACGCGCAAAATTCTCTGCACATTTTCAAATACATACCAGACTCACAAGAATATTGCCACTGTAACTACAATTAAATATCACAATTGCTGCTACAGTCTGACACCAATCAATGTACAGTAATCTCTCCTCTTAACGACTGTACTTAAATATCTATAGCGCATATAATTTTCCACTTAAAAACTGTATCTCATACCCTCGTCATTATCAATCTGCTCAATCTATACATCCCCCACGATAGGACACACAGTCATCCTCTCTAGTCGTGCCATAACATAAGCCATATTATCTTTACAATGCAGTATATACACATTTTATACAATGTAAGACACACTAACTTTGTTGCTGTTGTTGTGGTCTTCAGTCCTGAGACTGGTTTGATGCAGCTATCCATGCTACTCTATCCTGTGCAAGCATCTTCATCTCCCAGTACCTGCTGCAACTTACACCCTTCTGAATCTGCTTAGTGTATTCATATTTTGGTCTCCTTCTACGATTTTTACCCTCCACGCTGCCCTCCAATACTAAATTGGTGATCCCTCGATGTCTCAGAACATGTCCTACCAACCGATCCCTTCTCCTAGTCAAGTTGTGCATCAAACTCCTCTTCTCCCCAGTTCTATTCAATACCTCCTCATTAGTTATGTTATCTACCCATCTAATCTTCAGCATTCTTCTGTAGCACCACATTTCGAAAGCTTCTATTCTCTTCTTGTCTAAACTATTTATCGTCCTTGTTTCGCTTCCATACATGGCTACACTCCATACAAATACTTTCAGAAACGATTTCCTGACACTTAAATCTATACTCGATGTTAACAAATTTCTCTTCTTCAGAAACGCTTTCCTTGCTATTGCCAGCCTACATTTTATATCCTCTCTACTTTGACCATCGTCAGTTATTTTGCTCCCCAAATAGCAAAACTCCTTTACTACTTTAACTGTCTTATTTCCTAATCTAATTCCCTCAGCATCACCCGACTTAATTCCACTACATTCCATTATCCTCGTTTTGCTTTTGTTGATGTTCATCTTATATCCTCCTTTCAAGACACTGTCCATTCCATTCAACTGATCTTCGAAGTCGTTTGCTGTCTGTGACAGAATTACAATGTCACCGGCAAATCTCAAAGTTTTTATTTCTTCTCCATGGATTTTAATACCTCCTCCGAATTTTTCTTTTGTTTCCTTTACTACATGCTCAATATACAGATTGAATAGCATCGGGGAGAGGCTACAACCCTGTCTCACTCCCTTCCCACCCACTGCTTCCCTTTCATGTCCCTCGACTCTTATAACTGCCATCTGGTGTCTGTACAAATTGTAAATAGCCTTTCGCTCCCTGTATTTTACCCCTGCCACCTTTAGAATTTGAAAGAGAGTATTCCAGTTAACACTGTCAAAAGCGTTCTCTAATTCTACAAATGCTATCTAAGATAAATCGTAAGGTCAGTATTGCCTCACGTGTTCCAGCATTTCTATGAAATCCAAACTGATCTCCCCCGAGGTAAGCTTCTACCAGTTTTTCCATTCGTCTGTAAAGAATTCGCGTTAGTATTTTGCAGCTGTGACTTATTAAACTGATAGTTCGGTAATTTTCACTACTTTCAACACCTGCTTTCTTTGGGATTGGAATTATTATATTCTTTAACTAACTAACTTAACAATACAATATACACACATTTTAGACAAACAGTGCAGTTATCTTTTACATCTGTACAGCACCCAAAAAAATTACTGTATGCCTACACTCCTCCTAGGGAAGCATCGTCAGCCTTTTCTTTCTTTCTACTGATTCGACATTCAGCGGTAATAAACTACTTTACACTGATCACCATATCGCACCAACAACTAAACCTCGCAAAACTGTCCACAGATCATCAAATATGTACCAGACTTGCAAGAATATTGGAGCGTGAAACCGATCACCATCCCAGCAATATATCACCAAGTACCGTGTCGATCTAGTAAACATACAGTTCATATCCCCCACCATACAAAGTCACCCCTTTTACGTCAGCGGGCTGAAGCCTCTCTCAGGACTGTTCTACAAATCCGCGATCGTTTCCCCTCGACACAAACGCGTTACTGCCTCTGCTTCCTTGCCTGCTCGCTTTTCTATGCACATCTCCAGACTCGGCGATTACAGGAACAAACGTATTTTCGCCATAATATTATACCATTTTCGCTATACTTCTCCATATCAAGCACTAGGCGGCGTCCTACCGATCGCTAACGCAACATACTTCCCAACATATAGACTCGAAATCATTTCTCTGCAAACACGAAACTTTAGCTACATGGAGCGTGCTCTAGACCACTGACTAACTAGAAAGAAACACGTCAAAAATCATATTTCCACCCGTGAATACTGATGTCGCTGATCTAACATACTCCAAATCATCCATATATGTCTAGAGAACAGGCAAACCTATCTTCCACATGCCAGATGCACACACCACAATCGATCTTCTCTCAACTAAATAAAGATGCGAAATGTACAGAAGCAGTCAACCGAACAATTTACATCGGAGGGAATAATGGTCCAGCACAAACGCACCTCCATACAAAATCTTCTCAAATTTCCACTTGATCACGAAAGCCGCCCATCTTACGATCGCAATCTCGATTGTACATCATTCGACAATAAGCGAAGTATTGTAAATATACCCTACCGAAGCCGGTGGCTCTGGAACTTGAAATATATGTACCTACCTTATGACTGGACATATTCTTCCCTTTGCTATCACAGTACTCAAAGTCAAATCCATACCTTCCCTACAGCAGGACATAGTCATCTCCTTTCCGCAAACACATACTTTATGAACCTAATTCTCAAATACGTACCTATCACGCACCCACTGCTACTACTTAGTTTAAAAGTTTGTCAATAAATCATTGCCTGCCATACGAAACAATACTGACCCAAACTCAACGATAGGTGTGCTTGTCCCTTAGGTTCTTCTTGCGAGTCCTACCACAGTGTCATAGAAGAGAGACGTAATCGACCAGATGTTAAAGAAAAAAATTCCATCCGAACAACTGCTGCATGTTACTCTCACAAGCGCTCTTTGTTCTACAGGTGCACATTAGTATCCATGTTAAAAGCTATACCCGATTTACAAATGGTGGTACGACATTACCTCTGAATGAGGTAGTTTTCTTTTTTCAGGACAAATACCGTGACCATGATCGTAGGAATATGTAAGCCCACGATGCAACCTCACGATAAAAACAGTGAACTTTGAAAGTGATTCGGCTAAGGAAGGTGGCACGTAAGCAGTATTTGCGACTCCCTCACACCGACCCCAACTAGATAATTCTTTATTATTTGGAGCATATTCTGTCCCAAGACCATATCAGAGGTTCCACAACATATCTGCTGAGTTATAGGCCATGACTCATTGACGAGCAGCACAAACAGTAGTAGTAGATGATGTGCTGATTGAGGTCGTAAGAACAAAAATCACACTAGCTTCTCAGATCTCTAGTGTTACGCTATATGTTAGAAATTATGTCCATCATTTGGAATCATATCTTTGCATTCAAGCACATACTTGCATAGGCTCACAGCCACAAGTGAATAAAATTTCAGACACTCTCATATCTCTAAACGAGTCACCTTTCCTCGAACCTATCTGCTAAAGTAAAATTAAAACATGTTTTTAGTCACACCCTACACATCTTGCAGCCGCACCCATTTCTACAGCTTCGCGCATGTAATCGCTCCAGTTTAAGTCGGAACTGAGCAGAAGACGGAGAAATACATATAAAACACATTCAGCACTCCACGTAGAAATAGAACGACCATATTTACTGCAACAGGAGCGTGTTTTGACCATTCGTTGGAAATGCGCGCAATGTCCTACGTCCCCAAACTAGATACAAGTACTACAAATCCGCGTCCATTCAAATCAATCAGCCAAACATCGTATCATCATTATTCTCTAACCCCCAACATAGAAAAATTACGAACTATAAAAGCTCATCCTATTTACAAGTCACCTATGGACCAATGAGCGTGCAATGACGTATAGCTGCGGTGGTCCTCCAATGCGGAGAAAGACATTTCACAATACTTCCCCAGAATTGCGTAGCGTGCAGCCATCCAAACATTCCTAACGGTGTACCCAGACCCTCGCATCAAACTGCTACTGCTACTGCTGTTGTCTCTATGACACGATTCTATTAAATATACAGGCAACGCAGAGACCACTTCAAAGTTTGTTCACTTATGCTCTAGACCAATGATCGCATGAGATGCTCCCTCTGGTCCCATTTAGTTGTTTCAAACACTGTTTTCTAACATGCTTTTGTACAACTCCAAACATTTCATTTTTTCTGCCGCGACTTCGATGCCTGTGTCACGTTCTAAACTGGCATTAAAGACGATCTGATCGACGGCCTCTCGCAGAAGACTAGACACTGCACGGTGTAAATCATTTTCTTACTGCAACTACGATAATACGCGACATACGGTGGATGATTTTAAATAAAAGACACTTACAACATAAGGAAACTAGAGAACTTTGGCTGCGTTTTGGGGAATTTCCAAATTGATGTCCGAAAGCTATTGACGACCTCTACATTTAAACTAATCTGTTACAATGACGAAATAGATGATGGCTCTGCATTCCTCATTTTGCACTCATGTACCCGATCGCTGTTTCGCTGCAAGCAACCCCCAGAAGCTGTCACCCATCCACAAAACTCATTCCACAGCTCAAACAAGACTTGTCAGTCATTAATTATGTCATAACCAACAGTGCACCAATGCACGGATGGAATGGAAAAGACACCACCCATGTACTGTAATATTAAGCAACCAGTTTTACCAATTTTACAGTAACTCCAACTAATGGCTCTGAGCACTATGCGACTTAACGTCTGAGGTCATCAGTCGCCTAGAACTTAGAACTAATGAAACCTATCTAACCTAAGGACATCACACACATCCATGCCCGAGGCAGGATTCGAACCTGCGACCGTAGCAGTCGCTCGGTTCCAGACTGTAGCGCCTAGAACCGCACGGCCACTCCGGCCGGCGTAACTCCAACATCGGCCAATCATGTGACGGCATGTTTCCCCAATTTCAGTACCACAGCTAAATCATCCCTTCTCTACTTTGTATCATTGCGAACATGGATAGATCACTGCTCAGTATGCCCATTCACTGTTAATTCTCAAACACATAAATCATTAAAGTATACCAGACAGCGCTCTACATATTTCTAAGACCTTGAGTATAGTACTTAATGTACGATCCATCTCTCTGTGTATGGGAGTCACGTAGCATTCTTCCTGTCTTAGGGTAAAATGTCATCAACCATCCTCCCATGCAGCACCGTTACCGAATTAATCTGCAACCGATCAGAAATATACCGCTATACTCCACGTCTCGTGATGAATAGAGCTTTCCGAGTCCTAACCCGTCCAAGTGCACCAGTTTTCTCGAGATGGGACCATTTCGACGAGCTTAGCACTCCTTATCGATGTATAGTAACAGATTTCAAAGTGCCATAATGTAATAGCAGACAGTTAAGAAGAACTTCTTGTCAAATTTAGTTCTTGGGGCATGACACGTTTTCAGACTAGCTATCTTTTTCAAGTATGACAAGTTCTGAACTTGTCCTTTCTTGGAACAATTTCTGCGGGCGCCCATGGTTCACTCTACCCTTTGATTATACTGTTAAATTATTTGGTTTTTTTGTGCCATATTTCCGTTACTTCTCCGTACATTACGAAATGTGAAGCAGCATATGTATAACACATGTGAAAAACAAATGAAATTATTCGATCAAATTATTTGCTTTCACCGACAACGTAATACAGCATCCCTGATTACAAGTGTCACTTCGAAAATATCAAGGATGATTGAGTTTAAGTCCGTATATATTACGAGTAACAGCAGCATCTGATTAAGATACTTTCATAAGTTTGAACAATATGTCTTCCACGCCATGCACCGTACGACATTGTCACTTTTAGTTATGTCGCTAAAACAGAACATTTCTGCAGTTATATTTGGCATCTGAGGATTCTTCTGTAGAACAAGCAAAGGCCTTTTACAGGGCTGTCCCATGTCACCATCATTATTTAAAATCTATATAGATATTAGCCTTAGAACATGGTCTCGTAAATGTAATAGTATGGGATTAGAAATAAGAGATGGAGTTTACCTACATCATTTATTATTTGCTGATGATCAAGTAGTCATAGCACAAGATGGGGAGGATGCTAACTATATGTGCAATCAACTAGCAGTAGCATACAAAACTTGGGGTTTGAAGATTAATTACCAAAAAACAGAATACTTGACTAATGATTCAGATGAGCTATACATTGAAGGAAAGAAAATCAAAAAGGTAAACACTTTCTGTTATTTGGGATCCATTTTAGAAATCGAGGGAAAATCAGAGTCAGAAATCAATAAAAGAATTAGTAGCGGACGGAGGGTCATTGGGATGCTTAACTCAGTCTTATGGAGCAGGAATGTAATGAGCAGAACTAAAAAATTAATATACAAATCCATATTAGAGAGTGTGGTTCTGTATGGAACGGAGACCTGGACAATTAACATGAAGCACATTAAAAAATTACAAGCTCTAGAGATGGACTTTTGGAGAAGATCGGCAAGAATCTCCAGGAAAGAAAAGATACGGAACATCGAAGTAATAAGGAGAATGGAAATAAAAGAAAGAATATATGACGTAATGGATAGGAAGAAATTACAGTGGTACGGGCATGTACGACGCATGGAGGAAGCCAGAATACCAAAACTGATACTGGAGTGGGAACCGGAGGGGAGAAGAAGAAGAGGACGACCTGTGACCACCTGGCTCCAAAATGTGCAGCACACAATGAGGAGAATGGGCACAGAGGAAGAGGACGCGCAAGATCGAAACACCTGGAGAAATATTTTGAGAGTATAGTTTAAGAACGTTTATTGTTTGTATTGTATTTTCCAAGTAAATTATTATGTTGGAGATAAGCCTCTGTAATGAGGAAAAGCTCAAAAAATAAAAAAATAAAAAAAAAGGATTCTTCTGTTTCATTGGGCATTGTCTTTCAAGTCTGCAACGAATTCAGAATCGAAAAAAATCATTAGGAAGATGAAGGTACCTCTGGGCGCCCAGCAACAGCCGCTGCCGAAGGAAATGCATTTCCTTTTCGGGAAATGACTGAAGAGGCAGGGGCGCCCGAAGGTTTTCACCTCAGTAGTTAAGAAGAACAAGAAAGTATTAATTTTTATACGCAGTGTAGTTCCAGACAGATTGAGTTCGACACATTTTTACGTAAATCATCCAAGCTATAAACTCTAAAGTATTGTTCTAGAGTCTAGGATTGTTACCTGGAAGGTATTGGTAAGAGAGAGAACATCAACACACACACTCCTAAGGCTACAACGTTCCGCACTTAAAACGGGTCTATAATGTTAGATCGTCTACGTTTCCGACCTATCAGTTTTATGGATTATAGCGTTGTTAATATTGCATTGTGAGAAATATATTTCAAGCGCATGACATACATTCTTCTTCCCAGTTTCTCTTCGATGAACTGTCTTATAGAACCGTAAAACGAAAAACAAACTACTTCTGTTAAACGCTCGCTCTGCGTGATACGAGCTCAATATAGCTTTGCGGAGACGTATAGCGTCCACTGTTCACATCTGATCACGGTTCAGAAATTATACCATCCCTCCATAAGGTCTATATTAAATGATCGTTTGCAGCAGGGGATACATCCTACATGGAAACAGATAAATGCTTAGCAGCAGCATCCTACATGTAAAAATTGCAAGTCATTCCGTCACTAACTCCATAAGCACCACATCTGTCGGGCAATTGTGTACACGGGGATTGCAGCGCCTCGCAAACTCCTATTGCTAACTTAGTTATGATGCTGAAGTATCGATTTTACACCCAAGATGCGATAGGGGCATCACATAAAGCAAAGTTCGTTTCATCACACATGAGATGGAAGTCCTATGATGACCAACAAGTTAACGATAGCATGTAGACAATGCTTTAAACCACATACGGAACACGTGGTTGTATATGAGTAGAACGCGGGCTATGTCTCATGACTGATGCATCCGGACAGAACACTGGGAAAAAAAATTGACCTCCATCAACTTCTCCTTCTCTAGAATGAATCAGTTTGAAGTTTGGTCCACCAGCGGAGGGGGCTAGGTCCTGGGAACCATCCACGAGGCGTGCGTATACACAGACACACAGAAAACGCGCTCCAAACGTGGAAGTGGCGGGATACAGTCGAGTACAGTGCTATATTACACCTCTCGATCACTGCATTTGGGCTAGTTCTTGGCAGCTGTGAAACATTTATAATCAATTTTAGAACACAGAACGAGATGTTATGTCATGATCACATGGATAGATCTGACCTAAAATCGAGAGAATTGCGAAAAATGACGAGGGCATAGGTATAAATTGACCGAATATACACCGAAATGTGGGGAAATTGAGGAAGTACTTGCGTATCTTCTGGTTTGCGCCGAACAATTTATACATGGGATCATACATGTGGCAACAAGAGGAATCCGGGAAAATGGTGGCATCGAAAGGAAGGGAATCAGGGAGGCACTCAATTTTTTCTGTTGAGGTAGTATTATAATGTATGTCTATTGAGGTACCAGTGATACACGCGAGTTGAATACTGTATTTGGTGCTTTTCAGGAGGACAGAGAACCATTCATCTCCACACTTACTTGCATCAACGTTAAAGGATAACCGAGAGTGGATGGGTTGATCGATTGAGATACAGGTGTAACGAGGTACGATTTAATGGTTGACTGATTCATTCTAGAGAAGGAGAAGTTGCTGGAGGTCAATTTTTTTTCCAGTGTTCTGTCCGGATTCATCTGTCACGTGACAAAGTCCGCGTTCCACTCGCATACAGCCACATGTTCCGTATGTGATTTAAAGCATTGTCTACTTGCGATTGTTAACTTTAAACTTGTCGGTCATCAGAAGACTTCCATCTCGTGTGATGAAACTTGACACAGTCCTCTAAACAAACTTTGGTTTATGCGATCCCCCCTGTCGCATCTTGGGTATAAAATCGAGACTTCAGCGTAATAACTAAGTTAGCAATATTACTGTATGATGTATTGTCTCAGATTTTATGTTAAATTGTTTACATATAGTCAGATGTATTGCACTATCAGAATGCCAGGTCTTCATCGCCTAAGTCAACCACTACTCTGCCTATCTGTGCAGCTTTCATATATTTGCGTAGAAAACATTGTAATATATTCTACCTCTCTTGCCGGCCGCTGTGGTCTAGCGGTTCTAGGCGCTCAGTCCGGAACCGCGCGACTGCTACGGTCGCAGTTTCGAATCCTGCCTCGGGCATGGATGTGTGTGATGTCCTTAGGTTAGTTAGGTTTAAGTTGTTCTAAGTTCTAGGGGACTGATGACCACAGATGTTAAGTCCCATAGTGCTCAGAGGCTCTACCTCTCTTTTTAAACTACTGCATATTTTTATTGTTTTACTCTATAAAAGTACTGTATGTTTACTGAACTACCATCTGGTGACAGCTTCAATAAATCAAAAGTCAGTATGCACAGTACCAGTCAGTCTGCCTATTGCTACCAGCCAGATAGCTTCTTCCAATACTGTCAACAGTCAAGATTTCTCCTTATGTTGCCTCAAGTTCTACAATTTCTAAGGTATAATCCTCTGTACATAACTTTATATTGGCATCTGTGTATTATTTTCGTAAGCTTTATTGGGTTTTATCTTACAGTTTGGAATTGTATAATGATTGTGACAACAAAGCGTCTCACTTTAATAACCAATGTAGACACTTCTTTCTATCATGTGGTTTGTACTGTTACAGCTATTATGGAGCCATTAATTTCATCTACTATTTATATTATGAATATTGGCCTGTAACCCTCTGTGTACTTTCGGATCTGAAGATGGCCATTTAACTGGTCGAAACTAGTAATCATATCTTCCTTCTGATCATGGGAAATAAAGAAATTTCCAAAAGATGACTACTACATTATACTTAAAAGATCACCACTGAAAAGTCAGGTAATTGTAAATGCTTTGCCCTCAATGACTCTCAACAATATGTATTATTTTAACATTTCTATTTTTCAAAAATGAAAGTTATTCTGTTTTCTGGCATTTTAGATGGATCCATATACCTGCTGTCAACAGAAGTTAAATTGGAATTATTTGGCCTCAAACCTAATGATAGCTTGCCTGGTAAAGTATTTACATAAACCACAGTTTTGTGTAGTTTGTAAATGGTTACATATCTTTTTAACAATTAATGCAGAACATAAAACTTCACAACAACAGTGTCTACATTGTTAAGATCCGGTGTAACATAGGTATATAAAATTCTGATTCTAAATGGTAAAATGATAAATGCAATTTTTATAATGCACAAACTATACTAGATGAGCTGTTCTTGCAAACCAAAGCACAATGTTCCATTTCTCATGTGTCAACTGTCATGCCAGTAACACATAGCTGCATGAATGGCATTTTTAATGACACTGTTCACGGAATGTGTCTCTATGCCAGCATTCTTAATTTATTGAAGTTAACCAAATGCATGCAATGATTTACTCATTTGTCCTTGACAAGCAGGGTGGTGTGTTCAAAGAATTTTCTATACACCATTCAAGTTGTCAAGATGTGCCCAATGTTCTAGACTGTGTGTGTGTGTGTGTGTGTGTGTGTGTGTGTGTGTGTGTGTGTGTTGTAATGTCATACTGGAAGTTTGTCAGAATAGGCCTGGCTTCTGAAGTTTCACACAGTTCTTTCTGAAAGAGTTTCTTCCTAATGTTGTTTCAGGAAAACATCAATAACAACCCGACCCTGTAATTTAAGGAGGAAAAAAAACACACTTGCAAAATATCAGACACAGTAATTAATACTGTGCAAAAATTTTGGCCATAATTCTAACAGCACACAGTCACGATCTTCTGAAAGTACAGCTTTTCAACATTTGCACGCAGCAGTTGTATGTCACTCACTCCATGCCAATGCAGCCATCTAATGCCCAAGTGATAAGTGCTGTACAGTGGAGTGAGTAAGAGGTTCGTGTTCTTATGTCTGTGAACCAACAAAAAATAGTGCAGCACATCCAGGACAGGTACAGAACAATGGGCAAAATGCAGCTTTTCAATCTCGAAGAAGGTGAGCTCGTGAAAGTTGTAACTGATAAGTACCATTACTTGTAGTTATTTGATTAATTTTTATGCAAGATGAAGGAAAGCATATGGGGATTTCTTTATGCTCTTATTTATACTTTTCAGTTTCCTTACAGAAATCACAGAAAACTTCATGAATAAAGATGTACTAGATATAGAGCAAAATAGTGGACTGATGTTCACTGCTTACTTAGGAGAGCATGAAGGTGACGATAATAATATTGCTCTTTCACCACATTCATATTCATAAAACAGCTTCATTGGTACAATGGGGCATGGATGTAAAAATGAGAAGCTAAATGATTACAAAGCCTGTTTTAAAGATATAATATCACTGGATATCACTTTACTTCAGTCCATAAGAGAGGAGTGTATGAAACGAGCTGTCATCCTTTGGAAAAGTGGAAAGAAAGGAAAATTGTCTTTCAGGATTGTCAAGACGAGCATTAAATTGTTAAAACAAAAAAAGAGATCTGTACATCTGGAATGAATACATTGCAAATTGGGGTACACATCAACAAAAGTTCTCCAACGTCAACACAATCTCTCTAGATAAATTTAACAACACATTCAGGAAAAAGATGATGATCCGTGATGTTAATGTAGAGCAATGGGGCATTCAAGCTGCAATGTGCAATGAAGGTGGGGCTAAAAGGTTTAAAGTTTCTTCTGCTTGGGTGTACACTTACAAGCAAAAAAAGTGGTATTGTCTCAAAAAAAAAAAAATACATCTACATCTACATCCATACTCCGCAAGCCACCTGACAGTGTGTGGCAGAGGGTACCTTGAGAACCTCTATCGGTTCTCCCTTCTATTCCAGTCTCGTATTGTTCGTGGAAGGAAGGATTGTCAGTACGCCTCTGTGTGGGCTCTAATCTCTCTGATTTTATCCTCATGGTTTCTTCGCGAGATATACGTAGGAGGGAGCAATATACTGCTTGACTCCTCGGTGAAGGTATGTTCTCGAAACTTCAACAAAAGCCCGTACAGAGCTACTGAGCGTCTCTCCTGCAGAGTCTTCCACTGGGGTTTATCTATCATCTCCGAAACACTTTCGCGATCACTAAATGATCCTGTAACGAAGCGTGCTGCTCTCTGTTGGATCTTCTCTATCTCTTCTATCAACCTATCTCGTACGGATCCCGCACTGCTGAGCAGTACTCAAGCAGTGGGCGAACAAGCGTACTGTAACCTACTTCCTTTGTTTTCGGATTGCATTTCCTTAGGATTCTTCCAATGAATTTCAGTCTGGCATCTGCTTCATCGATGATCAACTTTATATGATAATTCCATTTTAAACCACTCCTAAAGCGTACTCCCAGATAATTTGTGGAATTAACTGCTTCCAGTTGCTGACCTGCTATATTGTAGCTAAATGATAAGGGATCTTTCTTTCTATATATTCGCAGCACATTACACTTGTCTACATTGAGATTCCATTGCCATTTCGTGCACCATGCATCAATTCGCTGCAGATCCTCCTGAATTTCAGTACAATTTTCCTCTCGATATACCACAGCATCATCCGCAAAAGCCTCAGTGAACTTTCGATGTCATCCACAAAGTCATTTATGTATATTGCGAACAGCAACGGTCCCACGACACTCCCCTGTAGCACACCCGAAATCACTCTTACTTCGGAAGACTTCTCTCCATTGAGAATGACAAGCTGCGCTCTGTTATCTAGGAACTCTTTAATCCAATCACACAATTGGTCTGATAGTCCATACGCTCTTACTTTGTTCATTAAACGACTGTGGGGAACTGTATCGAACGCCTTGCGGAAGTCAAGAAACACGGCATCTACCTGTGAACCCGTGTCTATGGCCCTCTGAGTCTCGTGGACGAATAGCGCTAGCTGGGTTTCACACGATCGTCTTTTTCGAAACCCATGCTGATTCCTGCAGAGTAGATTTCTAGTCTCCAGAAAAGTCATTATACTCGAACATAATACGTGTTCCAAAATTCTACAACTGGTGGACTTTAGAGATATAGGTCTATAGTTCTGCACATCTGTTCGACGTCCCTTCTTGAAAACGGGGATGACCTGCGCCCTTTTCCAATCCTTTGGAACGCTACACTCATCTAGAGACCTACGGTACACCGCTGCAAGAAGGGGGGCAAGTTCCTTCGCGTACTCTGTGTAAAATCGAACTGGTATCCCATCAGGTCCAGCGGCCTTTCCTCTCTTGAGCGATTTTAATTGTTTCTCTATCCCTCTGTCGTCTATTTCAGTATCTACCATTTTGTCATCTGTGTGACAATCTAGAGAAGAAACTACAGTGCAGTCTTCCTCTGTGAAACAGCTTTGGAAAAAGACATTTAGTATTTCAGCCTTTAGTCTGTCATCCTCTGTTTCAGTACCATTTTGGTCACAGCGTCTGGACATTTTGTTTTGATCCACTACCGCTTTGACATAAGACCAAAATTTCTTAGGATTTTCTGCCAAGTTAGTACATAGAACTTTACTTTCGAATTCATTGAACGCCTCTCGCATAGCCCTCCGCACACTACATTTCGCTTTGCGTAATTTTTGTTTGTCTGCAAGGCTTTGGCTATGTTAATGTTTGCTGTGAAGTTCCCTTAGCTTCCGCAGCAGTTTTTTAACTCGGTTGTTGTACCACGGTGGCTCTTTTCCATCTCTTACGATCTTGCTTGGCACATACTCATCTAACACATATTGTACGATGGATTTGAACTTTGTCCACTGATCCTCAACACTATCTGTACTTGAGACAAAACTTTTGTGTTGAGCCATCAGGTACTCTGAAATCTTCTTTGTCACTTTTGCTAAACAGAAAAAGCTTCCTACCTTTTTTAATATTTCTATTTACGGCTGAAATCATCGATGCAGTAACCACTTTATGGTCACTGATTCCCCATTCTGCGTTAACTGTTTCAAATAGTTCGGGTATGTTTGTCACCAGAAGGTCTAATATGTTATCGCCACGAGTCGGTTCTCTGTTTAACTGCTCAAGGTAGTTTTCAGATAAAGCACTTAAAAAAATTTCACTGGATTCTTTGTCCCTGCCACCCGTTATGAACATTTGAGTCTCCCAGTCTATATCCGGCAAATTAAAATCTCCACCCAGAACTATAACATGGTGGGGAAATCTACTCGAAATATTTTCCAAATTATCCTTCAGCTGCTCAGCCACAACAGCTGCTGAGCCAGGGGGCCTATAGAGACATCCAATTACCATGTCTGAGCCTGCTTTAACCGTGACCTTCACCCAAATTATTTCACATTTCGGATCTCCGTCAATTTCCTTCGACACTATTGCACTTTTTATCGCTATAAACACGCCACCCCCTTCACTGTCCAGACTGTCTCTGCGGTACACATTCTAATCTGAGTTTAGAATTTCATTACTGTTTACATCTGGTTTCAGCCAACTTTCTGTTCCTAGTATTATGTGGGCATTGTGACCGTTTATTAATGAGAGCAGTTCTGGGACCTTTCTATAGACGCTCCTGCAGTTTACTATTAGCAGATTAATATTGTTATTCCCTGTTGCATTTTGCCTACTCCTACCTTGCCGCGTCTCAGGAGGCGTCTTGTCGGGCCTAGGGAGGGAATTATCTAACCTAAAAAACCCGTATGTGCAGTCCACACGTGCTCCGCTACACTTGTAGCCGCTTACTGCGTGTAGTGCACGCCTGACCTATTCAAGGGGACCATACATTTTTCCACCCGATAGCGGAGGTCGAGAAATTTGCACCCCAGATCTCCGCAGAATCGTCTGAGCCTCTGGTTTAAGCCTTCCACTCGGCTCCAAACCAGAGGACCGCTCAGTACTGAGACAGCTTTACTTACAGCATGTGAAGAGTTTGTCACTAAAACCAGAGCTGTTATCAAATAAGGGCCTAATTTTTTGCATGGGGTCAATTTCTGGGGCTGGTGACTTGCAAGTGTGATTTTCTCCTTCAAATATGAGGTTTTCTTGTTAGGGGACGATTTTAAAACCAAAGAAATTTTATAAAACCAACCTATTTCTCACTAATATATCAGAAAACCTTGGAGAAAATACAAACAATGTGAGGGGTAATCATCTCTCACGTAATCAAAGTATTGGGAAGTGAACGGGTCCATAGACAAGTAATTAACTATGTAGCTCAGCTTATTTCCTTGTGTTATTCTTCTTCATAGGACAAGCATACGCAGATCTTCACTATACGGTGAGTGAGTATCCCTATTTGTTCTACTACTTACTTATCAATAAGTTACAGGGTGAGAATAACTTATGCGTCTGTTCAAGCTACAACCTGCACATGAATCTAGTGATCAACTACATCTGGCGTTTATAAGATGGAAGCCATTGACAGTCCTTATACCTATTACATACAATATTATCTCAGAACAATTACTAATTTTAAAATTGTACAAAAGCCACTAGAGATGAAAACACTGTTGCTGAAATCCCAGACTCGGTTATAGATCCCTATTTACTTACCAAATAAAACTCACAGTAAATCTGAAACATGAAAAAAAGTACATGCAAATGACATAGTGAAAATAGTAAAATCTTACAAAAGTTCGGAGAGTCAAGATATCTACGGGATGTCCTGTACTGTCCTAAAGAAAATTGTTGGAGAAATAGCACAGCCATTAGCAACAGCTATAAACAACTGCCTATCTGCAGGAGTTTTCCAAGATTTCTTGGAACTTGCAAGGACAGTATCAGTTTACAAAAAAGGAAATCCAGATAATGTGTCAAGTTTTAGGCCAGTGTCAATCATTCCTATACTAGCGAAAGTGATTTAATCCATCATGGAAGATCAGATCCTAACTTGTTTTGAAGAAAACAATCTCTTCAAAGATGCACAACATGGGTTCTGGAAGGGAAAGTCTTGTACAACTGCAGCATTAGACTTATTAATAAAAGTAATGCAGGCATTCGAGGAGAGAGAGTTAGTGACACTCACGTTGTGTGATCTAAGCAAAGCTTTCAACTGCACCCTCACAAGATCTTGCTCAAAAAACTAAAATGCTATGATGTGAGAGGTACAGCCCTAGCTTGGAAAACAGAAGGTGAATTGTTTCAATCCAAGGAGCAACATCCCAGGAACAGAAAGTAGAACATGGTGTGCCACAAGGTTTGGTCATAGCCCCACTCCTCTTCCTCATTTTTGTAAATGATCTAAATGAAGCTGGTGGGACACTACAATTTGTGGAGACACCACTCTTATTGCCAAAGGGGAAAATTCTGCCCAAGCAGTCATGAAGTCTGACGCACAGTTCGAAAACACTAAAAAATGGTTCATCGCCAACAAGATGAAAGTAAACAAAGAAAAAAACCTAGCGTATGGCATGCAGCCTTAGAAAAAACACATACTCTGACCATATAGAATCTGTGAAACTGTTAAGCTTCACAATAGACCACAAACTCTCATGGAATGGACACACTGTGCATGTATGCAAGAAACTCTCTCGTGTAATATATCTCCTACGAAAAAAAAGTGATTACAGGCCAGTTTCTGATAACTGTCTACTATGCTTTGTTCCATAGCCACATTTTGTATGGGTTACAGCTATGGGGTCATTCGGCAGGCTGCAAGGATGTGCTGCTACTGCAAAAGAGGGCAATAAGAATTATTACATCGAGCAGTGGCTAGGAACACTGCAAACTGTTATTCAGAACATTGGGAATAATGACTGTTTATAACCACTATGTATTATTATGCCTCATCCACAGAAGGGAAAACCTAGACACCTACAGCAAGAGGCATAACATCAATAAACATAATACCCACAGCAAAGAAGAATAAATCTACCAACCTGCTGACTGTCCAAAACAAGAGACAGTTTTCGGGTGATCGCTATGAGGATGTTCAACAAACTACCTGTTGTATTGCAGACCCTGCCACTGGACAACTTCAAGAAACAAATTGCTGAAGGCCTAAAACAATGCCCACTATACTTGGTCCAAGAATTATTTGACTGTGAGGAAAGCAAATGGACACAGTGAACATGACTTAGTCTATATACATTACCTGTATAAAGTTTAGATGTTATTCTGTAATTCATTATATTGTAAATCACTTGATTATAACTTCGACACAGTCTGTCCAGCGATGGCTCGTAAACGACGAAGACCTGCTAACAAGGGAACCTCCCCATCGCACCCCCCTCAGATTTAGTTATAAGTTGGCACGGTGGACAGGCCTTGAAAAACTGAACACAGATCAATCGAGAAAACAGGAAGAAGTTGTGTGGAACTATGAAAAAATAAGCAAAATATACAAACCGAATAGTCGATGTGCAAGATATGCAACATCAACGATAAATTGAACTCAGGAGCGCCGTGGTCCCGTGGTTAGCGTGAGCAGCTGCGGGACGAGAGGTCCTAGGTTCACGTCTCCCTTCGAGCGAAAAGTTTAATTTTTTATTTTCAGACAATTATCAACGTTCAGGCACTCACACATAATCAACTTCGCTCTCCAAAATTTCAGGACATGTTCTGATTTGCTTGGACATAGGCAGGATTTGACGGTCTACACACGGAAAAATTTGAAACATATGTTTTGACAGAGCACAGGTAAAAGTGAGCAACTGCGAAACTGTTGGATTCATTTGCTGCAGTTTATGTGACAAACTCTTTTATGTTTTCATCACTTTTTTGGGAGTAATTATCACATCCACAAGAAAACCTAAATCGGGCAACGTAGAAGAATGTTTTTACCCATTCGCCAAGTGTACAAGTTAGGTGGGTCGACAACATATTCCTGTCATGTGACGCACATGCCGTCACCAGTGTCGTATAGAATATATCAGACGTGTTTTCCTGTGGAGGAATCGGTTGACCTATGAGCTCGCGATCAAATGTTTTCGGTTCCCATTGGAGAGGCACGTCCTCTCGTCTACTAATTGCACGGTTTCGCGGTGCGCTCACAAAACACAGACACTAAACTTATTACAGTGAACAGAGACGTTAATGAACGAACGGACGGATCATAACTTCGCGAAAATAAAGAAAGTAAACTTTTCACTCGGGGGAAGACTTGGAACCAAGTACCTCTCATTCCGGAGCTGCTCACGCTAACCACAGGACCACGGCGCTCCTGATCACAGTACCCTTAATGTTGCATATCTTGCGCATGGACTACTCAGTTCGTATATTTTGCTTATTTTTTTCATAGTTCCACACAACTTCTTCCTGTTTTCTCGATTGATCTGTGTTCAGTTTTTCAAGGCCTGTCCACTGTGCCAACTTATAACTAAATCTGAGGGGGGTGCGATGGGGAGGTTCCCTTGTAAGAAATGATGTAAAAGAAATACAGCAGTATCACAAAATTTTGAAATTGACACTAAATTTCAACTTTGTATAACTGCATGGAAGTAAGAATGTTTCAAAACATGAGATAGTGTTTGGATTACTGTGAATGTTTCGTCCTCCACTAAAATTTACTAAAAATAAAACTGTAGTTGATCAAAACCTAACAGAGAGTATAATCACCCACTGAACAGAAAAGTGTCAAAACTTTATCTAATTAAGTGAAACTACAATTATACAGCCAGCTGTAACACCTGGCTAAAAATGTTACCAACAGTCGTAGTGGCTGCTCTGTAGATAATCTGTTTTCTCCACACCATTTATAATTTTCATAGTAACATTTCTTTAATATTTAAACAACTGTGTAAATAAGCACATTGTCAGAAATGGTCTTTTCAAGTAAAGAATAGTAACGTCTAAAACATTACGGCAGTCTTTTTGTTGAGACTACAATCTTTGTGGCAAGTCACATCCATCCACATTTTCTTCAACTTGAATGGCCATTTTAACTCTGCCTGTGCTGTCTCTTATCTGTTTTAAAAATAAATAATGTAATTGTGTCGTGTAATAATGAAAACCACCAACTGATACACAAAAATCAGAGCTTCTCTCTGATACCACCGCCCTCTTATTACACATAAAGGGAAAAATAGTTTTGTTAGTTTGGGTTAAACCTTTTGTCTGAAATGTTAACAGTGCAGCAAAGGTGCATATATATGGTGCAACATGGGATAACAGCACAGGAATAAATCACACAGTGAGTTGCATATTTAGTTAAGGCAGTAACCTACACACTGGCCTCTGCATTACATATTGCAGAATTTGATATGCTGACAGCACCATCATTTCTGATTTTGAAGTACAGAAGAGGAAAACAAGCCTTTGACACCCTGTTGACACAGAGGTCTTGGGGATGAACTCAAGACAGGTAACGTTGGGCAGGAAATCGGCTGCAACCTTATTGAAGGGACCATACTGCTGATTCAAGGTAACTCCAGATAATCCAAACGAGGGTCGCCAAACAGGAATTTGAACTTGACTTCTCCTGAATGGAAATATAACATCCTTAAATCTTTGGGAAGCCCATAGGGCAAATCGGCATAGCTGCTCAAACTTACAGATTTGGTCAAATCTTTGAGTGAAGATGTCTTAGTTTCAGCTCAGTTGTTGGGGTCACAGCCACATTTTATAGGGGTAGACCATGAGACAAATTCTCTGTGCTTGATACCAAATAGTTATGAGAAAAAAATTTTAAAAAGTGTGGACAATTATATAATCAATCTCTTCCTCCACAAATCGTCTGAATCCTATTATCACAAATCTGCTAACATTGTCAAGAATACTTTATATAATCAATGTGTGCTTTCTCAGATTATATAATTAACTGTGTCCTAACACCGTATTTACATAAATGTGAAATACCGTATTTACTCGAATCAAAGCCGCACCTGAAAAATGAGACTCGAAATCAAGGGAAAAAAATTTTCCCGAGTCTAAGCCGTACCTGAAATTTGAGACTCGAAATTCAAGGGGAGAGAAAAGTTCTAGGCCATCTCCAAATCGAAACAAAGTTGGACTATTATAATATGAGACACAATTTAGGTCAAATGAATGACGATACAGCTACAGTAGTTTGGTTCGAGTCATAAGCTTAGCAGTTAAGGCTTACCAGGTAGCCATTGCTGTGAGTCAGGCTCTCCGTCCGTATTTATATGGGTATCCTTCCTTTTTCACGTGCTTCGTCTGGTTTGAATTGATTGCTTATTTTTCTTTGATCTGATACGCGCCGTTTTCTTTGTTATAGATGTTTACGTCATTCTAAGCTGAAAATGCATTAGTGTACTGTGTCATGCATTGCTTGTCGCATTCTGATAGTGCGTGTTTACGGCCTGTCGCCGCTCATTTGTTGTTACTTACACTACTGCTTTCTTTGATTATGATCAACAAGAACCAAATAATAGACTGCTTATGATAGATGACGTTCTGAACGAAAGTTCAGCGAAAATTTTTCTCCGTTTGAAAATCTTTGCAGGCGCCTCTTTAGTTCATTACATTCTGCACAGAAATTAGAGTCATCTTAGATTTAAAAATCTAGTCAATTGCCGTGCTTCATTTCTGACTGTATCACTATTAGGCATAAGAATAATACGAATAAAAACATGACATGACATGTATATTCTTCCGCGCTTGCTGTTGTCTCACTCTACTTTCGTAGTTTAATAGGCAGAGAGGATTTAAATGAGATAGCAGAAAACACGAAACAATACATGGCAAAATGTTTATATTCGTATTATTCTTATGGTGAAGAGAATACTGCATGTGATTCACAATTCATAAAAGTTCCTTTTAGCAACCATCTCTTCTCACAAGTAGGAAAAAATTCAGAACGTATAGTTGGCCATATTGACAAACATCCCAAACAGTCTTGCCAGTCGGATTTTCGTAGTGCTTTGAAATGCAGCAACATTCAAAGATGAACAATACGGAATTTGTATTTACTTCGTTGGATAATGTACCAAAATGCAGTGGTCGAAACTCGGGGTGGAGGAAAAAAGCTCGTCTTTCACAATTTTTTTTTTTTTAATTTATTTACTGACGCAGAGGTTTTGGTGCCAGTATTTATCTTTGTGCCTACAAAGCATGCCTGTGTAGCGCTGCATAATACATATATTCGACGGCAGAAGTTAGTTGTGGCGGCACCCACCAACATTTTTCAGAACTTCCGCTTGTTTTGCACTCGATTCTAATCCGCAGGCGTTTTTTTGGATTACAAAAACCGGAAAAAAGTGCGGCTTAGATTCGAGTAAATACGGTACATATTTATTCTTCAGTTGTGATTTGATACACCTGGAAAGCAGAAACTTTTTATCAAAGTATCAACTTTTCTTCTGATTTATGTTCATTTAGAACCATATTAAATATAAATAAGGCAGGATTACGTGGTGTACGAATTACGTAAGGAGTCAAACAAAATAGATACGTTGTTTTTAATATATGGATGTATTTCATACTAGCTACTATTCCACTGCTGGTATGCACTTCATAAACCATTCTTTTATCCATGAATGTTCTCACTTAGGCTGAGACCCACACAAAATATTGAGTAACAAATACTAACAAAGAGATAGAGGGGCTGGCCAGTACTTACCTCAGCTCAGTACAGCCGATAGATACACAAAACAGAACCGAAAATTTACATTCCTAGCTTTCGGAACTTTGTTCCTTCGTCAGGGAGGAGAGAGGGGAAAGAAAGGGAAAGTGGTTTCAGTTACTCACAACCCAGGATATGAAGCAACAGGGAAAGATAAACAGGGAGGGTAGCAAGGATGGAGGCATGGTTGTCAGAGGGAAGCCAAAGATATCCTACTGTAAGTACTGTGCCAGCTTCAAACCAAAGAGGATGCATACAGGAGTAAAGAGGTATATACAGGGTGATTCAAAAAGAATACCACAACTTCAGGAATTTAAAACTCTGCAACGACAAAAGGCAGAGCTAAGCACTATCTGTCGGCGAATTAAGGGCGCTATAAAGTTTCATTTAGTTGTACATTTGTTCGCTTGAGGCGCTGTTGACTAGGCGTCAGTGTCAGTTGATGCTAAGATGGCGACCGCTCAACAGAAAGCTTTTTGTGTTATTGAGTATGGCAGAAGTGAATCGACGACAGTTGGGGCACTGAGAATCCGCGGGACACAACTCAGTATGAACGTGACTCGCCTAAGGTGAACGTTTTCTGTGCCATTTCAGCCAATAAAGTTTTTGGTCCCTTTTTCTTCAAAGGTGCTACTGTAACTGCACTACAGTATCTGGAGATGTTAGAGAATTGGCTGTTCCCTCAGCTCGAACAAGAAGCACAACAATTCATATTTCAGCAGGATGGGGCGCCACCACATTGGCACTTATCTGTCCGTCTGAACGTCAACTACCCGAGGCGATGGATCGGACGCCAGGCAGCCCGTGACAGAGCACTTCATCACTGGCCTCCAAGAAGCCCTGATCTTACCCCCTGCGATTTTTTCTTATGGGGGTATGTTAAGGATATGGTGTTTCGGCCATCTCTCCCAGCCACCATTGATGATTTGAAATGAGAAATAACAGCAGCTATCCAAACTGTTACACCTGATATGCTACAGAGAGTGTGGAACGAGTTGGAGTATCGGGTTGATATTGCTCGAGTGTCTGGAGGGGGCCATATTGAACATCTCTGACCTTGTTTTTGAGTGAAAAAAAAACCTTTTTAAATACTCTTTGTAATGATGTATAACAGAAGCTTATATTATGTTTCTTTCATTAAATAGACATTTTTAAAGTTGTGGTATTCTTTTTGAATCACCCTGTACTATAAAGATAAACACAACTATGTAGGATGAAAAGATGCGTAAATGGCTAAAGAGGAAAGGGAAAGAGGAGAAGACTGAAGAGTAAATGGGAGTGAGGGTGATTAACGTAGGTTCAGTCGAGGGGGATGGCGGGATGAAAGGATGTGTTGGAGTGCAAGTTCCCATCTCCGCAGGATGGCAGCTATCAAAGTGAAGGTACTGTTGTTTGTTTGTGGGTTTGATATGGACAGAGGTGTGGATGTGAGCTTCAACAAGATGAAGGTCAACATCCAGGAAGGTGGCTTGGGTTTTGGAGAAGGACTAGGTGAAATTCAGATTCAAAAAGGAGTTGAGGTTGAGGAAATTAAGGAGTGTTTCTTCACCATGAGTACAGACCACAAAGATGTCATCTATAAACCTATACCAGGCCAGGGGAAGCAGCTGTTGGGTCTTCAGGAAAGCCTCCTCCATGCAGCCCATGGAGAGGATGGCATAGGACGGAGCCATCCTGGTTCCCCTGATTTGTTTGTCGGTCTGACCTTCAAAAGTGTAATTATGGGTGAGCATGAAGTTGGTAAGTGTGATAAGGAACCAGGTTTTTGGAAGATCTTCGGGTAGGGGTTGGGAGAGGTAGTGTTCAAGGGCAGATGTTTGTGGGATGTTTGTGTAAAGGGATGTAGCATCTATGGTGACAAGAAAGGTTTCAGGTGGGAGAGGAGTGGGAATGGACTTGAGGTGTTCTAGGAAGTGGTTTGTGTCTTTGATGTAGGATGGGAGTCTGCGGGTGATAGGTTGGAGGTGTGGCAACCATTTTTTTTGTAGTGAAGTTTCTCAGTCACAATGTTTTAAACTACTGACCTTGAAACTTGGTGAAATTTCTGATGCAGCTCATCAACAGTGAAGCACCTGCTTCAGCGAATGGCCAGATCATTATTCTTCATGAACATTTATTCTTCCTTCATTAAACATTCTACACCATTTTTTGTGCACATTACCATCATTCTTCACACCTGCATCTTAAACTTCAACAAGCTGCTGTGAATTTCAGTAGGACAAACTTGTTTTGCATTTAAGAACTGAACAACCAAGTGCACTTCACAATCAGTGGGATTGGTGATTGACATGGCGACAGACGAAGCAGTATAACTGTAGAACAAACACGAGCAGAGACATGAAACATATTGGAGGCACAGTGAGAGACTGGCCAAGTGTGGTCAGACACCATGGGCAGACACAATGCAATACACAGACATGATGCACTATGAGCCCTTACTTTAAAAATGACCCTCATTCATCACTCACATGAAGATTTTGTCTGTGATCCTGAGTAGCTTTTTGTAACTGACAAAAGCTGCACAGTTTAACTGAACATCTACATTGATGGCTGGTACACATCTTGTGGATAACTGCAGGATGACTAACATCAAACAACTGTCCAGAACAACCTTTGTTATGCATGCCTGTTGGAATAGCTTCACAAATCTAGAGCTCTGATCTTCCACAGTCTATGACTGCTTATATGCCTGCAAGAAGTTCCAGCCACCAATAACAGCATGACTATTCTGTTAAAATGACAGATTTGAAGGGCTGTGTTCTGTTATTGGTAGTTATTGTTGCAATACATGTTCCAATTAGTTCGATGTATTTCTCACTTGTGACTTTCAGGACTATCACTTTCATATCTCAGAACATAGCCTTCTTTAGCTGATGATGTTCAGTGTTCCACGTTGTAGAAAAAGAAGTCCTTGCCTCTACTTGTGCAAATACAGATTGGCTGTCAGTGATGATGGCAATGAGATGTTCTGACGTCTTGGCAACTTTTGTGAATGGAGGATTTTTCATGTGTGGCGGCCTCACCTCTATAGATGGTCATTTCTTAATTTGGCTGCTAGGGAAGCAGCTAGTACATCTATATGGTGACATGGAACAGTTGTGGCAGCAACCAAGAAACCTCGTCCAGGGTATGACGAAGAGCTTTGTCCCACAGGTCGACTATAATCTTCTGTAGTTGACTGGCATGAACAGAAGTGTTGAGACAGTTGATGTCTGTTGGCTTAGTTGTTAAATATTCATCTTCCTTCTCCGCAGTAGGGTATGATGTTTCCAGGGCTTTCATGGGGAAAACATATCTTTGTATTGTGTGTTGTTCTCTGGGACACTATACTTCCTGTAGGAGTTGGCTGCATAAGTATTGGTGTGATGCTGGGCTGTCAATCGATATCTTCAGCATAAGTCCGTGGTGGCTGAGTTCATTCCCCCTGTTACATTCAAATGGTAGGAGTGCTAAACATCATATAACTCTTCCTCAAAATTCTCTATTACCTCCTAACATATGGGGTCAACATTCATTGCTGCTGTACCTTGCTTAGTCAATCCAACAGTTCATGCTAGTATAAACTGCAGTATCTATTAACTTACTATCTGGTTTATGAGAGAGACAAAGCCATGGTGGTCTTCCACAACATGCCATAGGCACCCACAGTTGGAAGTTGGTCATACTTCTTTCATCCAACTTTTTACAGCTACATTTTCTCAATGTGCTTGCACCAGTTGAATTACTCAGTTGTTTTGACATCCTTTATCAAAAGAGCTTGGTATATGTCTTCTGTAACTCATTTCATTGAGTGTGATATTTAGTCAGTTTCTGTTGTATTCAGATTCACATTGTACCATACGACCAACACATAAGACTGTATCGTTTCCCCATTATATAGGGCCCTGTTCAATTGTTCTTCCTCTAAGTGGACTTGATGCTGACTATTGCCAAATGTCTCCTTGTACTGCTGTTTTGGAATCCACTTGTCTCCTATGTGTAATTGGATCCATATTGATGTAGATGTTTTGAAGTACTTGGCTTCTTCACTAAACAATGTCATGTCTCTTGTCGGTTAATCCCACTTTACTACTCCACTATAATTTCCCATTCATGTTTTACTTTTGATATCTTTATTTTGTGATTTAAGGAACAAATCTCCAATGTCATGGAACGTGTCAGTACATGAAATTACAACATAAAAGTAATAACAGATAAAAATAAATTTTTTATGAACCCGAAAAAAGTCAATCCATAAGTTTAAGTAAACGCAATCAACAATACAACAAGAATCAGCTTACTTTTTCAAGGAACTCCTCGACAGAATAGAAGGAGTGACCCATGAGGAAACTCTTCAATTTCGATTTGAAAGTGCGTGAATTATTGCTAAGATTTTTTAATTCAAGAGGTAGTTTATTGAAAATGTATGCAGCAGTATACTGCACACCTTTCTGCACAAGAGTTATGGAAGTTCGATCCAAATGCAGATTTGATTTCTGCCGAGTATTAACTGAGTGAAAGCTGTTTATTCTTGGGAATAAGGTAATATTGTCAACAAGAAATGATAGTACGGAATATACATAATGAGAGACACTCAGTAAGCTGAGTTTTTTAGCAGCCTTAATCAACCATAACATTCTGGAGGTTATTTTCATACAGATATTTATTTGAGGCAGTATGGCTAAGTACCTTAATCTGTTGAGCACCATTTTTAAAACATTAGGGTGTTCCTGTATTTGAACAAAAAAAACTAAATGTTTTAGCATATGAATATAACTCACACCAACCAAATGTTGCTGTGTTTTACACTGTGGATACTTTACTCATAATGCTGAATTAGTCATATCCAGTGAACCCACATGAGCTATGAGTGACACACTCAGTTCTGGGGAAATACACACATCAAAAAGAGTTTTGCATCAACTCAGTCCTGAGAGTTCCGGAATGCATACAGAAAATTGGAATAGAGATCAACATAAACATCATTTCTGTCTTTTTATTGTTCATGGAAACCACCATACAGCATACCTTCAGAGGCAGTGGTTCAGATTGCTGTACACACTGGTACCTCTAATACCCAGTAGCATATTCTCTTGCATCGATGCATGCCTTTATTCGTCGTGGCATACAATCCACAAGTTCATCAAGGCACTGTTGGTCCAGATTGTCCCACTCCTCAATGGCGATTTGGCGTAGATCCCTCAGATTGGTTGGTGGGTCACGTCATCCATAAATAACCCTTTTCAATCTATCCCAGGCATGTTTGATAGGGTTCATGTCTGGAGAACACACTGGCCACTCTAGTTGAGTGATGTTGTTATCCTGAGGGAAGTCATTCACAAGATGTGCACGATGGGGGTGCGAACTGTCATGCATGAAGACGAATGTCTCACCAATATGCTGCCGATATGGTTGCACTATCAGTCGTAGGATGGCATTCATGTATTGTACAGCTGTTACAGCACCTTCCATGACCACCAGTGGTGTACGTCGACCCCACATAATGCCACCCCAAAACAGCAGGAAACCTCCACCCTGCTGCACTCGCTGGACAGTGTGACTAAGGCATTCAGCCTGACAGGGTTGCCTCCAAACACGTCTCCGAAAATTGTCTGGTTGAAGGCATATGTGACACTCATCAGTGAAGAGAACATGATGCCAATCCTGAGCGGTCCATTTGGCATGTTGTTGGGCCCCTCCTCCCACTGCTTGTTGTCGTGGTTGCAAAGACGGACCTCGAAATTGATGTCGGGAGTGAAGTTGCGCATCATGCAGCCTATTACGCACAGTTTGAGTCGTAACACAACATTCTGTGGCTGCACAAAAAGCATTATTCAATATGGTGGCGTTGCTGTCAAGGTTCCTCCGAGCCATAATCCATAGGTAGCAGTCATCCACTGCAGTAGTAGCCCTTGGGCAGCCTAAGCCAGGCAGTCATTGACATTTCCTGTCTCTCTGTATCTCCTCCATGTCTGAACAACATCGCTTTTGGTTCACTCCAAGACGCCTGGACACTTCCCTTGTTGAGAGTCCTTCCTGGCACAAAGTAACAATGCAGACATAATCCAACTGCGGTACTGACCATCTAGGCATGGTTGAACTACAGACAACACGAGCCGTGTACCTCCTTCCTGGTGGAATGACTGGAACTGATCGGCTGTCGGACCCCCCTGTCTAAAGGGGGCTGCTCATGCATGGTTGTTAACATCTTTGGGCGGGTTTAGTGAAATCTCTGAACAATCAAAGGCACTGTGTCTGTGATACAATATCTACAGTCAACCCCTATCTTCAGGAGTTCTGCGAACCGGGGTGATGCAAAACTTTTTTTGATGTTTGTGTTAACCCCTTACTCTTTGCATCAGGTGTCATGAGCTCAATCAAGTCTGAATCTGAAAGCAGGGTTGCTAGTGAAATACAATACGAAACACTGAATGCACTTTTATTATGAGCACCAACATACAGAGAGAACAGAATGAACTTCTACGCAGCTATTTATACAGATATTACCTAGAATATGAAAACAGAAATGTAAGAAATTTTGAGAACCTTCTAGAAATAATAAATACTAAATAACAAATAACTGCTGTTGGTCAAGTTTGAAATAGCAATGTGCAGGATGCCAGCTGGCAACACTAACTTTTGCACCACAATGCATGCTGCACAGGTCGTGGCATTGCTCCCTCTCCTGAAGAAACTGTGACCTGCTGTTTCAGAAGTTCTCACTGGAGCTGACTACAGCACCTGGAACTTAGATCTTGTCAGAGGTCCTCTGTATAGCACTGTTGGCAGATCATCGTATTCTGGTTGTGTTGTTACATCCTCTTCACTATGACGAACATCAACGGTAGCCGCTCCTGTCAAAGTTTTGCGGTCATCAAGTGGGTCTTCAGTTTCGTCCTTGAATGAAATGCCCCCATTGTCGATCTATGCCTTAGGGCTACAGTAGCATTTCATAAGGAAGAGATGGATGACATGTATGTGCTTTGGTGTTCTTGATGTGAAGTCATAATTTTTGACTTCTCCAGGGCATCCAAAGTCTGTATGTGAGCCAGCTGTCTTGTTTCTTTGGCCCTAGTGACGGGGTACTTCACAGTTACCCTGAATATCATCTGGTTGAAAAAGAAACGGTGTTTCCTCCTTCATTTCGGCCTTGCGATTGTGTAGCAGAAAGAACTGTGTGAAGTCTGTACTACCTTGCTTCGCTGTGTTATATGTGAATGAGATGGCAGGCAGTATTGTATCCCATTCTCTGTGTTCAACATCAGCAAACATCGAGAGCATATATATCCATACCTTGTTAAAGCATTGTGTGAGGCTATTTGCATGTGAGTGGTAGACAGTTTTCATCGTGTTGATGATGTCGCTATGTGAAATTACCTGTTTTGCTAGTGGTGACTGCAGAACTTTTCCACCATCAGAGATCCTCACACAGGACGTTCTGTGTGTCAAAATGATGTTGTCTACAAGGAACCTTGCAGTTTCCAGAGCTTTGGCAGCCAACACAGGTTTGGAGAGCATAGCGAATAACTAATCAATACTGACAATTATCCATGAATTCCCATTTGTTGACTTCAGGAACCTCCTCAAAGGTTCGAATCAAATTTGTTGGACTACTGCAGTGTACAGTAATTCATCTCAGGCTTGGGGAGTCCTCTGAAAGCATAAGCTTGTACAATTTCAGCACTCTCCTGAATGAGTATTAGAACTGCACGGATTCTATAACTGCTAGTGTCAATGTGAAGTTCCGTCGTGGCATTCTCATTGTACATTGCTAGAATGGAGAAAGTGTTGGCACCTTCTTAAAGACAAGGAAAGATCTTTCCTGCACCATTTTCCGGGAAAATTTGGTGTTTCCCTGCAGTAGTTCTTGCAAAGGTTTTGCTGTGGCATAGAAGACCTTTGTGAATCATAGGTAGCATGAGTGTATTCTAAGAAAACTTCTCACATCACGAATGTGCTGAAGAGTTGGAAAGTCTGTGACTGCTCTTATTTTCTCTGGAGCAGGATGACTCCACCACCATTAAGTAGGTGCCCCAAGATTTTTATTTCTTCGACAATGAAGACACGCTTTTTGGATTCAGGTGGATGCTTGCAGTCTGAACACACTTCAACACAGTTCTCAAGCAGCTTACATGTTCTTCAAATATCTTAGAAAAAACTACAATCTCACCCAGAAACTAGAGACATGTTGTCTATTTAAGGTACAAAGCAGGTTGTCCATCATATGTTCAAAGGTGGCCAAAGAGTTATATACTCCAAATGACATAGAGGCTATCAGGAGTTATGAAGGCAGTCTCTTTCCAGTCAGCCTCGTCATCAATTTCGATATGCCAGTAGCTTGTTTGCATGTCCATAGTTGAGAGATAATTTGCTCCTTTTAAGCATTCTAGGAAATCATCATTGTGTGACAAGAGCAGACATCTTTTTTCATGATTTTGCTCAGTCATGGTAAACGAACCAGAAATTCCACGTCAATCTCCTGTTTCACAATGATCACAGGATAAAATCAAGGACGCTCTGCAAATTCATCGATGTCATAGCGCAGCATCTGCTGCACCTCCTCATGAATTATGGGTTGTTAGCTGCCAACACCCTATACAAGCACTAGCTAATTGGTGGATGACACCCAGTGTTGATGTGGTTTTTTACCATTGGCTGTTTGGTCTGTCTTTTCTCCTCTCCGGGTTGAAAATATCCAAAAACTGGAGCAGAACGGCTAACACTCACTGACATTGTTCCTCGACTAGACTAGACTCTATTGGAAGTTCGAGAGTAGCTCCCTCCACTGAGTTGTCTATAATGGTAGCAGAGTATGATTCTTCATCGATGGCACTAAGCTGCCTTTCCTGTACTGGTTTGTTGGTTCCTACGCACATAAATTTACAGTTGAGTTGTGGTTGCTCATCACAATTAGTGATCCAAAGTCCTTGTTTGTATGAGAGTTATTTTTAAAATAAGAACCAATTTGTGATGGAGTAAGAAAAACTTTATTTTTGATTGTAAATTATATCACAAACTACAATATGCGTATTTTTTCACTTTACAACATATTCACCATGAACATTTAAACATTTGTCAAGTTGTGGCACCAGCGTTTAGATCCCAGCATCAAAGAACTCTGCTTCCTGACTCTCGAATCATTTAACAACAGTTTCTTTCAATATGTCATCATTTTCCAAGTGCTTTCCACCAAGAAATTTCTTCAGTTTTGGAAACAGATGAAAGTCTGATGGTGGTAAGTCAGGATTCTATGGTGAGTGATCCAGTAATTCCCAAGAAAAATTGTCCAGTTGCATCTTTCTTCTTGCTGAGCATTGTCTTGAAGCAGAATAACACCACTAGAGAGCAGTCCCCATAGACGATTTTGAATAGCGCGCCTAAGCCTTAATAATGTTTCACAGTACCTCTCAGCATTTATTGTCATTTCTCTTGGCAAAATTTCTGACAGAAGAATGCCTTTCCAGTCCCAAAAAACTGCTGGCCATGATTTTCCATGTTGAAGGTTCTTGCTTGAATTTTTGTGATTTCACCGGGCGTTCGAATGATACCACTCATTGGATTGGCGTTTATTATATGGAGTATAATGCGCAATCCACATTTCATCATCGGTCACGCAATGTGAATCACGAACTCATCACCATCCTTGTGATAGCGCTACAAACCAGACAAAGAATGTGCCATTCACTTAGTTTTGTGTTCTTCTGTTAACATTTTGAGCACCCATGGTTTTGTAGTGAAGTTTGCCAGTAATGATGTGATAAACTACTGATCTTGAAACTTGTGGAAATTTCTGATGCAGCTCGTCAATAGTGAAGCACCTGCTTTGGCAAATGAGCAACACAAAGCTCATTTAACCACAACTTGCCTGACCATGGCATTGGACCTACATGAAGCTGACTGCCAACTATAAGAAAATTTTTTACAGTCAGATTGTATTCAATCACTATTCATCTTTTTAAGTAAGCACAAGGGTTGCTGAACTGTCAGTGAGAGTGATGGATACCGAGCCTACGCTGGTAACGCATACCACCTTGTTCCAGAGTATGCTCTACAACTCAATAAAGCACAATCCTGATACTTTGCATTCATCCATACAACACTCCTCAGACTATATCATACTGACACTTGGTCAAACACTATATTAGTTTCCTGTCAGCACAGTTCACTTTTTTTCATAAATTACTACTTCTACATTATTTATTTCTTATTTTACTCTTATGTTATGATGTTTACTTTTGTTTCATATAGCATCTGTTCTTGCTTGTCACAATCATATCTGTGATTCACCAACTACTTAGCTGCCACTTCTAACTCCCCAGTGTTTCAAATATCATGTATTGCTATTATTTCCCTCGAATCCTATCTTCTGTTTTATCGTATGAAGAAACCTTTGGTTCCAGAAGTCTGCATTCTTTGTGTCTGTCTGTGTATAATGATTTGGGAATAATTATCTCTGCTACTCCTTGGTAAGCACACCAATTTTTGTGGCTATTTATTCTAGGAAAGAATACCAAAGACAGGCCATTTAAAGATATGTTACAGTGTGGCACTTAATTCATACAGGTTAATGTATAAGGAGAGTCTTTTTACCATAGCCAACATGGGATAAAAATACAACCTGTACCAAAATATTCAGACAGACAGAAACAGCGTGATACCTGAGACCTACCTTTATTTATGAAAACAATGGAACAACACAATTGAAGAACAAGTATTAGTTTCAAACAAATAAACATATAAACACTTATAAGCCATCAGGGGCCATGTTGTACATTTACGTTAATACTGAAGAACATGAATCTGGAAATGACTCAGTCATTCATGATTTGTTAATAACATTGCCTAAAAAAATATCACAAAATTCATATTATTTTTCTTAGCCCATATCTATCAAACACAGACCTATGGACACTTAAGTTCTGTTTTGACTATACATTTGGTAATTATAATGGTCAGCTAATTACAACAGCCAAATTTCAACATTTGGCATGGACCTAATTATGCATGTGTGAGTTAATGCTATTCAAAAATTCATTACACATCAATCTGATAATCTATTTGGAGTAGACCATACCAATTTGAACAGTTCACCCAAACTGTATGAGCTCCACATGAATATGTGATGACCATCCTGACATTCATCTCAATGATTTAAGGAAATAACAGAAAACCTAAATCTGTATGACAGATTGAATACTGTTCCTTTATAACACTAATCCAAAGTATTAATCTTTGCATTGCTTCAATCAGTCTGAGTATGTGCTTTTGATATAATGCAACTTCAGTCTATCCTGTGTTCACAGATGACTCTGTTCAGAAAAAACAATGCTTCAGAAAACTTTTGTCACACTATGTTCTTAGTGAAAGAAGCACAACTTATCATTTAGAAACATTTTTTGTTGACATTAAAGTCATTATAGATTAAAAACCAATTGGACGAGGGGGGGTGGGGTTGGGGGTGGGGGTGGGGGTGGGGGTGGGGGTGGGGGTGGTGGTGGTGGTGGTGGTGAGAGGATTAAGACTGATGGGAAACCAGTTTTGTCATTGTCAACTAAGTTTCAAATGCATTGAAAACAGAAGTGGGATTTATGCACACAATGTCATTACCTGAAAAATAAAAACTCCACTCTTCAACTACAACACTGATCCTGTTTTTACACAAGAATTTACTGATGAAAAAAGGCTATTGTTTTGTCATGAAAGAGGAAAAATAATGGTTTAGTGAATAATGACCAGAGATTCATGTGTTGCTTTGACAATAATGCTATTACATGAATGGAAGTCACAACACACACCACTGAAGGAAAATGCTGAAAGGCCTGCACAGGACCAACGTTTGGTGCTAGGATTGGCAAATGGAACCTCAACATAAATAAATACAATGCATTGTACATAAATATGTGGAAAGACACATTACTTTTCAGTAACACAATTGGCAATCAATCACTTTAAATCACAAACATATGTCCTGAGCAATTTCAAATGAACTGACCCACAAAGCTAGATGCAGAAAAATTGTCAGAATAAGTCATTAGAAGATTCCTGTGAAAATGTAATTCATCCACAAATTGTTTGTTCAACTTATTTTTGAAGATTGTTCATCAGTCTTGAAACCTCATCATGTAGGACCAAAAGAGGAGACAGAATTTCCAAAGAAGAGCAGTGTGTTTTGTCACAGCTTAATTCAACATTAAGAGTAATGCAGAAAGCAGTCATAATATTATGCACATTCATTTTTAGTGCGTCTTTTTTTAATTGTATTTATTTGGTCACAAGCTGCCCAGCTGTCTCCATATCTACATCTACAGACATACTCCACAAGTCACCATACTCTGCATGGTGGAGGGTACTCTGTGCCACTACTAGCCATTTACTTTTCTGTTCCATTCATAAATAGAGAGAGTGATAAATGACTGTCTGTATGCCGCCAAATGAGCCCTAATGTCTCCAATCTTATCTTCATGGTCTTTACACGAAATGCACGTTGGCAGCAGCAGAATCATTCTGTAGCCAGCTTCAAATGCCAGTTCTCTAAATTTTCTCAGCAGTGATCCTCAAGAAGAATGTTGCTTTCCCTCCAGTGATTCCCATTTCAGTTCCTGAAGCATTCCATAATAATTGCGTGTTGTTTGAGTCTGCTGGTACAAATCTAGCAGCCTGCCTCTGAATTGCTTCAACGTCTTCCTGTAATCTGACCTGCTGCGGATACCAAACACTCTAATAGGACTCAACAATACGTCGTGCTAGTGCCCTCTAAGCAGTCTCCTTTCAGGAAGACTGGGGTCCACACTTTCCTGAAATTCTCCCAATAAAACTGAAGTCGACTATTTGCCTTCCCTGCAACAGTTCTCACTTACTCATTCCGTTTCATACTGCTTTGCAACGTTTTGCCCAGATATTGAATCAACATGACTGTGTCAAGCAGCACACCACTAATAGTGTATTCAAACATTATGCATTTGGTTTTCCTACTCACCTGCATTAACTTAAATTTTTCTATATTTAGAGCTTGCTGCCATTCATCACATCAACTAGGAATTTTGACAATATTATGAAAAGGATAGCTGCTACTCACCACATAGTGGATATGCTGGGTCGCAGATAGGCACAACAAAAAGACAGACAGAAAGTGAGCTTTTGGCCATCTAGGAAACACACTTACACACACAAACACACAAACTCATGCAAATGCAATGCTCACAATCCTTCTGATGAGGGCCTTGTTGCCTGAAAGCTTACTTTCTGACACTCTCTTTATTGTGCCTATCTACGACTCAGCATCTCCACTATATGGTGAGCAGCAACTATCCTTTTCATAATACAGGGTGTCCCAAAAAGAATGATCCAATTTTAACTTGTAATAATATTGAGACAAATGTTACTAGGTAACTGAAACAGCACTCGATGTAATCGGCATGGTCTAGAGTTTCAGAAAAAATCCACTAGATATCACTACAAGTGCTGACCTGGAGTGTGGACATGGGAGATGAACTTTTATGTCACGGTTGATATTCAGCGATGAGGCAACTTTCCATATTAGCGGTAAGGTTCACCATCATGATGTGCGTATATGGGGGCTCAAAAACCCTAATGAAACAATTGAACATGGATGTGATTCACCAAAAGTGAATGTTTTTTGAGGTGTTTCGCAAAGCAAGGTTTATGGACCCTACTTTTTTTAGGAAGAAACCGTGACGGGGCAATCACATCTTGCAATGCTATTGAACTGGTTATTCCCACATCTTGACTCTTACAATTTCATCTATCAGCAAGATGGAGCACCACCGAACTGGCACAACAACGTGTGCAGTTTTCTCAATGCCAAAGTGCCTCGATGTTGGATAGGACATACAGGACCGCGAAACCAGGCATTACACTCTTGGCCTTCTGGGGACTTAACACCATGTGATTTCTTCCTGTGGGAATATGTTAAACAATGTGTTTACTTTCCTCCCTTACCTCGTGACATTGATGAACTAAAAACCAGAACACCAGCTGTTGTAACTTCGATGACAAAAGACACCTTACACTCAGTTTGAGATGAATTTGGCTATTGGCTAGATGTCATCTGTGCAGCCAATGGAGGACATATTGAACATTTATGATGGATTTTTATAAACTTCTGTCTTTTCTGAGTAATTTAGTATGCAATTTGTTGGTGTTAAGCCCTTCTTCCTAATAAATAATTCTATTTAAAATTTGGTCATTCTTTTTGTGACACCCTATATTGTCACATTCCATCCTGGATTTTCCATTCTTCAATTAGATATTTTTACCCAAGTCATCTTGTATCCTCCAACAGTCACTTAACGACTCCTCCTCCCCATACACCAGACCATCATCAGCAAACACCGCATTGATGTACTCAGAGAATAATAGCAGTCTTATCACACTTACCTATGGCACTCCTGGTGATATCCTCGTCTCTGATGAATACTCGCTATTGAGGAAAACATATTCTGTTCTGCTACTTAGAAGTCTTCAAGCCACTCACATACCTGGGAACCTATTCCGTATGCTTGCACCTTCGTTAACAGTCGACAGTGTGCCACCATGTCAAATGCTTTACGGAACTCTAGGAATATGGAATCCGTCTTTTGCCCTTCATCCATGGTTCACAGGATCTCATGTGAGAAATGGGCAAGGTCAGTTTCATACAAGCAATGCTTTTTAAAATTGTTCTGATTGAGGACATCAGTTTTTCTCTCTCAAGGAAAATATTCAAACTGAAAAAATGTTCAAGGATTCTGCAGCAAACAAATGTTGAAAATGTTGGTCTATAATTTTCCGGGTCTGATTTTTAACCCTTCTTATATACAGGAGTCACCTGCACTTTCTTCCGGTCACTTGGAGCTTTGCACTGGGTGAGACATTCACGATAAATGTAAACTAAGTAATATGCCAATGATGTAGAGTACTCTTCGTAAAACCAAACTGGGATTCCATCAGGGCCAGGCGACTTATTTGCTTTCAACTCTTTCAGATTTTTCTCTACACCAAAGATGCTTACTACTGTGTCCTCCATAGGGGATTCTGTGTGATGATCAAATGATGGTATATTTGTATGATTCTCCTGTATGAACAATGTTTTAAATGCAAAATTTAAAACTTTAGCTTTACTTTTGCTATTTTTTATTGCCACACCAGACTGGTCAAAAAGTGACTGAATAGAAGCCTTAGACTTGCTTAGTGATTTAACACAGGACCAGAATTTTTTCAGGTTCTCCGCAAGATGTATCGCTAAAGTATGACGGTGGTAGTTTAGCCAATTGTAGTCCATCCTGAACACACATCAAATGTTACAGACAATTAATATGTATTTTCGACAAGACCAATCCCTGCTTTAATCTTAATGCTCATTGCTCTTGCATTTCATTTAATTTTTTGTCCACTCTGTTACATGTAATTTTGAAATTGTTAGAAAGAGCAGCTCCTAGCAGAATTCAGCTAGATGGAAGCATTTTTCATCTCCTGTGGAGGAAGATGAGTAACTGAACACTGTCAAAGCGTAGCATAAAAAGCACTGTAAGTGCATTACGTCAGTATACTGAATATAGCCTAGAGCTGAAACATTTTTACAGGCGAGTTTACTTAGATATCACTTATTCACTTATCAAAAATAGGGTAACTTTTAATATAAGATTCGTTAAATATCTTCAATATATAAAAAAAAATTATATTAAAAACAGAATCCAGATTAGCTTAGAGATAGAGACAGAAGTTACCTGAAGCTTGCTGAGAGTAACTGTCAATGTTCTTTTAAGTCAGTCCATCATATATCACTATAAGATAGGTTACATAAGGGAACTTAGGATGCACGTTATGTGATAGTTAGGGTAAGGATGCACAAATTTTAAATACTGCTGTTTACTTCTATATCCATACTTATTTTTATGCTCAGTCATGCTACGTATGATAGTATTATTTCTTATTAAGTATGCAAGTATTATTTCTTATCACAGTACATGCACTGGAAAACTGACTGTGGAAGCTTTCCTTAATTTTCACAATTTTACTGTAATGACCCTTGAGCAACTGTGTGTCTTATGAAAAAATTAGAACTGAATATACATCTGTACCAATCCTCTCCAACATTAGGCCAAAAGAAGAAAATGACTAAATAGTTGCACTCTTTGTAAGTTGTAGGCAAATCATTGTGTCAGATATTCAAGTTTAATTTCCACCACATACTTCATTTCTACTATCATGAGTACTTATTTAATGATGTGAATAACAAAGATAGTAGCAAAAGAACTGCAGTATTGAAAAAATATGGATATTAGGGAGTCTTCACTGAGTAACAAAACTGTTTATTTTATATGTATATATAAAGTAAAAACTGAACAGAATATCAAATCAGCTATGCATGACGTGCAGTGATAAATCAATAACTATCCATTATTAGTTCATTTTTACAATAGGACCCAAATACCTACAACACAATACACCAACTCTTCTTAAAAACACTGGCGTCACAATATTACTGGTATATGCAATGTTTCCAAATTTGTCATATACTTTGTACTGGCTCAATATATGAAAATCAGACATAAACAAACACTGAGGGAAAAAGCCTACACTGCAATTCTGCTTAAGCTGTTTTTACAATGGACCCTTAAATGGTTGCACATGCCCTTAGATAAAATTAAAAAAGAATTTAAAAAAACAATTAGTTAAATATTGAAGGAACAACTGCTGCTTCCACATAACATCCGGTTAATATTTTGACGAAAACAATAAAACACTTCAAGCTTATATATTAGTGTACATACAAATATGCATATAAAAATCTGTACAACTGAAGTATTCACACAAATGGCGCATACAACATGATAAAACAACTGTCTTTTTCCATTTCCAGTAACAACAACTATTGAAATGTCTCTCATACACATAACTACTGTCACTCAAAACAATGGCCACATATAAACAAGCAGTCAGAGGCCAGGATATTAAACAAATATGTTTATAGGATTTCAAACAAATATGCAACTATTATTGTTGTGTTTGATGTTTGTGGTGAATATTAGCTGTTCATATTAAAATGTTAAAAGACATAATTATCCATCACACAGGCACACACAAACACATACATATATTATATGTATATATAAATTCAAACACAGGATGCTAAAGTTTATTTATTTTAAAAGCAATAATGAACTAAAAGTGAGATCAAATGCTGAATTACATTGGTTTCCAAGACATGTAAGTGCTGAATTAATTTAAATATTTTCATCTGTGGTGATATTTTCATCTCTAGCAGACTGTGCAGCAACTTTTAGACACTGCCACAGGACAGAATATGGAATAAGATAAACAAACATATACAGTAAAACAAAACATTCCAGTAATCAAGTTATAATTGAAGGGGCTACAAGACATACATTCTTTGACCAGAACAAAATATACAGTTACATTACATACTTCTCATAAACCTACATTTTTTTTATTTAATTGACAGGAACTCCACATGCAGGGGCAGTAACAGTTTTTATGACATACTGGTGTGGTTTTATTCTCAGTATTGTCACAATGCTTCAGGAATTAGTAACAATGTACAAGACAATTGTGATTTATAACAATTCTTGCTGTATAGGTAGCAGATGTAAAGCAGCTGGTTCCAGACACTTAAATGATTGCTTACATAGTGTATTTTAAGAATAAAAGAAAATGAAATACTGCTGTTTGTGGTCACACCCGTCACGCCAATGTCTATCCAAAACACAATAAAGTTAATTAATGGATTCTTTAAAATATTGTTACTCCCTTTACTGCACACAGCAGCAAACACACAAACTCTTAGAAATATTGAAAAATCAGATTGGACAAATTACATCAATGTACAAATTGTGTGTGACGTCAGTGCACTCACTACTTCTCCAGTGCACACAGCCAACTTGTTTAGTCATTATAAGAAGCATCTATATTTTGGAAACTGCAAGTCAGATGTTCAGTATGTGCAGATATGTACTGTATAGTTGGGTGACAACCTCCCTTGCTTGCCAGTTAAGAAAATAGTTCAGTCCCAAAGAATACTAATAAATGTACTTGCAAACAATATAATTAAAATCTGTATTTGGGAATTAGGACCCATTCTGTAGCCAAGTAGTCAGCATGGCTAACAGACGTGCAGGGAACCCAGATTCAATCCCTGGAACTGCTAGGGATTGTTACTTGTTGGGGGGACTGGTATGGATTTAACTCAGTCTTGTGATGCCAACTGATGAGCTACTTGAATGAGAAGCTACAGCTCTAGGGTCTGTGAAGCCAAAACTGACAAAGAAAGCAGTGTGCTAACCCTACGCCTCTCCACATAGCATACATATGAGGCCATATGGCAGAGAATGACAGCCTGATCATAGAGTGAGGTGTTTTTACCCTAGTAATTGGGCATGTGAGCAGCTGGCATCACTATTCACACCTTGAATTTATATCAACAAAAGTGTTGGCATCTTCTTTTCTGGAAGTTACTATGTATACCTCCATCTGCTGCAAGAAGAAAATAAGTAATAAAAAGTGATAAAGGGTAAATTGGACTGATAAATGGGGTGATGAGCTGAGGAACTCAACCAGGTGATATTTACTTTTGCCTCCAAAGTAATAAAATATTTGTGTTTACAGATCAGATGGGAAACTGATGAAAGTTTTATGTAGGTTCTGAACACAAAATCAAAAGGGGTACTTCAGGAGATGCTAGTCTCTCATTTAAAAAGGCTGCAAGGAATTGTCATACCCCCCACCTTCAAAAAAAGTGGTGTTCAAGCTCATCCAGTTAAACACCCCATACACGGAATTGTGATTTCATATTCAGTAGCTACTTGCTTTTAATTGCTTAATATATATATCGTGTGCTAACTCACATCCATTCTTATTGACAAAGGAGCTTTCTGGCGGCAGGCATATTTCTTTTCTCATAATTACTGAAAATGTCCAGCCAGAATGCAAATAAAGATAACGGTTGGAAGACAACTGTATCACTTACCTGAAAGGTGGCTTGAACAATAGCCACCTGCCTTATAAGGAAATTATTATTACTGAGTTACTCAACATTTGTTATGCTTCTAAGCAACGAAAAATTTTTAGAGACGTACACATCTGTTAGTACTATTCATCATTTCAACTTTAAAGTGAGTTGTTTTGAGGTGATTCCTGGTTTGCTCTTTCAATAATTATTTCATTCAATAAACAACTATTTCTTATGGTAATAACAGCTACCAGTAATGCTCCTTTCCGTTATATAATGCTGTATAGTTGGTTGTTATTTCAATATTTGCATCTCTTTGTTGACTGGATCATACAACATACATTCTCATTTCATAAATTTTGCACAATTTTAACAGACGCATCCAAAGTTTCAGTCTACTCATTTTTCCCCTTTGTTCCACACGTAAATCCTCTTGTCCTGAACTTCCTAAAAACATACTGTGCTTCACTCTCTCTAGCCACTATAAGCATGTGTTTGCAAAGAATCAACAATTTTCTTTTTTGTAAATTGTCCAATGACAACAGCCAACCCTTAAACAAGTTTTGTTTCTTTCTGTGATTTTAAAAGGAATTTGGCAACAAATTGTACATACAATAAACTTTTGTATCCAATCTGTGATTTTGTCACCTAATAACTATAGGTACAAAAAAATAACAAATTTCCAGATTGGAGAGACATTCATAAATGTTAAAGAAAAATCTGAAGATGACATACCTTAATCTGAAAACAATTTAAGGAACACTATGGTGCAGACTGAATGGAGACTGCATTGAGAGTAGACATGTGCCATGAGGTGCAGCCCATGTGCTGATCCAACTTAATAACTACAAAAATGTAATAATTATAACTCTGACATTAGTCAGATACATAAGAAACTGCACATGTGCAATTCTTTGCTGTTAATTATAACGAAGTTACCATCTCTACAAACTCTAAAAGAAGGCAATGGACCTTTATACCAGGTTTATTTTGCTAACAGGAATATCTTAAGTATATAAACAGTATTATCAAATCAAAGGCATCAATGAAGTGTAAGTTATGTTTCTGCTTTACTTCTGTAAAACTAAACTTCTACAATTTTTACATGAAAGATGGCTTGCTCTCTCTTTCCAACATTCTCATCAAGTAATTTATGAAAAACCTTAATATGTCGCAGAAAAATATCTGGGAAAAATTGCAAATGAAAATGAAGAAAGGTCAAGGGTTATTCCTTGTTCCTGCAGTTTTGTTAAAAGTTTACACAGCAATTATAGGAACAATAACTTCTTACTGCATGCATTTTAAAATATCTCAAATATAATGGTCATAGGCACCATTACATTTAAATTCTACCATTACTTAATGATTTGCTCTAAAAACTTAGGGTGAAAATCCTGTTGTCATCAAGGTCATTTGAGAGAGAGTACAAAATAAAATTGGAAAGTATGAGGAAGGAAACAGACTGTGTCCTTTTTAATAGAACAGCCTCAGTATTTGCCTGGTGCAATTTAGGGAAACCACAAATAACCTGAATCTGATGACTAGGCATGGTTCAAAGTCAATTTTTGTTTTCAAATAAAAAAATAAAGAATGCACTGTAAAACACAAAGAATGGTGAAAGAGTTGCTGAAAATAAATATGAGCCAAGAGCAGATCAAAATAGTGAAGATTTTCAATAAGATAAAAATCAACAAAGAAGAAATGGGAATGGAATAAGAACTTACAAGTACAAAAAGAGAAGAAATATTTGGAAAGTGTAAGAAAGACACAAAGAGGGAAATACAAAATAAAAACCATTAGACCACACTGTATACTCATTAATAAAGCTGCAAAAACTGTTCCCAAGTCGATTTTCCCATAACATGGTTATAAGCCCCACAAATAATTTTCTTCCTTCTCATTTTGTAGTTCCTTATCAATTTTTTTTTCCTTTTCTTTCTGCCTCTAAAGTATTGGTTCATTTTAGCAATGAAAAATAAATTCATAATTCAATACTAAAACTAGAGAGAGAGGAGGGGGAGGGGGAAAAGGGAGGGGTGGAGAGAGAGAGAGAGAGAGAGAGAGAGAGAGAGAGAGAGACTTTTAGCTTAGTAAAACCTTAAACATTGTCAGTTCTGCATCTAACAGTTTTTAAATGTTAATGAATAATGAGTGGAGTAAAGATAACAATTCACTGTATAGTTGAGGCATTGAGATGTCGACTGGTACATAAACAAGACTGAAAAAGTTGTTGTGTAATGTTCTCAGTCTTGTTTGTATGCCAATCAGCATCTCAATGCCTTATCTATACAGTGAGTTGTTACTTGCCCTCCTTATGATTCACATTCCATCAAGGACTTCTCTCCACGAAGTTTCTTAGTGCATGATATACAAAATGAAGAAGGCCAGCTCATCAACAGTAAAGGAATCAGACTACAATCTGCCTGCAATGATGTTACTGTATTATGCAGTGATGTGTTTACTCTTATTTGCTATTGCTGATTTGTAAATGTTTATTATACAAATATGATTTATATTTGATGCATAAAGCACATATTGATTCTTTACACACAGGTAAATATTAATGGACACGAATTTTGTTACATGTATTGCAGATTGAGGATACTCATTTATTGTGAGAATCCTTAGATCCTTACAGTGGGGAGGGAGGGAGGGAGGGGGAGGGGGGGAGAGAAAATGAGCAGAGTGACTCTTGGGGTTTTTCATCAGATTGGCACAAATTAAGAGTTTGAATGAATTCAGAGGCATGTCACAATGGTCATATTCTGGTGGATTAGTCAGTGTGAAATATTATGGACATGTTATCAGTATTTACTAAGATGAAATTTTACAAAACTGTTGGATGAATTTAGATAATCAGTAGTCAATTTAGAGTGTAAAATGATCAACTACCTCCCCTTGCTCAATCTGAAAATGAAATTTAAGGCATAAACTAAAAATTGATACAAATTCACTTTTTTATGCACTGTATAATGATTTACACAGTCTAGGTGTAGAAATAAAACTTACATACAAAGTACGATATGTATATATGAAAACACAAACAAAAATTTGTGTGGCATTTCCATACCACATTAATAATTACTTTCAGTACCTCTCCTCCATCACCACTTCCCCCCTTCCCTCGCCAATTTCAGTTCTCTCTTCATACAATAAGTGTGAGGCTTCAGTTCATCTGAATGTTTCAATGTTGTTTCTTTCATAGGACATTGCACAGACATTTGATAGAGCTTAACTAGTTCATGACTAATCAATGTTCTTAAAATGAGCACTATTTTGTCGTAAGGCATATAAGTTTCTGTATATATTTCACGTACAGTAAGATAAAAAACTGAGACTGGTAAAGCACAGAAGCACATTTAAGTATAGTGCTGATGTATCTCATTACACTGTTCTGAAATTTACTACGCTGTATAGTTCCTATAGATGTGAAGAAAACTGCAGTTTCTAAATGACCACTTCACCAACTAACTTTACAACTGTTGATTTGACAACCATTTTCCAATTACTAATCAGCTATTTTCTTAATATATTTGCACCTGTTTATGTGTGTACCCTGGCTGCTATCTTAATAAATACAAACCATCAAACAAAGGTTGGTGGCCAACACATTTAACATCCTAATCTGTGGAATGGATCAACAACAATAGTGGCACATTCCATCTCACTCTGTGCAGAAGGTTTGGAATTTTAACATATTATACTGTAAGAGTTGTTGATCAGGAACTGTATACCAAGAGCACTTCTTCTCGAGCTGACCTAACACAACTGATGAAAATTTCTTCCACTGAACTGTCTTGGAAAGATGATAAAATAAGTAGGGTGACAGGTGCAATATTGGTGTTCCTGTAGCATCTGGTTTATCTGTCTTCAGATTACAACATACAACTGTTATCAAAAATATACAATCAAAGGAGAAAGGACAGCAGCACTGAACATTTACCACAATGTGTTGAATACTAACAGCTTACTTACATTTTAACACCAGATCTCAGCTAAACCTACTTTGTGGTTGACAGGTGATAAGGAAACCAACACCAATCATAATACTACACAAAACAGTAATAATTTTTAAAACACAGGAAATTTGTATGAAACAGGAGTATGGCTAGCCACACCTTGAAACTGAAGCAAAAAATTAAATTAGTATCAAAAAAGTTGTAATGTATTCCATTATAATCAAAAAGTCTACCAGAAGCTGCTGTCTTTGCATCTGCTACACTAATGGTTGTTTTACACGTCAGAACAACAAACAATTGATTCTTCACCTTCATGCGATGATATAACAGTTACCCACATAAACAAGACTGGATAAGTACAGTTCCATCAGAAATAGTACCCAGTTGTATACAGAATAAGATTACATGTGTGTACGTGAAGCATCTTTGTGAACGGGCTCAATGCATTTTAAATGTTGACACCAAGGCTCACAGCATATCAATTTAGCTTGTGATTGAACTTCAAAGGATTCTGTGAAAACATGCGAAATACTGTTACTGCACCCTCTTGTGAGCAATGAGTACATAAACTTTTAAGTAACTTTACATTAAAAACTGGCAAAATGACTTCATACCAAAATAAAATGTGGCAGCAGAGCATAAACTACAAGAGATAGCATAACATAACCCAGTGACTTGAGGGGACCAATACAGGAAACAAACAAGTTCAGAATGTTAAGTTCAGAGACAAACTTATTACTTAAGTAATGCTATTAGGGTGAAATATTCAACACAATGGAAAAGGTTACAAAAATTACCATGTAGCAATTTGTGATCTTTAACAGGATAATGTGGTAGAGGTAAAAGATAGCAAGTATTTCAAAAAAAAAAAAAAGAAACACAGCTTTGAAAGATGGCACAATTATGAGGTATAAGGAGCAAGTACTATCTGTCGTTTTCCTTCCTTCCTTCCTCCTCCTGCTGCTTCAGAGGTGTCTTACAGACCCCTCATCCACTCTCCCTACAAAAATTTTCCTATGTCCTTTTCCTGAAGAAGGAATTTGTGGTTCCAAAAGCAAGGAATTTGGATTTCATTGTATGTGTAGCGATTCTCTGAAATGGGAGTTGTTCCTTCTGGAATTAGTCAGTCAGGCAATTTTTCTGATATTTTGACAGATTTCCAACTAATGTTTTTCCTTTTTGTTGTGCCTCCTTCCATTAACTATTATTAAAGTTTCAATGGTGAAATATGTTGAATTGTATTAAGTGCAGGAAGCGGAACACAGGGTGCAGTTATGAAATGGAACACTTACAGCAGTATGGGTTATTCGCACCACTCTCCTTCCAGTGTTCAGAGCAAACAAATTTTCTTGTATTAACTTTCCACAACTTTTTTCATTATTTACCCATTTAGTTCCAGAGGAACAGATATGTTGTCACGAAGCTCAGCATTGTGTGAATATGATGATTATGTTGTTTGCTGTACTGCCACATAATGCTTCAGTACCTGTAGTTGCAGTGTCAATATTTAAAACACTTGAACTGTTTTCATTACAATTTTCACATTTCATACTGACACTGAACTTTATTTTGTGCATGAAGTATCATTTACCTATATTCCAAAGGCTGTACTTGCTGCTGTCTTTGCTGCACAGTCATCAAAACTTTAACTTTTCTATATTCTCTTTACCAACTCTTTTTTTTCTTTCAAAGGTCTAAAAACTTAGGTGAACAAAACACAATTTCTTTTTAACAGTTTTTTCCTTATATCTAAAAAAGAAGACAGAAAAAAATAAAAAAAGCTCTGAGCACAACATCATTCATACTGACATTTGTGTACTTTTGACCTTTTAGTTAGAATAAATATTTCAAGACTTACAATGAGTGTTACAGTTGTAACACATGTAGATCAAAATTTGTGCGTTTCTTTAAAAAATGTGACTATACACTATTGCACATCATATTTGAATACATGGAAGAATTTCTTCAAGAACACATGCACTCGAGGGATATTCAAGAAGATGCAGAACATGAAACATTATGAAATTTATGATTTTATATGACACAAAGTCCTGAGAGTCACACAGTATGACATGTAAAGAGGAATATCAGTAATGAAATTTCTAAAGCATTCACTGAATTAAGCATCACGAAAAACACCAGAGATAAGAAAATGAATTGATTAGATAAATTCCATGCTGAGAGGGAAAAAGTCATTACTACATGGATAAAAGTTACACATAAAAATTATATGAGTCAAGAGAACACACAAAATACAAGTGAATGAATAATTCAGGAGGGAAAATTGCACAGGACACACAAAAGAAAGTGTACAAGATGACAGTGATATATTGTGTGTTTAAAGTTTACCCAAAATATGATCAGGAAAAATCCTTTATCTTACCCCTATCCCCTTTAGAAGTATGAACAAGACAGGAAATTCCTATTTGGATAAACTTTCAACCATATTTATTACAATGATGACAGTGAAACACTACTGCATAGTAGAAATGTGTCATATACAACAAAGTTTGTCCTGAAATTCAAGCTTATGGATGATTATAATTTTAATAAAGACAAACCCACATTATAAAGATTGGCACGAATGTTCAACATTATGTATATATATAAAATTTCACAGAAATCAACAAGTATAAAATTAAACAAATTCAGTACACAAATGTGATTACTTACAAAAATAAAATTCAATTTACAGATTCACTTCAGTTTGGCAACAATGCATTACATTAAGTAACATGTCTCACTCACAGTTTCTGTAACAGTGAAAATTTACAGATAAACTTCATTTAAACATAGTAGAACAATATGAACTCATTTAACAAGAATAAAATCACAGTTTCTCAACTCAGAAGAATGATTCTTCTGTGCGAATATTTCCATAAACCTATTTATTTAGTAGGTACTCCTACCAAATTGTTTATAATTTTGTAAATAAGTAACAATATAGTTCTTTGTTAACTATTAGTTTTAAATAATACAGAATATTTCAACAAATTTAATAAATGTCTGCTGAGAGAGAGAGAGAGAGAGAGAGAGAGAGAGAGAGACAGTTAAACATGTAACACTTCAAATTTAGCATTATAGACTGATGTGTCTCATAACGTATTTCCCATTAACTCTGAATCAACAATTGTTCAAGTGAGGCAATAAAGAAATAATTTTGGCAACTTCTACATATGCAGTTCATCACACACACACACACACACACACACACACAGACAGACAGACAGACAGACTTCCCACTCTAGGTGCAAAAGGAAAAACAGTCAAAGAAGAGAATAAATCTTAACTGTGTAACAATAAATATACTAACAATTTACAAGTTTATATCAAAAATTTTAAAAACAGTAGCATATGCTGATGAAATATCTTGAATCTGATTTTACTTGTAAGCTTCCATTTATCACATAAATCTGTGTATAGTATCAGGTAATGTAAACATTAACATGATAATTATTATAGAAAATGTAAGCCACAATGAATTTCGAAGAAAATCAGCCATATTTACAGTGGAAATACATTTTATACAATGCTTACAATCTACACATATTAACAATTATCTCTCTTTTGTGTTTTATGCTGAACACTGCTTTCACACAAATGAAAACATCAATTTCCTTATATGTGAAAGTTTATGAATAAAACCATGTAAAAAAGGACAAAAGATGTGTATGTACGTTTTTAAAAAAATATCATGGCATGATAAAAGTTATGTAACAGGTACTATTCTGAATGAAAATTCAAACTGTGTAAATTATAGTAAACCATGAAATAGCAACTTGAATTAAATGTGCTTGCTTAGAGATACTAAGAAAAGCATGCTATTGGATGGCAGTGCAGCATTTTGTCAATGTCTTACAATTATACAATGGTACACAGCATGTGGAAGTCATTACCTACAACTATTTATATAACAATATAGGCCAGATGCAATCTAACATAATAAAAACAGTTGCGGTCATGTTAATGTTACACAATAGCTCTCAAATAAAATCAGATCAAATACACTTAACGTATCAGTCACATTCAAACACACAGCAATTTAAAATTCATGAGACTTGCTGGCATTTCGACATGAAAATTCATGTCTCGGCAGCACATCTGATAGGTACACAATATCATTTTTATGTAAGATATAAAAAATCCTGCAGAATGTCTTTTTCAAAAATCGCTTTAAATTGTACATACTAAACACATATTGCAGAGAGTTGTTTTCTACGTTCCGCAGATAGTTTCCAATGATACATTAGCACACGCACTTCACGTTTACAGTATGTTAAATTCACTCAAGTATTACCTCAATAAAGGTCAGAGAACCACTAACAGCCCTCTCCCTAATCACATATTACAAGATGTGACATGTGGATTGGAGATAATGCTGCATGACAGTAGACATTCACAGAAAACATTAAACAAATCCCAGAGGTTTTTCAATATACATTCACAATCTTGTATTTTCCTTGTAGGATGTATTTCAATCCAATTATAAAAGTCAACTGTATTTCAATCCAATTGTAAAAACTACAAAATAACAGAACATAAACCAACAGTTATTTCTCTGGAATGTTGGTTAATCTCAATGACTGGTACAGTTTTCTACATCTAAGTATATGTAAGAAAGTACAAAACAAGCAAATCTTTGGATTCAAGGGACTACTTCAATGTTGTCTGTAATGTTGTGCATCATGTGCTGATCTGTCTGTTTCAACCTGGAGCTAAACACTGTAAATGGCACACAATGGAAATGGTCACTCACCTGACATGCACACAAACAACACTTTGGTAAGGACAAATATGTTGGTTGAAGATAACTGTAACACTACTGCAACCTGTCTATCCGGAAATTGTCTTCTGTTGAAGGATCTGTTATCACATTCATATCGGGATCTGTTAACATCTGAAGACCATCAAAGTCAATTGGATCTAGTCCTTCACGGAGGGTCTCATCTGAGGGGAAGAGCTCAGAGTCATCAAAAGAGCCCGACATGGCAGAACCCAAATCCTTAACAAATTCTTGCCTCGAGAGGTCATCACCCGTACTTGATGAAAAATCTGTAATATTAAGACAAACAGAATGGTCAGTGTACATACTGATAACACACTTGTAGATAGTAAATCTCATACAAGTTTCAATTGCAGCACTTTCATCTTTGATGAGTACAGCTCACTAAAATCATGAACAATTAACAACAGTACAAAGACTAAACTACTGAACTCTTCTCAGATTTCATAACAAGAACTACAAATAATGCAGGACAAAGAAATACCCATCTATGAATTGAAAAGAAGCTGAAAGAGTGGAAAACAAATGTTTCTAGGTCCAGGTGGAATCCTGGTTGGGTTTTACAATGAGTACTCCTCAGTATTGGTCCCATATTTAGCTTGCATTTTTCATTACTTGTTGATTTGCTGCAGAATTTTTGAACATATTCTAAATTAAAATACAATAAATTTCCTTAAGGGAGAAAAGCTTACATCCATAGATCAACACAGATTTAGAAGCCATCACTCATGTGAAAATCAACTTGCCCTTTTCTCACACAATATCCTGTGAACCATGGATAATGGGAAACAAGGAAATTCCACCGTCCTTGATTTCCAGAAATTTCATGAATGAATTGTGTAAGATATGAAGAGTGGGTAGCCTGAGTTGTAATATTGCACAGTGAGTGCAAGTAGAAGGGTAACCCAACATCAGCAGTGATACCAGGAAGCAGGAGATTACATGACCGGCTGGAGACAAGCTCCTAGAAGGAATAGAGGTCAGGAGGACAGCACATGATCAAGTGGGAAGTGTGTTTTGCAAGCCTTTATAAATACTGCCACCTGCCGTGCTGGGGAGTCAGAACTCAGTCTGCCTCATTACTCTGCCCCCAGGATGGGATATAGTTTCTAGTGGTACTTAGCTGCACATGGTACATGCAGCACTCCACAACAAAGTCAATGTGTTAATGCCTTGCAGGATTTGACAGTGGTTTCCCATCCTAAATATTCCTCACTTCTAGTTATTTATCTCAGAGTTCCTTGTCCTTTTCCCACCAATTTTCTTTATCTGAAAATATTTCCAACTTGTATTCTCAGGCACCAGAGCTATTAGCTGGATGAGTCACTTCACAACAGAAAATAGTATCAGCTCACATCCTGATCCACTAGCAGGATGCTACTGATGCAAAGTTTTTTGTGCCATGTGTGAGGTTGGCTAAAAATATGCACTCCTATTCTGTGGAGTTGGCACAAATTAGGCATCCCTACTGTCAAGTGTTGGCTACCATGAAGCTAAAGCCTTAATATGTCCCTACACACGATGGTGGTTGAACAAGCCGTGGATTGAGAAATAGGTATAGTACGTTGTTGACTTCTGATGGTACACACTTCAAAATGAGGAAAGGACCGACGGCTTTGAGAGCTATGACTGAGATGAAGAAAAAAGAAAAGGGAAGAGTATAGTGAAGGCCCAGAAAGGATTGTTATGGCATGGGTTTGTCTACATGAGAGATGTGTTGCCAATGCGGCGTGACTGCACGCCGATCCATTGGGAGGCAGCGCGAGATCTGATGGGCGAGGAAGGTCTGCCACGGCATGAGTTTGACTTTGTGGGAGGCAGGTTGACAATGAGATATGGGAGCCTGATGTTCCAGAGGGAGGCAGCAACATCAGTCAACGGACTGGATGCGCCGGAGGGGCCCCACCAGCTGCATGGAAGCAGATAATGTAACAGGAGGCATGTGACAGACAGGGCTGGCTGGCAGCGAGGGCCATGTAGCTGGGAGGTGATGGAAAGATAGAGAGGCAGCACAGACTGCTAACACACTCAAATAAGGTGACAAGGCTTACTGGTACAGTATGCCACAAAACGAGCAGGTAAAGCAACCAACAGTAATGTTGCACAGTCATTATAAATCAGGCAGCACATTAGTTTAGGTGATGCATTAAAATTATTAGCACAAGCCTTTCATCGCAACAAACCACAGGTAATGAGTTTTCGGATAATTTTGATAGTGCATTTAAGTTGCTGGACCCAGGTGAGCATAATATTAAGTCAAGACACAAATAGTAGGAGCTGCCAGGTGTAAACTGTTAGTCAGGGATTTGACAACCACATGGACTGTCGTATGAGCTGTTTTCATGGAAAATTTTGCTTGTAAATGCACATTAGGCTATTATTCCTGTAAGTTGTTTGGAAGTAGACAAGATCATGGTAAAAACATTGCACTGTGGGGTTTGCATACCGATGCCTTGCTGTATCATTTTAGGGAAGCCATTGGGGTTGTCATAATGGAAGCTGAGTTAACTGGAATTATTGCTGTGGTTCTGAAATTAGGTCAAAGCAGTTTTCATACACGGCCTTTATGGTGACTGCCTTGAAATAATATTGAGGGCTATAGGAGAGAGACAGTAACACACTCTGAAGCTACTGATACTGACTCTACGGAGGAGAGTGCTATAGCATCGGTGAAAGAAAATCTGATAGGGAAAAACATAGTTAGAATGCCGAGGAACGACAGACCTGAAAACCTAAAAGATTGAAATGTATTCGCAGTTGCGAATATGAACAAGTACCAGCTGTATAATGGAACGATGACAAAGAAAATTTGAACCAGACCGGGACTCGAAGCTGGGTTGCCCGGTTATTTGAGCATGACCTACAGCCAGACTTAAACTTCCCCATGTCATCACCCACATGTCCACAACCTGTACTCGTACATCCACTACGTATATTCGCATACAGGCGACACATTTTACTTGAAAGTTGCTTGCCCAGTGTGGTGGATATATACGATATTGCATACATATCCAAAGGAACATTGCATCATAACTTGGAACAACACAAGCACTGCAATACCATAAAAAATGTTATCTATTTGAGACAGAACTGGAAGCAAAGCTCAAGGATGAAGAAGAAAAAGAAGATAAGTTAGCAAACTTGCCACTGGAAAATCCAGAAAAGCTAGTGGAAATAAACCAAGAATTTAAAGGGCACTTTACAGAAACGGACTGATTAAAGCCAGTGAAAATTTCCAGTAAAATATTAGGGCACACTGTGCCATTGGCAGAATCAAGAGACGTCCGCCGCTCGTGGTCTCGCAGTAGCGTTCTCGCTTCCCGAGCACGGGGTCCCGGGTTCGATTCCCGGCGGGGCCGGGGATTTTCCCTGCCTCGAGATGACTGGGTGTTTGTGTTGTCCTCATCATTTCATCATCATCCAGGAAAGTGGCGAAATTGGACTGAGCAAAGATTGGGTAATTGTACGGGCGCTGATAACCACGCAGTTGAGCGCCCCACAAACCAAACATCATCATCTCAGAATCAAGAGACATAAAATACATTTTAAGTGTAATCAAAGGGGCCACTCTGCAAGACAATAAGGCAATGTAATGAATGTGCATGGCTGGCAAAAAGAAAGATTAAGAGGCAGGAAAAATAGAAACAATGAGGCAGTCATACCGCCCTTTGTCATGCAAAATATTTACTGCTGCATGTATGAATAGAAATGATTTTATAGTATTATGATGTAAAAAGGGAAAAGCGAATCTGATGAGGATTCTGATCGATAGTGGTGCTCAAACATGTGTTGTTAAAAGGAAGTTTTTGGAATGCTTGAATGTGTGATCCAGGTGAAAGTATTGGGAGCAGATGGATTGCTAATAGCGTTGCTAAGATATAAGGTGTTACAGATATTGAATTGCAGGTTACAAGAGGTACTGGAGCAGAGGTAGATCTACCATTTGAGGATCTCTTACAAAGCAGTTTCCTAACTAGTCATAATGCTGTGATAAATTATGATGCAAAAAGTATATGGATTTGTGAGAAGTAAATCAAGTTGTGAACAGCATGAGGACATCAGCTCTCAGAGAGAAAGTTTTATGGAAAAGATGTTAACGAGAGAATGGCAGAGGCACTGGGAAATAGCTACATTAGTGCAAGTCTGGTAGGAGCTACGAGACAGCAATGTGTTAGTTCAGTGGCGGTAGGAGCTGCGAAACAATGGCAAGTTATGTTGAACATGAGAAGAGCTGGTTTGATGGCAGCAGTAACCACAAAAAAGAGAGATGTTAATGTGGAAGTGGTAGGAGCTGTGAGGAAACAATGTGTTTGTTCGATGCGGTTGGAGCTGAAAAACAGAGAAGAGTTGTATCGAACACAGTAGGTGCCAGTTTGATGCTGGCAGGAGCTGCGAGACAGCAAAGTGTAGGTTCGGTTGCAGTCAGAGGCTGTTGGATGACAGTAGAAGCTGCAAAAAAAAGAATGCTAATTCAGTTGCAGATGGAGCCACAAAACTAAGAATCAATGAAAGAGAGAACCTGCAAGAGAAGACACTAGAATGGGTCAAAGATTGATCACGGGTCTGATACAGGAAGGAATTTTCAGAGTGCAGGTAGATATAAGAACGAGTATCATTAGGGGTCTATGCACCAGAAGCACTGGTATTGGTAAGAGATGGCACTAATGTGCTAAATGTGACAGAAGAAAATACATCGATAAAGTGTCTAGTACTGGTGGTTGAGGAAGTGCCACTTGAGGAGGCCAAGTGACAAGAGTAAAGAAAGAGAAAAGTCCAGGGTGAGTAAATTAAAAGAAAATGTCATTGTCAAACATTTGAACTGTAAAGAAAGAAATGCTATTATGGAAATTTGTATGGCATACAATGACATATTTCACTTGCCAGGTGTTCAGTTGAAGCATACTCATGTTGTAAGACATGAAATCTAGATCATTCCACAAGCAGGTCGGGCAGTATGTTCATGGCTGTATCGAATACAACATGCACAAAAGAGGTCCTTAAATACGAAACCGATAAAACGTTGCAAGACTGTGCTTCCCATAGCCCATCCAATTCTCGGAAGGGGATATGCATTGTTAATAGATATCAAATTTAGGCACCTATAGTGTGCTACAGTCTGCCATTTTCCTACTAGCATCTCCCCACCCCCGTTTTTAATTATAATTAGGGGTAATTCCATGCATTATTACTTGGAACCATAATATCCAGTAGTGTTTGATTAGTGCTGTGAATGTAACATGTGCACTTCGTTACCATCAGTGTGTGTGTGTGTGTGTGTGTGTGTGTGTGTGTGTGTGTGTGTGTGTGTGTGCGCGCGCGCGCGCGCGCGCGCGCGCGCGTCATATGAAATAAAAGGGCACAGCCAGCATTTGAGGTATAAACACATCAAGAAAGAAAGCCAGACAAAGAATTGGAAGTAAATTGACTAAATAAGACACAAAGGAACTACACACACTGGCTGCAAGTGGGCACTGATTTAAACCAATGGGGAATGTTGAAAATCTGTTCAAGACTGGGTTTCTGTTGTGGTAATTTGGCAACAGTGAACAGTTTGTGTGTGATGTTGAGCATCTCACTGCAGAAAACAAGCTCCATATGTGAAATGTCAACTATCACATAATTTTAATTGGACTATAGTACTGAAACTGAAGACAATAAAGACCAAGAAAGAGAACTGAAACAGCCAAAACAGCTATTGGGAGCAAATGTTTAAAAGCCATCCCCAACGTCGCAAGTGGCGACACTACTGGGACCTTCGGAGAAGAAGAGATGAGCCAGGCCAATAACCCAGGCCATTTGGGCAAGGGTGACACACAGGCCCTAACACCCAGAACACAGCTGAGAGAGAACTAGCTGCTAGTTTGAATCTAGAAGAAAAGAAAGTGATCCTGAAGCAGTTACATGATTCACCAATTGGTAGTCATCAAGTAATTGGAAGAACTTCTAACAGAACAAGGAAATATTGCACGTGAGAAGGCACGAAAGCCAATATAGGACAACATATTTATGCCAGTGGAAATGACAACAACCTCTGAGCACCGCTTTGACAACAAGTATATACTTACACTTCAGGATGCACTGATGAAATTTCTAGTTGCAGAACGTATCAAAAACAAGATGCGGAAATGGTAGCAAGAGTGCTAGTGGAAAACATTATTTTTAAGTTAGGCATACCATCAATACTACTGAGTGATATAATAGTAACTTTACCAGTGAAACAATGCAAAGAGAATGTGTACAGAAAAAATCCGGCCCATGAGCTACCACCCACAGAGTCATGGAGCATTAGAAAGAACACGCAGAGCTTTAGCTGAAATGCTCAGGCATTATACAGACTAATTACAGACTAACTGGAGTACATGGATCCCATATACGGTTTTTGTATTCAACACAATGCTGCTTAGTGCAACTGAGTACACATCTCCTGAGTTTTTGTTCGGGAAAGTGTATATTGTAGTAGTATGGTATTCTGCCTTATGGCAGGTCTTGTCATGGGTTAAGCCTCTTTTGTCTGTCCATAGCCAGTCTTTTCATTTCTGAATATTTGTCTGCTTTGATACTGTCCAGCATTTGATACCTTCCTTTTCCTCTCCCCCTTTTTCCGTCCATCATTTCTTCTATTCCTTCCTTCAATAAACAGTCTCTCCTGAAACAATGTCCAATCCAGTTCCGTTTTCTCTTTCTGATGACTTTCAGCATGTTTCTTTCTTCTCCAACTCTTCTTAATACTTCTTCATTCCTTACTCGGTTTTCCCATTTCACTTTTTCCATTCTTCTCCATATCGACATCTCTAGTGCTTCCAGTCTTCTTTCATCTTCCTTCCTCAATGTCTAGGTCTCTGCACCATACAGTGCAACACTCCATATGTAACATTTGGCAAGTCTTTTCCTCAGATCTTTGTTTAGTGGTCCACAAAGTAATTTCTGTTTCCTCTTGAATCTGTCTTTTGCCATTGCCATTCTTTTCCTAACTTCTGTTGAGCAATACATGTCCATCATTACACTTCCCAAGTAACTGATGTTATTCACTTGCTCTATTTCCTCTACCCCTATTTTCATACGGCATTTTCTCCCCTTTCCTCCAATTACCATTACAATTGGTTAATCTTAATTCCATATTCTTCTAATTTTGTGTTTAGATCATCTAACATTTGTTCCATCTCTCTTGCACTCTCTGCCATCACAACCATGTCGTCTGCAAATCTTATACACTCCACTCTCTGATCCCCAATACAAACTCCTCTCCTTCCATCAAAACTTTCATTAATAATTTCCTCCACATAGATATTGAACAGTGTTGGTGATAAACAACAGCCTTGTCTTACACCTCTTCCGCGTTCAATTTCTCCACTCATCACACCTCCTATTCTTACTCTTGCTCTCTAGTTCAAATATAAATTTCTATTTAGCCGTCTATCCCTCCTTAGGATTTCCAGCAGTTTGTCCCATCTGACACAGTCAAAAGCCTCCCCAAGATCAATGAACCCAACATACACCTTCGTTTTCTTCTCCATGTACCTCTCCTATCACTCTCAGTGGCTCAATGGCATCTATAGTTCCCACTCCTCGAATGAAACCAAATTGTTCATCTCCTATTATGCAATTCAGCTTTCCACATAGCCTTCTGTTGAGCATCCTCCAGCAAAACTTTGGCTACACGTGATATCAGGCTCACTGTTATATGTTCCTCACACTTTTTGTTGTTATTTGTCTTTTTTATGGGTATTAAGATACTTTCTGTAAAGTCCTTTGGCCACTTTCCTGTCATGTGTATTTGATTACACAATTATAGTATAGTACACCAGAAATTTTACAAAAGAACCCAGCAGAAGTAATCTACAATTATGATGATTATGTGCTCACGTTAAAAGAGTGAATTAGAGCTACGCACCAGTGTACATCAGCTTCTAATGCTCAGACTAAATGGAACAATAAAAATATTATGATAGAACTCAACATCCACACATCCACAGCAGTTCCAACAAGCAGTTAAAGTTCTGTTACGAGGATAATCCCAAAAGTACCGTCTCCTATTTTTTTTATAAGTACAGAACTCTGTTTGTATGGCAGTTGGTCACACTGTTATGAAGAGTGCTTCACGTGCTGTGTGTAAACATGCGTATGCCACGCTCAGGTGCTCAGTCTTGGCTTGGCAGCCGTTGAGCGGGAGGCCATCAATTTCTGAGGAGACAGTGTTGAAGGTTGAGAAAAGCATGCATGAAGATCGACGGATCACCCTGGATGATCTCTGCACGTTGGTTCCTGAGGTTTACCGAAGCACCGCTCATAGAGTTTTAACGGAAACATTGAACTACCGGAATGTGTGTGCAAGATGGGTGCCACGCATGCTGACTGATGACCACATGCAGCAATGAGTTGAAGCTTCCTGCGCATTTCTTCACTGCCTTGCAGCCAAACAGGACAACTTTCTAAACTCAAATGTCACAGGTGATGAAACCTGGGCATAACACTTTACACATGAGACCAAGCAACAATCACGCCAGTGGCGGCATCCTTCTTTGGCAAAGCCATGGAAATTCAAACAAACACAGTCTGCTGTTACAGTCATAACAATCGTTTTTTGGGATTGGAAAGGGGTATTGTTGGTCGACTTTATACCCACTGGGACCACAATTAACGCTGACAGGTACTGTGAGACCCTGAAAAAACTCAAACGGGCAATTCAAAACTGGAGAAGAGGAATGTTGAGCAAGGGCATACACATTCTCCATGACAACGCTCGCCCACACATCGCTTGGCCAACCGTTTCTCTCCTGCAACAGTTTCAGTGGAACATAATCACCCACACACCCTATAGTCCTGACTTGGCGCCCAGTGACTATCACCTGTTCCCTAGGTTAAAAGAACATATGGCCAGAAAGCGATGCAACTCCGATGACGAGGTGAAAGAAGAGGTTCATAAATTTCTGAACAGCATGGCAGCGAGCTGGTATGACATGGGCATACAAAAACTGCCACAGAGTCTACAAAAATGCATTGACACAAATGGTGATTATGTCGAAAAACAGCTAAATGTTCAAGCTGTAAACTGATGTAAACCATTGTAGACATAAACAGTTCTATGTACTTATAAAAAAAAATAGGAGACCTTACTTTTGGGATTACCCTCGTATTTGACAAACGTGTATGCAGGGGCAAATTAGGCAGTCAGTGGCCAATATATAGTAAAACAAATTAAAGGACCAAATGTGGTTGTATGTTTAAGAGGGAATAATATCTGACAGTGGATGACAAACACCTGAAATAGTTCTTTTAATTATAGGTTGGCAGCAACACATCCAATAGAGGTAATTACCATTGGGAGATTACTTCAGTCCAAACAGTGGCACATCACCTGCACCCACAACTTTACGAAATTCTTGTCATATCCAGGATTATATTGCAAAAAAGTGGGGAAAGTCAGTCTTTACAGTGTAGCATGGAGAATCATAAGTTATTTTAATTTAGTAATATTAAAGAATAAATCTGAAAACACAATACTTGCTACCAGCTCTGTAGAATTCTGCCAGAGAAGGCTCACTCAGCTCAATATGAGTGCTGTAGAGTGTGCAAGTACAAAACAGGTATTACAATGGCACATAGGTAAAATAGAGGAACCTTTATACATTCCTGGAAATTGAAATAAGAACACCGTGAATTCATTGTCCCAGGAAGGGGAAACTTTATTGACACATTCCTGGGGTCAGATACATCACATGATCACACTGACAGAACCACAGGCACATAGACACAGGCAACAGAGCATGCACAATGTCGGCACTAGTACAGTGTATATCCACCTTTCGCAGCAATGCAGGCTGCTATTCTCCCATGGAGACGATCGTAGAGATGTTGGATGTAGTCCTGTGGAACGGCTTGCCATGCCATTTCCACCTGGCGCCTCAGTTGGACCAGCGTTCGTGCTGGACGTGCAGACCACGTGAGACGACGCTTCATCCAGTCCCAAACATGCTCAATGGGGGACAGATCCGGAGATCTTGCTGGCCAGGGTAGTTGACTTACACCTTCTAGAGCACGTTGGGTGGCACGGGATACATGCGGACGTGCATTGTCCTGTTGGAACAGTAAGTTCCCTTGCCGGTCTAGGAATGGTAGAACGATGGGTTCGATGACGGTTTGGATGTACCGTGCACTATTCAGTCTCCCCTCGACGATCACCAGTGGTGTACGGCCAGTGTAGGAGATCGCTCCCCACACCATGATGCCGGGTGTTGGCCCTGTGTGCCTCGGTCGTATGCAGTCCTGATTGTGCCAAACACGCATACGACCATCATTGGCACCAAGGCAGAAGCGACTCTCATCGCTGAAGACGACAAGTCTCCATTCGTCCCTCCATTCACGCCTGTCGCGACACCACTGGAGGCGGGCTGCACGATGTTGGGGCGTGAGCGGAAGACGGCCTAACGGTGTGCGGGATCGTAGCCCAGCTTCATGGAGACGGTTGCGAATGGTCCTCGCCGATACCCCAGGAGCAACAGTGTCCCTAATTTGCTGGGAAGTGGCGATGCGGTCCCCTACGGCACTGCGTAGGATCCAACGGTCTTGGCGTGCATCCGTGCGTCGCTGCGGTCCGGTCCCAGGTCGACGGGCACGTGCACCTTCCGCCGACCACTGGCGACAACATCGATGTACTGTGGAGACCTCACGCCCCACGTGTTGAGCAATTCGGCGGGATGTCCACCCGGCCTCCCGCATGCCCACTATACGCCCTCGCTCAAAGTCCGTCAACTGCACATACTGTTCACGTCCACGCTGTCCCGGCATGCTACCAGTGTTAAAGACTGCGATGGAGCTCCATATGCCACGGCAAACTGGCTGACACTGACGGCGGCGATGCACAAATGCTGCGCAGCTAGCGCCATTCGACGGCCAACACCGCGGTTCCTGGTGTGTCCGCTGTGCCGTGCGTGTGATCATTGCTTGTACAGCCCTCTCGCAGTGTCCGGAGCAAGTATGGTGGGTCTGACACACCAGTGTCAATGTGTTCTTTTTTCAATTTCCAGGAGTGTATCTAACTGCACAATTAGCTTGCTATGAAAGAAAATAACAAAATGTTGTCTACTAAATTTTGCTGGGGAATCAGTAAGATATTCTTTGAAACTCAAGATGAAGATGACACATTTTATTTTTATTTTTGCTTTTAAGGCAAAAACTGATGTATTAGAAGGAGAACAGAAGCAGCTGTCAATGATAACTATAGTGCTAGTCACAATTGTGAAAGCCATGTTAACAAAATTTAATAAGTCAGGTTCCATAGTGAGGAACGAACAGATCACTAACAACGAATGAAATGGCTCAGTAAGCATATACAGCCAAACCTCCATATGACAATTACCAATATAATGATAAACCTGGGTACAGCAATAATTTCATACATACTATGTTAATTACCCCTCATTACAATGATGAAGCAACACCCTGTTATAATGAAGACAAAATTTTGACAAATTTGCTATTCCTACTTCTGAGAAGCTCACTATAGCGATAATATATGTACCCTCTTACCCTTATTACATTTTTGAAGCACCATGGTTTTGCTGATCATTTGATCATCAGTGGTGTCAATTTATATGTTCTTGATGCTTTGCTGCAGAGAAGAATAGTTAGATGTACTTTTGACTGTTTTACTCCTTTACTCTTTTCTTTTCTTAAGGCAGTTGTCTCCTCTGTCATCAGTTGATACAACAATCTTGTCACATCTGTGTTGTACAACTTTCCAGGACTGTATTTTGCCAACAGTTCACATGTGGTGTTTTTCCTCCAAAATTGTGCATCACCTAAAGGTGCTGATTTTTCTTCTTCAGAAATCACTTTACAAATGATCCCAGGCCTGGCTTTAAATCTTTGCAACCATCCATTACTTGCATTAAAATTAGAATCGTCACGCAACTTACCAAAATCTAAGTCCTTTTTGACATATCAATGGACCATTAATTGGTACATTCTGCACACGCATCTCATTAAACCACTGCAATGTAGCACTGTCCACATCGTCAGCAGCAGCCATCTTCATTGTTTTTCTTGAAGGGTTAAATTTGCCACCTACAAAACTTTCTTCAATTACTTTTTGTTTTTTAAAGAACGTAGCTGACGTTTATTGTGTAAGTCCATACGTCCTCACTGTGGCTACTTGTTTCATTCTGTTGTCAATGTGTTTGAAAGCCTACATTTTTGTGTCTAGCCTTATTTGTTTCTGACTTCCAGCCATCTTTAATTTATAAGTTAATTCAGTACAGTATAGCTTCAGCTGTAATGTTTTGCTACAGTTGTGTTGTAAATGTGATTTCTTTTATTGCAGTCAATTACAAGGCAAATCGAAAAGCATGGATGACGTCTACTCTTTTTGGTGAGCAGCTCCTTTCACTTGATAAAGAGATGTCAATGAAGAATAAGAAAATTGTATTGCTGGTGGATAACTGTAGTGAGCAAAACAACACGCCAGCACTGAAGAACACTGAACTATGCTACTTCTATTCTTCAGCCACTAGATATGGGGATAATTAAGAACTTTAAAACAAAATACCATTCACATTTAGTTCAACATGTGATCGCAAACATTGAAAGAAAGGTGAGCAATCCCTATAGTTTCAATGTGAAGCAGGCTTGTAACATGATTGTTAGTTCCTGGAGCAATGTACAGCCAAATGTGATTGTGAACAGCTGGAAAAGTGCAAGAATTTCGAAAAGTGAAGATGTTGGTGAGAGTGGTGTGGTGGATGAAATAATTCAGGATGATATTCAAAGTGATCTGGAGATTTATTCAGCAGTTACTGGTAAAACCATAGATGCTTCAGTAGCTGAATACTTGTCAGTGGATGATGAGGCCATTGGTGTTTGAAGTACATACCAACGAATCTATCATTGGGGAGTTAAAGGGTGATGTGATAAGTGTGAATCCCCCTCCTCTGATGGAGGTCAGTTGGAAACTATTCAGCAAGTAGCATCTTCAATCCCCAGTGTTTCAGTGCAGCAATTGATTGCTTTGAGGAGATAAATACAATATCCACAAAAGAATCTTTAAGAAAAAAGAAAGAAAGGGAAATAAGTGAATTTTTCTGTACACAAAAGTAAGATACTCTACAGTACAGTATTAATAAATGAAGTGAACAAAATGTGTTCATTATTTGTCTTTTTTCATCAGAAAAGTACTACAGTAATGTACTTCTCAGCCATGAAAACATGGCTCCTTGCTTCAAGTTATGATAACAAAACCTCACTATAACAATAATGCTGGAACAACAATTTCATTTTCATGGTCCCATGAAATTCATTTTGTCGAGGTTTGACTCTAATACAGTTTCAAAAAAGTGCTGACAGAAGGCTACAGAGAGTTGTTGTATAGATGAATATAATGAGCAGCTAATTCAGTTGATATCTATCTTTAATGAGTTTGAACACAAATATTATTTGCTAATTACAGCAACCATAAATGTGGAGAACAGTATTTTGGAACTGCACCTAATTAATCCTGTGCAGGTAGTCAAATATCTTGAGTTGATAAAAGATGACAGTTGATGAAATATGACATTAAAGATAAGCACTTACAGGTTACTGACAATGATTATCAACTGCTTAAAGTAATTGATCTTGATGTATTCACTGCTGGAAATATTTTAAGTTACATAATAAATATTCCCCTCGTAGAATTGTGATATGTACAAAATTTGGCCACCTCCTGTTGATGTAGATGCAAGGAAACAGTTATTTATGAATATAACCCTAGAGAAGAAAATACTGTTAACAGATGATGCTAAAATACAAAATGTAAATCAGAGTAATGGTCAATTATTACATAAAATGGGAGATCAAAGTCAGAGAGTGTATAAGCAGAAGTTTATTCTTTTGTTGATTAAAGATCATGAGATATCCAAAGCAAGAATGTTACACTGCCTTGAAGATACCCAAACACTGCACTCAGAAGTATATACAGTACTGAATGAAAGTGTTTGGACATAAATAATGGGCAATGATTGTTATTTGTAGCACCAAAAGATGGAGGTCTTACAGTATTACGCAATGACAGTGAACTCACTGATTTAGTTATTTGTAGCACAAGCAAATTGAAATTTTTGGGCAAATGCAGAGGATATGGTGCTCAAATACTGATACAATAAGAATGTATTATAAGAACAAACATATCAAAAAATGATACAGATCCAAACTTTAATATGGATACAGAGTGCTGTATTGTCAACTAAAAAAAAAAAAAAAAAAAAAAAGGACAAATAACACAATTTAATTTGAATTTGCCTGTTGAGCACATGCTAAGACAGTTGCATGATTTAAGTGCAGCAGGTCATAAACTTGATGAGTTGGAGAATGAAACTTTGTATCAGCATACTACTCCTTTTATTAAGTAATATACCCATTTGGAGTTATATGGGGACAAGTATAGCAATTATGATTGTGATTCTGTGTATTTGTCGGAAATGTCATTGTTGTAAAGACTGTTTTCAGTTCAAGTATATAACCATAGGTGATGACTGTTGTAAGAAAATATGTGAGAAATAAGATAGTAAATTGGTATTCTGATAGGGAACTGGTCAGATACCAGCCTGTTTGACGAGATTTACAAGAAAATGAAAAAAATATATATTTACGAGACTGCTCATTAGATATGCGGCTAAGGATAGTGGTAATGTAACATACAAGAAAAGCGTTATATCAACAAGATGTTGAAGACATTGAGAGAAGACAGACCTTAATGCTAATGTCAAAAAGATAAACCAGAGTTGAAGTGATGATAAGCTGAAGATGGCCCAAAATGACATTGCTGTGAATTCTTGACTACAAAAGAGATCACAACGAATTTATGATAGGAACTGCTTTGTGCAAAAGTATAAATTAAAAGAAAGAAGATCATAGTGTGTTTCTGATAAGTATTACTTTGTGCAAATGTATGGCTTGAAAGGAATAGTGATCATAGTGAGTTTATGAGTTCCTTATGCAAACATATACACTATGACTTGTGTATTTACAATGTGTTTATGATGAAAATAATGTAGGTTGCCTTTGATAAGTAGAAGATTATTATGTCTTTATGGTAAATGAGTTAATCTGTGCAAATGTATGCAGTGTAAAGGAAATGTATAATTTAAGACAAAGAGTTATTATTGCTATATGCAGATACAAGTACCGTAAATGAATATGTCTAATTCAAAATGGGGATAGAACGTAACAATATGGCGAAAAGGAAAGTTGCTACTCACCATATAGCGGAGACGCTGAGTCGCAGAGAGGCACAACAAAAAGACTGTCGCAAATGTAGCTTTCAGCCAGTAAGGCCTTCATCAGAATCAGATGGCTAACACACACATACACAAACTCACGCAAACACAATTCACATACACAACTGCAGTCTCAGGCAAGTGACGCCACACTGCGAGCAGCAGAATCGATGCATGATGGGAGTGGTGACTAAGTGAGGGTACGGTGGAGACTTGGGTGGGGAGGAGGAGGGATAGTAGGGTAGGGGTGGCGGACAGTGACATGTTGTTGGGGAGCGCACAGGGACAAGTGGAAAGAGGGTAGGGTAGCTATGTGCAGTTAGGAAGTTAGACGGATGGAGGGAGCGAAACGTTGGGGGAGTGGGGGGGGGGGGGGGGGGGGGGAGACAGCAGAAAAGGAGAGAAGTAGTAAAAAGTGTGCGATAGAGGAATGAGGGCAGTGTAGTGTTGGAATGGGAGCAGGGGTTATGAAGGGATGGACAAGTATATTTTGTAGGTTTGGTGGACAGCGGAATACCACTGTAAGAGGGGTGGGAAAGGTAGTGGACAGGACATTTCTCATTTCAGGGCATAACGAGAGGTTGTTACGAGGGGAATGCTCCTCTGTGGCTGGATGGTGGGACTTTGTGAGATGGTGGGAGACTGGAAAGATAAAGCAGGGTAGATTTGTTTTTGTACAAGGTTGGGAGGATACTTAGTTTACAAAATGAGGATATTATTCTGAGTCACACATGATGAAAGAGATATGATTAATTGTGCACATAGGAAAAAGCTGTTTTTCCAGATTACTGATGAATAGAAAAAGTGAATATGTACAGTAGGTATAGTAAAATAAATGTATAGTAAAGAAATAAATGTGTAGTAGAATACATATAGTAAAATATACGAGTGGTGCTCAGAAATTAATTTTTTTTCTAATCTTGTTGGTACACCTGTTCCTGGTGTATGTTTGCATTTTCAGCTGCTTTGAATATTAAGTTTATTGTCGAAAGTTGAAATTTGTTACACAAGTTTTCGAGTGCTTGGCGAATTTAATGTAAAACAAAAAGATGGATCAAAGAATTAGCAATAAATTTTGCTTGAAAAATTGAATGTAGTGCAGCACCATATTCAAAATGTTGATGAATCTACAATGAATAAGACAAGAATTTGTGAGTGGTATAAACACTTCAAAGAGGGTCAAAAACATATTGAAGACGAAGACCGCCATGGATGCCCTAACATATCAGTTACTGACGAAATTGGGGAAGAAGTAAAGAAAATGGTTCTGAAAAATCACTGAATCACTATCAGAGGGGTGGGTGATGATGTTGGCATATAATTTGGGCTCATGTCAAGAAATTTTTTTAAATGTTTTGTGCATGAAACATGTGGCAGCGAAGTTTCTTTACAAACTGTTGAGTTTTGGCCAAAAACAATGTCATGTAGACATGACTCAAGAATGGCCGAAAGAAGTCGATAATGATCCATAACTTTTTTAAAAAAAAAAGGGGGGGGGGTTTATAGCAGGTGACAAAACATGGGTATACAGGTATGGAGTCGATAACCGAGGCCCAATCAGCTCAATGGAAACTGCCTGAAGAGCCAAGACCGAAAAAAATTCAACAAGTTTGATCACATGTGAAGGTCCTTCTTCGTATCTTCTTTGATTACAACAGGATAGTGCATCATGAGTTCCTGCCTTACGGCTGCATGGTCAATAAGGAATACTACCAGGAAGTTAAGCATCATTTTCGTGAAGCAATCCGAAGATAACGATCAGAATTGTGCCAAAACCATTCGTGGAAATTGCATCATGGTAATGCTCCCATTTAAACCTCAATGTTTGTGTGCAATCCCCCCCCCCCCCCCCCCCCCCCCTCTCGCTCTCTCTCTCCAGAAAAACAAGTCCGTTATGTTGCCTCAGCCATCACATTCACCAAACAAGGCCTCCTGCGATTTCTTTCTATTCCTGAGGCTGAAGAGAACCAGGAAATTACATTGTTTTGCCACCACTGATGAGATGAAAACAGAACTGCTGAAGGAGCTGTTCCAGAAGCGCTTCCAAGATTAGAAAAAGTGCTGGCCCTAGTGTATTATATCTAAGGAGGATTACTCCGAAAAGGACAAAGTTTATGTTGATGAACAAATAAAGATTCTTTAAGAAAAACCCCATTCTCATAAAAGAATAATGTACGAGGAAAGTGTAAATAAAGTAATGAATTTATGATGCACATACTAACGCAGCTGCCAGAAAAATTTTGCAGTTCTAAGAACACAGATTGCAAAACTTTCCCTTGGGGGGGGGGGGGGGGGTGTTTTGTAAAGACAGACTGCAGGGCCAGCTGTAGAGAAGCTTCTGAAAGGAAGAGAGGTCAGGAGGACAGCATGTGATCACGTGGAGGATCCATCATGATAGCCTTTATAAGCGGCGCCACCAGCACTGCTGAGGATTCTAAACTCAGTCCATCTCAGACGCTAGACTTGCATTACTCTGCACTCAGTACAGGACATAGATTATTGTGCTACTTAACTGTGCAAGGTACTGCAAGACTGCATAACACAGTCAGTGTGTTAACGCCTCACAGGATTTTATAGTAGTTTCCTATCATACATACTTCTTGAGTTCCCGTTATTTATTCAAGTTCCTCATCCTTTTCCCTCTGAGTATCCTCTTCTGAAAATATTTCCAATGTGTATTCTCAGGCACCAGACCTACGAGTTGGATGAACCAGCTGAAATAATGGCAGCTGCCATCCTGATTTGCTTGCAGAAAACTACAAAGAGTTTGACACAGCATCACACTGCAGACTATTAATAATGAAGATCTAAACATATGGAACAAGGTTTTGATATGTGAGTGACTTGATGACTTTTTAAGTAATAGAACCCAGTACATTGTTCTGGATGGCGTGTTCATTAGAGAAAAAGGTGCACTTGTTCTCAATATACACAATCACTCTGATGGATACAATAAGCAGCAATCTGCGATGGTTTGTTGATGATGCTGTAATGTATGGAAAAGGGTTGTCTTCGAATGTCTGCAGAAGGATAAGGATGACTTTGAAACAATTTATATTTCAAGTTATGAATAGTAGCTTTCTCTTAATGTGAGGAAATGGAAGTTAATAAAGACAAGTAAGAGAAAGATGCCTGTAATGTTCGAATACAGTATTAGTGGTGTGCTGCTTGACGCAGTCACATACATCAATATCTAGACATAATGTTGCAAAGTGACATGAAATGGAACAAGCATATAAGGCAGCCGAATAGTCAACTTTGTTTTATTGGGAGAATTCTGGGAAACAGTAGCTCATCATAATGGACATCAGGTACAGATCATCTGTGTGATCCATTCTTGAGTACTGCTCGAGTGATTGGTAACACAACGAGATCAGATTAAAGGAAGACATCGAAGTAATTCAGAGACGTGCTACTAGATCTGTTATTGATTGTTTGATCAACACAAGAGTATTACAGAAATGCTCTGTGAACTCAAATGGGCATGCCTAGAGGAATGAAAACATTCTCTTCATGAAATACTACTGAAAAAGTTGAGAGAACAGGCATTTGTGACTGAATAAGGAACAATCCTACTACTACCAACCTTACATCTCGAACATGGACTATGAAGACAAGAGAAATTAAGGTTCGTATTTGTATGGAAGCACATAAACAGTTGTTTTTCCCTCATTCCGTCTGTGAACGGAACACAAAAGCGAATAGCTAACAGTGGTATAGGGTACCTCCCCCATGCAGCATATGTATGTAGATATAGATAAATGACTAATAATTTCTCTGTAAGTAACTTTATTCCTTTTAATTTAATTTTTAAAATTATTCAGCCATAGATTCTAACAAGATCACAATTACGCATTTGATTAAGCAGCAGAAGTCAAGTCAATAAGCGAAAGTGCAAAAAAAAAAAAAAAAAAACAGTATATTACAATATGTCCTGCTATCACAAAAAAGGCCAAGTATGTGTAGAACTCTTGCTCTGAGAGTTCCGTACAAACTTTATTAGGTATATAGACAGTTCATCCATCCCAAGAATAGATAAGGTTGATGATTTTTGCTTTTTATCGCAATTGATACTGGCAATATACCAGAGCCAGGAATTTCAAGATTTCTGAGAATCTTTTAATTTTAAGCTTTAAATTTATTTTTTTTTTTTTTTGTGTATTTTCACATTTGTTATTGTAATCTGATGAGTTCACGATTATAAAAATATGTTACATAAATGACTGTATCTACTGATTGCATTCACCCATTCTTGAGGGGGGGGGGGGGGGTCTTAACAGTGAAAGTCAGATAACAAATGACAAAAAAATAGTTTTATATCTAAAAACAAATATGATGTAACTCACCAAACGAAAGCATTGGTATGTTGATAGACACATTAACAAACACAAACACACACACAAAATGCAAGCTTTCGCAACCAACGGTTGCTTCATCAGGAAAGAGGGAAGGAGAGGGAAATACGAAAGGATGTGAGTTTTAAGGGAGAGGGTAAGGAGTCATTCCAATCCCGGGAGCGGAAAGACTTACCTTAGGGGGAAAAAGGGACAGGTATACACTCACGCGCGCGCGCGCACACACACACACACACACACACACACACACACACACACACACACACATCCATATGCACATATACAGACACAAGTAGACCTATGTAAAGGCAAAGAGTTTGGACAGAGATGTCAGTCGAGGCAGAAGTACAGAGGCAAAGATGTTGTTGAATGACAGGTGAGGTATGGGCGGCGGCAACTTGAAATTAGCGGAGGTTGAGGCCTGGTGGGTAACGGGAAGAGAGGATATATTGAAGGGTAAGTTCCCATCTCCGGAGTTCTGATAGGTTGGTGTTGGTGGGAAGTATCCAGATAACCCAGACGGCGTAACACTGTGCCAAGATGTGCTGGCCGTGCACCAAGGCATGTTTAGCCACAGGGTGATCCTCATTACCAACAAACACTGTCTGCCTGTGTCCGCTCATGCGAATGGACAGTTTGCTGCTGGTCATTCCCACACAGAAAGCTTCACAGTGTAGGCAGGTCAGTTGGTATCACGTGGGTGCTTTCACACGTGGCTCTGCCTTTGATCGTGTACACCTTCCGGGTTACAGGACTGGAGTAGGTGGTGGTGGGAGGGTGCATGGAACAGGTTTTACACCGGGAGCGGTTACAAGGGTAGGAGCCAGAGGGTAGGGAAGGTGGTTTGGGGATTTCATAGGGATGAACCAAGAGATTACGAAGGTTAGGCGGACGGCGGAAAGACACTCTTGGTGGAGTGGGGAGGATTTCATGAAGGATGGATCTCATTTCAGGGCAGGATTTGAGGAAGTCGTATCCCTGCTGGAGAGCCACATTCAGAGTCTGACCCAGTCCCAGAAAGTATCCTGTCACAAGTGGGGCACTTTTTGGTTCTTCTGTGGGAGGTTCTGGGTTTGAGGGGATGAGGAAGTGGCTCTGGTTATTTGCTTCTGTACCAGGTCGGGAGGATAGTTGCGGGATGCAAAAGCTGTTTTCAGGTTGTTGGTGTAATGGTTCAGGGATTCAGGACTGGAGCAGATTTATTTGCCACGAAGACCTACCGTATTTATTCGAATCTAAGCCGCACTTTTTTTCCGGTTTTTGTAATCGAAATAAACACCTGCGGCTTAGAATCGAGTGCAAAGTAAGCGGAAGTTCTGAAAAATGTTGGTAGGTGCCGCCACAACTAACTTCTGCCGTCAATACATGTAGCGCTACACAGCCATGTTTTGCAGGCACAAAGATAAATATGGGCCCAAAACCTCCGCGTCAGTAAATAAATTTAAAAAAAAGGTGGAAGACGAGCTTTTTTTCTCCGCCCCGAGTTCCAACCACTGCATTGTCATACATTATCCAACGAAGTAAATACAGATTCCGTATTGTTTATCTTCGAATGTAGCAGCATTTCAATGTACTACGAAAATCCGACTGGCAAGACTATTTGGGATGTTTGTCAATATGGCCAACTCTACGTTCTGAATTTTTTCCTACCTGTGAGAAAGATGATTGCTAATAGGAACTTTTATGAATTGTGAATCACATGCAGTATTCTCTTCACCATAAGAATAATACGAATATAAACATTTTGCCATGTATTCTTTCGTGTTTCCTGCTCTCTCATTTAAATCCTGTCTGCCTAATAAACTATGAATTTAGAGTGAGACAACAGCAAAAGCGGAAGAATATACATCCCATGTGATGTTTATATTCGTCTTATTCTTATGCCTAATAGTGATACAGTCAGAAATGGAGCACGGCAATCGACTAGATTTTTAAATCTACGATGACTCTAATTTCTGTGCAGAATGTAATGTACTAAAGAGGCGTCTGCAAAGATTTTCAAACAGAGAAAAACTCTCGTTCAGAACATCTTGTATCATACGCAGTCTATTATTTGGTTCTTGTTGAGCATTATCAAAGAAAGCAGCAGGGTAAATAACAACAAATAGCAGTCTCTTACCATTGTTTCTTTACTGAGACAATTCCTAATTTTTTTTTTTTTTTTTTTTTTTATTTTTTATTGTAAGCGGTGGTAGCGCCCGCAAAAGCAAGCCATGCGGCGACAGGCCGTAAACACGCACTATCAGAATGCGACAAACAATGTCTGACACAGTACAGTAATGCATTTTCAGCTTAGAGTGACGTAAACACCTATAACAAAGAGAACGGCACTTATCAGATCAAAGAAAAATAAGCAATCAATTCAAGCCAGACGAAGGACGTGAAAAAGGAAGGGTACCCGTATAAATACGGACGGAGCGCCTGACGCATAGCAATGGCTACCTGGTAAAGCTTAACTGCTAAGCGAAGCTTACGACTCGAACCAAACTACTGTAGCTGTATCGTCATTCATTCGGCCTAAATTGAGTCTCATATTACAATGGACCAACTTTGTTTCGATCTGGAGGTGCGACCTAAAACTTTTCTCTCCACTTGAATTTGAGTCTCAAATTACAGGTGCGGCTTAAATCGGTGATAATTTTTTTTCCTTGATTTCGAGTCTAATTTTTCAGGTGCGGCTTAGATTCGAGTGCGGCTTAGATTCGAGTAAATACGGTAGTCTGTAGGGAAGGGACCGTTTGATATGGAATGGGTGGCAGGCTGTCATAATGGAGGTACTGTTGCTTGATGGTGGGTTTGATGTCGACGGATGTGTGAAGCTGGCCATTGGGCATATGGAGGTCAACGTCAAGGAAAGTGGCATGGGATTTGGAGTAGGATCAGGTGAACCTGATGGAACCAAAGGAGTTGGGGTTGGAGAGGAAATTCTGGAGTTCTTCTTCACTGTGAGTCCAGATCATGAAGATGTCATCAATAAATCTGCACCAAACTTTGGGTTGGCAGGCCTGGGGAACCAAGAAGGCTTCCTCTAAGCGACCCATAAATAGGTTGGCGTATGAGGGGGCCATCCTGGTACCCATGGCTGTTCCCTTTAATTGTTGGTATGTCTAGCCTTCAAAAGTGAAGAAGTTGTGAGTCAGGATGAAGCTGGCTAAGGTAATGAGGAAAGAGGTTTTAGGTAGGGTGGCAGGTGATCGGCATGAAAGGAAGTGCTCCATCGCAGCGAGGCCCCGGATGTGCGGAATATTTGTGTATAAGGAAGTGGCATCAATGGTTATAAGAATGGTTTCCGGGGGTAACAGATTGGGTAAGGATTCAAGGCGTTCGAGAAAGTGGTTGGTGTCTTTGATGAAGGATGGGAGACTGCATGTAATGGGTTGAAGGTGTTGATCTACGTAGGCAGAGATACGTTCTGTGGGGGCTTGGTAACCAGCTACAATGGGGCGGCCGGGATGATTGGGTTTGTGAACTGTAGGAAGTAGGTAGACGGTAGGGGTGCGGAGTGTCGGTGGGGTCAGGAGGTTGATGGAGTCAGGTGAAAGGTTTTGTAGGGAGCCTAAGGTTCTGAGGATTCCTTGAAGTTCCGCCTGGACATCAGGAATGGGATTACCTTGGCAAACTTTGTATGTAGTGTTGTCTGAAAGCTGACGCAGTCCCTCAGCCACATACTCCTGACGATCAAGTGCCACGGTTGTGAAACCCTTGTGGTCCATTTCCTCATGTGAACTTTGGCCTAGCAGTATTTCATTTCTGTATTTATTTATTTACACATCAAGTTCGATAGGACCAAATTGACAAGCAAATCTCCAAGGTCATGGAACGTGTCAGTACATGAAATTACAACATAAAAGTAATAACAGCTAAAAATAAAATGTTTGTGAAACAAAAAAAGTCAAGCAGTAAGTTTCAGTAAATGCAGTCAACAATATAACATAAGAATCAGCTTAATTTTTCAATGAACTCCTCAACAGAATAGAAGGAGTGAAAGTGCATGGATTACTGCTAAGATTTTTTAATTCTTGTGGTAGCTTATTGAAAATGGATAAAGCAGTATACTGCACACCTTTCTGCACAAGAGTTAAGGAAGTCTGATCCAAATGCAGGTTGGATTTCTGCAGAGTATTACCTGAGTGAAAGCTGCTTATTCTTGGGAACAAGCTGCTATTGTTAACAACAAACAACAGTAAAGAATATACATATTGAGAGGCCAATGTCAAAATACCTATACTAGTGAACAGGGGTTGACAAGAGATTCACGAACTTACACCACTTATGCCCCGAACCGCCCATTTTTGAGCCAATAACATCCTTTTAGAACGGGAAGAATTACACCAAAATATAACACCATACAACATAAGCCAATGATAATATGCAAAGTAGACTAACTTTAGTGTCAAATGATCACTTACTTCAGATACCATTCGAATAGTAAAATATGGTAAGTCTTTGAACAAGATCCTGAATGTGGGCTTTCCACGACAGCTTACTATCTACCGGAACACTTAGAAATTTTAACTGTTCAGTTTCACTAATCATATGCCCATTTTGTGAAATTAAAATGTCGGGTTTTGTTAAATTATGTGTTAGAAACTGTAAAAAATTAGTCTAACTGTGATTTAGCATTAGTTTATTTTCTACAAGCCATGGACTTATGTCATGAACTGCACTGTTTGAAACCGAGCCAATGTGGCACACAACATACTTTACTACCAACTAGTGTCATCAGCAAACAGAAATATTTTCGAGTTATCCGTAATACTAGAGGACATATCATTTATATAAATAAGGAACACGAGTGGCTCCAACACTGATTCCTAGGGCACTCCCTGTTAAAGTAAGAGGTGAACCAATAGTGAGCTACTCCCCGTATTCTGTAATGGTCCAACTTCTGGAGCAGTATTTCATATTCAACACAATCTAACGCCATAGTTAAATCAAAAAATATTCCTAGCATTTGAAACCTTTTGTTTAACTCATCCAGTACCTCACAGAGAAAAGAGAATATAGCATTTTCAGTTGTTAAATGACTTCTGAAGCCCAACTGTACAGTTGATAGAAGATTAAGTGATATAAAATGATCAATTATCCTTCGATACATAGCCTTTTCAATAACTTTAGCAAAAACTGATGGCACAGAAATAGGTATAAAATTGTCTACATTATTCCTTTCGCCCTTTTTATAAAGCGGCTTTACTACTTTAATTGTTCAGGGTACTGACCATTCCTAAAGGAAAAATTACAAATATGGCTAAGTACAGGGCTAACATGTGCAGCACAGTACTTTAATATTCTGCTAGGCACTCCATCATGTCCATGAGAGTCCTTAAACTTCAGTGATTTAATTATTGACTCAATCTCCCCTCTTGTCAGTATCGCAGAGGAGTATTTCAGACATCAGTCCCGGAAAGGCATTTTCCAAGAGAGTTACATGATTCCCTGTAGAAACTAAATTTTTATTTAAAGACTCAGAAAATGATTGTTAAATACTGTACTGACTTATCAGTAACAGAAATATTTTTACTACAAACTACATCATCTACCTTGTGCTGCTGACCAGACACTTCCTTCACAACTGACCATATGGTTTTAATTTTATTGTGTGAATTAGCTATTCTATTTGTGCACCACATACTCTTTGCCATCCTGATAACATTTTTAAGCACCTTACAATACTGTCTGTAATGGAGAACTGTAGCTTGATTGTGACTACTTCTAACATTTTGATCTAATTCCCACTTTGTTCTACATGATATCCTTATCCCGCTAGTTAGCCCCCCCCCCCCCTCAGCTGCCTTTTCTGCTAGTACCCCTTTTAGAACATTCTAATGGAAAGCAACTCTCAAAGAGCACGAGAAATGTGTTAAGAAAAGCATTATATTTGTCATCTATGTTGTTGGCACTATAAACATCCTGCCACTCTTGTTCCTTGAGAAGTTTTAGAAAACTCTCTTTTGCCATAGGATTAACTTTCCTACATAGTTTTTAATCATATGCGACATCTGTTTGAGTAAAAAAGCCTTTTAGTGTTAAAATTTGTGCATCATGGTTGTCTGAAATGCCATTCACCCTTTTATTAACAGAATGCTCATCTAATAATGAAGAATGACTACAAATATTGTCTATGGCTTTACTACTGTTCTCTTGCACCATAGTTAGAAAAAACACAGTCTGCATCAGATCAAATTAATTTAGGGGATCTACCAACATCCTTTTTCTTGCACAATCATATACAAAATTAATACTGAAGTCACCACATATAACTAATTTCTGGTACTTCCCATAAAGTGAATCGAGAACCCTCTCTAGCTTGAGCGGAAATGCTCTGAAGTCAGAGTTAGGGGACCTTCAAACAATAAAAATTAGAAAATTAGTTTCATTAAATTCAACTGCCTCTGGACAACATTCAAATATCTTTTCAACTTCTTGTGGCGTAATGAATAGTCCATTAAATTTCGGGCATGCATCCACGCAAGTAAAATTTCCTCCACTGATATTTTGCCCGCATATCGTTCAGCCATCCTCAAACTGAGTCACAAGACTGATACCAAGATGCCAAGCATGGCCTTATATGCTTCACTGTGGCAGTACTGCACATGTGGGCCACAGATGCTGGTCGTCGGCAAAGAAATATGCTTATACAGACATTCGATTCGGTTATCGATGTATGACTGGCGACAGGGACACCATAATGACTTATCTGCAGTTTAATTACTCCCCCCCCCCCCCCCCCCAAGAGCCAGATTCCATGTTTTGTCCAAATCCGGCTCTTGGGGTAACTAAAGTACAGAGCTGCAGAGAAGCCATTATGGTGTCACTGTCGCCAATCATACATCGATAAGCGAATCGAATGTCTGTATTTTTTTTTGCTGCCAACCAGCATCTGTGACCCGCTTGCGCTGTACCGCCACCGTGGAGCATCAGTCTTGTGACTCACTCTGAGGATGGCCAGATGATACACGGCCGAAATATCAGTGGAGGAAATTTTTTTATTTGCACGGAAACATGCCCAAAATTTAATGGACTATTCTAATATCTGTTCAGTGCAGTGCCGTGATACATCTATGGACTCAAATGGAATATTTTTCTTTTACATACATGGCCACTGTGCCACCCTGCAAGGAATTCTTTGAAAAAGAGCCAGCTAATCTGTATCCTGATAAAGGAAGCCTCTGAACTGTCAAATTACTTAAGTGGTGCTCCAATATACCAGTAATTTCAGAGTCAACATCTATAAGCAAGTTCACTAACTTTATCTCTAACACCTTTTATATTTTGATGAAATATTGTAATTCCTTCTCTACTTGGAAACATGATGTTGTCTGAAGGTGATTCCTTGGTTAGAGGGACTTCCTTTAAGCAGGTATACCTATCAGTGACTTCTGTCTAAAAAAGGTGCAGCTCTAACACCAATTACTACAGGAAATTTTCCATGTGTGATCCCACCACCCCCCACTACATTGTCACCTATAAGCTTTGCCAGCCTCCCCCTCCCACACCTATTGAGGTGCAGTCCGTGCCTAGTGAAACATGATCTACTGATAGACTAAACTGGATCCACTACAATGTAATCCATGCCCTCTGCCATCAGTGCCCTCTCCAGCCCCATGTTAATGCACCTAACAGCCACATTAAGATAACACTGATCATGATGCTGAAACAATTGCATGAAATGCACATTAGTGCCACCAGTTTGAGTAGCTATCTTTACATCATATTCCCCATCCCTATCAAGACTATTACGTGCTCCACCCACTATCACTACCTGATCCTCCTTCGTAAAATTCCTCATAATTCCTCTATGCAGTCAGTCACCTGAGCCAACCCCGCACTAGGCTTCACAATGCTGGTGACCTGGTACTCACTCCCCAACACATCCTGCACCTGTTGACCCACATCTCTACCATCTGAACTACCTAGCAGCACAACCTTGTTCTTTCTGTTAGACTTTGCAACTGACTTACACCTCCTAACTGCTGAGGACTGCTGCATGTTTCCTACACCTACAGCTACAGCTACTGAATGCATATTATTCATTCCTTAAATATCAGAAAACCAAAAGGTTATGACCACTAGCAGAACTTAATGGTTGGTTGTCAACTTCAGAAAAGTATCTGTTTATCACACATACTTCTAGTGTTCCCTCAAACCTTGAGTGCTTGCTAATTTTTTTTTGTAAAAGCATGTTATATTCTTAATGCTTATACAATAAAAGGAAAAAATCTGTCCTAAGTAACAAAATTATTTGACAGCTTGATACTTCTGTAAGACTTGCATAAATATGAACTGAAGGCTTTTATTCTGAAACTTCCACAATTTCAAAATGAGAGGTTTACAGGTAATGAGGTAATGAAGTGATCACAAAAAACCTAACTTCGAAAACATGTTATTCATACAGTTCTATGCAAGATGGAAAGTAACTTTATCAGTAACAGTAGAGCATGAAAGAGAAGGTATACTTAAATCCATAAGGCAGAAAGATAAAAATATCTGGTGGTGCACACTAATAGGAATTACACATCTACATCTATACTCTGCAAACTGCTATGAGGTGCATGGCAAAGGGTATGTCACAGTGGGCCATTTATTGGGGCTTCTTCATGTTCCATTCACACTAGTATATACCTAGAGTCATCATTCAAAGCCAGTTCTTGAAACTATGTGAATAGACTTTCTCTTGATAGTTTACATTTATCTTCCACAGTCTACGAGTTCAGTTCCTTCAGTATCTCCATGAGACTCTTGTTCAGATTAAACACACTTGTGACCATTTGTGCTGCCTTTCTCTGTATGCATTCAATATCCCCTGTAGTTGTATCCAGTACGTGTCCCACATACTTTAGCAATATTCTAGAACTTGTTGCATGAGTGAATTGTACATTGATTGCACATTGATTGTACTTCCCCAGTGAATGAAGTCCACCACCTGCTTTACCTCTGACTGAACCTGTTTGGTCATTCTGTTTCATATCCCTACAAAGTGTTACACGCATGTATTTGTACAAGTTGGCCAATTCCAACAGTGACTCATTGATATTATAGTTCTAGAATACTACATGTTCTCATTTGTTGACGTGCACAATTTTACATTTCTGAACATTCAGAGCAAGTTGCCAATCTCTGCTCTACATTTAAATATTATCGAGATCTGAGTGAATATTTATGGAGCTTCTTTGAGATAGCACTTCATTATAACATCTACATCTACATCTACATCTATACTCCGCGAGCCACCTTACGGTGTGTGGCGGAGGGTACTTATTGTACCACTATCTGATCCCCCCTTCCCTGTTCCATTCACGAATTGTGCGTGGGAAGAACGACTGCTTGTAAGTCTCCGTATTTGCTCTAATTTCTCGGATCTTTTCGTTGTGATCATTACGCGAGATATATGTGGGCGGTAGTAATATGTTGCCCATCTCTTCCCGGAATGTGCTCTCTCGTAATTTCGATAATAAACCTCTCCGTATTGCGTAACGCCTTTCTTGAAGTGTCCGCCACTGGAGCTTGTTCAGCATCTCCGTAACGCTCTCGCGCTGACTAAATGTCCCCATGACGAATCGCGCTGCTTTTCGCTGGATCATGTCTATCTCTTCTATTAATCCAACCTGGTAAGGGTCCCATACTGATGAGCAATACTCAAGAATCGGACGAACAAGCGTTTTGTAAGCTACTTCTTTCGTCGATGAGTCACATTTTCTTAGAATTCTTCCTATGAATCTCAACCTGGCGCCTGCTTTTCCCACTATTTGTTTTATGTGATCATTCCACTTCAGATCGCTCCGGATAGTAACTCCTAAGTATTTTACGGTCGTTACAGCTTCCAATGATTTACCACCTATGGCATAATCGTACTGGAATGGATTTCTGCCCCTATGTATGCGCATTATATTACATTTATCTACGTTTAGGGAAAGCTGCCAGCTGTCGCACCATGCATTAATCCTCTGCAGGTCTTCCTGGAGTACGTACGAGTCTTCTGATGTTGCTACTTTCTTGTAGACAACCGTGTCATCTGCAAATAGCCTCACGGAGCTACCGATGTTGTCAACTAAGTCATTTATGTATATTGTAAACAATAAAGGTCCTATCACGCTTCCTTGCGGTACTCCCGAAATTACCTCTACATCTGCAGATTTTGAACCGTTAAGAATGACATGTTGAGTTCTTTCTTCTAGGAAATCCTGAATCCAATCACAAACCTGGTCCGATATTCCGTAAGCTCGTATTTTTTTCATTAAACGTAAGTGCGGAACCGTATCAAATGCCTTCCTGAAGTCCAGGAATACGGCATCAATCTGCTCGCCAGTGTCTACGGCACTGTGAATTTCTTGGGCAAATAGGGCGAGCTGAGTTTCACATGATCTCTGTTTGCGGAATCCATGTTGGTTATGATGAAGGAGATTTGTATTATCTAAGAACGTCATAATACGAGAACACAAAACATGTTCCATTATTCTACAACAGATTGACGTAAGCGAAATAGGCCTATAATTATTCGCATCTGATTTATGACCCTTTTTGAAAATGGGAACGACCTGCGCTTTCTTCCAGTCGCTAGGTACTTTACGTTCTTCCAGCGATCTACGATAAATTGCTGATAGAAAGGGGGCAAGTTCTTTAGCATAATCACTGTAGAATCTTAAGGGTATCTCGTCTGGTCCGGATGCTTTTCCGCTACTAAGTGATAGCAGTTGTTTTTCAATTCCGATATCGTTTATTTCAATATTTTCCATTTTGGCGTCCGTGCGACGGCTGAAGTCAGGGACCGTGTTACGATTTTCCGCAGTGAAACAGTTTCGGAACACTGAATTCAGTATTTCTGCCTTTCTTCGGTCGTCCTCTGTTTCGGTGCCATCGTGGTCAACGAGTGACTGAATAGGGGATTTAGATCCGCTTACCGATTTTACATATGACCAAAACTTTTTAGGGTTCTTGTTTAGATTGTTTGCCAATGTTTTATGTTCGAATTCGTTGAATGCTTCTCTCATTGCTCTCTTTACGCTCTTTTTCGCTTCGTTCAGCTTTTCCTTATCAGCTATGATTCGACTACTCTTAAACCTATGATGAAGCTTTCTTTGTTTCCGTAGTACCTTTCGTACATGATTGTTATACCACGGTGGATCTTTCCCCTCGCTTTGGACCTTAGTCGGTACGAACTTATCTAAGGCGTACTGGACGATGTTTCTGAATTTTTTCCATTTTTGTTCCACATCCTCTTCCTCAGAAATGAACGTTTGATGGTGGTCACTCAGATATTCTGCGATTTGTGCCCTATCACTCTTGTTAAGCAAATATATTTTCCTTCCTTTCTTGGCATTTCTTATTACACTTGTAGTCATTGATGCAACCACTGACTTATGATCACTGATACCCTCTTCTACATTCACGGAGTCGAAAAGTTCCGGTCTATTTGTTGCTATGAGGTCTAAAACGTTAGCTTCACGAGTTGGTTCTCTAACTATCTGCTCGAAGTAATTCTCGGACAAGGCAGTCAGGATAATGTCACAAGAGTCTCTGTCCCTGGCTCCAGTTCTGATTGTGTGACTATCCCATTCTATACCTGGTAGATTGAAGTCTCCCCCTATTACAATAGTATGATCACGAAACTTCTTCACGACGTTCTGCAGGTTCTCTCTGAGGCGCTCAACTACTACGGTTGCTGATGCAGGTGGTCTATAGAAGCATCCGACTATCATATCTGACCCACCTTTGATACTTAGCTTAACCCAGATTATTTCACATTCGCATTCGCTAATAACTTCACTGGATATTATTGAATTCTTTACTGCTATAAATACTCCTCCACCATTGGCGTTTATCCTATCCTTGCGGTATATATTCCATTCTGTGTCTAGGATTTCGTTACTGTTCACTTCCGGTTTTAACCAACTTTCCGTTCCTAATACTATATGCGCACTATTTCCTTCAATAAGAGATACTAATTCAGGAACCTTGCCCTGGATACTCCTGCAGTTTACCAATATTACGTTAACTTTTCCTGTTTTTGGTCTCTGAGGACGGACGTTCTTTATCAACGATGATAATGTCCTCTCTGGTAAGCCGTCAGGTATTTTATCGTTTCGCCCAAGGGGGGGTCCCTCTAACCTAAAAAACCCCCGTGTGCACGCCACACGTACTCTGCTACCCTAGTAGCTGCTTCCGGTGCATCATCTGCATCATCTGCAAAAAGCCTGATTTTACTGTTAATATTGTCTGCAAGGTCATTAATATACAATGCAAACAGCAAGGGTCCCAGCACATCTGAAATTATTTCCACATCTGATGATGACTCCCCTTCCAAGATAACTTGCTGTGCCCTATCTACATAAAAGTCCTCAATCCAGTCACAAATGTCACCCTATAAGGTCATACCTTTGACAATAATCATAGGTGTGGTACTGAGTCAAATCAAGGAACACTGCATCTATCTGGTTGCCTTGATCCAAAGCTTTCAGTATGTCGTGTAAAAAAAGTGCGAGTTGTGTTTCAAATGATCGATGTTTCCAAAATCCATTGTGGTTGGCACTGAGGAGGTCGTTCTGTTCAGGATACCTCATTATGTTTGAACTCAGAATATGTTCCAAGATTCTGCTACAAATAATGTCAAGGATATTGGGCGGTAGTTTTGTGGGTCACTTCTTCTATCCTTCTTGTAGACGGGTGTGACCTATGCCTATTTCCAAGAAATGGGCACAATGTTTTTTTATTTTTTTAGGTATCTACAATAGATCATAGTTGGAAGAAGGGCTAACTCGGCTGCAAATTCAGTATAGACTCTCATAGGGATTCCATAGGGGCCTGGAGCTTTGTTCAGTTTTAATGATTTCAGCTGTTTCTCAATATCACTGACATTAATACATATTTCATTCATCTTTTCTGTGGTACAAGGATTAAATTGTGGTAATTCTCCTGGATTTTTCTTTGTAAAGCAACATTTAAAAACAAGTCTAGCATTTCAGCTTTTGCTTTGCTATCCTCAATTTCAGTTCCTGTCTCATTTGCTAGGGACTGGACACTAACTTTGGTGCCACAAGCAGCCGTTACATACGATCAGAATTCTTTTGGGTTCTGCGAAAGATCACTTGACAATGTTCTGCTACGATAATCATTGAAGGCATCACATATTGATCTCTTGACAGCCAAATGCGTTTGATTCAGCATCTCTCTATCTATAACCATACACTTTGCTTTACGCCTATTATGCAGTTATAATTGGAAATAGCTTCCTCATGAAGATTACAATGAACAGCTTAACACAATCTCCTTGCACCCACCACCATCAGAAAAAAAGGAATTCTATACTTGGGCAGAGCAGTGCAAACAGGAGCCATTTAGACAAGTAGAATTACTAAGACATTTATATCATTTTTGCTTTGCAAATCTAACTCAGTGGACAAAATTATAAACAGATAATTCTCTTATAGCTTTTTATGAAGAAAAGTATTACTTTTGAAAATCATTTAGCATGTGTCTCATCATAATGAGACACTGCATGCATGGCACCTGGAATATACAAAGAATGAAGTAGCTGAAGTATGTAAATACGACAAAATACAACAAGATATTATGTTTCCAAATTTATAACCAAGTTGATAAATTCATTCTGTGCACAATATTTCAACAAATTACAGAGTAGTCTCTGACAGTTATCAAAATATTGTAACATTTAAATGTGCAATATCAATCAAATATAATTACGAGGGTCTTTCAATAAGTAATGCTGCACACTTTTTTTCTCAGAATATATTTATTGTTAAGAGTTAGAATTTTGTGACAATATACATCAACATGTTTCATCCATGTCCTATTTTTCTACGTAGTCTCCATCACGTTCTATGGCCGTATGCCAATGTTCTGACAGAGCATGTATTTCCTACTGGTAAAAGCTCTTGTCATGTAGGCATAGCCATGTTTTCACTGCATGACAGGAACTCCTGTCATCTTCAAAGTGTGTTCACTGGAGAGAATCTTTAAGTGGCCCAAAGAGATGGAAGTCTGAAGGTGTCAAGTCTGGATTGTAGGGTGGATGAGGCAATGATGTCCAACCCAACTTGGCTGTGAGCATTCGTGGAACCCATTGTGAGCATCTCTCTGAATAGCCGAGAGTCTCGATCATCACAGATGCACTTCCAATGCTGACCGACAACTGTAGAGCCAACTGTTGAGTTGTGATGCACCAGTTGGCACGAATCATGACATCTGCACGATTCAGCATGTATGGAGTAGTGGCTGTGACAGGAAGCTCCGAGTGTGGCTGATCACAGAGTTCTGTTTCTACATTTCTGGAGGCTGTAAATTTCTTGACCCATTGTTCAACTGCACTCCTATCAACAGCAGCATCGCCATACACTGCACACAAATGTTTATGGATGTTCACCAAGGTTTCTTTTTCTGCAGACAAGAATTCAATAACAGCACCTGCTTGTAACATGAGTCATATGTAGATGTCATTTTGACACTGTACTATGGCTCTGTCATCTGCCAGAATGGTTTGAAATTTCACCAGCACATAGAAAAAAATATCAAATGTGAAGCACCAACAAGTACATTTGTCTATGTATATTAATGGCCTTTTATAAAAAATGTGGGGCATTACTTATTGAATAACCCTGGTAGTGCAGAAATTTTTGCTCTTGTGTTTACTGGAGGGACACACACACACACACACACACACACACACACACACACACACACACACACACACACAAGAGAGAGAGAGAGAGAGAGAGAGAGAGAGAGAGAGAGAGAGAGACTTATGGTATTTTCATACTCCTAATTAACTATGTCTAAAATTAGTTTCAGCCCTACAAAGCTATAACGATTTTAATTTTTATCCTAATTTATTTTATATCTTCCTGTAAATACAAGTGTTTTCAAAAACTGTAGTTTCCAGTCCAAGTCTTGACTAATTTTCAGTATTCCCTTACAGTTACTGATAATGTGATTTTCATAAATGAAACCTACCTAGTCATTAAAATGAGCACTGCATACCTGTTAGAATAATATCAGGAATACTGGAGGGTGTATTTGGTGTCTGTGGTGTTGTCTGCTGCGTACTACCACCACTGGGGTTGACTGCCACTGGACGGTTGTAATGAAGTTGTGATGGGGACTGGCTGTAGTAACCATGGTCAGCTGCATTCAGTTCTTGGCTGCTGATCTGTGTCAGACCAGAACCCTCTTCTACTGGGCTTCCGTGGTTGATTGCCTGTGTAGTTTAAACATAAATGTGAAACAGCCAGTAACATCACTAGTTACTAAATAGTGATCAGAACACAATGAAAGAGTATCCAAATGGAAATGTATATTTGTAGCATTTATTCAATATAGTTAGTTACACGATTTACATATTTTATACATTCCACAGGTTAGTATAACCCGATAATCAAATAATAATTTAAAAATGATAATTTCCAGTCAATTTTAGCATTAAAAAATAATAACAGCAACTGTGCAATTTTACATTACTCTAAGCATGGTGAACAAATCCCACAAAAGCATCAACAAATGAAAACTTTACACTTTCGTCCTTTTACATGCAAAAAATTTTGCCGTCAGTGGTACGACAACACTGTCACAGAGAACTGATACACAAATCTCTAATGTTTGGGAAATTAATTAGTTAAGATGTTGACTTCTTTCACAGTAGTAATTATGAGAGTTACTGGTGACAGCAGTGAAGGAAAAAATATAGATATTTATAAGGGACAGAGTAAAGATAACAACCCACAATATAACTGCGGTACTCGAGTGTCGATAGGTATATAAACAGGACTGAAATGTTACTAACCTTATGGGCAACATCCTTCAGGACTAACTTGTGCGTAATACACATACGCACAAGCATCACTTCTCCGCTACACTGGCCTGGCCAATAAATTTTACCAGCACTGAAGCATGAGATGTGTTCGTGTATTCTTTACTAGCTAGCTCCATAAGCTTAGCAACATTTTCAAAATTTGTTGATGTGGCTACTGATTGCTCAGTACCTCAATTAAACAGTTGTTACCTTTAAAACTTCCATTATTTATATTCCATCTGATCTTTTCAAAATGGTTCAAATGGCTCTGAGCACTATGGGACTTAACTGCGGAGGTCATCAGTCCCCTAGAACTTAGAACTACTTAAACCTAACTAACCTAAGGACGTCACACACATTCATGCCCGAGGCAGGATTCGAACCTGCAACTCTAGCGGTCGCGCAGCTCAGACTCTAACGCCTAGAACCGCTCGGCCACTCCGGCCGGCAGGAGCTTTTCATTATCAAACCTAGGTACATGGTATTTTGATTTAAATTGTCTTCCTTATTTCACTGCACATACAATGGGCACAGTCAGTAATCAAAAAAGAAACTAGTTTAATGTGAGTCTACCCTAAGTAACACGATTTCTCAATGACGAACAAAACTACGGCAAGTTGACTGTATATTGCACCTTTTCAGTAGCGTGAAACACTTTAGTAATTCAAATACAGAATGTTTATCCTGCAAACACGTTTTCTGAAAATGTGTCTGAATAGCATATTCTTTAATTCAGTGATAGTTTGTGAGCACTCAGCCCATCACTTTGTCGGGATGATTACAATGAACAGTAGAAGATATGATGGTTGTTGTTGCGGTCTTCAATCTGAAGACCGGTTTGATATAGCACTCCACACTAGTGTATCCTGTACAAGCCTCACTCTCACTGTAATGTACACCTATTTCCTCTGCACACTGTAGTCCAGCCTTGGTCTCCCTCTACAATTATAAGTCCCCACAATTCCCTTCATACCACACTGATTACTCCTTAATGCATCAGGATGTTTCGTCAACCAAGTTGATTGACGAGCCAAGTTGTCACATAAATTTCTTTTCTTCACAATTTAACACAGTATCTCCTTACCAATTCTCCTTGATGCCTCAGGATGTGTTGTCTACCAGTCCCTTCTCTTAGCCAAGTTGTTCCAAACATCCTTTTCTCCCCAATTAAGCGCAGTATCTCCTCATTAATTCTCCTATTTACTCATCTAATCTTCAGCACTCTCCAGCAGTGCAGAATTTCAAAAGCTTCCATTCTCTTCTTGTCTGGACCATTTATTGTCCACATTTACCTTCTGTACAAGGCTGTACTTGAGACAATTACCTTCAGAGGAGGTTTCCTAAAATTTGAATGTATATTCAGTGTTAACAATTCTTCTTTTTCTGAAAAGGTTTTCTTCCTACTGCCATTCTGCATGTTATATCCTCTCTATTTTGGCCATTTTCACTTATTTTGCTGATCAAATAACATAACTTAACTACCTTTACTATCTCACTCCTAATCTAATTTCCTCAGCATCCCCTGATTGAATTTGACTACATTCCATTACCTTTGTTTTAATTCAGTTGCTGTTCTTCGTATAAACTCTTTTCAAGACACTACTCATTCCATGCAACTACTCTCCCAAGTCCTTTGCAGTCTCTGACTGAATTACAATGGCACTGTTAAACATAAAATTTTTTGCCCCCCCCCCCCCCCCCCCCCCCCCCCCAAATGAACTTTCATTCCCTTTCCAAATTTGTCCTTGGTTTCCTTCAATGTACAGCTTGAATAACATGGAGGACAGATTACACCCCATCTCACTACATTCTCAACTACTGCCTCCCTTATATGTCCTTCAACTCTTAACTCTTACAACAACAGTCCGGTTTCTGTGCAAACCCTAGATAAACTTTCACTCCCTATACTTTATCCCTGCTACCTCCAAAGTTGCCAAAATTGTATTCCAATCAACACAGTCAAAATTTTACTCTAAATTTGCAAATGCTATGAATGCAGGTTTACCTCTTTTCAGTCTATCTTTTAAGATAGGTTCTAGACTATTATTGCCTCACATCTTTCTACATTTCTTCAAAAACAAAAATGATCTTCCCTGAGGTTGGCTTCTATATTCTTCTGTATATATTTTGGGTAGCCCTGTCTCACTAACAGTGTTTTCCTCACCAGGTGGAATAGTTTTGCTGTGGCTGGCTGTCCCAAGGATTTCAATAATTTTGAGGGACTATCACATACTTCAGGAGCCTTGTATCAACTTGGGTCTTTCAGTGTTCCGCCTTCTATAATATATTCATTTCAGGTCTTCCTTTCTTCACTTAGTACTGATTTGCAAATTGCACTTTTAATATTCATACAAGTGCTGCTCTTTTCTGCAATGGTCTCTCTAATTTTTCTGTAGGCAACATTTATCTTTCCCACAATCAACCATGTTTATACAACCTTGTGTTTCCTGCCTCGGCATTTTGCACTTTCTGTCAAGCTAATTTTTTGACACCTGTATTCGGTTTCACCTGCTTCATTTGGTGCATATTTCCCCCTTTCACCAATTAAGTACAAAGTCTCCTGTGTTATTAATGTCTTCTATTCATGTGAAAAGGTTTCCAATGTGATTATGGCTGCACGATGGGAATTAACAGACACGGAATGGTAGTTCGAGACAGACACATGGGACAGTCCATTTCAGAAATTGTCAGGGAATTCAAAATTCCAAATTTCAGGCAGTATCTCTCACCGCAGACAATACAGTGGCTGAAGGCCTTCACTTAGTGTCCAAGAGCAATGGTGTTCGAGCAGAGTTGTCAGTACCAACAGACAAGCAACACTGCATGAAATAACCCATGAAATCAGTGTGGGACATATGGTGAAATTATCCATTAGGACACTGTGGCAAAATCTGACATTCATGGGCTCTGGCAGCAGCTAACCGACTCTAGTGTCTTTGCTAGCAGCATGACATTGCCTGTAATGCCTCTCCTGAGCTCATGACCATAATGGTTGGACGCTGGATGACTGGAAAGCTGTGGCCTGATCAGATGAGTCCCAATTTCAGTTGGTAAGAGCTAATGGTAGGGTTCAAGTGTGGTGCACAGGCCACAAAGCCATGAACCCAAGTTGTCAACAAGGTACTGTGCAACCTGGTGGTGACTCTGTAATGCTGGGAGCTGTGTTTACATGGAATGACTGGGTCCTCTGGTACAACTGAACTGATTATTGACTGAAAATGGTTATGTTTGACTACATGGAAACCTTCTGCAGCCATTCATGGACTTCATGTTCCCAAACAATGATGGAATTTCTATGAACGACAATGCGCCATGTCACCAGGCCACAACTATTGGGGACTGGTTTGAAGAACATTTTAGACAATTCAACTGGCCACCCCGATCACCTGACATGAATCCCATTAAACATTTAAGGGACATAATCAAGAGGTCTGTTTGTGCACAAAATCCTGCACTGGTAACAATTTCATAACTATGGACAGCTATAGATGCAGCATGGCTCAGTATTTCTGCAGGGGACGTCCAACGTCTTGTTGAGTCACTCCCATGCCAGACTGCTGCACTACACCAGACAAAAGGTGGTCTGGCATGATATTAAGAGATATCCCATAACTTTTGTCACCTCAGTGTACATAACTTTCTTTCATGTATCTTAAACCAAGTGTTTACTGCAAAAAAATTGGGGTCACTGTGAATTTCTATCAGGTGACTTTCCCTTTTGCTGTAATGCCACAGCCCATGTTCTACAGCTATTGTTCATTCTCTTCATTTTCCTACTATAGAACTACTGTCCCTCATTACAATTAAATTTTTCTTTAACTATCTGAAAAATTTCTACTAGTTCATCCTACATTCTTTCAATCTCTTCATCACCTGTGGAGCCTGTATGCATATGAATTCTTATTGCTGTAGTGGATGTTGGTTTTGTATCTATCTTGGCTATAATAGTGTGTTCACTATATTGTTCACAGTAACTTACATAGCTATTTTCTTATTTATTATCATACCTGCTCCTGCATTGTGCTATTTAATTTTTTGGTCTTCCTGCCATCTTACTACATTAATTACAACTACATATTTCTCCAACTTATCCATTTATCTTTTTAAATTTTTCAACCTTTCTACCTGATTGAAGGTTGAAATATTCATTCAATGCTCCAATCCACAGAACAGCAGTTTTGTTTTTCTTGAAGACATCATCATTCTGAGTAGCCCCACCTGGAGTCTGAAAGTATGGCTGTTTAACCTCCAGAGTATTTTACCCAAGAGGATGGCAGCATTATTAAACCATACAATAGAGTTGTATGTCACCAATAAATATGATCCTTCTGGCATTTGCCGTATCACTGCAGGAAGACCATGTTACAAGGTCACATCAATCAATCATTGAGTCTTACCCCTGTAACTACTGCAAAAAGCTGCTGTCCTCTTAAGGAACTGGCCTCTCTACAGATACATCTCCCATGTGGTTGACCTACAGTATGGTTATCTGCATCATTGAGGCATGTATGCCATCCTACCATGGCAACGTTTATGGTCCATGAGGGCTGTGGGGAAAAAATGGATTACCAAGCAGCAGCTGTGCACGGAAAATGACGGATACAAGATAAATGTTACACAACTTGTAACAAGAAACCTAAGCACTTTCTTCTTCGTATCCAATGTAAGTTTTGGGGCTTTGAATACACTGCCTGACAAAAAAAAATGTAGTACCCAGAAGACATATTTGGACGTCAATGCACCTTCATACACATACGCTGTGGTTATGTTAATGATTACAATCACAATTCTCCTCTATGACAGTTACAACAGCCACCAGAATACACTAGTTTTATTCATATTTAGTGTTGTTCCCACGCCTAGTATGGTGTATACAGGGCATCAGATGTTGAGTGATCACTGTGCAGGACACAGAGATGCTGTGAGACACCAAGCACATTGAAACCCTTTCATATCTGCACCTGCCATACAAGAGCAAGTAATGGACACTCGTGTCACCCCATCATTGGCTGAGAGACAAGCAGTAGGCAGACTAGGGAATTAATGTTGCACACGATTAAACACAAATGGGTGTGTTTGGAATGGTGCTGTGACTGGGAAACTGCATCACATTGTATTGTGTTCAGTGATAAATTGTGGTTCTGCGTTACCCCCCGATAACTATTGCTGGTGAGTATGGTGGCGACCGGTGGAGAGGTCCCATTCTCCCAATATTTTGGAAAGGCACAGTAGTGTTAACTCCTTGTGTCATGGTGTGGGGAGCCATCAAGTATGACTTCAAACAGTGACTGAGGGAACTCCGATGGCAGATCTTGCTTCCTTAATGTGTTACCCTCATGTGACAGTACCATGGTACCATTTTTAAACAGGACAATGATGGTCCACACACGGCACTTGTCACCATGAACTGCCTGAGTGATGATGAGGTAGCCTTGTGGACAGCAAGATCCCACAGAACATGTGGAACCAATTTAGATTTCAAGTCTGCCCAGCATATCAAGGATATGTTGCAACAACTGTGGGATAGCTTGCCTCAGGAGAGGATACACCTTTCCCAACCAAATTAGTGCATGGATCCATTTCAGAGGGGATGCAGCTTCATAGGGATAGGTGGGCTGATGCTGCCAAGTTCTCTGTAAATTTGATTCAATGTAGTGATCACTGAAGTCACATCGCATCCCACTCATCCTGTGAACCTCCATTTCGTTTCTTCATCCCCTTCAGAATGCTTCTTTTTTTTAAAAAAAATCAGGAGTGTGTATTACAGAACTCTAAGCAACACCAATTTTTTTTAGATACTTGTTGATAAAATAGATAAAGTGAACAACTTCTTCTGTTACAATACACACCAGCAAGTTTTTCTCCCTTCCAGATATCACTTGCGTATGAGAGGATTGTATATGTACTGCATCGGAGGCCTTTTACAATGCTTGACACTTCAAAATACTGTAGTGAAGAGGCACCAAAAGACAATGCAGAGGCATTTCTAATAGCAGTGTTAGAATTTGATAGAAAATTTTACACCAAACTGAATTTTCAAAGCAAGAGAATATGTGACATTCTGTAGTCTTGATCAGTTCTGTAGTTCCAATTACTTAATCTGCTGCATAAAGTTAATTTTATTCATATGTATCCTTGGTATTACAACTTTCACAAATATTAGTGTAGTGAACTTATAAGGGGAATGTAGCTTTGTGTCGTCACAACTTTACAATACATTCAGGACTTGGCGAGAAATGAAAGTGGCAGAAATGGGAGCTGAAGATACTAATCATTTAAAGAAAATAGCATTTTTGGCTCAGTTCAGGTGGAGCATGAGCTATTCATGTTAGCGTAATTTCCAAGCAGCAGCTGTTACGGAAGAAAGAGCACAGAATGGTAATCCGAGGGACGTAAGGTTGAGTTCTTATGTGGAAACGTTTGAGTTTTTTCTTTACTTGCACTAAAAATGAAGTGAAATAATGTTCAATATATTGTGTTTGTTACTATATTCATAACAGGTGTGAAACGGAAAATCTGGGGATGGAAATAAATTTCCAAGAAGTGGCTGTACTTACAGCACCACAGGAACCAGTGCCAACAACTTCTCAAGAAGGGATTGTGATTAAAGCTTACAGGACTTCGTATTCTGTTCGTTTTATTTTGACAGCTGCACACGAACAACAGGTTCCTGGTGCAGCTGAAATTGACCCATTAGCCATTGTGGCAAATGCCAGCTACAGCTATGGAGCTCATGTGCTTTGCTCTTGACTGAGTAACGTTAATTTTTTGAAAATACTGTCAGAACACAGTCAGAATACTGTGAAAAATATTGAGTTGACCAAAACCATCTCATACTACAAGTGAAAATATTGATGTCCCTGGAACATCAGTAGAAGACAAACAGGAGCCTTATGAAGATAGCACCCACACTAAAACATCGAAGCAACATTTCAAAATGTTACTGGATTATAATTTACTCCTTTTGGCCGAAAACAATCTGATCACAGCTGAAAATTCGCTGATAATAACCGGAAAACACAAGAAAGTAATGAAAATTTTATTGTCTACAAGTTAGTGTGCAACAATGTGTTTACCTACTCCAAAGAGAGAAGAAACAAATCCACACTTATAGGATAGGATTTTTCATGATGAAGACAGACTGCCGCTATGCAGTATTAAAGTGACCCTCACAAAATGCACTCTGCTAGTGCAATCCTGCATCATCAGTTAAATAATATGATCACAAAGCTTCAAAACCACTCTCATCTCATTGAGAGAGAAAATAACAAATTGCGTCAACAGAAGATTGCACCAAAATATAATCCACTGCACATCACTAGTTACCCTCATCAATATTTGGCGAAATGATGTGTTATGCAAGGTTTGCTCAAAAATTGTGCTATGAGAGAGAACCGTCTGTGAATTTATACAAAGTTTGTTCTTCTATAGAAACTTTGAAACAGCTATGTAATTGTAAAAATATAGCAATTATGATGTGCGCAAGTTCCCAAGAAAATAGCTGCTTCAACCTTTTTATGATGAATATCACCCAAGAACATGTAAATTATCAACTGTAAAACAATAAAAATAATTAATATTATATACGAAGTTCTTGTGTGTGCCTCACAATCCCTTCCAAAATATTTACTTGCTATCCCAAATTTTCCTTTGTCTTTCCTTTTCATGCCTCTTATGGAAATACTAATAAATACTATATACTGAGTATTATTTTGGTTTATTTGTAGTGTAAGTAATGTAAAAATTGAAAAAAATTACAAAATAGTTTCTGGGTAGGCACTCAACCATATTTTAATTACTGTTCTGTACTCTTTTCGCTGCATCAGCTGCTGCCCATAAAACATGCTAACATAAATGCTTCATCCCTTGGCTGACCTGCTTGGTTATCTGGAGCTCTACTTCTGCTGCTTTCATTTCTGGCCTGCATACAGGAATATCGTAAATTTGAACAAATTTTGTCATTATGGATGGGGATGGACCCCTTGCTAATGGTGAAATGTCTTCAGAAGAAGGAGAAGAAGAAGGTAGATTTGAGAACTGAAGGCCAACATTATAATATAATTGCCAGTGTTCACAACAATTTTATGAAAAGATGAAAAATAGATGGGTAAGACTATGAAAGATACAGTAAACTAAAACGGGGTGAAGAAAAAAGTAGCACTGTGAAGAAATGCTGAGACGGAAGAAATTAACATAAATTACAGCCAGATGGGTGACAAGAACCAAGGACATGTTATAGTGCTAGTTCCCACCTGCTGAGTTCTGAGAATTTCTGGGGGAAGAATCCAATGGTGCATGTGGTGAAACAGGCACCGAGGACATTATCATCACGCTGCAGAGCATGCTCTGCAACAGGATATTGTGTGTTGCCATTATAGACCTTCTTCCCATGCCCATTCATTCTAATTGACAACTTGATGGTAATCATGCCAATGTAAAAGGCCGAACAGTGTTTACATAACAGTTTCCACAACTGTTCAGCCTCTTACAATGACATAACCACCAACAAATTATCAATTAGGATGAATGGGCATAGTGAGGGTGTAGACTGGCGACACTCAATATTCTGTTGCAGAGCATGCTGTACAACATGAAAATCATAACCTCAGAGACTCAACACATGTGCCATCTGGACTCTTCCCCCAGACACCAGTTTCTCAGAACTCCTCGGGTGGGACCTGTGCTACAACACATCCTTGTCTTTCGCCACCCTCCTGGCCTTAACTTAGTTACTTTCTTCCATCTCGGCATTTCTTCATAGTGCTACTCTTTTCTTCATGCTGTTTTAGTTTTCTACATCCTTCATTGTCTTTCCCATCTGTTTTTCAGCACCCCCCTCCCACCTCTGTTACATACAAAGCACTTAGCTTTTCACTCTTATTAACTCATACACAATGTTTAAGCAGTAATTTCTGTCTTAGATATTACCCTGTATTCCACCTTTAACCTCTCAGGTTTTCAAATCTCATACGATGCAGTCCCCAACAGTCTGTCTTTTCTTCTCATCTCCTATGGTATTCTCCTGACCCACGGTTCTGGATGACTTTCCCAAAATCTACCCCTCTTCCTAGACCTCTCCAGTCCTTTTCCTTCACCCCTCTTCCTTTCCGTTCAACCCTTCTGCCTGAAGAAGGAGCCAGTGGCTCCAAAAGCTTGCCTTATTACAACCCTCTTTTTTGAGCTTGTTCTGCCACCACTTGGTGAGCAGATTTTTTATTCACCTAATTAAATTATTTTGTCAAAAATGGATTGTTTTCGTTGTTAAAAGTAAATATACTGCAGTATTAAGGAAAGAGGAAAAGGTCATGCAGCTGGTTTCAATCTCATTTATGTGAAAGAAAAAGCATAAGAGATACATGAATTTGATTTGGCTGCTACAATTTAGGATGAACTTCAGGGTTCCATACTTAAATCAATTATTTCTGAACATGGCAATTACTTGTCAATGTGGTAGTAGACAGCTCCAAAGTTGTTTTATTTGGCAATCATACAAGCATCATACTGTAAAATCCAGGATGGAATGTAACAATATTAGAACGTCGTGCGGCCTTAATGGCCGAAAGCTTTATTTGTGACAGCCTTTTTGTTGTGCTTATCTACAGCTCAGTATCTCCGCTATATGGTGGACACAAGCATAATAGTTATATATACGGGCCAAGAACTGAACAACAAAGCAAACAACATATTCAGATTATTTTTTTAATATAAAGCTGACACCCATTTTACTAAAACACAATATATTCCATTTTTCCTATGCAATTTTATTAGAGGTCACATTTCACCCCATTACGATGCTTCTATGGGACTGAGGGGAAAACATAAAGTTGTTATGGAAGAGTTGGGTTGGGTTGATTTGGGGGAAGAGACCAAACAGTGAGGTCATCGGTCTCATCGGATTAGGGAAGGATGGGGAAGGAAGTCAGCACTGCCCTGTCAAAGTAACCATCTAGGCATTTGCCTGAAGCGATTTAGGAAAATCACGGAAAACCTAAATCAGAATGGCCGGATGTGTAACTGAACCGTTGTCCTCCCAAATGCGAATCCAGTGTGCTAAACGCTGCGCCACCTCGCTCGATCTATTATGGAAGACATACAGTGGTAACCTACTGCTGAAGATGATTGCAGCTACTTCTAGAAAATAATAGTTTACCAACAGAAACAATGATTTGTACAAGCGGGTTTACTTTGTGTACAATCATTTCTTGATATCACTTGAGATAATATTTCAGGGCAACTCAGCTGAGTCACTAACAATATTTTAATTCCAGAAGGGCATCATTTGCATCTTACATGGCACTAATGTATACCCTTCCTTGATAAGCTGGGAATTATGAAACTATTGTAGGGCATCTACTAACCCATTAGATTTATTGTTGACAATGTACACTTGTTTCAAAGGAATGGCTGTAGGAACACAATAAATATGAGATAGAGAAACAATCTGTAAATGTGGGGCACATCCTTGCCAATCATCGAGAAATGTATGTTTTCTGCAAAACAGTTTTTCAAAAGATTTTTGAAAGAAATGATAGGCCCTGACAACTAACAAATTTCCAGGGTCAGATTCAAAGCATTTATTTTGCAAACTACATCCAGTAATTATGAACATGTGTATCACCAACCAATGGGTATGACATTCATTCATAATTAAAAACTACTATTTATTTCTTTCCTGTATATGTATGAAGTCTTGACTTTCATATATAAAAAACAACATACACTTGAAACTTTCTATTTCCAGCACAATATTACAGCACTCGCAGCAGAGATAATTTAAAACTTCCTGCACACTGTTTACAATTCTATGCTCAAACACCACAGTATATGAGGTTAAAAATTTGCAACAAACTAAAATTGCTCTTCACTCCTCTAGCACAAAAATAATATTGCTCTACTGAAGAACTGATAAATGATAATTTTCAAGTTTGAACATGGGGATTTTTTTTAAAGCAAGAACTGTTGCGAGTGTTATAGTAATGGATGTAAAATACAGTAACTTTTGTATTTTAATACTTCATCATGAATCTAGAAATGTATTCTGTACAACAAATCAATTTTAAAACTGTATGTAATGAAATGAACCATTTAACTGTGATTAATATTTCTATAATTCAATTCACTTTAGTAAGTTCAATAACAACAGTCTTATGTTATTCTTGGTCTGTTGTCTTCCCACATGATTTCAGGCAATTTTTGGTAAGATCCCTAACAATAGCTCCTGCTCTCATCACCAATACAAAATTAGTATTTCATAACAACAAGAACAGCTATTATTACAACCACTCAATTACTGTTCACTTATCTCGTGAGAATGTTACATTGGTCGCACAAAATAAATAATGGTACCAATCAATTTACATATTGCAAAACAATGCTCTCTATAATTAAACACAGGCCCTCAAAGACTGATGAATTGCTTGGTCATTTTCCAAACATGTGATGTAATTACACACAATGAAAGAATGTCTGGATCATATTTTATTTTTTCACATAACACATTCTGGGAGTTGGCAATCACCACATTCTGTTATAAAAATAAGATAATATAAAACTAACACCTTAACATCATTACATTTCTTTTATTTGGTCACCTACCTTTTGCTTCCTATGCAATACTGAAATACTTTGGTTGCTGTGAAGGATGTCAGTATCATTTTAGATACTTCTGAGATTTTAATTTCTTTTTTGGCTAATTCCTGTGGCAGAAGCAGATTATGGCAGTCTGCTAAAATCAAACAGTCTGTTTGGAAAAATAGAATGGAATTCAGACAGATCTTTGATTGTACAAGTGTGCTATGGGTGCTATCTCTATGAAGAACTTCCATACTTTATATCTGCAACTATTATCAAGCGCAAGAAGGACCAAGAATACAAATATCTATTTTCAAACCTCTCCTCCCATCTTTTTACTGGGGATAATTATTTCTCAGTCAATGTGCCAAGCATCAGTCATGTGGTAGAATAAGTGCTGATTTGAGGACATTTACCCATACAAGTGGCTTATCATTTGGCCCCACCCCTCCCCCCTTTTCTATCATACACATTCAATGAAAACATCATTAAAAAAATTGCTTTCTTCATTCAAATTAGTAGAAATATAAAAGTTCTCAATACAATAATCTCACAAGGTGATGAGGTATTCTAGAGAGATTTTCCAACTCAATAAATCATAAATTTGGTGATATATCTAACACATCACTATCACAGGGAATTTTCAATGGCAGTTCTGTTGTAAGATTATTAAGTTTGACCAAGGCAGTTTCACTAACAAATATTTTACTTACAGGATATGAACACTTCAGTAGCAAAATGTATTACCAAGACTTTTTATAAAACTCAAGGATATTTCAAATCTTCTATGGAATAACAGTTTACGTTGAACCCTTAAAGATTTTTCTTTTTACTATAACACTTCCTCCAGTGGAAAAGTTAAGCACATAAATAAACAAAGAAATACTGATTTGCTTTCTGCACATAACAAATTAAATAAAAATTCATTCAAGAAATTTCATCAGAATATCAGCCAACTGGTTCTATTGATCAATTTGTCACAACATAGTACTTTGCCAGAGTTGCACTTAAATGCTTGTCAACAGTAAAATCAGCATCACTGTAAATTCTCAAATATTCCTCTCTGTAATAAATAATATGATAATTTCAAGTGCAACTCAATGCCCGTCCTCAGTAGCTGATTAAAACTATAGCGTGAACAGTGTTATTCATCACAAAAGTTATATATCTGGATGACTTCTATTGAAAAATACACAAGACATTCAATTGCCTCATGACAGGAGACAGAGGATGAAACTGCATCATTTTGATTGTTCTCTTCATGTTCAATGGGAACTGAGATCATAATGGACTCAACCAGTTGAAATCTTTCCAATATCTGTTCAGTGTATTTTTCTTCACTTACCATAAACACTGCATTCTCATTTTTCTTTGTTTTCATGCCAAGGAAACTATCAAGTGTAAGTGTTAATGTATCAAATTCACATTGTAAAATATTCAGAAAAGCAATAACAGTCATGACTTCCATCAGCTGCAACTTTTTTATGTAGAACCCAGTGGTTTGACAGTAATCTCAGGTTTTCAAATCTCGTCCAATGCATTCCTCAACAATCAGTCTTCCCTTCTCATTCCATCCATAAGTCTCCCTTGGCCCAGTGTTTTGGGTAACTTTTCTGAATTCTTCCCCTTTTCCTAAACCTTATCAGTCATTTTCCTTCAACCCTCCTCCTTCCCCTTCATCCCTTCTGCCAAAAGAAGGAGCCACTTGTTCCAGAAGCTTGCAAACTTTAATACCTTTTGTGTGTGTGTGTTCTCCTTACACTGAATGGTGAGTAGATTTTTCATCTATCCAATTACATCATATTTTGAGAACCGACCAACTAGTACGAGGACTCGAGATTCATTTTTGGTAGTCATGAAAGTACACTTCCTGTATGAGCGGTTTTTTTGGTGGCATAATAATGCAACTTTGGAAGTGCACTTTCAGGTAAATATTGCTGCTCATTTCACTCACAGAGAATTAAGCTATGCTTTTAGGTTCCTGCCTAACAACACATTCAGAAATCGCGAAGTATTCACAAAAAAAAGCAAAGTAGTTTTGACAAGCATGACTGTAAACATTCACTGTTATAAAATTTAGCTGCAATTTTCAAATATGCCATAATTTACAATCCATATTATGCAAACTTAAATTCCTATGAATGAAGAAAACAACAGTTAGCTAACTTTATTTAGGAACGGGAAGAAATGAAGAACAACATTATCATTCGTTATCAACATCTCACTCATGATTGATTGTCTCGATTCCCTATGCTTCACTGCGCCATTACCAAAAGCTGCATGTCACATAGAAACAGTCAACAACGTAAGTGCACTTTAACTACTCAAACGTACCACAGGTTGTAAGGGCTTTTGGTGGGAACTGAAGACCTACCAGTATGATTCGAGACATCGACTTCTATATTGCAGTGCCTGCTCACAATACTTTTGATAATTTTTGTTCAGCATCAAACATGCAGTTCAATAATTATTCTATTTTCATGTTGTTGTTGTTATTATGGTCTTCAGTCCTGAGACTGGTTTGATGCAGCTCTCCATACTACTCTATCCTGTGCAAGCTTCTTCATCTCCCAGTACCTACTGCAACCTACATCCTTCTGAATCTGCTTAGTGTATTCATCTCTTGGTCTCCCCCTACGATTTTTACCCTCCACGCTGCCCTCCAATACTAAATTGGTGATCCCTTGATGCCTCAGAACATGCCCTACCAACCGATCCCTTCTTCTGGTCAAGTTGTGCCACAAACTTCTCTTCTCCCCAATCCCATTCAATACTTCCTCATTAGTTATGTGATCTACCCATCTAATCTTCAGCATTCTTCTGTAGCACCACATTTCGAAAGCTTCTATTCTCTTCTTGTCCAAACTATTTACCGTCCATGTTTCACTTCCATACATGGCTACACTCCATACAAATACTTTCAGAAATGACTTCCTGACACTTAAATCTATACTCGATGTTAACAAATTTCTCTTCTTCAGAAACGCTTTCCTTGCCATTGCCAATCTACATTTTATATCCTCTCTACTTCGACCATCATCAGTTATTTTGCTCCCCAAATAGCAAAACTCCTTTACTACTTTAAGTGTCTCATTTCCTAATCTAATACCCTCAACATCACCCGACTTAATTCGACTACATTCCATTATCTTCATTTTGCTTTTGTTGATGTTCATCTTATATCCTCCCTTCAAGACACCATCCATTCCATTCAACTGCTCTTCCATGTCCTTTGCTGTCTCTGACAGAATTACAATGTCATCGGCGAACCTCAACGTTTTTATTTCTTTTCCATGGATTTTAATACCTACTCCAAATTTTTCTTTTGTTTCCTTTACTGCTTGCTCAATATACAGATAAAATAACATCGGGGAGAGGCTACAACCCTGTCTTACTCCCTTCTTAACCACTGCTTCCCTTTCATGTCCCTCGACTATTATAACTGCCATCTGGTTTCTGTACAAATTGTAAATAGCCTTTCGCTCCCTGTATTTTACCCCTGCCACCTTTAGAATTTGAAAGAGAGTATTCCAGTCAACATTGTCAAAAGCTTTCTCTAAGTCTACAAATGCTAGAAACGTAGATTTGCCTTTCCTTAATCTTTCTTCTAAGATAAGTCGTACGGTCAGTATTGCCTCACGTGTTCCAACATTTCTACGGAATCCAAACTGATCTTCCCCGAGGTCGGCTTCTACCAGTTTTTCCATTCATCTGTAAAGAATTCGTGTTAGTATCTTGCAGCTGTGGCTTATTAAACTGATTGTTCGGTAATTTTCACATCTGTCAACACCTGCTTTCTTTGGGATTGGAATTATTATATTCTTCTTGAAGTCTGAGGGTATTTCGCCTGTTTCATACATCTTGCTCACCAGATGGTAGAGTTTTGTCAGGACTGGCTCTCCCAAGGCCGTCAGTAGTTCCAATGGAATGTTGTCTACTCCGGGGGCCTTGTTTTGACTCAGGTCTTTCAGTGCTCTGTCAAACTCTTCACGCAGTATCGTATCTCCCATTTCGTCTTCATCTACATCCTCTTCCATTTCCATAATATTGTCCTCAAGTTCATCGCCCTTGTATAGACCCTCTATATACTCCTTCCACCTTTCTGCTTTCCCTTCTTTGCTTAGAACTGCGTTTCCATCTGAGCTCTTGATGTTCATACAAGTGGTTCTCTTATCTCCAAAGGTCTCTTTAATTTTCCTGTAGGCAGTATCTATCTTACCCCTAGTGAGATAAGCCTCTACATCCTTACATTTGTCCTCTAGCCATCGCTGCTTAGCCATTTTGCACTTCCTGTCGATCTCATTTTTGAGACGTTTGTATTCCTTTTTGCCTGCTTCACTTACTGCATTTTTATATTTTCTCCTTTCATCAATTAAATGCAATATTTCTTCTGTTACCCAAGGATTTCTGCTAGCCCTTGTCTTTTTACCTACTTGATCCTCTGCTGCCTTCACTACTTCGTCCCTCAAAGCTACCCATTCTTCTTCTACTGTATTTCTTCCCCCCATTCCTGTCAATTGTTCCCTTATGCTCTTCCTGAAACTCTGTACAACCTCTGGTTCTTTCAGTTTATCCAGGTCCCATCTCCTTAAATTCCCACCTTTTTGCAGTTTCTTCAGTTTTAATCTACAGGTCATAACCAATAGATTGTGGTCAGAGTCCACATCTGCCCCTGGAAATGTCTTACAATTTAAAACCTGGTTCCTAAATCTCTGTCTTACCATTATATAATCTATCTGATACCTTTTAGTATCTCCAGGGTTCTTCCATGTATACAACCTTCTATCATGATTCTTAAACCAAGTGTTAGCTATGATTAAGTTGTGCTCTGTGCAAAATTCTACCAGGCGGCTCCCTCTTTCATTTCTTAGCCCCAATCCATTTTCACCTACTACGTTTCCTTCTCTCCCTTTTCCTACACTCGAATTCCAGTCACCCGTGACTATTAAATTTTCGTCTCCTTTCACTATCTGAATAATTTCTTTTATTTCATCATACATTTCTTCAATTTCTTCGTCATCTGCAGAGCTAGTTGGCATATAAACTTGTACTACTGTAGTAGGTGTGGGCTTCGTATCTATCTTGGCCACAATAATGCATTCACTATGCTGTTTGTAGTAGCTTACCCGCACTCCTATTTTCCTATTCATTATTAAACCTACTCCTGCATTACCCCTATTTGACTTTGTGTTTATAACCCTGTAGTCACCTGACCAGAAGTCTTGTTCCTCCTGCCACCGAACTTCACTAATTCCCACTATATCTAACTTTAACCTATCCATTTCCCTTTTTAAATTTTCTAACCTACCTGCCCGATTAAGGGATCTGACATTCCATGCTCCGATCCGTAGAACGCCAGTTTTCTTTCTCCTGATAACAACATCCTCTTGAGTAGTCCCCACCCGGAGATCCGAATGGGGGACTATTTTACCTCCGGAATATTTTACCCAAGAGGACGCCATCATCATTTAATCATACAGTAAAGCTGCATGCCCTTGGGAAAAATTACGGCCGTAGTTTCCCCTTGCTTTCAGCCGTTCGCAGTACCAGCACAGCAAGGCCGTTTTGGTTATTGTTACAAGGCCAGATCAGTCAAACATCCAGACTGTTGCCCTTGCAACTACTGAAAAGGCTGCTGCCCCTCTTCAGGAACCACACATTTGTCTGGCCTCTCAACAGATACCCCTCCGTTGTGGTTGTACCTACGGTACGGCTATCTGTATCGCTGAGGCACGCAAGCCTCCCCACCAACGGCAAGGTCCATGGTTCATGTTTGGCGACACAATTTTGTTCAGGAGGAGAGGATGGAGGAATCAATAATTCTGTTCCCTTATCTACAAGTAATTCCTTTACTTCCTGGTTCTTAAATTCTTTCCCTCATCACCTCTAAATTGTTAAATGACATGGCCACTGGTTTGAACTTCATTTAAAAACTGTTTAAGCAGATAATACACTTCATTTTCCAGTTTCAAAAAGAAAATTCAACTGAATTTGCTGAAATCATCTTTAAAACATACGTTATTGTTGTGTTATGTCCACACTATAACACAACAAATATTCCGTGATAATCAAATTTATTTGACCATCTGACACTCAAAACAAAACTTAAGTACAACTACACAACACTTTGCTGGCTGTAGCGCCAAGGAGAAATCAGAGTCACTTGTAGAGAATACAAGTCCAAACCACTGCCAACCAGTCGATACCGACGTGTCGCAAGTTTCCAGCCAGGGAGGCCACAGTGCGGTTCGGTCGTCACGAATCCAGCACCCGGGTAGCAGCACAGTCATCGGCGAAGATTGAACTGGTTAAACGGGCTCAGGGAGCTAGTTTAAATCCACAGGTCCGGCCAATCAGTGTTGGTAGACGGCGCGCTTATACGGTTGCTCACTCTGGTGGCAAGGGTAGCACCGCCAGGGTAATCTGCATCGATAGTGGTGTGTACGCTGCCGCTAACCCTGCGACGATGCGTTCACTTGCGCCAGTTGCTGACATCGTGTGTGGCGCCAGCGGGTACTCACTGTGTGTCGCGCATCTTGTAGCATGCCACGCCGAGCTGACAGCTGCTGTGCGGCGGCCGATACGACAGTTATCTTGAGCATACCCGGAGAAGGTGTGGTCGAATAAAACTTGGTTGGACTTTCAAGGAATTAATTACCAAGAGTGAATGTGCAACCAAGTTTCTGTCAACCTCATATAGGTCAACCAACACATGCACCGATGGAGAATGTTGTGCAGAACATCAATGCTGTCACTGTGTATCGCAACCCATATCTATTATTGCTGCACAATGTATATCAATTCGGCATACAACAGAATACAACAAAACAACAATTTTGACTACCACTAATTTATTTTGGGGTAGCATTATTAAAGATTCCATGGAGATACAAATGGCAGAAATCCTTATTACTGACAGCAACTGCCAACTGCATAACATACAGAATTCCACTATTTTCAGAATTTGTTCTCAGCAAAGGCAACAGAATATGCCAAGGGCTATGGTGAGCAGCAACCCAGCAGACAGTCAGTGCAAAATGTGTACAGTGCACTAACAAATTGTGTGGGAAGAGTAACCCATGCCAGTCACCAACAGTTCACCTGAAGATGTTTGGCACATACCTAGATGAAATATTGTATGGAGTAGTGAACAATGACCATTTGCACTTACAAAACATCACCGAGCAGATTAGTTTTCACCAGGGATAATCTACACATTGACTAATTTTTACAATATATTCAATAAGGAATTGCTTTGTCTGTTTCAACATTTTTAGTAACTGAAATTAATTTATGGCCCTATAATGATCCGTACAAGATTTTCTATGTAATGTAAATAACAACCAATACTAGTTTACTTAATATATAATGTCATTAATTACGAACAGTACAGTAATATTTGTACGGTGTCAAACACTATGCAGGAATACCCTAAAATCAATGCCACCCATATTTCAGTAAGTAAAGAGACTCTTCGCTTAAAGATGAAAAGTAATACTCTCAAACTGACTGTTCATCAGTAGTGAAGGTATGCAGAACGGTCCCCCCCCCCCCCACCCCCCCCCCCCCCCCCCGTTTGATTTGTAACAGTTATAAGCTTATCCTAAAATTCAAGAAAGATATTACATCATAATGTTAAACCTTCCCTTATAGAAGCCCTAAACTTTTTGTAAGTATTGCACTACATAAAATACAGAACCTGCTAATCAATATCACTTCATTACCAGCTTATACGTATGTCTGCACAAAAACTGTTGTGAGCAGACAAACAGAAACCAGCATATTGTAAGTAACACAAGTGTGCTTTGTTTCTTTAATTTACTGCATACTCTTTAAAATCAGTCTTTAAAAAATCTGATTAACATATTGTCACATTAAGAACATTTTGAAGAAAGGTTTAGACTACTTTGTGGACGACGGATCCAAAAAATGCTGCTATATTTGACAACACCTTGATGACAGTATTAGCACTACAGACAGTGTACAGATGCAGTCTGGATTATCAACAAAATTGGAATGTAGCAAGGATATATCAGCAATGTGAACTTTGTGCAGGAAGGTTTTACCAAAGATAAATTCTGCATTTACCTAATGTTACAAAAATTTCAGTTACAAACACAGATTTTATTAAACCTCCAGAAATGTGGGAAAATGAGTTGGTTTTGTACTCTATAATAATCCGAAGATCAGGCTACTGCACTGCCAAAATGAATACCACACAGAAACAAAGGATGAGAACCAACAACACCCTGTGCATCTTTTAAAATGGTGAAAGAAGATATTTTCTTTTCCTGAAAACCAACTAAGTTACAGGGAACATTTCTTGTGGTTAATGAAACTGAAAAATAGTTTAAGGAAGGAATCATCAGTTTCCTGTTTAGGGAATATACTTGATATTCACAATGTTCTCTAAATGATTTTAATCTGTTGTCAATACCATCCTCATTATTGACAGTATCTGTTGGGTTGGCAGAAGAGCTAACACCGTGTTACTAGAGGAGGCCAAAATGCACGCGTTTTAGCTCACGCAGGCTGGCGTGAGGAGGGAAGAACTATACTGACGTGAGGTCTGGAACATGACAAGGAATGAGAATTCCGAAAGCGGACGTAATTAGTTTCATACTTAACTTTAATCCCTTAATGATGAACATCGCTCTTGATGGTACATGATTCACAATATTATCTGTTCAGAATAGTAACTGAATATGGCGCCTTGCTAGGTCGTAGCAAATGACGTAGCTGAAGACTATGCTAAACTGTCGTCTTGGCAAATGAGAGCGTATGTAATCAGTGAACCATCGCTAGGAAAGTCGGCTGTACAACTGGGGCGAGTGCTACTGAGTCTCTCTAGACTAGACCTACCATGTGGCGGCGCTCGGTCTGCAATCACTGATAGTGGCAACACGCGGGTCCAACGTATACTAACGGACCGCGGCCGATTTAAAGGCTACCACCTAGCAAGTGTGGTGTCTGGCGGTGACACCGCAGTATCATTTTATTTGAAGATGGTATGATGAGATCAGTCTTGATATTTCATGGAGATTGCCACTGCAGATAAATGTCTGTTCTTTAATCTTATTTGCAGTGCATGAGAGAGAAAGAGGAGGGGCACATACCTGTACTATTGTAGTTTGTAAGTGTGAGGGAGATATTGCACTCAGTCCCTTCAATGAGCAACAAGTTGTAAGGCATGCCCTGCGTATAGATGGCTATTGGAAAAAAATGCGTACATACAATGTAGGCATGAAGGTCTAAAATGCTGAATTCTATACAGACAATCATCAATTAACTTCTTTTAGAGCAAAGTTGCTGCCAACAGAAATATTTCACGAATCCAGAGTTCTGATCAGCAAAGTGATTTTTACAGAATGTAGAATTTTCATTTGTTCCACACAGACTATGCCGTAGTTATAGAAGTTATCTATAATGTCTTTGCTGAAAGTATACATACTTTCCTTTATTAGTTTCAGGCTCTACTCCTTATTATATTAAATATATCTTGGTTTTGAGCTAGTTGTAAATTATTATCACAAATGTTAATACACTATAGAGCTTTTGGGATTTCATTGTAGCACCTACTGAGGCAAAATTTTTCCATGACGAACAAAACAATTGGTTAAGTCTTTGCATTAACAACATCATACACTGAAGTAATTTATTTATCTAAAATCAGTGATTATTCAAACACATTTTCCTGATTTACACCAAATGTCTCAACACTTACTGAAACTACTGTTATGCAGAAACAAATGAACAAGCAGAGTACATTATCAATGATTCACTAACCTGTGAGTAGTTAGTTGTGTTACTCTGTTGTGAATTTATGTAACTGATGCTTGTAGGTACAGGATTGTCCACCTGAAAAGAAAGAGAAATCACACCTGTTATAATACACATACCAGAAACAATTTATCTGGATAAAGTCAAGCTGAATATATTTCTGTCAAAAGTATTTATTTCTAAAATATCAAATTAATGAAAATCTATAGTTTCAACACAGCTGCTGATAGTAATGTTTTCCCCCTACTGTCAGCCAATCATAATAAGCTTCAAAACGTGGCATTCATTAACTAAGATAATGATTGTAAACATCAGGGCACAAGAAATATTGCTTTACACCAGCATTCCATCATGCAAATTATTTGATGGGAAACTATATAATACCTCTACCAAATTAAGAAAAAATGCTAAAATCCAAACAATGAAACTTTTTAAGGTAGCTGTAAATTTGTTTAAATAAACTCACATGTTATCATCAATAATTGGGAACTGTATATGAAGTTTCTATGTTACATAAATCCTTTGTATCATTCCTTCTGTAAATGCACGTTTGACCACAAGCCCATTTATATGAACAATCCTGAAACTTAACAATTTATGAGTCTCATAGACGGTTATTCCAGAAGTGTACCTCCCTCATAACACTGCTCCTAAGATGATGCTCAGCAAGCCTGCACAGTACTTAACTTACTTGCTGGTGGACATACACATTACATTAATACTTCTTCCATAGACCATGAATACAACATTTTGTAATGATGTGGAACATCTCACTTTAACATAAGTTTTCTTTACACAATGTAACTAATTTTTTTCAGTGACTACTTCATATCTAAAAATTCATGTAATTTGTTTTTAAATGTTGGTTGGCTACCTGTCAGACTTTTAATGCTATTTGGCAACTGACCAAAGATTTTTGTCACAGCATAATTCACCCCTTTCTGCGCCAAAGTAAGATTTAACACAGAATAGTGAAGATCATCCTTTCTTCTAATGTTGTAGTTATGCATTTTGCTATTATTTTTTAATTGGGATGGGTTACTAATAACAAATTTCATAAGTGAATATATGTATTGTAAAGATGCTGTGAATATCCCAAGTTCCTTAACTAAATGTCTGCAAGGTGATCTTGGGTGGGCTCCAGCTATTCTGATTACACACTTTTGTACAATAAATACTTCTTCTCTTAATGATGAATTACCACAAAATATGATGTCATATGAAAGCAATGTATGAAAACAGGCATAGTAGGCTAATTTACTGATATGTTTATCATCAAAATTTGCAATAACCCTAATAGCATAAGTAACTGAACCAAACCATTTCAGCATATCATCAATGTGTTTCTTCCAATTTAATTTCTCATCAGTGCACACACTCAAACATTTTGAATGTTTCTTTTTGATTAATCCTTAGAGAGTAACAACCACAAGTGACGCTCTTTAGCAGCAGACAACTGCTGTATTATGACAGATTTCCATTAACCAATGAAACTTCTTAGAGGACATTGTATTTCATGGTTATCTAAGTGTATTTCAATTAACATCAAAATATATTTTTACTATTTCATTACAGTGTTTGATCACTATTTGATAGTATGATAATAAATAAGTATTTATTGTTATTCAAATAGAAATTTACTTTCACAAAATGTGGACAGCTTTGCTGTATCGCTGACTGTGTTAGTTGCTGTCACAAATGACCCCAAAAAGAACAGACACAAAGTTTGAGTAATATAAACAGAAGACGACTAATTTATAATTTCTCAGTTCATTTTAATAATGTCCTATTTCTTGAGAACAGTTATTTCATCTACCATTACTAATCACACTTGTTCATTTATCATCATTCTGTAGTTTCTAGACAATTTGTTACAATTGTTCACCTTACTTCATCAGCCAGTGCAATTAAATAATACCCAAGTTTTCTCTTCACAGAAGGATAATGGTCATACTTTATGACCAACTTTATTTCCATGTGTGAGTCATACTTTTACTCCAATCTGTTCCAATCACGCATTGCTAAATTTTAATTTTGGTCCTCAACCTACAGCTTTTAAATTTCAGATCAGTTTTGGTGTTCTGGTAAGTTTCAGTCTACAAACATGCCTGAGCCACTGCTCAGTTTTTCAAGTTTTAAACCAAATCTTCATTCTTGAATGACTCTTTAAACTGATTTCTATTCCATGATGAGTGGCCTCTCCTTGATACCATGCTTGTCACGAAATTCATATTACCTCCCTAGATTTTACTATCCTCTACTTTGGACATCCACCAAATTACCATAACATAAGAGGTGGGAGGCACTGCCAAGTTTAGCTCTTCACTTTGAGAGAGAGAATTTTCCAGCCAAATAAAATGTATTTTCCCACAATGTTTCATTTTACTTTTCTTCAGAATTTCTGAATCTGCTTCTGAGCTGTAAAAGTGCTATTTTTGTCAAAAATCATCTAAATCCCCAAGACACTATCCAAATTGAACCCTGCCTGGAACAGTTCCGTCCTCTGTCACAGCAGGACCCACTTCCTCAAAACCACCCTCTCCAAACCTTCCAGGTATTTCTGACTTCCAGCCTTGCCTCTCAATCCTTCTTAAAAAACCTTAATCCTACTCCCAACATCACCACTGCTGAAGCCCAGGCTATCCGTGATCTGAAGGCTGACTGATCCATCGTCATTTTTCCGGCAGACAAGGGTTCCATGACCGTGGTACTTGATCGTCGGGAGTATGTGGCTGAGGGACTGCGTCAGCTTTCAGACAACACCACATACAAAGTTTGCCAAGGTAATCCCATTCCCGATGTCCAGGCGGAACTTCAAGGAATCCTCAGAACCTTAGGCCCCCTACAAGACCTTTCACCTGACTCCATCAACCTCCTGACCCCACCGACACCCCGCACCCCTACCTTCTACCTACTTCATAAAATTCACAAACCCAATCATCCCGGCCGCCCCATTGTAGCTGGTTACCAAGCCCCCACAGAATGTATTTCTCCCTACGTAGATCAACACCTTCAACCCATTACATGCAGTCTCCCATCCTTCATCAAAGACACCAACCACTTTCTCGAATGCCTGGAATCCTTACCCAATCTGTTACCCCCGGAAACCATCCTTGTAACCATTGATGCCACTTCCTTATACACAAATATTCCACACGTCCAGGGCCTCGCTGCGATGGAGCACTTCCTTTCACGCCGATCACCTGCCACCCTACCTAAAACCTCTTTCCTCATTACATTAGCCAGCTTCATCCTGACCCACAACTTCTTCACTTTTGAAGGCCAGACATACCAACAATTAAAGGGAACAGCCATTGGTACCAGGATGGCCCCCTTGTACGCCAACCTATTCATGGGTCGCTTAGAGGAAGCCTTCTTGGTTACCCAGGCCTGCCAACTCAAAGTTTGGTACATATTTATTGATGACATCTTCATGATCTGGACTCACAGTGAAGAAGAACTCCAGAATTTCCACTCCAACCTCAACTCCTTTGGTTCCATCAGATTCACCTGGTCCTACTCCAAATCCCATGCCACTTTCCTTGATGTTGACCTCCATCTGTCCAATGGCCAGCTTCACACGTCCGTCGACATCAAACCCACCATCAAGGAACAGTACCTCCATTATGACAGCTGCCACCCATTCCACATCAAACGGTCCCTTCCCTACAGCCTAGGTCTTCGTGGCAAACGAATCTGCTCCAGTCCGGAATCCCTGAAGCATTACACCAACAATCTGAAAACAGCTTTTGCATCCCGCAACTATCCTCCCGACCTGGTACAGAAGCAAATAACCAGAGCCACTTCCTCATCCCCTCAAGCCCAGAACCTCCCACAGAAGAACCACAAAAGAGCCCCACTTGTGACAGGATACTTTCCGGGACTGGATCAGACTCTGAATGTGGCTCTCCAACAAGGATACGACTTCCTCAAATCCTGCCCTGAAATGAGATCCATCCTTCATGAAATCTTCCCCACTCCACCAAGAATGTCTTTCCGCCGTCCACCTAACCTTCGTAGCCTCTTAGTTCATCCCTATGAAATCCCCAAACCACCTTCCCTACCCTCTGGCTCCTACCCTTCTAACCGCCCCCGGTGTAAAACCTGTTCCATGCACCCTCCCACCACCACCTACTCCAGTCCTGTAACCCGGAAGGTGTACACAATCAAAGGCAGAGCCACGTGTGAAAGCACCCACGTGATTTACCAACTGACCTGCCTACACTGTGAAGCTTTCTATGTGGGAATGACCAGCAACGAACTGTCCATTCGCATGAACGGACACAGGCAGACAGTGTTTGTTGGTAATGAGGATCACCCTGTGGCTAAACATGCCTTGGTGCACGGCCAGCACATCTTGGCACAGTGTTACGCCGTCTGGGTTATCTGGATACTTCCCACTAACACCAACCTGTAAGAACTCCGGACATGGGAACTTGCCCTTCAGTATATCCTCTCTTCTTGTTATCCGCCAGGCCTCAACCTCCACTAATTTCAAGTTGCCGCCGCTCATACCTCACCTGTCTTTCAACAACATCTTTGCCTCTGTACTTCTGCCTCGACTGACATCTCTGCCGAAACTCTTTGCCTTTAGAAATGTCTGCTTGTGTCTGTGTATGTGCGGTTGGATATGGGTGTGTGTGCGAATTTATACCTGTCCTTTTTTCCCCCTAAGGTATGTCTTTCCGCTCCTGGGATTGGAATGACTCCTTACCCTCTCCCTTAAAACCCACATCCTTTCGTCTTTCCCTCTACTTCCCTCTTTCCTGATGAAGCAACCGTTGGTTGCAAAAGCTTGAATTTTGTGTGTATGTTTGTGTTTGTTTGTGTGTCTATCGACCTGCCAGCGCTTTCATTTGGTAAGTCACATCATCTTTGTTTTTAGATATATTTTTCCCACGTGGAATGTTTCCCTCTATTATATCCAAAAATCATAAAAATATACACAATAACTGTACTTATCATTTCATTCAATGCAAGCTTTTCCGCAGCTTTTAAGGGAGATAAGTCACACATTTATAAACTTAAAGAGTGCACACAAGTGATAAACTGGCCCATTCTTGAGCTCATGCACTTCTCACTAAGTTATCTCTGATTCCTGTGCCAGTGTGTTTCTCTGGGAAAAAGGGATCTTTTATTCAATGAACATGCCTTCTAACTTTGTTTGCACATTCCATAATTTTATTAAGGTTACACCATATTCTAAAATGTTAATTTTACATTTTCCAGTAGTTGATGCACACCGAGTTCTGTCAATCCCTAAAGACTGCCCATTGCTTTAACAGTCACTGCTGCAAATTCAGCAATTGGAGCCAGTTAACCTTTCACAGTCTTATTTGTACTATCAAAAACAACAGTGAGCGACAGGAATAACTTGTCACTGAAACAATAACCATTACACTTGAAAATACTTGAAGTGTGAGCATGAGTCAGTCAGCTTTTAACCACCACATCTTACATGTACTGAGGTTCTTAATATTTATTTTCCATCAAAATCTCAAAGAGATGTCACACCAAATGCTGTATAAATTTTCAAAGAAAGACTATTTCAGTAAATATCTTCAACCACATTTCATAGTTCCTTGCTATCACAGGCGTTTGCCCTTGAAAATAATAATTTTCTTCCATCCAAACCCAACAGCTTACCATTTGGAAGGATAAAGACATAAAAATGAATGGGATCTAATCCAGTTTCAATCATTATTGAGCTTTTCCCTTTCACTAAAGGAATTTCATTATGCTGTGACAAACATATTTTTCAATGCAAAAGAAAAAGAAAAACTAATAAAAAAATTTCAGCTCTAAGTAAAAGCTAGCTCGGTAAAGGAGCAATTTTCTTCCCCCCCCCCCCCCCCCCCTCCCTTCTTTTTCACACAGAAGACGATCAGCTAAATACTAGCTGCCAAACCAATAACTAAAGCCGGCCTCAGATGGCTACACTATTTTTCTTTAAAAAGGGTCAAATTTGCAGCATTTGATATATTTAAAAAAAATTCCAAGGATACAGATCATTTGGAAAATTAAGTATAACATATACATGAACCAACAGTAAGATGCAGGAAACAATACAAAAGTGAATGAGACTATTCAAATTCCAGAATGCTGTTATATAAAATTCTGCAAATGACCTACCTCATCTTTTCTAATTCCAAAATGCTGTTATATAAAACTGTGCAACTGACCTGCCTCATCTTTTCTAAGTGGAAAAAGTCAAATTCATTAGAGAGAATACTTATGCTCCAACAGAATGAGAACTAACAAGGAAATTTTAGTGGGAAATACACAATAAGACAAGCAGAAATGACATTTTGATTCAAAGACAACGATTACACGGACGTCATTGCAATTTATGGTGGTCTCCTGGACTTCATGAAAGGTGGGACATGGCTCTTAATGGAAGAGCCTGCAACATGCTATCACGCTGGCCATAATGTTGGTAAGGAGTTCTTGTGGTAGGGCATTCTATTTCTCCTCCAGCATGATTGAAAATGCTGGACAGTAGTTGGTGCATTTGGCCATGTACCGCAGCATGTCTGTCCATGCAATTCCACACATTCTCAATGGGATTTAAGATGGTGGAACAGGTAGGACAGCTCCTCCGCCTGTGTTGTGTGATGTGGTCACGCACTATCATCCCTAAAAATGAAGTCAGGGCTGAATGCACCCCTGAAAAGATGCAAAGGGTACAGAATACAGTGTCATAACAACATTATGTGCGCCGGTGGGTGTACTGTGTTCAAAGATATGGAGATCAGTATGTGCACACAATGTTAGCCTCCCCACGGCATTATGATCATGTTCAACAATGTTCCTGGGAGCATTTAAGTACCCTCACATGGTGAGAGGTGAGAACCGTAATGCGCCCAGGAACACTGTCGAAAAGATTATTTTAGTGGTCTAGGTGTAATGGCATGGGGAGGCGTAATATTGAATGGGTGTATTGACCTCCATATCTCTGAACAATGTGTGCCTGTTGGTGTGACACTGCACTACTTCCCCATTTGCATCTTTTCAGTGGCACATTCAGCCCTAACTTTATTTTTATGGATGGCACTGTGTGACCACATCAAATTGCACAAGTGGAGCAGCTCTTGGAATGAGAGGGATGGACTGACCTGCCTGTTCCACTTACTTAGGTCAAAATGAGCATGTGTGGGATACATTCGGGAGACGTACTGCAGCATGTCCACATGTGCCAGCAGCTCTCCAGCAACTGTCAACCACAGTGGTGGAGGAATGGAATGCCCTATCCAAAAACTCTTTACCAATCTTGTGCTTGTGGCCAGCATGGAAGCACATTGCAGAACATTCATTGCCGTCCATAGTAATCACACATTCTATTAAGAACCAATGCCTTTTGTAATGTCCAGGGGACCATCATGAATCACAGTAACTTCAGTGTCATTACTGTCTTTGAATGGAAGTGCCATTTCTGTTCTCATTGTGTATTTCTTTCAGTTGCCTTCTGTACTATACTGTAACAGTTCTTTCTACGTATAGTCCAAGTTTCATCAAGTTATGTTTCTTAGTAGTGATACTTTATGAGAATGTTACTTTTATCCTTAAATTATGCACAACAGTTTATATATAAATTAATGATGCTCTTTCAGGTTACATACATCAATTACTTTAAGCTATTATCTGTGACTTCTTTCAAATAATTTCGCTACATTAAACTGTTTATTTGTTGATTTCATTGATTTTTGCCCCGTTTTTTAAAAATCTTCAGATATTCATCCTTCTTGGCAATGTTCTACTGTGAGCACTGTTAACTCCTGAGATACCGAGAAGCCTGACTGTCCCCTCCATTTGTTGGTTGTAATTGCTATTGTACATTCAATAATCACTGTTTTTCTTATAATTTACACCTTTCCCAGACAATGGCGAGTTTCATAGGACACATGGAAACAGTGGTTGAAACATAATACAAGAATAACCTTTCACTGTGTAGTAGACACACTGGACAGTGGATAGGCACATAAGCAAGAATTTTACACAGTGGCTCAGCTTTAAGCTCATATTCTTCCTCAGAGTACAAAGAAATGCACATTTGCACTCAATGATTCCAGCCTCCTGATTCTTCCACTCCATTTTGCCCACTTTTTCTATCTTGTTGCAACAATGTCTTCATTCCTTTCACAGCTGCACAATTCCATCTGCTAGTCGATATCTCTCAATGCTGTAATATAATTTTCATTTTTCCCCTGTTACCATTCCCATATTTATTTCTCTTTCTTTACATTCTATATTGTAACAACATGAAACTTTATAGATTCTACCACATTAACATCGTCAAGAAATTCTATGCACATACAGCTACACAAATACTTTATTTTTCTGTCCACAGAGTTGTTTTTGAAACAAGATGATATCAATATTTCAATATCTTGATCACAGAAACTGAATAATCCATGTTCTTTCTTCTATACTGAAGATGTAAACTTAGCTTATCCTGTCATTTACTCCTCGTCACAATCACCAACCATTTTTCATTAAAACCTTTGGTATCCATGAGAGTAAAATTATTGTATATTTACAGGTAGCTAAAAACCAATTAATATTTCAGAGCATTGCTGGCAGTTCTCTATCCTGTGAGCTTTCAGTTTCTGGCAACTTGTCTCAAAGAGCACAGCTAACTTGGCTAGTAAATGACATTAAACATTTCAGTTATACAAGTATAAATGATCTGATTTGCTACTCAGTATTACTTAGACATACACCATCATCTCACTCAAAACCATAAGAAAAATGTGACAAGTGGTCTGTCTAACGACTTTAGCATTGCTGAAGATCTCATGAACAACATAACTAATAAACACCTGTTTCATGACATATTATTTCTATGCACAGAATAAATTATCCTGAATACTCCAAAGCAAAAAAAGATGAGTTCTAAATATGTAAATCAATCCCAGAACTGCAGAACATGAAGATATCAAATAAACTGTTTTGAATTTAGAGCTGTTACATGTCATCTAACCATAACTAGTTTATAATGCCTCTAATCTGTAATTAATGACTACCTCTTATCACATTTTCAAACATGTCTGATAAATTAGTAAAGTATTTGGAAATACATATTGGACACCTACAAAACCATCAAATATGATATCCACGTGTTGTAAATCTGAGGAGTCAATGCTTTATCAACTTGCTCCTTTCACACTTACAAACACTTGCTTAAGTGTCTATGGTCATACATGCAGACAGAACTGAAATTTTATTCCATCAAAAGATTGAGATTTCCTTGCTGAAATTCCAAATTTTCATGAACCAATTTTTATTGTATGCTATACAAATTTTACTTTATTAGTGTCATCTGCAAATTTTCTTTTCTATAATTGTCATAATCTAAAATGCACAAAGAACATAGACACCAACTGAAAAATACCTTGACTGGGGCAAGAATCAAACAAGTGACTCCGGTCTTGGATGTTTTATTTATTTATTTTCTTTTTTAAATAAATTTATCAGTGAATGTAATTAGGGGCATCTGTATATAACTGCTGACATTTCAAACATGAGGTAGCAATCGATTATGCAAAAAAAGACAATTAGGGTTTAACATTCCATTGACAATTAAGTCACTAGAAACGGAGCACAAGCTTGGACTGAAAGGAAGATGGCAAAGAAAACCCTTTTCCAATGAGCCATCCCAAGTATTTGCTTTAAACGATTTGGTGAAACTAAGGAAAACCTAAATCTGAAATGTGGATAGTGATTTCAACCACCATCCTCCCATAAGCAAGTCCAGTATGCTAAAAGCTGCACAACCTCACTCAATACACTTCACAGAGCTTCAGCCTGAGTGTTGAAGGACAAATACTTACTGGTGTGATCTGTCTGCATATCATGTGTCTGGTGTCAGCAAAACAGTACTTATCTATTCCAACAGAGTACACCTAGATCCTGGCAACAAATACGTACATTCTTTTCCAATGCAGTTTGTTCCAGTCTGGACTAAACTGATGTCCACACATCATTAACTTAAAATGATGCAATGAACATAACCAATTTTGTTGGTTGGCAACTCGGCAACAACTCCCATTCAGCAGAACCATGGGTTTAGACAGAATGTAAGGTCATTTATTATGCATGTCTTCAAAGACTTTACTTTCTTGTTCCATGATTTTCAGAGACATCTCAGATCCTTACTGTGGTGCACTGTGACTTTGATGTGTATTTTTATTGCTTCTTTGTATTTTTACACACCACATACACTCTCAATTTCATATATCTGATGGTTTCTCATCGGTGTTGAAATTTTTGCAAACAGCAATGTGCACCCGCAACTGTCATTATCACTAATATGTACCCATTAGACAGAACACTAAGAAAATCAATGACCTCTACTCAGAAAAAAGCGCATTGTTTTGGAAGCTGAATTAGACGAGTGAAACAAATTGATAAATTAAAGCAGTGATGGAGTGCCACCACTAGAGCTACCAACTCCACAAGGTGTGTGTGGATAATGAAATGATATACATACAAATTTATTCTACTTTCCTTATTTGTAGTGTAGATTACTAATGTTCCACAAATTAAATTAACATTATGACTACTGCAATTTTTTTCTTATTGTCCACACAACTGAGTACTGGGGAAACAGCACCATTTCAGATATTACATATTTGTATGACATGTGTGATTTTCAAAAGACTATAATTAGCAAACCACAAGTCACAACAAATGGAGAACATTATACTGACTATAAAGTTTGAATGAACAGCTGTAGCAAACTATGGAAAACCAACCACAGTCATCAAAAAATGTTAAGCATACTTCCAAATTACCCACCAATAGTCACTAAGGATGTTCCTTTTATGTTTATGTAGGAAGTTGGCTGTGTACATAATGTGAACTTGTTTGTAGTTGCCACTCTGTCTCATCTGGGACCGTGCAGTCACAGCTTGTAATCAAATGCAATGCACCAGAGTTGAATTCTTTTGAATGCGCAGTTGTCTGTGTGTCTCGCAGTGCACCACAATGCCTTCAGAGCAGGCTCTCTGTGGCAGACTGTATCAAAATCATCACATTGATGGGACAAAACATGAGACAAGCTGATGTTGTGAATGTTGGTCACATTAATGAAAGTGTTGTCTCCAGACTGTGGAAAAAGTTCCAGGAAATGCATTTAATAGTGGATCGACATTGTGACGGTCATCCACACAAAACTACAGCAGCTCAGGACCGGTATTTAATTATACATGCAGGGTGACACCCTACAAAGGAGTGACTACTCTGCTCCATGAGCTTCGTGAAGCCACTGGGATTACCATTAAGCATCCGAACTGTATGCAACAGACTTCACGATGGGTGACTATACAGCCAAAGACATCTCAAGACGACACCACTCCATCCATATCATAGGTGTGCTCGTGAATGTTGGGCTAGAGCTCCAATGGACACCAATGGACCAAAATGCTCTTCACAGATGAAGTACAAATAGGCTTGCATCCTGAAGAAAATGCTGTTCATATATGGAGGCAAACATGGGAATAGAATCGTTTCTCAATGACTGTGGAACGTCATCAATAATGTGGGCAGGCATCACATATGGACACTGCACACCACTCATTCCAATTGAAGCAATATGACTGCTGCAGTGTATGAAGACAACATTGTCTGACCCATAGTCAATGGTTTTGCAGAGACTGTAGTGGAAGGGTTCACTCTACAGGTTGATAACACTCAACCTCAGTGTGCATGCAGTGTGTGTTGGTATCTGACAAGATGTGGGATCTGAAGGATGGATTGGCCAGTATACTCACCAGATATGAACTGCATAGAGCATGTATGGAGCTTGCTCAAAAGAGTGTTTTCTAGTTGTTAACATCCTCCATTACCGATTGAAGCTCTCAAGAATGCTGCCACTGAAGAGTGGGAAAATATGTCTCAAGAGGCCTGCAATGGGTTGATAGCGAGCCTGCTCCATCTCATTCAACAGTGCCTGAGGGTTTGTGGAGTATCTACACTTTATTGAATATTGCACTGAACATACAATTTTATGTTTTTTGATGTGAGGCATTGCAACTTAACAATGTTCCTTTTTCATTTCATAATCTGTTCAAAGAGAACATATAGCGTAGTTTTCCTTTACACAGTATTCTGTATTATCAAATAATACAATATAAGACACCTATCTCATTTCAAGATATGAGAATCAATTACATGCCTTTTTTTTTTTTTTTTTTTTTTTTTTTTTTTTTTTTTTTTTTTTGGTTCATTTGCAGATCTGTACTGGCTTTTTACAATGATATGAGAGTGGTGAAAGGGAGGGAAGACAGAGAGAAAATATTAGTTTGGTCTGTAAATATAAATCAGGAAAGGGTGTGTGCTTACTTATCAAAGTCAAAACAAAAATGAACCGATGAAGAACTAACACTTGCATTAAAAAACAATAAAGGAAACAGAAGAATGGCCCACAAGTTGCTCATCACATTCCATTACAGTTACCCATGTATGATTGATAACAAGCACCTAAGGGGCATTTAAGGACACAACTCCAGAAAATGCTAACAAATTTACACATAGCTGGATGATCGCTGAATGAAGAACTTGAAATTGATAAAAAATTAAGCTGTTCAACTCATCAAAGGAGATGTTTCTCTTTTACTGAGGCAATACACTTACATGCCTACATAAGTGCCATGGACAAATATGAACAACTGTGCCATACACCATTAGCACGTCAACTTCTGTTTTCCAGATTTGACTACTGGCAAACTCAAAGAAAGATCATAATTGGAAAAAGCATCACTTTGCAATACTTATGAAATTCTGTTCTGAAAGCCATAAATTAGGTGCAAAAGTAGGGGGGGGGGGGCGCAAGGGAGGACGAATACTTAGGGAAATCAGCTTCACTGAGTACTATTTTTTTTTTCTTTTTTAATTTCAAAGTCAGTGTCATATTCTACTTCTGTATAATGATCCATGGAGAAGAAATGAAAACTTTGAGGTTCACCGATGACATCGTAATTCTGTCAGAGACAGCAAAAGACTTGGAAGGGCAGTTGAAAGGAATAGACAGTGTCTTGAAAGGAGGATATAAATGAACATCAACAAAAGCAAAATGAGGATAATGGAATGTAGTCGAATTAAGTCGAGTGATGCTGAGGGAATTAGATTAGGAAATGAGACACTTAAAGTAGTAAAGGAGTTTTGCTATTTGGGGAGCAAAATAACTGATGATGGTCGAAGTAGAGAGGACATAAAATGTAGACTGGCAATGGCAAGGAAAGCGTTTCTGAAGAAGAGAAATTTGTTAACGTCGAGTATAGATTTAAGTGTCAGGAAGTCGTTTCTGAAAGTATTTGTATGGAGTGTAGCCATGTATGGAAGTGAAACATGGATGATAAATAGTTTGGACAAGAAGAGAATAGAAGCTTTCGAAATGTGGTGCTACAGAAGAATGCTGAAGATTAGATGAGTAGATCACATAACTAATGAGGAGGTATTGAATAGAATTGGGGAGAAGAGGAGTTTGTGGCAGAACTTGACAAGAAGAAGGGACCGGTTGGTAGGGCATGTTCTGAGGCATCAAGGGATCACGAATTTAGCATTGGAGGGCAGCGTGGAGGGAAAAAATCGTAGAGCGAGACCAAGAGATGAATACACTAAGCAGATTCAGAAGGATGTAGGTTGCAGTAAGTACTGGGAGATGAAGAAGCTTGCACAGGATAGAGTAGCTTGGAGAGCTGCATCAAACCAGTCTCTGGACTGAAGACCACAACAACAACAATAATGATATTATATCATCACAATTCTGTATTTCATGAACAGCTTCTATCATAACAAGGGAAACAGAATATTTCATATGCAAATTTGAAAGTATAAAAAGTATTGAAATACAGAAGACTGTTTTCATTGGCAGTGGAAACTTACCAATACAACAGCAATAAAAAGAAAGGCAACATAGCATATCATGATGGTAACAAATCATTTCCTCTTTTCAATGTAAGGATATACAGAACAGACATTTTCAGAATTTTCCTAAGTCATTCAGAACTTGAATTACATAAAGAAAGTGATTTATTCCGTTATTTCAACATCACTTGTTGACTTTTCTGTGATTGTTTTGTGTTTTAGTACGTCCAACCTGTTCTCTCTATTTTTCTACGTATCTTTTTGTTGCTTTGCCATTCACACCATAAAAAAATATCTCTCTTCCTGCAAATATGATATAAAGCTTACAGTTCACACCATCTTTTTCTTGCTTTATATGTAGCCTCTATTATACTACTAATGAAAATCTGTCTCCCACTCCCAATCTCTTCAGCATACATCAAGTGTTTAGTTTCCAGACCTTTCACAGTAGAAATAAAGTTCTACAAAAACCACTTATTTCAAACAGCAGCATCATAGAAACATTCTTCACAATGTTTTTTATAAGATCTTCTAACATCACACCACACATTCACACTTTTTCATCTTGCTCCGCCACAGTTAGGCTGTATGTTTTGACGAAAAAGCTGTCTCTCTCTCTCTCTCTCTCTCTCTCTCTCTCTCTCTCTCTCTCACACACACACACACACACACACACAGAAAACAACCAAAAGATTTCTATCACGTAGTGTTACTCTTAACAAATATCAACTGTTTCTAGATTTATGAAAGAAGCTCAACTAGAGAGACAGAGCTATGCTTTTTTTAAAATGTGCATGCCTTGCAAAGCTACCCATTCACATGCAACTATATATTTTGTTTTAATACAGTGAATACACTACAACTGACACATCAAAGAGGAGAAACAGCAGCTCATGGACACATAGAAAGTTGGCCACTACCATCAAATGTGGAGAAATGGTCTAACTTCAACATAGCTGAGCCGATCTGGATATTGCTACCAATAATAATGTGTTTGAAATAGAGCAAGAAAACAAAAGAGTGAACCAGTGACCGAAAACTGATAAAAGAAAGCAAGTTCAAATATGTTTCGTAACAACTTTCACATAAAATTTATAACCAGTCTGTCACTATGTAAAGGATGAATCTTTAACTTTCTTTCCCTTTTTGCCAAAGACCACTACAGGAGAGTATGGATAATACTGACAGAGAAAAACAGACACAATAAAATTGCTATTAAGAACAATTAAGCAAATGTGCTGCTGATAACGGCACTGACAGAGAGCACAGCAAAGAGAAGTAATACCTGAATATTCTTCAGTGTAATTGGCCTATTTTAAACATTGTTTATATAGAAACCCTTTACCAAACACCCACAAAGTCTTTGAAAGTAAAACTACATTTATACAACATTTAATACAACCCTATGTACCTACTCACAATGGAGATATTTAGTTCCTTGTCCCAATTTCCTTTTAGATGGCTAAAATTGATTGCTAGAAGATGTGTACCTTTACACAACACAACTGTATTTACTTTTTTTAAGGTCAAAATGTGTTTCAGTGTTTTTCACATCTTCTATGGGTGCTCTTTAACTACTTACCTAAAAAAAAGTTTCAGTATTGTCTGTGAGATAGTAAAAAGCCTTAGTTTAAATTGGCAATATTATGAAAATATTTACTTTCACAATACTGTCATTATTCAATCCTGGATTTTCCATTGTTTAGTTTTAGTTGAAAACAAACTACTGTTTTTCATCTTTTATTGAAGTTATAATGTTTGTGAGACACTACACAGTGGTTATCTTGATTTCTTTTGGTAATACAGCACTCCATATGCAATTGCATAGACTGTTTTGATAGCACAGACAGTGTGCAACATGACTTTGTACCTTCATAAAGACCCAAAAACAATAGTAATGACGTTTACAGAGCCGTTCACATTTAATATTTAAACAGACAATAAAGCATAATCACACAAGAAAAATACTGCGCACTCGGTTAGTCACTTTCCAGTAAACAGAGCCATCAATAGCTCTTAAGTGTTAAGATTCTCATGTTTTCTCTATCAAATCTAATGTGGTTATAGATAAAATACTGAAATATTTAAACAACCTGTTCAATGTGAAAAGCTTTTTCATAATGATATTGTAGTTTTAACTGCCAAGAATTCTTCCGGGTTGTATGGCCGTGGTCCATGGAACTCTTCTATGCCAGACATTTCGTCCAAAGCTACATTGGACATCTTTGGAGGTGATCCTCGGCAAGACTCAGCACAAACAGGAACACCTCTGAAAATGTCCAACGTAGCTTTGGACAAAATGTCAGAGATAGAAGATTTCCATGGACCCCGGCCAAACAACCTGGAAGAATTCTCGGCATCTGAAACATCCAGTCATGAAAGGCTTCATTGTACGATTATAGTTTTAAGCCAACATACATTAGCTTTCACCATATGAACAATCATCATAAGAAATTCTGAGATTAGTAAATAAAGAGTATCCACAGAAGATGATACGACTGTATCCAGACATGGTTTGAACACAAACTAAAAGTAGCAAAAAAATGTATCTTACAGAAGCAAGCCTATATGAACATATTTTTAATACACACATTTGCAGTAAACAAATTACAACTAGAACTGCATATTAATTACAACCAACAAATAGGACTTCATGATCAAGTCTGCAGGAAACATACTGCCTAAATTCAATAATTTAAATTAGGCAAAAATTAAACAAAGAAAGACTGCAATCTATGGCACATGTTTTATAACTTTCATTTCCTGAAATTTTTCTTCAGTACTGAATGCTGTTCTGAACTAAATATTTACCTGAATACTTACCAAATGAGATTAGGGTAATGGGGTGAATGCAGCAGTGTACCAAGAAGATCGCATACAAAACATCCGTGCAACCCATCCTAAAATATTGACAAGGGACTAGCTGGGATGTTGAACATATACAAAGAAGAGCTGCATGAAAGATCACAAGTCTGTATGATCCATTGGAGACTGTCAAGGAAATGCTAAAACACCTGAACTGGCAGACACTTGAAGATAGGCTTCAACTACACCACATAGCCCTACATACAAAATTTCAAGAACCAGCATTATGTGAAGAATCTATGAACATATTCCAGCCACCTATGTATTGCCTCCATAGAGGCTGAAATCACAACACTAGATTAACTGCAGTACGAAATCATAATATGTGGCGAAGAGTATTCTCAGCAAAGCAGGTAATGATGATTGGGTATGGGTGTGGATGTGGGTGTGAGTGTAGAATGTGGATACTACGCCTGAGTCATAAGTTGTTTGGTCCACATATAGCAAGATCTTTTATAACAACATTCAATATAAAATTAAGTGTTACGAATTATTTTCTGAACAGATATGTTTGGATTATAATGTTACATGGAAATGAAACTGAAACACACAATACAGGTAATAAGAGAACAGAAGTTTTGGAAACGTGTCCCAGAGGAATGTTATTGATTAGATGGATAATAGAGATAACCACTGAATAGATACTGAACTGAATGGGGAAGAAAAGAGCTTCATGGTACAACTAGACTAAAAGAAGGGGTATGTTGTAAGGACACATCTTAATTTGGTAACAGAAGGATGCGTGGACATGAAAGTTTTAGGACACTGAGGCTTCAATACAGCAAGCGGGACGTAAGTTACTGTAGTTATGCAAAAGATGAGGAGACTTGCACAGTATAGACTAATTTAGAGAGCTGCATCAAACCAGTCCTCAGACTGAAGACAACAACAAAAACTGTGTGATCTTTTCACCTAAGAGTAGTTTCACCAAATTTATGTCACCTGAAGAGCAATGAAAGGCACAGTAGTCACATTTTTTCTATCATCATCTTTACATCTCCCATTAGGTTGTGTTCTCTGTCTTTTCTTTTCTTTTCTTTTCTTTTCTTTTAATTGGAAATCTAACTAAAATCTTCCTTTGTCCATCTGCAATTAAATCTGACTACAATTCCTGTCCACCTCCATTTCACTTTCATCATAGTCACAAATAAATACTTCTTCCACTCCACTTAGTTTCCTAATCAATTTGTTTGTTCTTCTGTCTCTTCAAGTAGTTCAAATAAATCCATTGCTCATTTAGCAACCAGCAGACTTGAATACATTCTCACTAAAAGCCCATATCTTAAAACCATAAGTCAAAACTAATATACAATGATGTAACTGAGCAACCAGCAGATTTGAACTGTATTCCCATTAAAAGCTCATACCTTAAAACAAACCATAAGTCAAAACTAATATACAACAATGTAAGCTTTTCACTTCTGACAGGATAGAAACTTAGATTACCAAAAATACTTCAGGCTATTTTTAGTATTCTCTCTCTCTCTTTTGCAGTTCATGCAGCCATTCTCTTCAAAGACTCAAAATACAAAAGTTCATTGACTGATTCCAATTAATTAGTGCAGTTTTCTTTCCAGTGAGTTGATCAAATATTATTTTAATATCATTCAAGTTTATTTTGGGCTTGCTTTGAAGCTCAGATTCTCGTCCATTCTCTTGCATTTTGTTTTCCACTGTTTCTCTACATCACTTCCAGAAAAGCAGGGTGAATACTTCAGCAGGTTATGGCCAATGACTTCCTACATCCTCTCCAGACCAATCCCACTCCTCCTAACATAACAGCAAAATTTAGATCCTGACCAAAAAACTGCTATTCATGACTCACAGCAAAGGAGTCACAAAAATGAATCAACTTTAGTCAATGTATGATATTAAAGGGATACACAGAAATAAGTTACAGGGAGCAATAAAACTGTATTAAATGCTCAATATCAGTTGTTGGTGCACAGACATAAAATAAAATAGGCTTTAAATTTCGCATATACGATGGCTTCTGTCTGAAGTTCAGCAGTATTGACTAATGGATGAGTACAACTGAGTTATTCAATGAGAAAGTCCAAGATGTCTTCAGTGAGCAGCAATCCATGTGAATGGGAGATGCCAAGGAAGAAGTGGTGCAGACACGTATTCTTGACCACTGGCTGAAATGTCAGAGCTTGTTGTATCCTACTGAAAAATTGCTCTAAAATGTGTTAAGGGTATGGTTTCATTTCAGGCCCTACCTAAAGTGGTAATGACTGACGAGAGCACTCCCAATTTGGAGAAACAAGAATCACTGATGGTCAATCAAATCGCAGACCATGATGCTGGGTGTTCATCTCACCTTAGGCGACTTTACTTTCTCTGGGAGATGATGTTCATTTTACTGCACCTCTTTAATATCTGGTCAACACAGTCTACAAATTAAATTAGGTTTCATAAAAAAAAAGAAACTGTCAAAAATTACACCACTATCTGTTCTGATGTGCCAGTTTGTTGTGTCCTGCTGAAAAATTGCTCTAAAATGTGTTAAGGGTATGGTTTCATTTCAGGCCCTACCTAAAGTGGTAATGACTGACGAGAGACCACTAAAGGAAGCAATCAGAGAAAACAGATTCACCAATGACGTTGCCATCAACATGTCAATGTGCAACTGGCTGCCGTGACAGCCATGTTTATTTAGTGAAAACAGGACCAAGAAACTGGCTGTTTGCTGGTACATAGAAAAGTTAGCTTATTTGTATGAATTTTTCCGAAGTGTAAGTGTTATAGTCTTAGGTGGAGATTTCAATTTACCAGATATAGACTGGGACACTCAGATGTTTAGGACGGGTGGTAGGGATAGAGCATCGAGTGACATTATACTGAGTGCACTATCCGAAAATTACCTCGAGCAATTAAACAGAGAACCGACTCAAGGAGATAACACCTTGGACCTACTGATAACAAACAGACCCGAACTTTTCGACTCTGTAAGTGCAGAACAGGGAATCAGTGATATAAGGCCATTGCAACATCTCTGAATATGGAAGTTAAGAGGAATATAAAAAAAGGGAGGAAGGTTTATCTGTTTAGCAAGAGTAATAGAGCAGATTTCAGACTACCTAACAGATCAAAACGAAAATTTCTGTTCCAACACTGACAATGTTGAGTGTTTATGGAAAAAGTTCAAGGCAATCGTAAAATGCGTTTTAGACAGGTACGTGCTGAGTAAAACTGTGAGGGACGGGAAAAACCCACCGTGGTTCGACAACAAAGTTAGGAAACTACTGCGAAAGCAAAGAGAGCTTCACTGCAAGTTTAAACACAGCCAAAACCTCTCAGACAAACAGAAGCTAAACGATGTCAAAGTTAGTGTAAGGAGGGCTATGCGTGAAGTGTTCAGTGAATTCGAAAGTAAAATTCTATGTACCGACTTGACAGAAAATCCTAGGAAGTTCTGGTCTTATGTTAAATCAGTAAGTGGCTCGAAACAGCATATCCAGACACTCCGGGATGATAATGGCATTGAAACAGAGGATGACACGCATAAAGCTGAAATACTAAACACCTTTTTCCAAAGCAGTTTCACAGAGGAAGACTGCACTGCAGTTCCTTCGCTAAATCCTCGCACAAACGAAAAAATGGCTGACATCGAAATAAGTGCCCAAGGAATAGAAAAGCAACTGGAATCACTCAACAGAGGAAAATCCACTGGACCTGACGGGATACCAATTCGATTCTACACAGAGTACACGAAAGAACTTGCCCCCCTTCTAACAGCCGTGTACCGCAAGTCTCTAGAGGAGCGGAAGGTTCCAAATCGTTGCAAAAGAGCACAGGTAGGCCCAGTCTTCAAGAAGGGATGTCGAGCAGATGCGCAAAACTATAGACCTATATCTCTGACATCGATCTGTTGTAGAATTTTAGAACATGTTTTTTGCTCGAGTATCATGTCGTTTTAGGAAACCCAGTATCTACTATGTAGGAATCAACATGGATTCTGGAAACAGCGATCATGTGAGACCCAACTCGCTTTATTTGTTCATGAGACCCAGAAAATATTAGATACAGGCTCCCAGGTAGGTGCTATTTTCCTTGACTTCCGGAAGGCGTTCGATACAGTTCTGCACTGTTGCCTGATAAACAAAGTAAGAGCCTATGGAATATGAGACCAGCTGTGTGGCTGGATTGAAGAATTTTTAGCAAACAGAACACACCATGTTGTTATCAATGGAGAGATGTCTACAGACGTTAAAGTAACCTCTGGCATGCCACAGGGGAGTGTTATGGGACCATTACTTTTCACAATATATATAAATGACCTAGTAGATAGTGTCGGAAGTTCCATGAAGCTTTTCGCGGATGATGCTGTAGTATACAGAGAAGTTGCAGCATTAGAAAATTGTAGCGAAATGCAGGAAGATCTGCAGCGGATAGGCAGTTGGTGCAGGGAGTGGCAACTGACCCTTAACATAGACAAATGTAATGTATTGCGAATACATAGAAAGAAGGATCCTTTATTGTATGATTATATGATAGCGGAACAAACACTGGTAGCAGTTACTTCTGTAAAATATCTGGGAGTATGCGTGCGGAACGATTTGAAGTGGAATGATCATATGAAATTAATTGTTGGTAAGGCGGGTACCAGGTTGAGATTCATTGGGAGAGTCCTTAGAAAATGTAGTCCATCAACAAAGGAGGTGGCTTACAAAACACTCGTTCGACCTATACTTGAGTATTGCTCATCAGTGTGGGATCCGTACCAGATCGGGTTGACGGAAGAGAGAGAGAAGATCCAAAGAAGAGTGACACATTTCGTCACAGGGTTATTTGGTAACCGTGATAGCGTTACGGAGATGTTTAGCAAACTCAAGTGGCAGACTCTGCAAGAGAGGCGCTCTGCATCGCGGTGTAGCTTGCTCGCCAGGTTCGAGAGGGTGCGTTTCTGGATGAGATATCGAATATATTGCTTCCCCCTACTTATACCTCCCGAGGAGATCACAAATGTAAAATTAGAGAGATTCGAGAGTGTACGGAGGCTTTCAGACAGTCGTTCTTCCCGCGAACCATACGCGACTGGAACAGAAAAGGGAGGTAATGACAGTGGCACGTAAAGTGCCCTCCGCCACACACCGTTGGGTGGCTTGCGGAGTATAAATGTAGATGTAGATGTAGAGCACTCCCAATTTGGAGAAACAAGAATCACTGATGGTCAATCAAATCGCAGACCATGATGCTGGGTGTTCATCTCACCTTAGGCGACTTTACATTCTCTGGGAGATGATGTTCATTTTACTGCACCTCTTTAATATCTGGTCAACACAGTCTACAAATTAAATTAGGTTCCATAAAAAAAAGAAACTGTCAAAAATTACACCACTATCTGTTCTGATGTGCCAGTTTAGATACATTTGACAGGGACAGGTTTAACTTTGTATCTCCATCACAGTGGCCTCCAAGTGATGTCTCCTAGTACATTTACAGCTAGCAAACAACAAAATGCATGATTATTATAAACACATTTGCTTATAACACCTACATATACATCTACATACATACTCCGCAATCCACCATACGGTGCGTGGCGGAGGGTACCTCCTACCATAACTAGCATCTTCTCTCCCTGTTCCACTCCCAAACAGAACGAGGGAAAAATGACTGCCTATATGCCTCTGTACGAGCCCTAATCTCTCTTATCTTACCTTTGTGGTCTTTCCGCGGAATGTAAGTTGGTGGCAGTAAAATTGTAGTGCAGTCAGCCTCAAATGCTGGTTCTCTAAATTCATTGCTCTAGAGACTCCCACCCAAGTTCCTGAAGCATTTCCGTAACACTCGTGTGATGATCAAACCTACCAGTAACAAATCTAGCAGCCCGCCTCTCAATTGCTTCTATGTCCTCCCTCAATCCGACCTGATAGTGATCCCAAATTCTCGAGCAGTACTCAAGAATAGGTTGTATTAGTGTTTTATAAGCGGTCTCCTTTACAGATGAACCACATCAGTCCAAAATTCTACCAATGAACCGAAGACAACTATCCACCTACCCCACAACTGTCATTACATGCTTGTCCCACTTCATATCGCCCTGCAATGTTACGCCCAAATATTTAATCGATGTGACTGTGTCAAGTGCTACACTACTAATGGAGTATTCAAACATTACGGGACTCTTTTTTCCTATTCATCTGCATTAATTTACATTTATCTATATTTAGAGTTAGCTGCCATTCTTTACACCAATCACAAATCCTGTCCAAGTCATCTTGTATCCTCCTACATTCAGTCAACGACGACACCTTCCCGTACACCACAGCATCATCAACAAACAGCCGCACATTGCTATCCACCCTATCCAAAAGATCATTTATCTAGATAGAAAATACAGCGGACTTACCAAACTTCCCTGGGGCGCTCCAGATGATACCCTCACCTCTGATGAACACTCACCATTGAGGACAACGTACTGGGTTCTATTACTTAAGAAGACTTCGAGCCACTCACATACTTAGGAGCCAATCCCATATGCTCGTACCTTAGTCAGGAGTCTGCAGTGGGGCACCGAGTCAAACGCTTTCCGGAAGTCAAGGAATATGGCATCCGTCTGATACCCTTCATCCATGGTTCGCAAGATATCATGTGAAAAAAGGGCGAGTTGCATTTCGCAGGAGCGATGCTTTCTAAAGCCGTGCTGATGCATGGACAGCAACTTCTCTGTCTCAAGGAAATTCATAATAATTAGGGACAACTTTCCCAGTTACATGTCTTTACATGATATCAAAGAGTGTGAGCAGAACAATATTTCATTCATTCTCCTTCACCCTAATAGCACCCTCCCCCTCCAACCTCTGATGTAAGCCTCTGCAGACCAATGAAAGCAGCATGGCGAGGCATATTAACTGAAGTACACTTATGAGACCATTTCCAAGGATGCTGTTCCATCTCTTCTGAAACAGACACTAATATTTCAGCAAACTCTGCTATCCTGATTATGACTTACAGAAATTGCCTGATAATGAGGGGGGGCCGGCAAAGCAACGCAGAAGCATGGATTTCCAATTTTGAAGAAATGCTAAAATGAGCTCATTATACTCCAGATGTTGTTGTGGTCTTCAGTCCTCAGACTGGTTTGATGCAGCTCTCCATACTACTCTATCCTGTGCAAGCTTCTTCATCTCCCAGTACCTACTGCAGCCTGCATCCTTCTGAATCTGCTTAGTGTATTCATCTCTTGGTCTCCCTCCACGATTTTTACCCTCCACGCTGCCCTCCAATACTAAACTGGTGATCCCTTGATGCCTCAGAACATGTCCTACCAACCGATCCCTTCTTCTGGTCAAGTTGTGCCACAAACTCCTCTTCTCCCCAATCCCATTCAATACTTCCTCATTAGTTATGTGATCTACCCATCTAATCTTCAGCATTCTTCTGTAGCACCACATTTCGAAAGCTTCTATTCTCTTCTTCTCCAAACTATTTACCGTCCATGTTTCACTTCCATACACGGCTACACTCCATACAAATACTTTCAGAAATGACTTTCTGACACTTAAATCTATACTCGATGTTAACAAATTTCTCTTCTTCAGAAACGCTTTCCTTGCCATTGCCAGTCTACATTTTATATCCTCTCTACTTCGACCATCATCAGTTATTTTGTTCCCCAAATAGCAAAACTCCTTTACTACTTTAAGTGTCTCATTTCCTAGTCTAATTCCCTCAGCATCACCCGACTTAATGTGACTATATTCCATTATCCTCGTTTTGCTTTTGTTGATGTTCATTTTATATCCTCCTTTCAAGACACTGTCTATTCCGTTCAACTGCACTTCCAAGTCCTTTGCTGTCTCTGACAGAATTACAATGTCATCGGCGAACCTCAAAGTTTTTATTCCTTCTCCATGGATTTTAATACCTACTCCAAATTTTTCTTTTGTTTCCTTTACTGCTTGCTCAATATACAGATTGAATAACATCGGGGAGAGGCTACAACCCTGTCTTACTCCCTTCCCAACAACTGCTTCCCTTTCATGTCCCTCGACTATTATAACTGCCATCTGGTTTCTGTATGAATTGTAAATAGCTTTTTGATCCCTGTATTTTACCCCTGCCACCTTCGGAATTTGAAAGAGAGTATTCCAGTCAACATTGTCAAAAGCTTTCTCTAAGTCTACAAATTCTAGAAACGTAGGTTTGTGTTTTTTTAATCTAGCTTCTAAAATAAGTCATAGGGTCAGTATTGCCTCATGTGTTCTGATATTTCTACAGAATCCAAACTGATCTTCCCCGAGGTCGGCTTCTACCAGTTTTTCCATTCGTCTGTAAAGAATTCGCGTTAGTATTTTGCAGCCGTGACTTATTAAACTGATAGTTCTGTAATTTTCACATCTGTCAACACCTGCTTTCTTTGGGATTGGAATTATTATATTCTTCTTGAAGTCTGAGGGTATTTCGCCTGTCTCATACATTTTGCTCACCAGATGGTAGAGTTTTGTCAGGACTGGCTCTCCCAAGGCTGTCAGTAGTTCTAATGGAATGTTGTCTACTCCCAGAGCTTTGTTTTGACTCAGGTCTTTCAGTGCTCTGTCAAACTGTTTACGCAGTATCATATCTCCCATTTCATCTTCATCTACATCCTCTTCCATTTCCATAATATTGTCCTCAAGTACATCGCCCTTGTATAGACCCTCTATATACTCCTTCCACCTTTCTGCTTTCCCTTCTTTGCTTAGAACTGAGTTTCCATCTGAGCTCTTGATATTCATACAGGTGGTTCTCTTTGCTCCAAAGGTCTCTTTAATTTTCCTGTAGGCAGTATCTATCTTATCCCTAGTGAGATAAGCCTCTATATCCTTACATTTGTCCTCTAGCCATGCCTGCTTAGCCATTTTGCACTTCCTGTCAATCTCATTTTTGAGACGTTTGCATTCCTTTTTGCTTGCTTCAATTGCTGCATTTTTATATTTTCTCCTTTCATCAATTAAATTCAATATTTCTTCTGTTACCCAAGGATTTCTACTAGCCCTCGTCTTTTTTGCCTACTTGATCCTCTGCTGCCTTCACCACTTCATCCCTCAAAGCTACCCATTCTTCTTCTACTGTATTTCTTTCCCCCATTCCTGTCAATTGTTCCCTTATGCTCTACCTGAAACTCTGTACAACCTCTGGTTTAGTCAGTTTATCCAGGTCCCATCTCCTTAAATTCCCACCTTTTTGCAGTTTCTTCAGTTTTAATCTACAGTTCATAACCAATAGATTGTGGTCAAAGTCCACATCTGCCCCTGGAAATGTCTTACAATTTAAAACCTGGTTCCTAAATCTCTGTCTTACGATTATATAATCTATCTGAAACCTGTCAGTATCTCCAGGCTTCTTCCATGTATACAACCTTCTTTTATGATTCTTGAACCAAGTGTTAGCTATGATTAAGTTGAGCTCTGTGCAAAATTCCACCAGGCAGCTTTCTCTTTCATTTCTTACCCCCAATCCATATTCACCTATTGTGTTTCCTTCTCTCCAGATAAGCCTGGTAATTTCTGCCACCACAAACTTGATGTTCCTTCTGGGAAATTAAATGTGGGCTGTGACATCTAGGAAGATAAAAACAGCACAGAAACAAGTGGTAGTGCTTGCAGCAGTAGTAAAAGTGAAAACAACCCATCATCCAATGACGTTTTACTGCTGAAAGAAGATGCTTTTCTTGCTGTGGACTACAAATACACAGATATAAACAAGGAGCATACAAGGCAGTATGGTGGAGTGGTCACAAATGTTGGTGCAAGGGAAGTACAAGTGAATTTTTTGCATCTACAGAACAACAGTAGACACATTTTTGTCACAAGTACTTCTTGCACCAGTTGAAAAGAGTGGGATGTTTGATGTTTGTTTTTAGAGAATATGTGCTTTAGATTCATATGCCATCATACCTTAAGGCCAGAGTTTGAAGGGTTTGCAATTTATTTTTGAATGTTGACTAAGAAAACTGATTTTCATCTTTCAATAGAATTTCTTTGTTCCGTTTCCATTTTTAACATTTCGATATGAACTCAAAAATTTGCAATTTAATTTGTTAGAAAATAACGACTGACCTTTAATATACAAAATTTGTTATCTCAGTCCTCACAAGTTAAACATAAAGATGGGCAGTCTCAAAATGTGCTAAAAGTCGCTAAAATTGAATACGGATATACTTGTAATCCAGGATAGAGATTTAAAAACCCATGTCCAAACTTTGTCTCTGTTGGGCAAATATAGGCACAATCAAATTTTCTGTTTTTAGGATATTTTATTCGTTATATATATACCTCAACACTTTTGCAACAAACAACGAAATCTAAATTCACCTGTGCAAGTTATGGTGAAAATAGCCTCAAAACCGTCCGAAATCACCCCGTTTGATGATATTCCATACGACATATTTTACTACAACAACAGTACATACACTACTTTCATGAATTATGAGACCAGGAAATGTATAATGTGCTTAAAAAATTGGTAATGGGAATAAAGAAATCACATTATTTTTAACGAAATGAAAATTAGTAACAAACTCATTGTGAAATAAGCTCAAGCTCTTAGTATTATTACTTATGTTACATTCGAGTGAGTTTTTAATAGTTTATCTAGCTTAATATTTCACCATTGGAGTTCAATAAAAATTATATATTTACATATTGTTACTAAAATCAGATAAAATCTAACTGGCATATGATTAATGCAGTTTGAACCAGATTAAATTGTTTTACATCTGTCATTTGTCACAGGAAGTATGAATACAATTTAACAGAATTCTGCATCGTTCATCATGCAATGTAGCATTTAGTTTCAGTGATAGTAGATAAAGAAATCTGATCAAGAGTCTGTGTTCTAAAAACAACAGAAAATGCTCAATAATGTTCCAGTCAGGTAATTAAATGGTTCAGTATGGTACAGAACTAAATTCACACACACCTTAGAAAATATTGTTGAAACCGCTGTACCACACATTTGTACATTTGTCACAACATGTGAGGGGTGAGGGGTGTGTGTGTGTGTGTGTGTGTGTGTGTGTGTGTGTGTGTGTGTGTGTGTGCGCGCGCGCGCGTGTGTGGGGCCGGGGGTGGTGGGGTTCTGTTGACAAAGGCTTTGTTGTAGAAAGCTTATTTTGTGACTGTGTTTTTGTTGCCTATCTGTGACTCAGCATCTCCGATACACGGTGAGTAGAAACTACCCTTTTCATAATACTGTTACATGCCATCCTGGATTTTCCATTGTTTTATTGTACCCCACATTTGTTACCTAAACTAGTGATAACAGAACTAATAGATGTCTATAAACTGAACCTTGTGACTTCTCACAACCACTCTGAAGTTCTAATGTTAAGAACTATGCAATCCCACGCGTAAGCTACTTACGGTGTCCACTATATATAATTATAATCTGTTGTTTGGAACAAGTTGAGTGACAGAAGCGGAAGTGTAAAAACTCTTATACAATTTTATACCAGAGCCACAAATGATATTTAATTTTTTTCTATTTTTTACATTATAATACAGTAAGTATGTTACTTTTCTAAGATCATTGATCTAATTTCAGTTTAAGTGGATGTAAGGGACAATTTTTGTTTTTTATGGTTCTGGGGCTGACTGTACGGCTGATGACAAAAACAAAGGAAGGATGAAAATAAGAAAAACGCTGAAGGATAACTCACTGAACCCTGCAACATGGACTCTATATCAAGTGCCTCTTGTCTCCTTATTCCTGACGGTGATCAGATGTTTGCCGATACTACTTAGCTACAGGTGTGCAATTTCTGAAGTTTACATTAGATTCCCAATGCGCTACTGGCAGTGTCATAACATTTATACCCTTTTCTTTATTATTATTATTATTATTATTATTATTATTATTATGAGCCTGCATAATCTTCCATAACACTGGTGACTAAATGTCTATTTTCAAATACCACTACTGTTCTCTAATTACATCTTACCTTCAAGTGCATACACTTGTTATTATGGATACAGTTGATTTAAAATCCTCAATCAAAGGGCAGTATTTAGAAGATTTGCCACAACAGACAATACTCTAAAATTCATATTCACTTAACTTTGAAGAGCTGTTTTTCTGTTTTGGTTAGCTAATCACTAGTCAACTGCAGAGTCAAGTTCGCAATATATTGCCTATAATACTGTAACGACACTTTCTTCAATACAGAGACAAATGCCAGTCACAGTTCTACCTCTAAATCCAACCTTTGCATACCACTATGAAGTGCATGGCAAAGGATGTTCCCCATTGTGAAATACCCTCTGGGGAACATCTAAATTGACTTCTACATCTGTTGATGACTTTCCATTCAACATTCATTCTGTTCAATATACCTTATTATGTTTCAGCCCACAATTGTTCTACGATTCTACAGCAGGTGGATGTCAATGATACTGGGTAGCAGGTTTTTGGTTTGCTTCTGCTACTTTTCATGTGGATGAATGTAACCTGTGCAATTTTTGTTACAGGTCTCTCTGGTATATTATAGATGAAAGAAAAGGCTAACATAGACACAAATTCTATACAGAATCTGACACAGATGCCATCAGGCCCTGGAGCCTTGTTCTATTTTAGTAAATTCAACTGTTTCTCAATGCCACTAATATAGACTCTACATGAACATTTGCCACTAATATAGACTCTACATGAACATTTATATGAGGGTTGTTCAATAAGTAACGCAATATTTTTTGCCTGAAAGCAGGTTGGTTTTATTCAAGATTCCAGTACACCATATTACTCAACACTCTTTTGGTTACAAAATCCTATTTTTCAACATAATCTCCCTTCAATGTGATGGTCTTATGCTACCTTACTGAAATGTATGCCTACATTGTATCTTTCTACTGGTTATCGTTGGAGCCAACATCTAGCTGCATCAACACCTCCCCATCATCCATGTACTACTTCCTGTAGAGTGCATCCTTCATTGGGGCAAATGGAAGGAATTTGAAAGGTGCGAGAACCAGGCTTAGGGTGGATGAGGAAGAACAGTCCAATGAAGTTTTGTGAGCTCCCCTTGAGTGCACAGACCTTTGTGTGGCCGGGCATTGTCATGGAGAAGGAGAAGTTCATTCACATTTTTGTAGTGACCAACACAGTCATCTCTTCAGTTTCCTGAGGGTAGCACAGTACACTTCATAGTTGATTATTGCACCATGAGGGAGAACATCAAACAGAATAACCCCTTCAGAGTCCCAAAGACCGTCACCATGACTTTACTGGCTTAGCCTTCGAATTCTCTGTTTGGAGGAGAAGTCCATGCTTTTATTTACAGCCCAGTCCCCATAGATATTCTGCAAGTTTCTATGACTATCTGCAATGCCCCTGTTTTCTGCAAGAAAAACTCAATGGCAGTTCTCTGGTTGGAATGCATCTCTGTTCTGTAGGGGCTGAAGGGGGAATATTCCACAATGTCCACTTACTGCATTATTGTATGATGTGACAGCCTATTCATCAGATGAAAAACACTGTCCACGAATTTTTTCCTCTGCCTTTGGGAACAGGAAGAAGTCACACAGAGCCATGTCAGGTGAAAAGAGTAAATGCAGTTTTTCTCCAAGAAGTCGATTGTTCTGGTAGCCACATGTGCCAAGGCACTGTTGTCACAAAGAAGAAGGTGCCCACTCATCAACTTTGGGTACTGTGACCTCCATGTGGTGATTACTTTCACCAGACATTCAGTCACTTTACTCTCAGTAATGACTGTGTGATGTGTGCCAATGCCACAGAAAAGAGATGACCAAATTGGTGAAGAAACTGGCCAGCCATCATCACATACTTTCATGGATGGTTCCTCATCTGGAAGACTACAACTTTGTTTCAGTGTCATTATGGTACATCCATGTTTCATCAACTGTGACAATATTTTTCATCGCCTGTGATGATATTTTAAGAATCTTTGGACCACCACTTGTCAAATATTTCATGCATAAAATGGCACCAATCCATTTTTGTGTGTTTTTGGGCTTCTGTCAGGGAACGTCATGCCCAACAGGTGGACATCTAGGTTAGGCCTAAATGGTTGTGAATGATGGTCTGCACCACAGTCAGTCCAACATTTATGATCTCTTTAATGTCACAAAATGTGAGATAAGATCATCTTTAATCATTTTTGTAACAGTATCAATGTTTTCTTGGGTTACTGCTGTTGCTGGGCGACCGGAAGAAAGCGCATCTTCAAGAGACTCTCGACCACTTGAAAAGTCACAAAAGCAATTCCCACTGGTAGTCCTAGAAGAGCACACTACCCAAAAACATGTACCAGAGAAGAATGGAACTCTTCTGCATTTGACTTCTTTTTACAGTCATAATAAACCATTGTATAAAAAATGCTCTGAGTCAGACTGGTTGGTGCCATTAGCATTTTTGTTTGATATTGAGTAGTTGGGAAAACAACTGCATGCATGCTCCAAAATCACGAAACAACATTCTTTCAAAATGGAATAATCTCACTGTCACTCGATTTCACATTTAAGAGTTGCTAAAAACTTTTGGCTCAGCCCTCATATTCCAGGATTCTCATTTGTGAAGGACCATTTGACAATCTGAGTTCAGAATTTCAGTATTTTCTTTACCATCATCAATTTCTTATTCCTGTGTCACCCATGAGTGTCTGGACACTAACTTTGGGCCCACTAACAGCTTCAATGTATGACCAGAAATTCTTTTTATATTTTGTGAAAGATTTTCCAATAAGATTCTGCTAATGTTCTCAATGAAGGCTTCACACATCAGCCTTTTGTCAGTGAAACACACATTTCATTTAGCATCTTTCTATATATACACCCTTATGCTCTCTTTTACACCTACTGAGCAGTAGTCACTGTTCCTTTAGAAGTGTCTTTACTGAGACTCAGTACCATGGAGGGTTCCTCCAATCATGATCTATCCTACTGCTACATATCTACCCCATGCTTGGTGAATTATACATCTCAACTTGGGTGACAATTCCTCTGCATCTGCGTCCTGCACAATTTGCTACACACATGCAGCCTGAGGCTCAATATGTCCTGTGACAATGCAAGCCGCCACTTTTTCTGCTGATCTCAGTGAGTGCTTTTTGCACATTTCCAACTCTCAGAATGTGGCGACAGCATGGCCACCTAGGAATGAACACCCGGACCACAGACACTGCTAGGTGCCGACGCTGTCACTCAGAGCCACAAAATTCTAAAGCAACGATTATTAGAACTCTTGTTAAAAGTCAAAGCAGTGGTCCTTTCTCTGTTTTAGAATGGTCTATGTAAGTTTATTGAGAGAGTTATGCCTATATTAGCACATCACATATGGTGATGTATAATATTCTGGATTTTCATGCTGATCAATGGTTTTCAACTTTGACATGGGTGTTTGAATGTAATTTGAAAAATAACATGTAAAAGAATAAAATGAGAGTTTAATGCAGAGTATAAGGCAATACCTGAAGAGAGACGAAGTCTGCATAGCACTAAAAGCTACATCTATTACGTGACTGGCTTGGTACCAGTAGAACATCCCTCCATTTTGTGGCAGCCACTTCTTGGTTTTCATTCTGGCCCAAATTAGGCCCTAATAGTTTTTCATTTATTTTCACCTTACCAATAGATCGCTATGGTATGACTTGTTTCGGACCTGTCCTCTATATAGGAATCCAGCTGTTTTATTCTATGACATACCGCCTTTTGGCGGTGTTTTGTTCCGATGGGCAACAAATGTTGGGTACAAAGTTCTGGGGTTACAGCTCTAATGTTTTAGATACTTGGGTACTTAATTTTAATATTCTCATGTAAAAGTTTTTAACAGTTTTTTTTTTTAATTTTAATCTTAAAAAGATTTATTATACCATAGTGTATATCTGAGGGTTGTTATCCCTTCTGGATTTATTGTCATACAGATGTTAACCTGATTATGCGGCTTTTAGTGCCACGAAACCAGTAGTGATCCAATAATAAAGAACCAAATACAGCTCATTAATACCCAAGTCTGTCTTTGTTTAGTATACTTCAAATCAATGGAGCCATGTAGAAGATATGCTTTGTGTTAAGCTGGCAGTGTACATTAGAAATTTTAGAGACACAGTAGGATTATCATATTCTTTTTTGACTCGACAATTTGCCAGCTAGTGTAAAAATTTTGCTGAATGAAATGCAAAAATCTAGGAAAAATTCCAGTGGTGTTTCATAGCATCATAAGGCAATTAAGGTTGATGGTTAATTGAAACCATGACGTTTACCGGCCAATGATTATAATGGTCTCACATGGTGTACCAGATACCACTATTTTCAAACTATGCATGGCTAAAATAGGTAATGTGATGTATTTGACTTTTGTCATCATTGTTCACTAGGTAGCCAGCATAATAAACTACAGCATCTGGTAACTACTCGGTACATCTCATTACTTCTCTGTCTCTCCTGTCATTACTTAGCCTATCCTGACTTCATTGTGTCCGTCTCAGCTATGCTCGATCCTTCTCACGTCAGAACTACAATGCAGTGTGATATTGTCTCTTCTGTCTTTTTCGGTTGGCATGACTTTCTATAGTTCGGCGAAACCATGCTGGCAACATTGTTTATCTCCTCGCTATTTCCTCTTGGAATGAAAGAAGTTCGAAGATCTAGTATCTTTTGCAAAGGATACAATAAAAGAGAGGCAGTCTAGTGACCCGTCATAATAAGACTTTAAAAATGAATGGGAATCGCTGTTCTTTTTCAAAGGAGGAAAGGAATTCTCAGTGCCTATTACACAGTTACATAATTCTCAGGTGCCATAAATTTGCTACAGAACAGCTTTATATCACCATGCAAAAAGAATTAAAAAATTTAATTGGCGATGAAAGAGCAAAAAATTACAACAATCAACATAGAATTTGTATGAGATTCATAATTTTGCACACCAGGAAGCACATTTTACTGAATCTTCAAGCATAAAGGACATGAAAAAATGTGTAGAACAAATAGTGAATTTTCTTAAGCTGCAGAGGTCATTACATTGTGAGGTTAAACATGCACTTTCATTGGACTTTATTACATACCTAAACGACTCAGTAAGGCTTCAAAATGCGAGACACAACTTATTTCTTATTTGATGAGGAAAGTGGAAATGTTTGAAATGAAAATCACGCTGTGAAAGGGCTAACTTCTGGAAAAGAACACTGCTCATTTCCCAAAGCTCATTAGTGTTAAAGAAAATGCAAATTTTGAAAAACTCATTGTGGCATTGAAAGAATTACAGGAACAGTTTTCCAAGAGTTTTCAGAGCATTGCTAATCACATATCTGTTTTTGAGACCCTTTGCCATTTCATTTTAAAGTGCCTCTGTGGATTTGTAGATGGAACTGATCGATGTGTACGAGAACTGCTGCTTAAAAGACAGATTAAAACCATCCAGGAGTTCTAAGAAGTTTTCCTCCCAGAGTTTTGTCCTATAATGAGGCTGTAAATGTAACATCAGTGTTTCAATCAAAATGTGTGTGAAGGACATTTTGCACTTATAAATCTCAATAAGTTATGATTAATCGAGAAACTAGTGATGAAAATTTGCGAAACTGTCTTTGATTGCCCATATGCCCTACGCAAGTTCTGTTATCTTTGACAAACAAAAAATTTCAAATAACAGGAAAAATGTGTTTTGTTTGTGTTTATGTTGCTGAAAAAATGTAGCCACTGCAATGTCAGGAAGTAGTTCTAGGTACTAGAATTCGATTGCAAGTACATGTGAAAGAAACATTTATTTCACCCCTAACTGCGCACTACAGAGACTATTTGTTTTTGCCCCTCTTTCTATAGCCAACATGTCTCAAGAATTTTACAGGAAAGAATGTGACTCACACACAATACTGCTGGTGTAATGTAGTTGCAACTCCGCCTTTATTATTATTATTATTATTATTATTATTATTTTGTACAGTGTATTACATTGTGCCAAAGTTAAATAACGATACAATATTGTTTTTCATTATGAGTTGTACACAGCTTCAGATTTTCAAATTTCTTAATATAGCAAAACATGAAACCAAGCTGCATGCAAACAGTTCTGTGTTCCCTGTGTGGCATTATTGCCACCTAATGCAGTGCGTTAACAGTTTTCCCACCTCCCCTCCCAGACATTATGGTGTGGTAGTGGGGAAGTGTGCAGTCAGACAACAGAGAACCACACACACACACACACACACACACACATATGAGAGCTCTTGATATATTCTCCTCATGAGTGGACTTCCAAATTACCTCAGTACTGTTTCACAGAATGTCTTGTCACCCCCAACTCTTACAAAGTCGTTATTATCCCAACTCATTGTTGGATGATTCAAGACTTCTCAAATAGCAGCAACCAATTATAAGTTTATGGCCATCCTTGACACTGAGTGTTGTACAAATAAGGTCACATGCTGTTTCTATTTCTATTTCTTTGGATTTGAGTTTCTTGTATACTGTGATGGAAACACTGCCATTATCCTATCCTTTCAACATACATCTAGAGTTACCCGGAAGCCAACTTCATGTATCTAGAATTACACTCCACTGCTGAGACTGCATTGAAAATGCTTTTGCATTTTATGACATATTTTAATAGTCTTGTCTGTGAGGACCATTTCTTTGACTATACCACTAATACTTTAGAATCTCATGTGGCTATCATCTCCTGCACTGGTTGGATCTTTGCTTAACCAAAGAAATGCTGGTGAGCACCTCACACACAGTCTGCTACCTGGGTAGCAGCCTCTAATGTGCAGTGCATACATGACCTATTTAGGGCTACTCTACAGTTTGCAAATCTAAGGCGTAAGTCTGAGAAGTCCGAAGCTAGCTTCTCACAGAAACGTCCAGCCTCTGGTTCCCATCTTTCACGCAACATAATAAGAGGGCTACAATCAATTGTGGGAATGTGAACTTCACTGAAATTCCATGAGTTAGGCTGGTCTTCTCAACCTCTTCTGCCAGTCACTGGAATGATTCAAATATCACCTTTAAGCCCATATGACAAGCATAATTCATTCCTGTGTGCACCATAGTCTGTAGTTCGTTGCACCCTGTTTCATCAGTGACAGAAAACAGCCATTTCAACATGCTGAATGAAGTGACTAGATATGCACACTGAGGGCATAACGTGATCCTTTAGATTCCTTGTTGCCACTCTCCTAAAGAGTACCAGTATCTGCTGTACATACCAACTGCAGAATGTTAACAGACCTCTACTCTGTTGCACATATTTTTCCTGACACAGGACATAGCAGAATTCCCAACAGGTCAAGTGTGCTACACTGTTTCAGTTCCAGATGGAGACAGCAGCTCAGACTCGGGGTACTGCACTAATACCCTAATCAGTGCAGTATCCCAAGTTCTCCCTTTCTCCCTGGTTTCCACCTTCCATTTACATGGACCCCAGACCTACCACTGATTTGCCATCCACAGTCAAGACAATCAGGCTATAAGTAGTAACATCTTACTTACTTCCTAAAGAGAAGGCAGTATCCACATTACAGGACAGTACTTTAGGTACCTTTGACGTCTATGATATGTGACATCCTGTAGTCCCCCAACTCATCAATATACCCATCATATGTAGTAGATCTGAATTTTCTGATAGCAGTTATGGTCATTCCCCGCTGTTTAAAAAAATCAACTACTTAATACTGTCATCCAAGAACAGCAGTCATAGTGGGGGTGCAGTGTGGTTAGTGCAATATTTCCTGAACAGTAAACAAGTCACTACAAATTAACTTTGCTGATTCTCCTTTAATTTCAGGATCTGTTATGCTACAATGATTTTAAGTTTCCATTAAGAACTAAAGCCGAAATGCTCAAGAACGTGGTTTGTACTACATCAAGCGAGAGACTCGGGATAAAATTTACTGATTCCCTGAAGCTAACTCTGTGTCTCGAACTTATGTTTCGTCAAGATTGTGCTCACTAACAGACTCTCGTAATAAACTAGAAAATATGTGTGATTTATAACAAGTGCTTATGATATACACTGTTGCTGGAAGGGAAACTTAACTGGAACCTGACGTGGCAGCAGTATCTTCTTTGGAAAATAGTTTCCTTTTAATTTTACTGTAGGTACTTGCATGATTAATGCAATATTTCCACTGTTATGCAGAACACAATGTTATACCACATCTGTCGACTTCATAAAAAGCTATGTTTGTATCACAATCATTAACTCCTGAACAGTTACTTAGAACAAACGCAGCAATGAACAGGTAACAGTGGAAATATTGCATTAACCATGCAAGTACCTACAGTAAAATTAAAAGGAAACTATTTTCCAAAGAAGGTACTGCTGCCACAATTTGTAAAATTCACAATTGTGGGTAATAACCATTGATTTTGTATGAAACGCATTACACGCACCACTCTTACACTTCCAAATATTTTCAATAATATACCTTTCACCACAAAGATATTCACTGAAACTGGGGTGGTGAGAATGGTTGTCAGAATAAGGATACTACCGGCAAAATACGTAGAAAGCATACAGCTGATGATATTGAATGAATGCTGTGCTGCACTTGCAACTGTTGAAAAATACAGTCTTTCATGATGAACACAAGCCCTAACACAATCAATGTCATATAATGGGGAAATGACAAAAACAAAATGTTCAGTTTGTATACAAAATATCAGAATCTAATCTCAGTTGTGGAGGAATAGCCTGCTCTCAATAATGTCTTCTGTAAGAAGAGTTGAAAACCTAGAAGCCACCAAATTGAACGCAATAAATGAGGCACACATGGGCCCACACTGCCTAACCAGAACTTCTCAACATGCCAAATGCAACAACCAACCCAGCCGGCTTTGTGCTACCACTTAAAACAGTGCTTCCTTGACCAAATAAGGACCAATCATGGCAGGTTTGCTGATACATTCTGTAAGTGTAACACAATATCTGCCCCACAGTGTTAATGACACCTGCGGGATAGCCACATATTTTTCTGACAAAAACACAGATTTCAATTGTTCAAATGGATTTATGTTACCTTTTATTTTTTTACACTTTTATTTTAATGTTCTGCATCTTTGAAAGTTGTAGTAATAATGTATAAGACATATTTTGCGATACGTGCCACACGATAAATACGTAAATAAATTAAAATCTTAAATTTCAAAGTGAACCTGCTTGATGTGTGGACAGAGATAAGTTAAAAATCAAGACTTAAATTGCTGATGAATAGCCTCCAAAAGCCACAGAGGTGGGAGAATGAGAAATAGATGGTGTAGAGGTGGAAGGGCAGGGGAGGGGGGAAGGTTGTTACAGAGGAGACGAAGACATACAGAGAAAAGCGAGAGAGTAGGATGATGGGTGGCAGTGATAACAGCTGCATCCTGTTAACATATGTAACAACATTTTTTATCCAAGTAAGTGCTTATTTGCTTAAACTGTTAGGTACCAACTGGTGTTAGTAACCTTCCCAATATCCCTGTGCAGTCTCCTCTAAAAACATGTGCCAAAACGAAAATTTATTATTTCACCAAAATTGAAGTTGGTATCCTCTGTAGATTACATGTTACTGGATAGATCCTGCAATGTTGCATAAAGGAATGTATAAGCTACTAAACACCACATGTGAAAAGTAATTGACAGTCAGTACAGATAAAAATATCCATGAGTGAACTGCTGACCACTAACTGTGAGCAGTAGACCCATGGATTATTTTATCACAAAATACTGAAGAAACAAAACCAGAATGCTGTTATTTTGCTAAAATGTTTCACATTCTGCCTGTGCTGCTGCTAGGATTATCAAAATAACTTTTAAGATATCTCCATTCAGCATGCGATGTTTGAGTGTATCTTGAATGGCCTCAATTTGCAACAAAAGACTGAAATCTGTCAGCTGGCTTAGACTGATGAATGAAATCAGACATTTTCTAGTTCTATCACTGCCTGTTCAAAGCCCTCTGAAGAAAATATCACATTATATACAGGACACTTAAAACACACTCATTTTCAATGTAATCTTAATCTCCTCGACTGATTACTGAATCAGCAAGCTATAATTTGAATACAGACTCTTTCTTCTTTGTTAGTGTCCTTAGACTTATGTGCCAATATCATAAATGTACTAACAACATTAAACTACATTGATAAAGGTAGAACCATTGTCATTCTCATTACAACCATGATTTTTTAAAACAAAGGCTTGTTAAAGGGGAAACTTACAAATGTTCACTGTGGTATCAAAAGTGTGTGTGTGTGTGTGTGTGTGTGTGTGTGTGTGTGTGTGTGTTTTCCTTAAATGCCTGCAATGGTCCTCAATTTCAATGACATCCTGTAAGTTCAACAAATGCTACACACACAATTGTGTCAACAGCTGGAATCAAATGAGCTCCACATTATTGTTGTAAATAGGAGTTAACTATTTTTTAATTTGGAGTAATATTGTAACTGTAAATTAGCCTTAATGTAACTTGGGTGCATCAGACTTTACTGTTTGATAACTATCGTTGCTGTGCTGCTTCAAGATGTAAATTACTTCTACAGATTAGTACCACCAACACAGAATGTGCAACAGTTCTGCTAGTGAGAAAGCACATCACACAAGATTGAACACACAGTCAAGTAATGGTAATTTATATCTAAATATCCACAAATTTCCACATTCCTGAAAACTGGTAACAGAATTGGCAGTATTAAGTAAGTTCCTGTACTTGATAGCAAATGAAAGGACATCAATTTGTTTCTTATAGTTACTGGCTCATATTACTAATTTGATTTAACAACAATTTTCCTGTTTTCATTTCTGTTTGTTTAAATTATTTGATACTTTTAGTAGTCTACTTCTCATTGTTTTATATAACAGACTTTATTTCTTGGTATCATCAATACATATCTAGAAACTTCTTCAATAATTTTCATCTGTAGACAAATTTGTATCACAAATTTGTATCACAGTATACTACAGTTAATCACTGTTGTTTAAAATTACATGTAGAAATAACAGCAAATGAAAGTTAAATACAAGATCTGTTTCTAGTTAAGGCCGTGCACTGAACTTTCAATAGATCAAAATTTTTTAACTTGCAATATCAAAACTACATAAAACATGCAAGATCAATGTCATATTAAACAAATTACAAGTTGAAACATCAAGTTCTTGCTGTTAGTAAGTGGTGTAACTGGAGAAAATGAAAGATCAATGAAACTTCTGTGACTTAAGAAAATATGGCAATTCAAAGACAAATGGGGGAAAAAAGACATGCAGGTTTGTAATTTTTCTATGTTCACAAAGAGGATAACTACTTATGTAGTAAGACCTTCTTTCTGGTCTCAGGAATTGTACATATTATTTACTGATATTCATGCAGAGTCATAATTAATACACAATATCACAAACTTACATACTGAACTGAACAATTCACTTATTACAGTCTCCTTCAAACAGTGTAACATTCAACTAGTTATATCCAATGTTGGATCTGATGAGAAGCATATTATTACAGCAATTTGTATTTTGTATCTTCAGTTTGATTACAATAATAAAACTTGAATTTAAAAGCATTAAGTATATAGATAAAAAGTCACATAGCACATATTCTCTTTAAGTGAGCAACAGAAACAATAAGGAACAGGAGTGTTCAGGGACATAAACCAAAAAACATGTTCACTCAAAAGATGATTTATAAAATATTCACTAGTTACCAGTATTTTGTGTTTTAAAAAACATTCCCCATGGATAAATGTCTAACACAGACACAAAAAAAGATACTACAGCAAAGGCATAGTTCTGCATTACTTTATACAAAGACTGTATATCACATTAGACTAAAACAGCATAATGCACTATTCCAGCTATTTAAACATGAGGTAGAAAATAAAACAAAGAATATAACAGATGAAAAATTAACAAACTGCTGAAATTATGATGATGATGATAATAATAATAATAATAATAACTATTATTATTATTATTATTATTGTTAAAGCATATTCAGTTTTAAATAAACTAATTCAACTGAGCCAGTTACAGAATCAAATTAAGTTCATTATTTCAATTCACATCTTTCCCAAACTCATGAAAAATGTCATGCACCTAGATAATGATGAGCTTTGTTACCTCTGCCCTCAACTTTATTTTTAATATATTTGAAAATTGACCACATCATAGCTATACACCTTAAAGTATGTACCATACCACTGGACAATGCAACATCTTTAGCTAAGTTGCAAGGACTAAGAGCACACTGTTATACAAAAAGGATCAAGGTGTAACATGAGTACAAACATGCAATGCCACACTTGTGTCTCGTTACTCGGCAAAATCAGCCCAAATAGCAACAAGGAATATCATCAGAGTTTATATATAATCAAGTATAACAACAGCAATGCATTATCACAGCCTGAATGTGAGATGCTTGGTGCAAGTGACCCAAATATTAATATGCACTTCAAATATGCAAGGGGGCAGAAAAACCATTATTTGACTGTGTCCAACAAACATCTAAATGTGGAAATTCACTTGGAAGCACCTCTGACATACCACAAAGAAGAATCTGAGTAGTTGCATGGAGAAAACTGCACCACAAAATTTTTTGTTAATAATGAGAGTTAAATCAAGTAGAATTCAAAATACACTGCTGCTTCATCAACTATATATCAATGCCTTGATGTCTATGCACTTCCCTAACAAACGACCTCCACACTTACTGATCTGGAGCTGCTTCTCCTGAGCCTCCCGATTCATTGTCTGGTTCCCAGCCCACATCTTCACTGTACTCTTTTCTGCTCAGGAGGTGTGCTTCTGTAATACTCCCTGTGACACAACTATAACAAATGCTATGACTTCCTAAAATCTTGGCCTGAAATGAGGCCATTGCGCCCGATATTTTGCCCACCATGCCTAGAATAGCTTATCATTGCCCTCCCAATCTCTGCAACATCCCCGTCAGCCTTTGTTCCTTCTGTACCCGTCTCCCTACCCTACGGCTCCCTCCCCTGTTACCATCCCCACAGTAAGACTTTTCCTATGTACCCTCCTACCACCAATTTTACCAGCCCTGTAACTGGCAAACATATACCTTCCAAGAGAGACACACCTGTAAAATAACACGTCATATACCAGCTGTTACACATAAATACTGTTCGGCCTTTCATATCTTCATGACTACCATCAAGTTATCAGTTAGGACGAATGGGCATAGACAGAGGGTGTATATTGGCACACACAATATCCTGTTGCAGAGCATGCTCTACAACATGACAGTCATGACCTTGGTGCCTGTTTCACCACATATGCCATCTGGATTCCCCACCCCTCAGACACCAGTTTCTCAGAACTCCATAGGTGGAAACTTGCACTACATGGTTCTTGCCACCCAACTGGCCTTAATATAAGTAAATTTCTTTGGTCTTGGCATTTTTCCAACATAACTATTCCTTTCTTCACTAACTTATAGTTTTCTATATCTTGCATTTTCTAACCTGTCTATTTTCGCTGCCCCTTCCACATCTGTCGCATACAATGCACTTAAGTTTTCTGTTCTTATTAACTAGTGCACAATGTTTTGGCAGTAATCTGTGTTTTGGGTATTACCCTATCTTCCACCTTTAAGCTCTCAAGTTTTCATATCTTGTCTGATGCAGCCCCCAACAATCAGTCTTTCCTTCTCATCCTGTCTGCTAAGTCTCCCCAGACCTGAGGTTGTGGGTGATTTTTCTGAACTCAACCCTTTTTTCTAAACCTCACCAGTCCTTTTCCTTCATCCTCTTCCTTCCCCTTCAACCCCTCTACCAGAATAAGGAGCTACCGGTTCTGAAAGCTTGCAAACTTTAATACCTTTGCATGTGTGTTCTCCTACCACTGCTTGGTGAGTATATATTTTTATCAATCCAATTACATTAAATTACAAACACTTTCACTAATCTGGCCATTCCTGGCACATATGGGTGCCGGATTACTGAGTGTCTGAAATTTATTTTATTCAATTATTTTGTTTTGTATTTATTTTGAAAACATAGGGGATATAGTGTACTGTACTTTATTAAACTGAAGGATACAATTTTAAAACATAGAGGATGTACTTTATTAAATACAAAAATACATTAATTTTCAAAGAAAACTTATTCCTTGAGTGTATACTGTACATAATTATACAGTCGTATGTTCCTAATTTTTAACTGTCGCAATGATGATAGGCGACAGTGGCATGCTTTATCACGCAACCGCTTTACAAGAATTACATCAGTACTGCATGTATCTGGTTGCTGTGTAACATACTCCAGGAAGACCTTGGCAGCTTCAGCACCAGCAGTGTGTGAAATCTTTATGTTCTCTCCTCCTGTGTTCTCTTCTTCATCACTTTCATCATTACTTTCTTGCACACTTTTGATTATTTCTTTACCTGTTAAAGTTTGGTCCATATCACAGTTTTCCTCACTCAGCCACTTAGTAACATCTTCACCATCAATTTCTTCTCCTCCTCGAAGATTGTGGAACACGTCAGTGTACAAAGTAATTAATAATTCTGAATTGACTGACTCATCACTGTCGCTCACTACTGGATTCAACTCATCATCAATGGATGGCCACAATTTTCTTCAGCTCTTCATTATGGTAGTGCAATCAACTTTATCCCATGCTTTGGCTGCTTGGAAAACAACATCATGTTTGTTAATTGCTTTCCATGCCTTCAGCATAGTCTTGATAGAGTCATTTTCACTTTCGGAAGTGGATGTCAATAATGAAGCTTAATTGATTCCAAAATTTGTTGGTCCATGGGCTGAATTAGGGCTGTCACAATAGGTGGGAGAAAGAGTGCTTGTATACCATTGGACTTTATAGAGAAACGTCTGAAGGCTGACTGGGAGCATTGTCAATTATAAGGATAGCTTTCAGTGGAAGCTTTTTCTTCTTTAGCTCTTTTCTTACTGCTGGTACAAATGTTTCATGGAACCATTGAGAGAATATTTGTCTGTCCATCCACACTTTCTTCTGAGCACAACACTGCACTGGTAAAGTATTTATGTCAGTGTGTTGAAAACAACATGGATGTTGGAATTTTCCAATCACCATAAGCAGTAGTTTATGACTCCCATTTGCATTACAACATGCTATTAATGTTACATGCTGTTTCTGTTGTTTGTAACCATGAGCTTCCTTCTCGTTCTTGGCAGCTAATGTTTTTGAAGAAAGCATCTTGTAAAAGAGTCCTGTTTCATCAGCATTACACAAGGCATCTCAGCAGTTAAATCTTCTTTCTCTGTTATCTTCCGTATCTTGCTTACAAACTCATCAGCATCCTTATCTCACCAACTGCGACATAATCGCGTGTACAAACAGTGATCCAATACTGTAAAATGCTTTTTTACTCCAGTCTATGATCACAAATGAATTCTTTAGACGATGACCAGTTTCAGTCTGTAATGACCATCCTCAGATCTTTTTACACCATGTCCTAAAGTGATACGGCCATAATGGCATTGTCAAAATGTTGTCTTGACGGTGCCATTATGGACGTATCACTTTAGGGCATGGTGTGAAAAGATCTGAGGATGGTCATTACAGACTGAAACCGATTGTCGTCTAAAGAATTCATTTGTGATCATAGACTGGAATAAAAAAGCATTTTAGCATCCTTATCGTTAGCTGAGCGACTTTCCCTGGTGACTGTCAGCTGCCAAATGCCATGTAGTTTTTACCCGTTTCATAGCCAACCTTCGCTCGCTGCAAACAAGTTACTATCGCCAAGTTGTTGGTTGAATGCAGCTGCTTTTTCCTTTATAATTGGGCCACTAACTGGAATATCTTTACTGCATTGTTGTATGAACCATCTATAAACAGCTCTGTCCAGTTCTTCATTCTCACTCTTTCGCATGGCCTTCCGTTTTCCCAATTCACTATCCATTTGTGTTGAGTACCGTCGAGTATCACCTTTCTGTTGTCATAAATAGTTGCTCAACCAACACTGAACTCAGCAGCAATGACTTTTTGTGAAGAACCTTGATTTAACTTATCTAAAATTTTGAGTTTCTGCTTAAGGTCTAGCATCATGTGTTTCCTTTTAGAAGAGATGTAAAGAAAGTTACAATTTCAAGTACAGTATATAAAGCATTGGTTAATTAAGCATTGTTGCACACATTAATTCATTGTGCATGTGTTTTTTGATGTGCGTCGGATTACTGAGCGGCCGGATTAGCAAGAGTCTAGTGTACTTTCAGTGATTTACAGTCTCATTTTAGCATCTGATTTTATGATACCTCCCACATTACTGTATTTTACAGGCTATAAGATGAACTTTTTTCTTCAAAAAATTGCCTCCAGAATTCAGGTGTGTCTTATACTCTAAATTAATACAAAAATGTCCAATGTTTGATTTAAAATTCCTACCAGTATTAAAAATGGCCATGTACTCGATGCCATACGAAACCTATCTCTACTGGGAACACTGGATTCAACTGGCAGCAGCAGTGCACCAATGTGACAAACATGAGTTGCAGGGATTTACAAGCTTGCTAACACTGTCTCCTGGGCACCCCACCATCACAAACCCAGAACACTCTCTAGCCTACGATGCCAGTGAACTTGAACTGAAAGTGATGTGTCTCATCAGTAACAGTACAATATTTTGTTTAGTAGCTAATTTTGTAATGGAAAAAATAAAAGGTATTCATAAGATGTGGGCTCTATATTGAAAGTAATAGCATATGGAGAAGAACATGGAAATAGAGCAGCTGAACAATATTTCAGTCCTTCACCAACAGAAAAAACCATTCGCAATTAGTGGACTAGTAAAGAAGAACAGGAAAAGTGAGAAGGCTAAATGTGCAAATAGAGGACTGAATGCAAAATGGCCAAAACTAGAAGATGACATATTGAGATGGATTCAAGGACACTGTGAAAATGGCACTGGAATTAATGCAAATATGATTCAAATACACACACCCACAAGCTAGCACTACGGTGGAATTTAACAGACTTTAAGGGTGGAGTTAGTTGGTGCTACAGATTTATGAAGCGTCATGCAAACCAAAGCCAAAATATCACAGAAAATGCCACAAGAGCAAGAAGATAAAACATATTCTTTCCATCACTTTATTACTCAACACTGACAGAAAATGATTGTGGAACTAAGCCAAATAGTAAATATGAACTTAACCCCTCTGGCATTTGATAGGCCGAGTAACAGAACTATTGCCATGAAAGGAGCTACAACTGTAACTAATGTACTCAATGTTGTTCTTTGGGATGTAGTGCTGACTTTACTAAACTTAATCCAATGGTCATTTTCAAGTGCACAACAATGCCAAAACGTTCTGACATACAACCTGGTGTTGTTGTTCACATACATGACAAGGGTCGGATGGATGAGATTGATATAAAATTATGAATTAAAGTGTGGGAAAGAAGGAAAGGTGCTTTATTGAAGAACAGTTCTCTTCTTGTGCTAAATAAGTTTAGCAGTCACTTAAATAATTCTGTGAAAGAGAAATTGAGACAGGGAAATACAGCGCTTGCTGTTGTCCCAAGAGGACTTATTTAACAACTGAAACCTCTTGATATCTTGATAAATAATTGGAAGAAATGGGTGGTGGATGAAACCCAACTTGAATTCACACCAAAGAGGGCTTTAAAATGACCTGCAATGGAATTGTGGCATAGGTAATGCTCTCAATGGCAATGAAAGTCATCTGCTCACTGTTTAGGAAGTCTGTTAAATTCTGTAAAATCCCTCTGCCACTAGTCTGGGTGTCTGGTTAGCCTCCCAGCACTGAACTCAATAGGAGAGAGGAAACTGAACCATCTCTCACCTTACATTTTGCTTATGAGGGGATAGTCAAAGTTTTAATTATCACCTACAACAAGAAGTAGTTACATAACTAAATTTTTACTTGTTTGCAGTAACACGTATGCAGGCCCGGTATGAAGTGTGACATTACCCAGGCTTTCACAACCATGAAAGACATTCGTGACATTCCTTAGTAAGTAAGTGTTGCGACATCCTGCTGTGGAAGATATTGTTACAATATGTGTAGATTGAAGAATGTCTTGAACCCATAATACCTACAAGACAAAATGTTAAGTGAGCATCTCCACCTACAGTGTGGGGCCGGTTGTTCCTTGGCAGCATGGTTTGGAGGTGTTTAAATGACAAGAAGAAAAATGAAAGGCCATGGCTACAATGAATGCCATGAAAATTGAGACATGATGTTCTGTTAAGAGAAAGTGTAAATACAGAAGTTTTAAAGATTAATTATTTACATCACTCCGTTAGCTTGGCAAAATAATTAGCGCTCTCCTTCAACACCCATCCATGCATAAGGAGGTGAAGTCCTGTAAAGACTGTAACCATTTAGGTGGAACTGAGTAGCAGGGCAACCTCAGCAAACATTAAGAATGGCGACGAGAAAAATTTTTTTGCAGTAGATTTATTGACATCGAACTTGGGAGGGTTACATATCACACACAGAAAATGTAACACTGATGCCATAATGAAGACCATCTATATTGTATTTTTGGAACATACACCACAGTACTGCAGCATACCACTAGAGGAGCCAAAACAAAATGGTACACTCCATTGATAAAGTGAATTACCATGAGGTAATTCATTTTCTGCATTTGATGGAAAACAAAACTGCAACAATCCACATTTCAGGTGTCGCAGATACTTTCAGCATTGTTTGGATGCTGGCGAACAAAGTGGCAAACCACTTCTGTGTTAAGAACAGTGACTCGCTACAGAACTTGATGCCCTCAGTGCTTGAAGACTGCGATATCACAATCAACACATTGGTGAAAAAAGGGAAAATCAGTAATTAATCACGTTTTCAACATCTTACACAGCATTCTGAGCATGAAAAAGGTCATCCCACCAACTGGGGTCCACTGCTGGTCACACCAATTCGAGAACTTCACAGAACCAAGGAACCAGCATACATGCTGCAACTTCCTCAGGCCGATCCAAATGACTTTTTTAACCATCTTATCGTTACAGAAAAGAGCTGGGTGTATCACTGAGACTCTGAGAGAAAGGAGCAAGGTAAGCAATGGAAGGTGCAGAAACATTCATTGTTACGCAAAGAGACGTTGCATGTGTTTTAGGTCTGTAGTGGTGTGCCACTAGCAGATTATGTTCATAAGGCACAAACCAACAGAGGACCATACAACTAAAATCTCCTGATGAGATTACTGGTAGCTGTCCAGACGAAGCATCACAGGAAGGTTTATAAGGGTGTATTTTTGCTCCATGACAGCTCTCCAACTAATTCTGCACAAGACAGTGTCAAACATGCTGCTTATTTGTGCTAATAAATTTTGCCTCATCCCCAAATTCTCCTGACAGGACATCCAGTGACAGCACCTCTTCTTAACAGGAAGTCACAATTTCATTCTCTTCAGTTCCACTATCATTCTTCAAGTGGCCAATACACTTCATTAACTCTCAGTAGTGATTGCTCATATTTGTTCTTCTTCTTCTTCTTCTTCTTCTTCTTCCACTCTCAACACCACACTACTGATTCCAATAGATATTCATTACAAAATTCAACTACTCTGTCCACCTTTTTAGTATTTTGCAGTTACTTATTAACATGCCACTGTTTCATCTACAATAAGATTACTTTTTATTCATGTACCCTGAGGTGGTTTTTAAATTGATCCACTTAACTTCCTTGCTTTACTAGCCCAGTTATTGTATTATGCCCTTTTCAGAATCTGGATTATGTACTTCATCTTTTTCTCTTCTTCCTGATCTCCTTGAATCATACTCATTTTGTCACATCAACTCATGTCTAGTACTTCATATTTCTTCTGTTTTCAACTGCATGTCTACACACTTTTTTTTTGGCATGCCTTGCTACAAAGCATGATTGAACTTCTTTCACTGGTGTGCTTGCTTTCCACTACTCCAACTCTCATTATCATCTCATTGTGGTTCTCTGCCCAGGTCATTGTCCAGTCCTCATTCTCTTAGGCATAACCACTTGTTTAACTTAAAACTTCTGCTTGTCAATCAAAGTTCTGAATGCAGCTCTGTCCTGTAGAATTTTGTTTTTAATACCTATTCCTTGAATATCTTTTTCAATTTCAAGTAACCAATTGTTTTTAATTTTCATTGAGGGGCAAGGCAGAGAATTGCTTTGGTCAGTCTATTGTTGTTCATTCTCCGAATGTGGCCATAAAATTTCAATTTTCTGTTCCTGAAAGTGTAATATTTTCTCCCAATTTTGATACAGCTCATAAGCCTACCTTCTCATCCGCATTCCCTCAACACAAACCAGATCAAAAATTTTCCTCAGTATTTTACTTTCTTCTCTCTCTCTCTCTCTCTCTCTCTCTTTCTCTCTCTCTCTCTGTCTATGACTTACCACCAACAATTACAGTCTGACACATATAACACTTCAGGTTTGACTATTATTACATAATGTTTCAATTTTTTATTGCAAGGCATTGAACTGCTATTGTACCTACTCCATGTAAGTCTGTTAGTGTTTTGTAATTTAATGATTCTTCCTTTGTTTGCATCACGATTTAATCCAGTGGGTTGGATGATTTCTCCAATGTATTCAAATTTGGATACTTTAAATATTTTGCTGCACTGTGTGGACATAGGACGTCCATCTAGGTATCAAGAAGAATTTTCTTTGTCTTGGGTATGTTCTTAAGATATTTTCAATCCACTTTTAGTTGCTGCTACATGAAGTTTTTCTAGGGAATTAATCACCTCTTCTCTGTTGTTTGAAAAGATCACTATACTGCCTGTGTAAGCTAAGCACTGTAAATGAATTTTAGTGTCATGTAGTCTGCTTTTTCCTAAGACCTAATTACTTTTTCTAGTACAAGACTTAAGGGCAAGGAGGATAGTCCAGCACCTCGTCAGACCCCTGTTTTTATATCAAAAAGTTCAGACATTTCGCCTTGGAATTTAACTTTTGAGCTGGTATCAGTTGATGTTTGTTTAATCAATAGTCTTGTTTTTCTCTTCACTGTAAACTCTTCTAGTGTACAATATCCCAGATAAGGAATGTGTGCCTTTTCTGACGATATGCACATTTTGTTTGGTCCAAAAGTTGGCAATAATATGCAGCATTCACAGTATGACATTCACGGAGAAAAATTACAGGAAAAACTCCTCTAAAATAAAAAAAAATAAAAACAGACTGCTGTAATAACCTCCGCATGGAAAGATGGTTTTTGGCTTTGACGGGTGCAGATTCATCCTTTTTGCGCCATTCCGTGCCGATTTTTTTCATTCTGGAGCACACACGATTCATCAAAGGTCACAATCCAGTGCAAAAAATGTTCCTCTTCAGTTTCGTAGCATGTGACTAGCAATTTACACACCTCAAGATGATGAAATTATTGTTCTGTAGTGAAAAGAGAAGGCACACACCTTACGGGCACTTTCCGAAATCCCAGGTTGTCAATAATGATCACCTGAGCACTACTGTAGCTTATGCCAACCTCAATAGCAAATTTTATTCAGTGACCCTCTTCATTAAGCTGGCTAACAATGCAAATGCTGTTCTCACTCATGGTCGTCCTCGGGTGAAGTCTGCGAACTATATTCTCAACTATTTATCATCCTTGTAAAAACTATTTGTGCCATGTGCACATTTGAGTCTTTCTGTGAGTGTTGTCTCTGACAGAGCTGCAAGTCTTTTCCAAATTTTGGATGGTTTTACACCCCCTGTTGTGAGAAACTTCATATAATGGGTTGCACAGCAAATGACAATACCTCTTGCTCTGACTGCAATTCTGACTAAAGAAGCAATGACAGCATTGTAGCTGCGCAGAACACTCACTCAAAACAAAAGCAACAATGAGCAGCAATTGCAGTGCTCTCCATTTACAAAAAGGCATGTAAAATGAACATTATTATTTGTAATGGAGAATTTGTTCCACCTAGGACCTCTTGTAAAACCTGCTTTATATTCACTAGTTAAATGGTTTGCTTGTGCTTCAAGCTTTTTGAGCATTATTTTCACAGAATTTTGTAAGCAAATGCCAACAAAGAAATCCCTCCATACATAGTTATATCTGCTTTATCCCCCTTTTCCTCTAATTATGGCACATTGCCATTCTTTATGGATTGCTTCCTCCAGCCAAATATCTATAAAAACTGGATGAATTTTTAGTTGAGGATTTTACCTACCCATTTTCCACATTTCTGCTACTATACAAGCTGCCTCTGAAACTTTATTGTTTCTAAGTTCATATATTGCTTTGTCATTTTCTTCTACTGCTGGGGGTTCTGAGCCTGTCTTTGGCTCACCTTTTCCAAATATGGATTCAAATGTCAGATACTCACAGTTTAACAGGTCTGTAAAGTAGTTTGCTAAAAGTTTACAATTCTCTTTATTATTTGTTTCCAGAGTCTCATCTGGTCATCTAAAACAGTGACTGTGAGCCTGATATATTGACATTTCTTCTGTGAAAATTCTACAGAAATTCCACATGTTGTTTTTATTGAAGTCTTGCTCTATTTATCCTAGTCTGGTTTTATCAAAATTGTGTTATGAATTGGATGATCTTTGTAGTCTGTTTCTGGAACGTGCTGAATTCGCACCTCTCTTATGTCGTTTTACGGGAATTCCAGTCTTTAATTCTTTGTTCTATGGCCTTGTCACAGATATTAATCCACCACTTATGTTTATGTTTCCTAGGTGGTGAATCATTACTTTGGAGAGCTTGTAGGAGAGTGTCTAAGTTTTGACCAGCCGCAAGATTCTTGGCTGAAGATGTCTGCATGGAAGGTGTGTAAATTTTGTTTCAGAAATTCTGAATCAATTCCTGAATTTATGTTTATTCTCTGTTTGGTTCTATCTGGCTGGAAAGTAACTTTAATTAAATAGAGTTAGTGATCAGATTCAATGACTCCTTTTTTTACTTCCTAGTACCAAATGCAGAAAAGTTTTGAAATCACTTTCAGTTCAAAGGCTTCACATTATTACATCAGCTCTTATCTTCCTGTTCTCTCTCCCTACCTGTAGTTGCCTCTGTTCCCTTTATTGCATCCCTTACCCACAAGCAACAGATTATCAGACATACAGAAGAAATAAATGAGTTCCTTTTTTTTCGTATACCGACCTCTGTACCCCAGTGAACACCGTGTCTGGCTGCTACAAAGAGGATCTGTTTTCAAGTCTTGATACTGCCAGGGATTTTTCCTTGGTGAGACGACTGGAACAGGATGCACTCAAGTTTTGTGATGGCAAATGAGGAGCTACTGGAGTAAGAAGTAACGGCTTCAAGGTCAAGAAAGCTGGCAACGGCTGGAAGAATGGTTTGCCGACCCTACATCCCTCCATACCACATCTGAATTATGCCCCTGGCAGAAAATGACTTCGCTTCTGGTCAGTTCCAAGAATATCATGTGGGGTGGAACATGGAGATTTGTATTTTATACATTGCTTATTTTCATATACAGAATCCACCTAAATTTTAAAAGAATGCCAATAAAACTATAAAACACCAGTTTAAACTTTACATTATGCAGTTGAAAGAAGACCAGATTAAAGTTTATGAGTTACTTGACACAACTACTATTTGTACCATATCTTAAATGCTTACAATTACACCAAATATATTTACTTGGTCTACAGGACACAAATATGTATTTAAAATGAAAAACAATAATTTGAGTTGAAGAATTACAAAGACAGCAAGTGTCTCAATATTAGGCATTTTCAGAACATGCTGGCTTAGTGTAGTTCTAATGTTGTCCATACTATAAGCTTTGCAATAAACTTCAATATTCTTCCACACTCTAAGCACTTGTGTCTCCCCTGAACTCAATTACTACAAACCATTCTAAATTTTTCAATTATTTTTAATGGGGAACTATCTAATCCTGTAGCCCTCTATTTGTGTGATGAAGCAATGCAAAATTAAACTCAATATTCAGACACTGAAATTGGTGTAGTCTGCATCAGAATCACTACTGTGTCTAAGAAACAACTTGTTTGTTTTTAGACAGTCTGAGAAATACTGGCTACAATGACTATGGATTGCATTCGTGTGTCTATCTTCTCAATTTTTCATATAACAAGGCATTCAAAAATCTAATGTGGTTGAGAAAAGAAAAAAACACACAAGTTATTTCTTAATAAATTATAATTATCACGCCAAATACATATTTTCATCTGCACTTACCCATATATGATTCTTAACTTCATGTCAATGTCACAGTCAAATGAGCTTTCATCATCTTAAATGTTTTGCAAAGAGAAAATTAACAGAGCATCTGACAGTACCATGAAATGCATCATTTCAACCAATCAGAATGTTAGTTAAGGAATAAGATAAGAAGTGTAAGATTGTTGGAAAATAATCAATTATCGAAAATATAATTGGATAGATAAAAGACTCACCAACCAGCAGAAGGAGAAAATAATATAAAAGTTTCAGGAATTTCGTATGTTTTCTCCTGGTACCGCTTCAGGAGTAGATTTTTTATCTATCCAATTAAAACAACAAAATAATCAATTTTTGAAAATATACTGCAATTGGACAGATAAAAAATCTATTCACCAAGAGGTAACAGGAGAACACACATTTAAAGGTATTAAAGCTTGCCACCGTTCAAAACCAGTAGCTCTTTCTTCTGGCAGAAGGGTTGAAGGGGAAGGAAGATGGGTGAATGGAAAGTCGCCCAGAGCCACGGATCAGAGCAGACTTACCGGACGTGATGAGACGGAAAGACCGATTGTTAACGACTGCACCAAACGAGATTAAGCATAACTTGTGTATGACAGATTAGAGCCAAAATGTTGTGCACGAATTGATAGGAGTGGAAAGCTAATTGTGCTGTATGTGACAGAAGTTGTAGGGGGGTGGCAGAAAATGAAAGGGTCAGAAAATGAAAGATATAGAGAACTAAAAAGGGAGTGAAGAAGGGAATAGTTACTGTGAAGAAATGCTGAGACCGAAGAAATTAATGTAAATTAAGGCCAGGTGGGTGCTGAGAATGAAGGACACGTGTAGCGACAGCTTCCATCTGCAGAGTTATGAGAAACTGGTGTCTGAGGGAAGAATCCACATGGCACATATGGTGAAACAGACACCAAAGTCCAGACTGTCATGTTTTAGAGCATGCTGTGCAATTGGATATTGCGTGTTGCCAATATATTAACTGATAACTTGGTGGTAGTCATGGAGATGTACAAAACTGAACATTATTTACATAATACCTGGTATAAGACGTGTCACTTCACACGCGGCTCTTCCTTTAATGGTATATGTTTTGCCAATTACAGGGAAGGTATAGGTGGTGGTAAGAGAGAGCATAGGGCAAGTCTTAACGCAATGACGGTCGCAGGGGTAAGAGCTGTAGGGGAGGGAGACATGCTCAGAAGGAGCCTAGGGTCTCACAAAGATATTGTGGAAATTGGGAGGGCAAGCTGATTCACAGAGGAAGACCGCACTACAGTTCCTTCTCTAAATCCTCACACGAACGAAAAAATGGCTGACATCGAAATAAGGGTCCAAGGAATTGAAAAGCAACTGAAATCACTCAACAGAGGCAAGTCCACTGGACCTGATGGGATACCTATTCAATTCTACACAGAGTGCGCGAAAAAACTTGCCCCCCTTCTAACAGCCGTGCACCGCAAGTCTCTAGAGGAACAGAAGGTTCCAAATGATTGGAAAAGAGCACAGGTAGTCCCAGTTTTCAAGAAGGGTTGTCAAGCAGATGCGCAAAACTATAGGCCTATATCTCTGACATCGATCTGTTGTACAATTTTAGAACATGTTTTTTTCTCGCGTATCATGTCATTTCTGGAAACCCAGAATCTACTCTGCAGGAATCAACATGGATTCCAGAAACAGCGATCGTGTGAGAACCAACTCGCTTTATTTGTTCATGAGACCCAGAAAATATTAGATACAGGCTCCCAGGTAGACACCATTTTCCTCGACTTCCGGAAGGCGTTCGGTACAGTTCCGCACTGTCACCTGATAAACAAAGTAAGAGCCTACGGAATAATAGACCAGCTGTGTGGCTGGATTGAAGAGTTTTTAGCAAACAGAACACAGCATGTTGTTCTCAATGGAGAAACGTCTACAGACGTTAAAGTAACCTCTGGTGTGCCACAGGGGAGTGTTATGGGACAATTACTTTTCACAATATATATAAATGACCTAGTAGATAGTGTCCGAAGTTCCATGTGGCTTTTTGCAGATGATGCTGTAGTAGACAGAGAAGTCGCAGCATTAGAAAATTGCAGTGAAATGCAGGAAGATCTGCAGCGGATAGGCACTTGGTGCAGGGAGTGGCAACTGACCATTAACATAGACAATTGTAATGTATTGCGAATACATAGAACGAAGCATCCTTTATTGTATGATTATATGATAGCGGAACAAACACTGGTAGCAGTTACTTCTGTAAAATATCTGGGAGTATGCGTGCGGAACGATTTGAAGTGGAATGATCATATAAAATTAATTGTTGGTAAGGCGGGTGCCAGGTTGAGATTAATTGGGAAAGTCCTTAGAAAATGTAGTCCATCAACAAAGGAGGTGGCTTACAAAACACTCGTTCAACCTGTACTTGATTATTGCTCATCAGTGTGGGATCCGTACCAGGTTGGGTTGACAGAGGAGATAGAGAAGATCCAAAGAAGAGCGGCGCGTTTCGTCACAGGGTTATTTGGTAAGCGTGATAGCGTTACGGAGATGTTTAGCAAACTCAAGTGGCAGACTCTGCAAGAGAAGCGCTCTGCATCGTGGTGTAGCTTGCTGTCCAGGTTTTGAGAGGGTTCGTTTCTGGATGAGGTATTGAATATATTGCTTCCCCCTATTCATACCTCCCGAGGAGATCACAAATGTAAAATTAGAGAGATTCAAGTGGGCACGGAGGGTTTCCAGCAGTCGTTCTTCCCGCGAACACCGTTTGGTGGCTTGCGGAGTATGAATGTAAATGTCAATATAGATGTAGAACCTACTATGGCATTATAGTATGTGTACTTAATTGAATGAAATATGATTTATGAAGAAAATGGCATCGTTAAGAGGTCAAAGATGAAACTAATAATTTTTTATGCTGCTGCATAAATTGGGATTTACATACTTCACAGCAAGAAATCCACTGCATCATCTTCGCTGTCTGACGTAGATGAATCAGACTCGGCAAGATTTATGACTGATTTTTATCCTCATGGTCTCTTCGCGAGATATATGTAGGAGGGAGCAATATACTGCTTGACTCTTCGGTGAAGGTATGTTCTCAAAACTTTAACAAAAGCCGGTACCGAGCTACTGAGCGTCTCTCCTGCAGAGTCTTCCACTGGAATTTATCTATCATCTCCGTAACGCTTTCGCGATTACTAAATGATCCTGTAACGAAGCGCGCTGCTCTCCATTGGATCTTCTCTATCTCTTCTATCAACCCTATCTGGTACGGATCCCACACTGCTAAGCAGTATTCAAGCAGTGGGCAAACAAGCGTACTGTAACCTAATTCCTTTGTTTTCGGATTGCATTTCCTTAGGATTCTTCCAATGAATCTCAGTCTGGCATCTGCTTTACCGACGATCAACTTTATATGATCATTCCATTTTAAATAACTCCTAATGCGTACTCCCAGATAATTTATGGAATGAACTGCTTCCAGTTGCTGACCTGCTATATTGTAACTAAATCATAAGGGATCTTTCTTTCTATGTATTCGCAGCACATTACACTTGTCTACATTGAGATTCAATTGCCATTCCCTGCACCATGCATCAATTTGCTGCAGATCCTCCTGCATTTCAGTACAATTTTCCATGGTTACAACCTCTCGATAGACCACAGCATCATCTGCAAAAAGCCTCAGTGAACTTCCGATGTCATCCACAAGGTCATTTATGTGTATTGTGAATAGCAACGGTCCTATGACACTCCCCTGTGGCACACCTGAAATCACTTTTACTTCGGAAGACTTCTCTCCATTGAGAATGACATGCTGCGTTCTGTTATCTAGGAACTCTTCAATCCAATCACACAATTGGTCTGATAGTCCATATGCTCTTACTTTGTTCATTAAAAGCTGTGGGGAACTGTATTGAACGCCTTGCGGAAGTCAAGAAACATGGCATCTACCTGTGAATGGCCCTCTGAGTCTCGTGGACGAATAGCGCGAGTTGGGTTTCACACGACCGTCTTTTTCGAAACCCATGCTGATTCCTACAGAGTATATTTCTAGTCTCCAGAAAAGTCATTATACTCGAACACAATACGTGTTCCAAAATTCTACAACTGATCGACGTTAGAGATATAGGTCTATAGTTCTGCAGATCTGTTCGACGTCCCTTCTTGAAAACGGGGATGACCTGTGCCCTTTTCCAATCCTTTGGAATGCTACGCTCTTCTAGAGACCTACGGTACACGGCTGCAAGAAGGGGGGCAAGTTCCTTCGCGTATTCTGTGTAAAATCAAACTGGTATCCTATCAGGTCCAGTGGCCTTTCCTCTTTTGAGCAATTTTAATTGTTTCTCTGTCACAGATATGTCCTTCTTCATTCCCTGATTTACACTTCTAACAGTGTTTGGTTAAAATCTGGAAATCTATTACCTTTCCAGTCCCCACACTGATCATCATAGAAACAGAATTCTTACAACTGTAGCCGCACTTCTGCCAAGTGCCATCAAAAGCTACTGGTATATCAGTCATACCATCATTTATTTCAACAGCTTCGTTTGCAGCATCCTTCATTGACTCACATACAACAGATTCCACAGCAGCTCCAATAAATCCTGCATACTTGTTGATTTTACAAGGTGGGCGTGGCATATTCATCACGGCACACATTGTTTCTGCTGCAGTGTGTTCTTTGCCAATAGCTCTCAATCAATAAGCCACCTAACATTTACTTCAATATAATTATCTTTATACTCATCAGAATTCCAAAATGAATGAGTATATTTGCAACTGGTACAATTAATGATATGTTTCCTGGCTAGTCCATTTGATACCTCACTGTCTTCAAGTATACTAACTGGCCCTCCACATATAATACAACACACACATTCACCTAACATCCTTATTTATTTATTTATTTATTTATTGTTCCGTGGGACCAAATTAAGGAGAAGTCTCCATGGTCATGGAACGAGTCAATACATGAAATTATAACACGATATTAGAAACAGATATAATGAAATATAAAAAAAACATATTCAGGTGACAAGTCGTAAGTTTAAATGAAGACAATCAACAATGTAACACTGGAATTTGCTTAATTTTTTAGCTCTTCCAGGAGCTCCTCGACAGAATAGAAGGAGTGAGCCATGAGGAAACTCTTCAGTTTAGACTTAAAAGAGTTTGGGCTACTGCTAAGATTTTTGAGTTCTTGTGGTAGCTTATTGAAAATGGATGCAGCAGAATACTGCACTCCTTTCTGCACAAGAGTCAAGGAAGTGCATTCTACATGCAGATTTGATTTCTGCCTAGTATTAACTGAGTGAAAGCTGCTAACTCTTGGGAATAGGCTAATATTGCTAACAACAAACGACATTAAAGAAAATATATACTGTGAGGGCAATGTCAGAATTCCCAGATTTTTGAATAGGGGTCGACAAGAGGTTCTCGAACTTACACCACATATAGCTCGAACAGCTCGATTTTGAGCCAAAAATACCCTTTTTGAATCAGAAGAATTACCCCAAAAAATAATACCATACGACATAAGCGTATGAAAATATGCGAAGTAGACTACTTTCCGTGTTGAAGTGTCACTTATTTCAGATACTGTTCTAATGGTAAATAAAGCAGCATTTAGTTTCTGAACAAGATCCTGGACATGGGCTTTCCACAACAGCTTACTATCTATCCAAACGCCTAGGAATTTGAACTGTTCCGTCTCGCTTATAATATGCCCATTCTGTCTGATCAAAATATCGGTTCTTGTTGAATTGTGAGTTAGAAACTGTAAAAACTGAGTCTTACTGTGATTTAGCATCAAATTATTTTCCACATGCCACGAACTTATTTCATGAACTACATTATTTGTTACTGTTTCAATATTACACACAAGATCCTTCACTATCAAGCTGGTGTCATCAGCAAACAGAAATATTTTTGAATCACCTGTAATACTAGAAGGTATATCATTTATATAAATAAGAAACAGCAGTGGCCCCAGCACTGACCCTTGGGGAACGCCCCACTTAACAGTGCCCCACTGGGACTGAACATCACTACCACTCTCAATATTGCGGAGAATTACCCTCTGCTTTCTGTTCTTAAAGTAAGAGGCGAACCAATTGTAAGCTACTCCCCTTACTCCATAATGGTCCAACTTCTGCAGTAATATTTTGTGGTCAACACAGTCAAAAGCCTTCGTTAAATCAAAGAAAACACCTAGCGTTCGCAACCTTTTATTTAATCCGTCCAAAACCTCACAGAGAAAAGAGAATATAGCATTTACAGTTGTTAAACCATTTCTAAAACCAAACTGAACATTTGACAGCAAATTATGTGAATTTAAATGCTCCAGTAACCTTGTATATACAACTTCCTCGATAACTTTAGCAAACACCGATGGCATAGAAATAGGTCTAAAATTGTCAACATTATCAATGTCTCCCTTTTTATAAAGTGGCTTCGCTACCGAGTACTTTAATCGGTCAGGAAACCGACCACTCCTAAAGGAAAAGTTACAGATATGGCTGAGAACTGGGCTAACTTACATAGAACAATACTTCAGTATTCTGCTAGATACCCCGCCATATCCATGAGAGTTCTTGGTCTTTAGTGATTTAATTATTAACTCAATCTCCCTCTTGTCAGTATCATGGAGGAGCATTTCAGGTAACAGTCTCGGAACACTTTTTTCTAAGAGCGCTATATGATTCCCTGTTGGGACAAGGTTTCTATTTAGTTCACCTGCTATATTCAGAAAGTGATTATTAAATACTGTACATATATGCGACTTATCAGTAACACGGACATTCCCACTACGCACTGATTCTATATCCTTGACCTGTCTCTACAGACCAGCAACTTCCTTTACGACTGACCATATGGGTTTAATTTTATCCTGAGGCTTAGCTATTCTATCTGCATACCACATACTTTTTGCCTTCCTAATAACATTTTTAAGCACCTTACAATACTGTTTGTAATGGGCTGCTGCATTTAGATTTTGACTGTTTCTAACGTTTTGATATAACTGCCACTTTGTTCTACAAGATATTCTTATCCCTCTAGTCAGCCACCCAGGTTGCCTGTTTGTGCTTGTACCCTGTTTTAAACGTTCTAACGGAAAGCAACTTTCAAAGAGCATGAGAAAAGTCTTGAGAAAAACATTATATTTATCGTCTACTGTATCAGCGCTATAAACATCTTGCCACTATTGTTCCTTTATAAGGTTTACAAAGGTCTCTACAGCAACTGGATCAGCTTTCCTGAACAGCTGATGACACGTGTTGCAGCATAAAAATCTTTTAAAGTTAAAATTTGCGCATCATGATCTGAAAGGCCATTCACCTTTTTGCAAACAGAATGCCCTTCTAGTAATGAGGAATGAACAAAAATGTTGTCTATGGTTGTTCTAATGTTCCCTTGCACTCTCGTTGGAAAGAATACGTTTTGCATAAGATTATATGAATTAAAGAGGTCTACCAGCATCCTCTTCCTTGCACAATCACTTATAGAATTAATATTGAAGTCACCACATATAACTAACTTTTTGTATTTCCTATAAAGTGAACCAAGAACCTCCTCTAGCTTTAGCAAAAATTCTGTGAAATCGGAGTCTGGGGATCTATAAATAACAACAGTTACAAGTTTAGCTCCGTTAAATTTAACCACACCTGCACAACATTCAAACACCTTTTCAGTGCAGTACTTTGAAACATCAATTGACTCAAATGCGATGCCGTTTTTCACATACATGGCTACTCCCCCACACCACAAAGAGCTCCTCGAAAAGCATCCAGCCAACCTGTATCCTGGTAAAGGAAGCCTCTGAATTATCTCCTTATTTAAGAAGTGTTCAGATATACCAATAATTTCAGAGTCAACATCTATAAGCAGTTCACTAACTTTATTCTAATACCTTGTATATTTTGATGAAATATACTAATTCCCTCATTACTCGGATACCTAAGCTTTGTCAAAAGTGATTCCCTTGTTAGAGAGACTTCCCTTAAGCAGGAATACCTATCAGCTGACTTCAATCTAAAAAAGGTGCAGCTCTAACACCCACTACTGCAGGAATTTTCCCATGAGTGATCCCACCAACCCCACCTATGCTGTCACCTATAAGCTTTGCCAACCTCCCCTTCCCATACCTGTTGAGGTGCAGGCCGTGTCTAGTGAAACCCGTCCTGCTGATAGACTCCACCGACACCACTGAAATGTGACCCATGCTTTCTGTCATCAGCACACCCCCAAGTCTCATGTTATTACGCCTGACGGCTGTATTAAGATGAGGCCGATCGTGACGCTGAAACAGTTCCACGAAATGCACATTCGTGTTGCCAGTCTGAGTGGCTATATTTTCCAGGCCACCATCTATGATATACTCCCCATCCCTATCAATACTATTACCAGCCCCACCCACAATCACTACCTGATCCTCTTTAGTAAAATCCCTACATAACCCCCCTATGTTAACAGTCACCTGAGCCAACCCTGCATTAGGCTTCACAATGCTGGTGACCTGGTACTCACTCCCCAGCACTTCCTGCAACTGCTGGCCTTGTTAGGATGAGTAAATCTATCAGAATATAACCTAACCTACCATTTACATCACTTTTGTTTTAAGAAAACTGTGTATCGAAATATTTTATTTTAATCTTTGAAGCACTAATGGGTGTTTCTCTAGATACTGATGAGTTTGCCTGTTTATCATTGTCTGTAACTTCACACACCACATGTTGAACACAATGTTTCCCTTTATTCGAAAATCTATTACCATGAAACACGTTTCTTAAAAACACTTCTTTTGACATTATAATTTACTTTTTGAAAGATTTACCAATTATTGGTCACTTTTCCTCAGAAAAACGTTAGCACTTTGACATATGACACATGTTTATACTATGAAATGATACAACACTGTTTTTGACAGTGCTACCAATACAAAAACATAATTTAATCTTTATAACACAGCATTATATATAAAAAATTACCAATTGTATTAGATCTTGAAGTAATGCACATAAAAATTTTAACATTTTCAACTGGTGTAGATTAAAAATATGAAATAAAATGCTTTCAATATGAATTTATAAGTAATATGTATGTCATTTTTATCAGAAAATTTTAAATTTTATAATAAGATTAAAACCCGAAAATGCGAAATAAAAAATAATTCCCGTTCGAACTCCCCTTAAATATATATCGAAAGCATAAGCAAATGGGAAATAGGTGAGATATATCCGTCACAGTAGACAAGAAACTCGAATCCACCAAGATAGAAATTGAAGCTGCATGTGAAATTGTTTGGGCAATACTCAGTATAAGGGGTGGGCAGAAAATGATAACTGGTTCCTATCGCCCACCAGACTTCAGAGAAAACCTCAGTTCACTCATACGTAAGTTCCCCAATCATACTGTGACCACTGGTGGAGACTTTAATCATCCAACAATTAATTGGGAAAATTGCAGTTTGTTATTGGTGGAAGTGAAAAGACATGCTGTGAAACTTTACTAAATGCCTTCTCTGGAAACCACCTAGAACAGATAGTTGGAATGCCACCATGATAGAAACACATTGGATCTAATGGCAACAAATAGACCTTATATCTTTGAGGATGTCCATATCAAAACTGTTATCAGTGACCATGATGTGGGTGTGGTAACAATGATTACTCAAGTACAAAGGACAAATAAAACAAGCGGAAAGATATATATGTTCAGTAAATTAGATAAAAACTCAGTAGTGTCATACCTCAACTTTCAGCACAGGTCAGGAGCATGCAGAATAACTCTGGCTCAAGCTTAAAAGAATAATTACCATGCACTGGATAAATATGTATGCAGTAGAACAGTTCATATTGGAGGGACCCTTCATGGTATACAGTCACTGTAAAGAAACTTCTAAACCATCAAAACTACTCCCTTGTTGTTGTTGCGGTCTTCAGTCCTGAGACTGGTTTGATGCAGCTCTCCATGCTACTCTATCCTGCGCAAGCTTCATTATCTCCCATAATACATGTAAAACAAAGCATGGGACAAAGTTAAATAACACACTGTTTGTCTGACAAGAGAGTAAGGCATGAAGCCTTGATGACTAACACTGCAGAGTATTGTCAAATGATCTTTCACAAAACCCATAGAAATTCTGATCATATGTTATAACTGTTAGTAGCACTGAAGTTAGTGTCCAGTCCCTAGTGAATGAGACAGGAACTGAAATTGAGGGTAGCATAGAAAAAGCTTAAACTCTTAACTTCATTTTCAAATGTTCCTTTACCAAGGGAAACCTAGGAGAATTGGCCAAATTTAATCCTCCTACCACCGAAAAGATGAATCAAATAAGTATTAGTATCAGTGGTGTTGCGAAACAACTGAAATCGTTAAAACTGAACAAAGCTCCAGGGCCCAATGGAATCGCTATCAGGTTCTATACTGAATTTACAGTTGAGTTAACCCCTCAACTAACTATAATCTATCATAAATCCCTTGAACAAAAGACAGTGTCCAGTTCTTGGAGAGGACAAAAAAAAAAAAAAAAAAAAAAAAAAAAAAAAAAAAAAAAAAAAAAAAAAAAAAAAAAAAAAAAAACACCATAGGTCATACCCACCTACAAGAAGGTGGTAGAAGTGATCCCCAAAACTACCGTCCAATATTCTTGACATTGATTTGTTGTAGAAACTTAGAATGTATTCTGAGCTAAAAACTAATGAATTACCTCCATGGATTCCCAAAGTATCGATCATGTGAAACCCAATTTTCACTTTTGGCACATGATATACAGGAAGTATTGGATCAAGGCAGGCAGGTAGATAAAGTATTTCTTAATTTACGAAAAGCATTTGACCCAGTACCACACCTATTCTTATTGTCGAAAGTATGATTGTATTTGGTATCATGTGAATTATCTGACCAGACTAAGGACTTTTCAGTAGGCAAGGCGCAGTATGTTATACCGGAATAGAATCTTCTTCAGATGTAGAAGTAACTTCCAAGTGCTCCCCAAGTTAGCATTGCTGTTGATGTTTTATATTAATGACCTTGCAGACAATTTTAATAGTAGCCTCAGACGTTTTATAGATGCAGTTATATATAATGAACTTCTGTCTGAAAGAAACTGCATATACATCCCGTCAAATCATGGTAAGATTTGAAAGTGCTTCAAAGACATGCAACTTGCTTTAAATGTTCAAAAATACAAAATTTTGCACTTTACAAAATGAAAGAAACCTAGTATCCTATGAATATAATATCAAAGAGTCACAGCTGGAATTGGCCTATTCATACAAATACCTGGAGGAATATGAAATGGAATGGAAAGGAATGCTTACATAGATTCAGTCATGGGTAGCAGGTGATAGACTTCAGTTTAACTGGTAGAATACTATGGAAGTACAATCGGCCTACAAAGGAGATTCCTTATAAATCACTCCTGTGACCAGTTCTAGAACATTGCTCAAGAGTGTGGGACCCGCACCAAATAGGACTAACACAGGATACTGAAAATATACAGAGATACTGAAGAAAATAAACTTGCAGACACGTAAAGATAGACATAAACTATCCCGAGAAAGTATACCAACAAAGTTTCAAGAATGGGCTTTAAATTAGGACTACGAATATACTACTACCTACTACCTACATATCACCCATGTAAGGATTGTGAAGAAATGATTAAAATAATTACAACACAAACACAGGTACTCAAACAATCATTCTCCCCGCACTCCAGACATGAATGGAATGAAAGAAACTGTAATAACCAGCGCAATGGGACATCCCCTTTGCCATGCACTTCACGGTGGTTTTCAGAGTACAGATGTAGAAGAAACAGACCCGATCTTCTCAATAGTGGCAGTATAGAGACAAGGATTAGTGATCATTATGACACCACAGTTTTTTTCTTAAAAAAATCACAAATGATGGATGCATAAGAATTATGTGCACAGTTTAAATTTATTGTGAATTGTGGCACAAAGAAGTATGTGCCAAGCAAGTGGATTAAGGTTGGAAAAGACCCGCTGTGGTTTCATAACAAAATTCTGAAAACCACTGAGGAAGCAGGGATTGTTGTACTCTCGGGCTGAAAAAGGTAAAAGATTGGGGCTGCAAAATTGCAGACCCATATCTGCAACATCAGTATGTTGGAGAATACTTCAACATATTCTAGGTTCAAATGTAATATATTTCATTGAGACAGAAAATATATTGTACATAAATCAGCATGGATTTGGAAAGCAACACTCATGTGAAAACACTACTTGTCTTTTTCTCAGCTGATATCCTGAAAAGCATGGATGAAGAGTAAAAGGCAGATTCCATACTCCTAGGTTTCTGGAAAGCGTTTGACCCAGTAACCCACAGCAGACAGCTAACGACGGTCCAAGCATACAAAATATGTTCCCAAATACGTCAGTGGCTCCAAGACCTCTCAAGTAATAGAAACCAGAATACTGTCCTGGACATCAAGTATTCATGAGAGACAAGGATATTGTCAGGAGCGCCCCATGGAAGTGTGATACAACAAAAGTCTGCGGATGATGTTCAAGTGTATGAGAAAGTGTCCTCACTGTGTGACTGTGAGAGCCTACATATTTACATATTAGTAATACTCAATACTAGAAAATGTCTGCTTGTGTCTGTGTATATACGGATGGATATGTGTGTGTGTGCGCGAGTGTATACCTGTCCTTTTTTCCCCCTAAGGTAAGTCTTTCCGCTCCCGGGATTGGAATGACTCCTTACCCTCTCCCTTAAAACCCAAATCCTTTCGTCTTTCCCTCTCCTTCCCTCTTTCCTGACGAGGCAACCGTTGGTTGCAAAAGCTAGAATTTTGTGTGTTTGTTTGTGTGTCTATCGACCTGCCAGCGCTTTTGTTCGTTAAGTCTCATCATCTTTCTTTTTAGATATATTTACATATTAATAATGACTTCTTTATTATTTCATTTCATATTTGCACAAAACTAAAGCACTCTTCTGTCACATCACTAAATCGCAGACTAAAGATTACATTTGGAGGTGACTTTGATTGGTGAATTTTTACCAGTTAAAGTAGATTCCACTTGACAGCAACATAATGTGGGATTAATGTTTATATAATACAGATTTCTGAGTTACGCTTGATATGAGGTGATTTTCTGTGTTAATCTAAGCTCAAATGCTTTATACAGTGGCTCCATGTGTTGCAATATTTAGAAATTCTTTACTGTTGTCCCCAACATTACTCCACCTCATAACTTGAAGTCCCAAATCCAGGTTGTGTGCCTCATGCTCTGTGTCAATAAGATTTATTTATCAATTGCATTCACAATTACACATGTCCTTTACTTTTATGGAATGTACTGTATACACTAAAACGTGACTGACTCTTGTGTAACGTGGTAAGCAATACAAATTTCAGCCAGTGCCACCTTTTGTACAATCAACTGTACACCACAATACATAATATTTCAATGTTTAGTCTTCAATGTTTAGTCTTCAATGTTTAGTCTTCAATGTTTAGTCTTCAATGTTTAGTCTTCAATGTTTAGTCTTCAATGTTTAGTCTTCAATGTTTAGTCTTCAATGTTTAGTCTTCAATGTTTAGTCTTCAATGTTTAGTCTTCAATGTTTAGTCTTCAATGTTTAGTCTTCAATGTTTAGTCTTCAATGTTTTCTTATGTGTTTCCTTTACTTACTGCTTATCATTAATGTTTTCAATTATATGTTTACTTCACTGTCAAAGATAGTAATTTTTATGTTTTTGCATCTCATTCTTCATAGGAAATATTTCTTTAATGATGCTGAACAGCACAGTATCCACTTTGATCATAGCAGTCAGTTATAGTCTGATAATGACCTTTTAAGCCAAAAATCAATAAGCTACATAAACTAATACTATAGGTCACCCATAATTGTGTGCTTTTCATTTGTAATTAGGAATGTGATCTATTAAGGAAGAACCAATTTATTTTGACTGAGACAATGATGTTCTACAGTTACAACAGTTACAACAGAATAATCCACGTGTCAAATATTTTACATTACCAACAGAATGACTATACAATCGAAAATCAGTTTAAGAGCTTAGTGTATCTTCTCTCATGACTTTATGCATACCGGTATTATGAGAGCAATGTGTGGTTTTTCTCGTTTCCATAATTTCAGTACACACAGCACCATAAGAGATGATTCATGAGGCTGTCTAACTGATGTTCCTTTACAGGACTATGACTACTCTCAATGTCAAACCTTTGATCCATCAGCTGTTGCATTTAAACTGTGACATGCTCTAAGCTGCTTTACAATGTTTTGAAAGCAGTTTCCTTGGTCTAAACTGATAGTGAACTATTACCCTACCTCAGACAGTAACTTGGCAAAAATGATGACTTCTGTGAATATGTAAATGTAACAATGGAAAGTGCAGGATGAATTGTTTCTAAGAAAATTTGTGAAAATATTTCTCTCAAGTGAAGACTCATATGAGACTGCAAAGCAAATGGTGAATAATACAAACAAGTACAAAACGGAAACTTTCGAAATGTTGAAAGTGAGATGGGTATACGGGTAGCTAATGATGTGCTGAATCAGACTGGGGAAAAAGAAATTTTGTGGGATTACTCAATTATTTTTCTTTTTAAAGAAAGGGGGTTGGTGGGCTGTAGGGCGCATCTTAGAGCATTCAGGAAAAGTTAATTTGGTAACAAAGGCAAGTGAGGAAAAATAAAAATCATAGAGGAAAACCAAGGCTTCTGTTCAAGTATATTTTGGTTACAACATTTATCCACAGATGAAGAGATCTGCCCAGGATAGACTAGCATGAAAATTGTCTCTAATCCATTTTCGAGTTGACTACAGCACATTCAGCTGACTATTCTATTTTTCTGTACAATATTGCCACAGCCAAAATAGTCTTCACCAGGTGCTGTGACCAATGGTCTTAAGACATATCCAATGTCTAGGCTCCAACTATATCTTAGAAATCACCACAAAGAACACATTAATTTATGGGCTGTTACATTCAATTTTAATGACAATGTGGTTCCCCAGATCCACATATCCAAACTGTGTTTACAGACATTTGCAGGTATATAAAATGTGCCCATACCTCTCCTTATTTGATGATGGTCACATAATCCTATCTTTACAGATAGTATACTAGTTACTTTAAGTTTGTACTGGATCCACTGCAAACGGTTCAGTAGACTCTTCATCACTGTTGATGTTGCTGATGATAATTGTCAACTGACTTTCTACATTCATTTCTTTTGGTTTTCTAGGAAACTGTCATCTACTTCACTAGATTTATCTTCATGTAACACATGGTCTCTCAGTATTTCCTATTTATGAGTGGCATATAAATCCTATATTAAAATATAGTTCATATCACCTTCAGATTAATGCTGGTTAAGAAAGATGAGTGAATTAGCAATTAAATGCTGACAGAACAGCAAACACATTGTTGTTTCCATACAAACTGAAGCATAAATCAGCTGTGACATGTTGTTTAATGTGTCATGTGCAACAATGATAAAATACATTTTTTCAGTTAGGTGGCATATATAAGCAAATGTGAACATCAGTTGTTCTAATTCCCTTCTTTCAGAGGCAGGCAAAGTGATGTATTCATATTCAGTGTTGGTAAAACTATAACTTAACAAAATCAGTCACTAATATGCGGTCACGATCTATTTTGCAAGCTGCCAACTCAGTCTACATTTATACTAATAATACTTTAAACACTTTCATTGCAATTATGTAGAATGAATTTGTAGATGTACGTGAAATGGCAGGAGTGAAAGAATGCTGAATCACAGGAAGAGAATCCAATTTACAACTTTTTACTGAAGTACATAATTTGCAAACCCCGGAAAAATTCATGAGAGATACTTATGCAAACAGATATTCAGTTTATGCCTTTCTCAACAGCTTTAAGACAGCCATGACAACCCCTTGGTGACAAAGAGTGCAAATACGAGTGAAAGCAGGAGTTAAAGTTACTCAATTTAGATGGTTGAAGTAACATGTAGCAAACTATAACAAAGAGAAACAGAGTTTTGATTTTTTAATGGTTTACAAACATAATTTATTATTGAATCTACTTATTTGCTAGACCTCACTGAAGAAAAAAGATAGGCCCAGGGTATACAAATGTGTAAACAAATGCACAAAATTCGTATAATGTTTCAAAAAATATATTCACTATGGACATAAAAAAAGATGACTAGACAGGATGGCTGAGAGCACATTCAGTTCTGATTTCCAATTAAAAAAATGCTCTGCTGGCATATTATTTTCAGTTCTCTCTGCTTCACTCTAATGAGGATTTTGAGCAAGTAATCCTATAGAAAGTGAATGAACTGTAGAGCCTGGGTACATGAGGTTTAGTAGTATTTCTTTAGCGATCTCACCAATCTGACAATTACTGATATGTCTTATCATTATCATATTCCTCGAAACAGTTAACAAATATTTCTGGCTTTGTGTTTGGATACATTTCTGGCTTTATGTCAAAAAGACAGATCATCTGCATAACACAAGACACAAGAAAAGTTTTTAAAAGAAATAATTATGAGAAAAAAGGTCTTCATTTGACTGCAAATTTTCACTACTCTGTACACAACAATACAAATCTGGCTAAAAGAAAGAGAGAGGAATAACTCATGCAATAGCTTGGTGATGGAGAAAGAATCACCTGCAGTTCTGCACTCCAGCTGCTACTAGACTCCACTAAGCTGTGAACAAGCTGGCACCAATCCTTGCAGGTTGCCAAAAGGGAATTATGGGTATCAATTTTGAAATGTTTTACACAGATTTAAATATTTTAAACAAATAATCTTTGTAAAATTCGGAAAGTTTATTTTTCTCCTCCCCCCAGAAATGTTGAGTGTGCAATAGGAAAATTTTAGAAATGTGTTTGAAAGAATGCAGTTAGGGACTACTATTTACAGCATACCATAATTAATTATAACTTCATTCCCTTATTATAGTGAAGAATACGGCTATATCTGACACACTCAATGCAGGATGTTTTTATTTGTTTAACTCCAATATTACTCAATTAATTGCTTAAAAGACATGCCAAGTATAAAATAACAGCCACATGAAATTAAGAAAGATTGTACATCATTTGATTTAAAGTAAAACAAAACACAGTGTAAAACTGGATGCAATCACTGCTATCTAAACATCCATTCAGATTAGTCTGTTGTTCTTCTCAGTCTGCAGAAACTATTAAAAATATTTGTAAATGTAAGCATACATCTTCACAACAATATTGCTTACAACAACTGGAGATATTTTCCTCTGATATTGAACCAACACAGAGACACACTGACAACTTTTCTCAAAAGAATTTTTGGCAAATCTGTTATTAAGTTTCTTTACAACCAGAACAGTTCTGCAATTAACTGGCTATTTACAGTGTGACACCACACGGGAATGAAAATAGACTCATTTTGGTACTTACCACTCCCTGGAAGCATTAAAGAAGGAAAATTACGCATTATTCTCTAAAAATAACAAATGTTAATTTTACACCTAGTAGCCACAGCAGCAGCAAATTAGAGGTCATAATATAGTAATAATAATATCTCAAGAGAAGCTGCTAATGTAACCTTTCTGATGGTCTGTCTGTTTTCATGACTGGGCCATTTCATGTTAAGTCATCTAATTTCAGAAAAAGTTCCCACATGACCATCACAGATTTTGCTGAAATTTTGTGTGAACATTTTGCATATGTTCCCAATGAACACTGGTCAAGTTTTACTTTCACCAGTTTAATACTTGCAGAGATATAGTCATTTGTTTGACCCCATGCGCAAACAGTATAATATCCGTTGACCCGTACAAGCCGCTGGAAGAGTGTGATCGGTTCAACTGCCTTTCTATTGTTATTGGTTTAAAGTGAAGATATATCACGAGGTGGTGTGTTTCGCCTGTGTGGGCGAAACATTTATTCTGTGACTTAAAAAGAGTTGCTCCATGGCAAGCAAAGAAAAGTAGGAAAAGCTGAATGTGAGGGGACTTTGTTACGAGACAGGATAATGAGAGGACATGTAGGAAGTGTGTGCAATGAAACAGCCATTGTTAGACACCATTCTGGATAATTTGTGTATTTTGACATTCACAAGTGATATGTAATGTTAATGTGGAGTTCAGTAATGATCATAATACAGTCTGTTGCATTTAATATTATCAGTTTGAAAACATTAAATTCTTCTTTTGAGCAGTAAAAAACTGTGTGTGTGTGTGTGTGTGTGTGTGTGTGTGTGTGTGTGTGTGTTTTCGCTAAGTTTGAGACATAATATTTCTGGCAATATTTTCTTGAAAGAAACAAAATTGTATAATCTTGTATGACTTTCAATGTTTTCTTAAATGAAATAGTAAAAAAAGGATTCCATAAGCAATTGGCATATGTAATATTTGAAGCAAAGTCCGACTAAAAAATAGACACAAAAAAAGTGAAGTTAGCTTTTTCTATCTTCGGAAATAATTGCAAGATACACCTGAAACTTTGCACTTACTAACATATCAATACAAGGGCTTATAATACAAAATTTCATTCTCCTATAGCTTTCCAATAGTTTACAAACTAAGGGCAAAGTTTTCTAAAAATGCCAAAAATGGCTATTTTGACCAACTTTTATAAAAAAGTTGTCTTCTGCAACTCTTTTAAACCATTTTCATTAGAAAGACCATATCCTAAACCATCTAGAAATTATAATTAGTTTTGCAGTGAGAACATTTAAGGCCCTAAAAAAGAATGAGAAGGTGGAGGTTCATTGAAAATGGGTCCATATTCAGCTGGTACTCAAATTAAAAATCTGACATATTTTGCTATGTTTTACAGTTGTTCATTGCTCTCTGTGGAAAATAATATCAAAAGGCCTTATAATTAGGAAACGAGAATAAAAATGAAACAGAATATGGGATCCAATAAAAAGACTAGTTTCCTCTTTTTGTAGATCAAATAATTTGACGTAATCACATTTGAAAAGTGCAATTTTTGGGTTCTGTCTTATCAAAATTTCTTCCCAAACAAACCCATCAGTGACATCATCTGGCCAGCAGTATCATTCTCCTCATGACATTCTACAGTTAATTAATGAACACGTAAAAATTCAAGTATCCTGAAGTAAATACAAGCTTAGGATCCTAAGAGAAACCTCTTCTAGCTCTGGCCTCAAACTCTTCCAGAAATGTATCATTAGCTCGGGATCCTGTGTAAAGAAACCCTATCAGGTTTGGAAAACTGTGGTAAAGAAAATCCCCTGTGGCTGCTGTTGGCACAGCTATAAGAAGTGATCCCTATGGTGATGGGATAGCTGGTTTTCTCACTTTTAAAGGAACCAGAAGTGGTTAAACTCCATCAAAATTTACACAAAGTGACAGTGGTGTGAAACCTGCAGGATGTTAATGTGATGTGTGCCGCTGCTGTTAGGCAACAATTTCATACCATGAGCTCCACTGCCTTGGTAATATACAGAGTTAAACTGTGAAGTTTATAACAAGTTTGATTCTGTAGTTATAGCAGTATATTGCGATGAGTCATGACAGAAGACACCCCCTTTTTTAAGTTTTTTGAGTTATTCAGACTTGATCTCACTTTCTAGTCATCACGACTTTTGATCTTGTCTTCCTCTGAGACTACTAAACAACTGTTGTTGTTGTGGTCTTCAGTCCTGAGACTGGTTTGATGCAGCTCTCCATGCTACTCTGTCCTGTGCAAGCTTCTTCATCTCCCAGTACCTACTGCAACCTACATCCTTCTGAATCTGCTTAGTGTATTCATCTCTTGATCTCCCCCTACGATTTTTACCCTCCGCGCTGCCCTCCAATACTAAATTGGTGATCCCTTGATGCCTCAGAACATGTCCTACCAACCGATCCCTTCTTCTGGTCAAGTTGTGCCACAAACTTCTCTTCTCCCGAATCCTATTCAACACTTCCTCATTAGTTATGTGATCTACCCATCTAATCTTCAGCATTCTTCTGTAGCACCACATGTCAAAAGCTTCTATTCTCTTCTTGTTCAAACTATTTACCGTCCATGTTTCACTTCCATACACGGCTACACTCCATACAAATACTTTCAGAAATGACTTCCTGACACTTAAATCTATACTAGATGTTAACAAACTTCTCTTCTTCAGAAACGCTTTTCTTCCCATTGCCAGTCGACATTTTATATCCTCTCTACATCGACCATCATCATTTATTTTGCTCCCCAAATAGCAAAACTCCTTTACTACTTTAAGTGTCTCATTTCCTAATCTAATACCCTCAACATCACCCGACTTAATTCAACTACATTCCACTACCCTCGTTTTGCTTTTGTTGATGTTCATCTTATATCCTCCCTTCAAGACACCATCCATTCCATTCAACTGCTCTTCAAAATCCTTTGCTGTCTCTGACAGAATTACAATGTCATCGGCGAACCTCAATGTTTTTATTTCTTCTCCATGGATTTTAATACCTACTCCAAATTTTTCTTTTGTTTCCTTTACTGCTTGTTCAATATACAGATTGAATAACATCGGGGATAGGCTACAACCCTGTCTTACTCCCTTCTTAACCACTGCTTCCCTTTCATGTCCCTCGACTATTATAACTGCCACCTGGTTTCTGTACAAATTGTAAATAGCCTTTCGCTCCCTGTATTTTACCCCTGCCACCTTTAGAATTTGAAAGAGAGTATTCCAGTCAACATTGTCAAAAGCTTTCTCTAAGTCTACAAATGCTAGAAACGTAGGTTTGCCTTTCCTTAATCTTTCTTCTAAGATAAGTCGTAAGGTCAGTATTGCCTCACGTGTTCCAGTATTTATACGGAATCCAAACTGATCTTCCCCGAGGTCGGCTTCTACTAGTTTTTCCATTCGATTATAAAGAAATCGTGTTAGTATTTTGCAGCTGTGGCTTATTGAACTGATTGTTCGGTAATTTTCACATCTGTCAACACCTGCTTTCTTTGGGATTGGAATTATTATATTCTTCTTGAAGTCTGAGGGTATTTCACCTGTTTCATACATCTTGCTCACCAGATGGTAGAATTTTGTCAGGACTGGCTCTCCCAAGGCCGTCAGTAGTTCCAATGGAATGTTGTCTACTCCGGGGGCCTTGTTTTGACTCAGGTCTTTCAGTGCTCTGTCAAACTCTTCACGCAGTATCGTATCTCCCATTTTGTCTACATCCTCTTCCATTTCCATAATATTGTCCTCAAGTACATCGCCCTTGTATAGGCCCTCTATATACTCCTTCCACCTTTCTGCTTTCCCTTCTTTGCTTAGAGCTGGGTTTCCATCTGAGCTCTTGATGTTCATACAAGTGTTTCTCTTATCTCCAAAGGTCTCTTTAATTTTCCTGTAGGCAGTATCTATCTTACCCCTAGAGAGATAAGCCTCTATATCCTTACATTTGTCCTCTAGCCATCCCTGCTTAGCCATTTTGCACTTCCTGTCGATCTCATTTTTGAGACGTTTGTATTCCTTTTTGCCTGCTTCATTTACAGCATTTTTATATTTTCTCCTTTCATCAACTAAATTCAATATTTCTTCTGTTACCCAAGGGTTTCTACTAGCCCTCGTCTTTTTACCTACCTGATCCTCTGCTGCCTTCACTACTTCATCCCTCAAAGCTACCCATTCTTCTTCTACTGTATTTCTTTCCCCCATTCCTGTCAATTGTTCCCTTATGCTCTCCCTGAAACTCTGTACAACCTCTGGTTCTTTCAGTTTATCCAGGTCCCATCTCCTTAAATTCCCACCTTTTTCCAGTTTCTTGAGTTTTAATCTACAGCTCATAACCAATAGATTGTGGTCAAAGTCCACATCTGCCCCTGGAAATGTCTTACAATTTAAAACCTGATTCCTAAATCTCTGTCTTACCATTATATAATCTGTCTGATACATTTTAGTATCTCCAGGGTTCTTCCATGTATACAACCTTCTATCATGATTCTTAAACCAAGTGTTAGCTATGATTAAGTTGTGCTCTGTGCAAAATTCTACCAGGCGACTTCCTCTTTCATTTCTTAGCCCCAATCCATATTCACCTACTACGTTTCCTTCTCTCCCTTTTCCTACACTCGAATTCCAGTCACCCATGACTATTAAATTTTCGTTTCCCTTCACTATCTGAATAATTTCTTTTATTTCATCATACATTTCTTCAATTTCTTCATCATCTGCAGAGCTAGTTGGCATATAAACTTGTACTACTGTAGTAGGTGTGGGCTTCGTATCTATCTTGGCCACAATAATGCGTTCACTATGCTGTTTGTAGTAGCTTACCCGCATTCCTATTTTCCTATTCATTATTAAACCTACTCCTGCATTACCCCTATTTGACTTTCTATTTATAACCCTGTATTCGCCTGACCGGAAGTCTTGTTCCTCCTGCCACCGAACTTCACTAATTCCCACTATATCTAACTTTAACCTATCCATTTCCCGTTTTAAATTTTCTAACCTACCTGGCCGATTAAGGCATCTGACATTCTACGCTCCGATTCGTAAAACGCCAGTTTTCTTTCTCCTGATAACGACATCCTCTTGAGTAGTCCCCGCCCGGAGATCCGAATGGGGGACTATTTTACCTCCGGAATATTTTACTCATCATCATTTAATCATACAGTAAAGCTGCATGCCCTCGGGAAAAATTACGGCCGTAGTTTCCCTTTGCTTTCAGCCGTTCGCAGTACCAGCACAGCAAGGCCGTTTTGGTTATTGTTACAAGGCCAGATCAGTCAATCATCCAGACTGTTGCCCTTGCAACTACTGAAAAGGCTGCTGCCCCTGTTCAGGAACCACACGTTTGTCTGGCCTCTCAACAGATACCCCTCCGTTGTGGTTGTACCTACGGTACGGCTATCTGTATCGCTGAGGCACGCAAGCCTCCCCACCAACGGCAAGGTCCGTGGTTCATGGGGAGGGGGGGGGGGGGGGGGGGGGGGGGGGGGGGGGGGGGCACTAAACAACTATATAACGTAATAAAAGATGTCAGATTTGAGTACCAGCAGAATATGGGCCTATTTGTAAACTATTGGAAAGCAGTAGGAGAAATAAATTTTATACCTAAGCCCTTGTGTTGGTCAGTTATTATGTGCAAAGTTTCGGGAGTGCCCTGCAATTACTTCTGGAGATATAAAAAGCTAAACTTAACATTTTTTTTTTTTAGTATTTTTTTTGGCCGACTTTGCTTCAAATTGCTCAGGATTTTTTTCTTTTTCACTTTAGAGAGAGAAAAAAAAAAGTTGTACAATATGACGTAGTTTTGTTTCTCTCAATAAAACATTACCAGAGATGACATGTCTGAATGCTGCAGAAAACTCACGGGTGCATTATTGATAGCTGTATTATGGGGTGAAACAAATGACTTATCTCCAGAAGTATTGAAATAAAGACTGTGAAACTTAAAGACTGTGAAACTTAACCAATGATAACTGGGAATTTGTGCGATTGTTTATACGAAATTTTATCAAAATCCATTATGGTCACATGGGAAACTGTAGGCATGAGATGACCCAACTAGTATTACACACTAATCGATTTAAAAACCATGCACGTTGTTTTTGCTTTGTTCTTTGTGCATGTCAGAGTTATTATGTGTTTTCTTCAAATAGCGTTTCTTCAGACCTGCACCACAATACTTAATAAAATAGGATAATATATGGCGATATTTCAGATTTGGGTCAAAAACAACTTTTATCATTCAGTTTACAAAATTTGGTTGGTTATACTGATGTCAGCCTGTGTGTGTCTCAAATTTAAAGCTGCATGTATTTTATTCTTATTTATAATACGTCACAATGCATGGTACTACTCAGAATACACTAAAAATATTAAAATTAATCCAAATGGTTATTAGAAGATGAACTGGGCTTGAAAACAAACTGTGGCATATTAAAGACAATAAAATGCATTCAGTACACATTGTATAAGTGAACAAGTAATTAGATTATACTGTGAGTGTACCATCTAACTTGCAAATATATGCTGAACTTAAAAATTTCATGGGGTTTTTGGTCTACCTCTCCACAGGCAGCAGTAGGCACTACAGTTTCCAAAAATTCTACATCAGACAAGTCTTTCTGTGCAGATGTCTAGGCAGGAAAAATTCTCAGCTATCACCCAAGACGTGCATTTCAAAGTGGCATGACATTTAAATGGCAAAATGAGATGCCATCATCAGGGGATCTAAGGTACTTAGGTCCACACGCATATAACTGTTACCCCCCAATTCTGTACGACGTGATCCCTGCTCCTGGTAGTAAGACCTGGGCTGGTATGAAATATCCTCTATTCGTAAACTACTGGAAAGCAGTAGGAGAAATACATTTTATACCCTAAGGTGTGAAATACACCAGCACAGTTGGCTCTCACACCTTGGTAATAATGTACACATTGGCCCAGTTATTGACAGTTCTGAAGGATTGTCTTTCAGAGCCTCCTTGACAATGCTGTCATTTTTGTTTCAGTGTACTCTGTAACATTTTTACATGTGAGTACATGATCTACAATGGCTGAATGGCTGGTTTGTTGGGTCGGAACAGTCTTGTTGGGAATATGTGTTCCTCAAGTCTCTCTTTGACAGCTCTTATTGTCTACTGAAGTATTTCTTCCCACAGCAGCATCATTGCAACATGTACTCATGTGTAAACAAGCTGTGTATCAAATGGAAACAGATCATGCTGTCAGCTACCTTACATTGACAGAGCATTGTCACAGAGGCTGGAGAAATTTTGCATCTAGTGAAGCCTTATGAACCACAGCAACAGGTACGATCTCAAAAATTGGAGGACCATGTGCGTAAATTATTGCATATTTTGCACCAGTGTGCTTCCATAGCTGGCCACTGCATAACACTTGCAGGCACATACTGGTGGTTGTGGTTGTGGTGGTGGTGGCAGCCTGGAAGTGGGAGTAACAGGGTATACAACTGGATAAAGCAAATTAGATCATCTGTTGACAGTGCCTTGGTTTAACCCTTTGACTGCTTTGTGCAACACTTGTGGTCATGTCTCGTGTGCTGCATTGTTGTGCCACTCGCTGTGCGCTGGGTGCTGAATGCTTCTGGCGCGCTCACCTTGCACAATGATTCCAATATGCTCGCTGTTTTTTGGCTTTCTATTTTGTTCTGATCTTTGGACTGGCTTTGGAAGAACTGGGGGGTATTTATTTACAAATGTAAACTTCATTTTTGTGTGAGGTGCATTTAAAGTTGTTTACAATAGTGATATATGTCTAAATTCTCTCAAAATAAGGTTTGACAGTTTTTTATTGCTGAAATTGTTTGTGATAAGTTTTGAAGCAAGATAAGCACAAAGAGTTACATTGCATTCCTTACAGCACAACTTAGTTTGTTTCCTAACACCATTTCGAGCACAGACTACACATGTCTTGTACTTTCCCTCTGATCTGGTAAATGTGTCGACACGTTTAGTCTTCTAGGATACTCCTGACGTTTAGCACCACCTGCAATCAATGTAAAAAGATGCAAAAGTTTCTCTCATTACACTGAGATGAAACTTTTCCCACTTCATTTCGTCCCATAATTCCAGTATAAGCAAAAGGCATTGAAAATTGCAATGTCCAAAATATGGAAAACAATTTCCTGTACCACTTAGATGACTTCCGTGTACTTTCCACTGTTTTTATTTGCAAGCCACTTCGAACGACTAGTCCCATTTCATTTTCAGATCACCATTCTTCCTATCTCTTATTGAAGCCCCAGGCATTTCAGCTTTGTGGTACATTGATAGCACTAGTAATTACAGATGGAGATGAGATGAGAATCAACAATGTCGGTAGATTGTAAACTATTCATAAGAGAATCTTTCATATGAATCGCTGTCTAGTGATAAGCTCAGTGATTCTTCAGAGTCACTCTCCATCAACATCTGTACATCTCTTCGGAGGTGAGGAACTTTTTACATGCAATTACAATAAGTAAACTCACTATGCGAACACAAGCGAATAATAGCCAATTGATGTCTGAACCAAGAACAGTGTCTTGCAGAAAGGGGCAAAACTACAGTTCGGCAGAAATCACAGTAGTGTCATCTGTTGTGTGTAAAGCAAATTACTTGTTCAAGTGCTGTGAGGATCCACCAAAAGTGATGACATTGATTTATATTGAAACAACTGTTGCAATTAGAACAAACAAAAAGATGTGGTGAGAGTCCGCCAGTAGCGCTGCAAACAAACAGACATCTTAAGTGGGTATATTCAAGCACAGCTAAACAATACGCAAGGGAACGTCTCAGAACTTCTACAGCAGTTGGCAGCACCTGGGAAATGGCACCACTGAACTGCTGTGGCAGTCAGCCACAGTCAAAGGGTTAACACTGTTCACATTTGCATCTGACGACATACTCAAGCATTTTTACTTCAAATTCAACAACAGTTTGATGATATGATTGATATTCACTTCTGTACACACAACATGCACAGCTAAAAAAACTATTTTTAGTATAATTTATAGATTTTCAATCAAAAGTTTATAAGGCAAAACTCCAACTCGAGAACTGAACTGCCAATGTGGTTCCTCTGTTCAGCAATAATGTCAGGTGGACATGCATTACACACAATATAGCTGACATTATGTGTGTTACACTCTACAACCTATCACTATGTATTCACGCCACTAGTTGGAACTGGTCACTCTTGTTTGATATATACTGGAACCAGTGAAAGGAGTATTCAAAAGTTACGAAAAGCTTAGCTAATAATTTGTCTCTCCTGCTTAAATAACTCTTTGTTTTCTCATACCACTTTGCATTATCACACCACAGCATTATATGAATACACATTCAGTCTTATTTGTCTTATTTCCTCATAAATAATTTCTGATAAAAGCTAATTTTTGTCAACAAATGTTGTAAAATACACTGCCTGACAAAAAGGTGAAATACCCAGATGACATGGCCACATGTCAATTTATCTTCATACACATTCACACCATCAGCAGCTATGAACTAAATGATTATAGTTGCAATTCTCTGTCACAAGCAGAATGATCACGAGAATGCATTAATGCTGTTTGTGTTTAGTGTTGTTACTACGCCCGGTATGGTATGTAAGGGGCTTCAATAGTGTCAGATGTTCTGCAAATACTGTGAAGGACACCGAGATGCCACATACTCATATGAGACAGCTTTATCAGCCCCTGACAAGCGTGTGATTGTGGGTCTCCATTTGGCTGGTTAGTTGAATCATGCCATACCCAGGTTTGTGAGGCATTCGACTGTAATATTGGACCCACATTGGACTGCATGGAAACATGGGAGCAGACATATTCGACATCGGAAGATTCAGGTCGACCATGACTACCATAAGGGGCAGTCACTGTTTTGGACATCATGCATACTGTGACAGATTCATATTTCACCTGCTAGCTCGGAACAAATAGTCAGTTCCCTGAAACTGTATGTGTCATCCCACACCACTGGTCTGAGGCTACAGCTGCCAGTCTGGGGAACTACTGTCCCAGACGTGCTCCTGCTAACAATACACTACAAACGGCCATGTTTGGAATGGTGCCATAACTAGGAAGAAAGGGTTGCCGATGAATGGCATCCCACTGCATTCTCCAATGAAATGCAATTCTTTACTACCTTGGATGACCATCATCAGCGAGTGTGATGGAAACCTGGGGAGAGGTCCCATTCTTCCAATGTTTTGGGGAGAGACAGTGGTGCTACTCCTAGTACCAAGGTGTGGGAAGCCATCAGGTATGACTTCCAATCACTGCTGGTAGTGACTGGGGGCACTCTGACAGCACAAAGATATGTCACAGACACCTTGCATCCCCATGGGTTCCCTCTCATGTGACAGTATCGTTGTGCCCCACTTCAAAAGGGCACATTTCTCCATGAACAGTCAACATGATGTTGAGGTAATCACGTGCCACCAAGATCCCCTGATCTCTCCCCAATGTAACGTGCAGGAGCAGCTTGGAAGTAAACTCTGACCCAGTGCTAGTATCCAGGACATCAATAACCAATTACAAAAGTTGTGGAGCAGCTTGCTTCGGAATATGATATGAAGTCTTTATGACTCCCTTTCCAACTGAATCAGTGTGTGTATCCAGGCCAGAAGGGCATCATCATACGGACAAACATGCTCATACTGCCAAGTTACCTGTAAATTTATCTCACTTTGATATCACTGAAGTGACATCACACATCCTCTCAATCTGTAAAGTTACATTTTGTTTCTCCCTCCCTTTCCGGGTGTTCCACCTTTTTTGTCAGTTAATGTAATATAAAAGAAAGATTAATTTGGGTGGTAGGGCATATACTGTTGATTTATCTCAACCACTCTACTTACTTTCTGAATGACTGTGCATATCACAGGAAATAATTAAGAGAGAATAATTACCAACCAACAGTGATAAGAGATTTATACTACGTTTTATCAGTGTATATTTCCATCCACCTGCAGAATGTCAATAAAAAGTAACAAATTTGCAATGAATGCTTACTCACCATACTGAATTGCTCAAAGTGCTGCTGCAATGCATTTGCCTGAGCTTGCGTGAAGCCATAGCTGTTGTGGTCAAGGAAAGGGCTGGTGCTGGGCCCAATTCCTGGTGAGCTGGCAGGCGATACTGGACTCTGAGGCCCACTATGGCTAGTGTCTCCCGGGCTTGCACTTCGGTAAACATTTGCACCCTATATTAACAAGCAACAAGTGTTGTCTTACTATTTACTCCTGTGGAGCTCATAATGGAAGAAATGTTTTAATCTTTATCAAAAGCTTCTAAAACTAATATCACACCTATTTATCATATTTATTTGTCTACATTTGTCCTTGCTATCCTCGTGGGGACCAAGTCGCCAGCCTTTCCCTCATAACCTTCCCCACCTTATGACTCAGCCCTCCCTGACAAGGAACTGTCAGTATCAAAAGTTAGTGTGTCACTTTTACTTTCATACAGTGTGAACCAGAACTCCATTGACAAAATTTCAGAGGCTGTTCAGGGACACCTTCCAAGTATTTTATTATAAAGGACCCACATTCTCTGGCCCCTCGTTACAGAGTAATAATGCAATTACAGTTTATTCAGTTTGTTACCCCTATAACCTTTGTACCTGAAAAAATGCCCCTTTCTACCTGGTCACTGTCACAGTCAAATATACTATTCTAACTACAAACCCAGATAATCTAATAATCAAAAACCAGCCCTAACTTATACTATATTACACAATGATTTTCTGTGATTAGAAACAGGTATTTAGTGAATACATTCATTGTTAATCTCTTTGGACTGAATACTTTTTGCTCGTAAGTGAGAATTCATTGTGCTCTTTTTCCATCTACATGCATGTAACATTACTTCACTGTTCAGTTGAGGGAGAGTTGCATTTATTTCCCAGATTCATCCCACATTTAACTAACTCCAATAGATGGGACAGGGATTTACTGGATAGGTATCAGCAACTGCACTGACTAGCAGTTTGGCATAAGCTCATATAAAGACACACAGCACAACTAAGAATTGTGTCATATTTGGTGCAGAGTTTGGAAGATTGAAACACAGCTCATAAAAAGTTATACTTTATCGAAAATTATGCCATGAACATTTATAACCTGGGTCAAACTAAGAGTTGAAACCCCCCCCCCCCCCCTTTTCGGAATCTGCTTTTGGACAACAATTAGCAAATAAAGATCACAACTATATGGGCTGTATTTTCCAAATTCTTATTATGTAGACATTAAATTGCGGTATAATGCTTTCTTTGATGTAATTAGTTTTCCTAATGAACTTTTAACTTACAAAAATGCTTGATATTTACAGTTTCACAGCACAACACATTCCAAAATTTTGGGACAGCTACTACACTTTTGTTGGAACTTTGATATAACTGAAGCAATAATTTGTAAGCTATTTTATTTAAATATTTCTTTGCTTGTATTAAAAAACATATACTGCTTAAATTCCAGTAAAAAACGTAAGACCTGATTAGTTAATATCAAAAAGTCGTTCAAATTTTCATTAGGTACAAGGAAATGTGTATTAATTTTATTATGTTACTAATTACAATTAAATTATCTTTAATTATAAACAACAGACCTATTTAAATAATGTTTTCAGTATTGGTGGAGTTGTTCGAGTTGACAGTGGTCGTTAAAGAGTGGCGTTGTAAGGTAACTGTGATCCAGTACTGTTAAACACAGCAAGTTATGTATGGCATTTTCTAAATGTAATTATGACTTGCCATAAGTCTTTGTGGCATTTCTGGTCAGAGTTCTGTATAAGAACTGTTTGGCATCTAGTTACCATTCCTGTATGAATTATAACAGTTTTAGCATATTAAGTACATCCACTGTTGTACTTCTTATTGAACAAATGCGAATTAAAAGACAAAGATTGTGGAACTAAGACTTTATTACTCATGAAACTCCTTACTGTCAACACGGAACTTTACAATAATTTTAAGATGAAACATTGCAACTTTACGTACGAAAATGTGATGATTTCTTCCCTGGTTCTGCAAAATGAATTCAAAGATAAGTTTGATGCCAATATGAACTTTATTTACTTTGGTTTTCTGAGTTAATATGTTTTTGGGTTCGCAATCAGTTTGGTAATTCATTCTTTAATGAATGACTTTTTATGAGGAGGGTGGAAAGTTCAACAACTACAAATAATCAGTGCCAATAACAGCAGTTCCAGTAGTAAGAATTTTGGTTAACACATGTTTCTCTTGTTAGGACATCCACAACTATTGTTTCATTTTCCGACAAAAGGTCTCAATACAACAGTCCTACACATTCAGTTGCATATGAAAAAGTGTAACTAAAATGTGACGACAATACATGATGTCAAACTCTAAAAAACCAAAAGAACTTTAGAACATTACCAATGAGGATAGTATATATATATATATATATATATATATATATATATATATATATATATACACAGAATGTCTCTACAAATCAACCAACAGGGGTTAATATAGTGATTCTCTGGTACATGGCATATAAGCAGAAAATCCGTCTTATATACTCCTTCGTCACACAGCTGAAGGATGGCAATAAAATGCTTCCACGTAAAGCGAGGTAACTAGCCATTCACACAATGGAACCAGAAAAAACTACAATACACAGTCACTGTGCCTACAGGCTTCAGTGTTGCATATTATGTTCCTTTACATACAGATTCTGGCTTTCCAGTACTTCATACATGTTCATCTCATACTGTAACAACTACAACCACACATTAAAATTTCAGGTGAGGGGCTGTGTTGCAACCATGCAAGTGAGTGTACAATGCGCAGCATATCGCAGTTAAGCTCCAGCCTACTATTTCTGTTTTTGTCATATCCAAAACCTCTAACAATAGCACCACTGCCATCAAGTTGACTTTGCTCATGTACGAGAAACACACAACTATCATTTTTTAAATCATTTCATGATGCCTTCAGCTGATATTCTATTTATTTGATTCACAATTGTACCATTTTGGCCTTAGGTCATTTCCAAGTATGTAAAACAGAGGCATCACACATTAGATTCATTAGTATCACTTATGAATTTACATAAGAACAAGTCATTTCCCAAGTTATCCTAGGCGGATTTGAACTTACTTTAGGGATGATTTTTTAATAATATATTTTGCCATGTACGTCTTTGCTCCTGTGACTGCAGGAAATTGTCGTAAAATTTATTACCCCTTTTTTTTTTTTTTTTTTTAAGGAGCATGTTACTTTTGAGCAGTTGCTGCTAAGCTCTTATATGTAAGGTTGATGTGTTGAGTGTTCTTACACTAGGAAGATTATAATTATTTTACAGAAATTTGTTAATTAAACTATATATGTCCTTGTTTTGAATTATATTCAGTTACCATTCATAATAAGTGTAAATATGACAGTATGTAATTTCCTTAAAATAACTTGTAAATATCTGTTCTATCTTTGTGGGAGCAAGTCGTTTTTAGTAGCTGTTACAAAGATCCCGTACACTTGATCACAGTACTCTAATGAAACAGTATTTAAAACTATGAAAATCGAGCAGACGCTTTCATGACCTGCATTATGATTGTGTTATCTTCACACATTACAGTCTTATTTATTAAAAGGTATAGGGGTGATTATAAATTCTTTTTCAACATAAAACCACACTAATGTACAGTATAATTTAAAATAATATTGCAAACACTAAAGTAGTGCTCGGTATTGCCCAGTTGCCAACTCATCAGCTGAACAACATAACTTTAAACTTGTACAAATAATACAAACTGAAGTAAAACGAGAAAGCAGGATCAATATAAGAACAAAGGACAGTAGTATCATATGTCAAATTAATAACAAGTTTGAAGAACGTAATGAAATCAGTGGAAAATCAGACACAAGAAGTACACTGATGATTATGTCAAAAGGAGATTATAATAGAGAAGTACTAGAATTTTTGAACAAAGTAATATTAAAAGTATTGATCAGTACCCAAGCACCAAATGTAATGCACAATTAAAGAAAGCACTAAAAGATGTAACTTGGTATTCACAGAAAAAGACATACAAGATTCCATGATAATGAAGCCAACCACACCAACATTGTGTGCCCAAACCAAGATACATAAACAACAAATCCATATTCATCCAACTGTTAACATGGTGTTAGTAAAAAACTCAATATGCCCCATAAGGAATATAACACTTATGAGAAAAAATATACTAAAAACAGTTGATCCAACATGTATACAAACAATCCAACAACAGAGACTACAGGAATCATTTTTTAAAAAATCAAACTTCTCAAATATAGGAAAATCACTCGAGCAGAAGTTGGTAGAACTCCTATAATTGATCACTGCCAACAACTACTTCTCACTCCACGACAAAATTTATCTCCTGGCAGAGGGGGTAGCAATGGGCTCATGCCTAGTAGGCACATTAGGTGATATACTTTAGATGAAAATTTTTTGACAGGTTCACTCAGACAGCTGAAAAATACTTTATTACTATACATTTGTTGATGACATTTTAAACCTATTTGATAGCACAAAAAGAGCAACCCCACACATTCACAATTCAACAGCTTACATAGAAAAATTACAAGCTCTGTGGAAATATAAAGAAGATGATCAACTTTTTGGATTTAAACATTTGAAACAAGAAATCTGAGCAAACATTTGATATTTTTTGTAAACGACAACAGACATAATTATCCACAATCAATCATGTGACCCAAGAGTGCACAAGCTCACATATTTTCGTTCTATGATACACAGACTGACCAACTTACCAATGGAAAACCAGAGGACTGAAAAAGAGCTACATCATCTTCAAAACATGACTATAAATAACAGCAATCCTAAAAACCTAGTGGACATATTTCTCAAAAAGAAGCCTAAATAAACACATGCCAATTCCAAAGATGAAATAACTTTGGAGAGTATTGTTTCTGACAAAATTACTCGCTGTTTCAAGAATACAAAATTGTACAATAGTGACATGAACCGTGGCAATCTAAAACAATTATCAAGACATACCCATGGAAATCTGAACATTTTTCAAAGTTAACTATGGAAGTGCCCAAAACTTTATATTGGACAAACAGGAAGGGAAGTTTGCATACAATTTAAAGAACACACGACAATAAGAAACAGCACCCATCCACCTTTGCTGCATGTACACTTAAAAAACACCAACCACTAAATATCTAATACTGCTCAGTTACTACAAATATTACGTAAGTTACAGAAAGGTTAAGTCATTGATGTAAGAATGGAATCAATTCCTTCCTTACATCCATCTAAGAGACCAATCAGACAAGAGTTTTACACGATCAAAATGACGTACGGAATAGAAAATTCCTACACAACTTTTTACCAGTTCTACAACAAAGTATTACAGTACCATATAATGTTTAATTACTGCTATACTGAGTAATAAATATGACTGTAATGCATAAGATCACACAACCAGATAGCAGATCATGAAAGGTTCTTCTCAATTTTCATGGTTTTCAGTGCTGTTTCAATAGAGTGCTGTCATCGACTTTTATATACAGGGCTATTACAAATGATTGAAGCGATTTCATAAATTCACTTTAGCTCCATTCATTGACATATGGTCACGACACACTACAGATACGCAGAAAAACTCATAAAGTTTTGTTCGGCTGAAGCCGCACTTCAGGTTTCTGCCGCCAGAGCGCTCGAGTGCGCAGTGAGACAAAATGGCGACAGGAGCTGAGAAAGCGTATGTCGTGCTTGAAATGCACTCACATCAGTCAGTCATAACAGTGCAACGACACTTCTGGACGAAGTTCAACAAAGACCCACCAACTGCTAACTCCATGCAACTATGGTTTGCGCAGTTTAAAGCTTCTGGATGCCTCTGTAAGGGGAAATCAACGGGTCGGCCTGCAGTGAGTGAAGAAACGGATGAACGCGTGCAGGCAAGTTTCACACGTAGCCCGCGGAAGTCGACGAATAAAGCAAGCAGGGAGCTAAACGTACCACAGCCGACGGTTTGGAAAATCTTACGGAAAAGGCTAAAGCAGAAGCCATACCGTTTACAATTGCTACAAGCCCTGACACCCGATGACAAAGTCAAACGCTTTGAATTTTCGGCGCAGTTGCAACAGCTCATGGAAGAGGATGCGTTCAGTGCAAAACTTGTTTTCAGTGATGAAGCAACATTTTTTCTTAATGGTGAAGTGAACAGACACAATGTGTGAATCTGGGCGTAGAGAATCCTCACGCATTCGTGCAGCAAATTCCCAATTCACCAAAAGTTAACGTGTTTTGTGCAATCTCACGGTTTACAGTTTACGGCCCTTTTTTCTTCTGCGAAAAAAACTTTACAGGACACGTGTATCTGGACATGCTGGAAAATTGGCTCATGCCACAACTGGAGACCGACAGCGCCGACTTAATCTTTCAACAGGATGGTGCTCCACCGCACTTCCATCATGATGTTCGGCATTTCTTAAACAGGAGATTGGAAAACCGGTGGATCGGTTGTGGTGGAGATCATGATCAGCAATTCATGTCATGGCCTCCACGCTCTCCCAACTTAACCCCATGCGATTTCTTTCTGTGGGGTTATGTGAAAGATTCAGTGTTTAAACCTCCTCTACCAAGAAACGTGCCAGAACTGCAAGCTCGCATCAACGATGCTTTCGAACTCATTGATGGGGACATGCCGCGCTGAGTGTGGAAGGAACTTGATTATCGGCTTGATGTCTGCCAAATCACTAAAGGGGCACATATCGAACATTTGTGAATGCCTAAAAAAACTTTGAGTTTTTGTATGTGTGTGCAAAGCATTGTGAAAATATCTCAAACAATAAAGTTATTGTAGAGCTGTGAAATCGCTTCAATCATTTGTAATAACCCTGTATATATAAGATATATGTAACAACTGTTTACAAATGACATGCTCCTGCAAAATTAGAACAAATATTTACAAGTTTTTAAGGGGATTACATACAATCATATTTTCACCAATGATAATGTAATTGAGAACACGTACACATATATCTTTATTAATTAATTTTTGAAGAATAATTATAATCTTAAAATAACAAAAAAACTATTTCAAATTTATTTTATGACAATTACATTGTGGTTACAGGAGCAAAGACATACACGGCATATAATACCATTAAAATATTGTGCATAAAATAATAAATAATCCTCTTAGCATATATTGGGATATGACGTAATTTATAAGTGATACTAATGAACCCAATGTATAAATTTTCCATTCTGGATATCTGAAAACAGCCTCAGGACGAAATTGTACACTTGTACATCAAATAATGAGAATATCAGATGCAGGTTTCATAAAATCATTTAAAAAATTCATCTCAGCTGCAGACCCTATCACATTGAAGATTACAGAACTACTATTACACGTAAGACATGCCATAAACCAATTAAAAGATCAACAGGCATAACCAAAATTAAATAAATGGCCGCAGCTCCTATAATTGCATTCATGAAGTTATGTACCATTCTGTGACAGCATACGCAAGAATTCTCATCAAGTTGTACCCATTCTGAGCTTTTGGTAAACTAATACTTAATGGACCCAAAACCATAAAAATCTTATTAAAAAGACCATCCTAAATAGGTCACAGATGCAACAATAGTTATGTTAATTAAAACAAAAGCATTAAATTACTATTGAACCTCCAACAAGGAAGCCTGTAATGAAAACAAAGACAGTGAGAGTATGAATATAAGAACCAGTTAATTGTGCTGTACCCATCAGGCCACAATGTCCCTGTACAACCTACTTTACTTATTATATTCCCTATTTGGGAAACATACACTAAACATATATCACACACATAGTACAAAAAGACAGCAGCTTCCCCTCGTGCACATAAATACACAGCAGCATGGTAGACCTCCCTAACAAAAGGGCGAACTAGAAGAGGCATGGCAGAAGCAAATGAAGAAAAATGACACAATATAAATTTAACAATGGATAATGCAGGATGAAATAACGACAATATTATGGAAAGGATAGATTGTAACTCATATAGCTGAGATGCTGAAAAACACACACACACACACACACACACACGACCATCATGTCTTCCACTGAGGACAGACTGCAATCAATGGCACATGATGGAAGAAGCAATCTGGGTGGGGGGTTGGGAGGAGGCTGGGACGTGGAAGGGGAGGGATACCAGGGTAGTGATGGGGGCCAAAGTTCTATTTGTGGAAGTATACAGGAATGAGATGGGGAGAGGGTGCGGCTGGTAGGTGTACTGTATTTACTCGAATCTAAGCCGCACCTGAAAAATGAGACTCGAAATCAAGAAAAAAAAATTTCCCGAATCTAAGACACACCTGAAATTTGAGACTCAAAATTCAATGGGAGAGAAAAGTTTTAGGCCGCACCTCCAAATCGAAACAAAGTTGGTCCATTGTAATATGAGACACAATTTAGGTCGAATGAATGACGATACAGCTACAGTAGTTTGGTTCGAATCGTAAGCTTAGCAGTTAAGCTTTACCAGGTAGCCACTGCTATGCGTCCGGCGCTCCGTCCGTATTTATACGGGTACCCTTCCTTTTTCACGTGCTTCGTCTGGTTTGAATCGACTGCTTGTTTTGCTTTGATCTGATAAGTGGCGTTTTCTCTGTTATAGGTGTTTACATCACTCTAAGTTGAAAATGCATCACTGTACTGTGTCATGCATTGTTTGTCGCATTCTGATAGTGCGTGTTTACGGCCTGTCGTCGCTCGCGGCATGGTTTGCTTTTGTGCGCGCTAGCGCCGCTTACAACTAAAAAGAGGCGAATCGTCTCATTAGCGAAGCAATGTCAAGTTGTTACTTACACTGCTGCTTTCTTTGAGAATGATCAACAAGAACCAAATAATAGGCTGCGTATGATAGAACACGTTCTGAACGAGAGTTAGGCGAAAATTTTTCTCCGTTTGAAAATCTTTGCGGCCGCTTCTTTAGTACATCAAATTCTGCACAGAAATTAGAGTCATCTTAGATTTAAAAATCTAGTCAGTTTCCGTGCTTCATTTCTGACTGTATCACTATTAGGCATAAGAATAATACGAATATCAACATGACACGATAAGTATATTCTTCCGCGTTTGCTGTTGTCTCACTCTAGTTTCGTAGTTTATTAGGCAGACAGGATTTAAATGAGATAGCAACAAACACGGAAGAATACATGGTAAAATGTTTATATTCGTATTATTCTTATGGTGAATGGTGAAGAGAATACTGCTTGTGATTTACATTTCATCAGGTTACTATTAGCAACCATCTCTTCTCACAGTTAGGAAAAAATTCAGAACGTTGAGTTGGCCATATTGAAAAACATCCCAGTCTTGCCAGTCGGATTTTCATAGTACATTGAAATTCTACTACATTCGGAGATGAACAATACGGAATTTGTATTTACTTTGTTGGATAATGTATGAAAATGCAGTGGCCTAAACTCGGGGCGGAGAAAGAAAAGCTCGTCTTCCACCTTTTTTTTTTTTTTTTACTGACGCAGAGGTTTTGGCGCCAGTATTTATCTTTGTGCCTACAAAGCATGCCTGTGTAGCGCTACATATATTCGACGGCAGAAGTTAGTTGTGGCGGCACCTACCAACATTTTTCAGAACTTCCGCTTGCTTTGCACTCGATTCTAAGCCGCAGGCGGTTTTTTGGATTACAAAAACCGGAAAAAAAGTGCGGCTTAGATTCGAGTAAATACGGTAGATAGGAGGTTAGATGGAGGGTACGGGGGAAAGTGGAGACAGGAAAGACTGTGAGCACATTGGTGGAATAAAAGGCTGTGTAGCGCTGGAATGGGAACAGGAATGGGGATAGGCGAGTGAAGGACAGTGACTCGCAAAGGTTGAGGCCAAGGGGGTTTGGGGAACATGCGACTTACTGCAGTGCGAGTTCCCTCCTGTGTAATTCAGAAAAGCTGGTGCTGGTAGGAAGGATCCAAATGGTGCAGGCTATGAAGCAGTCATTGAAGTGAGAATGGTGTATTGGACAGGGTGCTCAGCAAGTGGATGGTCCAGCTGTTTCTCGACCACAATTTGATGGTGGCCATTCGTGCGGACAGGCAGCTGTTGGTTGTCATACCCACATAGAACACAGGATAGTGGTTGTAGATCACATGACAGCTTTCACCAGTAGCCCTGCATATGATGGGATAAGTGATGCTTGTGACTGGACTGGAGTAGGTAGATGTATGGAACCCCATCTCTTCATCCAGTGCTTAATAAACAGTATATTAGGGAAAATTTAGGTTGAACACTTTGGAGGAAACTGAAATCATGAAATGCAAAATTAACTATCCTGAGAATGTCCATAATGAACAAACGAAATCAAAGCATTAGAGCATACTTAATAATTACTTACAATCTTTCCAGAGTATTGCATTCCAGTTGATCTATCCATATTTTCTATCTCTCGTGTTCAGACATGCATTGTGGTGTTTTTCTCCACTTGCTTCTGTCATGCCTCTTCCCTTTGGCTCTTGTGTTAGGGCTCCTACTTTCATTCATTAGTCATTTTACTCATAGCTGAGAGTCGTGACCTCATTTCCTTATTAATTCTTATGTAGTTGAGACTTCAGACAGATGTTTCCATCCACAGTGATCATCGGCCTTTCCTAATATGATGTGAAGAGGCAGGCTGGTAATCTCAGATGTAGGCAGGGACACAGAACACACAACATTTTTCAATTATCTGCCTTAAATTCAAGACTACCTCTCGAGTACCTTTACCTGACGCGAAACCCGCTTGTTCTGTGGAAATCTGAGACTACAGAAAATTTTTTAGGCATTGATTTATTATATGCAGGAGTACTTTACTAGCATGTGATATTAAGGCTTTGGTCCTATAGTTGCAGCAGTCCCTAACTGATCCTTTTCTGTGCAGAGGAATTAGGACAGATATAGTACAGTCTTTAGGCCTTTCACCCGGTTTCCACTTCTTATTACATATAAAATTTAGGGCATGCATGCCTTCCTCTCCCATCGCAGTCTGCATTTCTCTGGTAATACCATCTATACCTGGCAATTTGTTGTTTTTCAGATGCTCGATGCCATTTTCGATTTCTTGATGTTTTATTGATAGGAGAATCAATTTTCGATCACGTAGTGATCATCTTCAGTGCTGTACAAATTAAACTCAAGACACTGGTATCAAGTTATCAATAACCAAAACTGAGAAGCGATCACAATAACTCCTTGTTATTGTGATCGCTTCTCAGTTTTGGTTTTGATAACTTGATAACTCCTTGTTATTGTGATCGCTTCTCAGTTTTGGTTTTGATAACTTGATACCAGTGTCCGAGTTTAATTTGTACAGCACTGACGATGATCACTATGTGGTCAAAAATCGATTCTGCTATCAATAAAACATCACTATTACGGCCAAAGTTGACCTTCCTTTTAATTTAACATATATGGTTGTTGTGCACACAGCACTCCATGGAGTCGCCAATCAATTTTCGATTTCACTGTACAGAATATCAGGTTCTTATTTGCTTCCTTACAAATGTTCTCTTCATTGATGTTGTTTCCTTTGCAATACAGTGCTTCACAGTGTTGTTTGCACCTAGCTATGGCTAATTGCTTGTCACTAATAATAGTGCCATCTGTATCTTCTAACACCCACGTGCGCAGTTTGAACTATCAGGTGATGCTGTTCATCTTTTTGAATAGGTCATGCGTTTCATTTAGTTTTTGACATTACTCTATGTCATCACAAATACTGATGAGGCACTGGGTCTTGTCACTTCGGCAGCTGCGCTGTTTGCGGCAAAGTTCTTTGCACGCTTCTTCATCTTGACCGGTTTGCATGCCAACATTTCTTTAGTGTGCTCCTTTCTTCGATGAGTAGTGGAGTATTGTTCGAAATCCAGGGATTCTTTGCTTGAGCGGTCTAACTAACCTGTTCAGGGAGAGATGAACTGATCATTTCTTTCATTTTGTCCCATATTTTGGGAGCTACTCCTTCCTACTACTTAGGTGCATATTTATACTATATGCACAAGGGGAAGCCACTGTATTTTTATACTATTTATATGACGTGTTTAGATTGCATTTCCTTAATGGGGAATATAATCAGTAATGCAGATCGTACAGGAGCACTGTAGCCTGGTGGCTCACAGCATGATTCACTGGTTCTTATGTTCGTGCACTCATTGGCTTTGTGTTAATTACAGACTACCCAGCTGAAAGTTCACCTGCAATTTAATGCTTTTATTTTAACTTTGATTCCTAATACATAGCTTTTCATCCATTAAATATTAGTTTACAGAATTCTCAGAATGGGTACAACCTGGTCAGAATTCTTGTGTATGCTGACACAGACTTTATGAGTGGTATTATAAGAGTTTTATTCACTTATTTAATTTTGATTACACACATTGGGTGGTGTAATTGGTTTACAACAGGTGGTGTTATGTGTCAGTATGATGGTAATGGTGCTATTGCTAGAGGTTTTAGATACAATGAATACAGGAATAGTAGTTTGGAGCTTAACCATGAGGTTTTGCACTATGTGCATTCCCTTATATGGTGGCAACATAGCCCATCACCTGGAATTTAAACAACTGTGTGCGTTCGGTCAATACTATATGGGCGTGTATGAAGTACTGGAAACTCAGACTCTTTACATAAGGGAACATATTACGTAAACACTGAAATCTGTAGGTGCAGTGACCACGTATCATATCTTTTTCTGGTTACACAGTGTGAATGTCTGGTAATCCTACTTTATGTGGAATCATGGTATTGGAGTCCTTCAGCTTGGATCATTGTAAACTTGTCTGTGGATATGAGGTCATTAATCATTATTTGTATTTTATTTGGAGTGGTTGTGCTCTTTTATATATGGGGATCTAATTATTTTATGTAAGCCTTTTCTTCAAGAAGTTTTCCGTGCAGCGTAGGAATGTACAAGGCGGATTTTCTTCTCAGTTGCCATGTACCGGACAATCACTATATTAACTCCTGTTAGGTGATGCATATAGACATTCTGTACATATATGTGGTATCCTTTTTGGTAGTGTTCTAAGGTTTTTTTGTTTTTTTTTTTTTTCCAGTTTGACAGGATGTATAGTTTTGATATTTTATCTGTAATTTTTCAGGTGCACCAACTGATGACAGGACTCTTGTCCTTGAAACCTGGCTGTGCTATCTTTTTATCGGTAGATAAAATTTATACAACTGCAGCAGATGTTATCGATCACTAGTTTTTATTTAAAAACAGGAGCAGAACTGGATTCATACAAGTCATTTTTATGTTACATTACGTGTAAGTGTAATCAGGGAACATCTCTCTCTCTCTCTCTCTCTCTCTCTCTCTCTCTCTCTCTCTCTCACACACACACACACACACACACACACACACACACACACACACACACACACACACACACACACACACAATTTTTCCACCTGGAGCTGGAATTACTGCCAACAATTCTATTTTCTACACAATATTTCCATTGACAAAAAATATTTACACACAGAAATAGAACTTTTAACTCACGTACACTGTGGAATATATACATCTTTTAAATTCGATTTCACCCCAACTGCGCAGAGAAATGGAATCTTTAACTCAGGTGGACTGTAGAATATATACATCTAAATTTGATTTAACCCTGATTGCCTTATAAATATTCCACATCCACATACGACAACAGAGACCTAATGCTGCTGTGAAATTTAACTATATGTATTCTGATTTTCATTTCACAACACACAGTATGCAAACTTTGCTGGAAGGCAAAGGGTGCAATGCATGGTTTCTATTTTCCAAGTAAATGGTACTAATAAGTGAACAATGGAATATAATTAGCAAATATCTAAGAAAAAGGAACTGGAAACTTGAAGCTAACAAGGGAATGGTCCAATAAGACTTGTCTAAACCTACCCTGAAATTTTTTACACAGGTAAAGGACAATGAAAGAAATGCACTGTCAAAATTTTAGATGTTAAGAGGCACTGCAAGTATTAAAAAAATGGCTAGAAATTGCCAAATTTGTAGCACACCAGGCGGCAGTAGAAATTTACACCCCCAACTGGCGCTATAGCAGCTGTGCGTGCGTAACTAGGCACACACACAGCCGGGGTCGGCAGTACATTTGTAAATAGGAAACGCGACACAACCCAATCGTAATTTATAAAGGTTGTTTCAGACTACCATTCGTTGATAGTTTCTCTAACACTACAGTACACAGTTACTATTCTCTCGCATTACCCACTCAAGTGACATTTAATACAAATTATCTGTTGCTTTTTGCAGTATTTGTAAGTACTGACAATACAGATAAAGATGAATTAATATTTATTGTGCTTTCGTAAAGCATGCCTGCTAATAGTATCTTGTTTTCTTTCAGTTTCACAGTAATCCAATTAACATTCTGAATCTAGCAATGATGAAATATGAAGAACGTGGTTTCCAGCCGAAATCACTTTCTTCTCCTGAGGACGTACATATATGTCTTTTGTTAGTTGATTTCCTTGACATTCATTCGAATGATATTGACATTTTGTTTGAGATTGTGGATACGTTAGAAGAAATAGGAAATAAGTGTGATGATTCCATGGACTGTGGTTCAGGCGATGTCAGTTGTGCAAGTAACAGTTGTGAAGAAGGATACTGTCCAAGCCTAAGAAAAACACACACTGCAAGAGCTTTCAGCAATAACGAAAAGGCAGTGAAATATTGGTTAAACGAAGGAGGGAAAAAATGCTTGAAGTTACGAAGTGTGTAAAGGCGTTTTCATTTAGTGAAATCGGAGTGTGAACTGTACAAATGGAAGAATGAATTACATGAAGTAAGAAATATGCACCAAACAGAAACCTGAAACCAAATGAATGAAGAACTGTTCGAAACATTTATAACTGCTCGTGAGAGGCTATGCACCGTTACTGATGGAGATCTACACGACTAGTCCCCCCGAATTACATCTGACATGAACATTGCTAATTTCCAGGCTTCATTGGTATGGCTACGCAGGTTCATGATAATGTACAGAAAAGGACGTCACAAAATTACCAAGTTTACATCATGTAAATGTACAGAGCAGCTGCCAGTGATAGACAATGCTATACAGAAATTCACAGCTGACGTAGAGACAAAACTTGCTGTTAACCTCACAACAGCTGTTTATAACACTGATCAGTAAGATTTTGTGAAAGAAATGCACACAGCACTTTTTCATTTGGGGGAAAAAAAAAAAAAAAAATTATATATATATATATATATATATATATATATATATATATATATATATATATATATATATATATATATATATATATATATGGAGGCTGTTGCCCAATCAATGAATGCAATGACACATTCATAAATGTTAATTCCCGTGATAAGTATGAGTTGTTTACTATTTCCACAGCTGTATATCTGTCTTCAAGAACCGCAAGGCAAATCAGGACCAAAAGTAAATGAAACAACATGTTGAGTGGCTAGTGCCTAAAAATGGACTGTTTAGTTGCAAAAATCTTGTAATTAATGTATCAAAATCTGGAAAAATGGGAAAGAACAATTTCCAACATTTCATTCGAACCTTATTCCTACCATCTGCAGAAATTAATTCATTACTTTTGTTGGATTCATGGTCTGTACATAACGACACCTCCGCTTTTGTGGAGGACGACAAAAAATCTGTAGATGTAACGCGGATTCCGCCTGGAACTACTAGTGCGGTTCAACCTCTCGATAAAGAATTTTTTCGACAGTGGAAAGCATTTTACAGGAAATTATCAGATGACATAATTTCCGATACTTCTCTCTCATTTCAGGTTTATCAGCAGAACAGTATTCTAAAGTTCCAGTCATTTGTGCATTACCAGTTTTCTTTGCCACGCTTTACGAATTTGATCAATTATGCATGGTATGCAACACAATATGCAGAACAACAGCCAGGACCATTTCTGTCTCCATCCCAATTCTGTCTAAATAACACTAGTGATTACTGTGAAGCGCCTGACTTATCAATTTTTCCTTTGTCCAGTGTGCCTGGTGCAAGAATTTTTTTTTGTCATTCAATAGATGCTACGCATTTTTGTGATGACTACAGAGAATAAACAAAGAACTGTTTCACTGATAGTCAAATGTACAACATTCAAACATAATTGTAAGGAATGACCTACAGGAATTCTTATAAAATGTAGTACTGCAATATAGGTTGGTTGGTTTGGGGAAGGAGACCAGACAGCGTGGTCATCGGTCTCATCGGATTAGGGAAGGAAGTTGGCCGTGCCCTTTCAGAGGAACCATCCCGGCATTTGCCTGGAGCGATTTAGGGAAATCACGGAAAACCTAAATCAGGATGGCCGGACGCGGGATTGAACTGTCGTCCTCCCGAATGCGAGTCCAGTGTCTAACCACTGCGCCACCCCGCTCGGTGTACTGCAATATACATTTCATTTCAACAAATTACAACTCCACATTGATGGAAGTCATCCGTGACATCAAACACTGCCCTGATTTTATTTTCTCTGCTAGCCACTTTATCAGAATTACATGTGCAAGAATGGAACTGTCGATGTGAAGTTATTCAAAAAAGGTCTTTCAACTGGATGCTACTGCAACTATTTATGTGTGCCTCACCTTCACCATCAACTGGATACTACTGCAACTACTTATGCGTCCCTCACCTCCACCAGTTACCTAACTGGAAAATGGAGACCTGCAGTTTAACGTTGAATCCGACCCACATGCCCTTTGTGGCCACTCCAACGTCTGTGAGAAGTGAATGCTTGGTTAAAAATCATAATGAGAAAGTTGTGGTCTGAACGGGATTTGATACCATGCTCTCTGGATCACAAAGCACACACTCTGCCACTAGGCCATGTTACATTTAGACCTTACATGCTTAGTGGAGACACTAGCTGTATCACCTCTTGAGATGCTCAATGTTGGTAATTAGTGTTCTGTTTATAAATTTCTCCTCAATGGTAATGAGAAGCCAGGGAAAAATGGCAGCCAACATACAAGGAAAATTTTGGACCAGTGCTAACATGAGATGGAGATGCAATTCCATGTAAACTGCACGATCTCCACGCATGTCACGTTTCCATACAAACTGAGACACTTAAATTCTTCCTTCCCTGTGCCATTTTGCATACTCTGTCACGAACAGTGCGCTCGCCATGCAAAATAATCCTCACTGAATAGCAAAGTTTTGCATTGTGGCTCAAACAAGACAGAGTTGTATCCTGTACACCAAATATTAGCTCCAAAGACTAAAAACTAATAAAACAGCATCCATAGGCAATATTTGCTACCTTGTGTCCTCTTCCGTCCTGTCTAGTATAAATGATTCTACCCACATACATGAGTGAATGGTAGTGAATTTTCTGCAAATGCTTATTCGCATATGTTCACTTCCATTTGCTTGATTGTAAACCCGGCTCTAGGTGCTTAGAACTGGTGTCTGTGAACTCCGGACAATTCCGAAACGCAGTACTGCGTGAGGGATTCGATGAGTCGCGTGCTAGGCAAAAATGTGGTAGGTTTCTGGGTAGGTTTCTACATGTCTTATTAGACCATTCCCTTGTAAGATCAGAACCCTGTTAAGAGTTTGACACAGCTGCCTAATTAATTTCATATGATCCTTATTAATTTACTGTGTATGAAACATTTTGCAGGGGAAATGAGACGCTTATGGTGAAGTCAGAATGGCATGATAATTTTGCTTCCTTATTCTTGTCTAATGCAAGTTAATGTGTGTACAAACTCAAAGCCTACTTTTAGCAGTAACGACATATTTCCACCAATTTTGTCAGTGACGTACATAAAATGAGCAAACATGACATTCTTGCCTTAGCAAGACATGTTGGTAAGAGAGTAACCACAACAGCTTTAAAAACTAACTACTGCACAAAGGACTAACTGCTCTTAAAAATCAAAGAAGGGCTTACATGGCAAATCACTGTGTATCATCATGTGACACACTGTTTTATTTCATATGGGGAGGTAAAATTACCCAAGAAAATAGTCTCACATCATTGCCTGTTAAAGACACACACATGTGGGTTGAAATGTTATTTGATGAACAGTTTTAACCTGAAACTTCCTGGCAGATTAAAACTGTGTGCCCGACCGAGACTCAAACTCGGGACCTTTGCCTTTCGCGGGCAAGTGCTCTACCATCTGAGCTACCGAAGCACGACTCACGCCCGGTACTCAACTCACGCCCGGTACTCACAGCTTTACACAGTTTTAACCTGCCGTGAAACTATGTTATGATGCACTGTATTATTCAGTAACAGAGTAGGTTTTATTCTGGAAACAGCTTATGAAGAATAAGGATGGAGTGGTGAAGTGTTGGGTTTTCATGATGATATTTTTTTTAACCGGTGGGAGAATGAGCTGTTTAACATATAAAAGATACAGATCTGTTTTAACCAATCATACAGAATATTTCAATATACACTCATTTCTAGCCAAATGGATTAGAGCAAGACTTTAGCAATTTGTGCACTTTGTCATCATTGACTGGTGTAATTTACAGATCAACCACAATGCAATTTTCAGTTTGTTTGCAATTTGAGTAACTGCTTTTTATTTCTGCTTTGTTAACAGAACAAAGAAATCATTAACATATAAACTACACACTGCCAGAACATTACTTACATGTCATTCTCACCTGGTAACAAATGGGTTAAACATTGTCAAGGAAGGCCGGTAATACAGAAATATTTACCAAATTCCATTATGAGGGAAAATAACAATCCAGAGCTTTGGAAGTACTTTGTATCCAGTATTAGCGATACAAAAAGCGCTGCCTGCCAGGGGCATAAAAAAATGTTAATTTAAGGCAGCTTAAGACACTGCAAATAATGTTTTTGCATTTTTTTAAATTCTTTGTTTGATTTTGCATTTGAGATCCTTCAGTGGAATGAGATTGTGTCAATGAGTGGCAAGCTGAAACTCATTTTGACACTTGGCGTGTTTATGGATGAGACAGACACTGCCCAGCATTACACATCCATAAAGAAAAGCAAACTGACAAATATATTTGAATAAACACTCAATGGAACAGATGTCACTGATAAAGGGGGAAGGTGGTAGGGAGAGGGAGGAAGGGAGACAAGTAGTTCTTAAGCTTTAAATACTACTTATTTTGAAAGTTTGAAAAATATATTTGTGAGCATGCTATTATGACACTGGAGAAGTCATAAAATTGAATTTTAACGACAAATTATAGTGATATCTGATCACTGACCCTCTGGCATCATAGTGATAGACAAACAAATTCTTTCACTGCAGTATGTGAATATTTCTCACAAACCACTGCTCTACAGGTAAATGTGAAAGAATGAAGAAGGAGGTAATAAAACACTGAGTTATTGCCTTACAAGATGTTTAGGACATTATTTATCAACATCAAATACTGAAAATGCTATGTAAACACAGTGTACTGACTTGTTTTCAATCATATAACCAGCAGTGTTTAAAATTTATTTTCATTACTGCTTACCAAGAGAAACATCATATGACATAGATTTTCCCTTTGGGACTGTTCTCTCATACTGTACTCATCTTGAACTCCCACCCCATCCCATCAACACATGTATTAAATATATTATTTTTAACAGTAGTGGAAATTCTTGGATGGGGGAATACACAAATTACAGAAAAGGCAACCACTCACCTATAGCAGATTGATGCACAGTAACACGTGACAGAAAACAGAATTCACACTATCTTTCAAACACTAGCTCTTTCTCCAGCAAAGGTATACACATTCACACATATCAGCACCTGAATGCACAGTCCCATTGTCATGGCAAGACTAATTAGTCTTGCCAGAAGAGCTAGTGTTTGAAAGCTAGTGCAAATGCTGCTTTTCGTCGTGTGTCACTGTGTGCCATGCATCAATCTGCTATAGATGAGTGGTTGCCTTTCCCTTATTTTAAATATTTGGCATTAATTTTTTTCTACATTTACTTTTAAGTGGTCCAGTGACTAATTTATAAATATACCGGAATATTCAACAGATTCATTGTTAGTAACACAGAGCAATATTATTCTCAAAATTGCACACCTTTTAAAGCACAGAGCTTAGCATGCACTAAAAATAGCAAACACAATGCAACATATGCACTACATATGCTACACTAAGTGGATGCCTTTTTACTGTATTTACCTTGGCGTCCTCCTTACTCACATATACAGCAAAGTAACAAACTCGAATCTTATAACTGAGAATCCACTTTACAGCTCTGAAGACGAAATACTGTCCTCTGGCACAAACAATTTTACAAGTGGCTTAGCACTTACCTGTACCAGAAGACCAGGGGATGTCTGGGGACTGGGCCTAGTGAGAGGCTGCGGGCTTCGATACGTGTTCAAGGAATTCAAATGCTGAAACACCAAACATTACTAATCATGCAAAAGGTGCACAACAACAATTCATCATCACTGGCAGTTCTGGCAGCTGGAGTCCACACTAACTCATGCAAGCCAACCAGAACTGACAATAACCTACAGTACTTAATACAATAAAACCTTTTGTTAAGCTATAGGAACAACAGAGGAACAGGTCAAAGAAAAACTTTACAACAAAAATAGAATTGTGTGGAGCAGAATATTACAGGAAGAAATGAATAAAATGGGTATGAAATATTCAGGTTTTACTGTATTATAAAAAAAACTTCTGCACCATGCCTTAAATGCTGTTCTACATAAGTTGTATGGCAATTCACTATAATGTCATATTGCATCAATTTTTGCAACAATTTTGTCCCAGCACAGTACAAAACATTTACAATATTAAAAAGTAACTAACATGGTTAAAGCCAACTACAGGTCTACGGAAGAGCTCACAAATGGAAAGCGGAGCTACTAAGTAAGTTACTAATGACTCTACAAAAAAAGCAGCCATCAAGACATGACCACACAATAACAAGCTACCGCCTATACATTTACAGAGAGTTTCAATGAAAGACAGAAAATGAGCAAGATGCTATATTACAATTGTTATAGATAAATATAGAAATAAGATATTAAAATTATATAGTGTCAGTGGATAGTAGGGACCATGTTCTTTGTGGAACAATAAGACTCCATGTCCGTGGCTCAGTGACTCAGTGTCAGGCTTCCAATCCGTAGGTCTGGAGTTCAATCCATAGTTGGTCCTAAGTTTTTTTGTCAGTTATTGCTTCTTTCACTTCCAAAAATGATTTGTAACTGAAAAATGTCAAGCTAAGCTTTCACACACACACACACACACACACACACACACACACACACACAGACAGACAGAGAGAGAGAGAGAGAGAGAGAGAGAGAGAGAGAGAGAGCTACATTGTGCCAGCTGAACATAGCATGCTGGGGCTGCAGTACAGCATGTACATGAGAGAGCGGAAATGTGTCAAGTGGCATGGATAGATGGAGAAAGAGGTTAGAAGAAGGAGGGGGTTGGCGAGGATTAGTTGGCAGACCTGAAGGAGACAGCAGGTGTGTGGGATAGGAATGCAATGCACGTGGGCACCAAAGCCGCTGAGTTTGCACAGCAAACAGAAAAACAGTAACCCACTGCACCCACACCCTCTACCCAACTGCTTCCCCTTTCCGACCTGTCACCCCCTCCCAATCAACACCTCCATATTATCATGTATTACTCAAACTTACCAGCTCTGGTGCTTTGTGTCATTGTATTTATATCCCACACACCTGCTGCCTTCCTCTGAACCATTAGCTACCTCTCCACAACCCTTTTCTACCACTTCCCATACGTTTCTCCTTTTACCCTCCCCAGCTGACACAACCCCTCAAGCCAGTGCACCAGCATTGTATTTATTAGCCAGTGAAATGTATCTCCACATATATACATAAACATATATGTGTGTTGGAGGATAGGGGTTGGGGGACATGTGTTTACTCTATATCTATTTAAAGGATATGTCCAAAAGCTAGCCCAGTTTTCACTCTTTTTGTGTACCTATCAATGACTCAACACTTCCACTATTCAGTGAATGATCTCATTAAGTCTTCAATTATTTACATTCTGGCATTACTTTCTCAGTCACATTTTCATAATGGTCACTCCACCAGTCACACACAAAGGTAAACGGTATACTACAAACACTTCACCAGTGCGAAACGACATATCCAATTCATTCAAAAAATACAGAATTTTAATTATTTCTGAATATATCAGGCAGTCTTCAATGAATATATGTGGGACACATTCAGGTACATGCAATTAATTTCTCACACCTACATGAAGTGTCATTAAATAGAAATTCATCCGTGACTGGAAAAGTGAAAATCTTGTTAGACTGTTGTTCACTCGAGTGCTACATCATACTATTTAATTCAATACTTAGTAGTAGCCATATGGAGAAGTGAAGCAGAAGTAATTCAATCTGAAAATTGACAAACACTAGTTCTAACTTTCTGAACATTGACGATTAGTGATGAGTAGTAGGTTTGTGGATGCACTACAAAAACAAATACGAAGTTAAAATAATGGAAACATCTATTATCTTTGAAATGTGAAAAAAAAGACGAAAATGACATAACAGCAGTACTGTCAAGGCAATGAAACCACTTTCTTTTGACTCAGATGAGTGGTGAATCACAATGACAATTGTTTTGTGTGTGCTGTAAAGTGGCACTATTAGGATCAATACTAGTGCCAATTGGAGTAGATGTGTGGTGAAATGGTAAACAATACACATAATACTTGTGCATAAATCCATGAGTGTGTGATGGACAAAGAGAGAGGGGAGCAGGTGTCAAGGCTTAACTGTCAACTCAACTAAGATAGCTAACCAAAAACCAAATTCTTGTCCTCCAAGTGAGGACTTGAATTATTGATTCCACTGCCATTTGTTATTTGGAAAAAGCTTACCACTACTAATGTAATAAAGAATGCTTGAGCCTCCTAATAAACATCAGCTGCCCCTGTGAATAAGAATATATATAGGCACAATGAAATGATAGCTTTCAGCTGAAGCCTTCTTCAGCAAAGAACACACACACACACACACACACACACACACACACACACACACAAGGGCTACCACTAGGAGCTCCGACCGGGATGCAACTGTCACGCGAATAGTAATCTGTTTGGGGTAGGAGTGTAATGTGTAATGGAAAGGAAGCACAGCAGACAGGAAGCACAGTGGAAAGGAGTCCAGTGGTGAAGGGGAAAGGATAGTCAGATACGGTGGCAGAGAGTGAACCAAAATGAGGGTGAGAAAATCTAAAAGGAGCTGGTGACAGGATGAGGGGTGGAAACTGTTGGGTACAAGGTGTCAGGACAGTAGGTTACTGTAGGACGAGGCCAGAATAATTTGGAGAGCGGAGAATGTGATGTAAGGATAACCCTACTTGCACAATTCACAAAAGCTGGTGATGGAGAAGAAGATCCAAATGGCCTGTGTTGTGAAGCATGTTACACTTAGCTGCATCATGTGCCACAGGACGACTTACTTTGCTCTTGGCTACAGTTTGGTGGTGCCCATCCATCCTTGTGGACAGGTGTTGGTAGTCACACCAACATAAATAGCTGTGCGGTAGATGCAGATGAGGTGGTATACAACACAGTTGCTTTCAAAGGTGGTGTGACTTTTGATGGGTAACATAAGCCTGTGACAGGACTGGAATAGGAAGTGCTGGATGGGTGGATTGGGCAGGTCATGAACCTGGATCTTCCACAGATATTTGATACCTGTGGCAAAGGGTTAGGGATTTGAGTGGTATAGGGATGGACTAGAATGTTGTGGAGGTTGGATGGGCAATGGAACAGCACTTTAGGAGGGATGGGAAGGATCTTGGGTAGAATGTCCCTCATTCCAGTACATGATGATAGATAACCAAAATCCTCACGAACGATGTGGTTCAGTTATTCCAGGCCTGGATCTGGGTGGTATTGGGTGATGGAGGCAGCATTCTTTTGCAGCTGGCTGTTGATGGTGGTGGGGGGATTTGGAGAGTGTGGACAAATGGCATGTGAGATTTGTTTGCCACCTAGATCTGGGGGATGTGTGTATGTGAAGGGCTTGGCGAGACCTTCAGCATACTGGGAAAGGGAGTTCTTGTCACTGCAGATATGCCGTCCCCAGTTGGCAGTGCTGTATGGGAGCAATTTTTTGGTGTGCAAGGGATAGTAGCTGTCAAAATGCAGGTGCTGTTGGTGGTTGGTGGGTATAATGTGGACAGTGATGTGAATGGAGCGATCAGAGAGGAAGAGGTCAATATCTAGGAAGATGAGAAAAACTGGGTGAAGCAGAAGAGAGAAAAGGTGCTGATTATGTGAACAAATGAGGACATGGTGTCTAGATCATGAAGATATCAACAATAAACCTGAACCAGAATAGGAGTTAGGTTTTGGGAGGCTACAAAAGTTTCCTCTTGATGGTCCATCAACAAGTTCGCATAGGAAGTTGCCACGCGGGTGGCCAAGGCTGTGACATGGATTTGTTTGTGCACTTTCCCTTCAAAGGGAGATGTAATTATGTGTTAGAATAAGGTCAGTTAGATGAATGAGGTGCTTGATATGGAATCTGACAGACAGTGGAAAAGGTAGTGTTCAAAAACTGCAGCGGACCTTGGGCATGAGGCATGTCGGTGTATAGGAATGTGGCATCAAAGTTACCATTAGGGAATCAGGTGGTAAAGGGGTGGGGATTGTGAAGAGTTGGTGAAAGAAATGATTGGTATCTCTGACATAAGAGGCTAGATTATGGGCAATTGGTTGAAGGTGTCAGTCAATCAGGGCCAAAATAGTTTGAGTGGTAGGACAATAACCAGCTACAATGGAGCTTCGAGGATTGTTGGGTTAGTGAATTTTGGAAAGCGCGTAGAAGGTGAGTGTGCGTCACAGGGGGGAGGAGGGAAATGGGTTCTGGGGAGAGATTCTCAGAAGGGCCTAAGGCTTTAAACAGGGGATGGAGATTACATTAGACTCTGCCAGAGTTTATAGGTGGACAAGTCAGACAACTGGCAGAGGCCTTCTGCCAGATATTGACTGTGACTCAACAACACACCACTCGTCCCCCCCCCCCCTCCCTCCCACACCCGTAGCCTGTTATTCCTACCCCTTTCACACTCCCCCTTTCACACTCCACTCTAGATTGCTATTCACGTGACACTCACATTCCAGTCCCAGCTGGTGGTGGTAGAAGTCATGTGTGCTGAAGAAGGCTCTGGGCAAAAGCTGAAATGTGTAACAGTCTTTTCATTGTGCCTGTGTGCAACTCAATGAGTCATCTTTACAGTGTGTAGCAATCTATTCTTTCCTGAGATGCTAATATTCCTACCTGGAGTTTCCATAGTTTGATTTAGTGTAATGGCTTTTCCTTGTGCTATTTTCCTATCTCTAAAACATTACTCTTCTCAGTGTCCATTCTTTCGCTTCCTTCATGTGCTTTTTCATCAACTTCCAAACTGCACAATCTCTGACTTCCGAGCTCCACTGTATCAACAATGTCGTCCACACACAACATACGGCTACTTGTCCACATGGATTGTTGGTGCAGCACCTGATGCACCAAATTCTTCCTGTCGATGATTATAATTACTCCTATTGATCATATTTCCTCCCTCATCTTTGCGTATTTTTGTGTTTTATTTTCCTCATCTACCTGTGCCACACGAACTCCCATACCTCATCCATCCCCTTTTCCCACCCCCACCCCCTATTTTTTTTTTTTTTTTTTTTTACACATCTGTGGATATCTGTCCATATTTTCATACACAATACTTTTAATTATTTATGCGTGTTTTTGCATGCCTGTATGTAGTTTTACATGCCTTTCTGTTATACAGCCCCCCTCACCAACCAACCCCACTTCCCCATTTCCTACGTCATTTCCTAATGCCATCCCTGCCACCATGGACTCCACCTTTGCGCACAAGATCATGAAAGTATCCGATTCCCAGGCTAAAACCCAGTCCCACATCCTGTTCCTTAAATGCTGCCTAAACCATGAAATACCTCCCAATGGCCTAAACATAACAATTCCTTTCTCTGGATCCTACCCCTCCTTTCACAATAACCTTCAACTTTTCAGACTCTGTCAGTCCCTGTTCCTCATGAACCTGGACTACAAAAACACATTTCCATGGCAGATATATCTTAAAACCACCTCTACTATCCCCACAAGATAATACCACTGTGCAACCCTTACAACATGAATCACAAGTCTGAAACTGAATCCCTTACTCTCCAGCATCTAGAAGAGTACTCCAGAGACCACCTCCATAAATTATCCAACCTACTGATATCCTACTGCCATCTTGGGACACCACTATCCAACCCCTATCCCACCCACAGTGTTCTTCCTTTTTAACCCTTCACAGCACCCAGACCCTACCTAGCAGACCCTTTCAACTTGCCACATCACCAAAACTCCCTATCAACACTCCAAATCCAGACACCCTAAGCAATACTGGAACACTGTTTTTAATCTTTACGCCAGAATCATCAGTCCTACAATGTTGGACTTTTCAAAGACCTACTCTCCTTGTTATGATCCCAGCAATGGAAACACTTCTTTGCCATAAAGGCCTACAAACCAAAGCAAACCTAATTCCAACATTGAACCCTGCCTCTCCCAATTCACACCATCCAACTGTTATCCTGCACCCCTCACACGCAACCACCCCCAGGACACCTTCCAGGAATTCCCCACCTCCAGCTTGACCTCACTAACCATCCCCAGGTCCCTTCCTAACAATACCAGCCTTTGACAGGGTAGGACAAGCCTTTGACAGGACTGGAATAGGAAATGCTGGTTGGGTGGGCTGGGAAGGTCTTGCACCCGATCATCCACAGAGATATGATTCCTGTGGCAAATGGTTAGCAGAAGAAAGGACAGCCATACAGGGTCTCTAAACAGATCCTAAACTAACCATCCTCACTGCAGACAAAGACTCCACCACCATTGTGGTGAGTCGCAATGACAACCTGGCAGAACGGCCTCTACAACTGTCTGACTATTCCACTTATAAACTCTGCTAAAGTTATCAAATCCCAGAAGTCCAATACAACCTCCAATCTCTGCTTAAAGACTGGCTTTCCCAGAATCTCTCCGCTGAATCCATTTTCCTCCTCACCCCTATGACATCCCAGACACCCATTCTCTATATGCTTCCCAAAATTAACAAAACCAAAACTCATGTACACCCCACTGTAGCTGGTTGTTGTGCCCGCACTGGGAGGATTTTGGTCCCCACAGATGAACATCTCCAACGAATTTTCTGTAATATAGCTCCTCATGTCAAAGATACCACCAATTCTTTCACCGTCTCTCCACCATTCCCACCCCTTTACCTCTTGTTTCCCTACTGGTCACTGCTGACACCACTTCCCTATACACCAAAATCCCTCATGTCCATGGTCTTGCTGCTGTTTAACACTACATCTCCCAACATCCCTCGAGACTCCAAACGCACTATCTCCATCCTCATTCACCTAATTTTATCCTAACGCATATTCACTTCTGCCTTTGAGGGAAGGTATACAAACAAATCCACGGCACAGCGATGAACACCCACATGGCATCCTCCTATGCTAACCTCCCTAGCCTCCCAAAACCCCAAATCCCCTGGTCTCGTTCAGGTTCATTGGTGACATGATCTGGAATTAGGACAAAGACACCCTATCCTCATTGCTTTACAACCTTAGTTTGATTATTTATCATCATGCCCTGGAATGAGGGACATCCTAACCAAGATCTTCCCCAACCTTCCTAACAAGGTGTTCTGCTGCCCACCCTACCTTCACATCCTACTCCATCCCTAGGCCACTTGTAACCTTAATCCCTTACCATAGGGATAATATCTCTGTGGAAGACACTAGTTCAAGACCTGCATAATCCACCTACCCAGCACTTCCTATTCCAGTCCTGTCACAGGCTTATCTTTGCTGGGCCATCTGTGAAAGCTGCCACATTGTATACCAGCTCTGCTGAAACTTTTGCACAGCTTTTTATATTGGCATGACTAATCACCTGTCCATCAGGATGAACAGCCACCAGCAAACTGTAGCCAAGAGCAGAGTAGATGATGATGTTTGGTTTGTGGGGCGCTCAACTGTGTGGTTATCAGCGCCCATACAATTACCCAATCTTTGCTCAGTCCAATTTCGCCACTTTCCTGGATGATGATGAAATGATGAGGACAACACAAACACCCAGTCATCTCGAGGCAGGTGAAAATCCCTGACCCCGCCGGGAATCGAACCCGGGACCCCGTGCTCGGGAAGCGAGAACGCTACCGCGAGACCACGAGCGGCGGACAAGAGAAGAGCAGAGTAGACCACCCTGTTGCACAATATGCAGCTGAACATAACAGGCTTGATTTCAATGGCTGCTTCCCAACTTGGGTCATCTGGATCCTCTCCTCCAGCTTTCCTGAATTGTGCAGATGAGAGTTTTACTACACAGGTGGGAGTTATCCTGACAACATATTCTATGCTCCTGAAATTATCCCAGCCTCAACCTATGGTAACCTACTATACCCCACCCCTCCACCCAATTGTATACACCCCCTTGTCCTATCATCTCCTCCATTTCACATTCCCTCACCCTCTTTGTGTGGTACCCTCTACCAATGTACCCACCTGTCCTTTCTCCTTCCCTGCTCCTTTCCTTTTGTTCTTCCCGTTTTTTCCCTTTCCCCTACAATTTACTACTCCTCCCACACCCCACCACCACAAGCTATGCCTGGTACTCTCTAGGCCCTGCATGACCTGCCAGCCAGCACAGCTTATTTCCCCCCCACCCCACCCCCAACCATACAATGTTATCCCTCCCCCTTCCCTGCCCCACTCCAGGTTACTATTCACGTGGCAGTTGCTTTCCGGTTGGAGCTGCTGGTGATAGTGGTCATGTGTGTGTGTGTGTGTGTGTGTGTGTGTGTAATGTGTAACAGTCTTTTCATTGTGCCTGTTTGCAACTCTTCCTTATGGTGAGTACAATATATCCTTTTCCTGCTATTGTTGCTACTATAAAATAAAATATGTACTTTGGCTTATCACAGAGAACTTCATAAAATGACCTCTATGAACACATATGCCCAACAGAAGACTCAGCTGAAATGTTATAGGCTATTTATATGATTAGTTACAGAAGGTGTGTGACCAAATACCTACATACAACTGTGATATAGTCCTTGGGAACTATAACATCCAACTGAGCAATGAAAAAGCTTTCAATATATATCAACAGAAGTCAGGATCGCTCATTTTGCTGCCACAAACAAATAAACAACAGTAACCATCTGTTTACGAACAAAAAATATCTATAAAGGGACCAGAAAAATTACAGGAAAGAATGAGACAAATGCAACATATCATTTATTACTACCTAATAGGTGGGCATCTTATATAGAACATGAGGATATTTTCAGAGATGCTGATCCTTATTATGATCATTACTAAATTGGAGCACAAAGAAGCAAAAACTTGCACTGGTCATCAATGGAAACAATAATGCAATTTAAAAAATATAACTTAGACAGGTCCATAGTGACAGAATAATGGAACAGATGGAGACACGAGTTAAAAGATCATATGGACAAAGAATCAATCTATTAAAATGTAAATTCCATTGGAAAAAATGAAATACTGCGGGGAACAAGGAGACTTAGAAATGATGGTGGTATGATGACTGTAGACAGGAAGCAAGATTGAAATGTTTACAACAAAATAAAAGAGCCAACTGAAGAACAGAAACCTGAGATGTAAGTGTGTAAGGATAATATATCTTGCAGACAAACAAGCCATTCTGGATATATGAAAACATACCTTTAAAGGAATGAGCAACTAGTCTATTCCATGAAAGACTAAAGACAGAGAAGGCCACTTTATAATTTTTTTTCTACAGTACATTCACTTGCACAAAATTATAAAGCACCAACAAATAATGAAGCAACTGGTTGAACAATGTGTGGAACTGCTCTCCACAAACAAATACATAAACTTTTTAAGTTTATATGGAATCATGAAAGTATTCCAGAAGAGTGGAGTTAGGTGTGAGTTGAATCAGTACGTAAGAAAGGGGATAGCCTTGCTGCTCCAATTGCCAAGGCACTACCTGACAGAATGCAACCTACACAATTTTATCTAGTATTTTCCATAATAGGTTAGTTACACAATGGAAATTTGTTTTGGAAGAATATTAGCAAGATTTTAAGCCACTTCAATTGATCAACGAAAGAAGGAAGCACATAAATTTTCAGGGAAAGACAGGAAGACAGGAATATAAATCAATCACTTAGGAATGTAATAAATAGCAAATGCATGGAAGCCACGGCAAAATGGCTACAGGAAAAATGTGAAGAAATCAAAAAAGAAATAATAACTGGAAGGACTGACTCAGCATATAGAAGAGTCAAAACAGCTTACAGTGAAATCAAAAGCAGTGCAGCAACATTAAGAGCACAACGGAAATTCCATTGTTAACACAGAGAAGAGAGTGGACAGGTGGAAAGATTACATTGAATGCATCTATGAGGGGGAGGAATTGTCCGATGATATCATAGAAGAAGAAATTTGAGTCAAGATGGAAGACACAGGGGATCCAGTATTTAAGTCAGAATTTTAAAGAACTCTGGATGACTTAAAAATAAATAAGATAGGAGGGATAGATAGCATTCCACCCAAATTTCTAAAATCAGTGGCAAAAGCATTAACAAAATGACCATTCATGTTTGTGTGTAGAATCTACGAGAGTGGCGACACACCATTAGACTTTTGAAAAATATTCCTTACAGCTGATAAATGTGAGAACTAACACACACTCAGATGACAGCTCATGCATTTAAGTTGCTGACAAGAATAATATACGGACGAATGGAAAAGAAAACTAAGGATCTGTTAGATGAAGATCAGTTTGGCTTTAGGAAAGGTAAAGGCACCAGAGAGTCAGTCTTGACATTGTGCTTGATAATGGAAGCAAGACTGCAGAAAAATCTAGATCTGTTCACAGGTTTTGTTGACCTGAAAAAAGTGTTTGAGAATGTAAAATGGTACAAGATGTTCAAAATTCTGAGAGAAGTAGGAGTAACCCATTGGGAAAGATGAGTAATATACAATATGTACAAGAACCAAGAGGCAACATTAAGAGCGGGAAGACCAAGAAAAAAGTGGTTGGATTAAACAAGGGTTTACAATGGGGTGCAGTCTTTTGCCCCTGTTGTTGAATGTATATGTCAAAGAAGTAATGATGGAAATGAAAGAAAGGTTCAAGAGTGGGAAATTCAGGGTGAAAGAATATAAATAATAAGGTTCACTTATGACATTGCTATCCTCAGTGAGGATGAAGAATAATTATAGGATCTGTTTAATGGAATGAGCAGTTTAATGAGTACAGAATATGGATTGAGAGTAAACTGGAAAAAGACAAAACTCATGAGAAATAGGGGAAATGAGAATACTGAGAAGCTTACAATCAAAATTGGTAATCAAGAAGTAGACAAAGTTAAGCACTATTTCTACCTTGGAAGCAAAATAACTCATGACAGGCGAAGCAAGGAGGACATGAAAATCAGACTAGCACAGGTAAAGAGGGCGTTCATGGTCAAAAGAAGTCTGTTAGTATCAACACAGCCATAACTTGAGGAAAAAAAATTCTGAGAATGTACATTTGGAGGGCAGCGTTGTATGATACAGTAGGAAAACTGGAGAATGCAAGCATTTGAGATGTGGGGCTAAAGAAGGAATCTGAAAAACAGGTGGACTGATATGATAAGGATCGAGAACATTCATCGCAGAATCAGTGAAGAGAGGAATATATGGAAAGCACTGATAAGAAGGGACAAGTTGACAGAACATGCGTTACAACATCAGGGAATAACTTCCATGGTATTAAGAGGCAAGTTGGATAGGTAAAATCTGTAGGGGAAGACAGAGACTGGAAATGTTCACAAATAATAGAGAACATAGGGTTCAAGTGATACTCTGAGATGAGGACAATGACACAGAAGAAGAATTCGTGGTGGGCGACATCAAACTAGTTACATGACTGATGATTCAAAAAGTGCCTAGCAAGTCAACAAAGAGATCAGATATTTTTCCTGAGGCAAATATATGGAAAAGCATTTTAATACAATACTGAACTTCATAACCTCTACATGAACTTCAATCAGGCATTCAAATGACTTAAGATGGCAGCTATATTACAATTTAACATACCATAAAATAAATTTCACTCATTCAAGCAACCTTGGCTGAGTGCAAGGCTGCAGTGGAAGATGATGGAGATTTAAATACTCTGTTCAGTACAGTAATGGATTCAGACAATGCTTTACAATGAAAGTATTTTGTTATATAGGCACAATTCAAATGTGTAAGTACTTATGCTAATGCATGTCAATCATTAGTACAAAGAATCTCTCTTCAGAGAGAACAGTGAGTGAGGTGAAGCAGCTATATATCCCAGAAATCTTGCTAACAACTGAAAATTATGAACAGCATCTTCATTAGGAAAGGAAATAATAAATAAAATAGTCAGAAGCAGGTTTTCATTTAGAACTTATACAGTATCTTTACTATCTGGGATCTAACAGTAACTCTTAAGTACTTGTGTGACAAGAAGTAACTGAAGTACCCACAACGGGTGTAGCTGACCCAGTCACAAATGAGCTGAATATGTAAGTCTAGCCTTATAAAAAAAGAAATGTTATTATTTATGGCCAATCTTTGAACATAAATGAATAAAAACAGCCGGTATTTAACACCATTTAATGACCCTGTGATTTATGATTTGCTGAACAAAGGAAAAATAACCTAATATTAAAAAATGCTATACATTAATAATACAAAACTTAATAAATAAAGCACTAGTTTGCTTTTGTTCTACAGTAATACTTTTATTGCGTTAACCAGTTTTTGGCTTACAAGGCCATCTTCAGACATTAACTGAGTATTGTCACTAGTGCTTTTCATTTATCATAATGTTGTTCTACCAAGAACCGACGGAAGTTCAGTTACCATAATACAAAGCTTTTTTACTGTCAAAATATTTCAGTGAGATAAGCATTTTGTGCAGATAACTTTGGTATGCACTTTGAATGCCTGTCCCACATAGCACACACTGTTGAACGCTCATTTTTGTTTGTGCTTGGGCAGCTGTATCATCTATTCCATTCATGCAGTGCTAGTCCAGATCCCGTTTCCTTGCATATTTGATGTTGTTGATCCTGCTGCTATGGTACTTCCATACCTCTGATAACCAGAAACAATTCTTTTCTCTATGTAACATTGCAGGACATATGGCTATTACCAATTTTCCTGACAACACTCTTCAGGACAAGTTTGTCTGTTATCTCCTTCAGAAATATTCTTCATCGTACCTTCTGACTAGCATTCATCTTGTAAATGACATATGAGTTTAGTGCACAGACATTTAGAAAATGGAAGCCCTTGTTTTTCAACCAACACTATAGTTGCTGCATAGCTGGTTACAAGTGCCCACTGCTCCCTTAGTGCAAGTGTAGAAAGTCACAATTTCTAATTTTTATCAGTTAACTTGAACTTATCTTCTTCTCTTTCCTGGACAGGAAATTAGCAGCTGTGTCATGCTTATTTTTTTGTGATGTTTCCATTAAAGTCAGCTTCATGTGCAGCAATGTTCTCACAAGTTGTACACTTGTATAACAGTTATTAACATTTATGTTCCTTACTGAGTCTCTGACATGAGCAAAAAGATGTTGAACAACATCTACAGGACTATTACACTGCTGGAATGGACCATCAGGCTGCATTCCTGCATATTCCTCAACTGTGTCCAAGTAGAGTGTTCTAGAATCTACTATGGAAAATACTTTTAGCATTCTTTTTTTCCCTTCAAATACTGTGTAAATGAGTAATGACCCCAGAATGGAATGAATTGCTCATCAATCATCAAATATTCTGCTGCATTATAAACTTTCATAAAGTTTTTCCATATTAGTACCAGTAATTCATGATCCGCACCCAACTTGGTCAGACTTCTTACTCTCATCTCAGTCACAGGCATTATCAAACTGAATAAAGTGAAGCTCTCTAGGTTGCAGCAAGCAGCAGTGTCAAGGAATGCTTCTATTTCAAATCAATCTGTAACTTCAGCATCATGCCTCCTCTCAAAATTTGTGCCAATTTTTATAGTGTACATAACCAATTTGCCAATTGTATGCTTGTTGAAATGAAGGAAGAAGGCTTCCTCTGGTGTCTTTGTTCCATCTGCTGTGCCTTGACCTCCAGGCTTTTTTGCACAGCCCTATCAACTAAATGGCTGGCTGTTCCACTTGGTTTTACCACATCTGTTCAGAAAAAAAGAGTAGCGTTTCAATCACTGATTTATCACTACAAGCGGCAGAAATGTCTGAATCGGTATTGTGCACACTTTCATCAACACTGTCCTCTTCAAAGTCAGATAATTGTCACACAGATCCTTGTCATTGTTGTCAAGGTAATAATTTCTCTATCAATCAATATTTTAAGCATTCTGTGTCAGCAAAAACTCAGCAATACCTACATGGACTTCAAGCAGGCCTTTGATAGTCTAAATAGGGAAGAGATGTTAGAAGATATAAAACTGCTTGGCATACCATCCAAGTATATTTCGGTTATTAAGGCAACACAGGCAGGTTCAAAGACAATGGTGAGAGTAGATGGGGAATTAACTGACTGTTCACTATCAATGAAGGAGTTAGACAAGATGATGCTATTCCCACAATGCTTTCCAATTTGAGCTTTGAAGTAACTATATGAAAACTGCAAATATCTGGACACATAGTATAAGAACCACACAGTTAGCTGCATATGCTAATCACATTGCAGTTATTAGTACACAAAGGATGTCATTGGAGAGAGTAGTGACAGAAATGAAAGAAGTCACACAGTATAGGGAACTAGCAATTAACAAATCCAAAACTAAATGTGCAAAATTCCGTAGAACAGGGGACAATAACCTGGGTAGATTGTCAGTAGCAGATTTTGAATTTCTAAAATCCCGCATATTAGGTAGCAACAGGTATTATCATACATTTAAATAGCACATGACCTTGAGGGTGGTGAACAGACAGTTCAAAATGACAATATATATAAGGTCATGATTAGGCCAGTGGTCAAAAATGGATGTGAAGTATGGACACTAACTAGCACTGATGAAAAATGACTCTGAGCATTTGAATGAAGAATACTACAGAAAATTTATGGAGGGAGGACCTGAAATAATTAAGGTTCCTGGAGAGCAAGGACCAATTACAAGTTGGATCATCTCATACAGAGAGTTGATACTGTAAGGCTACTATGAAGTACAACAATAGCCTGTCTGGGACATGTCCTAATGATAGAGGACACAATAACTACAAAGAAGATCTTCCAGTGGAAATCTACAGGAAGAAAATTGAAAGGATGATCACGTAAGTGATGGCTGGATGACATGGAAAAGAAAAAAAGCATCAGTGGATGGAGAAGGAAAGTAAATGAGAGAGAAAAATGGAAGGAAATTGTTAAGAAGGCAAAGATCCACACAGGGTTGTGAAGCCACAAGGAGGACAGTGTCAGCAAATAAGAACAGTCCTATCATTTTCCTTTTGACTAAGAAAAGAAAATATAATACAAAAATAAAATTGGTTGGTAATTTGATTTGTCACACAGAAAAAAATCAATACACTTATTCGAACCCTTTCTAGCCTCAGTATTTTATGAACACACACACGTATCGAGTTAGAGGTGCAAAAACAGTGGAAAGCGAACACTCATGTCAAGTCAGAACACCAATAGTCGTGTCGGGTCAGACGCACAATACGTAAAACAATGAAGCCAAGAATGTCTCCATATAAGTTACCTGAAACAGCTCAACAATAAAAGAAAATACGAGGATCACTCAAAAATAAATGCACACTATTTTTTTTTTAATCCATCTTTTATTCTATATGTTTGAAAGTTTTACAGTGTATAGACACATCCTTTAGGAACAATATTTTCATTTCTCCACATAATTTCCATCCCTCTCAACTGCCTTACGCCATCTTGGAACCAGCGCCTGTAAACCCACGTGGTAAAATTCTGGAGCAACCTGTTGGAGCCACTGTTTGGCAGCGTGCACAAGGAGTCATCATCTTCAAACCTTGTTCCACAAAGAGAGTCTTTCAGTTTCCCAAAGAGATGATAGTCACATGGAGCCAGGTCAGCACTGTAAGGCGGGTGTTTCAGTGTTGTCCATCCGAGTTTTGTGACCGCTTCCATGGTTTTTTGACTTACATGTGGCCGTGCATTGTCGTGCAACAGCGAAACATCCTACTTTTGCCGATGTGGTCGAACATGACTCAGTCTAGCTTGAAGTTTCTTCAGTGTCATCACATATGCATCAAAATTTATGGTGGTTCCACTTGGCAATATGTCCACAAGCAAAAGTCCTTCAGAATCTAAAAACATCGTAGCCATAACTTTTCCAGCAGAAGGCGTGGTTTTGAATTTTTTTTTCCTTGGGTGAATTTGCATGATGCCACTCCATTGATTGCCTCTTAGTCTCTGGTGAAAAATGATGGAGCCATGTTTCATCACCTGTCACAATTCTTCCAAGAAATTCATCTCCACCATTCTCGTACTGTTTCAAAAGTTCGCTGCATACCGTTTTTCTTGTTTCTTTGTGAGCCACTGTCAACATCCTGGGAACCCACCTGGCACAAACCTTTTTTAATGCCAACACTGTCAGTATTCTGCATCACTTCCTTCCCCTATCCCAATGTAGCGTGGAAATTCGTTCACTGTGATGTGCCGGTCAGCAGTCACCAATTCATTAACTCTCTGCACATTGTCTGGAGTGTGTGCAGTACAAGGCCTGCCGCTGTGAGGACAATCCTCAATATTGCCGTACCCACTTTCATCACGTAACCTGCTTCCCCACCGACTAACTGTTCTGCGACCGACAGCAGCATCTCCATACACCTTTTTCAACCTCTTGTGGATGTTTCCCACTGTCTCGCTTTCACAGCACAGGAATTCTAAGGCAGCACATTGCTTCTGACGAACGTCAAGTTTAGCAGCCATCTTTAAGACATGCTGTGACAGCACCACTCACGGGAACAGGTTGAACTAAGTTTGAAAACAAGCAGGAAGGATGTACCTATACACTGTAAAACTTTCACACATGCAGAATGAAAACTGTATTTTTACAAAAATAGTGTGCATTTCTTTTGGAGTGACCCTCGTACATGCCCCCGGCAAATATCTGAAGATCACATGCCAGAGAAATTAAGCAAAAAATTAAAAATCTCTTGGGTAATTCTGACCCAATGTGAGTGCTCAAGGGGTTAATTGAGAAATTTCATGACAACTGAAATAAAACTGCACAGTTTAAGTGAAACAGTTTTTTCCTTACATATAAGATGTCACTGGACTTCCTGGTGTTAAACAAAAAGCTTATATTAAAAGTATCATGACCATAATCATGCAAGTTTTAACTGACAGATGTGAAACATTGACATTATTGAGTACTGACGAACAGCAGTATAGAATATTTTAAAACAGGATTCCATGCAGTGTCAATGTGATAGTTCAAAATAGCAATGGTTCCAAGAGAACCAGTACAGCCATCAAGCTAAAGTGCTTTACACAAGGAGCTGGCATTCCAAGACTGAATGAAGCTATGTGTAGCTTGGATGTGTTCCTTCAGTCAAGTTCTGCAAGAGGTACTAAAAAGAGGAACTGATACAACAGACAACCTACAAGAAAATACAAAAACACTTAATCCTCTTCCATAGAGTTGCAATATCCTAAGGAGAACAAGAATACTCAGGAAATACTCTGTTGTTGGTACTCCAAATGGCCCAGTTGCTTCCAAGTGGTTGCATATTATCCCCACCACGGATTGATGAGCAGTAATCCAGGTAAATGCAGTATTTTTTACATTTTACGATGTCTCTTCTTTCTGTATTTTGGCTTTTTTTCCTTTGTTGAGGTTCCTTTTTCTGCAGCCTCACTTGATAAATGCAAGTTAATCTGGTTGTCATTTTAGTTTTCTACAATTTTGCTCTCCTCTTTTTTCCTTACTTTTTAACCAGATCCTCTGATGATGAACTGGTAGTAAGTCAAAACCCATAATGATATATCACCTTAATGATCTGAGACTGAAATATATAACAAAAAATTCATAGGGTTTCCACTACTTTTTCTTAGGCAATTGTCGAGTCTGGAAAATATGATATATATGCTTTCAGAAGTACAGTTTTCACCGTTAACACCTTAGTTTCTAAACTGTACCTCTTAGTGACTTTTCACAAAATTACTCTTTTCAAACTGATCTAGTTTCATGATCGCATATTTACTATTTTCTGAAAATATGTTGATCAAGGGAAGAAGCTGGATTTATAATAAAAAAATAAGAAGAAGGAGACAAATGTAAGAGGGTTCACTACAACTATGTCTATGTAAAAAAGTTGTAAAATGTGCAATTCTACAACAAAACAATTTCAAGTTCAATCAAACTGTATCTACAGAGTGAGATGGTGTAGTGGTCAAGTAGCTGAACTTTTATTCAGAAGGGCAGTAATTTAAACAACAGCCCAGCCATCCTGATTTAGGGTTTCCATAGTTTCTCCGAACTGCTTAAAGCAAATGCCAGGATGGTTTCTTTGAAATGGACAAAGCCAGTTTCCTTACCCAATCCAAACTTAATCTTCACAATTAATGGCCTTGTCATGGATGGGCTGCTAACTCATAATCACTGTTTCCATCTGGAGGTTGTAAAATCAGCTGATTGCTTCTTTAAGCAGAACAAATCACGTACAGACAGCATGTGGTTCAGAAATTTATTTTGTGGAAATGGTAGAAATTTTTCTATTTTTAATTGTGAAATTCACTGCACATAAACCTCAAACAAGTATGAATGGAATGCAAGATAGCAGAAATAGCTGACTGTTACTGTGTTTCTTACTGAAAGATATTACAGAAGATAATAACGTTTAAAAATCTGTTTATATGCACTTTACCCATCCAACAAGCAAGGTGACACTTCAGCAAATAGCTTGCTACAATAATACACCAAATCCCACAATAGTTGCCACAATGAGAAGTATTACATAAACTGTATGGAAAATACATACTGCATGGTTCACAGATGGCATAGGCTTCGAATTTGACACAAGATTCGGACTGCCAAGTGGAGATGCCTGTTGTTGAGGTGACTGTTGTTGCGTCTGCTGCTGCATCTGCTGCTGCTGCTGCTGCTGCTGCTGTTGCTGCTGGGGTGATGGTGGCTGTGCTTGTGCCTGTTGTACTTGCTGGGGTTGCTGGTAAATATACTGGCCCTGCTGCTGGGAAAAGTTGTCCAGTGGTACTGTTGTGCTATCAACTGTCACACCCTAAAACAAAAATTTAAACAGAGCATGTGAAAAAAATACAGTGCATATCCAACCAGTCACCATATGACTAATGTGAATAAGGCGACAAAGGAACCTCTCGGATCTGCAAATATGAAAGAATTTCTTGTGAAGAAAGTGACACTAATTTAATGATATACAGTACATAAAAAATACAGTCATCTTCATGCTACTGAAACAACAATCTGAGAGGATGGATATCGAGCTAGAAGTTTATACAGCCTTCCAAATTCTCGGTTAAGATAGTACAGCCCTAAATTAACATCCAGAATGTGTTTCACTTGGAGAAAAGAAATGTAAAATGGGAAAAACAAGAAACTTCAATAGCATTCACCCAAATATCCATAAATATATGGATTTTCTCTTGCCGTAGTATGCAAATAATCATTAAATCAAGAGACTCACTGAAAATTTATGAAATTTTCATTACTAAGTTAAAAGCTTTCACAGTAACACAATAACCAGTTTAGCTGTCTTAATAGGCCCATGGCCTGCCTAAAAACTTATGCCTGTCAGTATTTATCTCTTACTATTCCATCTCTAAAGAGACTCTCCTGCTAGTCTTATCACTTGTACAGTTACTTCATCCCATCTTAGCTGAATGGGCAGCAAAGTTCCATGTTCTCAGAGAAGCCACAATGTGTTTTGAACAATCAACATGACATGATTTTTTTTGATTACTCACAAGTATTCAACAAATGGCAACTAAAAATTGTCTCCTTACTTCACAGATTGCTTTAGTACTGAGAGATTTCTACAATAAAAGGTAAATGTTTCCGACTATCTGATTTATTTTTATCAAAAACCATAATGATCCAGGTTTATTTATGTAAATCCTAGCTTTACCCATAGCTGCATCGATACTAGTAGTTTTGTTATGACGGGTGATGGTGAATAAGCACACTAGCAGTTTACAAATATCTGGCTATATAATGGTGTAGAGAGGTGTGTGTGTGTGTGTGTGTGTCTCCATATTATATATATATTGATACATAATTTATGAGATTCTAATATTTTTCCATATGTCGAATCTTTACAAAAAAATATAAAAACTACAACCATTTTTGTTCTTATCAATCATTTATTGCACTATCTTATCAATACAGTTCTAGCACAATAATTTTGGTCTTGCCTTCTTTTGCAATTACGTAAATGCTTTGTGGATTGGATACACTTGAGCATGCCGCATGAGAAAGGAAAACACAGTTTTTCTAAATGCACATTGGCAACTTTTGAGTATTTGCCCTTGGTCTTTATTTATGGTATTTCCAAATGCAATTTTTAGTGGCACACTGAAAGGAAAATCCATCAGTTTAATTGGGATTTGTGGAATTAAAACATTTTCTGCTCTAGCTGTGCCACTAATAATAATAGCCCTAACAATATTTAAGTCAAGTTATGTAATATACAAGTGTGCACTGTTACACACACTGGTTGCATCACGATATTGCATTGAGATTGTCAGAACACCAATCTTTACCTTCATTTATGAGAAGGCACAATGCCAGAAATTTACAAAACTCTGTATGGTAGAGGTGACTTGTTCAGTGCCCATAGTTTTGTTGAAGACAGATATTCTGCAACATACCATTCCACTTGTGATGTATTTTTTCAAGTTATATAGGTTAATACAATCTTTTGCGACTGTAATAAGAATTTTATTAAGACAGAACACATTTCAGTTTATTTTAAAGCATCTTCAATGTGCACAGGAAGAATATTAGTTTTCCTTACAATTTTCTGTGCTAGGATGATGAACAGTTCTCATGCTTTAACTAACTACTATAAACAATAGACAATTACTATTATTGCTCAAAATCCTTTCATTTCTTATGTCATTCTTGACATTTTTCTACAAGTGTGGTAGATTTGTGGGGACAGCACATTAACGGACACAAAAACCTACCACATATGGGATGGGTCAAAAGTCACAACCTCTTGTAACCCAGTAAAAACATTAAGGCAATATGCTATTTTGTCTAAAACTGACATGGTGAGACTGTGGCTGTGTACAATTAATGTAGGTTAATTCTTACAAAGAAGAAAACAGCAACCAGCCAGTGGCTGTTTTCTTCTTTGTAAAAATTAACTTACATTACGGCAATGTTTTTGGAAACTATAGATACAAACATCATAGTGCACTGTTACTTTTTTTTCAGGTAATTACTGACACGAACTTCAGAATGCACTGCTATTAAGTCAAGCATCTCTTGACATTTCTTGAGCGAAAATGAACTACTTAGCCAAAATTGCTTGTAAACAGCGTTTATTGTCAATTAGCACTTTCAGAAAGCATGGTTACTATCTTCAGATCTCGATAAAAGGTTATTGCTTGTCTCCTATACCAGTTGTACAAGTACAAGCATCTGACAAATTACTCCGTATACTGTGGTTTTAACCTCGACTTGCTGCTGCATTGTTCATCTTGTCCCTCACATACCTGGCAATGTTTCAGAAAGAGTACTTCTACAGCTGGCACAGGAGATGTGCAATAACCTTTCATCAAAAGCTGAAGATGGTAAACCACGGGTACTCAAAATGGTAATCGACAATAAACATTGTTTACAAGTGATCTCGGCTAAGAAGTTCATCTTCTCTCAAGTTATTATTACAGCCCCTCACCACTCAAAATGAGTAAACAGAACTCAGATTGCTCACTGTTGATTCAAACCTGTTATAAAGATGTTTCCTAATGAAGGTTATGCAATAAAAACATGTTGCACAGGCAGTTATAATTCAATAATAAATAAGTGGAATAATTATTTCAACACCATTCCACCAACAGACAAGGCAACCTATAATTTAGGGAAACATTTTGAGAAAAATGAATCTCCAGTGGATTGCCACAGGTCAGGTAGGCCATCAATAAATGATGAAAGAAAGTTTAAAGCTTTGCAATAAGTTATCCAGAACACTAAAATGATAAACTGCATGGCATGGGACGATAAACAATTGAAGACTTGAAAGAAGCTATTTATAACACTTCTGAAGATATTGATTCCAACAAATGACACTGTAAACATGTATGATGAAGCATCTTAGGTCATCTGATGAAATGTTGAGAAAATTGTTATAAATAATCCTGAAGCATCAATAAAGTTTCCTGTTATTTCACAATTCCAACTGTTTGCTTTGTATTTAATTAGGTGACAATGGGTAATGGTTTCTGTACCACCCTATATGTGTAGAAGAATGTGAAGAATGATGAAATAAATGAAAACAGTATGGGTAATCATAGTAACTGTATGCTGTTTGTAGTAGTAAGCTAAAGCATGAGAACCTTTCATGATACTAGCATACAAAATTGTAAGAAAATGCTCCGAAGTAAAGCAGAATGTGTTTGGTTTTAATAAGACTCCCATTACAATTATTATTTATCCATATTTCTTGAATAACTGCAAGTGTGGAAAAAAAAGATGCTATAAAAACAACACGTATTAGTCTACACCAAAATTGCCCTTCCCCAATTTAATAAATTTAAATACAGTTCTCAAGCTTACCAACAGATTTTATTTTTCTGCCACCACACTATTTCACCATCATCAAAACTGTCCATCTTTGCCTCTTGCCCCGTTATGTAGCGATACTTTTTAAAATTTCAGAAAAAGCATGCACAAGTAAACATTGGACTCGCAAGGTCAAGGAGTAGTACACACGCACACACACACACACACACACACACACACACACACTCACTCACTCACTCACTCACTCTCCCCCCCCCCACACACACACACTGCCCCCCCCCTCTCTCTCTCTCCTCCCCCCCCCCCCCCCCCCCCCGAGTCATTGGCCTCCTTGAAAGCGTCACTTGCATCTCATTTTACCCTCTTAAGGGCAGAAATTTGACATGAATATTATCATTGGACACATGTTTTATGATGTTCACTAAAACTTTACTCAATAACAATGTCTTTAACTGCTTAGTTCAACTTTTGATAACCAATCATCCTTCAAAAACACTCTCTACAGTTGGTTTGCAGAATTTTGTTGGGGTTTCCTGAAGATCAATCAAAATAATTTGTTCCAAAAAAACATCAATGCTGTGTGCAAGATGAATGAATCCAATTGGCACGTGATACACCATGAGGAGCATCCTTAGGTACACTACAGATTTTAATATGTTCTATTTTGCATGAAAATTCAGCTGTGAAAAGTGTCTGTTCCAATGTTTCCACAAAATTTTACTGAAGCTCAAAGTCATGCATGTATCAATTATTGTAACGATAGGCTTGAAACATTCCGCTGAGGAAATGCAAAATTGGGATACATCATCATCACAAGAGATGAAACTTGGAAATACTTGAACAAAATAGAAAATAAACAGCAATCTAATGTTCGCAGGGGGAGGGGCGGGGTTCATAAGGGCACTTATTGTGTCTCTGGCTTTCATGTTTCACACTGCTCTTGGTAATGGTTTGCATGATGAATGATGGAAAGTGAACATGATGAATCACAAGTAGGATGTGGTTAGCAAAACCCGTTGCTCATTCATGATTTCCTATGATTTTCAAATGAAATTAGCTCGTATTTTGTTACATTCGCAGAAATTTAAGCTGTTCAAACTAACTCCCAGCACATGCAAAATATCTGTGACAACCAAGGTAAGTGCTTTCATTGCATGCTGTTTATTATCATCTGACTGGCTGACACGAATGATAGTGAACTGCCAATAGCAGCACAAAACAGAAGAGCCTCCAACACCACAAGTGCACTTTAGCCCTGCTTGGGTTTTCTACGATGAACTAAAACCAACAAAACTGGTTCTTTTGGGAAGCACTTTGTAGTGATTCAGAGTTTGGTGCGGTATCACTGATTACTTTGCTGTCCACATGATATACGGCAATGTGTAATATATGATACTTTGTTATATTTAACCCTTCACTCAGGAAATGTGATCAATTCTGGCAGAATGCTTCTACACCCTCTTTCCCTTCTTAAACTGCAAACCCAACTACGTTTATTGTTAGTTGCATTATCATCTTTTTTGTTTCTTGCTGACACAAGTTAAGAGTTTCTCAGACAGCACCTTGTGAACTGAGTAACTGTCTTCTACTGTATAACACAAAATATGTTTGCAGGAAAGTGTCAATTTTAACGATCCTTAGTTTGATGACATTGTTAGTCAGTAGATGGAGGAAGATGTCAGTGATACAGATCAAGAAACAGATGATGATTTTGGACTTTAGGACAGTGGTGATGGGCGATCATTCTGTTTCGCTAACTTTAATCACACAGGATTAGTTGCACAGAAATAGCATTATTACAGCAAGAATGGTTTGGGTGGTCAAGGGATCCTTTCCAAAGTCGATTTTCAAGGACATCAAGGCACAGTATTGTCTTGCAGCTTCCTGGTCTTTGTCCTGCGGTGAGAGTTCTCGGGCATCATGTGGGGCCTGAAGAAATCTGGAGTTTAGCAATCAACGGTACAATGTTGAAGACAATACTAAGATTCACAAATCTCAAACCTGAACGAGTTCCATGGAAAAGTGCAAATGCCACAGACTTGAGAGATGTTGATATGACTGAACTGTAAACATTCTGTGACCACCTCATCAATACATTTGTTTTTAAACTGAACTGTGAGGACGCTTCTGCTATTTGAGCAACAGATGGGGCATTTTTTGTAGTGTCATGAACCAAAACATTGCACTTTCACATCTCTGTTTCGATGAACATCACGATAGAGATGAATAGGCGGCAGCTGAACCAACGGCAGTTATATCTGACATTTTTGAGAAATTTGCAAACTGTCCAAGAAACTTGCAGTTACAGAGTAACTACAAAATCCATTATTTTCTGAGTGGCTATATTTACATGGGCAAGGATGTGATAAAAGAAATCTCACAGCTGAGGATAAATGCTGTTCACTCCTCTCTCACGCATGCATCTGACATCTTCCACCATTCAAAACAATGACTCAAAAAATGCGACAACTGACAGTTGGTATTCTTCTGTAGAACTTGCCCAAGTGATGCAAAAAACTGGTTTGATTCTGGTTAGTACAATGAGGAAAACCTCCTGTTTTGTATGTTCCACAGAAAAACACAGCTACTGTCCTGCATTCCAGTATGCATCATGAGCCCAACACAAATAAGTAAACACTAAAGTCTGACATTATTCAGCTAAAAAGTGAAAATGAAGCGCGAGTAGGCAGCATCAATGAAAAAGATTTTGTTTACAGTTCAGGAAAGAGAACTCTTTGATGGCTTTGTATTTTACACAAACATAGATATTAGTTGTGTCAATGCATGTGTATTGACAACAACTACCCAGATAATGGATTAATGAGCTAGCTGAACTTTTTGAACAAACTTGTGAAGCAGTTTGTTACTCCTCACATAGGAACAAGAATTTTAAAAAAATCCATCTTGCACATGAACTGAATGCTTATATCAGGAGAGCACTGGGAGTTGGTACAGAAACTGTATCAGTGGATGCAACAGATGTCCATCTTAACAAGAAAGAGATGTGTAAACTTCGTGATCCAAAGAAGAGCAGGAATATGGCCTTCCTGTATAAACTGAGCCAGATTCCTATTTTCCTTGAGCACTCCAAGAATGTGTGTGTTCCAAATTTCACATGTGAAATATAAATGTAAAATGAAGTTTCAGTAGAGGTACGACAGAACATAGGCAATTCATTAATTAAAATAATGTTCACGGAGAAGTGACACTTCAGAGTCACGTTATTCACATCACATTACAACTTCTAATAAAATGATAGCTTGTTTTGTTGGATACACTGGTCATGCAGTGACCATTGCTTTGGGAAATCTAGGAGCAGTTAAATGCTGAATGATGTACGGCAATTTGCTGCAACCAACTGTCAATAACATCTGGAAAAAATAACCGAAAATGCAGCATTGCCCTTCATCATATCAGTGCGACCAATCTCACAGCACAACAAGCAATAGATTTTTGACACACAAAAAATTAAGTCAATACCTCACTGTTCCATTTTCTCCCGATTTACCTGCCAACATCATCTTTTTTTACACTATACATAATAAATGGAAGAAGAAGAAGAAGAAGAAGAAGAAGAAGAAGAAGAAGAATGGACAGATATTTTCACTGCCTTAAGAGGCTGCTGAATCATCCTAAAAACCATATTTTTGGGGTATCATTATCAAAACAGGAAAAAATAGTTACCTGAACTGAAAGCATGCAAAAATGTATACAGCTTTGTACATTTTATTTACTTTCATTGTTTCTGTGAAAACTTACAAGGTGGCTTTGGTAACCCCACTGGCAATGATTTTTTACATTCAAGATCAGAAGTGCTTGAGCCACACAGTAAGCACACTATAACAAAACCTCTTCTGACATGCACAAGTGCTACATTAGATTCCATTGAGCATGGCTCTCTGGTGACCAATAACAATACTTAAGACTGTATCAACTTCAAAAGGACAACTCTCTCCATACATTCTGTTCACAGCAATGACTGAATTGGTAGAGCAAAACAATTCCACTTAAACAGGAAGACATAACTATATTTAGAAAAAATACTTTTAAAATCCATTTACTTACTTACCAGGTAAGCTCCCACTGCTTTGCTCATGGAGATCATACGGTCTGCACAGACCTTTTTTTTTTTTCTTTTTCTCTAATGAAATTTTTATGTTGTTCACAAGTTGCAAAACCTATTAAACTTTTCACACTAATTAAGGCCCTAGAATCATGGTCTTTTCTGAATTTATGTCTGCCCAAAATGCGATTTTGATAGCTGGAGTCAGAGATTTTTGTTAAACATGCATTTTGTGTTCTTTTGGTGATAATGTCACAGAAAATTTCATCCCCTTGTACATATTTCTTTATCTCTAACCAAGAAGTGTGAAGTATGAAGTATGAACTTCCATAGATTTAGCTTTGAAAACACTTTCATAACGAAATAATTTCATAAAATTATCCTTGTCACCTCTTAGGATGTTGAACTTCCAAAGACACTGCAACAAGTATTTTTTATTTGTGACTGAAAAGTCAAACACCCAATTTCACAGATTTAGCTTTAAAAATGCTTCCATAATGAAACAATTTCATTAAATATTTTAGCCCATATTTCATCCCCTTAGAGATTGAAATTCCAAAAATAATGAAACACGTTTCTTATTTGTAACCAAAAAAATCAAATGCCTATTTTAATAGGTCTAGCTTTAAAAATACTTTAGTAGTTATTTCACCCATGATTTCATCACCATAATGGTTAAATTTTCAAAAATGCTGAAACTTGTATTTCTTTACCTATTTTCGTAGGTCTCGATTCAAAATTACCTTAATAGCACGGACGGGGCACTCTGGGCGGGGGCGACGAGGAGGGACGAAGACAGGGCAAGATGGGCAGTGGTGGAGAGGCGGGTCGAAGGCAGGGAACAGTGGGAGTTGGTGAACATGTGGGATAAGGATGGGGCACAATGGGCGGTGGTGAAGAGGTGAGACAAAGATGGGGCCCAAGCCAGACAATAAGCAAATTCGTCACCCTGTATCCCCGTGCAGCCAGGAAACCGAAAAAGTAGCATCACCAAACAACAGTAACAGTTTTTCCTGTTCCACGTGTAAAACTTAAAAGGACAGTACTACATTCTGTGACAACAGAAATCTGAAGGCATATCCTACATGATCTGCAGATTTAGAACCAAGGGGGTAGAAAACAATGGAATCCTGAAACCCCCTTAAGAGCATTCAGAAGAAACAATGGAACACCGTTGGAGCAATGGAGGCTTTCAGACCACAGAAGAGAGACATCCGATATATATTGGTGACACAGGAAACCAGGAGCTGGGACTGTCGAATCAAAAAGGGAGACATCCCAGCATCAACCAGAAGACTATTGACTGGGCTAGGCAAATGATGGTGAATGGAATCCATGAGGAGCAGTGTGGAAGAGACAGCTAATCTAAGAACTTGACGACGACAGTTCAGAGGAGACAGATCGAGGTAGAGCTCTGGATCAGAATAGATTGTAGTATGGCGACATAAACACACCACCCTGGACTTAAAGAGAGAGAGAATTTAAAAACCATGCAAGAGTCTCCATGTGGAAGCACACCAGATGACACCGAAGAGCTGTCGTTCCACAGAGGCCACCCAGTGGGAGCTAGCCCAATTACAGAAATCATACACATACAAAGCAGTGGTGACCAACAGTCTGCCAGAAGTCCAAAGTTCATTAACACTGATGACAAAAAGGAGAACTCTTAAGACCAAGCCCTGTGGGATGTCATTCTCCTGGGTCCACTGAGAGCTGAGAATAGTGCCAACATAGACTTTGATGTCTAATGGGACAGGAACTGGCAAATAAAAATTGGGAGGGCGCTCGAATACAACAATTATGGAGTCTAAGGAGGACGGGATGGAGCCAAGCTGTGTCGTAGGCCTTGCAAAGATTGAAGAAAACAGCAACAAGATGGCAGTGCTGGGGGGGCAAAAAAAAGGCCTGCTGAACTGCGGTTTCCAACTGAAGCAGATGGTTGATCAGAAACCGTTCCTCCTGAAAGCCACACTCTTAACGAGATAAAAGGCTCCAAGATCAATGACCCAATTCAACCGACGAGCCAGCATCTGTTCTAGTAACTTGCACGGGGGCATTGGTTAGGCTGACTGGCTAGCAACTATCGAGGGATGACATCCTTGCCAGGCTTGAGGACGGGAACACCAATACTGTCTCTTCACTGAGATGGGAAGATACCATGGAGGCAAATACGGACAAACTGCTCAAGGAGAGTGTGTCGTTGTGGAAGACTGAGGTGTTGAAGCAATTGGTTATAGATGTAATCAGGGCCAGGAGCTGAATGTTGGGAAGAAGAGAGGGCGATAAGAAGATCCCATTCAGTAAAAGGTTCATTGCAGGCTTCTGCCTGAGAAGGGGTAAAACATAAGCTGGAAGCTTCGGCCCACTGTTTCCAGAGGAGGAAGATGACTGAATAGAAGGCTGATAACAATGCCATAACAAAACAGGTCATGAAATGTTCAGCGAAAACTGATGGATCTTTACGAAGGCCACCTTGAATGGAAAGGCCTGGAATGAAAGAATGCCACCGAGTGTAGTCTACACCCAAGACCAAGGGGAGAAGACCCTTCTAAAGAGGAGACAAAATCTTGCCAACACACATTCTTGATCTGTTTGATTAAGTAACAGGTTTTGGTGTGAAAACATTTAAAGGTAATAAGACTGGCAGAGGACGGCTGCCACTTAAGATGCTGCAAGAAGCAACGGCAATCATGGATAGTGATGGAGACAGCCATGCTCCACCACGGAACTGGCGGACGGCGAACGGACCCTGTCAATTGGGCAACAGAAATGACAGCAGCACAGATTATCTCATTGGACAGACCACTGATGACTTCACCAATAGCATGTGACAATGAAGATGTAAACATGACCTGGGAGGTATATAGAGGCTAGTCACCATGATGTAAAGCCCTGCAGGGTAACCTGGTCATCGGGTGCAGGAAGGGTACGAGAGAATCAACGGGAAGTGGTCACTACGACAGAGGTCATCATCTGTCGACCAGTGGAAGGAAGGATGGAAGGAAGGAAGGAAGGAAGGATGGAAGGAAGGAAGGAAGGAAGGACAGGGGAAGAGAGCAAAAAATCAATGGATGAGAAAGTGCCATACGCAGTGCTAAAATGAGTAGGGGAACCATCATTAAGAAGGTATAGGTCATGGTTTGCAAGACACTGGTTTAAAGAGAAGGCTCTGACTACACAAAAAAGTGCTGCCCCGCTAAAGGTGATGAACATTAGAATCCCCAGGAAGGAGGAAGGGAGAGGGGAGTTGTTGAAGGAGGGCAGTGAGGGCAGCAGATGTAGATGGCCTATCATGAGGGAGGTAAAGGCTGCAAACTGACTGCAGAGTCCAAGTGGACCCAGCTGGCAACTGCTCCCAATTTGATACGTAGTGGGATCATGTATCAACAATATCCATAAACACCAACGAACAAATGCCATCAGAAGCCCTCAAAGAGCCAACAGAAAGCACAGAATCCACAAAGGGTCAGTGAGTGTGCATCAGTAAAATGAGATTCCTGGAGAATGACACAAGCTGCCAAGAAAAAGGCAATAAGGTTGAGGAGGCAAGAGCCCCGAGGGAGAGAAGGCTTCTGCAAGATCCGGTACCAAAAGAGCGGGCAACCTTAGATTGCCCAGAATGTGTGTCCCAGGGCCAAGTTGTGGTAACAGGTGCCCCGGGCCAAGTTGTGGTAGCAGGCCTCTGGTCTGAGACATACTGGAGGGAGGGATCCAAGGAAAGCACCGCAGAAGGCGGACGTGTCTTTGTCCGGGGATGGGACTGGCATTCGGGCGAGAGAGAGCATGGGAACCGCTGAGGAGGGAATAAGGAGAGGAGGATGGGATGAGGTAAGGAAGAGGGAGGAAGAGTAAGTACGTAACAGGGGCAAAAGTGTAAGTCATGGACCGAAGGTGAGGTCAGTTGTACTTCTGATAAGCCTCAATGTAAGATAAGTGATCAAGGGACTTATACTCCAGGATCTTCTTTCCTTTTTTATAAGCTGGGCAATCTTATGAATATGGTGAGTTATGGTAGTCACAATTAACACACACATGTGGCAGAACACTGGGGCTCCCATCATGGAGAGAGTGTCCACATTAACCACACAGACGGTCCGCTGTACTTTGGAAGAAGGGATGTATGGCTTAATGTCATACCTATTACACATAACCTTGACCTTCTTCGGTAAGGTATCTCCCTCAAAAGCCAGAATAAAAGTGCTCATATATGTGCAACTGTCCTTACAACCTTTCTGCACACACTGAACAAAATGAATGCCCTGTCATTCCAGACTGGCCCAGAGTTCTCACAGTTTGAAGGATGAGGCCCCTATGATAAATGACTCCCAAAAACATAAAAGGGCTGCAGAATGGACAGCAGAAGTAGTTCTGACCAACAGGGGACCTCACCACATCTTATTGAGATGACTCCACTTGGCCAAACTTGTCTTCAATGTTTTCCACAAAAAATAATGGATTTGTCAAGGTGAATGTGTCTCTGTCTGTTCTAGCACAGACCAGGCAGCAGGGAAAGTGTTTCACCCCAAGCCGGCGAGCCTGTGCCTCCTCTCAAGATGTAGCCAGGGAAGGGAAGGCAGCAGGGTCATAAAAAGCAGCATTCAATGATCTGCCGTCAACCGACGAGATGGCCATAGAAAAATGGCCAGATTTTTGGAGCTTGATACATTTCATATGTAAAGCATCCGCCCTGATACCACCCACTCTGATCAAGGGCTCTCCCCATGAGCACCACCCAGTCACAGTAAGGCCTATCTGGGACAGCGGTCATTGCTGGGAGTTCCGATGCTTCAGAATGACAAGCAACCCACTCTTAGGCATACATAGGGAGCAACAGCTCATGTATCAGAAGTGTGATCCCTGTGTTGTCAGGGGGTTCAGACAGATGGACATAGGGAGCCAAGTAATATAAACATGGATGGTGGACCAACAATCTGTACTGGGCAAATACATCAGTCTCCCCATTATCGAATAAATTATGTTAGCAGCTGCATTGTCCTGATGAAATAGAATTTGCTTTCTCTTTCAATTTAGACTAAGTTTTTTTCTTCCACATGGTTGAGATTACATGGGTGATATTTGTCAAATATTACCTTGCAGAAAACATATCCAAACTATGTTAAGATATTTCAGCATTTTTTTGTCAGCGCTCACCAAAATAATGTGCTATCCATGCTGCACACAGTTAACTAACTGTACACTTTCTTCTTATATACACTATGTGACCAAAAGTATCCAGGCACCTGGCTGAAAATGACTTACAAGTTTGTGGTGCCCTCCATCGGTAATGCTGGAATTCCATATGGTGTTGTCCCACCCTTAGCCTTGAAGACAACTCTTGCAGGCCTAAGGTCAATCGGGTACTGGAAAGTTTCTTGGGGAATGACAGCCCATTCTTCACAGTGCTGCACTGAGGAGAGGTATGAATGTCAGTCGGTGAGGCTTGGCATGAAGCCGGCATTCCAAAACATCCCAAAGATGTTCTGTAGGAATTAGGGTCAGGACTCTGTGCAGGCCAGTCCATTACAGGGATGTTATTGTCATGTAAACACTCCGCCACAGGCCGTGCATTATGAGCAGGTGCTCGATCATGTTGAAAGATACGATCGCCATCCTCTAATTGCTCTTCAACAGTGGGAAGCAAAAAGGTGCTTAAAACATCCTAAGTAGGCCTGTGCTGTGATAATGACATGCAAACAAAAAAAAAACAAGGGATGTAAGCCACCTCCATGAAAGATGTGACCACACCATAACACCACCACCTCCAAATTTTACTGTTGGCACTACACAAGCTGGCAGATGGCGTTCACCGGGCATTCGCCATACCCACACACTGCCATAGGATCGCCACATTGTGTACCGTTATGCGTCACTCCACACAACGTTTTTCCACTGTTCAGTCATCCAACGTTTACGTTCCTTACACTAAGCGAGGCGTGGTTTGGCATTTCCGCTTGACCATGAAATCCAAGTTTTCTCACCTCCCGCCTAACTGTCATTGCACTTGCAGTAGATCCTGATGCAGTTTGGAATTCCTGTATGCTGGTCTAGATAGATGTCTGCCTATTACACATTATGACCCTCTTCACCTGTCAGCGGTCTCTGTCAATCAACAGACGAGGTTGTCCTGTACGCTTCTGTGCTGTACATATCCCTTCACGTTTCCACTTCACTATAACATCAGAAACAGTGGACCTAGGGATGTACAGACATATGACAAGTGACACCTATCACCTGACCACATTCAAAGTCCTTGAGTTCTGCGGAGTGCCCCAGTCTGCTCTCTCACGATGTCTAATGACTACCGAGATCGTTGATATGGAGTACCTGGTAGTAGGTGGCAGCACAATGCACCCAACATGAAAAATGTATGTTTTTGGGTGTGTTCAGATACTTTTGATTACATAGTGTACCTATGGCATCAAATGTTTCACACACCGTTAATGTTCAATGTCTACGAGTTTAGCACAGATCTGTTCTTTGGCTCTGCCAGAAGGTGAAATGGAAGGGATACTGTGCAGACCCTTTGGAAACTAGTGCAGAAATGTTTTCAGCAATCAAAGGATAAAAGGCAAATTCGTGCATACTCAAGTGGTGACCATTGTTAGTCATACATACCTCTTAAGTCCTTAAATTTGCAGTATGAGTCTCATTTCTTTTGTGCCTCACCTCGTACTTAACAGTTACAAACAGAGTAAACTAACCACATCCGCAATACATAAATGGATTTCCACTGTCACAGAGTATATCTACTTTTACAAAGCTTTTCAATGCACGAAGATAGAGGTAAAGGTACAGGTCAGGTCAGTGGTTGGATAACATTTGCACATTAATAAGCCAAAACAAATAAATGCTTACTAATGCAAGCTATCATGTTTCCTTCTTTGTAAAACATTTTACCACTGAGAGATGGTAAATTTTCATCTAAAAGTCAACTTTACACTGAACTTAGTCACTCTTAGCTAATTATAATGCAGCAGCTTGGAAAGTGATACATGCCATACTGGACTGGATTATGAAACAACTTCCAAATTAAAAGAGAATGGATTGATTTCTAAGTTCAGTCAGTAGATATTTTTAGTCGACAATAGAGTTTCCTCACGATAATCAAATTACTTAACATACACAGTCAATTACGTTTCGGTTGGTTAAGCTCATTGGTGATTATGAATATTGAAGAGTTGATTACATTTACTGAAACATCCTCCAGCAAAAAGTTCTTAGAATACTTGTTCAACTTACCTACTCAAGTCACAAGAGAATGTCAGATATGAAAATGAAAAACCTTAACTACTGGAAAACACTTTCACTCACTGCAACTCCAAGTAAGAATATACAATAATCCAATTGCATAATAGAATTCAAAGTAAGTTCTTTCATCTGTTTCTACTAACCTTACATGTGTGAAGGTACCTTGAATTCACATGTGATGGCACAGAAAGGTGATTCTGAAACACATTTAAAAACAAAAAAACTTGTGTAACAAAAATAACTACTACTACAGAAGTGGTGAAAAGCATGCAATATTTATTTCTACAAAAATGTCTTGCAAATTAGTGTGCAATACAGACAACAGAACACAAAAAACAAAAAGAATGAGAAATTTTCACTATTTGTGAAGTAGACAAAGTTTCTACAACAAAACTTATGTGTACTGAACTGACAAAACTGAGTTAGAGTAAATATCACAAAACTACATGGAGAGATGAAAGTTAACAGAGAACATAAAAGAATGAAGGTCAATTAATAACATTAAGTTGACAGCTGCTAATAAGACTGCAGACATGTAAGAAGACAATCATTAAAAAATGGAAGTTATGTTTGAACTGACAACGTAGCTTGAAGCAGATTTTGTACTTTAATTCTACAGAACAAATATTTTACAAGCAAATGCAATTTAACGTGCAAATAAATAAAAACTGTGTAAGATAATTACACCAAGAATACGACAGCAAGGCTCACTCACTTGGATATCTCATGTGTGGTCCACGTATTTCTCTTAATTAACTTACCCTACTTGCTATAATCTTTCCTGGTCTTCTTGTCTTCACTTTTCTACAACGACCTTGCAGTTCTTAAGTTTAGTGCTGGAACATACTTTACATGTGCCACTGTCAGTCTGATCAAAATCTCCATTAGTGCTATGGTTGTACCATGTGTTGTCCATTGCTGAAGAGGTGAGGAGCATGAAGAGAAAAACTGCATTGTCCACATGTGTAATGTGAGAAGTGAAGTCCTAGCAGAAAGCATAAATCATCTGACTGTTAATGTGGTAAGTGAGCCTATGTTGATATTTCTGGACATGGTATCAGCACTAGCTGACATGCCTACAAGTTGCTGAAATTTTTCAGCATGCACATTTAGTAGTCTCTTTGTTTACCTTTACTCATCTCTGAAGAAACTTTAGGCAAATGAAGCAGGAACATGATAAATTTGAATGCAGTTGTAGTCATCAATGCATTCAGACTACACCAATAGTTGAAGAATAATTTCCAAGATTCACGCAATGAAACAGGATAAAACAAAAACTTACTACCTATAGCAAATTTCAATGGGCACATTTTATAAGTAACAGATAAGTAAACAATGTTTTGTTTTCATGAAACAAACTGACTTAAATTCAATGCAAATGACTCTTTAAATATTCTACTAAATATAAAATGTTTCACAGCTCTAATTTAAGGATGCTGACAATGACATGGAGAATCTCCAAAACAGGTTAATGTAACTGCCACAGCATCAATTAGTTTGTTGAATAATGCATATTATGAAACCAACAACTGCAGAAGAACACGAGACAAAACTGCCCTCACAGATATCTACTGGATCGCAGAAATACATTAAACTCATCAGAGGTTGCTCTGCGGGACAGGGAGAGGATTACAAATTTTTTTGTACCTACTAGTAGTAGGTAGAATGGGCCTTTAAAGTGTTCCAGTCCAGAAGTATTGGTATCCTATTTAAATATGCAATAATATTTCCTCCAAAAAAAGCAGCTGTGTTCAAAATGTGTAGACAATTTTTTAAAATAAACGACTCTCATAAAGAATATTTTTAAAATGTTGTTTCCCTTTCTTACAACTTAGTGTGATGATTTCTGTACTAATCTGCCCATGTGGTTAAATGTTTAATACATTTAGATGGCTGATCTAGGCAATATCATGTTTCAGTAATTATATATGTAAGTCTCTTCTCAAATATCCACAAATTAACAATGTTGTACTCATGTGCTTGGGTGTTGTTAATCCTGCCTGATGTTTAGTAAGTCCATAGTAAGTGAACTGATGACATTAAGAATGGATCTAAATGTGACTGTTTCCTTCTGTATCTTAGAATATCACTACAGCCAAGAGCTCAAGCAGCTTTGTTTGGCATTCCAGAAATCCTTAAGAAGTGCTCAGTTTTTCTGACAACAGATCAAGTCTGATCATGACAACTTTCACTTATCATCATCATCATCATCATCATCATCATCATCATCATCCAATATGTGTAACAAGCTCTGATGTTAGTCTTCAGTGACAACCAACACAGCATTTCTCTTTTTGCACAACAGACAATCAACTCCTCAATATTTAGTAACAAGTACAATCCTTGTTTTTCTTACTGATGAATATTCAATTTCCATGGCTTGGTTTTGTGTTACATTCAGCAATTAGCCGATGAACATCCTCCTGCAAGTACCGTATTTACTCGAATCTAAGCTGCACTCGAATCTAAGCCACACCTGAAAAATGAGACTCGAAATCAAGGAAAGAAAAATTTCCCGAATGTAAGCCGCACCTGAAATTTGAGACTCTAAATTCAAGGGGAGAGAAAAGTTTTAGGCTGCACCTCCGAATCGAAACAAAGTTGGTCCATTGTAATATGAGAGACAATTTAGGTCGAATGAATGACAATACAGCTACAGTAGTTTGGTTCGATTCGTAAGCTTAGCAGTTAAGCTTTACCAGGTAGCCATTGCTATGCGTCCGACGCTCCATCCGTATTTATACGGGTACCCTTCCTTTTTCACATGCTTCGTGTGGTTTGAATCGATTGCTTATTTTTCTTTGATCTGATAAATTCTGTTCTCTTTGTTATAGGTGTTTACATCACTCTAAGCTGAAAATGCATTAGTGTACTGTGTCATGCATTGTTTGTCGCATTCTGATAATGTGTGTTTACGACCTGTCACCACTCGCGGCATGGCTTGCTTTTGTGCGCGCTACCGCCACTTACAATAAAAAAAAAAGAGAGGAATTGTCTCATTAGCGAAACAATGGCAAGAGACTGCTATTTGTTGTTACTTACACTACTGCTTTCTTTGATAATGATCAACAAGAACTAAATAATAGACTGCATATGACAGAAGATGTTCTGGATGAGAGTTTAGCTAAAATTTTTCTCAGTTTGAAAATCTTTGCAAACGCCTCTTTTCTACATTACATTCTGCACAGGAATTAGTGAGAGTCATCTTAGATTTAAAATCTAGTCAATTGTCGTGCTTCATTTCTGACTGTCTCACTATTAGGCATAAGAATAATATGAATATAAACATGACACGGTATGTATATTCTTCCGCGTTTGCTGTTGTCTCGCACTAGTTTCGTAGTTTATTAGGCTGACAGGATTTAAATGAGATAGCAGCAAACACGAAAGAATACAAGGCAAAATGTTTATATTCATATTATTCTTATGGTGAAGAGAATACTGCATGTGATTCACAATTCATAAAAGTTCCTATTAGCAACCATCTCTCCTCACAGGTAGGAAAAAATTCAGAACGTTGAGTTGGCCATATTGACAAACATCCCAAACAGTCTTGCCAGTCGGACCATTGAAATGCTGCTACATTCGAAGATGAACAATATGGAATTTGTATTTACTACGTTGGATAATGTATGAAAATGCTGTGGTTGAAACTCTGGGTGGAGCTAAAAAGCTCATCTTCCACCTTCGTTAAATTTATTTACTGACGCAGAGGTTTTGGCGCCAGTATTTATCTTTGTGCCTGCAAAGCATGCCTGTGTAGCGCTACATATATTCGACGGCTGAAGTTAGTTGTGGCGGCACCTACCAACATTTTTCAGAATTTCCGCTTACTTTGCACTCGATTCTAAGCCGCAGGCAGTTTTTTGGATTACAAAAACCGGAAAAAAAGTGCGGCTTAGATTCAAGTAAATACGGAAGTCAAATTAAGGTCCTTTGCTGAATATTGTGAGACATGTCCAATGTATTGCTCTCTTTCACCAAATATATTTAATATTGGCACTTGTGACAGGGTTGTAAAAAAATTAAAGGCTTTTGCCAAAAGAGAGATTTTATCCAATTCTTTGCTAGAAATATTAACCACTGTCTTATGGGCCTCACTGACTGACCTCTGCATAAGCTAGTCCTCTGAACTTACATAATAATGAGATAAATACTGGAAAATATTGAGATAAGTGACCATGAAATACAAAACTGCTTAAAAAAGGAAAGGCAAATGGATCTGTGATGGTAATTGTATGGTTGCACACTATCGCTTGGTGGCTGAACATCTCCTTTAAAGTAATCAACGTGGATTCAGCAAATATTGATATAAAACTCTGCTAGCACTGTTCGAACTTGGAAGCAGTTGACACAGTGTTCCTATGAATGAGTAAAGAGTTGAATTAAGTTCCACATTGTCATCCAGTGAATGAAATACAATGTTATAGAATATCAAATGGCTTTGAATTTGGATTGAATACTTCTTAGGCAACATAACCTGGCACACCATTCATAAAAGGGAAAAACTGGCAGATGCAGAAATATATTCCGGGACAACCCAAGAAACTTGTATATGGCCATTACTGTTTGCCATAGGTGGCCAGGTGGATAATGTTGAGAGCTCCGTGAGGTTTACTGTGGATCATTATCCTCCATTTTGGGGCAGTCGTATGTCACAAAATTACAGTCAAATCTAATACACACTTGATGCGGAGACTGGCAACTGATTCTCAGTGTAAACAAATGAAATGTAATGCACATAGACGGAATGATCCTTTATTGTTTGATTGCATTATAGGCAACCAAACCAGGGCAACAGCCACAACCACTAAATACATATAAAAACACATCTGTAGTGTTTTCAAATGGAACCAACACACAAGGCTAACTGAAGGAAACAAGAAGGCCAGGTATATTCACTGAAAGAATTTTAAGAAAATATAATTCACTCCTAGTGGTAGCTTACAGGAACATCATTTGATTTATTCTTGAGTACTGATATTAAGTTTGGGATTAATAGCAAGAAGGATTAACAGAAGATATAATAGAAATCCTAAGGAAGCAGTACGTGTAGGAGTGTAACAATGAATTATCCAACCACAATGGCAGATGTTACAATAGAACCAAGTGAGATGGCTTAGTGATTACAATGGACTTTTGGTTACAGAGGAGCAAGGGTCAAATACCTGCCACCAATACATACTTGAATTTTCTCTAATTGCGTAACATTAATGCTCATATGATTCCTTTGGAAAGGGTGCCACAGATTTATGTTCTCAACACAGACAAATAAAAGGTGGACAGAATGTTAAACATTAATCATTCTTCTTTCCTAGAACAGAAGTGTTAAGCAAGATCGAAATAATGACAATAAAAATTCTGGAACCATACAGTAGAAAGAAATCAGAAACGTTGACTGTCAATTGGTTCTTACACGATACGAATGTTTAACAAAACATCATAAATAGGAAAGTACATACAAAAACTTAAAGGCTCAATTGTTTCTCACAAGATACACTTGAATTTAAAATATCCTTACCTCTTTAATAATAAGACTAAAATGGGCTCTGGTGCAAGTTTTAAGATCTAAATAGTTCACTATATTAACATATGTAATACAGATCTTAATGTAGTAATATAATCCTATGGAAACAGAGAACAAAAGAAAATGAAATATCTAGACAAATGTATAAATGACATCATGTAGCACCTTAAGCTAATGTTCAATTTATTCTTTACTGACATCTTATTTCAGTCGAAGATCATTATCCCATGATCTGTTGTAAACAGACTATGTATACAAGAAAATTTCAGGAAAAACAGATGTTCGAAAACTGTATTAAAAATACAAGCAGTACTCACTCATTTTTGTCAAGAATAAGAAACACACACATAAATAAAAAACACGTTGTCAAAAATATAGTTTTATAATAACTGGTTAGTCATGTAGAGGCAGCTGCATGGACCGTCAGTTACAGACAACTATCCAAGGAATACACAAAATAGAATGGCACAGTGTCATGACCAGGTGCTGGTGTAAAATATTGCTAATTTGTAAATGCTGTACTTTTGCTCTAATCAACTGGCCTTCATTACTAGTATTATTTTTTTAACAATGATTCACAAAAAATTTCTATTTTCTTAATTTTTTTTTCTTTTTTTAGTTCCAGATGTTCAATGAAAAAATGGAATTTGGATCTTTAGCATCATATGAAAAAAAAATCTGTTCCTTCCACAAGATCCATATATTTTTCTCTGCTTTATGTAAAGCAGTAACATGATTTTCAATTTTATCTACCACACATGTTTCAGCTCTCAAATGCAAAATCAAATGGCAATGGACTGCTTTTGTCAGTGTTACAAAGTTCTCCCACATCATCTACTTGTTTTTCTACCGATATTTGTAGCAACTGTTGGACATGAAATTAGCTCTCTCTCTCTCTCTCTCTCTCTCTCTCTCTCTCTCTCTCACACACACACACACACAACATTAAAAACAAATGTTGTGTTGGAAAGAAAGGGTACAGTACAAACACAATGAAATTAACATTGGGAACATTTGGGGGGGGGGATCCAGGATGGAGGAGGGACGGAGCAGGGGTAGGGAGAAAACTTAAAAACTCCTCTCATCTATTCAGATCTCTGCCTTTGTCTAGATGGTTATTAGCTATCCTCAAATGATTATGGTTACACGTTGTTCTGCTGAGCAATGTCTGACAGAGACAATGTCCAGCAGAAGCCAATGTCACCCAAAATGCCTGAGCACAGCAAGCAACAAGTCAGCTCGCTGAAATATCTACATCTCTTCTCTGCAAACCACCATGAGGTGCATGGCAGAGGGTAAATCCCACTGTACCAGTTATTAGAGTTTCTTCCTGTTCCATTCACATATGGAGTGTGGGAAGAATGATTGTCTAAATGGCTCTGTGTGTACAGTAATTATTCTAATCTTATCCTCACAATCCCTAAGTGAGCGATATGTAGGTGACTGTAGTACATTCCCAGAGACATCATTTAAAGACGGTTCCTGAAACTTCATTCATAGACTTGCTTTGGATATTTTACATCTAACTCCAAGAGTCTTCCAATTCAGTTCCTTCAGTGCCTCTGATGAAACTCTCCCATGGATCAGACAAATCTGTGACCATTCATAATGCCCTTCTCAGTATATGGTTAATATCCCCTGTTAGTCCTATTTCATACGTTCCCACACACTTGAACAATATTTTAGGATGGATCGCACAAGTGACTTGTAAGCAATCTCCTTTGAAGACTGATTGCACTTCCCCAGTATTGTACCAATAAGTCTTCTGCCTACTTTAACCACAACTGAGCCTATGTGATCATTCCATTTCATATCTCCAAGAAGTGTTACACCCAGATATTTGTAAGAGCTGGCTGATTCCAACAGTGACTCACTGATATTATAGTCATAGAATACCAGGTTTTTTCGTTTTGTGAAGTGCACAATTTTGCGTTTCTGAACATTTGAAGCAAGTTGCCAATCTCTCCATCACTTTGAAATCTTATCAAGATCTGACTGAATATTTATGCAGCTTCTTTCAAATAGTACTTCATTATAGATAACTGCATCATCTGCAAAAACCTGATTTTACTATTAATATTATCTGCAATGTCATTAATACATAACACAAACAGCAAGGATCCCAGCACACTTCCCTTGGGGTAGTCCGAAGTTACTTCCACATCTGAGGATGACTCCCCATCTGAGATAACATGCTGTGCCCTCCCTACCTAGAAGTCCTCAACCCAGTCACAAATTTCACTTGATACACCTAATAATATCATACTTTTGACAATAAGCATAGGTGTGGTACTGAGTCAAATTCTTTTCAGAAATCAAGAAAAACTGCACCTACCTGCTTGCCTTGATCCAAAGCTTTCAGTATGTCGTGTGAGAAAAGTGCGAGTTGGGTTTCACATGATCGATGTTTTTGAATCTATGTTGGTTGGCATTCAGGAGGTCATTCTGTTCAAAATATCTCATTATGTTTGAGCTCAGAATATGCTCTAAGATTCTACAACAAATCTATGTCAAGGATATTGGACAGTAGTTTTGTGGGTCACTTCAACTACGCTTCTTGTGCACAGGTGTGACCTGTTCCTTTTTCCAAGAACTGGGCTCTGTTTTATGTTCAAGCAATTTACAATAGTTTAAAATTAGTAAAAGGGGCCTGGAGCTTTGTTCAATTTTGACGATTTCACTTTTTTCAACACCACTGGCACTAACACTAACTTCATTCATCTTTTCAGTAGTACCAGGATTAAATTTGGGAAATTCTTCTGGGTTTTCCTTTGTAAAGAAACATTGAAAATAGAGTTAAGCATTTCAGCTTTTGCTTTGCTACCCTCAGTTTCAGTCCCTGTCCCATTCACGAGGGACTGGACCAGAAGTGTTTTGGGTTCTGTGAAAGATCACTTGATGATATCCTGCTACAGCAGTCATTGAAAGCATCACGCATTGCTCTCTTGACAGCCGAATGCGTTTCATCCAGCATGTGTCTATCACATCTTATGTGCCTAGCTGAATACCTGAGGAGAGTTCAAAACCGTTCATATACAAAAAGATACAAAATGACAAATCATAGAAAAAAATCTTTGCAGTGAGTGTAAAGCTAAGCAAGAGAACAATGGATAAAATGGGAAGAGACTAGTGAGAAGAAAGGCTGGATGGATGGTGAGAGCCAGCTCAGGTGTGTCTAATCTTGTTTGCTTTGTTATTGAGGAAAAGGACAATGCAGTCATTAGTAAGACTTCAGACCTCTCCAGGAGACACCATCTTATCATAGCACTGGCTATGTGGGGGGAGAGGCCTGTGTGTTTGCGCAAAGCTGAGGGCTATACCAGCAATAGCACAGCTTCTGGCAGGTCTCACAAACCAGACAAGTCTCAACAGATGAACCTGATCAAGCATTTCCAACAATGCCCCATCTCTTCCCACACCCATTTCCATAGACATTCCCCAACTCCCTACGTCCTCAACCCAAGATGTGATATTATCCGCACTCAAGTGTGTGCGGCACATGGGAAGATGTGTTGTGAACAGATGTACTGGACAACTGCCCTCAGTTACTCGCCTTATGTCAGAGTGGGAAACCACTGGTGTCTACCTGATATAGCCCCATTCTCATGGGACAAAAAGAGAGAACACAGAAAACATATAGCAAATCAAGTGTAGTCTTAGAAAGATCAGCCAATAAAATATTTGTGGACATTAATCACTGGTTCCTAGCCAATTCTTTGTCACTAAACTTTGAAAAAACACACTACATGCAGTTCAGAACTTGTAAGGGGTATCCCACGAGTATATGTCTAACATACGATGACAAGAAGATAGAAGAAGTGGACAGTGTTAAATTCTTGGGATTACAGCTCGATAATAAATTCAACTGGGAGGAGCACACCACAAACTGCTGAAGCATCTTAACAAATCTCTGTTTGCAATGCGAATTTTGTCAGACATAAGGGATATAAAAATGAAAAAGCTGGCGTACTATTCTTATTTTCATTCCATAATATCATATGGGATTATTTTTTGGGGTAATTAATTCATCAAGCCAAGCTAAAGTTTTCCGGGCACAAAAACGTGCAGTAAGAGTTATATGTGGTGTGAACTCAAGAACATCCTGCAGAAGCCTGTTTAGGGAACTAGGGATACTAATTACTGCTTCCCAATATATTTATTCCTTAATGAAATTTGTCATTAAAAATATATCACTTTTTCAAACCAACAGCTCAATTCATGGAATCAATACTGGAAATAAGAATAATCTTCACAAGGATTTAAAGTCACTTAGTCTTGTACAAAAAGGTGTGCATTATTCAGGAACACACATTTTCAATAACTTGCCAGCAGCCATAAAAAGCTTAACAACCAATGAAATCCAGTTTAAGAGAAGCCTAAAGGATTTATTGGTGGCCAACTACTCCTACACCATTGATGAATTTCTCAGTAAAACCAACTGATTTGTATATAAGTACAATCTAACTTCTGCACCATTTCAGTGCAGTAATGTGTTCATTGTAAATAAGCATTATAGTAGTTGAATTACATGTTTATTACCTTATTAATAAATAAAAAACTTTTTTATTTTAAATTCATTGCATTAGTATTTGTAAAATGACTCTTTCATATAGTGTTCATTAAAAAAAGACGATCATTCCACTTGGGACCAGTGGAATGGTACATTAGCTTATTTGTTGTAGTTGTAAATATTTGTCATGTATTGTTGTTGTTCTGACATGTTCCACATCCTGGAGGACCTCCTCACTACGGATCAATTGGAATGAAAGTAAATCTAATCTAATCTAATCTAATTAAAAAACTGATGGACTTGTTGACATCTGAAATACCCAAGCATTGTGGTTGGAACTGGCGAAAGCCCTTTCTGCAATTGGATCAGCTGACAGACCAGACCAAGAAGTGGAAAATGTCATTGAGAATCAAATCTTTGTCTGCAGCTCAGAGGACAAAACTTCTCACAGAACAAAAAGAAATGAATGGCAAAGAATGACTTCCTACACATAAATGCAGGGAATTAAAATGTCTTTAACCTAAGACATCTGAAAAAAAAATTGTCTCAGAATGAACGGGGTAAACAGACTTATTCCACTTCCATGACAGGGAGCAAAAAAATAAGGGAGGAGAGTCTGTTACAGCCACTTCTTAGGATAACTGGATCCAGACAAAGCTGAGGCAGGCCTCTAAGGAAATGGAGATAAGCTGATTTATGCTTTAAACCCCCCCCTCCCCCCCCCCCCCCCCCCACACACACACACACACACATGCATTTATGTCAATAATAGAATTTCATTTATATCAGTGATGAACTTCTCTTGCAAGGACTTAGTAAAGGTAACAGCATAAGGAAGGAAACAAGAGGGAATTTTTATTGGCCTCAGCTTACCTTCCTTACAAGGACAATGTACTCCCACTGAGGAGACTGTAGAATAATGAATGCAACTAAATGAATAAATGTTCATTAGTTGTGATGCAAATGCCTGCAACTTAGTGTGGGGAAGCAGCAACACAAACAGCACACATGAGTACCTACTGGGATACCTATTGAAGAATAATTCAGATATCTGTAATAAGAGTAGGAACCTACCATCAGGAGCAGAAGAGGCAAAGAAATAACTGACATATCTATTGAGTCCATCTTAATGTATCTAATAATGGCATGCGGTAATTGAACCATCATTATCTGACCACATGTATATTAAATTTGAGTTTGAAATGGATGTTAAACACATCATGTGCTACAGGAATTCTAGAAAGACAGACTGGGACTCATATAGGAAAGACCTTACCTCACACTTATCTGAAATTAAAACTGCCATTACAACATCATACTTAGAGTACTGTCCGATCACCAAGACGTTCACAAACAGGACTATACCTTGGTCAACCAATAATCTGCAATTGCAAAGGAAGCAAGTAAGAAGGCAGTCCAACTTCACAAGAAGGAAAGGCCAATGTACAAATCATCAGGAGGCCCTAGCCAAAACCAATCTTTGAGGAGCTGGAAGGGACAGATATCACGGCCCGACTTCAAAAAATCCTCCAAAGAATACCAATAAATCCAGGAGGCACTCTAAGGAAGAGGGAGGGTCGGAAGATAAGGACAGTGCACAAGACACAATGAATGTGTTCCTCACGACTCATTCCCTCAATGCACTCTGGCACGTAACACAGACCAAGATCCAGTTTCTGTGAGGTATCAGTTTACAGGAAACCAGCAGTCGAACTGGGAATCTGGCAGAGACTGTGTTGACTTCAAAAAATTCCAGTGGGCGGTGGGAACATTTCAACCATTCAAATCACCAGGTCTAGATGGAATCTTTCCAGCTCTGTTCCAACAAGCAGGAGGGGGGGGGGGGGGGGGTATTAATTAGTCTCATATGCAGACTGTTCAGAGTCAGTCTTGCAGCAGGAGTCATTCCTAACACTTGGCGGCCAGAGAAGGTATTTTCATTCAGAAGCCAGGGCTAAGGACTTGAGACCTATCAGTCTGTCCTCCATTCTTACAAAGATGTCAGAAAAACTGGTTATGTGCATATTAGGGAAATTAACTGATGTTCCTCTACATGAAAACCAACATGTATATTTGCTATGTGAATCGAGTGAAATAGAACTTCATCAACTTGTCGGGAAAACGGTAAAAGTTGTACACTTCCAGGAAATTGCTCTCTGCATCTTCTGTAGCTGTAAAAGACCATGACATTGAGATCACCATACACAGGTGGTTAAGACCATGGTGAGTAAACAAATAGTAGAAGCCATCACAATGAATGAAAAAATGGTCAACACCACCATTGGGTGTACACGAGGGGTTTTGTTCCCACTACTGTGGAACATGGTACATGAACTCATTGAAGAGTTAAATACTAGACACTACACAGATGATTTAGTCACACTAATACTTGCCAAATCTGCAAGTACCATTAACAGTGTGCAAAACTTGTGCACAAAACAGAATGAAAGGATCAGTCCAAGGAAAACTGTTATAGCACTGTTCACTAGGAGCATATCCTTACACATACTGCAATCTTAAGCTCTTCGACAAGATTCTACCAGTACTGGGGGAAGGGGAGGGCGGCGGGGGGGGGGGGGGGGGGGGGGGGGGGGGGGGTGTTTGTGGGTAACCCTGAAAGCAAAAATAATTTGAACTCCTCACATAATAATATATGTTCCATGGCAAAAGGTCCTCTCATGCCCATTAGAAGAGCCTGCGGTAAAAACTGAACTCTAAGCACAATGATAATTTGTGGGGATACAGTATAGTGGAATAAAGTGGTATAGAAGATAGCAGTAAGACACTTGGGAAAGTCAAGAGATTGGCCTCCCTAGACATAACCGGCCAAATTAGCAGTACATGTACTGCTGGGAAGAAGAACATGTTGGACACGCCTCCCATTACACCTCTGGTTTACAAGGGAGGCAGTGGCAGGGGCATGAAACTGGAAACCTTTACCACACTAATACAATGAATGTGGTAAGCACATTAATGGCTGAGAAAACGCTGGCTTCCAGTTGATTCAACGAACCTTTCAATGTAACAACTGGAATAGGGGAATAGTGGAAGCATGAACCACAATACTGTTCGGGAGACAGTCTGGTTTACTGAAAGATCAAAAACTGAGGAAGGTGCTGTGGCTGGGATACTAGAGATACTACATTAGAGAGTACAGTCTCTATAAGGAAACTGGTCACAGTAGTCCAGGCAGAGACATTTGCTATCAGAGTGTCCCCAGAGGAAAATTTACATGGGTGCTACAAGGAGCCTGGCATCTACATTCATTCAAAGAGCCAAGCCATTTTGAGATCTCTATCAGCCCCTGCACAAAGATCACCACTTGGAAGAATAGCGGAAGGAAACATGGCAAAACTGCAGTGGGTCCCTGGTCATTCAGGAATTAGTGGCAATGAACAAGCTGATAGGCTGACTAGAGTGCAACAACTCCATTTGTTGGACTGGAACCCGTCCTAATCTTCACAATGGCAATGGTAAAATCAAAGCTACATAGTAGCATCATGAGCAGCAAACAGAATGCTGGACTAAGATTCAAAAATAAAAACATGGAAAGCTAATGATGCCAAAACCGTGTTCAAGTGAAGTTCTGCAACCCAGGGCTTGAACAGTCGTCAGTCATGGTAGGACTAAGAACTGGCCGTGTGAACTTCAGGAAACACCCCCACACAATGGACATACAGAAAGAAGCCTCTAGGTGTAGACTATGTGGTGAGGGGAATGGAACTGGACCACATTTAGTCTTCAAATGTGAAGCATCGGAGGTCAAAATATACAGAACATATGGTTCATTAACTCCTGAAGAAATTGTGTCTAATAAAGCCTTTGTAAAGGGTCTCCCACCATTCTTAAGGGGCATGAAACTGGAAACCTTTACCACACTAATACAATGAATGTGGTAAGCACATTAATGGCTGAGAAAACGCTGGCTTCCAGTTGATCTCTATCAGCCCCTGCACAAAGATCACCACTTGGAAGAATAGCGGAAGGAAACATGGCAAAACTGCAGTGGGTCCCTGGTCATTCAGGAATTAGTGGCAATGAACAAGCTGATAGGCTGACTAGAGTGCAACAACTCCATTTGTTGGACTGGAACCCGTCCTAATCTTCACAATGGCAATGGTAAAATCAAAGCTACATAGTAGCATCATGAGCAGCAAACAGAATGCTGGACTAAGATTCAAAAATAAAAACATGGAAAGCTAATGATGCCAAAACCGTGTTCAAGTGAAGTTCTGCAACCCAGGGCTTGAACAGTCGTCAGTCATGGTAGGACTAAGAACTGGCTGTGTGAACCCTTTGTAAAGGGTCTCCCACCATTCTTTAAGGCCATTGTCTGGTTTTACTAGAATGACACGGAGAGAAACCATGCAATAAACTCATTTTCACTCTTGTTTTGTCTCCCATGTAAATGAAATCAAACCAAATCAAGATTCCAATGTAAAGGTATTGGAAGAGGAACTTCAGGTGATGAGAATGACAAAATAAGAACCAAGGCAAATACTGCTATATTCTGCAGTCTGTTCTGAAAGAGGATACTGCATTATTGGTAGAGTGTTTTTGCATAGGAATTCATTCTAAGCAATAATTGTACAGTGGCTATGCCAATATAAAATGTGTAACAAAGTTACTGGGCATATTACAGCTCATATTGCTAAAGGTTGCTGATTATATATGCATAGACATGAGTGTAGACAATAACAGGGTATGTAGGGCAGGTTTTGCAATGTCACACCTCATACAAATAAAACCCTTGAATAAAGGAGAGACATTTACTTGTGCCTCAAGCATAACAATACATTAATGAAATTGCATGAATGGCACTGGCTTATTCTAGGCAGTGAAGGAAGGACATTTGGCAGTTTTATTTTAATTTCAATAGGTAAGCCAGTATCCTGTCAATTAACTGGTACCTCGTGTCTCATTTATTTTGTCTCTCAACCTGGGATATATTGTACCTCTGCAAAGCAGAGATGATGGAGTTGCAGTAGAGAAGGAGGTGGACTCTGTTAGTCGCCACAATAAGGAGAAGGGTAAAGTCACTGAGCCACATGGCTGCCAAAAGGTATGCCTCACATGGACAAGCCCTTTGTGTACTTACATGAATCATTTCTTTATTTGCCGGAACGGTAGTGTGTTGATTATTCCACTTTGGACTTGCATTTTCATTTTATAAAACTGGGACTATTTGTATATTGCTTACAGCAGACTTGGCATCCACTCTGGAATTTATTGGCTTGCAACTTTCAGTGTGAAGAAATGTGTCACTATCTCTCAGATCAGTCTGAAGTTTACTCCAAGCAGCATGTAGTGGGACTTCACTACTGTTCCATAATGAGCAATTTGTGTTTGTATCCAATGGAATACAGAAGACTATATTTATTGTTACTCATATTCATTACCACTATGGCACCTTTCTTTAAAAGTGATGCATTTCTAAGGCTATCCACAGCAGTGTTAAGCTATTAAGCCAAACAGATTCTACACTTAATGCTAGTTAGTAATATCAGATTATTAAACTGTCACTAAAGAGAGAGACAGTCATAGAACGACGACAATTCTCTGAAAACAATTTTACATTCCATTCTTAAGCTGCATTTGTATCACAGGTGATTTCTATTTTCTTCTTCTTCACCATGACCACTACAAGTTATCACACGCATTGTGAGTGCTGCAACCTTATGAACCAAGTGTCTTTATCCTGAATGATTACCAGCTTCTTTACAGCATGCTGAAGAGGTAAACTGGAGATCTTTATCTGATGTATAAACCTGCTCACAGCTCTGCCCCTCGGTTTTGTGCTCTCTGTCTTTCCTTCCATAATTTTTTTCTCTGAATTTTCCCCACCTCTTTTAACAATATGGCCAAGAACTGGAGAATTTTTTGTCTGACACAAGAAGAAGGATGCCTGTAAATACCAAGTTGCTGAATAGTGGATTAGATAGAGGACACAACACTGTCTTACACGTGTTGGTACACTGAAGAATCAGATGTGCCAGCACTTGTATACATAGCAAGCTGGAATTTAGAATTTTGCATTTTCATGTACCTGTCATTGAAGTACATCTTCTCTCAGCTGCTGGATACTTTTTGAAGAGTTAATAAGTCTTTCAGTGCCATGAAATTTATTTAACTTCTTGTTCATTACTCATGTGTTTGGAAAGTTGCTTGAAGTCTTGAATTACTGTGACAACTAACACATTTTTAAAAATGTGTCATGCTTTTAAATAAATTCAATGCAGTCAACCAATAATCATATTTATTGATGAACATGCACCTTCTTTAAATGTGAAACAGATATTTACAGATACCTCAATAAAGTCATAAATTTCTCTGAGCCAGCACCCTGATTACATCCCACCATCACTCGACAACCTCCCACCCCCACCCCCCCCCCCCCCCACCTCACACACACTGGTGTGCAAAACTTAAGTGCAAAAGTAACTTCCAGACGATGCACTGCTGCCAAGTAACATAGACCAATAAAACTTTCTCCATACATAAAAAGAACTGCTGCAGTACAATAGAGAATGTAACAGAAAGTGATACGCAATGCATGCTCTGCAACATGCTCCCATGTTGTCGAGAAAGTTGGTACAGAAATATTGGGGTAAGGTGTTCACTTACTCCACCAGATGGTTGACAAATGCTGGATAATCATTGGGGCACATGAATATGCTGCAATACATCTCCCCAACACATGCCACGTGTGCTTGGTGCTCTGTAAGTTGGGGGAATGGGCAGGCCAGTCCATTTGCCAAATATCCTCTCATTCCAAGAACTCCTATACCTGTACTGTTCAATGTGGTCCGCCAATTGTCATCAAAAAATAAAAAATAAAAAATAAAAAAAAATAAAAAAATAAAAAAAAATTAAGCCAGGGCTCAAAACACCCCTGAAAAGACACACATGGGGAATATGTACAGTCTCACAATAAAATTGTCCGGTGATTGCACTGTGTTCAAAGATTTGCAGGTCAGCGTGCCCATCCAACATTATGCCTCTCCACACCATAACACCTGAACCGCCAAAATGATTATGTTCGACAGTGTTCCAGGGTGTGTTATGTGCTCCGATCTCTCACCATACAAAGGTACGTCCAGTATCACTAGGCATATTAAATATGCTCTCATCTGAGAACAACACGCAACTGCATTCTTCATTGGTTCAATCCCTATGCTCTTGATACCATTGCAAACCATTCTGTCAATGTGTAGGTGTCAACGGAACACAACATACTGGTCATCAGGCTGAGACATCACATTCATGCAGTCATACCACCATGGAGCATGAATTGTATCCTTGTAGTCCTGTTAAACATGATTGTAACAGCACCTGCTATTTGAATCAAGTCCCTTCTTGCCTAATACACAATGTAATGGTCATCTGCTGCTGTAGTTGACTATGGCTGACCAACCTCCTCTCCTTCTGGCAGCACTGCTCCCCATGTACGTGAAACAATGCTGTGGGCGATACCTAATTCGTCAGCTACACTCGTCACGCTTCACCCTCCTTCTAGTTTCCTCGATATTCTTCCCCCAGACATCTCATCCAAATATTGTCTCTGGGCCAAGTTGTAATGAAGACCACCAGCACAGTGCACCATAATTGCTCACTAATACACACTGTCTTTCCTGTTCCTATAACTGCCTCATGTTGAGAAGCTGGCCTCATTAGGCCCTACAGTCAAACTGACCTCATGCAATGTGATGTCCAGTTTGCTGTGCCCAGCTGGGAGACCTCTGGAAACATGCCCCTGCACTTTCATTCATTTCCACTGAGTTGCTAATATGTTTTGTTACTTTATATATCTTGTCCTTCTCAAGTATTACTGAGCAGCATATATTGCACACACATAGCACTCCTGTGCCTCCCCCCCATGAACCATGGACCTTGCCGTTGGTGGGTAGGCTTGTGTGCCTCAGCGATACAGATAGCCGTACCGTAGGTGCAACCACAACGGAGGGGTATCTGTTGAGAGGCCAGACAAACATGTGTTTCCTGAAGAGGGGCAGCAGCCTTTTCAGTAGCTGCAGGGGCAACAGTCTGGATGATTGACTGATCTGGCATTGTAGCACTAACCAAAACGGCCTTGCTGTGCTAGTACTGTGAACGGCTGAAAGCAAGGGGAAACTATGGCCGTAATTTTTGCCGAGGGCATGCAACTTTACTGTATGGTTAAATGATGATGGCGTCCTCTTGGGTAAAACATTCCGGAGGTAAAATAGTCCTCCATTCAAATCTCCGGGCGGGGACTACTCAAGAGGATGTCGTTATCATGAGAAAGAAAACTGGCGTTCTATGGATTGGAGCGTGGAATGTCAGATCCCTTAATCGTGCAGGTAGGTTAGAAAATTTAAAAAGGGAAATGGATAGGTTAAAGTTAGATATAGTGGGAATTAGTGAAGTTCGGTGGCAGGAGGAACAAGACTTCTGGTCAGGTGACTACAGGGTTATAAACACAAAATCGAATAGGGGTAATGCAGGAGTAGGTTTAATAATGAATATTGAATAGGAAAATAGGAATGCGGGTAAGCTACTACAAACAGCATAGTGAACACATTATTGTGGCCAAGATAGATACGAAGCCCACGCCTACCACACTAGTACACGTTTATATGCCTACTAGCTCTGCAGATGACGAAGAAATTGAAGAAATGTATGATGAAATAAAAGAAATTATTCAGATAGTGAAGGGAGACGAAAATTTAATAGTCATGGGTGACTGGAACTCGTCAGTAGGAAAAGGGAGAGAAGGAAACTTAGTAGGTGAATATGGATTGGGGGTAAGAAACGAAAGAGGAAGCCACCTGGTAGAATTTTGCACAGAGCACAACCTAATCATAGCTAACACTTGGTTCAAGAATCATAAAACAAGATTGTATACATGGAAGAAGCCTGGAGATACTGACAGGTTTCAGATAGATTATATAATGGTAAGACAGAGATTTAGGAACCAGGTTTTAAATTGTAAAACATTTCCAGGGGCAGATATGGACTCTGACCACAATCTATTGGTTATGAACTGTAGATTAAAATTGAAGAAACTGCAAAAAGGTGGGAATTTAAGAAGATGGGACCTGGATAAACTGACTAAGCCAGAGGTTGTACAGAGTTTCAGGGAGAGAATAAGGGAACAACTGACAAAGAATGGGGGAAAGAAATACAGTAGAAGAAGAATGGGTAGCTTTGAGGGATGAAGTGGTGAAGGCAGCAGAGGATCAAGTAGGTAAAAATATGAGGGCTAGTAGAAATCCTAGGGTAACAAGAAGAAATATTGAATTTAATTGATGAGAGGAGAAAATATAAAAATGCAGTCAATGAAGCAGGCAAAAAGGAATACAAACGTCTCAAAAATGAGATTGACAGGAAGTGCAAAATGGCTAAGCAGGGATGGCTAGAGGACAAATGTAAGGACACAGAGGCTTATCTCACTAGGGATAAGATAGATACTGCCTACAGGAAAATTAAAGAGACCTTTGGAGAAAAGAGAACCACTTGTATGAATATCAAGAGCTCAGATGGAAACCCAGTTCTAAGCAAAGAAGGGAAAGCAGAAAGGTGGAAGGAGTATATAGAGGGTCTATACAAGGGCGATGTACTTGAGGACAATATTATGGAAATGGAAGAGGATGTAGATGAAGATGAAATGGGAGATATGATACTGCGTAAACAGTTTGACAGAGCACTGAAAGACCTGAGTCGAAACAAAGCTCTGGGAGTAGACAACATTCCATTAGAACTACTGACAGCCTTGGGAGAGCCAGTCCTGACAAAACTCTACCACCTGGTGAGCAAGATGTATGAGACAGATGAAATACCCTCAGACTTAAAGAAGAATATAATAATTCCAATCCCAAAGAAAGCAGGTGTTGACGGATGCGAAAATTACCAAACTATCAGTTTAATAAGTCACGGATGCAAAATACTAACGCGAATTCTTTACAGACGAATGGAAAAACTTGTAGAAGCCGACCTCGGGGAAGATCAGTTTGGATTCTGTAGAAATATCGCAGCACTTGAGGCGATACTGACACTATGACTTATTTTAGAAGCTAGATTAAGGAAATGCAAACCTACATTCCTAGCATTTGTAGTCTTAGAAAAAGCTTTTGACAATGTTGACTGGAATACTCTCTTTCAAATTCCGAAGGTGGCAGGGGTAAAATACAGGGATCAAAAAGCTATTTACAATTCATACAGAAACCAGATGGCAGTTATAAAAGTCGAGGGACATGAAAGGGAAGCAGTGGTTGGGAAGGGAGTGAGACAGGGTTGTATCCTCTCCCCGATGTTATTCAATCTGTATATTGAGTAAGCAGTAAGGGAAATGAAAGAAAAATTCTGAGTAGGTATTAAAATCCATGGAGAAGAAATAAAAACTTTGAGGTTCGCCGACGACATTGTAATTCTGTCAGAGACAGCAAAGGACTTGGAAGAGCAGTTGAACGGAATGGATAGTGTCTTGAAAGGAGGATACAAGATGAACATCAACAAAAGCAAAACAAGGATAATGGAATGTAGTCGAATTAAGTCGGGTGATGCTGAGGGAATTAGATTAGGAAATGAGACACTTTTTTAAAGTAGTAAAGGAGTTTTGCTATTTGGGGAGTAAAATAACTGATGATGGTCGAAGTAGAGAGGATATAAAATGTAGACTGGCAATGGCAAGGAAAGCATTTCTGAAGAAGAGAAATTTGTTAACATCGAGTATAGGTTTAAGTGTCAGGAAGTCGTTTCTGAAAGTACTTGTATGGAGTGTAGCCATGTATGGAAGTGAAACATGGACGATAAATAGTTTGGAAAAGAAGAGACTAGAAGCTTTCGAAATGTGGTGCTACAAAAGAATGCTGAAGATTAGATAGGTAGATTACATAACTAATGAGGAAGTATTGAATAGGATTGGGGAGAAGAAAAGTTTGTGGCACAACTTGACTAGAAGAAGGGATCGGTTGGTAGGACATGTTCTGAGGCATCAAGGGATCACCAGTTTAGTATTGGAGGGCAGCGTGGAGGGTAAAAATCGTAGAGGGAGACCAAGAGATGAATACACTAAGCAGATTCAGAAGGATGTAGGTTGCAGTAGGTACTGGGAGGTGAAGAAGCTTGCACAGGGTAGAGTAGCATGGAGAGCTGCATCAAACCAGTCTCAGGACTGAAGACCATAACAACAACAGCACTTCTGTAGCACTAATATTCAAGCTGACCAAGCCTCGCACATATCTCTGGGATTTCTGTGCCCAACTTATTTACACACCAACTCTCAGTACACTGGCATCTGGCTATTCACACACTTAAGTGGGTGCCAGAATAATCATCAATCATATTAATGGAGTGTTTTCACATCAGACATTATCCCTAAATTTAAGAAACATGCACACACTATCATGGTACAAATTGGAAAAGTAACAAATGACAACTCCACAATGATAATTAATTTCTTCTCAGATACTTCACAAACATTCATTTCCCCTTGTATCTTTACCCCCACCACCACCACCACCACCACCACCACCACCACCACCTTCACCCTCTATTTTAGACCAAATGAATCACTCCACTTCCCATCATTCCCTCGTCTTTCTGTCTCCAGTACTGCTTACAATCATTGACTTGTAGTTATGAACTGTCTTCAAAACACTTCCTAAAACTCCACTGATGCGCTAACTGATGTGTACAGTGTCAACTGTATCATAAGCGGAAATGTTCTACATGTCAACACCCTCACTTCATATACACAAATAATAACTACAACCATTTGAAATAGCATTCCAAACCTTTGAATACGTTGTTCAATACGTAAAGTTTAATCACTTACCGTAGCCTGCGCTAGTGAACCAGGACTCTGTGGGCCACCCATGACAAGGTTCTGCAGGTGAGGCTGGTGATAATGCCTTCGTCTTGCACTGGGTGAATGGCCCGGACTAGGACCTTGGGAGTCTTGAGGCGAACCAGTGAATGAAAACCGACCCGTGGGCCTCGATGCGAGACTTGTTGGGGAAAGAGTTGAAGGGCTGGCACCCTGTGGACTCTGTAAAAGTATGTCACAAGTGATTACTGCATGTTCTCCCCACATCATAACTGTTCATGGGCAACTTATTTTGTATAAATAGTTCTTCATTGTAGTATACATCATGAAACAATGACAGGTTTCAACAGTTAACAAATTAGCATGTAATGGAAGCAAATGATTATCTTTTACTAGAATGCTTGTGTTAAGAATAAATATGTGGAGCCCTCTTACAAGTGGTCCATTTTCCTTTTCAGATTTGTGGAAAGTTTGTTCAGTAGCTCTCTCTCTCTCTCTCTCTCTCTCTCTGTCTGTCTGTCTGTCTCTCTCTCTTTGTGTGTGTGTGTGTGTGTGTGTTTTAGCATCATCTTACATTATTCTAAACTTATTCTATACTTCATTACACAACTGCAGAACAAAATTCTCTCAGTTTTCATGTCATGTCATGCACGCGTTAAAGCAAAGCTCGACCTTTTAATGATATTCACTATCTTTTCTGTCAGTAGCTGACTGTTGAAGAAGATTGTGACAATCATTGAAAACCAGCATTTTATCTCTGACATATTGTGGCTTGGAAACCAAAGAAAATTTTATACTGATACCGCCACAGAAACTTCAATCTCACTGCAATTGTCCCTCCCTCTCTTTTTTAAACAATTATAAGGTTATGTGTGAGATTAAAGTGTCTGCGATTCCTGAACTCATAACGGTACTAACTTACGAAATTACTGGATTCACAAACCCTATTCACTGGTGGTGACCTAGCTACTTAACATTCTTTTTACAAAACTACAAAGATTAATGTTTTAATAATCACATCACCAGCAGTCACATTTACACATCATCCACAATGGGCTTGGTTGTTCTCAGCGGTACAAAACTTAATAAATTTCTGATGACTGAGGAGCCTCTAAAGTTATTCTAACGTGGCTTCACCCTTCAACCTATCCCACTTCTTTAGATTGTGGTCACGACCAGATGTTGAAGGCTAGGGAGGAGGAGTGGGAAGGTGGACACAATTTCCCAATGTGTTTTGAAATCTTGTGCAAGAAGACATAATTTTACATGAAAAATCTTAAGTAATGCACGTATGTTATCCAGATTTTTCCCAGATTTCCCGGTTAAAAACACTTTCCCACGTGAAAATATACCTCTTCGAAGATGAAAAATACACTTTTTTCATGATAAAAGACAGTATACTTTCCCTTGGATTGTAAAAATATCAATCCTTTGAATGGTAGAGGTGGAACTTCAGAGAACAAAAACACTCGGCAATAAAGTTTTGGAAAGATATGTGATCTGCAGCAACATTTATGCTGCATATTTTCTTATTATGATATGCTGCATATTTTTGTATTCGTATTATGAAAGTATAGATTTGAAACACATGCTAGTTTCTGAAACATTGAAAAAAGACTGAAATGCATTTTTGTAAGCCAGTCATAGCTCATGTCACGTGATCTCGCCAGCCGATGACAGCAGATATTCAGAGCATAGGACATGTGACGTAGTCAGCAGATAGCAACATCCCTGTAAAGTAGTGCGAACACACAAATAGGGAAAGTTAACGTTTTAAATTAATGCACACAGTATAGCTACAAGAAAAGATAAGCTTTCACACATAATATTGAGTCTTTGAGATTAATAATCTGCAAGAAAAGCTAAGCTTTCACATATAATATTGGTCTTTTTTACATGTGTTACACTTTTAAGATGCATCACACAAATGTGCCGGAAATATTTTAAATAATGTCATTAATGTCTTGTCTTCTCAGCTTGAAATTCTTCTACGTGGCTATTCCTCAATGTGTTAAGTTTTAAACGAGAGTCAAACACTCCGTGATTTAAGAAATTCATTGCGCATTCACTCACATAACATAATTCATCTTGTGTGAAAGGAAATTTACTTTGCACTTTTCAAAGCACCATTTGAAATAATTTCCCACGACCTGTTAGAAACTGCTTTGTTTCAGCAGCTGCCCAAGAGCGCCACAAAACAGCCATTACTGTGTGTGAGCGGCTATGATAATATAGGAAGCTTGTATATTCGTACATGTATAGTATTAAGAGATCTTATATGACGCCATAAAAGAAATAGGATACTCCAAGAGCAGCGGAATTTTGTACACCATACTAAAACGCATAATTCGACTTATAGTGCACATTCATATGTCCATATCCACCATAAAAAAGGACCCAACATGATAATAAGATTTCAGTGCAGTTTTCAGGATGCAAATTTTTTTGGAGTGCTGGTACTGTATTATCTCATATTTGGTTCTTTATTGTGGCACAATGCCATATGTGCCAGAAGATGAAAATATGCACTTCAAATTCAGTGAGAATAGCCAATAGAGCAGAATGAAACACTTCGTTTTTAGTGAACTGACTGCCTCTGGGGAAAGGATTAATAAAAGCCGCATTTATTTTGCAAAACTACACAAATAACTTCATTGTTCTGCAAGGTAACTGACTGCCAAAAAATGTGGAAATGAAACAAAATCAGAAAACTGAAACTAATAACATATGTTACCCTTATGTAATTATGGGAATATATTTTAATTCATGTGATAGCTCCCAACCACAGAAATCCATTATGTTTTCATTTGATGTGAGAAGAGTAAATGAAGAGGAAACAGTAAAATCACTAAACATAAACACAGCTTACGTGGAGACTAACCCTCTTCCCACTGTAACGCAGACTGCTATGCACATACAGCAATCCATCAGCTTGGGTGTGTCAGAAAAATTTTTCTGGGTAGAATCTGACTGCCTGTTGCTACTGCTGACACAGCTAACAGCCACAGTTCAATTAACCGAAAGCAGGAGAAAAGTACTGCCCATATGCAACTCATCTGCACATTCACGTGAGCCTGCGGGCAACTGCTCAAAAGACCTTAATGTAAACGGTTGTGATGTCATGTTCATTGGCAGCAGTTTATTGTTATGAAGTATTCCATAGTCTTCTCCTAAAGACTGACACATTTTGCTGTTTATCAGTTCTTACCAGTCAAAATTTCAAACATTTGACTGAAGTCTATGACAATGAAAAATTCTCGAAATTCTAAAAAATTCCTGGGTTTTTCCTGATTTTCTCCAGGACGATAAAATTCCCAGGTTTTTCCTGGATTTCCCGGAGCATATACACCCTGTAGTTAAACATTATTTTAACAATATTCTTGTACTGAAATTCTGCAGCTATATATATGCCTCAAAAACAAAATGAATCAGCCTAAGAAGCAGAAGAATTGTTAAGAAATGAAGTTAATTATTTTCAGTTTACAGTTTAATCATGCCAATCAAGCAGAAGAACAACACATCTCCTGCAGATGTACTTCACATTAACAGTGCTAGATGATGATAATTAAGTAGCACTTCACTGCATCTTTAAGGATAGAGTCATTTCATATGTTTGCACTGCTTTTGTGAATCGCAACACAAAACTGTTCAAAGCAGAGAAATCTATCCCTGGCACCAGCTACAGATTAGATCCTACACACCTTGACACAGCAAAACTTCATGTTTCCAATGTCAAAATAATATTCCACAAACCTTTACTCACTCCAGTATACAGTACTTTGTGCTTGGGTATTAAGTGGCTGCAGTTTAGTGAAGTGAATGACAAACGTATGGCACATGCCAAAGTTTTAAAAGCTGTACTTCTGTAGCCGCTCACTATCATAATTATGAAACAAATTTTTGTGGGGGTTGATATCCTGCTAGTGAGCTATTTTATCCTTAAAATATGAGGTAAAGTTGGTGAGGTTTCCTTATAAGACAGACAGGCACTACCATTCAAAACCAATCCACAAACAAATATTCTTGACCATATCTACACATTCTCTTTACCCACAAATCACATCCATGAACCAGATGCAAAGGAGCTCCCTCCTTGGTAGCCATTGTAGCCCTGGACTGGAACAACTTACCGTACTGTATGACAAGGCTCTAACTTGTTATCACTGAGGCTATAAATGAGTAACATCTGACCCAAAATATATGCACATTCCTCATGTCAACATGATCAGCAACCATCTGTCCAAACAAATGAAAGGCCACCATCAAAATGTGGCCCAAGACCAGTGTTGACAACGAAATGCTGGAACACACTGCTAAGCACAGTGTGCTTGACTTCACTGGCTGTCCTCACACACTCCGCTTTCAGTATCTTCCTCTAATCTATCTACATCTGCCAATACAATCTTCCACTTCATTCTGTAGCACACACAGCTCACCACATCTGTGCCAAAGCAACCTCACCATAACACATTTCTGTTCTTTTCCTTTGTAGTCTCTCTTTCCCACCCCTTAGCCACCCATCTCTCCCCTACTTACTTTGTTTCTCCTCAAGTCCACTTCACCCAACACAGCCCCTCCCTCTAGTCCAGCTGCCACACCAGAACAATGTAATCAACATAGAGAGAGAGAGAGAGAGAGAGAGAGAGAGCTGAACAGGCTAGTTCTGAAGAAAGACAATGTGTAATATCTTAGCAGCAGCACTTTCACTCTTGTTCATGTGTATATTATGTGCATTCCACAAGACTTTCAACAATTATACTGAAATCTTGACAACTCACATGTAGCTCTATATCACGGTAACAGGGTACGGTTGAAGTAGTTACCCTATTTAGATCTATGATAATCACAACATATATAAGCCCATAGTTAAAATTTTAAAAATGGAAAATAAATGTTTTATTTTCCTTGAGGTCCTTGACACTATCATCTGTAAACAGTGAAGTAAGTGCACTCTACCTCAAATATGAGAGGCATGATAAACCACCTTAAATCTGGTGTGGTTTCCACCTTTGGGAGAAAGCAGTGAAAATTTTTGTAGTATGCATAATTTATTTTTCTGCGTAACCTTGAGCAATTTTGTTGGCCACCGATGTGAACTGCAATTGATGGATGGTGGGTATTGCCAGTGCTGAGGGGTGAAAGTCTAGAGGCTGGCCGGCCATTGTGGCCGAGCAGTTGGCCGGCCATTGTGGCCGAGCAGTTCCCCATGCTTCAGTCTGGAACCGCGCGACTGCTACGGTCGCAGGTTTGAATCCTGCCTCGGGCATGGATGTGTCTGATGTCCTTCGGTTAGTTAGGTTTAAGTAGTTCTAAGTTCTAGGGGACTGATGACCTCAGATGTTAAGTCACATAGTGCTCAGAGCCATTTGAACCATTCTAGAGGCTGGTATACTCTCTTGGCTTTTTATCGTAGGTAGTAAAAGTATCAGAATACTAATTATATGTTTAAATTCAATGTTAGCTATTTATGAAGTAAAATTGAAAACAGCTTACTTACTGTGCTATACGGAGAGCTGCTATGGTCTTCTTGGTCAAGAGGCGTTGGGAGAGGCGGTGGGAAATGGAAACTCGTGAGGTCTGGCAATGATCCTGTATTGTTTCCAATAGGGATTTGTACTGTCCCAGGTTCATGCTGTGAGGGGTAGATGCTGAAAGTCAAAGACAAATACCTCATAAAAAAACAAACAAATTTTCAAAATTACTTCAGAGTGTACAGGAATCATATTACTTAGATTACTAAGTCAACCACAAAAAATGTCAGGACCAATAAGTTAACACACCTGAAGATCCACTAAAACAAGAGTCATGGTGACACATTGTAGACCAAACAATGTTGGAGCAGAATGGGGATATGTTATATACATGGCACACCCAAACAAGACCACTTCGTTTTCCCACAACCTACCAGGTTTTTGAGAGAGGTTCGGGATCTAGTGGTTCAGACTGTGTGTTGGGTGTGTTGGATACACAGCTTTTGTGTCACAGGGAAGCAAGTCGGCAGCCTGTACGCATCTGGAACATGTGGCCAGATCACTTTTAGATGGAGATCAACTTCAGTGAGCATAAGGTGAGCTGGGAGTTAAATGTTATCTGTAATGCTATTTTATAAATGCTGACAAGATTCCAGGGAAACAGAAACAGTAAAAAACAGTGGAGGCAACAACAGAACTGATATGTAACTTTACGCATCTGATAATATCCTATCAGTACAGCATCTGCCCTGGTTGGAGGCCTCTATATGACATGTTTTATTTAGTGTATTCTCAACTTTTAGATGTCAAGTTGTATGCTCCGGGATCCACTACACGAATTTCCCGTAATGAAAGGCCCACACAGCTTGGTGCATGTAGCATCTTGCTGCTATGGTAGTGGACTCAGTAACAACAGAGTAGTGTCCTGATCATGGGTGGGTTAGCTTAGGGAATTTACTAACTTGTTCATCTAGTACGACCATTGGACAAGTTACAAAGCTGTCAATGATTTGGAAAGGGCTCCATACGGTGACACCCTTGCACTTGGCTGTGGTCATTTGTCACAGCACAGCTGGTGCTGCAACATGAGGATACCATGTTTAGAATGTCTATTTTGCTTATTGGGCACAAACCTGGAAGAAGATGGAAAGTCCTAGATCAAAGTGTTCCAGATCCAACATTGCAACCACAGACCTTTGCTGTTTTTCCGAGTGGAGTTGTTCAGCGTTTGGCGGCAATAGCACTAGCCACAACAGGCGACCTGATAAACAGCATGGAGTGCCATTGTGCATGAAGTATTGCCACATTAAGATATCCCATCCTATTTCTCATTCTGCACACCAAAAGTGGAGCACACTGTTCCCAATAGGTGTGCTCATGCTTGGTTTATGGGATGCCTTGAATCATATTATTGTGACAGTGTCAAAGTGTTGCCGGAGTACCTTTTATGTCACACACTATCACTATTGATCACATCTTGTGGCTCCCAAAGAACCCTTAACTTAGGAGCTTGAGTGAAGTTGCTGTTCACTTCATTTGTGAAACAAAGTAGAGCGATAAACTTATCATAAGAAGATTCTTCCATTTCCCTTCTTTCAACTCTATGTCCTAGGATGAAACACAAATTGATACTTTAATCATTAAATATCCTACAATTTTCTACAAAATATCACTGCTACCTTTACTGTCCAAGATTTCAAATATTTGTTGTGCATAAATCATATTTGTCAAGACCATTACATATTGCATCAAACTACCACCTCAGTATGCATTTAAATCAGTTTACTTGTCTTTCATAAGTGGCGAGTTGTGAGCATGCCAAGCTGACAATAGTATTCATTTACTGACTTCTCTATTTATTGGTGTATGGTTCTCAATGTTACGTAAATATAATATTAAAGAACAGCAGCACACCAGCAAAGTTAGTAATCCCATAAGTACAATCATTCAGCGTCAGAGGGTTGTGAGCTTGCATCCATAGATGTTAAGACCATTTGTTCCCTCAAAGTATAAAAACAGTGATTACCAAACAGCCAAACCATTTCTATTTGTGAATAATTTATCATGATGACCCAACTGGCACTTAGTACAAAAGAATAGTTCTAAGAAGAAAACCTCTATATTCATGGAAACACTTATCATCAGTGGTTACTATCTGTTTTATCCAATGCCACCTGATGAGCTACACGAGTTCTACATAACTGATTCTACAACAATTGCTCTTGATCTGTGGGGTGTCCAATTTCATATGGCTCTGTTCCATTTATATTACTGGAATTAAAACTTTTGAGAGACTTAGTGCCTTCAAGATTGATTTTAAATTACTGGCAATTAACCACACAATAAAATTCCATGCCACACATTTCAGTCTCATTCTTTGAGTCGTTCGGACTAACCTGAAAATTTGAGAATTTTTGTCATAACAAATTATCATGTTATGCCAAATAGCATTGCAGATATTGCCAAATAGTGCTCTTTATATTGTGTCACAAGTTTCTCCACAAGCTAGATGCATGACATCATTAGCACCGTTCCAATGATACACTGTCATGACACGGTACACAACATTTTGAGTCATTATTGAATATGCAAAAATGGTCAAGGCGAGTCAAAAGTCCTTGGACATCTTTGTAAGTTGGAAGATTAAAGGGAAAACTGAAATGTGATGATGGGAACATAGGTTTGACGTGGGGCTGCAACTTTTGGAGTGAATGTCATTCATGGCCGCCATCTTGAAATCCGCCATTTTGGATTCAAGGTTGTTTTTTTTTTTTTTTTTTTTTTTTTTTTTTTTTTTTTTTTTTTTTTTTTTTTTAAAGGGGGGGGGGTTGTATGACACATCAAATAACACTTGCTTGAGCTCTGGAATTGAGTGGTGTAATTTGTTTTTGTCGATCTTGTACAGTTTAGAAGTTATTAATGTTCAATGTTACCTTGATACCGACTCGTGTCACTCTTTTTTCCAGGCGATCTAAAATGGGTCTGACACGTGAACAGAAGATCGAAATCATCCTTATATCAGGGGAACGCAGCTACCGAACAATAGCAGATGACTACAACAGACGGCACCCAGACAGAGAACCGGTATCACACAGCACGGTGGCTCATGTGATCACCAAATTCTGGCAGACGGGCTCTGTTCACAATAGGGCACATAGTGGGCGACCAAGGACTGCCACCAATGAGGAAACTGCAACTGTGATCGTTGCGTCATTTGTGAAAAGTCCTAAACAAAGTACCCGTCATGTGGCCCTAGCATGTGGAATAAGCCAAACCTCCGTTGTCCGGATATTGCACACCAACAAGTGGCATCATTACAAGCTGCAGATGCAACATCGACTTAACGAGGATGACCCTGATCGGTGGTTGGAGTTCTGCCTGTGGGCTATTGAACAACATGAACTGGATCCTTCGTTTGCCAAGGGAATACTGTTCAGTGGTGAGGCGTATTTCATTTTGAACGGGGAGGATAATCGACATAATTGTCGATACTGGAGTGACGCACATCCAAACTGGGTTGCCCCACTTCGAGAACATAGTCCAGTGAAGGTGATGGTGTGGTGTGGCATATGGGACACCCGCATCACTGGGCCATTTTTGATTTAAAACACCTTAACTACACCACAGTATCTGATGCTGCTGCAGGACCTTGCGTTCCCTTCCACACTGAACAATGACGGTATTTTCCCATCTTATTTTCAGCACAATGGAGCCCCTCCACACTATGGCATTGGTGTCCATGAATGGTTGGAGGAACAACGGCCAGGGAAGTGGATTGGTCGCAGCGGTCCCGTGAAGTGGCCACCCAGATCCCCTGAGTTAACGCTCCTTGATTTTTATATGTGGGGACATCTTAAGCAGATAGTGTATGCTGAGAGCATCCATGATTTGAGACACCTGGAGGAACACATACAACACGCCTGTGACCAAATTGCAGGAGACACTCTCCTCCGTGTGCAGTCAGAGTGGTTACGGCGACTACAGTTGTGCATTGCATGGGATGGACAACACACAGAACATGAGTTGTAGCAGTCGGTATGGAGATAATTTACCAACTTTGAACATTAATAACCTCTAAACTGTACAAGATAGACAAAAACAAATTACACCACCCAATTCCAGAGCTCAAGGGAGTGTAATTTGATGCGTCATATACCCCCCCCCCCCCTTCCCATTTAAAAAAAAATTACTTGAATTCAAAATGGCGGATTTCAATATGGCGGCCGTGAATGACATTCACTTCAAAAGTTGCCGCCCCACATCAAACCTATGTTCCCATCATCACATTTCAATTTTCCCTTTAATCTTCCAACTTATGAAGGTGTCCAAGGACTTTTCACTCGCCCCGAATTACTTCACAACATCTATACTTTTCCTGCAAACAGTAAGAAGGAACACTGCTGCCATTAAATAATGTAATGGAGATTCTAAAGGCAATCTCATTCTTCGTGTCCATTTTCAATTAGGAATCTGAAGTGTGGTACTGGATTTACGCAAATTATAGTAGTTAAAACTAATGAGCAATAAAAATGCAAACTGAACACAACCAAACCTGATGAAACTGATCACAAACTTCAGCAGATTTGCTTATTTCAAATTTTTGTACTCTCCACACCTGTCAAGCTTGGGGAGGCAATGTCAATCCAAGCTACCCAAATGCAGATGAGGGTAGACGGAAACCACAGAAGCTTGAAAGTTTTTTCTTGGTATGCCAACACATCATACTGTAAACAACTATTTACAATACGACTATGTGCCATCCCAGAACACTTTTATGTTAATTGAGTCTGGACAGAAGCCTGTGCAATTAAACCATGGAAAACAAAAATCAATACAGTCATTGTGGGATTCCCGTCCTGTTTTTTCCTGAATGCAAATCCCATTCCTTGACCACTGTGCAAACTGGCTCAATAGAAAAAATTATAAATTTACTGACTGCACTAACCACTAATCACATAATTCTAACACAGTACACACAATCAGAATCTGAAGGCACGATCTGCTGTTCCACGTGATTCTCTGCAGGAATACCTGATTTGTCAGCCACCGTAAAAAGTGTTTTTCAAATTACTGGATTCTTCTCTAACTGCTTAACAAAGTAATTACATACTTATAAATGGAAAACAGCTGTCAATGGATAGTATTACTTATTTAGTTTAAGTAGGTATTGCGAGATGGCGACCTTTTAAGATTAAAGCCTGTTTACAACTATGAATAAACACAGCAGAACATTCACAGTTCATGTTTTCATTCATATAAGCATAAAATGTATCTTTTTCTTTAAACTCTTTAAGTATTGCAGTTAATTTCAAGAATTTGAAGAGCATTTCTTTGGAAGTGAATATAACCAAGCCAAAAGCAAATATCTGCTTAATGTGAAAGGTAATATATAAATTTACCTGTGTTAACTATATCTTGTATTACTCAAACTAATTCAACAGACAGCACAACAAGAAACATACACGGTCTGTTCAAAAAATTGAGGAACTTTGCTCACAGAATTTTTCTATGCTTACCTTTTACTTTACATATTCACAGCGAGCAGGTGTGCAGAGGACAGAGGATGAGGCAGCACATTTTTTGTGCGAGAATCACATGCCAATGGGGATGAATGGCGGACGGGGCGTGGGGGGGTCATCGTAATGCAAGAGCCAGGAATTGTCTTGCACATTTCAGGCCGTTTCCTTCTCATATTTTCTTGCATGTGTTGCAATACATCCCGATAGTACCATCGATTAACAGTTTGCTCTTTGGCACTAATTCATGATGAACTAATCCTTAAAAGTCAAAGAACTATCAGTCTGGCTGTGAAATTTGACCCGACAAGCTTTTTCTGGTTTTGGAGAACCTTTCCCAACCCACTGTGAAGATTGAACCTTAGTCTCAACATCAGAACTATAGACACATTTTTCATCACCAGTTATTATTCTCTTAAGGAACATCTTGTTTTCATTTGTAAAATCCAAAAGCTCTTCACAAATTGCGAGGTGAAGGTCTTCTGGTCTTGAGTGATGAGCTATGGGACAAACTTGGTAGCAATATGATGCATTCCAAGATGCTGTGTCAGGATTTCATGACATGATCCAACTGAAATGTTACATTCTTCTGAAATCTCTCTGACAGTCAGTCATCGATTGGCACACACTATTTCATTGACACTCATGACATGAGTGTCATTAGTAGATGTCAATGATCATTCTGAACGAGGGTTATCTTTAACTTCCGTCCGGCCATTTTTGAACTGTGTGAACTATTTGTAACACCAAGCATGGTTTAAGAACTCATCCCCATAGACTTCCTGCATAATTTGGTCTGTCTCCGTAATGGTTTTATTGAGTTTCACACAAAATTTAATACAGAAGCGTTGCTCCTCTAACTATTCCATCTTGAAATTTGCAAATTGTGTGACAAAACTTTCTATTCAGTACAGCACTGAACAATAACTAACCTACATACAAGAATGAAACCTCCAGCAGTTACACATTAAACACACGCATCTGCAGGAATGTCAATTGCATTTCACTCCTATGCACCGTTGGCACGAAATTACGAATGTTCCAGAATTTTTTGAACAGACATCATATTCCCAGCTATAGAAGTATTAAAGGGGAATATTATGCACATAATTAAACACTTACTTTATTCCAGGTACTCTCGGAACTTCACAGCTTGAACGTGGTCGACCATCAACTGTTGTCGAAATAGGTTTTCGGTTAGAATCAGCTGGGTCAACAACCACTAAGCCCAACAATGAACCATCAGCAACTAAAAGAAATGTTAACAATATGAGGATCTAGTTTTTCAGAAATCATTACTGCACTTAAACACAGAACTCAATGGGGAACTACTAACTGAGTTGTACGATTTGTTGCTTAGGACGGCAAGACAGTTGATAATATGTTACTGATAAACTGTGTGCACACACTCAGCAGTGCCCACTTGCACATAGGTTTTGAAGTTGCAGAGCGCGCAGCTGTGATATGCTTCCTTCACTTGACCTGACATGTAAGCTGTGAATTTAGATGAGATGATTGAAGAACATCTGGAATTGGTACAGGACTGTCATTCTGTGTGATAACCCCTCACCCACTGCAAGCGTTGTTGCATGCAAAACCATTTGATCAGATGAACATTTTTATAGAGAAGAAACACACTTCAATTGCCAGCAATTTTCTTAATTTATTCCATGACCAATTTTGAAGCTTACAGCTTCATCTTCAGGTGCCACCAACTGCGAGCAAGAGAAAGGCTACTAACGTACAAACACTCTGCAGCTGACATACTTCTGTTGCATACAAGCAGTGCGCGGAGCAACAAAGGTGGTGATGCTATTATGGACTATCTTATATCCACAGATCACATGATGCTCAAGAGCCCACAGATGTTCCTCTGCCACAGAGCACTTAAGCCACTGCGCACACTCCAGAAGGCAGCTGCAGTCACAGCTTCAGTCCAGGACACTCAGTGCGGCTGCCTATAGCGTCCAATCTGTTGGAGTGATGTGGAATGTTACTTTCAGTGGTGAGACAGCAATAAATATTATTTGTCAAACTCACTGTAGAATCATCAAACAATGCTTGCTATACAAACTACTGTCCAATACACAGACATTAACTTCCGTTCCTCACCTCATTGACTCCTACGTCAGCCACTTCTGCTACCGCAGTCAGCAGACTTCTGGGCCATCTGCACTAGTCAATTCCACGTTGTATTGTCCAGACGGTCACTGTGGTTGTTACTCCTATGTGCGAGTGAAGTTCCATATTTGTTTACATTATTATTGAGTTCATTTCTGTCCGGAACCCTCCCCAAAGTTAGTGTTTTTATTCCGGTGCCTTGCATTTGTTTGACGTGGATGTGATTCCCCAAAACTGCCTGGCCCAATTGCCACACATTTATGTTCCCATAATTATGTGAGTACACCACTTTCCACAACTGTAGCTTTCATTCTTGTATGTCAGTCCCATAGTAATTGTGCATTAGTAGCCCCTTTTCTTGTTGGCAGTTGCTGAAGATTGAGCTTTAACCTTCAAAACCAGTCATGGAATAAATTAAGAAAATTCCTGGCAACTGAAGTAGATTTTTTTTCTATAAATATGTTCCTAGTTTGTGGATGTTCACCTATTCAAATATTTTGTACTGAAGTGCTGTATGGGCAGTCAGAACATATTACCATCTCTTCAAAACGTGCAAGAAATTGCTTAAGTTAACCACCAGCATGTTTATCGATAAGATTATTCCTAATTACATCAAAAAGTGCCTTAACATAACTAATGCGCACTTCTCAAAATATATACAGCAGCTCATGAGAGCAGCTGAGAGTAAACAAATTCGATCATTGTATTCCAAGAAAGACTGCTGGAATAAAAAAGCATACGTAGCTCACCTACAATTAGCTAAAGGGCTCCATTAGTTCACTTCCGACTATGCTTATAAGCACAATATGTACATTACAAAAGTCTTTGGTGACAAAACAATAAGCACCCACAAATGGAAGCTTGAAAGACTTATGTTAGGAACTAACACATCTACTTCAGATAAACCCCCAAACGTTCCTTCCAATTCCATAGTAAGGTAGAGAATCACACTAATACTTGTTTCAGTGCTGATGAGATTGAACTACTTAACAAAAGCCTCTCATATAACATGTACTCTACATTCAACCATACAAAAACAGACTTAGTAGCTTACACAACTGCTGATTTAGACAAAGTAAAGCGCATTATAGCTGACAAAAACTAAATCTCTGTGAAGTTAAATATGACCACTCCTCATGAGTTACCTCAGAAACATACTCATGTACTCGCTGAGTCAGTAACACAGAGGCATCACATCCTAACTACAGATCAATTGCTAGTCTGCAATATTAATACAAAACTGGAGGACAATTGAGCCATGATCATGTGTACAGACAGAAAGGCTGCACCTCGGTTGTCATCCTGCACACGGAATACATACAGAAAGTTCGCAATTTCATTAGCAGTAATAACACTAAAGCTTATTATTTCAAATTTAACTTCAAAAATTTTAATGAATATCAAATCAAAATCGCATTTAAAAACTTATAAAAATATCTGACCCCTTTCAAAAAAGTGTGTTATCACCAATGAATCCTGAAACTGCCACATTAAGAGGTACATCGAAAATACATAAGCTTAATGCTCCCCTTAGAGTGACTGTTATAGCCACAGACTCCACTGATTACTCTTTTCTTTACAAGTATTACCATTAGCCAGCCACCTATGTATATAAAAATCAACATGAGCTCGTTGTCTGCTTAAATGATATTTGTGTTCCAAACAACATATATGGCCAGCTTGAATGTCACCAACATGTACTCTATCCCTAGAAAGGAAATGACCCTCATCATCGAGAATAATTTGAAACAATACACTAATTTTGGTACAGAAGTCATTAATGAGCTCATTATATTCCTCCAGCTGTTCCTTGATGCAACTACTTTCGATTTGGGGATGCTGTCTATGGACAATACAACCTTTCAAACATAGTTGCTAATACTTTAATCACCCACATTGCATCCCAAATTTTTTTCAAACAAATACCACCCATAAACAAAATTATACATCACTGGTGTTCTGTAGATGATTTTTTTCTTTGTAACAGCTCAAAGGAACAAGTTATCCAATTCCAACAAGATTTGAATGGTATGCATCCCCAAATACATTTTCTGTTTTACTGGGCAGTAATATCATGTATGACATTTACAGAAAGGAGTCGACCACCAACAGCATTATTCACAAGTTATCTAATCTTCCACAGAAGTACAAGGTAGCCGCATTGTGCGCCATAGTACATTATTTACATGATGTACCTCTGAGTGTACAAAATCATAACTAAAAATTCCAAATGATTACATGCACTATCCACACCTATTCAACACAAATTGTTCATTCTCTCGAACAGCAGTTATGCAAAAGAAGTGCACTAGTATCAACCAGGAGATTACCTTGCACCAGTGGATCAAGACGTAAACAGTATGAAGTACTACAAAGTTCCTTATCTATGGACTGTATCTGTGAAAGTGTGTAAATGGCTAAGGAAAATTGGACGATGCACCAACTTCCGATATAGCAAATCAAGTAGGTCTTCCACTCAGATGGCAGGAAACCCGCAACAAAAAACCACACATACAGTCCATTATATATAAAATTAAGTTTGGGGACTGTTATTGCCAATACATACCACCAAACACGGTAGATGTTTGCTGTCACATTTAAGGAACATCAGGAACCAAGCAATTCGAAATCAGCTTTAAGCAGGCACCTCAAGGCCTGTAAACACTCAATCACAGGCATCAACACAAACCTCAGAACTTTCCACCACCACCCAAAAGGACATATCCCCAACAGCCTTTAAGAAACTGAAATTTTGCAAAATTTGAACCAGAACCCCAAGTTTACACTAAATTAATGAACTACGTATAAACCTAAGTTTATTCTAAATAACAATGAATTCCTTAAGTCTTCCAAGCTTCCATTCTTTAATAACAGATAAATTGTTTTATCATTGACATTTTCATATATTTAACATTAGTTTCTGCTATTGTAATGACTGTTGTTACGAGGGTAATCCCAAAAGTAAGGACTCCTATTTTTTTTTATAAGTACGTAGACCTGTTTATTCCTACAATAGTTTACATCAGTTTACAGCTCGAACGTTTAGCTATTTTTCGACATAATCACCATTTCTGTCGATGCATTCTTTTTAGACACTGTGGCAGTTTTTGTAAGCCCATGTTATACCAGCTCGCCATCATGCTGCAAAGAAGGATGCCGCCACTGGCATGATTGTTGCTTGGTCTCAGGTGTAAAGTGGTATGCCGAGGTTTCGTCACCCGTGACAACTGAGTCCAGAAAGTTGTCCTGTTCGTCTGCAAGGCGGTGAAGAAATGTGCGGGAAGCATCAACTCGTTGCCACATGTAGTCCTTAGTCAGCATGCGTGGCACCCATCTTGCGCACACCTTCCAGTAGTTCATTTCGTTAAAATTTTGTGAGTGTTGCTTCAGGAAACCTTAGGAACCAACGTGCAGAGATCATCCAAGGTGATCCACCGATCTTCATGCATGCTTTGCTCAACCTTCAACACTGACTCCTCAGAAATTGACGGTCTCCTGCTCCTTCATTCATCTTGAATTTCGGTCCGACCAGCTGCAAACTCTACACCACTTACGAACATTTTTGACATCCATGCACGACTCACCATACACTTCCGTCAATTGGCGATGGATTTCAATTGGTGTAGCGCCCTTTGCATTCAAAAATCAAATAACTGCATGCAATTCGCACTTGGCGGTAACATGGAACGGGACCTCCATTATCAACGGTTGCCAAGCCAAGACTGAGTGCCTCAGCGCGGCGTGCGCGTGTTTACACACAGCACGTGAAGCACTCTTCGTAGCAGTATGACGAACTGCCACACAAACAAGAGTTCTGTTACTTTTGGGATTACCCTCGTAAATAGATTCTACTGTACCTGAATTTTACTCTTCTTGTCCACTACATGTAGACAGTTTTGTTACTTGCCTGCCTTAGTTCTATGAGGGGTGTTTTTTAAGTAAGTACCATTTTGAAATTTAAAAAAGACATGCTAAGATTTCTCAATAATTTTATTTTTACATGAAAGCCTGTACCTTAATCTACTTTTCTACATAATTTATGTCAATACTGAGGCACTTGTCATAAAGTTGTACCAGTTTTTGAATACCCTCCTCATAGAAGTCTGCCGCCTGACTTGTTAACCACTGCATCACCACTGTTTTGACTTTGTCATGAAGACGCTGACCGCCCAGGTGTTTCTTCAAGTGCAGGAACAGATGGTAGTCACTGGGCGCAAGATCGGGGCTGTACGGAGGATGATCTAGGGTTTCCCATCAAAAAGATGTGATGAGATCTTTGGTCCGATTCGCCACATGCGGATGGGCATTGTCTTGCAACAAAACGATGCCCTTGCTCAACTTGCCACATCTTTTGTTCTGAATTGAACGGCACAGATTGTGCAATGTCTTACAGTAAGCTGATGCATTGATTGTCTCATTACGAGGCAGAAATTCCACAAGCAATACTCCTTTTCTGTCCCAAAAACTGGGCACATGATTTTCTGGGATTCTGGTGTGATATAGGCCACCCATATTTTATCTTGAAGAAACACCTGGGCGGTCAGCATCTTCAAGACGATGATGCAGTCAAAACAGTGGTGATGCAGTGGTTAACAAGTCAGGCAGCAGACTTCTATGAGGAGGGTATTCAAAAACTGGTACAACGTTATGACAAGTGCCTCATTATTGACGGAAATTATGTAGAAAAGTAGATTAAGGTACAGGCTTTCATTTAAAAATACAATTATTGAGATACCTTAGCAAGTCTTTTTTTAATTTCAAAATGGTACTTATTTAAAAAACACGCCTCGTAGTTGGGAGGCCCTTTTGTGTCTTTTTTATTTTTATAAGAGTTGATGCCTTGTTATGTACCATTCTGTTTTATATGTCTACAATGATTTTTCGGTTAGGTACATCAATTCTATCCCTCCTGAGCTTTTTATATTAAGACCTTGTTTTGGCTCCTAAAGATGAGGCCATATCGTCATAATTTAAAATTCGCCAACGTTTCGGCCAGCATTGCAGCTAGCCTTCATCAGGGCCTTACGTTAAACTGCTAAATGAAACACACTTGGTTCCTTAAATAGCTGCACGAGAAAACCGTGTCGTTACTTGATTGGCTGTAAGAGGAGGAGGAGGAGGGGTGAAAGGTATGCTTTATTGGTGTTTCCTTTATTATCTGTCATTGGCTGAAATAGCTGTTTTCTATTGGTCTTTATATTAATCCACCCCATTGGAGGAGACAGACGAATAGCGAACAGGTGATGGCTGTGACGTCACACTGTTTACATGCTGTCCAGAAGCCGGCTGCGGCGTGCCATTGCTTTGTGTGCTCGCGACCACTACTGCGGCTCTCCGCGTGTCTGCAAGGGCCGCCACGGCTCTGCCGCCGCTCCGTAGCCCTGCTATAGCAGGCAGCCAAGACCTCGGAAGCTTGTACCCGTCCTCTCTATTCATGTTGGCGAGTCTTTTGGCTATTTCTATCGCCTCTCTAATCTTTCTTTTGAAAGTGAGAGGCTGTTTCGCCAGGACGCGGGCTTCTTGAAAAAATATTGGTTTCCCGCACTCGTCTCGGTGTTCCGCCACTGCTGACTTAGTGTGTTGTTTCAGGCGGATATATCTTTCATGTTCCGAGAGCCTTTTGCTAATCGGACGTCCCGTCGCACCTATGTAGACTAATCCACACGCACAACCAATTTCATACACGCCAGCTGTGCGTGTGGATTAGTCTACATAGGTGAGACGGGACGTCCGATTAGCACGAACTAGTCCTAAGCATCAGTTCAGTTGTTTATTTACTGAAGTTCATTTCTGTAGAGAGCCTTCCAGAAGGTTAGCATTTTTGTTCCTTGCTTGCCTATGCATTTGTTTGATGTTGGTGTGATCCCCCTGATTGACTGACCCAACCATGACACTTTTATGTTACCATAATTTGTGAGTACACCACTTTCCACAACAGTGGTTTTCATTTTGGATGTCAACCACATAATACTTGTACACTAGCAGCCTTCTTGTTCGCAGCTGGTGGCACTCTAAAATAAAGCTTTCAGCTTTGAAACTGGCCATGAAACAAATTAAGAAAATTACCAGAAACTGAAGCAGATTTTTGTTCTATAAACATAAAGTCTTGTTGCATGCAATTCTGAGGAGGAAGAATAACTTTTTCTACTACCATGACCTTTGCACAACAACAACCTACATAACCTTATAACGGTGATCGTTTACCACACTACATGGGTTGGCAGAATGCTCGTACCTCTATTTTCATATCTAATGTGTAACTTACATAGACAAGCTTTCAGTAATTAACTGACACAAGCAAGGCACGTTTTTTACACATATTTTCAGCTGTAGTTCTTTTGCATTCTAATTTCCTGTCTTTTGAGTTCATTACACACTTTCAATGATTGCAACTCTGCTACAGACATGTCTGTACAAAATGATGTGTGACAAAGTGTAACACTCCAAATATAGAACCCATAATGACCACCCTTTTGTTGCAAAAGAAATAGTAAAATTAGTCATCCTGACAGTGATGGCAGCTACTGACAACAACATTTACACTCTTGTCAGTTTGATTAACAGGGATGATATATAAATACTAATAATTATCATAAAGAAAGGACTGAATGAAAGAATACCATGTGATACAAAACAGAAACTTTAAAGAAAGAATTGGAAAGTAATTATTTATGAAGGTTAAAGCCCATACCATAAATCGACCGAAGATAACATTTATCCTAGAAGAGAGTTGTAGCCGCATTGGGCTGAAAGTTCGCTGTGACTACAATGTAACTCAACAATGGAGTAGTTAACTTCTCTCTTGTATTCTGCAACAGTAGTACGCATGTTAAGCACAGCTAGATTGTTTTAAAACTGACTTGAAGTTTTATGATATAGACTGGAAATATTAGTCAGAAGTCTGACTAAAGTAAGATCATCTTTACTGTTAGACAAATAACAGGATTTTGATGTATGTGACAGAAAAGTGGATCATGTGATTACCAATTTGTGATGGTACTTAGCCTTCAACATAGTTAATAGTCACGAACATCAAAGGACACAGAAAGAGACTGATGGCTGACATAAACTTGATTATTAAACTAAACGCAATCACGAAGAGATTACAATTTCACCGTATTGTCAGAAGTTATCGTCAAAGTCAGGATTACTAATGTTGATGGACATAATGCCCTAAATGACATATCAGTGTGTATGTTCAGCGTAGGGACAGACAATAATTACGAAGAATAATAAACCTTAATTCAACTTTAATTATCCGTGTTGCCTACATCATTTCATGGACATTTAAAGTGTATTCGTGAAATTAACTGATTATTCTGATAACATAAAAGTGCAAAGTGAATTAGTAATAATTTAAATGTGAACAGCAATAACCTTACACCAAATTTATGACACATTCTTAACACTGCTCAAGGGAATGTTATCTCTGGAGTTATGTTGTGCAGTTGTTGAATACGCGACGTAGCGACGCCTTGACGACGGAATAGTAATTAAAAACTTAATATCCTTGCAAAATTCACTATGTGGCCTCAGCTTGGGTGATGGAATGATGATTCAAGACACTATTTGTTAATAGTTTGAATAACCGTTCTCAAACTGGGCATAAGAACTATAGTCAGCAAGTTCGAGTAAACTGAAGGGTCTGTTGAGAACACGCAAGGGACTTTTGGTTATTTCAGATCAATGGAGGCATACTGTTATCGAGTGGTACAGTCGCTACATTTATAAGTGAAGGAGATCAACAGACAATGAACACAATTGCTTTCAAGACAAGCAAGGGCGCCGCACACATTCCGACGTGCTGCTCCATCGAGACAGTGATATCATTTTCGAGATACAATACCTGAAAGTAACCAAACCACGCGAGGAATTTTTTTTAATAGTTACAGATTGGTGTTGCCGTAATCGATGGAGCCGTTCCACGCTATCTCGACTGGGCACCCATCACCATCGAGCCAAGAGAGAACAGGGCCACAAAACACAGCTTGCTGTGGGTATTTCTTTAATCTACAAGGATTGGAACTTAAATAGTGGCAACTATTTATTCACATCCAATACAAAAGGGTTACATGTTTGCACCTGTTACTGTCCTTCAAAGTAGTCACCAGCATTGGGTAGAACGTGTTGCCAGGAATGTGGAAGGCGTAGTATACCATTAGCAGAGCCTGATCTGTTGATGATGCGAATGGAGTGGTCTACTGCCTGTCGAATCTCTGGAACAGTTCTGAAGCGAATGCCACGAAGTGGTTCCTTCATACTCAGAATCAAATCAAAGTCACAAGAACTTAAGTCCGGGGAGTATGGTGGATGGTACGGTACTCCCCAGTCCCATTGACTGAACAGAGCAGCCACAGCTTGCGTTATATGCTCCCGTGCATTGTCCTGCAAAATGATGGGTGGGTTGTGCAGAAAGTGTCGCCGCTTCTTTCGCAAAGCTGGTCGCAGGTGATGCTCCAAAAACGAACAGTAAAACGACTTAAGTCCTTGTGACTTTGATTTGATTCCGAAGATGAAGGAACCACTTTGTGGCATCCGCTTCAGAACTGTTCTAGAGATTCGACAGGCAGCAGATCGCTCCATTCACACCATCAATAGTACAGCCTCTGCTAATGGCATACTACGCCTTCCACATTGCTGGCAACAGGTTCTACACAATGCTGGTGACTACTTTGAAGGACAAACATGTAACTCTTTAGTATCGCTTGTGAATAAATAGTTGCCACTATTTAAGCTCCAACCCTCGTATAATGGCCTAGTAATAGTTATCATTGGTAATTTTAAGTAAGAGGAAGCCTGCTTCACATAGCCTTAGGTATAGCATGTGCACTGAGTGAGTGATATGCTCAGTTTAATTATTAATATGTACTTTAATGTTTCTAAGCTCTAAGTCATGCAGCTTGTTTATGTAACAATTTTAGACAATTCTGTCCTTCCTTATGGCAGAAGGGCAATAAACAATTCATTATCCACCCGAATACAAATGCTGTTCCTTCTCGTAAGATCATAAAATCAGATATGCAAATATCCATTACTGCTTTCCTTTGCACATACAGTTCTGCATCTAAAATATTGCAGCCATTAGCAATGGCTGTTTGTACATCACATGTCTGAAAAATGTCAATTTTCTCTATGGTTTGAACTTCATGTTGAACCATAACTGCTCAATATTGGCTGCAACATATCTTCAAACATGGCTACAAGTCAAGACTGTACAATCGCTGGAGGGATATATCTAATATGTTAACAGAATCTTCTGTTGGTTCTTGGTAGAACAACATTATAATAAATGAAAAGCACCAGTTTGCTTTTGTTCAACAAAAATAATAGGAAAAAAGCAAACTGGTGCTTTTCGTTTATCACATATATCTAATACATTACAATGGCTTTTCCAACTAAACTTCATGTTTACAGATTGTGCGCCACAAGGTAGTTTACATTATAACATTATAAACATTTCGGATATTCCGAGATCATAATTTAAAACTTCTTCAATAAGAGCTTGCTTTAAAAAACACACATTTATAAAGAACACTCAGTTAAGTATACAGGGTGTTACAAAAAGGTACACCCAAACTTTCAGGAAACATTCCTCACACACAAATAAAGAAAAGATGTTATGTGGACATGTGTCCGGAAACGCTTAATTTCCATGTTAGAGCTCATTTTAGTTTCGTCAGTATGTACTGTACTTCCTCGATTCACCGCCAGTTGGCCCAATTGACGGAAGGTAATGTTGATTTCGGTGCTTGTGTTGACATGAGACTCATTGCTCTACAGTACTAGCATCAAGCACATCAGTACATAGCATCAACAGGTTAGTGTTCATCACGAACGTGGTTTTGCAGTCAGTGCAATGTTTACAAATGAGGAGTTGGCAGATGCCCATTTGATGTATGGATTAGCACGGGGCAATAGCCGTGGCGCGGTACGTTTGTATCGAGACAGATTTCCAGAACGAAGGTGTCCCGACAGGAAGACGTTCGAAGCAATTGGTTGGCGTCTTAGGGAGCACGGAACATTCCAGCCTATGACTCGCGACTGGGGAAGACCTAGAACAACGAGGACACCTGCAATGGATGAGGCAATTCTTCGTGCAGTTGACGATAACCCCATGTCAGCACCAGAGAAGTTGCTGCTGTACAAGGTAACTGTGACCACGTCACTGTATGGAGAGTGCTACGGGAGAACCAGTTGTTTCCGTGCCATGTACAGTGTGTGCAGGCACTATCAGCAGCTGATTGGCCTCCACGGGTACACTTCTGCGAATGGTTGATCCAACAATGTGTCAATCCTCATTTCAGTGCAAATGTTCTCTTTACGGATGAGACTTCATTCCAACATGATCAAATTGTAAATTTTCACAATCAACATGTGTGGGCTGACGAGAATCCGCATGCAATTGTGCAATCACGTCATCAACACAGATTTTCTGTGAACGGTTTGGCAGGCATTGTTGGTGTCTTGATTGGGCCCCATGTTCTTCCACCTATGCTCAATGGAGCACGTTATCATGATTTCATACGGGATACTCTACCTGTGCTGCTAGAACATGTGCCTTTATAAGTACGACACAACATGTGGTTCATGCACGATGGAGCTCCTGCACATTTCAGTCAAAGTGTTCGTACGCTTCTCAACAACAGATTCGGTGACCGATGGATTGGTAAAAGCGGACCAATTCCATGGCCTCCAAGCTCTCCTGACCTCAACCCTCTTGACTTTCATTCATGGGGGCATTTGAAAGCTCTTGTCTACGCAACCCCGGTACCAAATGTAGAGAATGTTCGTGTTTGTATTGTGGACGACTGTGATAAAATACGCCATTCTCCAGGGCTGCAGCAGCGCATCAGGGTTTCCATGCGACGGTGTGTGGATGCATGTATCCTCGATAACGGAGGACATTTTGAACATTTACTGTAACAAAGTGTTTGAAGTTATGCTGGTACGTTCTATTGCTGTGTGTTTCCATTTCATGATTAATGTGATTTGAAGAGAAGTAATAAAATGAGCTCTAACATGAAAAGTAAGCGTTTCCGGACACATGTCCACATAACATATTTTCTTTCTTTGTGTGTGAGGAATGTTTCCTAAAGTTTGGCCATACCTTTTTGTAACACCCTGCATATTTCTATAAGCAAGACAAGCACAAAGTTCAAACTAAAACATTGCCTCAAAGAGAAAATAATGTGGTGCGTAAACACTCATTGTCTTTTTACAAGTGAAAATGTAATGCACCTTGTTCCAGGAAAAGAAATTTGGAGACAAGACACTATTTTACAGCCATTTCCATCTCAATGTGTTTATTACCTCTCCTCTGCGAGGATAAACCAGCATCTGTAGTAGTGGCCATAGCGCTCTGATGCAGGGCAGAATCCGAATTTGTGCGTCTCCAGCTAGTGTCGGGTGGAGGTGATAGGTACGTTGAACTGCTATATGGAGACGTGTCAATGCGTTTCTCTGCAGGACGAGACCGCATTGGTCCCACGCCCATTCTCCGACCTCGTTCCTGATATGTCCCATCACCTCGACCTGCCTTCATTTCCTCTAGGCTGCTAAGAGCACTCTGGAATGCAAAAAAAAACTGCACTTAAAGTAACTGAAATGTCAAAATTCTTGATAGTTTAATTTTTAGTAACAAGTTAAACCCAAGATTCACCTAAGTAAGATATAACACGCACGTGAGACAGAACATAAAGCTATCAACTTACTGGACCTAAATGTCCAAATCTCATTTCTTAGTATTCAGATCCACAAACCACACACATTTGGAAGCTTTGTAAGTCAATTGAAAGTACTGTAAAATAAGATATGACCTAGTAATCTTAACAAGAGTTCCATTTCCAGTGAAAACTAATTAGCTGGAAATAGATATCTTCTAATTATTAAAGGCTGTTTCATTTTTTGAGAATTCAAGTAACAAGTACCACAATATTTTACATAAAAATAAAATAAAGCAAAAGAAAAGTCTTAGTATCTAACAATAGTGGATTAAACAAATTTAAAATGATATTTTTTGTAAAGTTTCAAGCTTCACTCACTCGGAAACTGAAGGATGTAGTCTGATGGTAAGTTTTTATGAACTCTCAGACTGTTCATATATTACCTTCTATAATTAATAGTGTGACTTAGTTCGGAGTAGAAGTTCTGTATTACCATTTAAGATATTTAATACATGTGTCCAAGCAAATGTATTTTGCAATGAGCTGAAACATTAGGACATACATTTCCAGACTGTTGTGAGCAGGGTTGTGAGAACGGTCACTATACGAGTGGGCTCTATCAGGAAGCTCAAGTGCATATATCAAAAGAAAATCCATTGGCAATTTGTTTTCAATTCACTGTGCTCACTCATTAAATCTTTCGGGTGTGCATGCTGTGGAGAGTTGCACAGATGTGGCACCTATTTTTGGAACTGTTTCGAAAACACAACGTTTTTCATTCTAGCCCCCAAAAATGGAAAGTTTTAAAAGAAAGTGTAGGATTGTACATTCATGTACAAGGTGGTCTATGCAAATAGATGTTGTGCAACCATCTGCTCATCATTTTCCAGGATTACATAGGATAGTTAAACTTGCTTTCAACTTTAATCTGAATGTGGAGACACATACTGGACTAAAGGGCATTCAGAAGTATTTCAGATTATTTCAATGTGTCTTGATGTCTTCAATGTAGAAAATATTAGCTCCAACAAACTTATGTAACACTGTGCATCAACCAAAATAAGAAACCGTAGGTGCTGAAAGTGCCAATAATAAGAGTCTAGTGGAATAATTCCATATACTGACTAAATAGCTGTGAAACTACTTACATAGAAAATTGCAAGATAATGGAAACTATTGGATTATCACCTGATTTGAATGTAATGATTTGCAGTACAGAAACAGAATGGCACAACAAAATGCTTTTTAGATGAAACACCAGAAGTCCTGCAACCTGATGCACACATTTGGTTTCTTATGGAACTATTCCACAGTATCAGAGCACACAGAAAGCACAGTATCTCTGTACAGGGTAGACATTAATTAAGCAGGATTTGAAATTTTGCTGTTAAAAAGATTCATGGAGCTAATTTTTGTGTCTGAGACACTTCCCCCCTCTGTGCCCCCTCAATATTCTTCATTAGTGCAATTTTAATAACATATTTCCAAAAATAATGGTAGCCTTACAAATTTTTAGCACTTTGCCTTTTGCTGTTCCAAATACTGTATAATGGTAGCCTTATAAATTTTCTGCACTTTGCCTGTTGCTGTTGCCCAAGCATAGCAGTGATCCTGTGTCCTTGGAAGAGTTAAAAATACTTTGAGAACTACAATGGGGCAAGAGCAGCTTGTCTGATTATCTGTGATTGTAGCTCATTAAATTATATAAGGATTATAAGAGTTTCCATATACAAAAGCTAGAACGAAAATACAATTTTACAAAGTATCACATCAACCTCGCAACCAAGACATTGTAAGATTTTTTGCATTACAATTTTCCTATTTTATCCAAAAAAGCGAAGTTTTAAACTAATCTGGGAAAAGGGACCTAGAACGCTTACTTGGGGCCCAAAAAACCAGGCGCCTGATCTGGTTGCAGGGAGATGAAGTTCGCACTTCTTCCACATGGAATGCCACAGCTCGGGGAGCCATACAGGGGCAGCTAGCCCCGCCTGCCTCACGCAGTTCAGATACCACTCGTATCTATAATTCTCTGTCTGTTTTTTGAAAAAGTATCAGTGTGAACGGACAACCAAGGAATCAGAAATCTACGAGTGGGGAGGAGGGGGTTAATGGGCCAGGGTCACTGTGGTGTGGTGTGTGGGAATTTGGATCCGACAGAAAGCACATCCGACTTTCCGAGGCGATTAGGGCAATTGTTCTAGAGAAACGCAGCATCTGGGTTAGAGTCCTGGTCTGGCACAAATTTCCAACTCTCGGCGTTGCATTGCCACAATGTCCTGTGCAGCTGGAAGTCATTTGCTTCCCATTTCTTTCAGGACAATTATTCATATATCAGACACATTACCCTACGTTTCATAATTCTGGGAAAGCAGAAGTCACGCAGAGAGGTAAAAATTGCTTAAATGGTGTTCACAATTGAAACTGAAATTGTCTTATACACTGAGGTGACAAAAATCAGGGGATAGTGATATGTGCACATTTAGATGGCGGTAGTGTTGTGTACAAAAAGCATAAAAGGGCGGTTCATTGGCGAAGCAGGTATTTGTACTCAGGTGAAATGGGAATTAACAGACTTTGAATGTGGAACAATAGTTGGAGCTAGATGCATGGGGCATTCAATTTCAGAAATCATTAGTGAATTCAATATTCTGAGATCAACAGTGTCAAGAATATGCCGAGAATACCCAATTTCAGGCATTACCTCTCACCACGGACAATGCCGTGGCCGGTGGCCTTCACTTAACAAGTGAGCGCAGCGGCACTTGTGTCGTTATCAGTGCTAACATACAAGTAACAATGCACAAAATAACCACAGAAATCAATGTGGGATATACGATCAACATATCCTTTAGGACAGTCTGGTGAAATTTGGTGCTAACGGGCTATAGCAACAGACCACCAACGTGATTGCCTCTGCTAACAGCACAACATTGCCTGCAGTGCCTCTTCTGAGCTCGTGACCACATCGATTGTAACCTAGACTACTAGAAAACGTTGACTGCCGAGTGAGCCTCAATTTCAGCTGGTAAGAGCTGAACTCTACCATCTGGTGGGCAAGATGTATGAAACAGGCGAAGTACCCTCAGACTTCAAGAAGAATATAATAATTCCAATCCCAAAGAAAGCAGGTGTTGACAGATGTGAAAATTACCGAACAATCAGTTTAATAAGCCACGGCTGCAAAATACTAACACAAATTCTTTACAGACAAATGGAAAAACTAGTAGAAGCCGACCTCGGGATAGATCAGTTTGGATTCTGTAGAAACACTGGAACACGTGAGGCAATACTGACCTTACGACTTATCATAGAAGAAAGATTACGGAAACGCAAACCTACGTTTCTAGCATTTGTAGACTTAGAGAAAGCTTTTGACAATGTTGACTGGAATACTCTCTTTCAAATTCTAAAGGTGGCAGGGGTAAAATACAGGGAGCAAAAGGCTATTCACAATTTTTACAGAAATCAGATGGCAGTTATAAGAGTCGAGGGGCATGAAAGGGAAGCAGTGGTTAGGAAGGGAGTAAGACAGGGTTGTAGCCTCTCCCCAATTTTATTCAATCTGTATATTGAGCAAGCAGTAAAGGAAACAAAAGAAAAATTCGGAGTAGGTATTAAAATCCATGGAGAAGAAATAAAAACTTTGAGGTTTGCCGATGACATTGTAATTCTGTCAGAGACAGCAAAGGATTGGAAGAGCAGTTGAATGGAATGGACAGTGTCTTGAAAGGAGGATATAAGATGAACACCAACAAAAGCAAAACAAGGATAATGGAATGTAGTCAAATTAAGTCGGGTGATGCTGAGGGAATTAGATTAGGAAATGAGACACATTTTTTTAAGTAATAAAGGAGTTTTGCTATTTGGGGAGCAAAATAACTGATGATGGTCGAAGTAGAGAGGATATAAAATGTAGACTGGCAATGGCAAGGAAAGCGTTTCTGAAGAAGAGAAATTTGTTAACATCGAGTATAGATTTAAGTGTCAGGAAGTCATTTCTGAAAGTATTTGTATGGAGTGTAGCCATGTATGGAAGTGAAACATGGACGGTAAATAGTTTGGACAAGAAGAGAATAGAAGCTTTCGAAATGTGGTGCTACAGAAGAATGCTGAAGATTAGATGGGTAGATCACATGACTAATGAGGAAGTATTGAATAGGATTGGGGAGAAGAGAAGTTTGTGGCACAACTTGACCAGAAGAAGGGATCGGTTGGTAGGACATGTTCTGAGGCATCAAGGGATCACCAATTTAGTATTGGAGGGCAGCGTGGAGGGTAAAAATCATAGAGGGAGACCAGGAGATGAATACACTAAGCAGATTCAGAAGGATGTAGGTTGCAGCAAGTACTGGGAGACGAAGAAGCTTGCACAGGATAGAGTAGCATGGAGAGCTGCATCAAACCAGTCTCAGGACTGAAGACAGCAACAAAAACAACAAGAGCTGATGGTCAGGTTCGAGTGTGATACAGACTCCACAATAGTGTGGACCATGTTCACATCGAGTGGACAGGATCCTCTGGTCCAACTAAACCTATCACTGACAGGAAGTGGTTATGTTTGACTACTTAGAGACCATAGGCAGCAATTCACGGGCTTCATATTCCCAAACAACAGCGGAATTTTTATGGATGACAATGTACCATATCACTGGGCGACAATTGTTTACGACTGGTTTGGAGAACATTCTGGGCAATTTGAGTGAATGGTATGGCCTGCCAGATGGCCCGACGTGAATCCCATCGAACATTTATGAGACAATCAAGAGATCTGTTCATGCACAAAAATCACGTACTGGCAACACTTTCACTTTCACAATTATCAACAGTTATAGAGACAGCATGGCTAAATATTCCTGCAAGGAACTTTCAATGACTTGTTGAGTCCGTGCCACAACGAGTTGCTGCACTGGACAAAAGGAGGTCCAACATGAGATTAGAAGGTATCCCATGACTTTCGTGACCGCAGTGTATATATACTGATGTGTTTAACAGAATCCCAAAAGCAGTAACGACTAGATTAGATTAGATTAGATTAATACTAGTTCCATGGATCATGAATACGATATTTCGTAATGATGTGGAACGAGTCAAATTTTCCAATACAAGACATAATTAAGTTAATTTAACAACATACTTAAGTTAATATAACAACTTTTTCATTTTTTGTTTTTTTATTTTTATTTTTTTATTAATATATATATATTTTTTTAAATTTATATCTAAAAATTCCTCTATGGAGTAGAAGGAGTTGTCATTCAGAAATTCTTTTAATTTCTTCTTAAATACTTGTTGGTTATCTGTCAGACTTTTGATACTATTTGGTAAGTGACCAAAGACTTTTGTGCCAGTATAATTCACCCCTTTCTGAGCCAAAGTTAGATTTAATCTTGAGTAGTGAAGATCATCCTTTCTCCTAGTACTGTAGATATGCACACTGCTATTACTTTTGAATTGTGTTTTGTTGTTAATAACAAATTTCATAAGAGAATATATATACTGAGAAGGTACTGTGAATATCCCTAGAACCTTAAATAAATGTCTGCAGGATGATCTTGGGTGGACTCCAGCTATTATTCTGATAACACGCTTTTGTGCAATAAATACTTTATTCCTCAGTGATGAATTACCCCAAAATATGATGCCATATGAAAGCAACGAGTGAAAATAGGCATAGTAAGCTAATTTACTAAGATTTTTATCACCAAAATTTGCAATGACCCTTATTGCATAAGTAGCTGAACTCAAACGTTTCAGCAGATCATCAATGTGTTTCTTCCAATTTAATCTCTCATCAATGGACACACCTAAAAATTTGGAATATTCTACCTTAGCTATATGCTTCTGATTAAGGTCTATATTTATTAATGGTGTCATACCATTCACTGTACGGAACTGTATGTACTGTGTCTTATCAAAATTCAGTGAGAGTCCGTTTACAAGGAACCACTTAGTAATTTTCTGAAAGACAGTATTGACAATTTCATCAGTTAAGTCTTGTTTGTCAGGTGTGATTACTATACTTGTATCATCAGCAAAGAGAACTAACTTTGCCTCTTCATGAATATAGAATGGCAAGTCATTAATATATATTAAGAACAGCAAAGGACCCAAGACTGACCCTTGTGGAACCCCATTCTTGATAGTTCCCCAGTTTGAGGAATGTGCTGATATTTGCATATTATGAGAGCTACTTATTTCAACTTTCTGCACTCTGCCAGTTAGGTACGAATTAAACCATTTGTGCACTGTCCCACTCATGCCACAGTACTTGAGCTTGTCTAGCAGAATTTCATGATTTACACAATCAAAAGCCTTTGAGAGATCACAAAAAATTCCAATGGGTGGTGTTCGGTTATTCAGATCATTCAAAATTTGATTGGTGAAAGCATATATGGCATTTTCTGTTGAAAAACCTTTCTGGAAACCAAACTGACATTTTGTTAGTACTTGTTTGTTACAGATATGTGAAGCTACTCTTGAATACATTACTTTCTCAAAAATTTTGGATAAAGCTGTTAGAAGGGAGATTAGACGGTAATTGTTGACATCAGATCTATCCCCCTTTTTATGCAAAGGTATAACAATAGCATATTTCAGTCTATCAGGGAAAATGGCCTGTTCCAGAGAGCTATTACACAGGTGGCCGAGAATCTTACTTATCTGTTGAGAACAAGCTTTTAGTATTTTGCTGGAAATGCCGTCAATTCCATGTGAGTTTTTGCTTTTAAGCAAATTTATTATTTTCCTAATTTCAGAGGGAGAAGTGGGTGAGATTTCAATTGTATCAAATTGCATAGGTATGGCCTCTTCCATTAACAGCCTAGCATCTTCTAATGAACACCTGGATCCTACTATATCCACAACATTTAGAAAATGATTATTAAAAATATTTTCAACTTCTGACTTTTTGTTCGTAAAGTTTTCATTCAATTTGATGGTAATACTGTCTTCCTGTGCTCTTGGTTGACCTGTTTCTCTTTTAATAATATTCCAAATTGTTTTAATTTTATTATCAGAGTTGCTGATTTCAGACATGATACACATACTTCTGGATTTTTTAATAACTTTTCTTAATATAACACAGTAGTTTTTATAATGTTTGATAGTTTCTGGGTCATTTTTTCTATTACCCTCTTTCAGAGAATCTACATTGAAGTCCCCACAAATAATAATTTGCTTCCCCCTGTCTGACAGATAGCACAAGGAGTCCAAATTTTTCAGAAATAGATGAAAATTTCCTGATGGGGACCTATATACAGTTACAATTATAAATGTGCCTTTATTTAATTTAAGCTCACAGGCACATGCTTCTATATGTTTCTCTACACAAAACTTTTTTGTTTCTATACTTTTTGCACAATGATGACTTTTGACATATATGGCAACTCCTCCTTTCTCCATATTTTCTCTCATTACATGTGCAGAGAGCTTATATCCACTTACATTTACCTTATCCATATCAGTAACAATATGATGCTCAGACAGGCATAGTATATCTATTTCATCCTCAGCTTCTAAATCTTCTAAGCAAACCAGAAGCTCATCTATTTTATTCTTTAAACTTCCAATATTTTGATGAAATATACTTACGTTATTTTTAATTATACTTTTATGAGAACCTTTCCTTATTCTAACATTTGCAGTACTCTCCTGTCTGAGTTTCTCATTGTGCTTAGGCCTAGTTGCTATACCAGTGGTCACATGGTGTTCAGAGAGGCAGATTATGTCAACTGGGTTGGGTGACTTTAATTCATCAATGCAATTACCTAGGACTGAGATACAACTTGGTGGAGATAAAATTTCTGGTGATTGGTGAAAATTTATAATTGACAGCTGTGATTGGTGATCCAATGTGCTAGAATTGTGCTGTTTAATTTCTTTCCTAAACTGAAGATTTGTTTCAATCCTGACCTCTCGTAGAACTTGACATCTTTCTGTCTTACCTACCCTAAAAAAGGTGCTGCTCCAACACCTGTAACCTCTGGTATTTTACCATTCATGGCAGTGCCTCCCCCCCTTAAATTTCCTGCTATTACCCCAGCCAGTTTCCCCTTCCCTTTCCTGTTCCCTACATATACTTATCACAATGAAAGGAAACCATACTAAACAGAGTGAAGTACAAAACAGTAACACGGAAGACAATAATGGCTACCTCACACAGTACTGTCAGCAACCTGATGGTGGCTGCAATAAAAAACAAATAACCATCAGCCAAAATCTTCCAACTTCTACAGATTCAGTTCACGGTAGCCGATCTGTCAAGTCACAGTTAACACACTGCACAAACCCCCTTTCAAGCAATTCTATTATTGATTACATTTTTTGTAATGTGGAATCTTGTAGGGAAACAAAAAATGTACGAAAACTGAAATCGTCTTAAGTCGTGGACAGAAGAGAGGAGAGTGAAGAGGCTGCCCAAAAGTCTCTGGGACAACGTCGGAGTGATCGTGGCTAGGATCACGGCTGCCCTGGAACGCTAGCTAGCAAGGCGAACGTCTCGCCGGCAAGCGCGCAGACCTGCAATCCTTGAGTGCGGCGCGAGGCGAGGCACAGGCAGGCTGCTGTTCTTTCTTTGCGTTTTTCCGCCCATTCCGCCTCGGGCGTTGCGTGTACTGCTAGCCTGTGCAGCTCAAGAGCCCAGGAGGCGCTTATCTCTGCCGTTTTTCAGTGTACAAGCCGCCGAGTTCAGGGAACAAATCCACAAGAGAATCTGAAATGGTTAAAAGACACCAGGAAATGTTCCCTTCGAAGCGTTATCACCCCCTCGAAGAGAAAAAACTAGAACACCAGTTTCTCGTATACGAAAAGGAGTAAAAGTTTTGATTATCGCCTCGCAAAAACAAAGCTGCGAGATTCATTCTTTTTTTCTGTTTGCACGTAAACGTCTGCAGCCGTGGTACACATTTACATCCCCGTGTCACAGAAGCACGCCAGAAAAGAAGCCAAAACTAAACGGCGAAGGACATAATTAGAGTGGAGGATCGCACGATAATTCGTTTTCTGCATTTTCAAAGGGACGAAGCTCCAACGGTCTATGAACGAGTTAGTGGATGTACACGGCAATAACGCACGAGCACATAATAATGGTTAGTGACGGTTCCAGCAGTGGTCAAACAAGTCTTGACGGCGAAGAACGAGGTGGCAGAACGCCTCTCTGTGAAGAACGGAGGATCGCAGGAGAAGTGGCGTTTCATGATCAAGTCGATGGTCGAAAAAGTGAAATCAGTCATGGATCGATTTTCGACACTGCACGACATTTTGCACATGGGTTCCACGACTGCCCAACCATTTCCAGGCAAGGGAATATAGTATATTTTCGGACTGCAATGGTATGACGTCAACCGACTATGCCCGCAAGAGGCAAACCATCATGGGAACATACTACCAGAATCTCCGAACAATGTTACAGAAGGCAATGTTACAGAAGGCTGTCTAGACTAAGTGTAGTGGAAAGCGGTCCCAATTGGATGTTTTTGCTCCACGAAAACGCACTAGTTCATTCTGCTCAGTGGACTGTCAAACACGCTTCTTCTATGAGCTGTCGAATTTTGTCACACTCCCGATTTTCTTCAGGTAAGCTACTTCTCTCCTTGGACAAAGAACCCATTGCGTTGCAGGCATTACAAGAATTAAGACGAGAATTTCGAAGCAACACGTTCCTGAAAAATCCAAAATGCAGATTTTCATAACCAAGTCTCCGCCTCGTCATCCATTATTGGGAAACGTAACGCACTGATTGGGGAATATCTAGGAGGAGCTGAAACCGTCACCAAGCTTATGGTCGTAGCTTGATGTTTTGAAATGTAATTAAATCTTTATGAATACACCTCGTAACAGAACCACACTGTGTTTTAATATTTTTCATATTTTCTTTTCTTTATACAGCCAAGGTTTTGCGTATTGAGAGAGAGCGCACTCAGCTTTGTGTGGTACTTCAAGTTGTGGTTGCACCAAATCTAGTCGTAAGTGTTGTTGGCTACTGCTGACAGTGTACTGGGTCCTGTTGCTGATTACAACAAGAGTTTTCTGTGGTGGAAAGGGCTGGATCAGGGTCCACTCAGCCTCGTGAGGCCAAATAAAGAGCTGCCTAATGTAACGGCTGACAAAAAAGTTCAAAAATATTCAAATGGTGTAAGTTCCTAAAGGACCAAACTGCTGAGGTCATCGGTCCCTAGACTTACTTACTCACTATTTAAACTAACTTATGCTAAGAACACCACACACACACACACACACACACACACACACACACACACACACACGCCCGAGGGAGGATTCGAACCTCCGGTGGGAGTGGCCGCGCAATTCGTGACATGGCGCCTGCAACCGCGCGGCGACAAAAATTAAAAAAATTAAAAATAAAAATAAAAAAATTTAAAAAAGGTGAGGCAACCAAAAGGGGACGACGAAACGAAACTTCACGGTTGAAAAGGTGTGTAACGTTTGTACAGTAATAACAAAACCGAATCAAATTCACAACGAACGAGGCACTAATCCCCCACTTACTAGTATGACGTTGCACCCCCTCTGACCTGGATGCATGCACTGATTTGGTAAGGAAAGGTGTCATAAATCCTGAGGCAAGCTAATCCACAACTGTTGCAACTGGTCCTTGATATCCACGATACTGACACTGGCACAGAGTCGACACCAGAGTCGGTCACACGTTTCTCACGAAGAGATCTGGGGATCTCGGTGGCCACAGGAGTACCTCAACACCAAGCAGATAGCTCACGAAGATACGTAACATGCGCGGACGACCTCCTCCTTGTTAAAAAAAAATAATCACCACGGTATTTTCGCACAAGAGATAACACATGAGGATACAGGATGCCCGCGGCGTGTCTTCGTGCCGTCCGAGTTCCCTCATTCGCTACCAGCTGTGATTTGAAATCATAACAGGTCGAGTCCCACACCAAGACGCCAGGAATGACATCGCTGTGCATCTCCAAAGCATGGGAAGAATGGGACATCTGCCCAGATCGCCGCCATATTCGCCTATGACGGTCATCCGGAGTATTGCAGTACCGCGATTCATCGCTGAACAATGCGCCATTCATCAGCAGTCCGAGTTTCCCTGTCACAGTAACTGTAAGATACTGGGTGATTTAAGAGATAAAGTATCAGCCTATGCTCAGCAAATGTACCGAAGGGAAATGCTGAAGCATGGCGAACGAGAGGTGAGATGCACACAAAGGCAGCAAGCAGATGACAATCCTGATTAAAATTTCCGCCAGAGGGGACTCGGCCGGCCTATGGCTCGAACTGTTCCCCTCTGGAGTGGATATCAAACCAATTGTTACTAGGAAGGTTACAGAGGTAAGAAGGGTTAGTGCTGGTAGACCTCCCCACCTAGCTTAATCTAGGGACAGAGCGAGGTCTGAAGAACAGGGATCAAATAGATGGTTTCTCTATACATCATCTTCCGAAAAAGACAAGAAGTGATAACTGTGAAGGTGCTCTTGCGGATGGAATCTAATTGCAGTGGGCACCTACAGTTCAGGAGTTATTTTTTCTTGCTGTTATTAATACTTATCCAATAAGGCAGTGGTTTGTGCTAGATACTACAGAATCCCGCCCACTTCCGCGTAGTTAGAGATGGGTATGGCCCCCTTCAGGGACTTGCCAAGAACCGGGTCATGTAGAGAGAGACTGTAAACTGCAATAATAATTGATCAAAAGTTGTTAATAAAAGTAGTGTTGTTTCGGACAGTAGACGGCCTGTTCTTTGTTTCCAGACAATAAACCAGTAAAAAAAAAAGTCCACTCCTTGTTCTCGAATGGCAGGGACAGGCGCGAAGGGGCTATGACGTGCTTGGTGAACAATACGGCGATTCTCCCTTGGCACGGTCAAACGTGGTCGACCAGAACCTTGGGATGGGTGTGCCTGTCCTGACGTTCCCATGCAGTCTAACATCGGGCCACTGCCACATCTAAATGCCTCATAAATCTGGATATTGCACGATTCGACCAATCAACCAAATGAAGACCTACAATGTGGCTCCTTTAAAACTGTCACGAGCTGATAATGCTGTCTCATACGAGTACACGGTATCATCTTGTCCTTCGCAGTGATCACTCCACATCTGACGCTGTTCACGAAGCTCATACACCCTAGTAGATCTTGTAATAAGGCTAAACACGTACAACGCTAATGTACTCTGGTGAATTTTCTATCTGTCAGAGAGAATTACAGGTCTAATAACTCACGTATCCGCCCATGTTGTGTACGAGTACAAATTTACAATGATAACAGATCACGTCTTCTGGGTGCTTCACTTTTTTCGTAAAGCAATGTAAATAATCTTGCGAAAGTAACATGGAAGCCGCCAGATTTGAATCAAGGCTAAGAAGTAAACGTCAAGATCAGTTTTTAATCTTTCCATCGGTGTTGGCGATGATATCTCTGAGGCACACAGCCGGAATGCATTTGATTATGCGAAACATTGCAGACTTCCTCATGCTGACTTTATTGATACTGATTACTCGTACTGAATGTGTGGTCGATTTCGGAACACACAATCCGGCATAAAATTTATCTGGGAAACAAATTAAACCTATTATGAACGAATATAGAATGAAACGCGTCCATACATGGGTAATTGAGAAGCCACAGATTACTGCCACACCACTTTGCAACCTAAGTGAAGTCACGTCATGTTATGTGCAAAACTTCTTTCTTTTTAGCAACACAATCGAAACCCAAATGAATCATGAAGCGAACCGGCCAGAACTGATTCAAAATAGGTTTCGTATGTGCATGAAAGAAAATTTTTCGTATAGCTTTGGGTGATCTTACCTACAGGGTTAAGTGGCATGGCCTGATAGGCTATCAGCTACCCACGTATGGATGCATTTCACCGAATCGATACAGATGTAATTGGTTTCCCAGATACATCGGATGATCGAAAGTGTATTCAGAAATCGATCACGCACGTTTTATGAATAATCAACTTCAACGAAGTGCGGCCTGAGGTGGTAAAAAAAAAGGATTATTTTGGTTGACGTTAAATGTGATGCAATCCAGTTTTCCAAAACAAGTCCTGGTTTCCAGAATGAGATTTTCACTCTACAGCGGAGTGTACGCTGATATGAAACTTCCTGGCAGATTAAAACTGTGTGTCCGACCGAGACTCGAACTCGGGACCTTTGCCTTTCGCGGGCAAGTACTCTACCATCTGAACTACCGAAGCACGACTCACGCCCGGTACTCACAGCTTTACTTCTGCCAGTATCTCGTCTCCTAACTTCCAAACTTTACAGAAGCTCTCCTGAGATCCTTGCAGAACTAGCACTCCTGAAAGAAAGGATACAGCGGAGTTCTGCAAGGGTCGCAGGAGAGCTTCTGTAAAGTTTGGAAGGTAGGAGACGAGATACTGGCAGAAGTAAAGCTGTGAGTACCGGGCGTGAGTCGTGCTTCGGTAGCTCAGATGGTAGAGCACTTGCCCGCGAAAGGCAAAGGTCCCGAGTTCGAGTCTCGGTCGGGCACACAGTTTTAATCTGCCAGGAAGTTTCAAGTCCTGGTAATTTCAGAAAAAAAGTCCATTAGAAATATACCAATAAACCACTTTTTTGCTATAACGGGTCCTTCATTTTGACTATTATGTCACCTGTGAAGCGATTCAATTTTCATAGATTCCGTTTTTTCTGTTTGGGAAATACAAACATTTCAAAATTAGTTTCACCTTTCGGAAGAGATTTTTCTCATCGTTTTGTGTTTGCAGCACTGCCGTTTCCAAAAACCTCACCGCGTTAAGCTACTTTTTATATTTATATTTTATGGATATGCCACACTACTGCAAATATTTGCACTGCAATGACAAAACTGTGAGAAAAACCGGTACCAAAAGAAGTGATGGTTACCATAGCTACACAAATGAATAATTTTATATTGCTGTAAAACACCCGATAAAAATTCATTTCACCAGGCTACAAAATAGAATTCAGCATCCAGACAGAGGAGGTCCAAATGGAAATACTGCGTTTGCAGGTTATAAAAAATGAATAATGGTAAATAATACGACCGTCTGATTAACCCAACCTCAGACTTTCATAATACGCTAATTTATCCACTTAGAACTCGTTCACCAATAACACAATTCAGTGTTTCAAACGGAATTCATCCCAGGAATAAGAAGATTGTTCTCTATTTCAATCTTCGCGGAAAATGTTATACAGCACTAACGTTCATTACTGTATGAGCTTTGTCCAATACTTCTCAAAGCGTGTAACATCAGACTTTCATCAACGTAGGAAGAAGGTCAATACCGAACGGTATTTTTCCATTAGTTTTCGAATCTAGGGGAGCTTACTCCTAGAGCATCAATGTGTCTACGGTAGCTATGGTGTGGTAGTTGACTGAAGTCTTCCTGTGTAAATGATGTAAAATGGTTCAAATGGCTCTGAGCACTATGGGACTTAACTTCTGTGGTCATCAGTCCCCTACAACTTAGAACTACTTAAACCTAACTAACCTAAGGACATCACACACATCCATGCCCGAGGCAGGATTCGAACCTGCGACCGTAGCGGTCACTCGGTTCCAGACTGAAGCGCCTTTAACCGCACGGCCACACCGGCCGGCGTAAATGATGTAGTACAAAGTATGTTTTAACGTTTCCTTCTGTTGTCTGTGACAGCTTTACTGATCACCAGGTGCTTCGGAAGTCTTAGTATTCGTTGCTTCTGAACAATTTATTTTTACCGTAACTGCTTTCAGTGTACCGTAGTCTGATATTTACATCATCTTCATCCATGAGTACTTTCAGACATCGCTGTAAAGTGTACGCAACAGAACTCGTCCACAGGCTACAGCTCCTCTGTTCTGAATGCACGCTGTCTCGACTGGGTATAATGCCCGGAAGTGTGGCAAACCATAAGCGTCCTTGCCAGCGTAACGCAGGCATCCGCCATGCCGAGCAGCGTAGCGGAAGCAAATAGCTATGGTGATCAGACTGCCTCGACAAATGGGGCCCCCGTTTTCTTGGACTCTACGTCTAGTGCTAATGGCAGAATCAAGCATTTAACACTTGCTATGCATAGTATTTCGTCAGAGCAAAGACAAGTAGCCAGAGGACACAAAATGTGTAGGCCATTACTGAAGGCACAACTATTTGGTGCCATCGCACGACGAGGATAGCATGGGTAAAGCGATCTAAGAATTTGGAGAGGATGCGTCAGAGGTCCCAAGCACATAACTCTTACACAAAGGCTGAATACTTGGTGCGTTACGCACTGAATTCTATATGTCTTAACTAAACTGTGTACTAATGTACCCAAAATTTTCTGCTTAGAAAGTACTTGACCTCAGCGCCCGAATATGTTTTCTTTAACGCCGAACTCGCAGGCAACAAATTGCTTAAACGGGCATGAAACGTGTGAGACACGACATAACGTAACACTGTGCTTAGAAAACAAGCAAGTTCTTTAACCAGGGGTTTGATGACGAAAAACTTCCTTCCAATGTGAAGCTTTGAATTAACACAACTGAGGCGGTAAGAATTATGGAGCTACAATTGTCCACTGAAATTTAACGGAACTTTGCTCGTTGTGCTTCAGTTTCATTGATGGTGAGTCTCCTGTTCTGCTATTTGGACCTCTAGGAGAACAATTTTGAAGATGGGATTGAATTTCTGGTTTCTTGTGCACGCTAAGTAATTCGGCAGTCCCATCATAAAAAAGGTTTAGTTCTATAAAATTAAGCGTCGTATTGCGTTAATTACTACATGAGTAATTAATTTCAAAACTTCTTGTAACATTTTAACATGCGATACGAATATCTTTGACTACATTCTTGGAGTTCTGATGTGTCACAAGAAACCATTCACTTCACTGATCAATACACAATTAAGGATATTCAACTACACAGTTCCGCCGCCTAATCTCTGTAACTACATGGGGAGGTGGTGAAGATTATTTATTCAAGAAAAGTTACAATCTACCAGCAACTGAAAAACGAAATTTCGCTTTTGGTAAAGCCACTTCAATAGGTTTAATGTATGGATAGAAATACGTGTAGAATTGCGTGGCTGACGTTAAATAACAGTTGTCCAATGACTTAACTGTCCTTTCTTTCATTTTTTTCTTTCGGGGAATTTCGGGTAATACAATCAGATAGTACGAAGTTTTTGAATGAGCATATCTCCGCAATCTGGACAACACAACATGTATTGTAAAACGTTGCAAATGACAAGAATACGAAGACGTCATTAAGCCGATTTCGTGCGTGAGGAGGAGAAAATCTGCTGATGTAACAAATTTTCATGAAGACGGACTGTGAATGTCCAACAACAGGGAACATTTGTCATGAAAATGGCCAGGATACGAGTTCATGTAGTCGAAAATACCTATGTAAGGTGAACAAATGATTGAAAACCTTAGCATAAATGACGTTGGAAGTCTTTGGTCCCACGTCTCATCTAGGAATGTGGGCTCCGAAGAGTCTTGAAAAGAGAATATGCGACGAAGGATATGCTTGGGAGAGTTACAACAAGTGTTTCTGAGTAAAATTTATCTCATATAGAGGCAAATGGTCTTTGGAAGCTGACAACAGGTACCCACGTAATGGTTGATCCTACAACATCGCCATTTAGACTACATCGCGGAGCAATTATGGGATATGTAGTCTGCTTGAAAAAACGAACTGTGCGACGTGAACAGACCAATGGTGAGTGGCACTACGCTGATGGGGATATTTAGCGGAGCCTTTATGCGAGTTGGAGTTGTTACAGAAAACACGAGGAAATCTGTAGGCTACGTCAATATTACAGCTGATCACTTTCGTCCCTTCGAAACTTACTCCTCGCTCCATCTCGGCAAGCCCTATGTCATAAGATTTGGATCAAGAAACAATGGTTTGAACAGCGTTGAGGGGAATCCCAGTTATGTCATAGCTCGGATTAATTACATATGAACTCTATCCACAACGTCAATGCATCCTTTAATCTAAAAGGATTCGGTGAGTTGAGGTGTAGATAGCAAATGTCAACTGCCTTGATGCACGTGTGGGGTTGGAGGATCCGGATGACGACGAACTGCAGTTAATTTTAATGTGAAACCTGGTATAACAACCTACGATGTTGGTAGCTAAAACGTGAATGAGAAGAATAACATACAGAAACAAGGAAAACAATACTGAGGCTCTGAGGATCTGTTTCGCTACTGCTCATCCTATATGTTCAGAAATGGAGGAATAAAATAAAGGAGTGGGATTAAAATCATTGTGAAAATATATCACTGAGAAAATTCGGAAAATTCGTACATGACGCTGCTATCCTCAGCGACAGAGAGGGAGAACTGCAGGACTTGTTTAGTAGATCAACAAGCCAAAGTTTACAGAATATGGACTAAGAGTAAATACAGAAACACGAATGTAATGAGCAGCAGAAATGAGACAAGCTATAAACTTACCAAAGTGAATGAATTGTACTTCTACTTAAGCAAAATAACACATAACGGACGAAAGGAGGAGGGTATAAGAACAAGATTTAACACAGGTAAAGAGAATTTTCTTACCTAAAAGGACTCTACAATATCAAATACGGCCTTAATTTGACGAAGAATTCCTGAAAACATACATGGAGGACAACATTAGAAGGAAGTGATCATGGGACTGTGCGAAAACTGAAAAAAAAGGATCAAACTGTCTGAGCTGTGATGTCACAGAAGTAAATGTCAGTGCTCCGCCGAGATGATGAGGTTAGCAAAGGAGAAGTCGTGGTGGGGTGTCATCAAACTCAGTTAGAAAACTGATGACCAAAATATGGCCACCACGAGCATAGATTTCATTTTCTTGTACACGTCCTTTTCTGTCGTTCCCCAGGTGCTGTGGACGTATATACGCACGCCACTCGGATTTTCCTTCAGTGCTATCGACGTCTTGTATGCGTCCTGAGATGCCGACCTCTCACTACTACGGTCTACTTACTTCCATATCTCGACGAATAAAAAATGTCGAGTAATTATCATACAACATGCGCGCCACTTTCTGTGCTATCTTTTGCAAGAAAACCTAGTTTCGATATCCTGAACTGTTTATAAAGTATGACCATCGTTATGAGCACATAATTCACGATTTGCAGAGACGGATACGGGCGCGTCACGTGCGACCTTCCGTCGAATATGGAATGGAAATGAAGTCCCATGCTTCTTGACAGAACGTAGTGGAACCAATGCGGGAGACCCGAACCGCCATACTAGGCGAGGTCCTAATAGAGGTGGTTTGCCGTTGCCTTCCTCCGACGGTAATGGGGATGAGTGATGCTGAAGACCTCACAACAACATCCAGTCATCCCGGGGCAGGTGAAAATCCCTGACCCCGCCGGGAATCGAATCCGGGACCCCGAGCTCTAGAAGTGAGAACGCTACCGCGAGACCACGAGCGGCGGATATAAAAATCAATAACTCGACAACGAAACTAAATATCACCCTGCTAACAATTTTAAATAAAATTTCGATATATTATCTACATTTCGTATACTGAAATGTACGAGCTAAAATCAAGCATACGCAAGGTTCACGCAGTGCGTTTTTACCTCTGCAAACTGTTTAAAACTTCGTGAAATGTTTTACTTCATATGATCCAGCGCAGTAACTGTGACATAACGAAAAGTAATTCAGTTCTTTATCTAGCGAATATATAAGACTGAAGATGTGCAAAAATCAACTTTTTCCAGCGAAGTTTTCTTAAAACCGTACAGTATTACACAGCGACGCCAACACCGTTCCTCAGCACAGGTATCAACATTTGGCAAGCAGTATAGCCACAACAAAGCCGCGCTCAGTGCGAAATGTAGAGCTGTCTGTGGCAAGGAAAGGGTTAAGATGGAATTAGCATTGGGGCATATACTATTCCACAACTTAAAACAAAAGAACCTACTCATTTTGACGCTCTTGATGGCTCCATATACAGAGACTGTAGCCTAGTTCTCTCCTACACATTGCCATAATACCTGCATTGACCACATATGAACAAAGAACAGTTCACGCTATGTTTTGTAATTCTCGCGCATTACGTGACAAGTATCAGTCGTCGGCTTCGGTGCACAGGCTCTCATCAGTTCGTGTAATCTGCAACTTCTATTTTAAATTAAGTAGCTTCATGCATTCAATAAACTTTACAATACTTTAATTTGCCCTATAGTAAACTGTGAACTTGTGCCGTGGCATTTTGATTTCCGTACCCGAAAGAGTTTAGGCCTTGCTGCCTATAGCATCACATTTTCTTCAAGGACAACCGGTCAAACACGAAGCGCGTGGCGTACAGACAGTATATTCATTTCTTTTTTTTACGTGACCTTACTATGTTACTTTCGTAACACAGATAAACACGAGAGAAATAGCACATTTATGAGTCACCACCCTCGTTTTATTACTTTCCCAAGCGATGATTCATGTTTTACTCAAAAACTCTTCTAATCAGTAAGTAGTTAAGTACGTAAGTTAGTTGGATTATATTTACGATGAACGTTATGATGTGGAACGTGTCAACTGAACAACACAGAAAACATACACACTTACAAAAATAAGTAATGGAAAATTCGGAATCATCCTAAATTATACGTCAATTTGTTTGATTACGTTGAATGTAATAACAATGAAGTTATACGTGTGAATCTTGACAATGAGGAAAACCAACATAATTTTATAGAAGAGGGATACAGTAAAAAAAAAAAAAAGCACAGGAACTTGTGCTAACGTTCTAGAGACAATTTTTATCACAAAAATAGATTCGTAGTAAATAGCCTGTTTTACTACGTCTCCAACGGACTGCAAGGTCGGAAGTCAATGAACAACTCAACAAGAAAGGTCTACCTAGGAACATGATGCAGCACGATTCCTGACTCATGAATGACTATTACATATTCGTGCAAAATACTGAAATTTTTATATTGGTATTAAAAAAAAGGGTGGAAAGAGGATTACAACACGACGGGTGTGATTTCGCTATTTGAGATTAATGACCTTGCTTTCTCTCGATCTGTTAATTTACTCGGGTCTATCTTTAGCATAGTGTCACTTTGTATTTTTCATTAATGCAGTGCCGTGTCAGAAAAACAGCAGAAAACGACACCGCCGTCACCGTGACTTTCTGGTATAATATCGAAGTAAAAATCTGGGTCGTGCATGAATTAAAATATAGTTATTACGATTTCACCGTAAATAATTTTATCAGCCTTTGCTGCTTAGGACGTCGCTCAAATATTAGTAGGAACGTCGATGTCGATAGTCTAAGGAATGACGTCCTGAAGTTCTGTTTATCTGCCAAGTTTTGTCCCTAGATTCCCTAGGAAGGCCTTCGTTAAGATATGCTGAATGTATACAAAGGAGGGCAGCACAAATGGTCACAGGCTTGCTTGACTCATGTGTAGGAGAACGTCACAGAGATGTTGCAAGTGTCTGCCAGTTCAGATTTTGGGGGCTGGGGGCAGTTTTTAGTTATCCCTCGATAGCCTACTTACAAAGTTTGTGCAACTAGTATTAGCGAATATACTACTTCCTCTCCCCCCCCCCTTACACACACACACACACACACACACACACACACACACACACACACACACACACCAATGTATCGTTCTTGCAGAAACGGCGAATGAAGGATTAGGCTAACTACGGTGCGCACAGAGACATTTAAGTCGTCATTTTTCCCGCGCTTCTTACGGAAATTGAACTGGAAGAAACCATAATAATGACAGCATGGGCAGCACCACGTCCATTAATGACACTGTCAAAAAATGTTAAGCTATCAACCCAGCTGTTTTACACTAAAATTAAAAATTATTGATGGTTTAGATACATGAACAAATTTTGCAAAGAAGCCGCAAGGACTCATGTGAAACAATTGCGTCGCTGCAATTTTGAATAGAAAGCAGGAAACGAAGAAAATCTGTTTTCGACATATATCGCATACTTGTCGAGGCCACCCGATCAGTTACGCTCATCCTCTGGCAAGCGTATACAGAACGTGACGCAGCATTCTGCAGCGTTGCTGCTGAGAGCCAGCCAAAAAGCGCATGACCTTGGAGGTGCCTGTACTCTCTCTGGTCGCTCAGCGGCGAATTACCCTAACATTGTGCAGCATCGTACGGGCATACACGTGATTCCGACTCGCAGGACAGTTGTAAATGGTCCCGTTGCTCCTATCGGTTGCGTTTACGCGTCGACAACACGGCGAGCCTGCCCAACTTTGTGTCGCAGGAATGTGACAGGATGCCTGGCCAATGTTTACCAACGTGCCACGGCCGACAATGGGCGGCAACTGCCGACCGCGTCCGAAGCCTGCCACGCGACTCGAGTGAAGGCCGACTACGCACGCGCGGCGCGGATAATCGCCGCTGCGCAGTCCCGCCGCCACTTCGCCGTGCGATCTCGGCAAACAGAGGCAGCGTCGTTTTGCACCAGACGGAAAGTGACGCGCCCCTTTTGCCGAGAGAGCCATCGGAAAAGATAGGCGCTATCTCGCTTCGACCAATCACGGTTTCGATGATATCAGCGCCCTCTATTTACGACTCGTAAGTTTCTTCCTTGAGTCAGGTAATCACTGTCAGAATTCGAAACTGTGAATGTACTACTTCTGATAGGAAGTTGTGTAACTTGATACAGCAGTCGCACAAACATCACAATGAAGGCTTATCACTCCAGTCGGAAGAGAGAGAGAAAAGCAACGTTGTTCGCAGATTATGAGACAAAACAGAAACATGTTGAAATTTGTTTCGTAATGTTTCCAACCGACAATGATGCAATCTTCCATTATTTTCCTTCGCATTATTTTACTTATTTAATTGTCGTTAAAGATGAAACAATGATGTGATGTTTGTGTGTAAATATTTAGCTCCATGTGGTCATGTAGTTTCATGGATGCCGTCATTTTCGAAATCAGACCTCTCACATTTACATAATCCTCTACGAGGTAGTGCACTTTTGATTATAACCTGTCTTTACAACAAGATGCGATCAGTGGTTGACAACTGTCACAGAACAACTGCCAACTGCACCGGAACAACCAACAATTGCTAAAGAACACCCGACCAATGGTAGTAAACGGGCAGAGGCGGGAGGTGTTAACTGCAGCGAAGCCAGTGCGCGAACAGTCTGTATGCATCCCACAGTTCTTGCAGTACGGTGTTCGACGAAGGAGCGGAACCGATTATTGCGACATTTCGTGTGGCACGACATCATGTTTGCAAGACATTTGAATGCTTACGATCGTGGACGAGCAACTGGGCGGCTCGAAGCCGGTCAAAGTGTCACTACTGAGCCACAGTAATTGATGTGTCCAAAATGGCCGCTGAATATTTAAATGCTATTCGAAAGCATGCGGGTGGTCATGGACGCACCACCACACCGCAATAGGATCGATATGAAGCCCTAGTGGTGAAAAGGAACAGACATCTCACTCCCAGATACACAGCTCCAGACCTAGCAACCGCTACCAGTGCACGTGTGTCTGGCAGAACCATTTCGCAGCGATTAAGTCAGACTGGTTTGTAAGGTCGAAAACCTGTTAAATGCATCCCGCTTCAACCACGCCATTGTCGGGAGAGAGTTCGCTGGTATAAGGAGCATGCTGGTTAGGGTAAGCAACAGCAGTTCAGAGTACTGTTGTCCGTTATGTTCTGCTTCATTGCAGGTCAGTAATTCTGGCCACCGGTTCGTGTGGAGACAGAAGGGGAACTCGTTACACACCATAGAATGTTCATGTAAGTCATCGGTATGGGCTAAACGATATGGTGTGAGCAGGCATCAGCGCAATGGCCTAACACCGCTGTTTCTCTCTGGGCATAGTACTGTTATAGTACAGTGGTATTATTCTCTATCATGTCAGCCTGTTCAGGGGTGCGGTAGGTTCAGACATTCTGTTTACGGACGACGATACCTCCCCTCACAGGACCGCTGAGGTATCGGACACACTGGAAATTGAAGATACTGAACATGTGGAACAGCCTGCGTACTCGCCGGATCTAAACCCTATATTGCATTTCTGGGATGCTCTCGGTAGACATATTTCTCAACGAACACCCCGTCCCTGAACTGTTCAAGAACTGAAAACCGTATTGGGAGATGAGTGTGACAATATCTCCCAAGGGCTCCTCAACAATTTGGTAGCCACCATGTGCATTATAGTCCGATCTACGAATGATGGCGGTTCGCGCAGGTCGAGCCACAGATCGTATTGCATTGTTGCCAGCTCCAAGCGACAGTTGCAGTACGTGCAAACACTTGTTTTCGCTTCACAAATGCGTGTACCCCGCAAAGCTGTGTCTTACTTGCTTGTGTAGAATTTGTTGTTAACCACGACCATCTGTGAGACAACTCGCAACAAATGGAATAAAAATTCACTCAATAACTCGCTACAGTCACGTTTAATGCTCACACTGGCTACGGCATTCATACTATAGGGCTCAGAACGCTACTGACCGCTGACTTGGCTGTCGGAGAAAGCGTGACGTTGGTGCGCAGAACAAGCCTGAACTCGACGGCCATCGTTCGTCACACCAACCGTAGCGCCCGAAGAGGGCATATTCCTAACTCACTGTCAACAGTCCGATATCGAGCTTTATATTGTGAGTCTAACCTGTTTCCAACAAAAATGTTATTTATCTCTTATGTTTTCGCATGTGGTGACATCTGTAATATATTTCGTTAGAAATACACCACTCCACTCTATTACGCATGTTCTGAGTTTCATATGTTCCATCATTGCTTGTGGTTATGCTCGTCCAACAATGTGTCTGTACCTTAGCTACTGTCAAGCAGTATATACACAGAGCATGAAGTTGATGATTCCATATTAAACCGAAAGTCATTTACATCGAATGGAATACCTTTCTTATGCTGATCTTCACCGAAGCTGCGAAGCACTCTCCCAGCCAGTGACAAGACGTAGTATTCGATCCCTGAATGACTGCACAGATCAAATAGCCTTTAATGATATAAGAGCTTCAGTTTTCCCATCGATGAAAGATTGGGTCGATTAATTGCTCGTTTTCATATAGGTGACACGGAATTTTATTTCAACTGGTTACTTATAAAAAAAAAAGAAAAAAAGTGCCATGTAACACGGCAAACATCACCTGATTGATAACTTCCCCGGTGCCTGCTTGGTTGATCTGAACCATCAGCAAGTCACACAATTGGAAGTAAAAATGAAACCTCGAAAGATAATCAGTAAATCGTATTATGTTATACAAAGCATACTCATACGAGTAAATGGTATCACTTTCAGATCAACAGAGGTGTACGGTCAGAAATCTGTATTCAGTTACTTTACAATACAGCACCGTCAACTACAGAAGTACCTTGATTACTGTACTATCTTCGTACTCAGTACGATAAGGCTTGCTGCTACTAAGAGTGTCCAATGAGACTGTAATTGGCGGCGATATGGAAGACAGATAAAGCTCCTGTGCACATTTACATCGGCTGTACACAAGAAGCAAGGAGCGTAACATTTGCTCGCAAATGTCCAAACAGAATGTAACATCACTTAACACGGTATGAGTCAGGTACTTCACTGCTATTAAAACGTACTCTCTGTGATAAACTGATTTCAATGTGTGTTACCTAACGCTTCTTGTAAACTCTTAACACTTGCAGATACTGTTTACGTTGTCGAAATAAAATTATCGTTGTCAGTTTGTCTCCCAGATGATGCGCAACAGCCTTAAAATGTAGTGGTAATCACAGTTGCGATGTAATACAGTTGATTAGATCTGTTCTTCTTTGTTATAGTGAAATAAGCATCATTACCGGGGATGGCTTTCTCGACACCAAAATACGAAGTTTATGTTTACTCTGTAATCTGGCTGCAAAAAATCTAAAGATGGCCGCTAACGTTCGAAACTGGTAACCAACTATGTTCCATAGAACAATGACAAATATAATCACCAAATTTCCAACAGTTGCAGTATATGTCAAACTGTAAGACTGCCCTCGAAAGTCTTCTACGCACAGATTTGCAATCGCTGAATATCGTGCTGCATAGCCCATCATTGGACAACTAGAATGTCTGGAGTTACGTCAACACATGTACTGATAAGCCAAAACACAATGACCACTGCCCACCACGAGGTTGTATGCTGCCTGGTGGCGTTTGAGGGCACGTGACACGGTGAAAGAAGTGCACGTGATGCTTTTAATAAGAGAAGTATACGAGCAGAGCAGAGACGAATGCGGTATCATTCTACCGACGATAACTGGCGCAAATGCGGAAATCCGCCGACTTAAGTGATTTTGACAACAGCGAGATTGTTGTAGCCCAGTGCCTCGGAGCGAGCATCTCGGAAACGGCGAAGCTGGTCTCTGTTCGCGTGCTACTGTCGTGAGTATCTATGGAAAGTAGTTGAATGCTGAAACCACGAGTAGGTGACAAGAAGAAGTTGGACGTCCACACCTCAACATAGAACTTGGGGATCGGAGACTAGCCCGCTCTCTAAACCAGGATAGCTGGCGGTCTGTGGCAAATCTGACAACAGAGTACAGTTCTGACGCAGGCCCAAGTGTTTTGAGGCACACCGTTCACCGCACAATGAACATTGTGTTCCGCAGCTGAGAACCCCTATGAGCTCCCACTTTGATCCAATATCGTCAATTATGATTACAGTGGACAGAGGATCATCGAGATTGGACCGCGAATAAACGTAATTGTGTCGCCTGGTCGCATGAATCGCATTTATTGTTAAACCAGGTCGATGGTCGTGTTCAGATACGGCGCATTCCGGTCAACGGCTGCTCGAAACATGCAGCATGCCACAGACGCAGTGCAGTGGGAGCACTATTATGCTATGGGGACCATTCACCTGGGCTTCTACGGGACCTGCGGTAGCAATCGAAGGCACCATCACAGCTGTGGACTACGTGAACATTATTAGGGACCCCCTGTAACCCGTTTTGCTTGATGACTTCCCAGCGAAGTCACCTTCCAGCAGGATAACTGTCCGTGTCACAAGATCACGATCGTGCTGCAATGGTTTGAGGAGCATGATAGCGAACCCACGTTGATGTCTTGGCCATCAAATTCGGCTTTTCTGAATCCCATCAAACACAACTGGGACGCTATTGGGCGCCACCTCCGCGCCCATAAACCAACCGCCCGTAAATTACAGGAAGTGTGTGACCTGTGCGTAGGAATCTGGTGGCACAAACGTCTGGAAACCTATTCACTTATTTGTCGAATCTATGGCACGCAGAATCACCGTTGAATTGCGTTCCAGAAGTGGACAAACACACTTTTAAGAATTGATCATAATGTTCTGGCTCGTCTGTGTACTTTATAGGTTCAGGTCTGGCAGATTAAAACAATTCAGCATCGAAGAGACACATACGTCTCTGTATTTCCACCAACCTTGAACATCCAAAAAGTGTAAAGAGGGTGGAGCACTTGCAAAAAGAGTTTGCTCCATTTCCGCTACAAATCAATACACTAACACAATCTCATTTAAACACTAAGCAGCATGATGAGTACAGGTTTCCAAAGTTTCAGAAAAAATCATGTTTAAGTCATTAAAGGGAGACCTGCACGTGGTTGTGTTACATGAAAATGCAGCAGCTCATAGCGAAGCCAATAACAAGCGCTTCTTGAAGAATTTTCAATTCAAGAGCTGCTGGATACACATCACAACATCTGACAATCTTCCCGAAACGAAGGAAACTATACATATACACTTACATAGTTTTGAATACCTCAAGAGGAAATATGTGCGCTTACGAAATGCTCATGAACAACTTTTATCAAGAGTTATCTTGTGGAACCTTTATTAATGGTTTGAGAGAATAAGCTAGTGTATACAACAATGGATAGCAGTTGCAGATGTGCGACGTTAGGTCTGAGATAAGGTGGGTTTTAAGCTTTTTCTTGCTCAAAATTTTCAGGCTGAATCTTACAGTTCTCTCACAAACAAAGTCTCAAGTGAGTGTAGCATGCCGGCCGGTGTGGCCGAGCGGTTCTTGGCGCTTCAGTCTGGAACCGCGTGACCACTACGGTTGCAGGTTTGAATCCTGCCTCGGGCATGGATGTGTGTGATGTCCTTAGGTTAGTTAGGTGTAAGTAGTTCTAAGTTCTAGGGGACTGATGACCTCAGATGTTAAGTCCCATAGTGCTCAGAGCCATTTTGAGTGTAGCATGTTTTCACGGCGCTCTGCAATCAGATTGTAAACTTTTAGCAATAACAGTTCCATTTCAACACATGCTTTGCGCTCGCTTAATTTAGTTACATTAATGTCATTTAGTTACATTAATATCTTAATAAACGTCACAATAATTTGATAAATCGCAAGATGTCTTGATTACATTATTGCTTGAACCGACTCAGTACCTTGACTTACATTTTGTAAGGATAAAGTGAGCGAATGTAAAATAAACTTAGTCTAAATTAGTTACGGACATATAAGTTTGCATGTAAACCAGTTCATCAGATCGAAGACCAGTTTCACACATTTGTACAGGCGGTAGATATTAATGCTAATAAGACACTAGTATGTCGTACCTCCACCGACTGCGGCATCACTCCCTTCGTTTAGTTTCATGGTTTTATGTAGCGTTTGTATTTTAATTTTTCTCGTCAGGTGTCCTTCACTATCGATTAGGCCCACATGAGTATTGTACGCCAGGTGCCGTCTCGTTTTCAATTATCTTAAAATAAATGAGAAATGGAGATGAAGATGTAATTTGTCTTCTCTTGTGGATGTTGGACCGGACGGACGCAAAGTGAGGCGCACTCACGTTTTTCTAATAGACTTGCTCAATAAACGGGGAGTTCAAAATATTTTGGTATGGAGTAAGTTAATTACCTGTTCTATGACTTTATCTTTACGTTACTCTGAAAGGAAAGACTACACCACCGGCAATGGCAGTTAGATATATGATAAGACGTACAGCCTCTGCACTATGACAAAGATACGAGGACGGCTCCAGAAGTACCAAACCTAATAAAGAAAACAAAAATTTTGCGAAAAACCTCTATTTCTCTGCGAAGCATTCTTTCAGATAGAAACACTTCTCCCAGCGGTGTTCAATAACGTCGAAACCTCGTTTCTTGTGAAAACCGTCGAGCACCGCAAAGCAGCCATCAATAGCAGATTCTGCCTCTTCATTTTTGGCAAATCTTACCACCAAACTATTTCTTCGAGTCTGGAAATAGAAAATAATCAGAGTGGACTAAATCTGGTGAATAGGGTACATGAAAAAGCAATTTGAACTTCAACTCAATGATTTCGGCTATGGCGATAATGTGTGTGAACTGGTGCATGGTCACGAAAAAACAAAATTTTATTTTTCGCTAAATGCGACTGCTTTTGCTTGATTTCATCCCTCAAACGCTAAAATAACTTCGCATAATACTGGCTACTGACTGATTTTTCTTTTTGTAGACGATCAACGAAAATTATCACATACAAAAGACTGTTGTCATGACCCTGCCCACAGATGCAACTGTCTGTCTTTGCCTTCTCTGGGACCGATTCTCCCCTTTCAGTTCACTGTTTTGACTTTTCCTTCGTCACAGGAGTGAAGTGGTGGATCCCAGTTTCATCCATAATTATGAATCAACGTAAAAGCTCAGCTTTATTGCAACGAAACGTCGCCAAACACTCGACTGAAACAGCCTCAAGAAGCTGTTTTTGTTCCACGGTGAAAAAACGCAGCACTCATTTTCCCCACAGCTTTGTGTTCAAATTTTTCAGTCAGTATGCAAGGTACAGCAGTCTTTGAAATGTTTACGACGTCTGATATCTCGCGCACTTACAGTCGACCATCATCCAACACGATTTTGTGGATTTTGTTCGCAATTCCAGGCGCAGTCGCTTCTTTTGGTCGACCATAGCGATGTTCGTCTTGGTAGTTCGCACAGCCTTGCTTAAGCTCGGCCAGCCAATATTTTAATGATGTAAACGAAGAAATATTTTAACGTTGTATGCGAAGGAGCAGACTCCCCCTTAGTAGAATCTATATCATCTTTAATATTAATTGGACTACCGCCTTTCAAATTAAAGTATTGTATCACATAACGATGACCAGTTTTATCCATCAAATAATGATGACCAGTTTCATCCATGTTTACAAATTCGCTGAGAGCGTTCACTATTGATGGCTGCCAAAAAAAAAAAAATACTAAACAACGTAGCACTGTCAAATTTCAAACTAAAGCTTTACAAGGCTGGTACTTTCTACCAAAGTCATTTACTTTGAAATAACAATCGCTATCTATAAGTAAGGTCGGATACTTCTAGGAAAGCTCTCATAAAGACGTCCCTCCATGGTCTTTCCACTTACAGCACTCAGCAGTTTAAACGATAATATAGTATACGTAAACTGAGGTAGTCTGTGTTGTTCCGTTTCAGATGATGTGCCATTCCATGGAAATGCAGAAACCTGAAATATGCAGTGGTGACCTACAACTTCGTATAATGAATAGTAGACGAGAAAAATCACTGCATACTCCACATCCCGCGAATATTTATCGAACTACCGAATAAATGGAAGACGATTACGACGCTGTGACGGGTCCGAAGTAACTGCAAAATGAATACCAACGACGGGCAATAACAACTTTTAGTACCATCAAATACCATCACTGTCACATACTCTCTCTCTCCCGTTTCTTACTACAATAACGGCAGATCCCTCACGGATAACGTTTCACGAAAGCATAGGTATTCACACTGGCCCACTTTCTACGTGTCTACCAGACGGACGGGCGATTACCTAACGCTGTGCAAGCAGTGAGTCCGTCGAGAGTAATAGTACCGCTAGCACTATCACATTATCCGCAAAAGAGTTATCTACAGGCAGGAAATAAACGTCTAAGAGGAAACTAAATGTCCTTTGTTTGTTAATACGATTATCATAAACCCGTCTATCCTTTGCAGCTAAAGACGCTATCGCACCCTAGCGCGGTGACGCTCGGTCTGGAGGTGGCCAGTTTGAGACTAAAACATGAAGACAATTTTCAACACCAGTGTTCGGCCGGAGAGGCTAGAGGTAACTGAAATGAATATGCTGTGATGGAGTTGAGTCTCTAATGTGAAATAGTCATGAAAGAGAAAATCCGAGCAGCTCTGAAAGTTACTGGGGTTACCAAGAAACTCCAGGAGATCTCCTCCTCCTCCTCCGTGTATTACGCAAATTGTCTATTACGGTACGCATCTCTTGCATAGTCTTCACAATTTTCTTCTTCCAATGCATTTATAATTTAGAGCCTTTGCCGATAACCTTTGTCCACCCACATGGTCTACATGTTCCTTCCATTTTTCCTATTTTCCTTTATTTTCTCGTTTAGGTTATATATAAAATCCTTCCTTGTATCTTCGTTTCCTTTTCGATATTCCCTTGTACATCCCTCCACTCTTCTCAGAAATCTCATTTCTTCAGCCTGTAATCTACTTTCTTGGTGTCTTGCTGTTGCCTATGCTTCACTTCATAAGCAAGGGTTGGTACTGCTATTGTTTTATAAGACTTCAGCTGGCTTTCACTCCCAGCTTTATTCTGTAAACTTTTTACAATGGTTCCACATATGTAAGGAAGTTTAATTTTTGCTCCACGTCATGATTATCGCAGCCTATATATTTAAAATGTCTTACTTGCTCCAAGGTTTTGTTAGTCAAATCCATTTCAGATCTTACTGGTTGCTACCCTGAAATGCCATCACTTTCGTTTTATCTACTGACAATGTTAGGTTGTAATTCGATGCTATCTGCTGCAACTTACAGACTCCCAACTGAGGGTCATCTTCATTCTCTGTAACCAGAGATCAGTCATCTGCGTATAAAAACACATTTACTCTAGAGTCACGTTCTAAAAGAACTCCATTTATGTTTTAAGATTTCCGTTTGCTGTAACTTCATGTACAATGTAGAGCCAAAGAAACTGGTACACCTGTCTAATATTGCAGAAGTGCCGCAACATGACGTGGCATTGACTACGTGTAGTGCTGGAGGAACTGACACCACGAATCCTGCAGGATCCTGTCCATAAATCCGTAAGATTACGAGGGGGTGGAGATCTCTTCTGAGCAGCACGTTGCAAAACATCCCAGATATGCTCAATTATGTTCATATCTGGGGAGTTTGGTGGCCAATGTAAGTGCGTAAACTCAGAAGAAAGTTAATGGAGTCAGTCATCAAGGGTACACGAGTGGGCCTACGGCTACGAAAGCCCATATCCATGTTGTTTAGTTGAATGGTTCGCACGCTGACACTTCTTGATGGCCCAGCATTGAAATCTGCAGCAATTTGCGGAAGGGTTGTACTTCCGTCACGCTGAACGATTGTCTTCAGTCGCTGGTCTCGTTCTTTGCCGTGCGGGTTAGCCGCTTGTACTCAGGTGCCTTGTCACGGTCGGTGCGGCTCCCGCCGTCAGAGGTTCGAGTCCTGCCTCGGGCATGGGTGTATGTGTGTGCTGTCCATAGCGTAAGTTAGTCTGAGTTACTTTACGTAGTGTGTGGGCTTAGGGACCGATGACCTCAGCAGTTTGGTCCCATAAGACCTTACCACAAATTTCCAAATTTTTCCCGTTCTTGTAGGATCTTTTTCCCGCCGCAGCGATGTCGGAGATTTGATATTTTATCGTATTCTTGATATTCACGGCGCACTCGTGAAATGGTCGGGCGGGAAAATCCCCACCTCACCGCTATATCGGATATGATGTGTCCCATCGCTCGTGCGCCAACTATAACACCACGTTCACACTCACTTAAGGATACAGCGTACTTTTCTGGCTCAAGATTATGTAAAAATCAATACCTATTTCGTTCAGGCACTGTTTATAGTGTATATGTTTTACAGAATTTTTGTTGATATCAGGTAATGCAGCACCCTTTCTAAAGAAATCAGAAGTATTTTGAATATTTTTGAACCTGCTTAGGGTTATTAAAAAACTACAAAGAAATTTATGCATTTTTTTCCAAAATGCTTCCTCAAATTGAGGTACCATTTAATCCAATGTTATACTAGGTCTACAACTTTGATTCTGCCGTTTTTTCTCGAAGTTCAGGGCTTTATTGTGAAAAACTTACCAAAAAATTACGATTCATAGTATTGCCCATCGCTGGCCACTACATTCTCTCATCTTTCGGATAGCATAGGAATCCCGTGACGGAAGAACTGGGCGTCTTTTGTGGGGATCCATGAATCGATTCAATTTTGCACTTGTTCATATGATCGGAAGTTCTGGTCAGCCAGACTGTATGCCACTGATCGAAAAAGATGGTAGTCAAGAGAGAGCAACGTATGGAGAACACGTCAGGAGGGGTAGGACTCTCATTTCTACGTTTCCATGTATATTTTGACAGGTTTTGCGACATGGGGTCGCTGCACAATTAATTTTACGTGTCTGTCGCTGTATTGTGGCCGTTTGTGTTTCAGTGCTGGGCTCTAACGCATCAATTGCTGTCGATAATGATGTCCTGTGACTGTCTTCGTCTGTTTCACTAGCTACGAAAACGTTATGTCTTCCACCGCCAAGACGGTCTTCGATATAAAAATCACCGTTCTTAAGGCGTTGAAAACATTCTCTGAACGTTCTTCCGCTAATAGTTCCCTCATCATTGGTCTTACCCGACATTTTAAGAGCCACAGCCGCAGATTTCTTCATGTTTAAGCAGAAAATTAAAACTTCCCGCAAATTGCGAGAAATGGGTACGTAAGTTGACGTACTTAATCGTGAATAACCCTATGATACAATCACAAATCAACTAATATTTTTATGGCATCATGTTTACGACCAACCACCTGTAACCCATTTGCCGCTACTGCCGTCTATTGCAAAACGGCGGAAGCATAGTTGTAGACCTAATACATTTGAAGGAGACCAAATTTTTACCAGGTATGGATGACATGATGGCTGAGGTACTAGACCTATTTAATTCCACCTATTATGTATATTACAAGGATAAAAATCACACATCTTACATTTTACTTTTTATAATTTTTTTCCTAATAAAAATGTTCTTTCTCTATAATTTAGTTGATTCTGCAATAAAGCTTGGGTCTACTACATAAGTATGTCACAGAAAAAAATTGGAGCAATGTTTTACAAACTCTGGGATATTTTGTACCTGAATTCTGAAAAATACAACTTGCGGGAAATTGCGAATTAAGATATGAATCCAATTAAACTGTGCCTCAGAACATTCCTGAAGCAAAGTCTTCATTCTGCAGCATTTCTTCATCTTAAATCTTCCTCTTGGCATTCCTTTTAGCACTTCTTGCTCCTTTGGTAACTTGAAGAGCGAATCTTTCAGTTTCATGCACCCGTTGTCTGTCGCGCGCTAACAGCTGATCTTCCATATTAGAGCCATATTTTATGCCTAAATTTCTCAGGACTTCCATCCTTCCCACCACTCCATCATTGAAACGTATCACTGCATCTAGCGAACCAACTTTTAATGTATTTAGTCCTACAAAAACATTCTTGGGAATCTTTCCCATACACAATGGTTGAAACTTTCATTTGTATTGTGAGTGCCCTATGAAGATATTTACTAAAAAAACACGAGTCACTCAGGTCTCTAAAAATTGGTTTTATTTCATTCATAACAGGCTCAGGAAGAGGATGCTTATGATGGTATATTTGACCACTTTCTTTTGCTTTTTGGTGAACAGGGTGGTCATCTGTGGACAACTTATCAAAGTAGGAAGAAGGTCTATTTCAGTTTCTGTCAATCTGCCTCGGCCAGACACAGAGATTTGCCATCAGATAGCAACTTTCCTTTCATTCCTCTTCGTAGTTTTCTCGATCTAGCATCCCTCCTCTTTTGCACACGTCCACAACACTCCAGTTTTGTTACCAAGGTATCAACATAAACATTCAACTATTTAATTTTATTGAAAGCTTTAGAGTCCCCATCGCCTAGGTAACTTGTATATCTAACGTTATGAACGGGCACCGACCTGTGAAGTAGCTTTAGAACTCCATCATACTCCATACCTCCACTGTGACCATCATAATTCTTGGAACACTGATGTTCAATATGTTCTTTAGTATTACCATGGCAGGTGTGGTAGTACTTAGATAAGCACTCATTCCATTCTCCAGAGAAGTAGCACTTACAACACCATTCAAGGAACGATGTCCTCGGCGTTGCCATCAAGTGCAACAGCAATGTCCCTCGTTCCACTAATATTTACAGTTTCCTCAACAGCCCGTTTCATAGATGATTTAGACACAACCGTCAAGGCGCCTAAAAGTATTTTTATGTACTTGCTGAACCTACTGGGAGGAGGAGGGAGGTCCATCAAACCACAAAACGTTTGAGCAGCCTTTTCCTTTTCCTATTGCACGCACTGCATACACTAACTTCAAATTCACATCATATGAATTATGCCCAATGTTCGAAGTCATGTTCGAGGCAGATTTATTGCAGGATCCACACAGAACAACTCATTTTGACGCTAAACCCTTCCTACTACTTTGTTGTTCAGTTATTTCCAGACAGCTTACACCATCACATTGTTTACATTTCGCCACTTCCTTTATCAAAGAAGATAAGATGCCCACATCAACAACAACAAATCCACTACAGACAGTCATTGTTAACACAAAAATTTGAATCACCAGGAGGCGTGCCATTGGCAGTTTCTTCCCCGAAGAACTGATACATAGGTTACTTTCACCAGAGTAGCTTACTTTGTTTGTGAACTTGTTACCACAGAATTCCCTTTTATTGATTTTCTTGATTCGTGGCATAGTTCGTATTTATTGCACACTAAAGGATATTACTTTCACAAATATATGTAGCCCCTGGGCAACAAACATTCCGTAACACGTGAACAAACTGCTTCAGCGAAACAAAAGTAAATACTAGCAAAGATAATCATTTACAGACACTAGAAACCTGCACTGTTATCAATGGCTCTGAGCACTATGGGACTTAACATCTTAGGTCATCAGTCCCCTAGAACTTAGAACTACTTAAACCTAACTAACCTAAGGACATCACACACATCCATGCCCGAGGCAGGATTCGAACCTGCGACCGTAGCAGTCCCGCGGTTACGGACTGCAGCGCCTAGAACCGCACGGCCACAACGGTCGGCTGCACTGTTATCAACATATACAATGTATCATACGTATAATCGCTGGAAACAAAGTTCACAGTTCTTTTCGAAATAATGATGGTTTCTGTAACAGAAAAAAGAGGGCGTGGTGGCATACATGACTGTAACTTTAAAATGTGGTATACGAAGGACAATAGAATTTAATAATGTCATAAAAAAATTCGATTTTCCCACGATTTATAAGTACCCTATACCCTTAAATCTTGATAACCTGCCATTGTAGCAGCAGTAACCGATCTAACAACTACACCAGACACTTGCTGTCATATAGGCATTGTCGACGGCAGCGCCGTATTCTGCCAATTTAGGTATCGCTGTGTTTGAATATGCATGCCTATATCAGTTTCTTTGGCGCTTCAGTGTATATTGAAAAGTGTTGGAGAAATACAGCATCCTTGTCGTATTCCTGTGTTTGTGTTCACTGGCTAATTGCGCCTCAAAAATTCAGTCACATTGCAAGAAGGGTGATGGAGATGGCAGTAGAAGACTTCGCGGAAAGAGGGAAGACAAAAGAAGAGATCTAGTATGGTCGAGAGACCGGAGAGACAAATAACTGTCTAAGGATGGCACACACAGCCGTATAAATGGAAGAAACGTGCCAAAAGCGTCAACCATGTAAATAATTTGTGGGGTATTATGACATGGAATGATCCCCTCTCAGTCGTATATGAAGCAAGTGGAATGCTTCCCTTCATGAGCAATATACTGGGATAATGCAATGAGACTGCAACGGAAATTGCTTACGCAACACCAATGCGACCCATCTTCGAATACTGCTAACGTGCGCGAGACGCATCCCAAACAGGACTGTGAAAATTCAAAAATCTGTTGTGAGTTTTGCACCACTTCTTGGCGGGAAGAGCAAAAACTTTTCAAAAAAGCGTTAAGTACTGTATGTTTATATGTCACCTGAAATCGTTTGCAGAAGGCGTAGCGTTTTCAAGATCAAGAACAGAGTTTGCATTGCCACTTAATTTATTTGTGTCATGATCATGTTCGGTCACGACCGGATATGAGACATAGCAACTACGAACAGAGAAACCTAAGGGACCAGGCAGAACTGAAAATTTTCCTTTGCTATACTACACCACACATTAAAAGAAATTGGATTAAAATCACAAACAAGGTAAATGGCAATGCCCCTTCTGCCTTAACTACGACGTTTGCCGACATGCAGTCGGTCCCTGACAGTCGTATGAAAACTATAAAAACACCGTTATTTCTGTTGTCATTAATAGGAGATGGATAGCACAGAAATACTTTAAATAATAAGCAGGTACTACAGCATCTGCGCGCACAATAACCAATTTCATTACCTTAGTCAGTATTGCTAACAATAGGCTCCGTACAGTTTTAATGTTCTATCTTCGATATTTCATGTTAGACGCACACAAATTCTCACATAGCACTGAACAATAGTAATATTTTATAATAACTAATTAGTGATTGCGGACCACATACACGTCCGCCGTCTTTAAACAATATGTCAGGACTGAAAAATAAGCAACACAAAATATCGCTATCGATACAATTGATGAACAATTCGTATTCTGCGCCGTAGTGCCTAAGATATTCTTTGAAATATCAGGTGGTCGCTGCTCAGCGACGATCTAAGAAATTTTTACACAAATTGTATGGCTTTTATGAGCCTGCACGGTTAGATTATCGAATGTAAGTTTATTTCAGCTATCGAAACAGATACCAATATTTCAACTGTCATAGAGTGCTGAACGTATACAACGATGAGCAGCACAAATGGTGACAGGTTTGACTCGAGACAGAGCGTCACGAAAAGCACACAAATCTGAACTGGCAGACACCTGAAGGTAAATGTTGCGCGAAATTCTACTTACAAAGTTTAAAAAACTATTATTAAATAAGGAATTAGGAAGTATACACAACCGCCTAAGTATCGCTTCCCTAGGGAAGGCGAAGACAAAATCAGCCTAATTACAGATTAATTTAAACAACCATTCTTCATACGCTCCGCACGCGAACGGAACTGAAAGAAACCCTAATTCGTTGTACATCAGGACGCACCCGCTGCAATGCCCTACAGAGTGGTTTGCAGGGTCTGACTGTCTATGTAGATTCAATTTGGAAAAGACACAGCAAAGTAAGTGTTTAGCCGATGAGGCGGTGGCATACAAGTTTCGATCACTAGACTGCAACAATGGCCCGCGTTAAGCGTAATAACTCTCTGCTACCATCTCGCGCTATTGCCCATGGAATGCTTGCATGCGATAGTATTTGTGTGTTTCCGTTTTCGGGAAGTCTTTGGTGCTATTCTGAAGTCCACACTGTAAATATCAGTGTAATTCATCTGAGCTCCTCTACACCCCTCTTTATCAAGATTAAAATACTAGACACACACACACAGGGAGGACAGCGAGAGCAAATGTTACAAACAAAAACGCCCTAAGAACAATGTCTTCAAACTTTTTGATATGACAAATTTACAATTAAAAATAGCAACTAAAGTCAGTGCTCTCGTATTTTAGGCACTAACAAAATAACTTAACGCAACACTTAACCGTACGGTTTCGTTTGGCGGGCTAGTAACTCAAACCATGAGTAGTTAATAAAGTTCGATCTTGTAACAACTATAAATGAACGTGTCGACCATTCTTTTCTTTCTTTTTATTGGGATTGGAAAAATGAAGTATTTCCAGTTTTACGCAGACCAATTCTAACTCGCTAGATTGGGCGATAAAATGAATCGCGTTAACGTACAAGCCGCTATCGTGACAAATCAACTCTACTAATGACCCAGTCATTGAGCAAGACACCACCTGTCTCCCACAGGTACAGCAGCAGCATCTAGCTACTCTAAAAAGTCCCTCAGTTTTAATCTCAGACATAATCACATAAATTCATTTAAATAAAGACGGAGAAAACCAATTCTATCATAATGTTACTAAAAAGGAATTTTTTGTGTAGATGTGACTGAGAAACTGTGTCGCTGAAAAGTGGTGTTGTCTACGACTAGACTAGCTGGATGTTTTATGCATGTGCGTCACACTGAAGCGGGTTCGATAAACGTGGTTTCTTAAAATTTCTCGCGATACTGACTTGACTGGCTTGTTTCTAACTCCTATCACAAAACGTATGTTCAGGACCGATTAGCACAAGCGAAACAAGCGGGTGCTTGGGGCGCCAAGCTGAGAAGGTCGCCAGAGACGCCCAAGTACAATATCTGTATACAGGGTATATCATAATTAGCTGCGAAAACTGAGATGGGTGAAGAAATAATACGATAATACTAGTAAAAACGTTCCAGTAAATATGCAAATGTAGGTCACGAAACGCTAACTTAGAATGAAATATTATTCTAGTTAGTATAAATGTATCTGAAATGTAAACTTTTCCACTGCATTCTTGTCTGACTGGGAACAAATATCACCCAAAGCCTAGCTTAAATCGGAATAAAATATTACTTCAGTAGGTTTACATTTTACAATGCACTGGTGCGTTTTCTTCACATGTGACACACATCTTAATCACGCGAGTGTCTCACGTTTAACATGAAAAAATTAACCAGACCAAACTACAAAGTTATTGGTCCCTCCATCCTATATGTGTAGAAGCCAAATCCTTACGAACCCGTTATAATCGACAATCCATACATCTACATGGATACTCTGCAAATCACATTTAAGTGCCTGGCAAGGGATTCATCGAACAACCTACACAATTCTCTATTATTCAAATCTCGTATAGCGCGCGGAAAGAATGAACACCTATATCTTTCCGTACGAGCTCTGATTTCCCTTATTTTAGCGTGGTTATCCTTCCGCCCTATGTAGGTCGGTGTCAACAAAATATTTTCGCATTCGGAGTAGAAAGTTGGTGATTGAAATTTCGTGAGAAGATTCCGTCGCAACGAAAAACGCCTTTCTTTTAATGATTTCCAACCCAAATCCTGTATCGTTACTATGACACTCTCTCTCCTATATTTCGCGATAATACAAAACGTGTTGCCTTTCTTTAAACTTTTTCTATGTACTCCGTCAGTGCTACCTAGTAAGGATCCCACACCGCGCAGCAGTATTCTAAAAGAGGACGGACAAGTGTATTGTAGGCAGTCTCCTTAGTAGGTCTGTTACATTTTCTAAGTGTCCTGCCAATAAAACGCAGCCTTTGGTTAGCCTTCCCCACAACGTTTTCTATGTGTTCTTTCAATTTGAGTTGTTCGTAATTGTAAAAGCTAAGTATTTAGTTGAATTTACAAAACCAAAAGACAGAAGCAAATTAAAGTGAGAGGGGGTTAAGAGGGTAAATGGGGGTGAATTTCTCCGCCCAGAAAGTAGCTAGAGGCCGCTTAACATGTTGTTATGTAATGGGAGACTCACCCTCTGTAGCCGACTGGTTTTTCCTTATTCTCCATTACCACAAGAAAGCAATGGGGACAGGATGATAAAACCTCAGGAAAGAGAACAACGAACGAGACAGTACACCAACACCACATGTAAAAGAATAAGAAGAATTAAAAAGGTTGGAAGGGCAGGATCTAAGCCAGACCATCCAGCATGGCCAGAGGTGGATCCTCTGGGTTGGAGCAAGTGATGAGACCAATGCGGCCTACCTCATAGAAAGGAGTACAGGTTACCGTCACTGGAATAACATAAAACCTGATCAACCGCTTTGGCGTCATCCACTAGCACCAGAAACAGCGTGTGAGCAAGTTTAAGGTTTCACTGTAAGGTGGCCAAATTGAGTCAGTCCAGTAGGATATGGGCCACCGTCCGACAGGCAGCACACCAACAGTAGGGTAGATACTCAAGTTGTTGTATGTGGCCATGGTTTCGACACGTGTGGCCGACACGAAGCTAGCAAAACAATAGATTCCTTGTGTCAAGCATGAGGGGAAGACTGCAGCATGCTTATGGTCCCCTTTATTGTCACAGTTTATTCACAAACAGGGCACATCAATCCGTCTCCCAAGCCTCCAAAAATTGATGGCACAGTCGACCAAAGATTCTGTTCCAGTGCGCCTCTCTCCAAAGTCGACAGCCTTGTAGCCAATTTGGTTAAACAGTCACCATGTTTATCCCCTGGGATCCCAATGTGAACTGGTGTCCAGGCAAAGACGACCGACTGTCCAGCTTGATGAAGATCAGCAAGGAGATTCTGGATCGTCACAGACAGCAGGTGTTGAGAGTAACAATGATCAATAGCATGAAGACTGCTCAAGGAGCCACTGCCAGCTAAGAATGCCGCACCAGTACAAGAATGAAAGTGACTTAGGACATGAGAGATGGCCACCAGTTCTGCTGTGAATACACTGCATCCACTTGGCAGTTAGTGTATTCACTGCCCCTTGCAAATGTGCACGGAAACCAGATCCATCCACCAGCCGTAGAGCCATCAGTATGTACGACTTCCAAACCCAGAAATGCATCAAGGGCAGCTGGAACAGGCAGCGAAAAACCAGTCTTTTGGTCCAAAGGATACGCTGAGGCAGATACAAAGATAGTGTCTACACCATGCTATAGCTCTAACAATAGATGACAGTGAGCGAAGTTCAGAGCAGACACACTGTACTGCAATCGTGACTCCAGTCCTGGGCCGCTGTTGTGGGAGGAGGATGTCCCTACCAGGAGAAAGGGCACAATAGTTTGGATGTTCAGGGGAGCAGTGAGTGCTTCATTTGTAGCAGAGGGAGTCCAACCACTGTGAGTAGGATGTTCACAGGACTGATCCAAAAGGAACATGTCGCAAGTTGGATCTCACAACGGTGTATCTGTCCAGCTTCTACAATGTTGAAGGCCAGGACCAGAACTTTGTGAAGCTGCAACAGTGTAGAGTTGTCTGCATCCTATCAGATGTTACTGAGGCAGAGAAGAGTGTTAAGATGGATCAGAACATTCACTTAAGTTGGAACAGGTGGGGAAGCCCTGTTAGCTAGGCATCAAAGACCAGTTCCAAAGAGCAGTAAGACTCCTCTATATTGAGCAATTGGTCATCAAGATAAGAGTTCCCAGTTGTGGATGGAGCATACAATGGTGATAAAGTGCATGATGCATGTCTTGGCAGCTAAAAATGGAAGTCATGAGTGAGATCTCAATGCCCTGCAGTCACCATTCAGCAACACGCCACAGTGGAGAAGCAATAAAAAACGCACGAACTGTCAGCATATACGGAGGGCGACATTAGACCCCACAGCTGCAGCTAGACCATGGACAACCACAAGAAACAGGGGCACACCTCATACAGAGCCCAAGGGACCCAATTCTCATGTATAGGAGGATACTGAGGGAAGCACTAACTTTAACCCTAAAAATATGGTTGCCACGAAGGTCAGCACAAAAATGAGGGGCAGGCCCTGGGGACCCAACTAGTGTAACAAGGACGTGATCACATCATATGGTGTCATAAGCCTTTTGCAATTCAAAGAAGACAGCAATAAGGCATTGATGTCAGGCAAAATCTGACCAGATAGCAGACTCTAGGCAGACCAAATTGTCAGCAGTAGAACAGTCTTAGCGAAAACCACCCAGAGACAGAGGTAAAAGACCCAGAGACTCCATGTACAAACACAGCCACCGGCTTACCATATGTTCGAGTAACTTGCAGAGAACATTAACGTACTAATTGGGCGACAGCTGTCTATCTCAAGGGAATGTTTATCCGGTTTCAGTGGTGGGATGATCATGCTTTCTCACCAATGAATCGTGAACTCGCAAACGCTCCAGAAACAGCTGAAAATGGGAACGGCATGACACTGGCAATCGGCAGATAGTGTTTGAGCATTTGACTGTGGATGCATGCTGATCTTGGAGCTGCAGTGGGGAAAAGAGCTATGGCGCTGAGGGATTCCCAATCGACGAACAGAATATTACATGGCTCTAGGTGACTTAGTGAGCGGTAAATGAATTTGTTCCACCCACTGTTTCAGGACATGAAATGCAGGCACAGTCTCGAGCATAATGCAGAGCAGAATGTTCAGTGACAGTATCTGAGTCAGTGTAGTCAACACCATTCAGGGACGCACCAGATATACCTTTGGGGAACTGGTGTCCATACAGTTGTCGAACCTTTGCCCAAACCTGCAAAGAAGGGGTACACGGTCCAATGGCAGTAACATACCGTTCCCAGCATTCTTGTTTCTGCCGTTTTAATACAGCAGTCCCAGGCACAGGGCCATTTAAAGGCAATGAAATACATATCAACGGATGTCACTTATGGCAATGGAGAGACCATCTGAGATCTCTAATGGCCACCAAGCTACTGACTTCTGATGGACAGATATAGAGGAATAGGGGATTGCCACGTCTGCTGCTGATACAATGGCTGCAGTTGTGCTCTGGACAGCTACACCAATGCCTCCATGTGCAGGGTGCTAATGGGGGACAGCAGGGGCAGAGATGTGCCAGTCAGCATTGTTGAAAACCAATCAGGGTGGACGCCCAGGCGAGTGATGCTGAGAGGACAGAACGATTGCAAAATTATCATTGTCATGCAGTTCATCACGGACTCTTCAATCGATTAAGAGGTGAAGACCATTGCTGGAAATGGAAAGAGCAACAGCTGAGTAAGATTCACAAGTCACACTGACTATTTTGATGTCTGAGAGGGCTTGTCTGCCCTAGTTTCACGGACAGAGGAGGAATGCAAAGATTTTTGACCAGCAACATGTGGCTCTTTCAGCCACTGGCTTGAACCCAGTTGCTGATCACCACAATCCTGGGACCGGACCACCCGAGAAACATCTTCCTGATGGAGACACTGGAGAAGGATGTGTCTTCACCAGCTGGGGGTGGTTGATTGACATCCCCAGTGGGTGAGGAGTCAGTGCTCCCAAAATGAATGTGGAAGAAATAGGAGGAGGAAGGTCCCCAACCACCAATGTGTGGGTACAGTTGAGTAGATCCAACAGCACAATGGAGAAGGCACGGAGGCTGAGAATACCGCTGTTAGAGACTATGAAGTAGTTGTAGCCAAAGCAAACATTATCGTGATATGTACTGGATGCAAACGAACCTATTTTTTCTTGGCCTCCTGATATATGAGTCAGTCAAAAAACTTGTATTCTTGGATTTTCCTTTTTTCTCTTTGAAAGACAGTGCAGCCCAGTGAACAGGGGGAATGGCGCTACACCCCAGCTGACAGAGTTTGAGGGGATGGGGCGGTGGGGGCGGCTCGATGAGTGTTTATGCATAACGGTACTCATAATCCCTATAGACAGGGCTGAAATTACAGTGAAGATATGTAACCAAATCCCACGCATGTGAAGCACCACATGGGAGAGGGGACACAGAGTTTCACATCACATCAATACACCATCAGCTTTCCCTCTTCAGGCAACGAGTTGTCTTCAAAGGCCAAGGTGAAGGATACAGTATCAACCGTATTATCGTGGTCCTTGCTAGACATGATGGGTGAAACACAAATTCAGTCACTGCAAATTGGCATTTAATTCATTCATCTGGAAAAGGAGATTGCAGTGGAAGATGATACCCTGTATCACATTAAGACAGCAGTTAAAAAGGAATACCCATCAGTCCTAGAACAAAATATGTATTGGGAGGAGAGTATTTCTGCCCTTGTCTCTTAGCCCTGTTTCTCTCAATGCACAGCCAAGGAAGGAAACATTTTGGGGTCATGTCTCTTTGCATTATAAGAAGTCTTTCCTTCAGAAGAGAATGCTGGGGCCACGCAGCCACCAGTGGAAGAAAGTTTGATTTGCTTCATTTGGCAGTTATCCGTCATTGTACCACACGGCCACAGCAATGGCTACCTGGCCAATAAACCGTTGTTGGGAGTCCCTTTGCCGCAGCCACATTGGACTGATACTCATTGGCATATCTGGGGAGTTTCCAGCTAAGGTAACAATAATGTTATATCTGCAGGGTCAGGAGCTGTCACCATGCAGATACTTTAGGCCCCCCAACAGGATGGTTACTGTATTGTTTTGGTACATTGCTTTAGCCAGAAAGGAAGAGTGCAAGGACAGAAAGGCACAGAAGTGGAATGTACACTGCAAAGGGCGACCTTCACCACACAACTTGCACTTCTGTAACATTTGGAAGAGAAATAGTAGGTCAAAACCAACATTAGAGTCCGTGCAGTGAAGGGCAGAAAGTTGGATTAAGTGACAGAAGAGAAAAAACCGCGTGGCCAAAATCAAAAAACAATTCCAAGCACGATCAGTACCAAAAAGACCATCCAATGGAAAGGCAGAGGGGGAAAAAGGCGTAGCAGAAGAATAGATTTGAAGCACAGAAAGGGAAATAGCGCTGTAGGGTCCGGGTCCCCATGATTCCCAAACACAAAGAGATATGAGCCCCTGGAGGTATGGGGGTGGGGGCGAATGGGGAAAGTTTTTGCCATTGTCATCTACCTGCGAACCAGACGGACGAAAGAATTTAAGTCCCACCGACATCATCATCATTAGCGACCAAGCACAAGTTTGGACAAGGCAAGGATGGGGAAGAAAATGTGCAGCGACCTTTAAGACACAATGTCAGTATTAATGCAAAGTGATTTAAGGAAATGGGAGACAGCCGGTGACACTGGGTATTAAATGTGAACAAAAAGGACGAAGAGGGGCAGGTAGGAAAACTTCACGTTTAATGTTGACCCAATTTCGTGATCGAGTCAGAAGTGACATTACGAACAGTGACATCTTCAAAGCCACTACGGACACTACGCCTAACTATGAGTAGCGCACAAGTATTATTCAACTGTAGCAGTCGCAAAAGTGAACTTCACGCGATGGGGCCCATTAAGACTGCTCGAAGATGTATACGAGTATGGCTCCACCTAACGTAACGTAACAATATTAGTTCTCAGAGTCTTTCATGGCGGCATGCCTGAACGGTATCTTCTCGGTTTTCAAGCCACGTTATTCCGAATAAAACAGTCGAACTTTCTACGGCTATCTCCTCCATCGTAGCCAAGAGTAAACACCACTGACTGCAGAGACTGTCATAGCTCTTCGTGTGCCTGGTGTGTATGGTGGCCCTTCCTAATGCGGCAACACCTACACATGGATCAAACAACCCGTTATAAAGGAAAAAGGAAACGGCCGACGTAAGATTTGGTTTATCGAAAGAAAGCAAAGACGGATGAACGTCGCTTGTAGGGAGGTGTGAGCGGCAGTTTCATTCCGCGCACGCATCGCTTCAGCCCTCTGATTGGTGCCACAGGCAGCAGTCGTGTATATATAAGCGAACATCTTGCCAGACAATGGAGGACACAGCTATCAAAAGTTGGGGTTTTTTATTCGAAATGACATGGCTTGAAATCAGAGATTTTATTCGTAATAGCATAAGTACTGGTCTCCACTGGCGGTATTTTAATTGCAATATATTGGGCGATCCAGTTTTTTACCATCAAATCAATTTACGCATTTATTGTAACATAAAAAATCTCCGCAATATAGACGATAAGGAACAATGGAATTCTTCCAATTATTTGCTGAAAACAATTCACTTCAAGTAATAAAAATTGCATAATTATCCAGAGATATGAGACGGCTTAAACCGAACTTTTTGAAAGAAATTTCCACTATTTGACTGTACATTTGTATTCATTTATTTTGCACCATCATGATTTTGTAGTCAGGCACTAGAGTTTGGGATCCACACCAAAGAAGACTAACGAGGGATACTGAAAGTCTACAAAGAGGGGCAGCACGAATAATGACAGGTTTGCTTGATTCACGCGAGGGTGACAGGGAAATATTGAAATACCTGAATTGGCAGACTTGACTAGACATCAATTACTCCCCGAAAGCCTACTTACAGTTTCGAGGACCAGTATTAAGAGAAGAACTTAGAGATGTTCTTCAGTCCCTTACTACAGGCCTCGCAGTGAGCGTGAAGAGAAGATTAGATTAATTACAGAACGCACAAAGATAATGAAGCAGTCATCCTTCCCGCACTGCATACACGGATGTACGAGGGGCCTTTGAGAAGTCCGTGCAAAAATAAAAACTACTTACGTGTTTGGGGTAAACATTTTTTATTTTTCGACATAGTCTCCTTTTAGACATACACTTCGTCCAACGCTGCTCTAATTTGTTGATCCTTTCCGAATAATAGGAATTGTCCAAGTCTGCAAAATAGCTATTAGTTGCTGCAATCACTTCCTCGTATAAATAAATCTTTGTCCCGCCAGCCATTTCTTCAAATTGGGGAAAAAATAGTAGTCCGAGGGAGCCAAGTCTGAAGAATAGGGGGGATGTGAAACGAGTTGGAATCCTATTTCCATTAATTTTGCGACCACAACTGCTGAGGTGTGTGCTGGTGCATTGTCGTGATACAAAAGGACTTATTTGCGGTCCAATCGCCAGCGTTTTTCTTGCTGCTCGGTTTTCAAACGGTCCAATAACGATGAATAATATTCACTTGTAATAGTTTTAACCTTTTCCAGATAGTCGATGATTATCCCTTAAAAATCCCAAAAGACAGTCGCCATAACCTTTCCGGCCGAAGGAATGGTCTTCGCCTTTTTTTGGTGTAGATTCTTCCTTGGTAACCCATTGTTTAGATTTTTGTTTGGTCTCAGGAGTACAGTAAGGTATCCCTGTTTCATCCACAGTGACGAAACGACGCTTAAAGACCTGCGGATTCTTCCTGAACAGCTGCAAAACATCCTTGTAACACTTCACACGATTCCGTTTTTGGTCAAGCGTGAGCAATCGCGAAACATTTTGCTGAGAGCTTTCTCATGTCCAAATGTTTATGCAAAATATAATGTGCCCGTTCATTCGAGATGCCTTCAGCACTAGCAATCTCACGCACCTTAACTCTTCTGTCATCCATCACCATACCATGGATTTTATCAATGATTTCTGGAGTTGTAACCTCCACAGGGCGTCCAGAACGTACAGCATCATTTGTGCCCATATTTCCACTCGGAAAATTTTGAAACCACTATAACTGTTCTAATCGAAGGGCAGAATCACCGTTATGTTTATCAATCTTCTCTTTAGTCTCCTGAGGCGTTTTGCCTTTCATAAAGTAATGTTTAATCACCACGCGAAATTCTTTTTCGTCCATTTCTTGACAATCACTCGACTTCCTCGATTCATAAGAATGCCAAACACAAAGAAATAGACCAATATGGCTGAAACTTGGTGTGCGTTCTTTCCAAAGATGCTACTAACTAAACGTGACCTCGATACGCACCGGTGGTGCCATTTCTCGGACTTTGCAAGGACTTTTCAAACGCCCCTCGTAACAAGAAGCAATCCTTGACATGTGGTACTATACGAACAAGTAAACCGACCCACAGGACACGCTTCGATTTTTATGGGTTTTCCATATGTTGTAATGCAGAGCAAAATATGAGGTTAGACTGTACATGCCAATACGGCCGTTCAGGGGGTGTAAAATACCCTTCAAAAAATGCAATCAGCATATTTTGACCGGAACAATTCTGAACTTCCCCATCATTGTGCAGATGTACAATAGTGTGTGTGTGTGTGTGTGTGTGTGTGTGTGTGTGTGTGTGTGTGTAGAAAATTTCTGTGTGTAAGAGTTCTGGAACAATCCATGATGACAAACGGCATTAAAGCGGACACACGTTGAGCGCGCATACAGCGATATAGATATATTTCCACCTTATTTCTCATAAATTTGTCTTTGGAACACCACTTCATCATATATATAATTGAACCTGGTATTAACAATCTCTCACGTTTTGTTATAGTCATAGGTCAAGTGAAAAATAAAATAGTTGGGGGGGGGATTTCAAAAAAGAAGACTTTCCGACAAATCTGGGTGCGCCAACTTTCAAATCTGTATTTTCCAACTTTATTACTAAAGGACGCATTTGTGATACTTATTACCAATAACTTTGGCTCTTTTAGTGGGGCGGCACAGAGGGCGATTAGCCTGTATTTGTCATTTACGTCAAGAAAATTCTCACCCAAGCGACCCATATATGTATTTTGCCCGTTCAAAAGAGCCCCAAATGCATATGCGGTCTTGGTGCAACTTGGACGTTAAAAATGTCCTCAGGATAGCACACCAGCAAATACTTGCCCTCAGCTTTTATTGACTCACTCGCATAGCGCCGACTTATGCTGAAATATTTATTTAAAAAATGCTGAATCATGCTGCAAGCGATTCTGTAAAGCAAAGATAGCCACTCCTAATGAACGCAATGTTTCACCATCAAGCCAATGATTAACGTTGAAGGATGTAGAGATTTGGAAAAACATTACGGGTAGACTCGAGATAGGGAAGTTGTACACGAAAAAGGAAAGATTTTGATACAAACGAGCGAAAATAAATAAACGTTAACTGTAAACAATATTTACTACACGGGAAGTTATTCGTAACCGAACGGTTTGCACTACCCATTTCTTGTCAAGGCATTCTCATTGATATTATACTCATCGATCCATCCACTTCATTTCAGTGTAATTAATTCATTTCATACACTATGTGATCAAAAGTATCCGGACACCACCGGCCGGAGTGGCCGAGCGGTTCTAGGCGCTACAGTCTGGAACCGCGCGACCGCTACGGTCGCAGGTTCGAATCCTGCCTCGCCTCGATGTGTGTGACGTTCTTAGGTTAGTTAGGTTTAAGTAGTTCTAAGTTCTAGGGGACTGATGACCTTAGAAGTTAAATCCCATAGTGCTCAGAGCCATTTGAACCATTTTATCCGGAGACCCCCAAAAACATACTTTTCTCGTATTAGGTGCATTGTGCTGCCATCTACTACCAGGTACTCCACATCAGCGACCTTAGTAGTCACGAAAAGATCATAGGGTATTGTGGGCCGGGAGGCTCCATTCGGGGGAGTTCGGCCGCCGTATTGCAAGTCCTTTTTAGTAGACGCCCCTTCGGCAACTTGCGAGTCAATGATGGTTAGACGTCGTGAGAGAGAACAGAATAGGGCGCTCCGCGGAACTCACGGACTTCGAACGAGGTCAGGTGATTGGGTGTCACTTGTGTCATACGTCTGTACGCGAGATTTCCACACTTCTAAACATCCCTAGGTCCTGTGTTACCGATGTGATAGTGAAATGGAAACCTGAAGGGACAAAAAAATGGTTCAAATGGCTCTGAGCACTGTGCGACTTAACTTCTGATGTCATCAGTCGCCTAGAACTTACAACTAATTAAACCTAACTAACCTAAGGACATCATAGACATCCATGCCCGAGGCAGGATTCGAACCTGCGACCGTAGAGGTCACGCAGCTCCAGACTGTAGCGCCTAGAACCGCACGGCCACTCTGGCCGGCAACAATGATAAGAGAATGGAGTACAAAGGTAAGTGTGAAGTACAACCGAGCAGGTTCCAGAGGAGACTGACGTCCATAGCAAGTTATAATTGAAAGCCGGACAACGACTTCGTTTACAAAGATAAGTTCTTAATGCAAAGCAGTCGATTGTGCATGCAGGAAGATACGGATAATCTACTTCAAACTCTCTGGAACAGAATTCCAATCGGCGTTCCAAGGACCAGGAATTACGATTTCCATCCTGTGTCACCACACTCAGGATTTTCTACCACCTGGGCATTGGTCAGGGAAGAAAAGACATGTTAAATTGAAAAAAAAAAAAAAAAAAAAAAAAAAAAAAAAAAAAAAAAAAAACGTGGATGGTGTCATGTCCTCCCAGTAGCAGAGACTGAACCTTCCAAGTCGCGACAGTGGGCTAGAGTTGACGAAAGAGGCAGTGGTCAGTTAGGCGCCTAACGGAACCGCAGATGAGAATAACCCAGACTGCGTCGCTGCGTACGAACTTTGTACGAGCAGTTAGCGCGGGATGTCGCCATCAAAACTCACTGCGCTGCACTGACTGGGAATTACTACCTTGCATATTTAGTTTTTTGGGATCCCTGTCCACTCGACTTAGGACTATACCGCACTGAACGGAATCCTGCCATATTTGTTGAAAAGTTAGTAGCGACATTAGCTTTCGGCGCATTCTCGGTTCAGCATTACGGTTGAGTGATGATTTCCCATCGGCTGCATTGAGGTATTAAACAAAAGCAGGAACATTGTATCTTCGCTGAGACCAAATTTTTTACTATTTAGCGCAGTGTTTGCCTAGTTCACAACGTATGACAAGATAGAACCACGCTATTTGACAAAAAGTATCCGGGCATCTGTATTTGATTCGGAACTGACTACCCAATGTCCCTAGAGCCGGACAAAAAGAGGCAGAGAGTATTGCTTGTGTTGTTAGTAGCCGGCCGTTGTGGCCGAGCGGTTCTAAGCGCTACAGTCTGGAACAACCGCGCGACCGCTGCGGTCGCAGATTCGAATCCTGCCTCGGGCATGGATATGTGTGATGTCCTCAGGTTACTTAGGTTTAAGTAGTTCTAAGTTCTAGGGGACTGATGACCTCAGACGTTAAGTCCCGTAGTGCACAGTGCCATTTGAACCATTTTTGCTGTCAGTAGAAAAGCATTAATAGCACAATGAGTTAGTCAGAAGAGCTCAATGAGTTCGAACGTGGAATAGTCATTATGTCACTCGAGTAACAAATCAATCGGGGCCATTGCAACCCATTGTAAAGCCCCAAATGGGTTGTTGGTGATGTGAGTGTGAAGTGGTAACGCCAAAGAACAGCCATAGCTAAGCCAATACCAGGAGACATCATGTACTGACAGCGAAGGACGTTCAATCATTGCAGAGGGTACTTATAAAAAATCGCAAAAACAAGAGGAAGGAATCAGACTGGAGTTCCGAAGTGCTGCCAGCACTCCAGTTAGGCTTAGGGAGGTAAAAGGAATGGAATACAATGGTCAAGCAGCTCCTCAAAAGCCACACATTTCTGTAGTCAATGCTAAGCCACGCTTGGGGTGGTGTCAAGAGCAACACATCGGACAGTGTATGACTAAAAACAAAAGATATGGAGCGATGAATCAAGCCGGTGGCGATGTGATACAAGGGTCTGGGTTTGGCGAATGCCTAGAGAACGTTACCTACCATCGTGTGTAGTGCCAACAGTCAAGTACCAAGGCGGTGGTGTTACGGTAAGGGGTGTTCTTCGTAGTTAGGGTTGATCCCTTTATCGTGCTTAAAAATGGCTAAATGCGAAGGGACATGAACACATCTGACAGCATTGTATACTGCGTTCAGTACATAAACTGTTCGGAGACAATGATTGATTGTCATCAGCACGACATGCACCCTGTCATACAGCACCATGTGTGAGGCAATGGTTTGTGGACAACATTCTTGAAATGGACTAGCCTGCCCAGTGATCCGACCGGAACCCAATGGAACACAATTTAGAATGAGTCAGAACGTGGACTTCACTTCAGACTCCAGCGTCCATCATCGCAACCTTCTCTGGTCTCGGCTCTTGAGGAATAATGGCCTGCTATTCCTCCACAGCCATTCAGACATCTAGCTGAAAGTCTATCCCAACAGAGTTAAGGCCGTCATAAAAAGCGAATGATGGACACACACCACATTAAAATCTAATAACAGATGTCCGGATTCTTTTGATCAGATAGTTTACGTCTCACGAATGACTGAGATAGAACTACTGCCAAGATGAAGATTTGAGTCGGTTCGTGAGGCATATCCGGATGGCTCAGTTCGGATTTTAGCATGTCATGAATATTCAAGCACCTCTTCGAAGTTAATGAGTGACATAGGATTATCATTCAACCACCCAAAGAGGTTTAATGGCCAAAGAAAAATATCTATCACATTGCGGGAACCAAGTTGTTCTGTTGACAAAACCATGCTACCTGCATTTAAAGCACACAATTACGCCATTAATCCAGCCGATTAATAATTCGTCCATACGAAGTAAAACCCATCATCAGCAAAGAGAGGCACTGACGTCTTTCCACTAACGCTCCCTGGCAGTAAATTCCCAGCAAACTTCCAAGTCCAGACCAGGACTTTAAACAGGACCTTCTGCTTTCAAGAAGCAGTCTCCTCTTAACCATGAAGCTATCTGAGCACGCCTCCATCCTGGCTCAAATTTTCACTGTCACTGGCACTCGTACTGTTAACTTATGAAAAAACATACAAAGATGATTCCCCATTCGGAAAGGTGCCCGCCCGAGAGAAAAAAAAGAAATAAAAAAACGTTATAATGGAAGACTGTGGCTTAACTTGCCACGGAGGATATAAACCAATCTAATCAATTTCACAGATTCGAAATACACGGAGGCAATGGCGATGAAATTAATGAAAGTTCATTAGTCATGACATACTTTTTACATTGGAGTGCAACAATTCTGAGTATTCTTTTAGTGGTATCTTTTCAATGTTGTGTCATCTTCACCGGCTCAGTCCCCATAACCCTTATTTCTTATCAGTGAAATTAATTCAAATACTTCTAGAACGTCTTCAGTGTAACGCAAACTGAAAAGGCACGCTATAATAATTTAAATAATGTTCACTATAAAGTTATTCTACGAACAATGTAACTGTAAAGCACCACCCACTTTACATTTCTATACAGGAAACTACTTTCTTTACGTCTAGCGTCCAGCTGGAACCTGGCCTGGAGAGTAACACTGCCACACGATTGCCACATTAACTATGGTCGATTAAAACAGCTAGTGTACAAACAAACGAAAAACTTTACCAGGTCTCCAAATAAAGCTGTTTACAAGTAGATACCACAGCAATGCCACCCTGTTATATCGCTATTTCTAGATACGCCAAATACCTTTGAGGAAGGGAATGTCAAACTGGAAGCGAACTGGAAACAATAGCGACACAACGTCAGTCACATCCACTATATCTCTGGGAATTTGCACACAAGCCCTGCCCAAAAATCAACACTGCTGTTCAAACTTGGGCAATTCCAAGACATAGGAAGTGCTTGTTCAGTGAGTTGAACTAGTCTCACACCCATCACAGAAAACTGCGTAAGAGCAAAGGATATCACAAACAAACACGTGCAGCGCAACGCGATCCTTCGCGTTATTGTTTCCGTACGAATTATATGCTTTTGTGACAGTGCGCATGGCATTATCGAACTATTAAGGCTCTCAGCGTTCGATAACATAAAAACTACACCGCCACAAAAGATATCAGATACTCGTATGTTCGCTGTGAATTTGTGACTGGACGTCTTACTAGTTAACGCTCACGTCTTTAACATGCTTACATCCCGTTTTCTCAGGAACTACACAAGGTAATAAAACTTTGCCAGGATCTAGAGTCGTATCTCATACATTCACAGAACTACTACCAAGTATTTAACTTTGTCTGTAATCAACATATGAATTTTTTAATTAGGTCTTCAAATTTATGTAATTTTTGAAAGTATTTTTATGATCAAACTATGAGTGCTATCTATACCACTGGAGAGCCACATAAAATCGATACCGCTGTCAATAAGAAGTGAAAACTTCAGTGCTTTAGCTTATGTAGTTTCTGAGATAATGGGAAACATTTGCAAAAAGTAGTTTTTCAGGAATCACACGTGAAGTAAAGGAAAACTCTCCAGCTTTGTAATCCTTATCCTCTTGAGGATCAACCACATGCAAACTCACTCTCTGTCCGAAGGATCTTGCTCCTTCTGTCGTATTTTTTATCACAATTTCTGCCTTTGACACTTGCAGTCTATCCAGTTCTTGTTGCCCATACAGTTTTCGTCATTCCTTCCAGGTTGTTTGTATTCTTACTAATGGCTTTGTCATAGTATTCACTGCGGTCTAGCGGTTCTGGCGCTGCAGTCCGGAACCGCGGGACTGCTACGGTCGCAGGTTCGAATCCTGCCTCGGGCATGGGTGTGTGTGATGTCCTTAGGTTAGTTAGGTTTAAGTAGTTCTAAGTTCTAGGGGACTTATGACCTAAGATGTTAAGTCCCATAATGCTCAGAGCCATTTGAACCATAGTATTCACTTAGCTGATTGTTTAGAGAGCAAAGCATCCTCTAATAGTCTTGTCATCTTCAAGCTTTTTGCTAGCAAAGTTCTGCCTGATTTTACGCAGTCGAGTACCCATTCGTTTCTCCACATAACAGACACATCATAACTTTGCGGTGTTAGGTCATCATTGGGCCTGCTGTCAACAATTCATAATGAACTGAGATCACCATCACCGATGACTTTAGCATAGCGAACTCCACGTTGTTCTTTAGAGCGCTGAAAGATCTTCACAGCTGAAGAAGTTTCCACTCCTCCACTTGATCCCTCTTATGTTTCCTGGCAGCTGATGTTTCTTTTCGTTATTAGTACCCACTTTTGAGCGTCCATAGCAATGTTTTGATAATACTTTAATATCAAGCACCTTCCCTTTATAAATACTTATGGCAGCTGCATAAGAATTTTTAGACTGATGGCCCCTTTTCTGCTATGATCCGTCAAATGCTATGCAAATGTCGTTACCATTATTTTCTTAAACTGCTTCAGATTTCACTGATTCTTATGCAACTACTTTTACTGTTTCCCCTAAATCATCTGTGTATCTTGAAACATTAGTAGGGGGCGTGACAGATTCATAAGAGCACACAAAGTGTTTCCAGCTCTAGGACCCTTACCAACGCATCTCAGCCTAGAAAAACATCTGACTTTGGTCTCAAAAAGATTATTGTTTTTACATTTTTAAATGTTCAAAATTCTTTCTTATTTTCATAACTCGAACAAGAGACTTCCAAATTAAGTACTAAACCGTTCCTTTTGAAGACACTTTCAGAAATTTTTCTCTCTCCACCAAACAATTTGCAGCATGTAGTTTGACTAAACATTGTTTGTAGTACACTTATACCAAACATTAAACTGGTATCAGTGGCACTGGTTTCATTGTATACTTCATTATTGTTCATAAGCTGCTTCCTGGAAGCACTTAGTAGTAAAGAACTATGTTCAGTGTTGCAGTAAACTTCCAACAGGTCATGTTCTGTAGAATCTATTTCCCTTATTTCTAGTCTTCTTACGTATTACCTTTAAGAGAGAAGCACAACTCAATGAGCAAATGTCCAAATATACACAACGAAATGTGTAATGCGCCTTACAAAACATGGATGAACCATGCATTATATAACAAACAGCAAGTGACATCACAGCTACCAATGTGGCCAAACTATGCAACAGGATGTTTACTATAAAACAGAATAAATCACCGCCTTCTAGCGTAAACAGTTCTCGAGATACTTTGTTGTTACTGAACAAGTGCTCATGGAACCAGCAGAAATTACTTGTCCAGTAAATTATTTCAAAATAAATTAAAAATACTTACAAACGTGTAAGGTTGTTAGATCCCACATCGAGCGCCTCCCCAGGTGGAGCATAGGGGAAAGCCTCCAAGATATGTGTGGTGCTGGGGAAATGAAATCCCCAGGGTGGACCAAATACTAACTTGGGCCTAAAACCGTTAATGTATGTTCTGAAAGCCAGCGGATAGTGGTCAGCGTCTGTTCACCAATTTGGTGAGGCTACTACAAATTTGTCTTGATCTCAACAATAAGGTCTTTAAGATTTGTGAACTGATTTGAAAAAAAATCATGATTGAACAACATGAAAAATATCCATCAGCCCAGGCCCCAGTAAATATACTGGACTTTCCCTGTCATCGGATTCTGGGGGACCAGGATCATGAGGAGAAGAATCGGAGCTTCTAGAAACCTCTTCGCAAACACTATATTGAGACGCACAACACAAATACGCTGGTCAGCTTACGGATGTTCTGGAAAAATTTCACAACGAAATCCTGGCAATAAAAGATACGCGTTTCACAAACGAAAACCACTTCAACACAAAAAAACTACAAGATATACAAAGGAAACCTGCTGTCAAAAGAGGAAAACGGACAATTCAGTACCATACGGAATTTCTGCAACAGCCTTCAAATCAGGAAACAAAAGATACTCAATCATCAAAGCACATGCATCGACAAACGCCCACAACAGAAAGAAACCACACGAATTCGAGAACTTTTGGAAAGACATGGATGAAATACCAAATAAAATAGCACAAAGACATGTTAAAATTGTATTCGGAGACTTCAATCCGCAACTAGGCACGGAGACGTAGTACAAGTAAATCACAGGCCCATACACAGCACACAAACTCCCCAACAAGAATGGGGAACATCCCATACTTCACTGTCAAAATTTTAGTTTGAAAATTATGTCAACGCAATTTCAAAAGCCAAAACGCAAACTCGCAACATGAAAAACGCCCAAAAACGTACGGGGAGAATTTCAAATAGATCACGTAGCCATCACAAGCAAAAATAAAAGCGAAATTCTGAATGTGAGAACAAGCAAAGTATCCTCCAAGCCCGACCATCGCTTGTTACAAATAAAAATTAGGCCAATCACAGGAAACAGTAAGACACCAAAGAAAAAAGGTCATAAGGCCGGACCCAGAATACTTTAAGACAAATACAAAATTACAGACGAAATTAAAATTCAACGGAAAATTGGGCAGATCCCGTTAAGACAATTCAGAACGCAATGCGCTAGGGTCAACCTCCCAGGCAGCGAAAACATAGATGGTGGAACGCAACTTGTGATTAGATCACTGAAAGTAGGATCCAGGGCTTGAAGAAGTTTAGCATTACCAGAACAAAAGAGACATAGCAATATTTCCACGAAGTCCAGAAACAAATCTCGAACGGCATTAAAAGAGTGAAAAGGACATACGACAAAAATGGACTAAACGAAATAAAGTAAGACTTCACGAGAAATAACACGAGAAATTTGTACAGAATTTTCAGCGAAAATGTAAACGGTGATCACCTTCCAAATACTAGCCTCAAAAGAACAGAGGGAACTCTAGAAACAAATACTAAAGGAAACTACAAAATACTTAAAAATTATTTTGACAAGTTCTCAAATGCGAGAAGCCCAATGAAAAATTACACTTCACGAAAACAGTACCAAACCCAGATTCAAAATTGCCATCAATAACAGAGGTAGAAGAGATTATAAAACAATTAAAAAAACAACAGAGCCCCAGAAGATCTCCGAGATCTGGAAATTCAACGACCAAACCATCGCAAACAAAAATACATGAAATTTTTTCAGAAAAATGGAATACAGAGAAAATTCCACACAAGTGGAAATGCGCGTTGATTCACTCACTCCACAAAAAGGGCAGAAAGACAGGCCCTAATAACTAGAGAGCTATCTCTATCTCATTATTACCGGTCACCTACAAAATTCTCTCCACAGCATTACTCAACAGACTAGAACCACAAACTGATACAAATATAGGTGAACAGACTTCAGGAAAGGAAGGTCTTGTATTGAACAAATTTGGCACCTGCGCACGCTCCTGAAAGTCAGACAAACGAACAACACTGTAGTTAACATTCGTGGACTTCTAGAAGGCCTGCGACTCCATAGACAGGCAGATTCTCTTTGAAACATTGGAAGAATATGGACTAGACATAAAAACTAGGACACTCATACAACAGACACTACATCCAAAATAAAATTTATGGAGTAATCTCGGACCCACTCCAGATACTTACAGGGATTATTGTCTCTGACATATTATCAAATAAATAGAAGAAAAAGTAAAAGAAATTCAGTTAGGGAGAACGTTTGCAAACAAAACAATCATAAAATTGGCATTTGCAGATGACCTGGCAATACTCAGCAACAATGGACAAAAGCAGAAGAAGCACTGGAATACTTATACTTACATGAAGTGTCTGCGAAAACAGGTCTACAGATATTCTATGAGAAGACGCAATAGATGGAAAGAATGAACAACAACCAAGCCATGTACACAAAATACAGAAAGGTTAACAGAGTGGAAAAATTCAAATATCTTGGGGAATATATACAAACAGGAGGATCAAACACGGCAGCCAACATACAAAGAACAGAAAAACTTCAGAAAGCGTACAAACTGACATTGACTCACTACAATGAAAGACATGTTTCAAGACATGCTAAACTCAGACACTACAGTACAGTTGTATTACCAGAAGCACTCAATACGCATCAGAAACGACCACAATCGGAGCATCAAGCATCACAGAGATTTCGAAAAATTAGAACGCAAAATCCGCAGAAAAAATTTTGCAGTAGTACACACAGATAGTATATGGATGAAGCGACCAACCAAAGAATTATATGAACTCACCAACAGGCTCACAGACATGATCATCAGAAAACGCCGATTGACATTCTACGGGCACATACATAGAATAGACAACAAGAGGACTGATAAAGAGGATTTTTGATGTAGTATACAGTTCAATCTAAAAAACTATTTGGCTTCAAGAAACACAAGAAGACCTAAAACAAACAGGGATCAGTATTTGAAATGATAAATGAAAGAGACAAAATTATGAACACGAAACTTGCAAGGAAAGAAAGGAAGAAAACAGACAGATCAAAGGAAACAGGAACACAGCCAAAGAATTAAGTGGTTTTGAGAAGAGAAAGAAAAAAGGAGAAATAAGAGAATAATAATGTAACATTCAAGTTAACGTCTGTTCTGGAGGCAAAAGCGTGTAGTAGTAGTAGTATTAGGGTGGTAATAATAATAATAATAATAATAATAATAATAATAATAATAATAATTACTTAGTCATCAAAAATCAACGAAACAAACATCAAATTAAAGAGTAAACTTCAAACAATAATTTTTCACAAAAAAATAAAAATCGACGTTTTATATCCACACCAGCTTTTGAACTCCCCTTAAGACAATCAGGAGGTGGCTTGACTGGGACAACCACAGCATATATACTGAAGAGCTACACAATAAAAACTACAGGTGAGTTTATAGCCTTCCATTCAACTACGATTAGCTGCACATGTCTTCTACGAAGGAAGCTGAAGGTCGTCTGTCAGGATATCTAGTAGTCTTATTTCACGGAAACGCTGGAGGGAAACTAAGACTGTTCATGTAATGTCCCATCATACCGTGTCTTCTGTCCACAATAACAACTCAGTTGAGAACACAGTGCACAAGGCGAGAAGAAGAGAGATATCTTCCTACCTTTAAGCCCCCCCCCCCCCTCCAAGGCGGTAACTATCGCAACGAAAATCAACTGGAGTACTATCCCATATTTAGCAAAGTCATGCAACAACTTATCCAAAACTGTCAACTCTTACAACTACAAAATTTCGTTTTGAGAAACATGCATCACATCTCATAGCTTATACAACAGCAGAGATAAAAAGAGATTTATTAAGTAACAGTAGAGTTCACAAAATGACTTTCACCGAGTGTCACAACTGTAGATTGGTCAAACAGGCAGGGTGTTAGCAGCTGCGCTGATTGAGCATGGAAGTATCTGGAGATTATAAATGTCAGACTCCGATTTTGCCGAACACATACAGAAATGATACATTTAGCCATTAACGGGGAGAAACTTAGCCCGTTAGAAGCACTTGAGGTAAATAACCTTTTAACTCAAAACCGCCGCTGATTCCGAATGATCAAGTAACAGCTCAGTGGATTCCCATTTACAATCTTCACACGATGTAGTCAATCAACCACCTACTCTTAGACCCGAATCCCAATGATCACATTTATATAACGCACTTACTTTGTTGTTCCTCATAACCTTTAGTCCTAGTCTATATTTATAGAACTTTTATACTTCAATATTCTGTGTTTTCGTTACTTACTAACCATCTTTTAAACAGTAATGTAACACGTTTGGTGCTTAGTATGATTGATAAGCGCTCAATCTGAAATTTTCACCAAACATTCTGTCTGTGTGTGTGTGTGTGTGTGTGTGTGTGTGTGTGTTTTGCCACCTCCATGGTTTTACTATAATCTCTGTTTCTAATGTTTAATTTCCTATGCTCTAATGTCTCTCGTGGACGATTTTCAGTTATTTCCTGATATCAGCTAGAACATTATGACCACCTACTTACTGGCCGGTACGTCCACCTTTATCATGGATAACAGTGGAGACGCGTCGTGGCATGGAAGCAATGAGTCCCTGGATGGCGTAACATCTGCATACAAAAGTCACTTAATTCCCGTAAATTCCTGAGAGGGGGCAATGAGCCCTTGACGCCACGTTCAATCACATCCTACATGTGTTCCATCGGGTTCAGATATGGCGAGTTAGGAGACCAGCACATCAACTGGAGCTCGTCACTGCGTTACCCGAACCACACCATTACACTCGTAACCTTGTGACACGGTGCATTATCTTTGTGAAAAATGCCACTCCCGTCAGGAAACATGATCGTCATTAAGGGATGTACGTTGTCTGCAACCAGTGTACGATACTCCTTGGCCGTCATGGTGCCTTGTACGAGCTGCACTGGACGCATGGATGTCCACATGAATGTCGCGCCAGCTTACCGTCGACGACGAATTCGCGCCCTCCCATCGACACAATGAAGTAGATATCGGAATTCATCAGACCATACAACGCTGTCACTACGCCAACGCCCAGTGCCGATGGTCACGTACCCATTTCAGTTGTAGTTACCGATGTTGTGGTGTTAACACTGGCACATGGATGGGTCGTCGGCTGTGGAAGCCCGTCGTTACGAATGTTCGGTGCACTGTGTGTTCGCACACACTTGTACACTCTCCAGCATTAAAGTCTGATGTTTGTTACGCAGCAGTTCGCCGCCTGTCCTGTTTTACCAGTCTGCCCAGCCTACGATGTCCGACATCTGTAATGAGGGGTGGACGCCCAATCGCACGCCCTCTGGAAGTGGTTTCACTTTGGTTTTGTCACGTGTTGAAGACACTCACCACTGCACTCTTCGAACACCCGACAAGTCGTGCGGTTTCCGAAACACTCGTTCCGAGCCTCCGGGCCATCATCATCTGCCTTCTGCCGAATTATGAAGATAGACCGTGCGCCTTCCCGATTCCATACACACACACACACACACACACACACACAGCACGCTTCCATACACACACACACACACACACACACACACACACACACACACACACACACACACACACACAGCACGCTCACTGATGACATGCACCGTGCGTGTGTGACTAGCAGTCATTCGTCGCCAGGACGGGTTTAGAACGATATGTCGGTTGTCATAATGTTCTGGCTAATCAGTGTACGTTACCACTATGTGACATGTCGACCGACGAACCTGCACGAGATGATACAATATTCATAATAAGCATAGAAACTTCCAGTGTCTAACTACATTATTCCTTGATATTTCTCAAAGCACTGTGTATTTACATTACACATTTACGCAATATTCTGGCTATTTTCCTTAGTAAACACATCTGCTCGTTCTATTTAACACTGTAAACAGAAACGCATGTTGTTACGGAGCGCATACGAACACAAATTGGTTGTCGAGACATCGTGAGGTGGTATTATTAGCCAGTCAGAACCGATACGCTTTCACAATCACAACGGCTTCACATGTAGACGACAATGCGTTGTATACAGACATCCAGCTTTTATTACAAGGGCTGAGTTGGTCGGTTAATTGCTAAGTACTTGTTGTTCTTGCTCCTCGACAGAGCAGTGCAAATTCAAGTTGAAATCGAAATAAGGTACATGTATTCCGTATGTGCTAATTTTCTACTGGTCCACATTTTTTTAAATTGTTTTCGGCAACAAATATTCGGGAACAATTAAGGAGTTTAATTATTTTAAATAAAATGACCATTTTGTTCTATATTATCATTCCAGTTTTTCCGCAGTAAAGGTTATTTGGTTTTCTGTTGTTCAAAATATCGTCCATCTCTTCTTTAGAGCGTCAGGAAAAAAACGCTCTTTCTAAAGAGTTATCTGTTAATTCATAGTCCTTTCACCTTAATAACACCACACAAAGCACATTGCCTCTAACAGACGTTAGCTCCAGTCACGTTCTCTATGTTTTCACAGTTTAACTGTAATACAACACGTCTCATTTACCCGGCTGTTCCGCCATAGACTTGTGCACCGTCCAGGTCGTATCAAATTAACTTAGAAAGTAGTCCTCAATCGCAAGACTAATTCAGCCATAAAAGCACTAGTACCGAAATACAGGACTACGGAACGCATTCCTTGGCGCGACAGAACTACGGCAACGGATATTTATAATTATGCCGGTATTACCGAACCAACAAGAGACTGGCCGAAAGATACGTCGCAGCGTGCTGACATTGCACTTCTGTATAAAGCTACGATCAGAAGTCTAACCGATATATATAATATGGTTCTTGCAATGCGGTATGATTTCCAGTCCCGTCTTACTGACAACTGTATCGTCAGCCCTTCAATGTTAACGGCGACTGCCAATGCACTTTCCACCATTGTGAAGAGTCAACAGCGTAAAATCAGGCACGCTTGATAGTAGCATATGGTTGAAGATTCAAAAAATCGAGTCTGACTTTAGGACATGGAAACAATTTCATTCGATCATAAAATGTGCTTCACATATGCAAGTGGATACAACGCTTTGCGCTGATGAAACTGCCTTGCATCATCAAGCTCCCACAGTACGAGGTCTGTTCAAAAAATTCAGGAACTTTGTCCACAAAATTTTTCTACGCTTACCTTTTTCTTACTGTGCATGGTATCCTTCGAAATATTCTCCTCCACAATTGATACAACGTTCCCAACGCCGTTTCCTCATCCGGAAGCAGTCTTGGTACGCCTCTTGCTGGATCGTGCGAAGTGCCGTCTGAGAATTTTCTTTTGTCTCATCTATCGTTGCAAATCTTCGTTCGTTCAAGGGGGGTTTTCTACTTTGGAAGTTAAAAAAAGGTCCGCATGGGGCATCATTTCGTTTTTTGTGCAATAGTCACGCACCAACAAGGATGAATGTGCGTGCGCGTTATAATGATACAAAAGCCATGAATTGCCTCACCACATTTCAGGTAGTTTCCTTCTTACATTTTCTCGTAGGCGTCGCAACACGTCCAGACAGTACCGTCTATTAACAGTTTGTCTCTGTGGCACGATTCATGATGAACAAATCCTTCAAAGCCAAAGAAAACTATCAGCATGGCTTTGACATTCGACCTGACCTGACGAGCTTTTTCTGGCCTTTGAGAACCTTTCCCGACCCACTGTGGAGATTGACCCTGGGTCTCAAAATCATAACCGTAGACCCGAGTCTCATAAGCAGTTATTCCCTTAAGGAACATCTCGTTCTCATTCGCACAATCCAAAAGCTCTTCACAGATTGCGAGGCGAAGGTCTTCCTGGTCTTGACTTGTGAGTCGTGGGACGAACTTGGCGGCAACACCATGCATTCGACAAGACCCAAATGAAATGTTACATTTTTCTGCAATCTCACGGATAGTCAGTCTTCGATCGACACGCACAATTTCGTTGATGTTCCTGGCACCAGCATCGTCGGTAAACGTCGATGGGCGTCCTGAACAAGGGTCCTCTTAACTTCCGTCCGGCCAGTTTTAAATCGTATGAACCATTCTGATCACCGGGTACGGCTAAAGCACTTATCGTTGGTTTCCTGCATCTTCTGGTATGTCCCTGTAAAGGTTTTGTTGAGTTCCTCCAAAAATTTAATGCAGACGCGTTGCTCCTCTAACTGTGACATCTCGAAATTCACAAAAAAAATGGCTCTGGCTATTGGACTTAACTTCTGAGGTCATCAGTCCCCTACAACTTAGAACTACTTAAAACTAACTAACCTAAGGACATCACACACACCCATGCCCGAGGCAGGATTCGAACCTGCGACCGTAGCGGTCGCGCGGTTCCAGACTGCAGCGCCTAGAACCGCTCGGTCACCCAGGCCGGCCGAAATTCACAACTGTGCGACACAACGTTCTACACAATACAGCATTGAACAATAACTAACAACCATACAACAATGACATTTCGGGCAGTTACACATTAAACACAGGCTTGTTTGTGCACGGATGCCAACCGCATTTCGTTCCAACACATTACTGGTGCGAAATTACGATGTTCTCGAATTTTCTGAACAGATTTCGTATGTGGGAGAGACTAACGGGGAGTCGTTCTGAGAAACCGCCTACCGAATACAGCTGCGTCAGCGGACTTCGGGGCACCTCCACGTGCGTGGATCCTGTGCGAGTTTCTTCATCTCTAAACCTTTGTTTCGTTCCACAATTTTTCCCGAACAGTTCCCTCCGTTACTAAACTGACTATTGATACCTCACGATACATTCTATCAATCTCTTCTTTTAGCAGGTTGTGCCACAAATTCCTTTTCTCCCCAACATAATGCAATACTTCATCACTTATACGATATGCCCACGTAATATTAAGCACTCTTTTGCAGCGCCGTATTTCTAAAGCTTCTCTTCTCCTCTCGTCTTTACTGTTTATCGTCCACGTTTCACTTCCATACAAGACAAACAGATACTTTCAGAAAAAGATTCCTAAACTAACACTTAAATTTCTACTCTATGTTAACTGTTTTTCTTTTAACAATGTTTTCTTGTTATAGCTAGTTTGCATTTCATATCTTTTAGTCATCATTAGTTACTGCACTGCCCAGTTACCTACTTTCTAACTGAAATGAAAACAAGATCACCCACAATTGTATTTGTAATGACGACATGGATTTTCAAGCGATTCGACAGCGTCATTATTAGTCCCCTTATCCTCATAATAAGGTGTCAATAAATAATTTTTGAGTATACTATGGATAGAGTACGGTCAAGGGCAAAGTGCACGGGAAAAGGCTCCTCAGAACAAGATCAGGGGCGGAATATACACTGTGCTACTCTTTATCTCCTCTGTGCAGTGATACCAGGCGAGGCTATAAAAAAAAGTCATTGAATGTATTTGTACTGTCCTTCCTCTCCCCCTTGGCGTAAAACTATCTATTCATTTTTTGGAAACGTAGCTCTGATGTCAGTTTACACACTCATCCGAACAAGGCAGTTCATATTTTCTTCAACTGCTTGTAAAACGCCAACTATAGTGTGAGGATGAACTTGTGACGTACGACATCAGTAAAATCTCAGTTTACGTAAGAAAAAAAGTAGCTCTAATTTCCCATAGACACAGTCCTCTAATTTAATTTTTAGTTGTGTAATTAACGTCAAAGATCATATACTATGGTCAAATTTGTCCACCATAGCCAGGTGACATTTGCTCACGAAATTCTGTTGCAGCTTTACAAACTACGGACGTTCAGTCTTTTTTTTTTTCATTGACAATTCCTTATTCAGTGAATGACGGTCAGTGTTAGATGTTGCCAGAACACTGCATCGATCAATTATACTGCCCCTATTCAGCACAGCTCTGGCGGGGAAGGGTAGAAAACTAACGGAGGAATGGAAAATCTGGGAGAGAAGGAAGAACACATGAGTATTTTCTGCGTTTGTCCATTGGCAGCAGTTTAATTTTCTTCGCGCAAAGGCGAATTTGTTTTTAGGATTGACAGTTCTATGCTCACGTTTGTGTTCCTTGCATTATATCATTTCTATAAAAATCAAGCTATCGTCTGCGAAACTGATTACAACCGGAGTTCGAACAGAACAGCGTTGCGGTAGAGCATTACTGCAATCTCAGGCTGTTTTCTCAACTTTAGCGCTTCTCAGACTTTTCTACTACTTATCAGGCCAAAGGGTACTCAGCTGTGCCACAGATCGCATGCACACAGCCATCGTCGGGCAAGGTTGCAACACACGTGACAAGAGTAACACTACGTATCCCGTTCCCGGATCCATCATCCTGATAACAGCAAAGCTATACTCGTGTTAAACATTGGCGTCGCCACGAAACAAACTCAATGCGGCTTCGGCGACACGTTCACCTGTTGCTCGTTTTCCAACACAGAGATCCCGAAGGCTATTTACAACACTTAACCTTACGCGTCAGCGCACGAGTTGCTATATCCGAGTCGGCAGCTAAGTGGGGACAGGATACGGAACTGCCGTGGTTTTTTATGTCGGTTTCCTACGCTCGTCAGACTGACTCATACTCAGATCGGATATTCTGCCTAGAATATGCCGTACAGCCGTGCAGAAATATTATTCTTTCCAAACAAACGATGTCAATCCAAACATTCCTCTCGTTCATTCAGTCAACATCATAAATTAAAATAAAGTTGCCAAATTTCTCCGTCAAAACCAAAATACAAAGGTCTTTCAAGCCCCCGACAAAGCTACTATTCGCCATGAAAGCAAATAATCACGTATGTTAGAAGAATTTTATTTTTACTTTTTGTGCTTATTCTGCATGCTTCCGGACACAGCTCAAAAAACAGAGGCTTTTAATTTCCATGTCACAGAAGAATGAACTAAATGGCATCGAGTGACGCTCATTTCGTCTGAGAATTTTCCCTACAGGACGGCTCTGACTTATCTAACACACCGGAGGAACTGAAAGCAAACAGCCAAGAAAGCGATCTAATTTCTTTTACTTATTTTCTGTGAGCTCCATGAAGGCATGTTTACAACCACTATCACAGTCACATTATCGAATCTCTTTCACTGCTCAAGTATAGCAAAAGTACCCAGGTTAATTAAGAAGCGCAGGGGAAGGTCACACGGGTTCCGAAAACAGGATGCCGTGTAAGTGTACGTATATCGAAGAATGTCTTGTCTTATGTTGCTCGGTGATTTATTTGTGCGACACAGACGGTGGAACATTACAAAACAGTGAATGACAGTTATTCGTCCGTTTTCTAACACAATTACTTTTCTGTTAATACAAAATGGAGTAGCTCAACATATTGTAAGTAGGCTGTTTATGTTTTCTTATTGGCAACGTTACGTAGCGCTCTGTACGAGAATCACTGGCTGTGCTGTGTGCAGTCTGTGGCTAGTTTGCATTGTTGTCTGCCATTGTAGTGTTGGGCAGCGGCAGCTGGATGTGAACAGCGCGTAGCGTTGCGCAGTTGGAGGTGAGCCGCCAGCAGTGGTGGATGTGGGGAGAGAGATGGCGGAGTTTTGTAATTTGTCATGAACTGCTATATATATTATGAGTGTTAAGGTAAATACATTGTTTGTTCTCTACAAAAAATCTTTCATTTTGCTAACTATGCCTATCAGTAGTTAGTGCCTTCCGTAGTTTGAATCTTTTATTTAGCTGGCAGTAGTGGCGCTCGCTGTATTGCAGTAGTTCGAGTAATGAAGATTTTTGTGAGATAAGTGATTTGTGAAAGGTATAGGTTAATGTTAGTCAAGGCCATTCTTTTGTAGGGATTATTGAAAGTCAGACTGCGTTGCGCTAAAAATATTGTGTGTTAAGTTTAAGCACAGTCGTGTATAATTATTCTAAGGGGACGTTTCAATATTAATAATGATTTCGTCCAGTCGTACGACACAGCGTCGGTATGCTGTGATGCTGCGTTGTATGCTATCTTGTGGCGATGCACTGCTGATTGTAGAGTTGAGCTGAAACTCGTTAAACACCCGTCCACTCTCAATGAAAATCAAAATGAGGTACAGTATCGTTCGTCATTTCATATTTCTCATCATATGAGTGCTATGTTGTTCGACGTTCGGAAGTAGTCTGCCACTGTAAAAGTGACTGTATGCATTGAAGTGAAACCTCAGCTGCAGAGAGCACAACTCTGATTAAATCACATTAGCAGATAGTTGTGAACACTTGTGCGCTGATTCAAGACAATTGATTTTTCAGTACTGTATAATGTGCACACTGCCATGAATAACCTCGACGCAATCTACTGCAGTTGGCATTACGTGTTTGTTAAGTACTGGTACTGCAAATTAGACATCAGCAACGACGAGACAGCAATGCAATGAGGAAGGAAATGCGATTCTCTAACTCAATGCTGTCGCCAATAAACCAATGCCACCACTATGAACCAAACATCGGCGCGGGGTCTCGTACGAGCAGCCTACTGGATCCCAGACACAAACGAGATCGAACGGAATCTCTGCACCATAAACTGGTACGGACGTATCCGAGGTCTACGAAATTTCACTAACGAAAATGATAACAGGGCATCCTTGTCACGAAGTGAGATTCGGGCAGTTTTGCGGTACAACTTCGCGCCTGGTTTATACATAGACCAGTGCTTTGAAGAAATGACTCTTGCACTCGGTGCTGTGTGTCCACATCGTACAACTATATTCAGGTGGTTCAGAGACTTCCAAAGAAAAAAAATTCAATGTTACAGAAGTTTTCTTGACGGGGGAGGGGGGGGGCGGCAAAATAACGTGACAGACGACAAGACTTGGCTGTACTATTATGACGGGCCGACTAAGATTCAAAACAAAGTTTGGTTCCTTGAAACTGACGACACACCCGTGGCTGTAAGAAGACATTCATACCTTGAGCAGTGCTTTCTCAAAGTCATCCAATCTTTCAAGAACCTGCGACCGAAGTCAAGAATGGACACTCGGTTTCTCCATCACTACAGCGCTCCAGCTCACCGTGCCAAAACATGTACCAAATACTTGCGGGGTACAGGAATGAAACTTCTTGAGAACCCTCCTTACAGTCCAGACCTTGCTCCTTGTGACTTTGCACTGTTACTGCATGTGAAAATGAAGCTGAAAGGAATGCAGTTTTCAATAGATGAGGACCTCCTGAGGGCTTCGGACAACGGCTGTCTCTTTCTTCGTACAGAAGCGTAGGAGAACTGGTTTAGGGATTGGTTTCAGAGGATGGAGAGATATATTCAATGCGGCGAAAATTACTTCGAAAAAATTAAATAAACTGTATTGCAAAACTTTCCTAGTACCCTTTTTACAAAGAACAAACGTCAAACGTTATTAATGTTCGCTGTACACACAATCATGAGTTACTCGCACTTTTCAGCCTGTACATCACCCTGAGTAATTCTGCCGACGAATTCACAGAATACGGAAATGTGGGAATCGACGATATCTGTTGATAGTAATAAAACACAGATAAACATTGTGTATCTTCTGGAGGGATAATTGTTTTCATATAACAATGTGTGTCCACACCACAGAAGTTATCATGAAGTACAGATCAACCTTAGGGCGCTAATGGAGAAATTCTTTGAAGGAAGTAGTCATGACCGCCCACCTTTCAAGGAAGTCTTCCGCCTGACATTAGCCAGCACTTTAAATAAAGAGGTAAGTGTCTGATTTCTGTGTTTGTCTGATGAACGACATGTTTTCGAGTGCATTACACTACAATTTTTTACGTGGTGTATCAAAAATATTTTTACAGACGATCGGCAATTTTTCACACCAAAACAAAAAATATGTCCGAAAATCCTAAACAAGGAATGTACCCCAACATCGAACCGCCAAAAACGAATAAAAATTATTTTAAAACTAGTTGAAAACACAGCGATTGCCTGGTACGTATTTGTTTCACTTTTATCATCCATATCCTTCCCCCACACACTGTCTATCCCCTCCTGCCTCTCTCTGTCCATCTTCTACTCTCTTCCCCGTTTCTTTTCCAATGCCTCCTCTTTCATTTCTATGTCCATCTCCCCCCCCCCCCCCCCAATCTCTCCGTCCAGTTCCTTCTCTTCCCTGCCCATCTATTCCCTCACATCGCCCGATCTGTGTGTGTTACGATGATATAATTTTGCAGGTACATTCAGAGGGTATGTGAATACTGTCTGTCAAATATGTTGAGAATAGAGTTAGTAGCAAAGAAGACACAAATTTAAATGTCATGATGTCATGCCTAATGCGACAGTTTTACTGCATGAACAGCGAAAATGTAGAAGCGATAATATTTTTTTCTTTCGTCATTGTGTGTGTGTGTGTGTGTGTGTGTGTGTGTGTGTGTGTGTGTGTGTGTGTGTGTGAGAGAGAGAGAGAGAGAGAGAGAGAGAGAGAAGAGGGGGGGGGGGAGGTTATCAGTGAGAAAAAGTTCCGTAAAGGTTTGTAATTGTGTTTAAAGTCTGTTACAAGTCACTAACTGCTCTCGTTCTCAAATACTAGATGAATAAAGTCTGGGTATTTGCGAGTTGTGTACTACAGCTCTTTTCCACCCCCACAACCAACACTTTGATAGGTAAATAGTTCTTATCCCCACAGTGGTTCTCTCTAGACTGTAAGTAATATGTGTATCCAACCTTTTTGAAGCCGGTCCAGTGATTTCTGAGGAGATGATGAACATAAATACAACCGTATTTTTATAATGTGTATGAATATATTCTTTTCACTGGTCCGATTTTGAAGAAATATGGCCTATACGGTGCCCCTAGCTCGCTCACATTACCAGTGAAAACCTCATAAAAATCCGTCAAGTAGTTCTGGAGATTTGCGTGCTAACAGAAAGACAAAGTTTCACTAAAACTTTAAATCATGGTATTTTTTTTTCGCGATCCGATTTTGATGAACTAAAGTCTACAAGATGCCCCAAACTAAGCTGAAGTTACTTGCGTAAACCCCATGAAAATTCGTCTACTAGTTTTCGAGATCAGCGCGTTCAAAGACAAGACAAATAAACAAAGATTTTACAGATTTATTATCAGTGAGGATACTTTTTTTGTTTTAGAGCGCAAAAATAACTGAGTTCATAAGCGCCCATGTCCTAACCTTAGAACAATAAAGAACGAAAAAGAAGTTAAAAGCGACTATAAGTTAAACCCAATCGAGGGAAGGAAAGAGAGCTACGAACAAGGGCTTCCTCTTGGAGAAAGGTCCACAAGTTAAGTTAGCGGAGGTACCGAACTGAAGGTTAAATGTTCTTCGCCATATTGCTACGACGGATAAAAAGAAAAACGCGGTCGACAGCCCGCGTGTCGTTCGCTAAAACGGCCGATAAATCAGACTACAAACATACACTAGAACGTACGTGATTAAAAAAAGAACATTTAGTCAGGAAATGGCGAGCCGTCAAAGGTTGACGACAGTGAGCACGAAGAGGAGGGGAGGGGGATAACCCCCGATCAAATAGAGATAGCTAAAAGGACAGTGGCCAAACGCAACCTAGCTAAAATGATCTCAGGGCCGAGAGGAGGTCGGCCAAGTCGCTGGGAGAGGTTTAATTCCCCTGAGCTTGTTCCAATGAAGAGAAGAATAGTGATGATGCCAAAGTGACCCCACCTGCTGACAAACAGCAACACGGAGATCATCCGAAGGGCTGCAAGAACTAATAGGCTGAGGTAGGACGACTGCAGGCTTGCCAGCGAAGTCAGCAACCTTATTTCCCGTCAGGCCGACGTGACCAGGAACCCACATAAAAATCACAGTGGCTCAGTCAAGAGCGAGCAAGTGGAAGCATTTTTGGATCCGTGGTACTATTGGATGGACTGTGTACAGCGCAAAGAGGTTCTGAAGGGCGCAGAGAATAGGAGCATATGACAACTAAAAAGCATGTGTCCCTGGATATACTGCGTGGTCTGATAGGGGCGAAGAGCAGTGTTCTGGAAGCCGATACCGAAAATGGTCAGTGTCAATGACGAAGGCACACGCGACACCACAGTCAGTCTTACATCCATTAGTGTACACGAGAGTACTATCGCTACATTGTGTGCGAAGGTCGAGAAACTTACAGTGATAGGTCGAATCTGGAGTAGTTTCCTTAGGAAGCGAATGAAGTCCACGATGAACATAGGCCACCACACAAAGCCAAGGTGCTGAGGGGTTCACACCCATCGGGAACATGGCAGGGAGCTTAAAGTTAAGCTGCCGGAGCAGTAGCCGAAAGTAAACTCCAGGAGATAACAGAGAAGAAGGATATGCCCCATACTGGCAGTCCACGGAGTCAGTGAAAAAGGAGACACAGGATAGGTGGCCGGACATGGCACACAAACGGCACGTGCATCCACTGAGGAGAACATCACGCCAGTATGAGAGCAGTAGTTCGGCAACTTCTGCATTGAGGGTCTCAACCGGGCTAGTGTAAAAGGCTTCAGCGGCCAAACGGATTCCACGATGGTGGATTGTATTAAAATGGCGAAAGACGGACAGACGAGCACATGAATAAACGAAACACATTTTCGAAGGGACAGGGGATAGGTACAAATGGAGGAGAGCGATCTGATCTGCTCCCCAGGAAGTGCCGCTCAGGACAAGTAAGAACACTGAAGGACCAGATACAGTGTGCGGCCAGGTAAGACGGAAGGACCAAGTTTTCTATGAAGCCAGAACCCCCATAGATTTTGTAGTTTCAGTAAAAGGAGGAGCAACAGGCTCATGATGTAAAGAATGTGGAAGAAACCTATTGCGCCGGAATAAATTCATACAAACAGTTTCGTCAGCGGAAAAGCGAAAGACGATTGAGACACCGCTGAAGCCGCCGATCGAGCAGACAAATTCGTGGAGAACTGCAATAGATCGCACAGTCGTCGACGAAAAGGGAGCCGGAGATGCCTGGCGGGAAACAGGTCACAATAGAGTTAATGGCTATAGCAAAGAGGATGACGCTCAGGACGGAGCCTTGAGGCATCCTGTTTTCTTGGATAAAGGCGTCTGATAAGGCCGAACCCACCCACATGTACCTTGACAACTCTTCCTTTTAACAATCCCGGAAGAAAATAGGGCAGGCTGCCTCAGAAGCCCCGTGTATATGAAGTATGGAGGATGAAGTCCTCCATCAGGTATCATAGGCTTTATCCAAATCAAAAAACCCGACCACAGTCTGGTATTTCCGCATAAAACAGTTCATTACGTAGTTGACAAAGTGACGAGATGGTCAACTGCAGAACGCTGTAGTCAAAATCCACATTGTACAGTGGTTAAGTGGATTGCGAAATACACTCCTGGAAATGGAAAAAATACTTGCTCCGGACACTGCGAGAGGGCTGTACAAGCAATGATCACACGCACGGCACAGCGGACACACCAGGAACCGCGGTGTTGGCCGTCGAATGGCGCTAGCTGCGCAGCATTTGTGCACCGCCGCCGTCAGTGTCAGCCAGTTTGCCGTGGCATACGGAGCTCCATCGCAGTCTTTAACACTGGTAGCATGCCGCGACAGCGTGGACGTGAACTGTATGTGCAGTTGACGGACTTTGAGCGAAGGCGTATAGTGGGCTTGCGGGAGGCCGGGTGGACGTACCGCCGAATTGCTCAACACGTGGGGCGTGAGGTCTCCACAGTACATCGATGTTGTCGCCAGTGGTCGGCGGAAGGTGCACGTGCCCGTCGACCTTGGACCGGACCGCAGCGACGCACGGATGCACGCCAAGACCGTAGGATCCTACGCAGTGCCGTAGGGGACCGCACCGCCACTTCCCAGCAAATTAGGGACACTGTTGCTCCTGGGGTATCGGCGAGGACCATTCGCAACCGTCTCCATGAAGCTGGGCTACGGTCCCGCACACCGTTAGGCCGTCTTCCGCTCACGCCCCAACATCGTGCAGCTCGCCTCCAGTGGTGTCGCGACAGGCGTGAATGGAGGGACGAATGGAGACGTGTCGTCTTCAGCGATGAGAGTCGCTTCTGCCTTGGTGCCAATGATGGTCGTATGCGTGTTTAGCGCCGTGCAGGTGAGCGCCACAATCAGGACTGCATACGACCGAGGCACACAGGGCCAACACCCGGCATCATGGTGTGGGGAGCGATCTCCTACACTGGCCGTACACCACTGGTGATCGTCGAGGGGACACTGAATAGTGCACGGTACATCCAAACCGTCATCGAACCCATCGTTCTACCATTCCTAGACCGGCAAGGGAACTTGCTGTTCCAACAGGACAATGCACGTCCGCATGTATCCCGTGCCACCCAACGTGCTCTAGAAGGTGTAAGTCAACTACCCTGGCCAGCAAGATCTCCGGATCTGTCCCCCATTGAGCATGTTTGGGACTGGATGAAGCGTCGTCTCACGCGGTCTGCACGTCCAGCACGAACGCTGGTCCAACTGAGGCGCCAGGTGGAAATGGCATGGCAAGCCGTTCCACAGGACTACATCCAGCATCTCTACGATCGTCTCCATGGGAGAATAGCAGCCTGCATTGCTGCGAAAGGTGGATATACACTGTACTAGTGCCGACATTGTGCATGCTCTGTTGCCTGTGTCTATGTGCCTGTGGTTCTGTCAGTGTGATCATGTGATGTATCTGACCCCAGGAATGTGTCAATAAAGTTTCCCCTTCCTGGGACAATGAATTCACGGTGTTCTTATTTCAATTTCCAGGAGTGTACAAGCCAACATACCAACTGACCATAAATCGCACCAGGCGTAGGTTTTCGTATGACAGTGGCTTCACGCCAATGTCTGGGAAATGTGCCATCTATCCAAATGCGATTGTACGTATGAAGAAGAACGTGCTTGCCCACAAGAGAACGGTGCTGCAACATCTGAATGTTAACATCATACGGCGCTGTGGCAGAAGATCAGGATGAAGTAAGAGCACCATCTAGCTCTCTCATACTAAAGGCGGTATTATAGCATTCACGAATCTGAGAGGAGAAAGGTTCATCTAAGCCGCCTCCGCCCATTTCCGATGGAGGAAGGTGGGGTGATAATGGGTGGAGCTCGGAACCTCCACAAAATAGCGGCCTAAGGTGTTGGAGATAACAATAGGGTCCATTGTGAAATTATCTGTTACAGTCTGGGCGGAAATTGGGAAATGGAACTTGGTCCCAGAGAGCTGATGGAGGTTGCCCTACACGTCGAAAGAGGAAATGAAACTGTTAAAAGAATGAGTAAATGAAATCCACCTATCTTTTTTGCTGTCGCGAAGAATGTGATGACACTGTGCACGCAACTGTTTATAATCAACACAGTTCGCCATATTCGAATGAAGGTTAAAAACGCACAAAGCACGTCTCTGGGCGCGAATCATGTCGTAGCACATCTCATTTCATCAAGGAACCAGAACATAGCGCGGTAAAGTTGACATGCGGCAGTAAGGATAATGTTTATATACTACCTGGTCTTCACAACTAGGGAAATGTCGTTCGTCGAAGGTCACCAGGGAGGAGTAAAGCCTCTAGTCAGCCTTAGAAGAAAGTTACCAATTGGGTTTATCCTTAGGTGGGTTAGGGGTCCGCAGTGGTTAGCACATGGGAAATGGTCACTCGAGTACATGTAAGAGAGAATGAACCACTCGAGATGATGGGCAAAGTGGGCAGTGCAGAACGAGAGATCCAAATGGAAGTAAGTGTGCTTGGAGCCTGAAAGGAACGTGGGTGCTACACTGTTAAGACAGATGAGATCGATTTCTGAGAAGGTCAGCCAAGAAGGACCCTCTCTGACAGGTTATCGAAGAACCTGTGTGCATTAACGTCACCGAGCTGCAAAAAGGGCGAAGGAGTTGGCCAATAAACTGGAGGTCTTCCCTGGTTACACTATATGACAAGAGGGATGTAGATGTTGCAAAGAGAAAAGATGAAGAGAGGAAGGACAATGCGGACTGCAACAGCTTGCAGCTGAGTGTTCAGTTGGATGGTTTGGATAATGTCATCCTGGATGAGCAGCATGGCTCCCCCACGAGATGGAATCCTGTCCTAAGGGAGAAGGTCACAGCAGACTGGGAGGAAATGTGAGAGGTCAAAGTGGTCACAGGGATGCAATTTTGTTTCTTGGAGGCAGAAAAAAAGCGGATGCTGCGATTCCAAAAGCAGCCATAATTCCTCCTCCTTGGATCTAATGCTGCAAAAGTTCCACTGGAGAAGAGTCAAAATGGGGAATGAGAAGGAGGGAACAAATGTAGTCATCCTAGCGGTACTGCGTGCCAGCCTTTGAAGACTCACAGATTCTCAGGGCGCAGACGCTGGCGGATTCTGTCCCATGAGATCTATTCAGGCGCCAACCTGCGGATTCCAGGGCGGAAAAATGGTAGGTGCAGAGCACCAACGAAACAGAGGTCGGCTAGTTGAGGTATTATGTGGCGACTCAGCTGAAGGGATCTCCGAGTCGGGAAGGAGAAGACCATTTGTCTTTTGATTTATTAGAGCCTTTGCGGTTGGCAGATGAAGACTCCGATGTATGTTGGCTGGAAGAACGAGAAAGTCTCTGTGGATGTATTACATTTGTCCTTTCTGGCCTGCCGGTTGTGTAGCAGGTGATTTCTCCACCAGGGGAGCGAAGACTTGATAGCATTATGTGCAGCCGGAGGAGAATGAGACGGGGATGCTACTGTGATAGTGGACGATTTTACAACTGCGCTGCTGAATTGGAGTTAGAAAGTCAGTCTGGTCATGTCCTTTGTTGAGCGAGGCTTAGCAAAAATGGTACTGTAAGTGCTGGATGGCAAAATGCAGGGCTTTCGAATAATCAACAACTTGTGAACGACAGGGTAAGGTACATTCTCCTTCATCTGGGTCGCCTGGACAGTCCACTCATCGAGATACACAAGACATTCTTGGGATGACGCTGATGGTTGGCAATACAACTGATACAGGAGGGAGGAGGTGGCGAGCAATCGCCCTTGTAAGCATCCCTACCTCAAGTAACACATTTGGGTGTGTTCTGACAAGACATGTGAGTGTGGCTGTAATGTCGACACTGGTAGCAATGCTTTGGGTTTGGAATATACAATCGGACCATGACGACTTCCTAGCCTGTCTTAATCTTCGATGGGAGCACCACGCGATCAAACACGAGAAAACGAATATGTGTTGGCACTAACGTTGCATCAACCTTTTTCATTACCCAATGGACTGCAGTGATGCGCTGATCAGAGAGGTAAGTTTGGATTTTTCCCTCGGCCAGACCATCAAGCAGCAGAGTGTAAATAACACCATGCGAAGAATTCAGTGTTCGATGGGCCTCGGCACGAACAGGGTAACCATATAGGAGTAAAGCTGTAAGCAGTTGTTCTTTAAAATCACAATTGGTCTACAAAAGCCATGTCCCATTACGTAAATGAGTGTAGGATATCATGGGACCTGCAGCTGCATCAACACCTTTCGGAATAATAAACAGATGAACCGTAGCAAAAGACTGACCTCATTCAGTGGATTTTCTTTTAAGGTTTGGAGGTGTCGCATTATTTATTCTATTTTCGTGTCTTTCTCTCTTGTAGTAGGTTCGTGATTATTCCCTCTTAAATGTTCTGCAAAAGTTGAGTGGCTTGTCCCATATTTCCATACTCTGATATGTTCTGCTGGCCTGTACTACGTACCTTCCATCACATGTTTCATTGCAGTTGGTGTATTCCTCCTTTCTGGTAGATGGCTTTGAACTGTGTATTCTGAATGCTAGGTTCAAGCCTTGTCTTTTGACAATGTTTGTTATTTTATGTGTGAGTTTGTGCTTTTATGTGATTGTCTACCATCTTGAATCTTCTTCCTTGTTTTCAGGTATTCTTTGTGTTGTTCTGTCATTTGTGGGCTTGTTTGTGAGGGTTTTTGTGGTGCGTTTTCAGCTAGGATGTACTGTGTTTATTGACTGTATTTGTTGTTTAATTATATGATTTGATTACTGTCGTATCCATTGTTTGCTGCTATTTGAGTGATGACATGCTGCTATTTGAGTGATTACATCTTGTTCTTTATTGTGGTTTCCTACGTGGAATGGTACAGGGTTGAATCTATGAAGCTTGTATCTGAGTGCTGACTGTTTTTACGAGTATGGGTGAAGTCTGATGTATGACTGTCAGTAATTTTAGATTTATGGTAAATGTCAATGATATGCAGATTTTTTTTCTAAGAACTTTATTTGGTTGGCACGTTCTTTTTCCATTGTAAATCTTTCTGTATACTGGACAATTTTTGCTGGCGGCTCATCAATTAAACAAAGCATATTCTCCATGTATCTGATCCCATGAGTACCCGGCCTGGCAGTCGTCGTTGAAAAATATCTCTGGGTTAGAATGTATACGATCTATGAAGCATATGTCTCAAGTTTGAAGACGCCACATTGTTAAGTGTTTGTTTGGCAGCCATCGATAGTGAACGGTGTGAATGAACTTGTGAAAATGGAGAAAATTGGTAGTCGTTATGATTCTGCATTGGAAGAGTCTCGTCCTTCGTTGACAACAGTAAAATATTGGGTAGCTGAGTTTAAACGAGGCCGTACGAGCGGCCACGACAAGTATAGCAGTGGTGGACCAAATGAGGTGACGACTCCAGAAGTGCTGAAGAAAATCCACAAAGCGGTACTGGATGACCGTCGACTGAAAGTACCCGAGCTAGCAGACATGGTAGGCATTATTCAGAAAGGTGTTGATGCAGCTGCAGGACCCATGATATCCTGCACTCATTTACGTAATGGGACACGGCTTTTGTAGACCAATTGTGATTTTAAATCTTATGTGTTTATTAATTGTGAGGTATTTCTTACAGTTCTGTCATATTTCATAATTTTCAGACGATAATTTCAACATGTATCCTGCAAGTTTGTAAGTGGGAGCTCTCTTGAAGTTTAGAATGGGTATTACTGGGATATTTGGTTTATGAATTTTTGGATAGCATCGGAGGGTGGATGCAACAGGATTAGTATCATTTCATTATCCTCCTCCTCTCGCCTTGTATGTAGTCAATATTTTAAAGACTCTTTCACTTTAGCGTGAAATCTGTTTGTTGGATCTGATTTAAATTTTTCCATAATATTTTGTGAAACGAATTTTTGTATTTTGTCAGTGTACTGTCGTTTGACCATAAGGACAAGTGTTTGCAGCTTGTTTCTGAGGTTTTTGAGTGTTATGGATTCTGTGGTTTTATTCTTTTTGTCATTTTGTTTCTTCATGTCTGTTATAATTTCATGTATTTTTATCAGTTTTCTTGTATTATGATCTTTTCTATGTATTGATTTACTTTTCTGTTCACATATTTCAATTCTTTTCCTAGTAGCTCCTTTTCTTTGTTGTTTTCGTGTATAGCTGTGAAATCAGTTGTTTGCGTTATACTGACGCATAGTTTCATGCTGTTATAAATTAATAACATTTTCTGGAGCTTCCAGCTTTGTCACGTTAACGTAGTCCATTCATGATCTAGTGAATTGCTAGTATTCAAAAGGCTGCATGTACTATAATGAACTCTAAATCGTGTTTGTTCCAATTTCAATTACTTCAATAACCAAATCACTATTTTTTTGCAAGTTCAAATGGTTCAAATGGCTCTGAGCACTATGGGACTTAACATCTATGGTCATCAGTCCCCTAGAACTTAGAACTACTTAAACCTAACTAACCTAAGGACATCACACAACACCCAGTCATCACGTTTTTGCAAGTACTATGAAATGTTAGGTACTAGCATTTTTTTCCTCACGCTACATTTCTTTTATGCTGTCTCACTATACGAAGCAATAACTACATGACAGATTAATAACCACGGTCATTTACCTGAAGTGAATCAGAATATTCACATACTAGCTGAGAATCTTTTGGTGAAACGATTTTGTAGTTTGGATGGAGACTTCAATTTAGAACAATTTCGTGGAAAGAAAGGTTCACAAATCAAAATACGTACAACATTAGATGACAAACACTTTCTCTTGCAAGATACTTGCGCGCTGATTCTTATTATCTCATGAGCTCAACATCGCAGCAATTGTTCTCTTGGGCATGTTAGCGCATTTATTATAGTCTAGGCTATTCGTAAAACATAGCTTGGTTAAATGAATACAGGTTTTAATGGTATGAGCTAATAGGGTTTCTCGTGTGGCACAACACCAGTGGTGCCATGGGCTCAACTTGCAGCTAAGACACTGTGATGGTGTATTGGCAGTATGGGTGTATTTTCATAGTATAATTTTACTTAAGCGAATTTTGTGATTGTTTCATTGAATGTAAACTGCTATGACCAGATGTTACGTGGCGCGTTTTTACCTTCCTGATTTCGTGTACCCTATCAACAATGGCATTTCCTCAGGTGATAAATGTAAACCGTGGTTAAGATTGTATTTATGAACAACTGAACAACTGAAATGAATCATATCGCCACCTACATATTTAGACAATAATCTAACTGAATGCCTATCGAAAAGATAGCCCAATGAATTATGTCCAATTACTTTAAAGAACTAAACAGTAAATACACGGTACGACGTGTGAACACTAAGACTATTTGCATTTCTCTATATAACTTGTAAAGAGGTACTGAATCACATTGCAGTGATAAGAAATTTATGGCACAACTTGGCGAAAAGAAGGGCTCAGCTGACGGGACGCAAAAATTAAAACTGTAGAGGCTTTCCAGTTAGCGAATTCAAAAGGATGTAGGTACAGGAGTTACTTAGAGATGAAGACTAGTGCGGGGAGTTGTATCAAACCCGTCTTCAGGCTGAAGACAGCAACAACTAAAACAAGAATGAAATCAAGATTAAGGTTTGACATCTCATGGACTACGACATCATTAGAAATAGAGTATAAGCTCTAATTAGCCAGGGATGAGGAAGTGAGTAAGCCATGTGCACTTTGGAAGAATCAACTTGGCACTCGTCGTAATCGATTCTGGGAAACCACTGACAACCTAAATCTGTTCAAATATACAGCAACGCAGACGGGCGACATCTACGACAACCGCTGATATGTCGGTGGTGAACACCCTATCATCACCTGTCAAAATATCGGCAGTTAAGACGTCACCCTGCTGCATTCTCATCAGTTGTTTGAACATTTTGAACACCAGGAGGAATTATTAGCACACACGCCATCCTCATCCTGTCTTCGTCATTTATAAATATTATAAATGATATTCCCGGCTGTTATTTGTGTGTTCAGTCTTGTTTCAGAGCTATTGATACCGTTTTCACTAACAGATGGCGCAAAGAGGGTTTGTGTATATAATATATGAGTGCCTAGAAATGATGAGCAGGTAGTATTGTTACTTATCCGTTCCATATCTAACTGGCGCCTGGAGCGACATCTCATGACAATGATAACTATTACGTAATCAGCTACAAAGCAGGCAGTATCTGGCAGCAAATCAACGTCACAGAGCAGCAGAGCTCGATTAGAATCCATGTTGGGCATCTTGGTCAAGCGGTAAAGCATGCTTCTGATAACCGAAAGGTTGCGGGATCATATCCTTCTCAATTATTTGGAGATGTGCCAGAAACAACACGTCGTTCGGATTCCATGCTAACCTGTAGGTCCTCTTTCTCTAGTTACGTAGTTGGGATAGGTTAGGGCACGCAAATCACAAATGTATCATCCCACTGAAAAACATCCACCATGAAACTGACCACACGAAATTATTATTGTCAGAATCTATACAGCTACTAGGCGTTCTAACAAGGGAACCTCCCCATCGCACCCCCCTCAGATTTAGTTATAAGTTGGCACAGTGGATAGGCCTTGAAAAACTGAACACAGATCACTCGAGAAAACAGGAAGAAGTTGTGTGGAACTATGAAAAAAATAAGCAAAATATACAAACTGAGTAGTCCAAGTGCAAGATATGCAAAATCAAGGTTTTTCGGAGCTCAGCACCGCCGTGGTCCCGTGGTTAGCGTGAGCAGCTGCGGAACGAGAGGTCTGTGGTTCAAGTCTTCCCTCGAGTGAAAATTTTATTTTCGCAAAGTTATGATCTGTCTGTTCATTGACGTCTCTGTTCACTGTAACAAGTTTAGTGTCTGTGTTTTGCGACCGCACCGCAAAACCGTGCGATTAGTAGACGAGAGGACGTGCCTCTCCAATGGGAATCGAAAACATTTGATCGCAAGGTCATAGGTCAACCGATTCCTCCACAGGAAAACACGTCTGATATATTCTATACGACACTGGTGACGGCATGTGCGTCACATGACAGGAATATGTTGACGACCCACCTAACTTGTACACTTGGCGAATGGGTTTTACCTTGCCCGATTTAGGTTTTCTTGTGCATGTGATAATCACTCCCAAAAAAGTGATGAAAACATAAGAGTGTGTCACAAACTGCAACAAATGAATTCAACAGTTTCACAGTCGCACAGTTTTCCCTGTGCTCTGTCAAAACATATGTTTTAACGGTTTTCAAATTTTTGCTTGTGTAGACAGTCAAATCCTGCATATGTCCAAGCAAATCTGAACATGTCCTGGAATTTTGGAGAGCGAAGTTGGTTATGTGTGAGTGCCTGAACTTCGATAATTGTCTGAAAATAAAAAATTAAAATTTTCACCCGAGGGACCACGGCGCTCCTGGGCTCAGAGATGTCCTTGATGTTGCATATGTTGCGCATGGACTACTCAGTTTGTATATTCAGCTTATTTTTTTCATAGTTCCACACAACTTCTTCCTGTTTTCTCGATTGATCTGTGTTCAATTTTTCAAGGCCTATCCACTGTGCCAACTTATAACTAAATCTGAGGGGGGTGCGATGGGAAGGTTCCCTTGTAAGAGGAATGGTCAATATTCAGGGATAGACAGGAATGATAACTGGAAGCCAAAGGTCTAGTACACATGGGCTCTACCAACGCATACTGTAAGAGCTATGAGTGAAACATCTTGGCTACTGTGAAACATGTCTCTTCTACTGCACCCTCTTTGTTTTCCATATTTTTCAAGGTGATAGTATGGACTAAAGCAAGAAGAAAAGTCCAGTAAACATGACCTCTAAAGCGCGTATCTTTGGAGCTATGAGCCCTTTTTCAACTACACTACATCTCTTCTATCGAAGAAGTGATCATAGCTCTTAAGCTTTACACCCCACATTTACTAGCTAGCATCTTTTCTTCAAATGAGCACTCCTGTCTTATCCCTAGATATTGGACATTCCTCCTGCGACATCCTGTGTATGTATACTTCTTCTTCTTCTTCTTCTTCTTCTTCACATATTATCGATTAAAGTCCCTTAGTGAAGGCTACTTTCAGAACTATTGTAGCCATATTCATATGATTTTCACTAATAAGCAGACTGATCCGCGAGAAAGGTTTGTGTATAATGTACAGGGCTATTACAAATGATTGAAGCGATTTCATAAATTCACTGTAGCTCCATTCATTGACATATGGTCACGACACACTACAGATACGTAGAAAAACTCAAAGTTTTGTTCGGCTGAAGCCGCACTTCAGGTTTCTTCCGCCAGAGCGCTCCAGAGCGCAGTGAGACAAAATGGCGACAGGAGTCGAGAAAGCGTATGTCGTGCTTGAAATGCACTCACATCAGTCAGTCATAACAGTGCAACGACACTTCAGGAAGAAGTTCAACAAAGATCCACCAACTGATAACTCCATTCGGCGATGGAATGCGCAGTTTAAAGCTTCTGGATGCCTCTGTAAGGGGAAATCAACGGGTCGGCCTGCAGTGAGCGAAGAAACGGCTGAACGCGTGCGGGCAAGTTTCACGCGTAGCCCGCGGAAAATTGGCTCATGCCACAACTGGAGACCGACAGCGCCGACTTCATCTTTCAACAGGATGGTGCTCCACCGCACTTCCATCATGATGTTCGGCATTTCTTAAACAGGAGATTGGAAAACCGATGGATCGGTCGTGGTGGAGATCATGATCAGCAATTCATGTCATGGCCTCCACGCTCTCCCGACTTAACCCCATGCGATTTCTTTCTGTTCGGTTATGTGAAAGATTCAGTGTTTAAACCTCCTCTACCAAGGAACGTGCCAGAACTGCGAGCTCGCATCAACGATGCTTTCGAACTCATTGATGGGGACATGCTGCGCCGAGTGTGGGAGGAACTTGATTATCGGCTTGATGTCTGCCGAATCACTAAAGGAGCACATATAGAACATTTGTGAATGCCTAAAAAAACTTTTTGAGTTTTTGTATGTGTATGCAAAGCATTGTGAAAATATCTCAAATAATAAAGTTATTGTAGAGCTGTGAAATCGCTTCAATCATTTGTAATAACCCTTTATTACCGTTATGTCACACACGTCGTCCATCTGTAGACTGAGTCCGCGCGGAATACCGTGGCAGGTAGGTGGCCAGACAGCACGGCTTGTGTGGGGAGAGTGGTGATGGTGGGGGCTGAAGGCGGGCGCAGTAGGTGAAATGCCGAGTTCTGCAGGGGAAGTGCCATCCTACACTCACATATTTGCAAATATTTTTTGTTGACATTAGAAAAGACCCCTCCACACACACACTTACAGTGACCGTTTAAAAAGATCTGCCACCTCTGCTTTGCTTAGTATCTAAAAATAATTTTTAAATTCTTTTCTAAATACCGTAACACAGCTTAAGGCATATTATGGCGACAAGGTACCACAGACATTGTTGGAACCAAAGTTATAACAGCCCACCTCAGCTCCAATTCTGTCACGAGGGATTGTTTCACCAAGGCTGACAGTGGCTGTCACTTCCGTTAAATGTTTCGCCATTGTCTGGGCTATATCGCCTACACTGGTTTGGAGACTTGCCTCGCTTATTACGCATTTAAGTATGCACTTCTCACCTCTCAAACAAATTCTGATGTTATCTCACACTAAAGTGGACTTCGTACAACAACTGACAACATTAGACAATACACGCCTCTCTCTCTTCTTATTCTTCTTTATAACTTTGCAGTATCTACTCATCGCCGTCTGAAAGATACTGAGATTCGGTGCAATTGGTCGGTGTATGATATGTAGCAAAAATTACACTTAACAGCTGATTGCAGCAGGGCACTCTTGAAAGGAAAGAGCATCTTTTTGGGAATCCTGAATCCTCTGGAATAGTCCTATACGGAGTTTCGTGGATCGTGTTTTTAATGTGGTCGACCCAGTCCTGGACGCAGCCTCAGTGTTCAAAAATAGCCAGTTGGCTGTACAATTAGAGTAGGCGCTTAGGTTCCATTTCAGCGGTCGGTTTCCGCGTGCTCCCTTACCTATAGGATGAATCCAGATCAGAAGTGGATACTGGAATACAAATCTTCGATTATCTCTCACTGAGCAATGTCTGGGAGCGCAAGCGAGCACACAGAGATATCAGTGACGAAGAATGTGCCTGCTGCAGTGCTGCAGAATGAACCATGCCTCCCTCTTTGGTCCATAGTACGTTACATGTTTGGACAAAGGAATGATGGGCAGACTGGGAAGAGGAGATGGGCTATAAGTTCCTTAAGAACCTTTTCATGTGACACTTCGTTATGACGCAGAAGTAAGAAAAAATTGGCTCTTGTATTACAAGTGCAATTATAGTAAAAAGCAGTACAGCGGTATTCCCCTTGCCAAGTACGCCAACTCAATATTAATTTTCTCACTGGTATGGTATTTCCCCTGGAAGCAACAGCTTTTTAGAACTGGGTCTCAGCCTCTCTATAATAGGTCTCGCAAAACACAAGCAAAGAGGCCTCCCCCGTAGCACGAGTCTTTCTTACGTTACACGAGCCCTGAAAGTATTCGCGTTCCGCTGAGATTTGGGAATCACAGCTGATGAAGGCTTTGTTACGAGGCTAGAACATTCTCTCCATCCTCCTTCACACTGCATATATTCTAAGGCTGAGTCTTTATCAGACTCTTCAGCCAACATTAAAAGTATTACAGTCTGATGGATTTATGTCACTTTTCTAGTTTATACTTCCTTCTACCTTTTCCCTGACGAGCTGTCGTTTAATTGTGGCAGATGGAGAACTAAACACAGTAGTTTCAGATTTGCATGTGATTACTTGGCTTTGTATTTTTATTCTGTGTGATGGTCTGAGAATGGCTACAATGTTACTGACAGACACTATTGGAAAGGGTCGTTTGACATTTGCATGTTTATGAACATGTAATATTTGATACAACTGTTGTCTCTGATCCTGCAATATGACTATCCACAGAGAAACTAAATCTACACAGACGAAGGGGGTAGTAAGGAACAGTGGTTACGTAAATGACAAATCTTTTACCCTCTGCCCGTCGTACGCAACTAATGAGTATTTCTTCGATCTGCTTTCTTCTTTACAAACTGGTCAGTACCTGTTCTAATGTGTGTATCTCTGAACAGTTGCCTTTTAAAGAGGAACCACGCAAATCCCAATTATTGTCACTTGAAGCACTGCAGACGATTTGGTATATACTGCATATCCTATAAACAGAGAGGTAGACCAAGCAGCCGTTCACAAGACAAGGAATTTCACGATTGGCTTGATTCAGGTTCTTCAAATTTTCCTAGTGACATGACAAATAAATTCATCTTGTACAAACCCGACTTTTTTGGGAAACTCTGCGCCCCAAATTACAAATACCAGAAGTTGTGCGTGCAACTACTGAAACGTCTCTACCTCTTTGTCGACGGGACGTTAAACCATAATCTTCCTTTCTTCTTTTTAGTATTTCTTCGTAGATTAATGTCTAGATTACAATCAATAACAAGATGTTAAGTATGTAACATGATGTACCTCGCCAAATTTCAGCTTACTTCAAACGGCACTGAAAATTTTATAGTAGTGCTACATTTATTTTTATAACAGTTTCTACAACACAACGTGCATTTCTTCAACGCCTGGAACTGCTCAAGTTAACTTTTGGCAACTAGGCACATGATTCCAAGTGACTTCGGCCATTTGGCCCATGCATCCCCGAACTTCAGAAAATACTCTTACCTGTACAATTTAAACAGCCTTTCAAATCACCTCGGACTAGTTAATGATATGAATATGACAGAGCAATCTTTTTCACACGTGCTGGAGCTCCGCCTTAATTAAGGAATCAACACAATTTTAAAATAGTTCCGTAGATTGAGGCTGTGCTGTCATTGATCCGTACACCACATCACACTAGTGACTTTTCCTTGAGAAGCGAGGACCACAGTGTACAACACTCTTAGGATTAAGTTACCTGACACAATCAGCTCCCTCTCCCCAGCCCAGTCCCCCTAATGTACAATGGCATTAGACAGGTTCCTGTCAGCGCTCTTCCCTGGCTGGTGGATGTGCTTTACTCCTTAGGCAAGCTAAACGATAAGCAGATCAGTCGCTGCATATGTATTAACCTATTCTTATCTACTGGAGCAGATAATGGAGTAACTTGTTTGTGACACGTCCGACCTTGTTGAGATGGAGGTAGTGGAATACTAGAATGAAATTTTCACTCTGCAGCGGAGTGTGCGCTGATATGAAACTTCCTGGTAGATTAAAACTGTTTGCCGGACCGAGACTCGAACTCGGTACTCTTTTGCGAAGAAGGGCCTAACATAAGCATTGCGAGGGATTTGGAGTTTCGCCCAGTAATTGTTTTAGGCTAGCTAACCCCCCGCCCTTCTCGCCGTGAGCTGAGCCATGGATTTAATCTACGCATTAACAGCGATAGGAAATCAGTTCACGGCGTGATGTAATTCTGATTACTGGATAGAATTACTGTAATTTCGTGGTATATAGAAGACAATATAAGAGACGGCAGCACTTCATCAACATCTCTAACGCTTTTTTTTCGACGCCAGCAGTAAAAACTTAACACCTGCAGCAGGGTGGAGGAAATGTGAAAACATTCCAATCAGTAACAATAAACAGAAAATGCGGTGAAAATGGGTCAGAGACCCATGACTGGAAGAGCGTAATTTGGGCCGTGAGTAATCCACCAACATAGTTGCAACAACGGGTTGGTTTACGTATGGCGGACGCCCAAACAATCTTTTACGTCTGACTGTCTACTACTACTTTGTGTTAAACACAGAGGCAGCTCTGTGTTGGCGCTTTGCCGGAGGTGGAAGTTGCGGTGAGTGCCAGAAAAATCCTACGACCAAATGAGGTTCGAGTTTCACATCTTTAGATGACTAACTGACGTTTTGTGTACTACGTTAAGTAGCCAGAGACGCAAATAAAACATTCCGATTGTATATCCTAAACCAATCCACAGGGAACCCTGAGTGTCAAACTGCACCTTTCTAACTCACTTGTCCAGTTTCTTATACGGTCTAGATAACATCTGAATCGAATAATTACCGCTTGTGATAAAGGGGTCATGACTGGTCATTTAGTGGGTATTTCACAAAATAAGGTGAACCGTGCGCGAAGTACACCTTATGTTAACTTTCTCACTGTTTTTAATTCAAAGTAAGGAATACATCTTATTTAATGTAAAATCAAAATGCATCGATATTTTATTTGTAATAGTTAAAAGATTTAAAAGTGTTAGTATTAAACTGATTCGTAAAGCTGCAATGAGAACATGCAACAGACTACGGCGCAGCACCACCACCAATAGAAACTGTGTAATGAGACAGTCATTAATTCCGTTTTCCTAAGTTTCGCGCTATGAGTGACAAACAAAAAAATCACTACTGATTCCAACGTAGACATTCTATTTTGATCTGCCTGCTCTAACAGAAGCATCGACGTTGCCAGGTAAAATTGTATATACTACACCTCGAACACCTCACAACTTACGAAAATAAGGCATATACTGATTTGTAAATGTAAGGCGCAATTTCAAACAAAAAAAATCGAGTCAAGGTCCGTCTAAATGACCTCAATATTAGACTTTTTCGCCACCAGACTTCGGGAAAATCGTAGCAAGTGACTTAACAGATTTTTGAGAGTGAACTGTCACTTTAAAAATGCGTAGCTCAGTGTATGAGTGGGAAAGGGCCTGATTGTGGATTCAAATGTGATTCGACCCCTCGTTAGTACTATGATTTTATCTGTGATCTTTCAATTCTATCACCTCTGGCAATTTTCAACAATGTGAAAAATGCCGAGGTGTAGCGTTGATAGGAGAAAACAAGACACCTCAAACGCCATGCGTAGTAACGCACTAAAACAATGTAAAGTAGAAACTCAGAAGGAGAATGGACCAATAAAATTTTCAGAAACATCTAAAAATTACCACGACGGCTTATGAAGACAGTAGTACTGCTTACAACCAGCTACCGTCGCGGAACGGTGTTGGGGGGAGGGGAGGGGGGAAGATACGACGTCAGAGACAAAGTCATTTGACGCAAGATCATAGAGCACAAACTCGAAATGGGGAAAGATGAGGATGAAACTCGGCCGTGTCCTCTTCAAAGCAAAAGTCACAACATTGCCTGAAGCTATTTAGGGGACGAACGGAAAACCTAAATCTAAATCAACATGGCTGGTGGGCGATTTGAACCGCCGCTGTCCAGAAAACAGTTCCACCAACATCGCTCAGTCCAGTGCGTCAAGAGCGCATAATGGCGGGCAACAAAAACGCTATCCAACATTTGGCGAAGCGAGTAGCATGTTAGGAGTTCGGACGTAAAATGAAGTTAGATTCTAGTCCAAATTAAGAGTTTACCCTCACAATTGCTCCAGTGTCTGCAGAATTTCGTTCAGACGACGGCGCTGAAAAATACTTCACGTTGATGCTCCGGGATACTTGTTTGGCTCCAATGACTGTGTGTGTGTGTGTGTGTGTGTGTGTGTGTGTGTGTGTGTGTGTGTGTGTGTGAGAGAGAGAGAGAGAGAGAGAATATATGTTTTAAAAAATATCTGAATCTTGTCAACAATAAAATCGCTGCATTCTTTCGAGTTGGATTAAAGAGGACTCCCGTGTGTTCCTGCTACAAGATGCTGTGCGGTAGGGAGAAGATCTCAATATAGTGTCGAAGCGACGGATTTACGTATCCTCCCGTAGCCAAACCGCCGTCTCCCAAGCTAGTTACACTGAAAACTTGATTTCCTTGCGGCTACCACAATGCAGATTAGAATATAGCGAGAGCCCGGCTGTGGAATCATCAGTCAAATTATCAACATTCCTGCAAACGTCGACAACTGCAGACACGCCCTCTGAATGAACAGTACGGCATTAATGGAAAAAGGTTATCACACAGAAAGAAGACAAAGGGATACTGACGGGAAAAAATCACAACAACAAAAAATAATTAATACAGAGAAATGAAATTTGGGGAATACAATTGTCTAGGAACTATATTTAAGTGATTAATATTGCAAGATCGCGGGTTAATGTAGTGCAAATGTGAAATGCTGGTACATTAACAACCAGTGTAGTCGCCAAAATGTTGAATGCAAGCATGCAAACGTGCATGCATAGTGTTGTATAGGTGCCGCACGTCAGTTTGTGGGATGGAGTTCCATGTCGGTTGCACTTGGTTGGTCAGTACAGGTATGGTTAATGCTGGCTGTGAATGGCACTAGAATTGTTATCAGATGAGTCCGATATGAACTCGATTGGAGACAGATCTGGTGATCGAGCAGGCCAAGACAACACGTCTATACAGTGTAGAACATGCTACAACAGCAGCATGTTGGGTTACAACAGCAGCATGTTGGCAAGCGTTATTCTGTTGGAAAACACCCCCTGAATGCTGTCCATGAATGGCAGCATGACAAGTCGCATCTGTTCCAGCGTAAAGTCAAGCGCCGGCACGGCAGTCGGAAACGATAGATCGGAGAGGGCTGTGAAGAAGACGTCAGCCAATAGCACGCTGACCGACCCCTCTCTAGGACAACGCGACAGCAGCGGCCTCTAGGCGAAGAGAACGTAAGCTTCAAGACCAGTGACCTACAGAAGCATCCGCTGTATTACCTCACTTGTATGGGGATCGTTATACTGAAGGACTTTGATTATATTGCATGTCGCCCTTTGCTTGCGACCCATCTACGTGTTTCTCGAAGTATTGTCATCAATTCATTTCGTAATAAAACTCCTTAATGCGATTCGCTAGAATTGTTGTCAGCGTTCGGAGAAGCAGGTTTGCTAGACACAACAGAATCACCAGATTGACCTATTGATTCGCAGTCACGGTACGTGGGATAACCACGAGAATGCTCCTGCTGTCATACGATATTGCATCCCAGACCATAACTCCAGGTGTAGGTCCACTGTGTCTAATACGCAGACATATTAGTTGTAGGCCCTCAGTTTGCCTTCTCCTAACCAACACACAGTGTTCACTGGCACCAAGGTAGAACCAGCTTTCATCAGAAAACACAACGGACCTCCACCCTGCCCTCCAATGAGCTCTAGGTGAAGACCACTGAAGTCCCAAATGGCGGTGATTTGGGTTCGGTGGAATGCACGCTATAGGGCGTCTGGCTCGGGGCTATCCTCGAAGTAATCTACTTCTAACAGTTCGTTGTGTTTCTGTGATGCCAACTGCTGTTCAAATTGCCGCTGCAGATGCAGTACGATGCGGCAGACCCACACGCCGAACACAGTGGTCTTTCCTCTCGGTAGCGTCACGTATCAAGAGCCCGATCTTCTAGCGGCCGCACATTTTCGAGACCACTGCTCCCGGCAGTCATGTACAGCGGTTCCTAGTAAGTCTCTCTGCAATATCTCAGAAGGAACATACAGCTCCTTGTAGCTCTATTACACGACCTCGTTCGAATTAAGTGAGGTGTTGAAAATTGTCTTCGTTGCGTTAAAGGCATTCTTGACTAACATCAACTCACCACGTCCAATATCAAAGGTAACAGCATGTATTTAAAGCAAATCTGATCTGGATCCAAAGAGTGGCGCTAGCGCCACTCTCATGCCACTGGCGCGAAATTTGAACAGATATCTTTCACATGTAGAAATGCGCCTACCATGTCTCAAAACTCCGTGGTGGTTTTTTTTCCGTCAGTGAATGAAGACGCTAGCCGAAGAAAAAAAGACTGGTAACTTTGGCATCTATAAATTTCGATGGTGTTCACATGATATCCTCTTTATGAGAATAGACTATGATACGGAACACAGAGTTAGACTGACAGTTGTCAGAAATGTTGAAATAAACTGGAAATCTTGCATTTCGTAAATAATTTGATCGACAGCACTACTGAACTCACATCCACCTCTAGCACAAGCCTTTAATATACTCTGATTTCAAACATAGGACCTACGTGGAAGAAAATAACATTCTACGTGCAAATCAGCATAGTTTCCGAAAAACATCAATCACTTGAATCCCACCTCACACATAATAAGATCGATGCTGTGGACACGGCACCAGATTTTCAGTAAGACATCGCCGCATTCGAAAGGAATTACGAAGCAGCACGTTCTCCTGCCTGAGGAGTCAGTTAACAGACACTGAAGTAATATTTGGTACGCCCCGTAAAAGGACTGATGCTGATTTCACACATTAATGATTATTTCTAAGATATGGAAAACTTCAATTTGTCTACAAAAGAGGCTGCATACCAACTGCCTTACCGGCCTAGTCTTTGTTGCTGCTACAGTGTATAGGGCACATGTCAAGTCGAGTTAGAGCCTTCAATGTACAAACGAAGACGGTGGGAACGGTCGGAAATTGGACTGACGAGAGAACGTAAGAAGAAAGTTGGAAAATCTTAACTGTAAGAAACCAAAAAAGGACATTATCTGATAAAGTGTATCCCGGCATCACTATACAATGCGGAACTGCCCACTAAATGTCCCGAACGGTGGACCCACCAGTATAAAAGGAGGTGGGGAGTATTGTGTTGTCAAGCAGAAACGGAAGTATGGATCAGTGGCTTCGATCGTGGGCTAGTCATTGGATGCCATCTAACTAACAAATTCCTCAGGGACGTTCAACCTACAAAGACCAGGCAGACCTCATGTACTGACGGAGAGGGATCATTGAGCACTGCGGAGGATGGTTGTAAAAAATCGCAGTCAGCGAAAGGAATCACTCTTGAGTTCCAAAGTGCTACTAGCTGTCTACCTAGCACACTGACTTTGAATAGGGATGGCATACAATGGTCGAGCAACTACTCATATGCTACACATTTCTGTAGTCTATAAGCGACGCTTGAAGTGGTGTGAAGGGCGACCCACTCGACAGTGGATGACTGGAAACGAGTGATTTGGAGAGATGAATCGCGCTATACCCTGTGGCAGTCAGATGGAACAGTTGCTTAGGCGAATTCCTGGAACACGTTACCTGCCATCATGTATAGAGCCAACAACGACGTACGGAGGAGATGGTGTTATGGCACGGAGGTGCTTTTCGTTGTTAGTGTGTGGTCGTCTTACTGTGCTTTAAAAAAAAAAAAAAAAACTCCAAATGAGGAAGGATTGAACACATTTTACAGCATTGTGTTCTGTGTGTAGTAACAGAGAATTTCAGAGATGATTGATTCTATCAGCATGGTTATACATCTTGCGATCAAGTGAGGCGATGGTTTGTGGACAAAACCATTCCTGAAAAGAATCGGCCTGCCCAGAGAACCGACATTATGTCAACAGTACACCGATGAGTTACGACATTGATTTCGCTCTGGACACCAACGTCCGACGTCACTACGTTCTCTGGTTTCCTATCTTGAGGAAGAATGGGCTTCCATTCCTCCACAGATACCCATACATTCCCAGCATAGTTCAAGCCGTCAAAGAAGAAGGCAGGGACCACCCATCCCATAATAATGTCTACTAATATGGTGTTCGGATATTATTAATCAAAGAGTGTGTATTTTGCGATAATATGCTTAGGGAACTTCGAGAAACTTCTTTCGGCGACGAACGTTCTTCAGTCATCGAGGTTCTAAACCTAAATGTTGTAGAGATAATGTGGATACATTTATATAGTTAGCCAGCCCGAGGCATTCGGTCATTCTTCTGAAACTTCATCCGTGAGTGAAACAAAAAGTAATAAGTGTGGTGGAAAAAAAAACTACCATCTGGCATGCATTTCAGGGAGATTCGCAGGGTGTAGCCGTAGGTGTAAGATAACGGTAACGTCCATGACGACTTCTACCATGTCATTTCCAATTAGCTCCGTACTTGTCGGAAAACGAGAACAACTTTTTTTCTGATTAACAACAAGACTACAAGATCACGCGCATATGATTTACCGGAGCAGACCTGTACTACGTTGATAGTGGTAGGATATGGGTCCAATTCTTCCCAAATCTGAGTCCAGAACTTCGGTGTTGAGAGCTTGCTAAGAACTAGCTAGAAGTCCAGAATAAGATCTAAGGACCTTTTTGGATGTGAGTACCTCCTGGCCAATTAGACTGACTTTTAACAATTGTCTTCACATGGCGAGTTGTTAGTTGTTCTTACTGTAATTTTGTTTTGTAAATCACAACAGCTGGACCTCAATCAGCTGTATGGGACAACACTCGACGGGTGGTTTTGAAACTTGATTGTTGCAACGCCACTTCAGCGATTCCCAGATCGAAAAGGTGGTAGAGACAGTTGGAAACTGGTAACGACAATTAAGCACTGAACTAAACCTTTGGATGAGTCATGAGTGTTTATCAAACGATATGACATTAAAGCTTCATATCGATCACGAATTCACAATAAAGATGCAAATAGTAAGAAAAGCAGATGCCAGGCTGAGATTTATTGGGAAAAATCTTACGGTAATAAAGCTTATTCCCGAACATAAGTGGCTTACAAAACACTCGTTCGACCTTTTTTGAGTACTGTTCATCAGTCTGGGATCCTTATCAAGTAGTATGAATAGAAGATACAGAAAATATCCAACGAAGAGCACCGCAGTTTTCGTCACGGGATCTTTTACCAGCGCGAGTGCGTTACGGAGATGCTCAACAAACTCCAGCGGCAGACGCTACAAGAGAGGTATGCGTAACGGAGATGTTTACTGCTGAAATTTCGAGTGGTCCGTTCCAAAATGAATCTACAACATATTACTTCTACTAAAACGTCTCACAAAATCATCAAGCTGAGAAATTAGTGCCTAGACGTAGAGAGCCTTACCAACATTCATTCTTCCCGTGAGCCATTCGCAAATGAAACAGGGGTTTTTGTATGAGACTCCAATGTCGGCTTTAGGTTTCGCAGAAAAATAAGCATTTTAACGACGGAAAAAAAAGAAAACGCGTACACGCAACGCGATGAATACCAGAAATTATCGTTTGTCAGTGAAATCATTGTTCACATGGTACCTGTACAGCAATTCGAAGAAGTAATGTTAGAGGTTATCTTCTATTTAATCGGGTAACCAACTCATTCACTATTACTGCTGTCGTTATACTTATTATAAGTTCACGCTGAAACGACGGAAAGGTTAACTCGTTCAATACGTGCCCTCGTCCTCAAAAAGTTGCACATCGAACTCTCAGGAGCAGCTGAATCAGGGACACGTTACCATCGGCACCCGTGTTCGCCCTGGTGACACCGACGACGTTTCTCGTCACAGACACCTCCAGACACCGATCCACGACCGCTGAATCGCTGCCGCAGCGCACGGACTTTGTTCGGAGTTGGGTCTAGCGCGCACTTCATGGCGTCTCATTTGGGCACAAACAGATTACCAGCTAACCTGGAAAGGCACCCGAGCACTCATTTCCGTGCAGTATTCCTCAAACGATTCTGACACGTTTGTGCATGACATGATATTTCGCCTTGCCTGGTGGGTGCTATAAGCAGTACTTCGATTCCAGGTGACAGTCATGCTTCGAGCGTGCGACGGCATGTTACTGCACCCTTGCTGCTAATCTCTGTGCCCTGCAATGGCAGGAACAACGGGAACGGAACGAGTAGTGCCTGTTCCTGGAGATGGATCAGAATGATGGCAGCTCAACAGTTGGTGTCCAGAACGGAAATGGCATGTGTTTCACTTTACTGTAACTGGTCTATCCGCTGTCGCAATCTTCGATTGCTGATAACTACCTCAATCGTCAATACGTTGTTGCCCATGGCAGTTGTTTTTGGCGGTGGCGACTTTTTTTCTGAATCCATGAGCTGACGGCACACTCTTGATACGGTGATATGTGAAAAGTCTATAGTTGGAATCACAAACGATGGCGTCGAGTTTATGTTCGTTCTGCGCACCTACGTCACGCATTCTCCGACAGCATTTTGAACGCTCTGCTGTAAATATCGTACCCAATGCGAACATTAAGCTTGATCGTAGCGAGTTATTTAGTGAATTTTTATTCCATTTGTTGCAAATTGTCATGGCTGATGATGCCGGTAAGTGAAAAATTCTACACAAGCAAGTGAGAATCTTAATTTGCAGGATACACGCTTACATGAAGCGCAAAGTACGTGTGTGCTCTAGCTAAACTGTCGCTTGGAACCGTCAACAATATAAGCCGGTAAGGTGCCTCGACCAAAGCGAACCGCCATCATTCCGTTCGTGAATACTGGACTATAAGCCGAAAGGAATATTGGAGTATAGTCTGAAGATAACTCCAAAAATTAAGTTCTCCGTATGCTACTCAATTTACACACATTTATTCTCCGGAATCCACAGGAAAATATGAAACGGTGGCAGCACAATTGTGGCTAAGACTTCCTCGAATACAGACTCTAAATTACTTAGGGAGGGTCTATGAGAACGAGGTCGCTTTTCTTACAAAAATTCCACATTTAGGACCTTAAGAATTTTATTACACTTGCCACTTTCGGCGAAAGAGTAGCATGTTCAAGAAAATAGCGTCACAGATTCCCCAGATCTAGCACACAGCAGGTCTCGCCCCATCCTCGACCACTCTGCCCTTCTTCCAGAAGTACATTAAAATCTTCTAACTGAGAATAAAAACCACATTCACGACGAACCTGTTCAACTATCCGTGAATCGTCCGCCAATTATTAGAGGCAATGAGTCCACAAGTACAGACTTAGCAAGGACATCCTAAAGAAGGGGCATTCCACCAAAATATGAGCTACTGTCTGACGCCCCAAAACCACAATGTGGGGGTGCTTGTTACACAAAAGAAAGCTATGGGTTAACCTGGTATGACCAATGCAGAGATGACAAAGGACTGTGGATTCCTTCCAGGAGAAGCGGACAGAAGACCAACATGCTGCAGTGGTCTCCTTGATTGTATGACGTTTACAAGATGGACAGTAGCCCAGTAGCCGTCATTCCCCTTCCGAGCGAGCACAGGTCTTCCGTGCAGCCACAACTCCGCACCTGGGGTTGGCAAAGTGAACTTGGTACAAGCAAATGCTCCACTAACCAAACGGTCTGCCAGTTCATTTCCCAGGATACCCACATCACTTGGGACCCAGAGAAAGACAACTGAGCAAGCAACATGATGAAGGTCAGGGAGAAGGTCACGAACAGTGCAGACCAAAGCGTGACAAGAATAGCACCAATAAATAGCTTGTGGGCTGCTCACTAAGTCTGTCTACACTCAAACATGGTCAAGCAAGGCCCATCAAATAAACTGGAGGGCTCCGCTAACAGCTGTCAACTCTGCTGTAAACGTACTACATATTCCCAGCATCCAATAGTATTCCATACTGACACGAGACGTAAAAGCTTATTCAGACTGATCCACGGTTTTAGAGCCGTTTGTGTAAAAGACGGTAGCACCCCTGGAACTCTTTCACTGGACTAACAGACGCTGAAAGCTCATGGAGACGATCGAAACTTTAGAACCTTGGAAGATATCAGTCCTAATCCATGGCCTGGGCATCATCCAAGGGGGAGAGGGCGAGAAAACATGGGGAGCATAGTCCGTGGAGGGGAGACGGAGATCTTGGCAGAGGCAAGCAAGGTGCATTGCAATTGGTAATTCCACTTAAGGGTGAGAATCAGGATGACCACACTTCTCGTATGTAAAGAGAATGGGATACGTGAAATGGTCAGGGAATTTTTGTTTTTGTTTTGGTTTTAGGGCGCAAAACTGCTATGGTCATTAGCGCCCGGTCTGTGACTTAGGAAACAGTAAAAAACCGAAAACGGAAACCAGCAGCAATGGGAACGAAAGTCATAAAATTGGAGAAACTAAAAGCAGAAGGAAGGCTTAAAAATCCACTACAGAAAAGGGTTGGTTGTCCCAAAAACAGCTTCAAATGACTGACGTCATTTCACTGGCACTAATGAACTCTAGGACGCGATCGGCCGAGCGCGTGTCATCTGCTAAAATTGACGATATATCAGGCGACAGCTGTAGACGGGCGCGTAACGGATTAAAATAGGGGCACTCAATTAAAAGGTGTCTTACCGTCCACAGCTGAGAGCAGTGGGGACAGAGTGGGGGAGAATCGCCGCTTAAAAGATGTCGATGGCTAATAAAAAGACAGTGCCCTATCCGGAGTCTAGTTAAAATTACCTCCTCCCGACGACGCGTTCGAGAGGAAGAGGTCCAAGCATAAGGAAGAGGTTTCACGTCCCGCAATTTATTTTGGGGAAGTGTCGACCAATGCGCGTGCCATAAATGAACAACACGACGACATAAAACGCTCCGTAGATCGGCGAAGGGAATCGATTGAATAGCTGGCCGGAGAAGAGAGACTGCAGCCTTGGCTGCAATATCGGCCGCCTCATTTCCGCAGATACCAACATGTCCCGGGAGCCAGAGGAACGCCACCGAGACGCCCCCCAGGTGGAGCAAGCGCAGACAGTCCTGAATCCGGTGGACCAGAGGGTGCACAGGGTAAAGAGCTTGGAGACTGAGGAGAGAGCTGAGAGAATCTGAGCAGATAACGTACTGTATCCGCCGATGGCGGCGGATGTAGTGGACAGCCTGGAGAACAGCGTAAAGCTCCGCAGTATAAACCAAACACTGGTCGGGAAGCCGAAAGTGATTTGGGGTGTCGCCAACAATATAGGCACTCCCTACACCTAACGATGTTTTCGAGCCGTCGGTGTAAATAAATGTGGCGTCCGTCATTTGTGCACACAGAGCAGGAAATGCCCGACGATAAACAAGTGAAGGGGTACCATCCTTGGGAAATCGACAAAGGTCTCGGAGCAGGCAGATCCGGGGACGGAGCCAAGGCGGTGCTGTACCCCAAGTTGTCAAGAAGGTTTTAGGAAAGCGGAAGGAAAGAGAATGGAGCAGTTGACGAAAGCGGACTCCCGGTGGTAGTGGGGAGGAGGGGCGGCCTGCATACCCTTCATCAAAGGAGGCGTCGAAAAAAATGTCATGGGCTGGATTAGCAGGCATGGAAGACAGATGGCTTGCATAACGACTCAGAAGGACTGCTCGCCGATTGGACAGCGGAGGTTCAGCAGTCTCAGCATAAAGGCTTTCCACAGGACTGGTGTAAAAAGCTCCAGACACTAAACGTAATCCACGGTGGTGGATAGAGTCGAGACGCCGAAGAATAGACGGCCGAGCAGAGGAGTAGACTATGCTTCCATAGTCCAATTTCGAGCGCACTAAGGCGCGATAGTGGCGGAGAAGGACCACTCGGTCCGCTCCCCAGGAGGTACCATTCAGGACACGGAGGGTGTTGAGGGATCGCAGACAGCGAGCCGAAAGATAGGAAACGTGGGAGGACCAGCACAGTTTTCTGTCAAACATAAGACCCAAGAATTTAGCGACGTCTGAAAACGGAAGGTTGACAGGACCTAGATGTAAGGAGGACGGAAGAAACTCCTTACGTCGCCAAAAATTAACACAAATGGTCTTACTGGGAGAAAAACGGAAGCCGGTGTCGATGCTCCAAGAGTGGAGGCGATCGAGACATCCTTGAAGACGTCGTTCAAGAAGGCTGGTCCGTTGAGAGCTGTAGTAGATCGCAAAATCGTCCACAAAGAGGGAGCCCGAGACATCAGGAAGGAGGCAATCCATAATTGGATTGATGGCAATGGCAAACAGTACAACACTCAGCACGGAGCCCTGGGGTACCCCGTTTTCTTGGGAGAAAGTACGGGAGAGAGTAGTGTTCACCCGCACCCTAAATGTGCGCTCTGCCATAAATTCGCGAAGAAAAGGGGCAGCCGACCTCTAAAGCCCCAAGAGAATAGTGTGCGGAGGATGCCTGTCCTCCAACAGGTATCGTATGCTCTCTCCAGATCAAAAAATATTGCTACTGTTTGGCGTTTCCGGAGAAAATTATTCATGATATAAGTGGAGAGAGCAACAAGATGGTCAACTGCAGAACGATGCTTTCGGAATCCGCATTGGGCAGGTGTTAAAAGACTGCGGGATTCCAGCCGCCAAGCTAAACGGTAATTCACTATACGCTCCAAAACCTTACAGATACTACTCGTGAGAGAAATGGGGCGATAGCTAGAGGGGAGATGTTTGTCCTTTCCTGGTTTCGGAACAGGAACGACGATAGCTTCCCGCCATCGTCTGGGAAAAGCACTGTCGGTCCAAATTCGATTATAAAGGCGAAGGAGGTACCGCAGACAATGGGTTGATAATTGCAGCAACATTTGGACGTGGATACCATCCGGTCCTGGGGCGGAGGAGCGAGAAGAAGAGAGTGCATGTTGGAGTTCCCGCATGGAGAAAACAGTATTGTAGCTTTCGCGATTTTGAGAGGAGAAAGCAAGATGTCGCACTTCCGCTGCACGTTTCTTCGGAAGAAACGCTGGCGGGTAATTTGAAGAGCTCGAAATCTCAGCAAAGTGCTGACCCAATGAGTTAGAAATTGCGACGGGGTCCACTAATGTATCATGCAAGACAGTGAGCCCAGAGACCGGGGAGAAACTAGGCGCGCCTGAGAACCGTCGAAGCCGACTCCAAACTTCCGAGGAGGGAGTGAAGGTGTTAAATGAGCTAATAAAGAATTTCCAGCTTGCCTTCTTGCTATCGCGGATGACACGACGGCATCGCGCTCGGAACTGCTTATAGCGGATACAGTTGGCCAAAGTAGGATGGTGGCGGAAAACGCGGAGAGCACGTCGCCGCTCACGTATTGCGTCACGGCATGCCTCGTTCCACCAAGGAACTGGGGGGCGCCGGGGCAATTCGGAGGTGCGTGGTATTGAACGTTCCGCAGCTATAAGAATAACGTCGGTAATGTGTGTGACCTCATCGTCGGCGCTGGGAAAGTGACGGTCATCGAATGTCGCTAGAGACGAAAAAAGTGTCCAGTCGGCCTGGGCAAACTTCCAGCGTCTCGGGCGCATATATGGCAGTTGAGGCTGCAGTCTAAGGACACATGGAAAGTGGTCACTCGAGTGTGTATCATCAAGGGCGAACCATTCGAAGCGCCGAGCTAGCGGAACAGTACCGACCGCAAGGTCCAAATGAGATAAATTTGTCGTGGAGGCAGACAAAAATGTAGGGACCCCAGTGTTGAGGCAAACTAGATCCGCTTAGTGGAAGACGTCTAGCAAGAGTGAGCCACGTGGACAAGGATGTGGAGATCCCCAAAGCGGGTGGTGGGCATTGAAGTCCCCAACCAGCAAATAGAGGGGTGGAAGCTGACCAAAAAGATGAAGGAGATCAGCTCGTGCCATTGGTGTGAACGATGGAATGTATACAGTACAAAGAGAGAACGTGTATCCAGAAAGGGAAAGACGGACGGCGACAGCTTGGAAGGAAGTGTTTAAGTGGATTGGGTGATAATGGAGAGTATCATGGAGAAGAATCATGAGTCCTCCATGGGCTGGAGTGCCTTCAACAGAGGGGAGATCATATCGGACGGACTGAAAATGAGGGAGAACAAAGCGGTCATGGGGACGCAGCTTTGTTTCCTGAAGACAGAAGATGACCGGCGAGTAGGATCGTAAGAGGATCGACAATTCATCCCGATTGGCTCGAATGCCGCGGATATTCCAGTGGATAATGGACATAGGGTGAACAGAAAATGGAGGAATGTGACGAAGGTTGCTGTCAACTCAACGACTGCTCAGAGCTTGCGACCGACAGCATGGAATGGCATCCAGCCGAAGGCAGAAGATCCTGATCCATAGGTTGTTCAGGAGCAGCTCCCGCCACCAGCGATCGGCCGGTTGATCGGCCGCCAGCAGTGCGCCTCGGCGACACAGAAGACGGCAGAGGGCGATTTCCGCCAGGTGGTGCTGTAGATGGGACACGCCTTGGCGGAGAAGGAGATGAACTGGGTTTCTTTGCAGCCTTCTTGGAAGTATGATGTTTAGATGAAGGAGGAACTGATGGTTGTGAAGTTGGGGTACGTAAAAAATCTTCACGAGTATGCTCTTTTTTTGAAGTTTTTGTGTCTGACTTTTGGGCTCGAGATTTAGCAGAACCTGACGAAGGGTGAGCCAGAGAGTGGGCAGGCGAAAGTGGTGAGGTTGAACGGGCGATCTTTGCGCTGGCTGATCTGACGACCGTGGCACTAAAGGTGAGGTCGCAAGTCTGTGTGGCCGCCTCCTTTGTTGGCCGAGGAGAAGCAAGGACAGTGCTGTATTTTCCTGTTTGAGGCACGGTGGGCTGTCGACTGGCGAATAATTTTCGAGCAGCAAAGGCCGACACCTTTTCCTTCACTCTGATTTCCTGGATGAGCTTTTCGTCCTTAAAAACGGGGCAATCTCGAGAGGAAGCAGTGTGGTCACCCATACAGTTGATGCAGCGAGGGGATGGAGGTGGACAAGCACCCTCATGGGCATCCTTGCCACACGTAGCACATTTGGCTGGATTGGAACAGGACTGGCTGGTGCGATTGAACTGCTGACACCGATAGCAACACGTAGGGTTTGGGACATAAGGGCGAACGGAAATTATCTCATAAGCCTGCTTTGATTTTGGATGGGAGTTGAACTTTGTCAAATGTCAAGAAGACAGTGCGGGTTGGAATGATGTTCGTGTCAACCCTTTTCATAACTCTATGAACAGCCGTTACGCCCTGGTCAGACAGGTAGTGCTGAATTTCTTCGTCAGACAATCCATCGAGGGAGCGTGTATAAACGACTCCACGTGAGGAATTTAAAGTGCGGTGCGTTTCAACCCGGACAGGGAAGGTGTGGAGCAGTGAAGTACGCAGCAATTTTTGTGCCTGGAGGGCACTGACTGTTTCTAACAACAGGGTGCCATTCCGTAATCTGGAACAAGACTTTACAGGACCTGCAATTGCGTCGACACCTTTCTGAATAATGAAAGGGTTGACCGTGGAGAAGTCGTGACCTTCGTCAGACCGAGAAACAACAAGGAACTGTGGCAACGATGGAAGAACTGTCTGTGGCTGAGACTCAGTGAACTTACGCTTGTGAGCAGACATAGTGGAAGGTGAGGAAACCATTGCGGAAGAATCCCCCATGATTACCGGCGTCTCCGATGGCGCGCTCCTCCCTTATGGGGGCCCTCTCTGAGGGCACTCCCACCTTAGGTGATTGTTCACACCTCAGGTCACATCTCCCGACAAACGGACGGAGGGACCAATCGGCACTTTCGGAAGGTATCAGCTCGGGTAATCACCCCTCCCTGGGCCTGGCCGTTACCAGGGGGTACGTATGTGTCCCACCTGTCTACCCGGGGCGGGGAATTACGCGTTACCCCATCACCGGCTACGCACAAAAATGCGTGGGTCGGCCTTCAGACACGCACAGGGAGGAAGAAAGAGAAAGGGAAAACCAAAGAAAGGGAAAGGAAAGAGGAGAGGTCTCAAACGCCGCAGCAGATAAAAGGGTAAAGAGAAGAGGTAAGGAAAAGAGAAGGACAAAGGAAGGATGAAGACATACAAGCAGAGAAGGCGAAGAATGCGTTACATTTATGAGCGTCCGTCTCCGGACGTAGGCACAAACCATACTCCCAGAGGGGGAGAAAGGGAAGGAAAGAGCCAGAGGCGAGGGGGGGAGAGGCGAAGATGGGGGAGAGGGAAGGATGCGGAAAAGGAAGGTATGCAGCCCGGAAAGGAAGGAGGGCCACATTCGCTCGGGGTCCCGTGCTCGCTATGCACGTATCCACAAAAGAGTTGTGGACCCCCTGGGGGGGTCAGGGAATTGTCAACAGGCGATTGCATAGGAGATCAAAACTTGGTAACATCACATCTGAAGAGGGAAGATCCCCACTTTATCAAGGAGATTGTATATAGGTCTACAAGAAAGCCACCAGTGGCCAGACACTCACCACAATGGTGGACTGGGTCTAACAGTCTCAAAGCTGAAGAAGCCACCAAACCACAAACCCAGCAACCATCATCAATTTGGGATGAATCCAGGGTCCAGTAACTACAGATAAGTTTAGTACAATCGACACCCTAAAATTTGTGGGCACGGAAGCAGAGAGCGTTAACCTTCCGCATGCAGCTAATGTTCAGGTAATGAATATGGGGCAGCCAAGTCAGCTTTACATCAAAATGGAGGCCTAAGCAACAGGTTTTGCTACTATGTCCCACTGCTGGATACCTAAGAAGAGTTCCGGAATACGATGGACCATGATATGGTGGAAATGCATGAGGCACTTTTTGTAGGAGAGAACTGGTAACCATGGGAAAGTGCTCATGCAGGGGCCCACTGGATGGCACGTTAGGGCTGGCATTCGGCAGAGGCTACAGAGAGCCAAAAATCGTGGCCATATAATGCAGGGGTGACCAGCAGCCCAGCACAGGTCACTCACCCATTAAAGTCAATGAGGAAGACAGTGTCACTCAACACAGAGCCCTTTGAGATGTCATTCTCTTGGACCTAAGGGGAGTTGAGAAGTGCTGACTACCCAGAACGACTGGTGCAATAACAACAAATAAAAATCAATACAGGAGGCCTCAGAGGCCCCAGTTGTGGAGTGTGTAATGACACCAAGCGGTATGGTACGACTTGTGCAGGTCAAAAAACGACTGCAACAAGATATTGCCATTTAGAAAAATCCTGTCGGGTTGTGTTTACAAACTAAGCAGATGGTCTGTTGTGGATCATCCCTTCCAAAAACCACACTGATAGGGAGACAACAGGCTCCAAGATTCGAGAACCCAGCGTAATCTGTGGGTAACCATTCTTACAAGCAGCTTATAGGATATGTTGATCAGGCTAACTGGCTAGTATCTGTCTAGAAACGTTACGTTCTTGTCTGGTTTAAGGCTTGGGACAATTATGCTATATCAATACTGCAAGGGAAAGGCACCTTGGAGCCAAAGGCAGTTGGAGACCCTGACATGATGTTGACTTTGAGGAACATTTAGGCGTTGGATCATCCAACTGCGAATTGACTCAGGGTCTGGGGTGTGTTGTAGCATGAGACAAGAGCTTGAATTAGTTCCCAGTCACAGTAGGGTTCAGTATAGGATTCAACCTGCTGGGGAGTAAAACCTAAGAGGTTGTCTTCATCTTGTGAATGGAAAGGTAGTCAAACAGAAAGAAGATGCTGATACCATCGCAAAGTTGGTCGCACAGCATTCTGCAAGAAGCAATGACTTGTGAAACCACTCTGAAGGACATGACTTGGAAAATTTGGTGAACGCTGGCAGTCCATAAAACCATGACTGAGAAAGACTTTCGTCCCCAAGGAGGAGGCATAGTGCTTCCACATTCCTTCTTACTGCATTCAATTAGACAATGAACCTTAGCACGAAGTCATTTACAAGTGATATGGTTGGTTTGTGAATGACGTCCTTTGAATCATTGCACTGCTTGTAATCGATAATGGATAACTATTGCAATGTCTTTGGTCCATTATGGCACCAGTAAATGGTGGTGGTGGGTGGTTAGGGGTGTGGTTGGGGTGGGGGGACCTATAGAAAGGGTAACAGCAGTTCCAGCAACATGGACAATCACATCTGAGACACCTTGTACAACGTCATCAATGCAATCCGACAGAGAGATGGCAAATGTCACAGCAGAGGTGTAGAAAGGCCAGCTGGCCCTGCAAAGTGCCCATCAGGGTTGTCGGTCCGTCTGGCGGTGGCTATGAAACAACAAGATCACCGGAAAGTGGACACTGTCATGAATGTCGTAGTATAGTGATTAATGTAGCAAAGCCACAAGATTGGGGGGAGAGCGGGAGAGGGATAGCTGCCATGGGCAGACCATCACTGAGAAGGCACAGATCATGGTCTGTGAGAAGATGGTCAATTAGAAGGCCCCTACAAGATGAAGTGGTACTTCCCCCCCCCCCCCCCCGGGGGGGCTGTTGTGCACTGAAGTCCCCAAGCAGGAGAAAAAGGGGTGGGGGGGGGGGGGGAAGATGATGTTGGACAAATGTGGTCAACTCAACGCAAGTGGCCTGCCTGGAGGTGGGTAAATGCTGCATATGGTAATCACTGAGGTTGTTCGCACCCGCATTGTTATTCCCTCCAACGAGGTACAAAAGGGAATCCATTCACTGATGATGTCCATACGAACCAAAGTAAAGACCCCTCCAGATGCCCTCTCAAGACCAGCACAGTTCCAACACAGTGCTCAATAACCATGAAGCACTTACCAGTGGAGTGCATTTCTTGGATAGCAATGCAAACTGCAGAAGAAGAGGAAATAAAGTTAGGCATGAAGGGACAGGAGACCATTTCCTTCAACTGCTCAGATAAAGATGTCAGTGTTAGTAAAATTATCCTTGGACCCTTTTTGTACACATCTGACAAAATGTATGCAACACCACTGGAGAGTAGTCCATAGCTCATCTGTTTGGAGTGTAAGATCTCTGTGGAAGATAATTCCTTGGACTATGTTCAAAGTTTTGTTTGGTACAATGGTCACAAGTATGTCATCTAGACAATCACATGCCCGAAGAGCTGTAGATTGGGCAGCAGAGGAAGTTTTAATCAATAACAAACATTTTCACATTTTTCCCAGACTCAACTTCCCAAATTTGTCTTCAATGTTTTCGACAAAAAATAATGTAAGAGTATCCCATCAATCTAAGTAGATACCCAAGTGATGGATGAAGTGTTTCACTTATCTCTCTTCCCATGGTGTAGCCAGGGAAGGAAATGTCATGGGGTTGTCTCTCTGCATTCTAATAATCTTTCCATCTGAAAAGATTGTTCGGGCCTTGTGGCCACCAGCAGAAAAAAAAGTCTAATTCACTTCATGAGTGAAACTTCTGCCATGGTACCACCCACTCCAAATGGGGCCTCTCCCCACAGGCACCACCCAGCCACGGCAATGGTTACCTAGTCATTAAACCATTGCCCAGAGTCCCCATGCCTCAGCCATGACAGGCACATACACCTTGGCTTGCGTGGGGAGTTTCCAACTCAGGTGCCAACAGTGTTATCTCTGCATGGTATAGAAGCTAGCACCATGCAGGTACTTTAAGAGCCTCCCCCCCCCCCCCAAATCACACACACACACACACACACACACACACACACACACACACACACACACACACACAGAATGGCTACTGTTTTGGGTTCCGGGTGTAGTACATTTGCAAGAAAGGCAAAAAGTGTGGAATGTATGACGCACTGGGCGACCTTCCCGCATGATCTGCAGTTCTGTGAAATTTGGACACAAAATAGCAAGTCAAGCCCAACAAGTCAACCATATAGTTAAGAATGAAAAGCTGTAGAATGCTAGAAAGGACAACAACAAATGCCCACAATCACAAACCAGATCCAAGCACAATTTGCACTAAGAAAGCCATCCAATGGAAAGAGAGAGAGAGAGGAAAGAAGAATAGCAGAAGGATAGACTTGCAGCACCAAAAAGGGCAGTATCACTGCAAGGGTTGGAGTCCTGTGGTGGCCAAGCATATACTCAAAAAAAGGGATTTGAGAACCCTTGGGGGAGGGGGGGGAGGGGGAGGGGGACATCACTGAGGAGAGACAGATCAAGATCGGAAAGAAGCTTCTCAATCTGAAGGCCACGACCAGATAAAGAGGTATTTTTCCCCACAAGAGGTGGTGTGAACATTCAAATCTCTAAGAAGACCCCAAGGGAAGAATTGTTGGATTAGGTAGTTACCACTCCCTTAAGGTGCCTCTGATGTTGGAACCTGTAAGCCTAATCAATAAAAAGTTATAGAAATTTCCATGAAAGTTTCTTGGCCAGTTTGGAAGGGCCAATTAGAGTCTTTTTGCAAAGAACTGTTGAATAATTATTATCGTCAGTATTCATGGCAGAATGGGAAACCATTCCTCTGCTTCTATCAAATACTTGGGCAAGTGGCAGTACGAATAAGTCTGAGAGCATGCACAACCAATACACACCATAACATTACCATTTATCAATTCTGCACACAATGGGCAAATGATAGACTAATAATGATATGCAGGAATCACAAACACCTACACAAGTTTAGCAAACACTAGAGAATTGAACGTTGACATCCATGGCAGTGACAGCCACAGGATAATTTAATGCACACCTCTTAGATGTAAGCATTAACGAGATTGTATTTATACAGCATAAGGCAGAAAAAGATGTACAATAGTATGTGAAGGGTTCACATAAAGTGAATTAAAAGAGCAAAAAATAAAGTATAGATGAGAAGACCAAATGTTTTTACTGTTGAAGGATAGCCTGATAATTGTGCACCAACTACTACATAGGAGGCAAATTTAATGAAAAATTGAGTCACCGGAAAAAGGTGGTAGCCCTAAACATGCAAAAAGAGCAATCAAATGGGGATAGCAAAATAAAAGAGTGAAGACAAGTCACCACAGGAATAAGAAATTCCAACAGCAGAAATAAGGTTGGACAGACAGAAGGCAGATTAGGGTTTCATGTTCCTTCAATGAAAGGTCAATAAGAGACAGACAAGCTCTGGTGTGGAAAAGAAGGGACATCAACTGTGTACTCTTTAAAGCAACAATCCCAGAATTTACCATAACTGGTTGTAGCAAACTAGAGAAAACATGGATGCTAGAAGATTTAGCCTAATTTTATTACTGTGTGTCCTGACATCTTATGATATTTGTAAGTGACTAATCACTTCCACAAACACTTGAAATTTCTAGGTACATTCCGCCTACCAATATCTCTCCTTTATGTGATCGATACCAAGTGCTATGCACCACTATATCACATAAGCATGGGTAATTTGCCGATGAGAATTTCTATTTTCAACATACATGTGCTTACAAGTGTGATACTTCAGCACAACTTAATAATATTTCAATTGTGAACAACAAACTTAAAAAATATAAATAAATAAAATAAAAATCAAGGATATGATACTGGGGATGAGAATAATTCCCTCTTAAATATCTCGAAAATAACTTATTACATTCATGTACTATTGTTTTGGATATGGATTTGGACTGGAGTCCCAACAAAGTAATTTTCTAAACAGATTTTATTGCTTTTATGGCACCAAATTTAAATTTTCCTTCCTTAAATTTCATGGTCGTAAGGTAGATTAGGGTGTAACACTAACTGCAATGAGGTTTAACGCAAACTGGGGTTGGGGAAGAAAACTGCCATTGCCTTTTTTTAAAGCCATTCCAACTACTGCTTCAAGCAATTTAAAGAATCAAGAAAAACATAACTCAGGAAGACTGTATGGGGATCTAAGCCCTCATCCTTCAGTACTATGTCTTACCACTTCTCTGATGCTGATGATTGGTTTGTGGGGTGCTCAACTGCATGGTTCTCAGCGCCCGCACAAATTCCCAATCTTTTCTCAGTCCAATCTCGCCACACAAACACCCAGTCATCTCGAGGCAGATGAAAATCCCTGACCCCGCTGGGAATCGAACCCAGGACCCCATGCTCGGGAAGCGAGAATGTGACTGCGAGACCATGAGCTGTGGACTCTCACTGCTCATCTCATTCAGGTAGAGTGCAAGATGTGTCTCCTTGAAGCACTCTTTCATCATAATATTTTAGTTAGTTCCACAGTCAGTAAAACTGTTTTTGGCTATAGTCAGGCACTTTATTTGAATATGCAGATTATCAACAGTATTGCCCTCTTTTCTGCGTCAAAGTTAGATTCATTAGAGGAAAGTGCAGTTTTTACTCTATTCTTGTGTTGGTGAATATCTCTATTACTCTCAAACAGGAATGTATTGTCAATAATTAATTTCATGAGAATAAATGCACTGCAAGGCTGTCATTAATATACCCAAAAATTTAAATGGACACCTTGAAGGTATTCATGTGTGAACTCTACATGTAATTCTAATTACTTTCATTTGTGGAATGAAAACTCTTTGACAAAGTGAGGATTAGTTGTGGTAACACTCATAATTGCATTTTGATGGAGAGCCTCTCCAGACAACAATATCAGATTCATCTACACCAATGCTTCAAAGAATAATGATGGATGTGGTTGTGCTTAATGGGATACCAGCTGTCACACTGGAATGAAATTCAAGCTCCCTAGGGAACACACAATTATGACAACTGAGCTTTAGGCTATTTTTCAAGCCCTTCAATACAATGGGCAGCACTTGGATTCTGAGTTCTATTGTCCTTTTTCATTCCAAATCAGTGGTGGAACTACTAAGACATCTGCACAGAAGAAGATCCAACCATCCAACAGCATATGACATCATGAATCTGATGAGACAGACCACAAATAGTATCAGGAAATTACCGTGTTGGGTAAAAACACTGTGGCATACCTGAAAATGAAACAGCAGACAACCAGCAGTGTATGATGGAGTAAGGGGACACCCGGTATTAACAGCTACATATCTTTCAAACATTTTAAAATCAACACTCAGAGTAGGGGTATGCAGGTGGCAAGAGACCACCAAATACAAAGGCAAAGATTATGCCAAAATAAACCTGGTGCTCAATCCTAACTTCCAGCTCCAATAGACTCACGAATGCTGTAAGGTACCTCATATTCAACCACCCCATTGTGCAAATTTGAAGATGATGTGACTGTCAAAACAAATCTTTTCTGGCTGCAGGAACAGATACAAAGTTACAAGCCATCTTCTACAACACTGAGTTACAATTGGTTGCTGTTTGCCGACATGTATCACCATACTGCTTGGTTTGTTAGGTTTTCAGGTTTTCATTATCAATATGCACACACAGTTTATTATCTTTTGTTTCTAATCTATATTCATAGTAGGTGGGACATTTTTGACAGCAAAAAACTGGATGAGCCATGTACTGAAAAAACTTCTACTGCAATGCTGTTTCCCTCTTCCTTTCTTTTAACATCATGTCTCTTGATGTTACCTGACCAATAGCTGTTGCTAAAAGTGTGCGAAGTTTGAATTATTTTCTATACTTCGTGTATGACAATGTTTAAAAATGCACAGCAACAGCTCCACATTGAAAAATCATAATCTGAGTGATGCATAGGCTTTATAAGTTACCAAATATATCCGCAATATTGGCTGGCATCACTCTTGTAGGTCAGAGAGTTAAATGTTCATTTATCTATCATCACTTTCATAATGAGACATGCAGATCAATAATATTTTAATGAAATGAAAATCTATGATTCCAGACATATTTTCAAGTCTTAGACTTCTATCATGTATACACACAGACTGAAGTGACGAATAAAAATTTATACATGTTTGGGATTTGAAGACTGGTCTCCAGCTAACATGGCAGACGCACTAACCACTATGCCACCCTGTCACAGAGGCTTTGCACAACTGCATGGACTGAGGAGGGAGGCATGCTAGGAAAGTCCATGCAGTTGTGCAAATCCACTGTGCCAGCTCGGCACAGTGGTTAGCGCATCTGCCTAGTGCATATGAGATCTGGGTTCGAATCTCAGCCTTGGCACAGATTTTCATTTATCGCTTCAGTCTGCATACATCCAAATACTATTTTGATGTTCTTGATGCATTATATGGAAACGCAAACTGAGGCAACCACTACAACCACCCTATCTCTGCTCCATGAGTAAAGTAAAACCTTATAATGGGAATAAAAACTACTTTAACAGAGGAAACTGAGGACCAGTTCAACCACACATGAATCGTCTGCTAATCTTAAAGATAAGGGATCTAGAAAGCTATACCTTGCATGAAGGACCAAAAGAAGAGGACATTCCACCAATATATGGGATACTGTCAATCTGGCTCCACAGCCACATTGCGGGGATGGCTCATTACACAAGAGAAAACAATGGGTCAGCCTAGCATGACCAATACACAGATGGCATAAAATAGTGGACTCCATCCAAGAGGAGAGGAAAGAAGAACACCAAACTGTGGTAGTCTCATTGATTGTAAGGAGACTATTACTGAGAGCAGTAGTGCACCTGATGTCATTCCACTTTTTGACAAAGAGCGATTTGATGTGTGTCCACATATTGACACCTGGAATCATGAAATGGAATAGGGTTAAGTATCTGCTTCTCTAGCCAAACAATCAGCCAGTTAAATCCCTGGGATGCTAACACGACTTCGGACCCAGAGAAAGACAACAGAGCACGTGGCACAGCCAAGGGCAGAGATGAGGTCAGGGACAGAAGAGACCAAAGGGTGATGAGAGTAGCATTGGTATATAGCCTGCAGACTACTCATTGAGTCAACACATATGAAAAAACTGTGGAGGGACACCTGAGTAACGAAGTGGAAGGCACTGTTAATGGCTAGCACCTCTGCTGTGAACACACATGATTCTGGCAGTAAATGGTGCCACATGCCAGTAGGAGATGTAAACAGATATCCCGTCTTATCTATTATTTTAGAACCATCAGTGTAGAAGATGGTAGCACCCTGGAACTCTTCAAGGGTGGAATGTACAAGACACTGTTATATCATAGGGGCAACAGAGACATTAGGACCCTGGAATAGGTCAGTTACAATCTGCGGTGTGGGCACCATCTGCGGAGGATGCAGAGGAAATACAAGGGGCACATTCCAGTAGTGGAGATGAAGATCCTGACAAGGGAAGTGAGAGACCTTCCAACCAGCAATCCCACCTGAGGGCGGGTGCCAGGAGGAAGACATCCCTCATTTGCGAAGAGGATGGGGTATACAGGATGGTCAAGGAATTGCCGAATGGCAACTGCGTTAAGAAACCAGGAGTTCGCTCTGTCATATTTGTGGAGGGGGAATACCCGGTTCTTTGGGGAGACTGTCGATGAGACTAGAGCGAAAGGCACTGATAGCCAGACGCACTCCATAATGATAAGTTAAGTAGTTTCAGAGTGGAAGAAGCCGCTGAGTCGTGAGAGTGACAACCATAATCTAGTCTTGAAACCAGAACATGGTAAAGATGGACAAGGGTAGCACAGTCTGCATCCCATGATGTGTGGGTCAGGAGGCGGAGAGCATTAAGCTTCCGCATGCAGGTAGTCTTCATGTGGCAAATATGGGGTAGCAACGCCAGCTTTTTATCAAAAATAAGGCTCAAGAAACGGGCCTGTGCTACAGCCTCTAGGCGCTGGTTGCCTAAATGAACCAGGGTGTATTGTGGGTCAACAGCAAAAATGAATAACTCGCATTTTGGAGGGAGAAAACCGGAAGCCATGAGTAAGGGCCCAGGCAGTGGACTGTCAGATGGAACGTTTGAGCTGCATTCAGCATATGCTACCAGGTGAGAGCTGCACCAGATGCAAAATTGTCGACATACAATGACGGGTTAACCAGAGGCCCAACAGAGGGTACAAGCTCATTGGTGGCAACGAGGAACACCGTGACACTTAACACAGAACCCCATGAGATACCTTTCTCCTGGATCCGAGGGGTGCTGAGTAAAATGCCAACTCTAACTTGGAAGCACTGGTGTGGTAAAAACTGGCGGATAAAAATTTGAAGGGGTGGGGAGGGGGGGGGGGTTACAAAAGCTCCAGTCAATGGGGTAACTGTTACCGCGCCAAACTGTATCATATGCCTTACGTAGTTCAAAGAAGTCAAAGACGTCCACAACAAGGTATCAGCTTTTAGCAAAATCCTGTCTGACTGCTGTTTCCTACCTGAGTAAATAGTCAGTTTTAGATCGTTCTTCCCAGCAGCTACACTGACATCAGGACAAAAGGTCCCGAGATTCGAGTACCCAACATAATCTGAAGCTAACCACCCTCTCAAGCAGTTTACGAAGTATATTCATCAGGATAATTGTGTGGTAGCTTTTGAGAGACACTGGGTTCTTCCATGGCTTAAGTACAGGGATAACTATTCTGTCTCGCCACTGCGAGCCAAATGCAGTTAAAGACCCTAAGTACATGTTGCCTCTAGGTAATGTCCAAGCATGGATCATCTGGTTGTAGATGGAATCTATGCCTGGGGTCAAGTCATGTGAAGAGGTAAGAGACTGAAAGAATTCCCATTCAGTGTTCATTATAGGCTTAAGCTTGGCAAGGGTTGAAACAGGGGGATTTCTTCAAATCATCATTTCTGCCAGATAAAGGTAGCAGGGTGGGGAGCGGATAACAATGCTGTCGCAAAGTGTGTCATGAGGTGTGCTGCAAGGACGAGTGGATCAGTAGGTAGAGCACCCTGCAGAATAAGACCCTCGACAGCTAATTGTTGCTGGCACCCCAGAAGGCTACAGAGCTTGGTCCAAACTTGGGATGAAGAGGCATAAGTCCCCAGGAAGGAAACATAGCACTCCCAGCATTTCTTTTTACTCTGTTTAATACGATCCTTAATAAGAGGCCTATATGCCGGATGGCGGCAAAGGAACGATAGAATCGCCAAAAAGTGGTCACTGTCACAAAGGTGACCAGTGTAGTGAAACTAACAAGAGCAGGGGAGATCATGAAATCAACAGCAGAAAAGGTGCCATGGGCAGCGCTGAAGAGGGTAGGGGAACCATCAATGAGGAGACACCCATCAGTCTGTAATAAGTTGGTCAATTAGAAGACCCCTACTCATCGAAGTGGCGTGCATTAAAGTCTCCAAGGAGGAGATATGGGGGTGGGAGTTGCTGTTAAGGTGGTCAGTACAACATAAGAAATTGGCCTACCGGGAGAGGTAGACATTCTAAATGGTGATTGCTGGGCTCGTCAGCAATCATACTGCTGTTGCTTCCTGGTATGAAGTGGGATCCAATCACTGATGATATTGGTTCGAATTAAAGACCCCTCCAGATGCTACTTCAGGGCAGGCAAGGTTTCGACAGAATGCCCAATAACCACAAAACTTTTGAGAGGGGTCAATCAAGGAAGTGCATTTCTTGAAGGGGCAGAAGGCAGAATAAGAGGTAATAAGTTGTTGAATTTCCAGCAGGTGACGGTAACATCCATTGCAATTCCACTGGATTATTGTGTGGCAAGAGCCCAAGTTAGGTATAAAGAAGTTGAGGTGAGGTGTGAGAAGGAGGGGGTGAAGCCTGGGGATGCCTTCTCTTTAGAATTGACCTGCTTCTCCCTCACAGGGAGGGAGGAGGTGTTATCAGTAAGAAAACAGTTGGCAGCAATGTCCAGATTGGACACAGGATTTCTTCTCTGCCCAAGGAGGAGGAGTAGGAGGTCGACGACAAGTTCCTCGAGGGGAATGGATGGGAGCTGCCGGTTTGGGGAAAAGGCAAGGAGGAACCGCAGGGGAGGGCGAGAGGAAAGGGATATGGGACCGGGGTAAGGAAAAGGTGGAGGGGGGGAAAGGATGTAGCATGGCAAAAGTAGAAGACATCAACAATGGGTGGAGTCAGTCATATTTTTGATGAATCTCAATATTAGATATGCGATCCAGAGACTTATACTCTTGTGTCATCTCTTCTTTTTGAAAGCTGGACAATCTGGAGAGGGTGGTCATAACAATTTACACACAAAGATGACAGAACACAGGGGTTTCCCTCACACAGTGGGTCCCCATAGTCACCATACAGAATGTCCACCATATAACAAGTAGACATATGCCCAAAACACAAGTACCGAAAGCAACTCATGGGTAACGTGAGGTGTGGCTTCACGTCACTTTGGTTACACATTCTCTGGGAGGATATCACCCTAGAAAGCCACAATAAAGGCACCAGTATTGGAGCAGTTGTCTTTATGGCCCTTCTATACGTGTCTAACAAAATGAATGCTGCTTGGCTCCAGATTCGTCTAGAGTTCCTAGTCAGTTCAAAGGATGACGTCTCTTATGAAAAATTACTCCCTGGACCATATTCACACACTCTTGAGAGTTAATAGACAATGGAACATTGCCAAGAAAATCACAAGCACACTGTGTTGCAGAAGCAGCTTTGATCTATGGGGAGCCCAACCGTATCTTACTGATGGACTCCACTTCGACAAACTTGTCCTTGATATTCTCCACACAAAAACATTGGCTTTGTGGCAGTGAATGTGTCCCCATTTGTCCTAATACAGACCAGCTAGCGGGGAATGTGTTTCATCCCAAGACGGCGAGCCTGGCCCTCCTCCCATGATGTAGCCAGCGAAGGGCAGGCTGCAGGGTCATACGAAGCATCATTCAATGGTACGGTACCATTCAGAGAGATGCGGCTTTTCCTGGAATTTCCAATGCTCTAGGATGACAAGCAACCACTCCTTGGCATACATAGGGAGGCAACAGTTCAGGTATCAGTAGTGTGATCCCTGTGTTGTCAGGGGGCTCAGCCACATGGGTACATGACAGCCCCACCATTAGGACTGGCTACATGTGCTGGTGACCTAGTGGGGCTAGGGCAGAGAAGGAAGAGGTGAAGGAAGGAAATGCAGCCCAGAAAGTAAGAATGGGCTGCAACAGCTCGGAACCCTGCGTGTGCCACGCACGAATTCATGGAAGAACCGTGAGCCCCCTGAGTGTATAGTTGTCTTAACCTAAGGCAAATATATAGTAGTAACCAAGCAACCTTGGCAACATCTATAACTGCATAATCAATACATTTCATGCAAAAAGTTCCTCTTGATACTGGAATTATAACGTAAAAGATTAGATCAACAATTCCACCAGCAGCAAAAACAGAGCTAATAAAAGCTACGGTTTGTTGCAAAAACTTTTATCTTTGATATAAATGGAAACGCGCGGTTCTTCCAAGTGCGGAGCATATACCTTTTCATTGCAACTGTCACAATAACCCATTCCGAAACTCTCACATTAATACATGGTGTAACTTCCATGGCAGTAATCAAGGTGCTGACTCCGGCATCCACTTGATCATTAAGACGGCAAATAATGTCTTGGGACACATTACGCCACACCTTCTTGACCTATTCACATAGTTCTGTAAGAGAAGTTACCTCACAAGTCTCACGAGTCACATCCGAGCTCTTTGTATCCTACACGTGCTAAAGTGGAGACAAGTCCAAAGATCATGCTGGCAAGGGAAGTTGTTGCATATCTTGCACAACACATTGAGTTGCATGCTCAGTGTGTGGGCAAGTGCTATCCTGTTAATACAATAAATCATCCTCCTGTCATAAGAACACTAAAGGGATGGGTCTAACAATATTCTGCATATACTGCATGCTGGTTTGTGTTCCCTCCAGAAACATCAAAGGTGAACGAGAGTTTTAGCTCAATGCACCCAAGGCCATAAGGCCAGGAATGGGGCCAGCATCTTGGATGAATAAAAGAGAGCACTACCACGTCTATGTTGTACACACAAACAACAATCACTTCTATGTAGGCAGAATCTGCTCTCATTGCTGAAGGACACTGTGTGTCATTCCATATTCCAAGTGGTCCTCTGACGGCACCAGTTGTGCCGTGCATGTCGATGCTGAGGCACAAGTAGAAGATGGGTCAGAGGTGTGCATGCCCACATTCCCACTGCCTATGAACTATTGACATCAGTCTGTATTGACATGCCTGGTAACTGTATGATCTGCCTCTCCTGCCCTTACAATACAATGATCCTGGCGGGCATCTGTGTTGCATGGATGTCCAGATCATCATCTACAGGTGAAAATGTTCACATGGCCCACTGATACTAGCACTGTTGCACAACCGATACAGCACATCCAACGTGCGTGGCATTTCTCCGAAACAACTATCCCGCCACTCAGAAGGCCACAATTTCACCCCTTTTAAACTCATTCAGTTGCCTGTAGGAAAGACGAGTGCATCTCCATGGCGTGGTTCCCTGCTTGCTTCACATGTGTGCGCGACACTGAGGCTTCTGGCTGTGAACATTCCTTACTAAATGGTAGACACAGGTGGCACTCTGGTAGGTATGCCACTAAGCCATGGATCTAAACTCTCAGAAAAATAATGTTCTCTTCAATGCCTAAAACCAAAGGAGAATTTAATCTGATTGATATAACAAACAACAAACGAAAAATTTTACATAGCCTTGTGATACTCTATGAATATCTAGGAAACGAAAGTCCTGTAGTAACTGTAGTGTAGTTCGAAAGAAAGGAACAAAGTGAAAAAAAGTCATTAAGGCAATTACACCCACAAGACAGAGGCATTTTGCAACTACTGAGCTATTAACAAAAGAAAATTGTGTCTGTTTATACAATGAAGAGCCAAAGAAACTGGTACACCTGCCTAATATCATGTAGAGCCCCGCGAGCAAGTGGAAGTGCTGCAACACAATGTGGCATGGACTCAACTAATGTCAGTAGTGCTAGAGGGAACTGACACCATGAATTCTGCACGCTGTGTAAGAGTACAAGGGGGTTGAGATCTCTTCTGAACAGCACATTGCAAGGCAACCCAGATATGATCAACAATGTTCATGTCTGGGGAATTTGGTGACCAGCAGAAGTGTTTACACTCAGAAGAGTGTTCCTGGAGCCACTCTGTAGCAATTCTGGACGTGTGGGGGTGTCACATTGACCTGCTGGAATTGCTGAAGTCCATCAGAATGCACAATGTACATGAATGGATGCAGCTGATCAGACAGGATGCTTATGTCTATGTCAACTGTCAGAGTCTTATCATATCAGGGGTCCCGTATCTCACAAACTTTACACACTGCATACCATTACAGAGTGTCCACCAGCTTGAACAGTCCCCTGCTGACATGCAGGGTCCATGGATTCATGAGGTCGTCTCCATAACCGTATACGTACATCCACTCAATACAATTTGAAATGAGATCCATCCAACCAGGCAAAATGGTTCCAATCATCAACAGACCAATGTAGATATTGATGGGCCCAGGCGAGGTGTAAAGCTTTGTGTAATGTAGTCATCAAGGGTACACAAAAGCCCGTATCAACAATGGTCCATTGAATGGTTCACACACTGTCATTTGTTGATGGCCCAGCATTAAAATCTGCAGCAGTTTGCAGGAGGGTTGCACACTTCTGTCACGCTGAAAGATTCTCTTTAGTCATCGTTGGTCCTGTTCTTGCAGGATCTTTTTTCGGCTGCAGCAATGTCCGAGATTTGATGTTTTAGCGGATTCCTGATATTCATGGGACACTTGTGAAATGGTCATAGGGGAAAATCTCCACTTCCTCACTACCTCAAAGATGCTGTATCCCATTACAGAATTGCCGACTATAACACCACAATCAAACTCACTCAGATCTTGATAACCTGGCATTGCAGCAGCAGTAACCAATCCTAACAACTGTGCCAGACCCTTGTCTTATATAGGTGTTGCCGACTGCAATGCAGTATTCTGCCTGTTTACATATCTCTGTATTTGAATATGTATGCCTATACCAGTTTTCTTTGGCACTTCAGGATATTTCTTATATTTTATGTGCTGCTGCTCTATGTGTGAGGATCACACTAAGTTTTAATAATTATTGGGCCTAGTCTATAAAAACAGCTCCACGGCAGAAACCTAACAGCACCACACAGTTTAATCAACAGCTACCACATTTCAGTAATTGTGGCAGTTACAGGTAGTACAAGGCCTCACTCAAGTGCTGTTTTAGGATTTCAAAGTGTATGCATTTGATTCGTTATCTCATGCGATTGCATGTGGGAAATCTTCCACTTCCACAGTTCTACTTTTATGAGGGAGTGATGAAGTAAGAAATCAAAAAATATCTGAAAAGAAGTTGATCATAACACGAAGTAGACAAAGAAAGCATCTCTCTTAGATATCGCTTTATTTATGAATCATGCCAGCATTCAATATTACCCAAGAAAACCAAGAAACAATCAAGATATCTCATGGGAACCTGTACTGAAGCCTCTTCCGTATGATCCCAGTGTCTAATTGTGGTGTCTCATCAGTGCCAATGTTGGAGATGGAGTGCTTCTTCCGATGAAAGAGAATGGAGATAGGAAGAACAGAAGGAAGCATCCATAGCCAGTTGCAAGAATAATTTTGGAACAGATTTGAATTCCATTCCTTCTAAAAATAAACCAGCTTCTTAACCACTGCACCACTTCACTAACAATTATGAACTACAGCATTTCTATTTCTGTGAAAGGCCGTCTAATATGTTTAATTCCAGCAATTCAAAATCAGTTTATGATTAAATGTGACTGTACGTCTTTCATTAAGCGACAAAATCAAAGAACTGTATGTGCATCTTTCCAAGAGATGCTTATGCAGGGAAGGTAGCAGGAACCTTCACAACAGAATAGTAGGCACTCATTTTCTGGTAGTCAACATATCATTAAAACCAAAAAAATTCAACAGACAGGGGTAAATGGTGAGTGTGCTTGGGATCTAGATCCATCATTACATCATGCCTGCTACATGGCTATCCAAATACAAGCAGTTCTTAAAGTGGTCTAATATTTCCAGATGCTTAAAATATTTTAGTTACAATCACTGAAGTGCAGATTTCTTTCTTTTGCCAATTAACCCACCTGTGGCACTCGCTCCAAGCCTTTTAAGTTCTATTCCTACAATGTTATTGTAGAGAAATCTTCTCAATAAAATATACTGTGGAACACTAAGTAATTTGAGAGACTGGATAAGAGCACCTGCAGTACTTTCAAAAAAACTTTCACAGTAACACTCAAACTAGCTCCCAGTAACAAATTTAAGGCATCTGGCACAAGAATACCCATCCAATTACTAGAGATATATAGTAGACTAGCATTAACATGGAGTAAATTGTCTGTTACTGCCAGTCAAAAATGATTACAAGTCTCAATTTAATTTGTTTTCAAATGAATTTTACTTTCTACAGTTTGTTTTCTTGGCACAGCAGAGAGATAACTGCTAAAGACAAAGACAGAGATCAACACATTGAATCCAGAAAATTATGAAGTTAGAAAAACAAATGTACTTTAAGATTCACACAGTCAGAGTATTAATTTATCCTCTTTACATTCTGGCACCACTTTTCTTCCTATCTCAAATGCAGCACTGGCATTCTATGTTGAATGACCAAAAATGTTTAATCACCTGTTCTATCCATCTTCAGTCAACCATCTCCTTCATCTTTCTACTGACTTTTAATCCTCTGTCTTTGTATATAATTTTGTACGAAAATTTTGTGTAAAGTTTTGCAAATGTTTCTTTGTGCTTAGCTTGCTCTTCCTGTTTCCTTTAAATTGCTTGCATTATTACAATACTGATTGGACTCTCTCTGTCGCGCACCCCCCCCCCCCCCCCCCCCCGTAATAACCATTACCCTCTGATGTAGTTGCCTCTGTTCTCTGCCTCCTCACCACATTTTTCAACTTAACGATAAATGACAAAACTAGTGATATTATTACTCACATTCATCAATGTACATGAAGTTCCACGGCTGATGTCAAATTTGTATTTAAATCTCCTTATTTTCTTGACTATCAGAGGAAACAAAAATTAGCTACATTCCAAAGGCTTGAAATATGCTTATCAGAGTTATTAACTGGTCTGTCAAACAATCCAATCACTTTAGTCATGCACAGAATTATATTCTTTTGTCAATTTTTATTTACATCAAAATATTTCTGTGGTATAAAATGAAACATTACTGCTGCTATAAGCATTACATACACACAGCACCAGTAAGTACTGATTTGAAGAAATTAACTAAGGCACTCCAAACATTATTTTCAATGACCAAAGAAAGCAGCTGTTAAAGTCAGGATGAAATGCAAAGAAAACTTGCAGGAAGAAGGGACTCCTACTCAAATTGATTTAGACTATTTTTATTCTCATCTACACTAACATGAAGCAAGCATAAGGAATTCAGCTATATTTTACATTAGCACCAGGAGAATAACTGTTAATGTGGAAGCCACAAAACGTTGCAAAGGAACTATTCCCAAATGGGAGAACACACAAACTACAATGAAGCAACAGCATACTTCTAACCCCTACCTTCAAATCTACTGAATCACTTCCTATGTGGTTGACATTGGGCAAAGAGCCCCCAAGGAAGCATTCTCGAGATTGATTAATGAGAAGATGCTGCTTAGGAAGAGCATTCACCTAGAACATAAGAATATGATACAGCTACCAGTCATGATTACTGTTAACTCTGGTAACCATCTGGCACAGTATGCTCTCCACACACATATTGCAGATACAGAATTTATGTAAATAGCTTATTATTGTTAAATTACTGGAAATGAAAAACTGTGGTCATTGTTGTGTATTCAAGTTCCATGGAAGGCAGGAACTTAATACAAAGTATGTCACTGGCAATGGCATTTTGTACGCTGACCTTTACAATTACTACATAGGAAGCAGAGCCATGTATTAAAATGAGAGGCGTTTTCTGAAAGAGACAACAACAAAATGTTACCTATGAATAAACAGATCAAGTTCCAAAGTAAGTTAAGCATCTCAATAATAGAAATCTCTTTTGTGGATATTGTATTTAAATGTAGATTTGGAGCTTGGTGATCGCTCCAAACTTTATGGGAAAATACACGGCCTACTGAATAAATTACTGAGGAGGGCAAAGACATGCACCAAAGCCATTTAGAATGTCAGAATCTCTAATCTTTATTGTAAAACAATTAAGAATACTATAGTGTCATCATATAGTAAACAAAGTATATGCTTGGAGAATATCTGAAAATGTGTGTTACTGGATTGAAGACCTCCTAGCAAACAATATCCAGTTAATCATTCTTAACTGGAAGATATCATCAGAAGCAAAATTAGAACTCTGTGTATCTCAAAGAGTGGAATAGGACCATTACTGTTCACGATTTATGTGGATGACATTTTAGATTAATGTCTGTATTCTGTGTTGTTATGTGTAAATGACACATTTGTATTAAACAAAGTCAAACTGTCAGAAAATTATTATTTGGTCAAGTACTAGAACACGACATTCAATATAAATAAATTTAATGCACAGAGGACTCGTCAGACAAAAAGTTCCAAAATCAATTTACTAACTACTGGTGATCTAAGTAAATCCATCTACTAAAATGAAGTATTTGTCCACAACAATTTTGCTACAGAAGAATGCTGAAGATAAGATGGGTAGATCACGTAACTAATGAGGAGGTATTGAATAGGATTGGGGAGAAGAGAAGTTTGTGGCACAACTTGACTAGAAGAAGGGATCGGTTGGTAGGACATGTTTTGAGGCATCAAGGGATCACAAATTTAGCTTTGGAGGGCAGTGTGGAGGGTAAAAAACGTAGAGGGAGACCAAGAGATGAATACACTAAGCAGATTCAGAAGGATGTAGGTTGCAGTAGATACTGGGAGATGAAGAAGCTTGCACAGGATAGAGTAGCATGGAGAGCTGCATCAAACCAGTCTCAGGACTGATGACCACAACAACAACAATTTTGGATGGAAATATTACATAAATTTATATGTAAGGAAGTTACAAAACAAACAGATTTATAGGAAAATCTGAATGAATCCGAATTTAACTATAAAGGAGATAATTTACAAGACCTCTGTTTGACCACTGCATCAATCTGAGAACTTCACCAAACTAGTATAGCTGCCGAGAAAGAAAATTCAGGGAACAGTTAGACAATTTGTCACTAGTTTGTCTAGTCAGCATGAGAACATAGAAATGATCAGCTAACTTCAGTAGCAGATAATGTTACCAAAAATATGTTGTACATCTTTGGCAGCCTACTTCAAAATCTTCTGAAATCTAGTGTTCCTAAACAACTCTCATAATGGTCACTGGAACCCCCTTGCATTTTTCATACTTTATGAATGATACGTATACATAATATGCAACAACACACTCACCGGACACTTGTCCATTATCTAATACACATTTTCTGAATTTACCTCTCTGTTTTAGTTTTTATGATGAAAAGTGTTTAAATATGTCAAAACACTTTTAAATATGACATGAATATAAACATTAGGGCACATTACTGGTCTCCCTCTAACCACAACCTTTATTTGGCTTTCTCATTCATTGTCTTTGCCAACTCTCAATCACATAATTGACTTTTAACCTAACCTAGGCCTTGAGCTACACAACAGATCAGCCTGTCACCACAGCCCAAATTTCAGGAAAGCGGGGGACGGGAGGGAAGGCATTCCAGTACCACACACTAGCCAAACACAGGCATCATACATGTCTGCTACATATAAGATACATTCCACACTGAATCATTAAGTAGCTCTCAACAAAATAATAAAAGAGGCAGAAAAGGGCCTAAAATCCAACTCTACAGCTAGGTCTGTAGGTAAAGTGAATAGTGAGCAGTGTGTGTATGCTGGGGAAATGGGCTTTCCTGTCATACAAATAATCATGAATTAGTTTCCCATCTACCAGTGTAATGCAGCATGTGGCATTTTACGCAGATTCTGTTGACATGTGTTCCTTGCACTAATTAGTTACTTTTGTATTCCATATTGACTCATTTACTGGAAAATAAACAATCCCAGGTGTGCCCTGAGAAATGCACTGCCTCTCATTTGAAAGATGTGGTGCAGAAGGAACAGCGTAACATCGGAAAACCACCTGTAGGAGCTCCTTGTGACATAGTTGAGGAGACAGAGTGAGGACTCTACTGTTTGTTCTTCACTTTATCAATAAACTATATCACTAATGAGGAAACTGAAAATCTATGGAGTGAAACCTCTTTGCATCAACAAGAAATACAACATACCATGAAGACAAATCTGCGAAGTATCACACTATATTAAACTTAATTGTTTCAGTCATACGCTTCTCGCATCTCACGGAACTCATTTTTGAAAGCCAAAATGAACTTAACACAATTTTACTTAAAATTTAAAATCTCAACAAGACCTCAATACTGACATCTTATTAAAGTAAGTTAGTGCCACTCTTCACCATCACTTTGCCCACGAATCTTGGTTGCGGTAACAGAACCGATCTGTAGCATTGCCTGAGGTCTCTAATGGGTTGGAAGATGACATTCTGATTGTGCGGTGGCTAATAATGTGAATATAAAGGAAAGGTTGTATAATAATGGGCTGAATAGCCAGAGGTCTATATTAATCTTTGGCAACATTCGCTTCATATTTAATATTCATCCTTTTCATATATGACTCCTGATTGGTTCCTCCATATCAGCACAAATCAAGTCACAGCCGACATTCATTCCATATTTAGCGCACACTTCCTCAAAAATATCTACACAATTGTAAATTAATAAATTCACAGGCCTGAAAAAATTTGAAGCAGCCCTATGTTGCTCTTACCCTGACACCTGGTGTGTCATCAAACATTAAGCAACTATACCCAATGCTCAAATGCACATCTTAAACTATTTCATTAGTTTCATCATTACATTATGTTCAACTCTATTACACACTAAATAGTACTTAAAAAAGTGGTATGTCCATGGCTCCAAATGTGTAGGTTACTTGCATATCATATCAATTGTGTGTGCTGCACTGCCTGTGACTTTCTAAGACCACACACATTCCAATACACAACTGATCCTACATCTCATTAAAGCCATAATTTGCATGCAGCCATTCAAAATTGCAACAGAAAATGGACTGGATGCTTAGTACTCTCAGAATGGTTCTCACTGTTGGACCACACTGCTCATTTTTCTAGCACCAATGTCTTACCGAGTTTTATGAAGAAAGAGGGCTCTAACTCTTGCCATAACACTGTAATGCATAAGGAAATGTAATATTCAACATTAACCAAACATAAACAGTAGCATACATGTTTAAGCTTCTTAAGAAATACTTAGAGGTCAAAAAATTTACGCCACACAATTTTTTTATTTGTGCCTGCCCATCACACAAAGTTACCAATCTAGGTAAACTTGGAAAAAGAATTAATTAATCAAGCCAATGGAACAATGCTCCATTTTTTGTAAGTAGGAATAATAATTATGTGAGATGTCTGTGGTGACAGACTGATCTGTAGCACAACACGAGGTCTAGATTAGGCTGAAACATGACTGTTTGTTTGTGGGTTGGTGAAGACTATGAATGTGAAAGCTAAATAAAGGTTGTGGTAACACTGCCTTGCAGTGCAGCCAAATGTTTACATCTGCACCATGTAGAAAAATGCAAGGGTGAGGGCGATGAGGGTGCTCCACTACATTTAACCCAAACAACTATGACATCAGCTGGTTTCAGACTACAAAGTACCAAGAACACAATAGGACGATACGGATTGCACCAAGGTATTGTCGATTCCATGCTTTCCCAATCACCAGTGGAATGCACCAATAACACAAATTGTCTACAAAGTAGTGTACACAAAATATATATTTGATAATTATTGATGTAGGCCTATGCTGCCTTTTTCTGACAATGAACACAATATTCTGTGTATTCCTAATTTCCAATGCCAATATTTTCCATCAAGAAAATGCATTTACTGGTGTACACTGAATAATCTACTTACACAAACTTGAAGTCATTCTAATGTTTAATAAATTGCAATAAACCTGTGAAATATGGCCCAGCTGTGTTGCAATCTACAACTGTTTACAACACCATTAGCCAAATATAGTTTCACGTTAAGAGAATTCGTTTCTAGATCAGACCTAGATCTCTTATCACTTTCATAAATGCAAGTACAATTGAAACAGTATAACTTACAAAATATCACGTCTACAAACTAAATCTGGCTATATAAGAACCTGCCACATTCCAAAACAAACATTTAAATGCTCGAAAACATTTCTTATGACTGGCGGAAAATAGAACGTTCTGCAGCGAAGTTACACAACCCACGACTAAAAACAGACAAACTGCGGTTGTTTCTAATAACATGGATGACAATTACAAATATAAACCCGCCCTGCGAATCATTTGTTTGTACACCACATTAATTTCCCGGGCATTTTGTTCACTTTAGACATAGCATGCTGGATGCTATAAATCGTACAGACGGTCACGGACAGGAGTATTTCGAAACTGTAGGCGAACTGTTTCCTTTTTTCAAATCCATAATCAGGGCCTTCAATGTCACGAACTTACACGAACCTTAACGACTGTCTTGCAAAATATTTATGTTCCCGTGTGTAACAATAAACAAACAGTAATTTTCAATATTCTGTTAAAAAATAAATAAGATTTATTTCTATAACAATCAACTGTTTCTTAACGCAGGCACATCACACAGGTGTCACTTGCTGTGATACCAAGACTGTCTCAATTCTGGCTGAGGCACGTCACATACGATATTCGCTACACGGAAAGGTTTTCGTGCTGTATTTATTAATAATATAAGAACGATCGTCTTTTATTACTGAGTTCATACGACAAGTGCCGAGAATTCAATTGTAATGTACGTCTGCACAGCAGGTTGTTTATATTATGACGGTGTTATGAACGACGCTATGCATAAAGGCAACAACAACCACTGGTACTACCTACCTTACTGGTCGCATCTGAAACTTCTTTCATTATCTGCTCGAAAGCGGCCGTTTCTTCTGCTTGTTTTTGATTGTGTAAAGCGATCTTCTCACTAAACTTTCTTGGATTCGCCATGATGGCCACTTTAGTTTTGACTTTCAAGACAAGGAAAATAACCAATGAAAAACTATTGACAGTGAATATTGTGGCATCTGTTGGTAGGTAAAAGCATTGCATCTGTGATATCACAGCGCCTTCTATATCATTACATGTATATGGTTTGCTCTCGCAAAACACACGAATCTCGAAAAAAAGTAGGCAAGTGTCAACAGGACCACAATAATCGAATCATAATTGTAATTCAGTTACATCAGTGACATCAAGAAGTATTTCGTACGATGAACAGCAGCCTCTAGAGCAACAAAACAACACAGTTCACTAATCCCGTAACATAGTACAGTGAAACATTAAGTTCTTACACATAGGAGGTGAAAGAATTATAGCAGACCGTAATAACGTATTACAGTAATAATGTATTTACGAATTGACTAATAGAAGTATAGTGGAATATTATACATTACGTACTAGAAAATGGACTTATAACCGGAAACCTAGGTCGTACAGAATAATAAACTTTGTGAAACAAGGATAAAAAGTGTATCGTTTAATTACTGCAAAATACATTAAATCAGAAGACATTAAAATCACAATCACCAAAGCCATACAATAAATCCTATTTTGTGTCTCGTGTGATCCGTCATTTACCAATGACTTGTTCCCTAACATTACGATTTATTGTGTAAAATGATCCATGGAACATGACTTGTCTCTAGGGGCAGCAGATCTTGGTGCCGATCGGGTGCTCTGGGCTGGCCTCGGGTCTGCAGATCGCAGCGCCTTCTGGTGGTAGTCACGAGCTTATGGCAGTCTGCTATGTGCTGTTCGCGTGTTTTAGTTATAATGTGATTGTTTATGTTAATAGAGCTCTCATTTGAAAAATGTAAAAATGGAGTTGCAATTTGTGCTCTGCAATATGTGCAGTAACAAAAGGTTACATCGCCATATTGTCCAGGATACAGCAATGATAATTAAAATTTCCGTAAAAATTAACCTTCCTACAAAGGCACACACGTCTTGTTGTTTTTGTTTGGAGAGGAAACAGTGCTAATATGTGTTACGTAAAGCACGTAAACCAAATTAATTTGATTTATGAGGGGAAAAACAGTTTCTTTTAGGTAAGTGTTGTATATGACAAACTTTATTTCAGGAGAGTGAAAATCAGCTGAGGAGCTAAGGAATACAGTTTTCTATTTAACATGTAAATTCTTACTGCAGATTAATTTCAACATCATTCTGCATGACTTTTAATCTTGAACGCCTCAGACCTTTCTATCCCATAAATTTATGGGAAAAACGTTCTTCTACTCTCATACCAAATATTAGGCTTCTCATATAAGGAATTTATATCAAATTTCGTCATAATCAAAACTGATGAAATAATAAATTTATTTCTTTGAACAATCTGATGTCTTATTTGATGAGACATAGCCTATATAAGTTTATATGTCGTATCAAAGAAAGAAACTACTTCTTACTTTGCTATGCTTATCACCATAAAAAATTGTGCTTTGACAATTCCCTTTACTTTTTTAATTAACTGTCACTAGCAGTCACAATTTTCATTTCCTTATCAGTAAAAACTCTAATGGCAATCAGATAGCAAACACAGTTTTTATTCTAAAATCTCACTGTTGTATGGTGCAAAAGTAGTGTTAATAAAAAATAATCCTGAATTCCTGCAACACAGTTCACACTTTACTGGCAATTTTTCATTCAAAACGTCTTTATCAAGAAAATTTTCTATGTCACTATTACTGAGACTACACATCATAAAACAGTTTGCCCAATTATCAAAATATTTCACACACAGACAAAAATACATAAAGACTGGTATATTATACATCTTGATCTAATAATAGCTTACATCACAGTGCCAGTCAACTGTTTCTGATTCTCCACTTAAGAGTAATACATGAATAAATACTTCTGCACCTCCATGATTGTGAAACATAATCACAACAGCCTTTACGTTAATGGCAGATTCAATACACTGAAAGGAATGTTACATGAAAATACAAAGCTACTCGGAAACTGCTTTCGTCAAATATGAACTTCTCGAGAAAACTATATAAAGTTCCGCTATTTAAGAATAAAATTCCACTTCAGGTTAATGAAGGCAACCAGTGTCACTGACATATAGGCAGCCATCGGCGATAAACAAGGGATTCGGACCAATCTATCCACACAGTCCTCTGTGAGCAGAAACATATAGCATTAGTCCTTTAAGATAATAAGAACTGGAGCATTTTCTTGTGAAAAGTTACTCGTAGGTTGGGGAGTAGTTTTTAGTCATGAGATGTAGTTCTGAAGACTCTTTTGTGTAGAGTCCTTTGTTATTGTAAACTAGGTCCTAAAAACTTCATTAGCGATCTACGCAGTTAACATACAGTTTTGTATTTATGCAGAATGAATTGAGCAGCTCTTTGTCCTTTGCGAAAGTGTAAGCTCTCTCTGCCTGTCTCCTGGACGCATTACGTGCTGCAGACCATAGGCCAGCCGCACGCAACCGATCGGCTTAGCTGATCGGCACCAAGATTTGCTGTCCCTAGACACAAGTTGGAACACGAAACACTAACTTACGCAAAGACCCAACTGTGAAGAATATTTTCAAAAACAGGAACTCTGGATATTTAAAAAAGGAGGCAGAGAGAGATCAGCAAATTTTTGAGTTAATAAGAAAAATGTTTCTTGCAATTAATGACAACATTGCTGGCAGTGTAATGTTTTTTTAAAATTATTTTAATTTTTTTCTTTTGAGCCTTCTAGGCAAAAACCCCACCAGTATGTTGAAAACATAACTACACAAAAGTGAATCATTTGAATGTATCACCAACATCTCTTTCTGAAATTAATAAAATTATACAGTCTCTTAAAAACAAAAATTCATCTGGATTTGATGGTGTTTTCAATAGAATATTAATACTTGTTCCCATCTAATAAGCCCTATCTTATGTCAAATATGTAATGCATGACTAACTAAAGACAGTTTTCCATAAAGACTGAAATATGCCATTGTCAAACCACCCTATAGGAAAGGGGATAGGAGACATCTTAATAACTACTGACATCATTTTCCACAATTTTTGAGAAGTTCATGTACTATAGAACAGTATCTTATCTGAGCAACAACAATATCCTCAGCAAATCAGTTTGTATTTCAGGAGAGTTGGCCTACTGAAAATGACATTTACGTATCAACACACCAAATTTTACAAGCGTTAAATAACAAAACAGCACTGGCTGGTATTTTCTATGGCCTATCTAAGATATTTGATAGCGTGAATGACAACATTCTCCTGGATAAAATTAGGTTCTCTGGCACTTATGGTATAGCCAACTAATGGATCATGTCATATGTAGCCAAAAGAATGCACAAAGTTGTACTTCCTAATTTAATCAATGTACCCTAGAGAAATTATGCTGAACAGGAGTAAGTCATGTATAGGGTTTCCCAAGGCTCAATCTTAGGTGCACTTTTGTTCATCACATCTGTAAACGATCTTCCAAGTAATACAGAAAAAGCAGGATTAGTTCCTTTGTGAAGACACTAGTCTGTGATCAATTCATGAACATGAGGAATGGTAAACAAAGTTCTTAAAAGTATCATTGATTGGTTTTCTGTGTATGGTCTCACCCTCAAATTTGAAAAGACCACATATTCAGTTCTGTACAACTAGTCGTACTGAATCGATGATAAGCATAAAACATGGTGAGAAAATTGTAAATGGTTTGAAAATTTCAAAATTCTCAGTTGTCCATATTTATGAGAATTTAAACTGGAAAAAGTACATTTTAGAACACCTAAAACAACGTAGTTCAGTCATATTTGCACTTAGAATCATTACAAATCTTGGGGTGTGACAAATCAAAAAGTTGACATATTTTGCATATTTTTATTCAATAATGTCATATGAAACAATGTTCTTGGATGACTCATCTTTAAGATAGAAAGTCTTCATTGGTCAAAAACGTGCTGTAATAACAATATATGGTGCACACCCATGGTGATCTTTTAGGAAGCTGATTAAGAGTTAGGTATTTCGTTTCCTGCTTTACAGTATATTTATACCCTTGTGAAGTGTCTCGTACATAATTCATTGCAGGTCAACAGGAACAATGCTGTAGAGAAATGGAATACCAGAAGAAAAAATGATGTTAATTACATCACATTAATGTTCTCTTTAGGACAATGCTGCAACCAAAATATTTCATCACTTACCTAGTGTTATGAAATGAATTATTGATAGGAAGGTAAAATCTGTAATAACACTGAAAAAAGTTTCTCCTTGACAAATACACATCTGTATATCTTAAAGAAATACAACTTGTAAAGTATGTAGGCATTTTAACAAAACAACTTATGGTCTGAGTATAAAATAACAGATCATTACAATTTGGTGTGCAAATTATTCATGAAACACGAAACTAACTAACATTATTTTCCTTAACATCCATCTACATAAGATCTAGTAGCCAGTTGATGACAAGCTCATTGGTAAATCATGAAAGTCTTGAAGATAAACTTAAGTACTATGCTATGAGTGCAATGGTGCACAAATGGTTTAATTCGTATTTAGAAGATCGAAATAAACAGTTCACACAATGTAGCAAAATCAGCAGATTTGTCAAACTGAGCAGGTATCATGAGTGGTATCACATATAGTTCAGTCTTGAGTCCCTTATTGTTCTTAATACATATTAATGAATTGACACTCTTTACTTATGAACATGCAAAGCTAGTTCCTTTTAGCGGTGATATGAATGTAGTAATCACACCCAACAAACAAGAATTAGGTGAGGAAATCGTAAACAATGTCTTCCAGAAAATTATTAATTTCTTCTCTGCATCGACTCTAATTACATTTGGAAGAAAAACAGTGCTGAACTATTGAAATGTTTGAGTTCAGCTACTTATGGTATTAGAGTTATTGCAAATTTTGGTGCTAAATACATCAGTAAAGTAGCTTATTAAGCTGTCTTCATTCACTGCTTTCTTATGGCATCATACTCGTATTTTGGGGTAATTCATTGTTAAGGAAAAAGTATTCATTGCACAAAAGCATGTAATTAGAATAATAGCTGAGACCACCCAAGATGGTCCTGCTGACATTTAGTTAAGGACTTAGGGATATTTGCAGTAGCCTCACAATATGTATATTCAGTTATGAAAATTGTTATTAATAACCCATCTCAGTTCAAAAGCAGTAGCTACGTGTATCAGTACAACACTAGGAGAGAGGCTGTCCTTCATTATTCTCGTTTAAATCTAAATTTGGCTCAGAAACGGATGAATTATGCTGCCACAAACGTCTGACAGAGAGCAAACCAGCACTTAAAAACAAATTGAAATAATGTCTGAATGACACCTCCTTCTACTCAATAGATGATTTTTTATACATGGTGATTCACGAAGATATGCAAATCTGTTATTCTACAAGTAAAGCGAAAGAAAAAAGTTCATACAAACATAGGTCTGCAAATGTTTAGTTATGGAGTTACGGCTAACAAAAGGCTTTACCTGAAATTTAGCAACTTTGCTAATATGAAGCTATTGCAAAACTGTACGAGGTTAAAGTAAAGCATGATTTCCATTTATTTTGTTGTTATTCGTCTGGTGAATCTAATAAAATATGTCCCAGACCCTAAAGAGACTATTTGTTTATTCCTTGTTTCGACTTCACTAAATGCTGGTACTTATGCATTTTCTAATTTACATTAAAATGTACATGATCCACATCTTATGACTCAAATTATAAATCGATTCAGATAATGTTTTCAGAATTCCTTTAATGCATACTGCTTCATGCCTGACACCCTCATACAAATAACAAAACTAGAATCACAAATTTGCCACAATAGTACTACTGTTTGCTAATTCTATACTATAATGTTGTTCCATAAACAGTTCTAATGTTAGTGTGACATTTTTCACAAGATGAGACTAAATGATAGATTAACGTTAATTAGAGACATTTCCATAGGAGTATGTTTCTTTCACAGACCACCAGGCTCATTTAGAATTTTAAATAGACGTTACTGCAAACAGACCTTTTGTATTGCCAATGTTTACTCGTCCAAAACTTCCTCGAATATGACTTCAAAAGATTTTGCTTTTAGCATTATATTTCTTTCATTACTTTTCTGGATTCTGAATCTGTAGTATTACGTTTTCTCATCCTTGGCAAAGCCATGAAGTCCCATGAAGTCTCACCCATGGCTGTAATTCACACAATCTTAGCGATACACAGCACACAAGGAAAATTATGAGACCTATTACTCAGTTGATTAACAAGGAAACGTTTATCAGCAGACAAGGATCATACCTATACAATATAGCCATAATGAAGGTTCTCAGTTTCACTTTGGCCTTTGAGACAGTGCTAAGACTGTCATTGTTCCAAAAGCAAAGATAAATTCCATGTAAGCATCTAATGGCTTCTAGAAATGTTCTTAGACCCAACCACTGTATTGGAAAATATACTGTGCCAACAAACAGTAGACCTACTTCAGCTAATTCCTTGCAGCTTCTACACAAATGCTCACAATGCAAACACAGAACAGCAGTTTGTAGCTACATAGGTCAAAAGCCACAAAACAATCTAACCACCTCGAGTTTGGATAGAAACAAATCCACTTTTTGAATTCAGTTAGATCTTGTAAAGTCAGTATGTTTCATTAATTATCACATCCAACTAGCTAATGGCCCCAAGATCTGGTGTGAGGCTGGTGGTTATTGATCACATGCACAATCAGTAAGCCACAACTCTAGCCGAAACATCGAAAACGATTTATCACAAGTCCACAGTTGCACACAGGAACGCATTTTAGAATTCTTCTAAGTTTTCTATACTAGCAGAAAAACTTTGTCTACCACTGATGATCACTAGCTTCTGATTTAAACACTTAAATTGAATGAGTTGCTTCAGAGGATAGGCAGAGAACTTGTATTCAGTTCAAGTGCCTTCCAGGCAACCAGATTTAGGTTTTCTATAATCTCTTTAAATTGCTTAAGACAAATATTAGTACAGTTCCTTTTCAAGGGCATAGCCAATATCGATCCCCAATGTTTAACTCTAATGCAGGCTTTCTCATTAGTCACCACCTTCTTCTACAAACAACGCTCCTCTATACAGTTCTGCTTCCCACATAAAGTGTGCAGCTTTACATCTGACTAAAAAGATGATGATAAAAAGTTGACGTCATGGGAATGTCTCTGGTCTTCAAGTCAGCCTCCTAGACTCCAACCACAACATACAGCATGCACTGGTATCTACATTGCAGTACACATTATGGAGTTTATGGATAAAGCCCTTTTGTGAATGCTGGATATTGCTTTCTGCATTCTGCGTTGCAAGCATCATAGATCACATTCCAAAGGTGCATCCATCTTTGCCTGCTCTTCAAAATAGACCAACATCAGATCTGCTGATCTATAAACGTCCATTTTGTCTCAAGAACTGCATCCTTGTGGTTAAGTATGGACCGATAAGTGTTCAGGAATATCAGGGTATTGTGATTCTATACATGCAGCTCTCATTTCATAGTGGGGCAAACATAACGTTACTTATAACATGTTCATACTGTGTCGAAAGCAACAGCCTTGTATCGACTTCTGTGATTGTTCGATACCCTAACGTGCGGTAGCATTCTAGCAGATGAATTGATGGTGCAGTTCATTAAGCCACGTTTCCACATGCAAGACTTACTAACACATGCATCTGCCAACAACTAACTTACAGTCAAATTGGCATTTCCACACTCCAAAGCTGGAAACGACACTTAAGCGACTTTTAAGATGGTGACAAGTAGCCTTATTCATATGATAGTTAATATGGTTGTACAGATTTTGCCCAAAGGGCTTATACAGATTTTGATGAAGAAAAAGCAAACCCACAAATGTTGGGTACAGAAAACTCTATTTCGTAGAAATTGTTTGGAGACATCCAGGCTGCTAATATGAGAGCTATCCTTTGAGGACGAAAATCATTTGTGAATGAGTAAAATCAATTCTGAATTCCTCTTGAAGTATGTTTGTGGCTCTATACGAAAATCTAATACACAAATGTGAGGTTTCATTGTCCCTCAACAGCTCTGCTTTTCTTTTATTTTTAGAATTAGTCAACATTTTGATATGCCAGAGGTGCTTTGAGCAGAATCTTTCCTTCACTGGTACTGTAATTATGTTTGTAAGCAAACATTGTACTAATGTGTGGAAAAGTCATTAGTCTTGTTATTAGTCATCTTAATTAGGGTTAATAGTAGCTTTAAATCTCTAAAGTAACAATAAATATTGTCATTTGTCATGTTAATTAGGGTTAATAGTGGCTTTAAATCTCTAAAGTCACAATAAATATTTTATTTCCCCTTCAACTCAATATTTACACATAATACCAACAGCAAAATATTATTATTGTTATTTCTCTCCTTTCTCAGGGATTATGTCTGGTTAAAAATGGAAAGTGATGTGGACCTTGATCAAGCGCGACTTCCTTTTAACTGTACGGAATATGTTACATTGCATTTAGAAACTTTTGGGTAATTGAACATGTATCAATAATTACAGATTTCTGTAGTTGTATATATGCATTTGGATGTAGCTGTATTGCATTGATGTACTGGTGGATATTGTGTGGTATGACTCCTGTAGTTGATAGTATAATTGGTATAATGTCAACTTCATCCTGATGCCACATGTCCTTGACTTCCTCAGCCAGTTGGATGTATTTTTCAATTTTTTCTCCTGTTTTCTTTTGTATATTTGTTGTATTGGGTATGGATATTTAGATTAGTTGTGTTAATTTCTTCTTTTTATTGGTGAGTTTGATGTCAGGTTTGTTAAGTGGTGTTGTTTTATTTGTTATAATGGTTCTGTTCCAGTATAATTTGCATTCATCATTCTCCAGTACATTATGTGGTTCATACTTGTATGTGAGAACATGTTGTTTTATTAGCTTATGTTGTATGGCAAGTCGTTGATGTATTATTTTTGCTACATTGTCATGTCTTCTGGGGTATTCTGTATTTGCTATAGTGTGTGTCATTTATGACGGTGGCCGAGTTTAGGTTCGTTCAGCGCATCTGACGTCACAAAACACAGTCAGCCAATGAACAGAGAACGACGTTGCCAGAGCTCGACTGCAGTGCATAGCACGGACGAGTGTCTTCAATTTTAGAAACGTTTAGTCGTAAATAAAGTAACTGAACAAAAGAAATGTCTTGATAGCAGACTTTCTTTTATAGAAAGTTTGGAAAAAGCATTCTTTATACCTATTGCTTCATATTCTATCAATTAAATAAACCAAACAAGCAATAAGCCTCCTAATTCAGGCGATAGCAAGGAAAGGTGTATGTATCATTCTCACTAACCGCTTTTTCGCAATAAAGAACAGCGGTAATTGTTTATTTCCTATTGTACTTCGACGAAACGTGAGTAATTCATAATCATACCAACAGTGTTTCTCGGTATTCTGCGTGATCTTTTAAAGTCCTCTGGGAGATATAATGAACAACGAGCTGCGTTAACGTAATAGTTAAAGTGTATGGCTGCTGAGCGAAAGAATCTGAGTTCAAACCTTGATCGGTGCTTAATATTTTCTTTATTAAAAAGCAATATCGAAGTGTCTTTTTTCATGAATTTTATTCGTTTCAATGTAATTTTTTGAAATTTCTAATGGCAACTAAAATTGACCATACGGAAAGTATATGCTATGGACTTTTACCTCTGCAAACTCTTCAAAATTTCGTGCAAAGGTTTACTACATCTACTGCTGCACAATAACTGCGTTGAACATCGAAACAAAATTAAATCATTTATGGGGGGAAGGTATCAGTCAAGAAGATGTGCAGAAAGCAAATTTTTGGGCCAAATAGTTTTTGTGAAATCGATGATAAAGTGTGTCAAAGCAGTCGAAACACCATGTGTCTGCACAGGCGAGCATTGCAATGATGACAAAATCGCGCACATCGCGGAATGCGGGGAGCACGTCTCTGTTGCAGCGAAAGGGTTAATGCGGCCGTGGTGGCTTTACTTCATAAACTTCGCGCTCCCCCCTAAACGTAAGTTTGCGAGCTATACTATGGCGCTGCTTCTCTTGGCGCGTACAACTGGCAATGCAGCAATCTCCTGGGCGGGCATGCGCGAACCACCAGGATAAAAGAATTGAACTATAGTATTGTACATCTACTTGTGAAGTGGTCTACTGTTGCTATTTGTTGTTTCCAAAGTCTGCATTTATCTGTTGTGGTATTGGGATCTTTAATAATATGCTTGCTGTAATATCTGGTGTTTATTGTTTGATCCTGTATTGTAATCATAAATCCTTCCATCTCACTGTATATATTGCCTTTTCTTAGCCATGTGTCGGATGCGTCTTGATCGATGTGTGGCTGTGTTAGATGATACGGGTGCTTGCCATGTAGTGTTTTCTTTTTCCAATTCATTTCTTCGTATCTGTTGATGTTATGTGATCTAAAGGGTTGTAGAAGTGGTTATGAAATTGTAATGGTGTAGCCGATGTATTTATATGAGTGATTGCTTTGTGTATTTTGCTAGTTTCTGTTCGTTCTATAAAGAATTTTCTTAAATTGTCTACCTGTCCATAATGTAGGTCTTTTATGTCAATAAATCCCATTCCTCCTTCCTTTCTGCTTAATGTGAATCTTTCTGTTGCTGAATGTATGTGATGTATTCTATATTTGTGGCATTGTGATCGTGTAAGTGGACTGAGTGCTTCTAGGTCTGTGTTACTCCATTTCACTACTCCAAATGAGTAGGTCAATATTGGTATAGCATAAGTATTTATAGCTTTTGTCTTGTTTCTTGCTGTCAATTCTGTTTTTAGTATTTTTGTTAGTCTTTGTCTATATTTCTCTTTTAGTTCTTCTTTAATATTTGTATTATTTATTCCTATATTTTGTCTGTATCCTAGATACTTATAGGCATCTGTTTTTTCCATCGCTTCTATGCAGTCGCTGTGGTTATCCAATATGTAATCTTCTTGTTTAGTGTGTTTTCCCTTGACTATGCTATTTTTCTTACATTTGTCTGTTCCGGAAGCCATATTTATATCATTGCTGAATACTTCTGTTATCTTTAGTAATTGGTTGAGTTGTTGATTTGTTGCTGCCAGTAATTTTAGATCATCCATGTATAGCAAATGTGTGATTTTGTGTTGGTATGTTCCAGTAATATTATATCAATAAATTGTATTATTTGGCATGTTGGATAGTGGGTTCAGAGCAAGGCAGAACCAGAAAGGACTTAATGAGTCTCCTTGGTATATTCCACGCCTAATCTGTATTGGCTGTGATGTGATACTATTTGAATTTGTTTGGTATTAAGTGTGGTTTTCCAATTTTTCATTACTATGTTTAGGAACTGTATCAATTTAGGATCTACTTTGTATATTTCCAATATTTGTAGCAACAATGAGTGGGGTACACTATCAAAAGCTTTTTGGTAATCAATGTATGTATAGTGCAGCGACCTTTGTTTAGTTTTAGCTTGATATGTCACCTCTGCATCTATTATCAGTTGCTCTTTACATCCTCGTGCTCCTTTGCAGCAACCTTTTTGTTCTTCATTTATAATTTTGTTCTGTGTTGTATGTGTCATTAATTTCTGTGTAATGACTGAAGTTAATATTTTGTATATTGTTGGTAGGCATGTTATGGGGCGATATTTAGCTGGGTTTGCTGTGTCTGCTTGATCTTTAGGTTTCAGATAAGTTATTCCTTCTGTAAGTGTATCATGGACTGTGTGTGGGTCTGCAATGTAACTGTTAAATAATTTAGTTAGAGTGAATGTGTTGAGGTGAACTTCTTTAGCCAGAAATTTGCTATTTTATCTTTTCCAGGGGCTTTCCAATTGTGCGTACAATTAATTGCTCGGGTGACTTCATGTTGCAAAATTATCACTTCAGGCATTTGTGGTATCATCTTGTATGTGTCTGTTTCTGCTTGTATCCACCGTGCATGCCTGTTATGTTGTACCGGGTTTGACCATATGTTGCTCCAGAAGTGTTCCATGTCTGTTATGTTTGGTGGATTGTCTATTTTAATGTGTGTGTTATATATTGTCTGATAAAATTTCTTTTGGTTTGTGTTGAATGTTTGGTTTTGTTTCCTTCTATTTTCACTTTTTTTGTGTCTTCTAAGTCGTTTGGCCAATGATTGTAATTTCTGCTCCTTTTCATCTAATTGCTCTATCGCTTCTTGTTGTGAGATTTTACCTAAACTTTTTCGTTTTTTGTCTGATATTTCATTTCTTATAAATTGTGTTAGCTGTCCAATGTCTTTTCTCAGTTTTTCTATTCTGATCTGTAGCCTGTGTTGCCATGCTGGTTTTGTGAGTTTATACTGTGTGTTGGTTGGTTCTGATCTCTGCCTAGTGTGTATATCTAGTGTAGTGAGTGCTCCTATATAAACCAGTAGCTGTAACTCTTCTATAGTTGTATTTTCATTTATTTTGTTGTGTATGATTGTGTTGATAGTTGTTATTGTTGTTTCGACTTGTGGGTTATTTGGGGGTCTATGCAAGAATGGTCTAATGTCTGTAATCGTGTCTTTGATTGCTATATATGTCAGCTGAAATTTTTCTTCCATATCTAACATGTGTGTCACTTCATGTTCTATTTGTGCTTGTTCTGGTGGCTGTGTTAAGATTTCGTTTTCCTCTGATTGTTTAATTGATGCATGTTGTTCTTTGTTTGTTTGCTCTGGGATGTTTGAGCCCATTACTGTATTTTCTTCTTCTTCCGATTGCACATTATTTTGTTCCAGTATTTGTTGTACTTGTTGTTTGATGTTTTCTAATTCTGACTGGGGTATCCTGTTATTTTTTATTATTACACGGATCTGATCAGCTAGTCGTTGTTCTGTTAAAAATTTTAATTCTGGGTATCTGGTAATAAATGTTGTGTATACTTGTGATGTGTATCCAGTTCTGTTTGTTCCTAAGTTTGTTGCTTGGTAATAACAGAACATGAGGTGTAGGTTAACTTCATCTGACCATCTCATCCTCTGTCTTTGTTTTCCTTCTAGAGTGGTTGCATGAACCATATCATGCAAAACACCTCAACTTAGACTTAAATCATTTTCCGTGTGGCTAACAGTGTCGTTACCATTGTGGACGGGCATAGGGTTCAAGCGCCGTCCCCAACCATGACAGCGCTTGTCCGAGGCTTAATTAGTTCTGTCCTGAACCAACTAATCACACTAAAAGGGGGGGTTAGCCATATTAGTGATTTGTCCTTTTGGTCGCCTTTTACGACTGGCAGCACAGGTAAGTCCACATTGGCAAAAACAATATTTTTCAAATTGATATGTAACTCCAAACAATACTGTGTTACCTCACTATAAATAAGTGATTATAAGGAATTTCTTAATGTTGGAATGAGGCTCCTATCGCATTGTTTAAGAACATTTTGCCGCCTTACTTTTTATTTCTTTATTTAGTTGAAGACCTAGCTGATTATTTCATGGTGATGTTAATACTCATAAAAGTTAACAAACTATTCAAAATTCAAGCTACCCAACAAATGAGAGCTGAAAGAGAGATCAAACTAGTTGCAGTTGTTGATGCTCATAGGCGATGGTGGTGTAATTTACTTCATGTAAGAAAGTTAAATGTCTTTTAACGTTTGCAACTTAACTGGGTGTTGTAATGGCAGTGTAGAAGTCAAGTGTTTCCACAAGTAAACTGACTTATTACATTAGTGATGGTCAGGGCTTGTAAGTGTTAGTAATACATAGCCATGGAAACGTGGCTTTATATCCTAAATTTGTACATTAAATACAATTTTGGAAGCTATTGCTAGTTTTTCTTTGTTTCTTTGTAAGTGAGAAACTGCTAAAGAATAAGATCTATCAATGGTATATTAGTGATAAGCATTGTCATAGCATCCACCTATGTGACTGTGGTAGTGTGGTGGTGTGCCATGCTCCACAGTCTGCTGTGCTGTGAACTGCAAGTAGCAGAGCTTATTGTAGTGTTCACAGAAACTTCTCAGTTTATTGAAAATTGAAATATGATACAGTGATGGCCCATCTGAACAGCAAAGAAACTTGAAGTTCTCATTTAATCGAAATTATTCCTGACACAAGTTCAATGAAATCGAAGATTGGTTAGAGGAAGAAGTAAAATATGAATTCGAGGACATTATTGGAATTCACCTTCCACAGCCAACAATGTTGTTTTTCTGTCAGATTGAAGATTCCTGGCTTATGCAAAAGTTTTGCAGGGGAGTTAAGAACTTTAAACATTGTGAAAGAAATGTAGGTGAAGTTACCATTTGTACTAATGCAAGATTTGGAATATGAAAGTTCAGGATATTCTAAATGCCAATCAAAGTAACAGCAGAACAGATAAATGCAATGGTAGCACCATATGGAAGGTTATCAGTACTCCTATTTTTTCACAATGCTGGTTACAAATCAGCTCAGTTACTGTAAAACTAAATCATTTTCTGCTTGCAGGTATCTGGAACCTGTTATGAACAACACTCAATGTAAAAATTTCCAAGTACTCTTGGAAGATTTGTAATGAGTTCTAAAACCAAGGAAAAATAATAAAATAAAGAGTAATAAGACGCCAAAACACAAAATTAGCAAATATAACATGAATTAGTGTGGCGAAAGTAGATTAACTTCCAATCTTGACATATGACATCTTTCACGCCACTAATGTCAAAATTTTCTCATCAGAAAACTCTGACCTTGGCATCCCACCTCATCACATTCCATTTCATTGACAAACTGTGTGAATGCTGCAATTTCAACTGCATCATGGAATGCTTTGACCATGGAATGTTTTGATGTTCTATTCCACCCCATTCCACTCTATCAAATGTAAATCGATCTTTATGTTGCATTTTCACACCAGATACAAGTCTCAATCCACAACCCAAACAAGAATATGGACAACCGCATGAACCATGAACAAATCCATGTGGCTACCTCCAATACATGATCCAGCAGTAGTGGGATGCTTAGGTCATGGAATGTTTTGATGTTCCGATCCACCCCATTCCACTCTGTCAAGTGTGAATCTATGTAGCGGCCTGGATCGATTCCCAGCTGGATCGTATATTTCTACACTCAGGGACTGGGTGTTGCGTTGTCCTTATCATCATCATTTCATCCCCATCAATACGCAAGAAGCTGAAGATTTGCACCAGGTGAACAATCTACCCAACGGGAGGCCGTAGCCACACGGCATTTCCATTTTCAAGTTTGAATCGATCTTTATGTTGCATTTGCACACTGGAGACTGGAATGCGGTTGTAGGGAAAGGATTAGAAGATAGGGTTACAGGAGTATATGGATTTGGTATTAGGACTGAGAGAGTAATTTAGTTCTGTGATAAATGTCAGCTAGCAATAGCTCATGCTCTGTTCAAGAATCACAAGAGGAGGAGGTATACTTGAAAAAGCCAGGAGATGTGGGAAGATTTCAATTGGATTACATCATGGTCAGATGGATTCTGAAATCAGATACTGGATCGCAAGGTGTACCCAGGAGCAGATACAGACCCAGATCACAATCTAATTGTGATGAAGAATAGGCTGAAGCTTAAAAGACTGGTCAGGAAGACTCAATTTGCAAAGAAATGAGATATGGAAGAACTAAAGAATGAAGAGATGCACTTGAAGTTCTCTAAAGCTACCTATACTGCAATAAGGAATAGCTCAGAAGGCAGTACAGTTGAGGAGGAAGGGACAGCTCTAAAAAGGGCAACCACAGAAGTTGGAAAGAAAAACATAAGTACAAAGAAGGCAACTGTTAATAAACCAAGGGTAAGAGAAGAAAGATTTCAGCAGATAAGTAGGAAGTTCAGGAAAGCTAACACGAAATGGCTGCATGAAAAATGTGATGAAATCTAAAAAGAAATGATTGTCGGAAGAACTGATTGAGAAGACAGGGAAATCAACACAACCTTTGTTGAAATTAAAAGCAAGGATGGTACCATTAAGAGTGCAATGGGAATGCCACTGTTAAATGCAGAGGAGAGAGCAGATATGTGAAAAGAGTACATTGAAGGGCTCTATGAGGAAGAGATTTGTCTGATGTGGTAGAAGAAATAGGACTCGATTTATAGGAGAAAGGGTATTTAGTATTAGAATCATAATTTAAAAGAGCTTTGGAAGACTTAGGATCAAATAAGGCAGAACTGACAGACAAAATTCCATCAGAATTTCTAAAATCATTGGGGGAAATGGGAACAAAACGCCTATCATGTTAACATTGCAGTTAATATATGAGCCTGGGGATATACCATCTGAGCTGCGTGGAGTGGCTGCACAGTTTGGTACCGTGTCGCGGATTGCATAGCCCCTCCTTCCGGAGGTTCGAGTCCTCCCTTGGGCATGTGTGTGTGTGTGCGTGTGTGTGTGTGTGTGTGTGTGTGTGTGTGTGTGTTGTTCTTAGTGTAAGTTAGCTTAAGTGGTGTGTTAGTCTAGGTACTGATGACCTCAGCAGTTTGGTCTCTTAGGAACTCACACACATTTGAACATATATCATCTGATTTTCGAAAAAATATTATCCACACAATTCCGAAGACTGCAAGAACTGACAAGTGCAAGACCTCTCTCACAATTAGCAACGCAGTTCATACATCCAAGTTGCTGACAAAAATAACATAAAGGAGAAAGGAAAAAAATTGAGGATGTTTCAGATGACGATCAGTTTGGCTTTAGGAAAGGTAAAGGTACCAGAGAGGCAATTCTGATGTTACAGTTGATAATGGAAGCAACACTAACGAAAAATCAAGACATGTTCATAGGATTTTTTTACCTTTAAAAAGTGTTTGACAATGTAAAATGGTGCAAGATGTTCGAAATTCTGAGAAAAATAGGGGTAAGTTATAGAGAGAGATGAGTAATATGCAACAGTACAAGAGCCAAGAGGGAATAAGAGTGGAAGACCAAGAACGAAGAGCTGAGATTAAAAAGGGTATAAGACAGGAATGTAGTCTTTCACCCCTATTGTTCAATCTATATATGGAAGAAGCAATGGTGAAAATAAAAGAAAGGTTCAGGAGTGGATTTAAAATTCAAGGTGAAAGCATGTCAATGATACGATTCACTTCTGTGGTACTAGAGACAGCTGTAGAGGGTCAAAATTGTAGAGGAAGACAGAGATTGGAATACATCCAGCAAACAATTGAGGATGTAGATTGCAAGAGCTGCTCTGAGGTGAAGAGGTTGACACAGGAGAGGAGTTCATGGTGGGTCACATCATACCAATCAGAAGACTGATGACAAAAAAAATCCAATTCAACAGAACTGAGGCCATCTGGATCTAATGAAATAGTGACAGCTATCACTGTTTCTGCACAAGACATCTTGAAAGATTACAAGGAAAAATCCATTCATCCGGTGATGAGACTGACAGTGTGTAAGAACCAACAGTAAACGATTAATCTATAAAGGAACTGACACCTTTGTTGAAAGATAACTCCAGTGAAAGCAAAAATGAAAATTCAGGTGAGAGTATCACCCTATTAGGAGATCTGCAGAATACTGAGTAAGATAGCTTCAGGCATTAGCCTGAATGGCAAACACATAAACAGACCCCAGAAGAAATTCGAGAACTATTCTCTGATTACAATTACTTGATAACTGCTGTCTGTAACTTGCCGCTCCGGCGTTGGCACGGTGGCTGCCAGATACTGCTAGGTTTTGGGCGACACAGAAACATGGCTGGTCACTTCACAAATGCTGTTAATGTGTAACATGGAGCAATGTTGGAAGCAGTTGCCGAGAGGTATGATGGAAATTTGAGATGCTCTATCGACAGGTGATTTTAAGCGACCAATGACTGAACTGCGGCAGGCGATGCGTATTGTAGCCCTGAATTTAAACTCTAGTCATAACCTAACATAACCTCTTGATGTGTAATGTATCTAACAAAACGGCGGTCAACAATCTGCAGCAGAACTAACATCACAATTGATTTGTTCATAGCGATTAAAAATAAGCTCTACAAGTAAATTCAAGACAAAAATATCAGTTTCAGCGCTGAAAAATTATCTGTAATTTCTCGTTCTCATTTACTGGTTAGCTGAAACTAGCCTTACCCTGGCTACACGAAATGCCGCTTCACCAACCAATGAGCAATGCTGTTTGGCATTTGGTCGAAGATTACAGACGATACAGACAGATGATTAATGAAAAAATAATGATAAAAAGGAAAAGTAAGGGCAAATAAAAATAGCCAGTACGATCATGAAAATGACACAATGAAGTATAAGAAATTTAAAAAAAACTGCGATTAAGCAATTAACGGAATAAAAATAAAAATACTAATGAAAGTCTTTTTATTAGATCTAGAAATAAAAAATTTCGCTGTCCTTCGCGAATTTCTAATCTACTACTTTCTACACAAGTTACTGCGCTAAGTACTACGCTACAGTATTGCCATGCTTAAATTTGTTGAATATTTTACTCATAATGATGAACAGCAGCCATCAAAAATTTGGCCTCACGTAATAACGCATGAAACTTTTTTAATGTAAGCCGATCTCTGTGATAATAATAACTGTATATCGATGGTATTCAGTAAAAGTATTGTAAATCCATCTGTCTGCGAAAATTCGTAATACCAGTAACCAGTAACTCCATAATCAAAGTCATATTTAAGAGTGCATGAATTTCTCTAACCTGCCAATAACAAGACTTTTATTACACAGTTACACATGTAGCAACTTTCTGTATCACTTTATATTCTTTTTTATGAAAGTATTTTTGCTTCACATGGTAAATGCAGCTACAAAGTTTTCATTGCCTACCATTGAATTATGACACTGAATCGCATCTCGTGCAGAAGGATCTAGTAGTGTTTGGTTAGTCCTGTGTATGAAATACAAGTATATCATTGACATCGTTTTGTGTGTGTGTGTGTGTGTGTGTGTGTGTGTGTGTGTGTGTGTGAGTTGCTTTATGGTTATCATGTGTCGTGAAATACGAAACTGAATGGCCAGGCCCAGGATTCAGGTTCCAAGCACACAAAGAAAGCTGGACAAGGTGATCTGACCAGCTGTTGCAGTGTTGCGGTAATTAGTTCTGGCGTGACGTTGAGCGCCCTGATGGGAGAAAACCAGCCCCAGCCTGTGTAGTGTGAACTATCAAGTAATTTTAATCAGACTACAGAGAGGAAACTCTCACATACCAAGAAGATCACCAAAAAAGATCAAAATTAAAACCCTGATTTGATAGAGATCGTACATAGTGATATTCAAAACCAAAATGAATATGTACACATGAACGTAGATACACAACTACCTTCTGCAGTCGACGAACCAGTGGAAATTGTGGACCCACAAGCACCTGACAAAGGAACTGCACGATCTGTATACGCTGTGTGTGTTTATTTGTACCACAGAATCATGCAGGCATATAGAATTGCCATGCTGAATGTAAACAGCACTGTTTATGACGAGAAGTTACAATGTTTAAGGGACTATTTGCATCCTGATGGTGTAGCAATGATGTAACAGGCAGTTACGACTAAAATAATAAATGTGTTCGGAAATGAGGCAATCTTGAATTTAGAAAATGAATGCAGGACGACAATATTTTTCAGAGAAAGAATACCATACAAAGCACATGCTATGCTTGAATCCAAGTGAGGAACAATAGCAGAAATATATGAGCTGCTTCTTGTAAATGTCTATATTGCTATCTGATGTAGTGGGAAATGTCAGAAAAGCAACCAATACTGCAATAATGAAATTGTCAAGTTAATGCTGGATGCTCGTTTGAATAGAATTTTAGGTGATGATTTTAACTGCATATTATCTTCAAAAGATGAGTTTCTGAATTCAACCTTTCCAAAAAGCTGTTGTTGTTAATTAATGGGATACATTTAATAGATACTTTGTGCCACACCTGGCCAGACACTCGAGGGTACACATATACGAGGTGCATTCAAGTTCTAAGGAATCCAATTTTTTTTCTCCGGACTGGAAAGAGATAGAAACATGCGCATTGTTTTAAAATGAGGCCGCGTTCATTGTCAATATGTCCCAGAGATGGCAGCACCGTACAGCAGATGGAATTTTACCGCCAGTGGCGAGAATGAGAACTGTTTTAAATACTTAAAATGGCAACGTTTTCCTTACTTGAACAGCGTGCAATCATTCATTTTCTGAATTTCCGTGGTGTGAAACCAATTGAAATTCATCGACAGTTGAAGGAGACATTTGGTGATGGAGTTAAGGATGTGTCGAAAGTGCGTTCGTGGGTGCGACAGTTTAATGAAGGCAGAACATCGTGTGACAACAAACCGAAACAACCTCGGGCTCGCACAAGCCGGTCTGACGACATGATCGAGAAAGTGCAGAGAATTGTTTTGGGGGATCGCTGAATGACTGTTGAACAGATCGCCTCCAGAGTTGGCATTTCTGTGGGTCCTGTGCACACAATCCTGCATGACGACCTGAAAATGCGAAAAGTGTCATTCAGGTGGGTGCCACGAATGCTGACGGACGACCACATGGCTGCCCATGTGGCATGTTGCCAAGCAATGTTGACGCGCAACGACAGCATGAATGGAACTTTCTTTTCGTCGGTTGTGACTATGGATGAGATGTGGATGCCATTTTTCAATCCAGAAACAAAGCACCAGTCAGCTCAATGGAAGCACACAGATTCACCGCCACCAAAAAAATTTCGGGTAACCGCCAGTGCTGAAAAAATGATGGTGTCATTGTTCTGGGACAGTGAGGGCGTAATCCTTACCCATTGCGTTCCAAAGGGCACTACGGTAACTGGTGCATCCTACGAAAATGTTTTGAAGAACAAATTCCTTCCTGCACTGCAACAAAAACGTCCGGGAAGGGCTGCGCGTGTGCAAGACAACGCACCCGCACATCAAGCTAACGTTACGCAACAGTTTCTTCGTGATAACAACTTTGAAGTGATTCCTCATGCTCCCTACTCACCTGACCTGGCTCCTAGTGACTTTTGGCTTTTTCCAACAATGAAAGACACTCTCCGTGGCCACACATTCACCAGCCGTGCTGCTATTGCCTCAGAGATTTTCCAGTGGTCAAAACAGACTCCTAAAGAAGCCTTCGCCGTTGCCATGGAATCATGGCGTCAGCATTGTGAAAAATGTGTACGTCTGCAGGGCGATTACGTCGAGAAGCAACGCCAGTTTCATCGATTTCGGGTGAGTAGTTAATTAGAAAAAAAATCGGAGGCCTTAGAACCTGAATGCACCTTGTACATATAGTAGTTTAGCAAGCAGCTTAAACAGGAAATGTGGAACAAATGGCTTTACATGTAATGTAATGGACAGTGAAATGTGGCCCATTAACTTCTTGGATCACTACGAATTTCATCATTATTTAATCATGCAGCATGCTAAGCAAAGAACATCCATGGGAAGGTGAGTATAGCTATTAAACATATCACTTTTGGAGGATGAAGAATTGCAGTAGGAGATCAAACATACGTGGCAACTATGCCTTCAGTCACCGTCCAGATACATAACACATGTAACACGATGACTACAGTTTACAGAAATGCAGATAAAAAAATGCATCATATGACATGCCTCATGAACGGGTGCTGGAGAGAACCTAATTGGCATCGACTGAAATTTCAACTAAAAAACATTTGGGGACTGGCACTCAATTTAATATCTTGTCAGTCACCACATCCACCGCAGTTGGAAAACGCTGAGAGATTTTGTGTTTCACAGAACATCAATATGGGCTCTGAAAAACAAAAGGACATCAAACAGAATAGTGGGCTCATGGATCGCAAACAGTTATAAATAGCGGCACAAAGCAATAATAGGGGGACAACCTATGTGTCACCCCACTCTCCAATGTTGCCAAATTTATTCAAGATGGCGTCGATGACGTCATCCAAGATGGCGGCATGTAGACTTGGCAACAGTGCATGGCGTCATCCAAGATGGCGGATTTTGGCGGGAGAATAGTCCAATTGTGTCTGACTGTCAGTCAGTAGCGAGCCAGTGTGTGTGTGTTGGACCTTCCATTGAGCTACGGACCCCCTTGAAGATGTCTCCCGCAGTCGGAGACGAAACATTGGGAATCACCACAGAATTCATCAACCGACCACGGCATAACAGCCCGGATAATTATAATGGACATGATATTTCCGGCCGTGAAAGTCTACATTTTAGTAATAGTCCAATTGTGCTACATCCACTAACCCAACCTCAAGAAAAAATGGCGGGAAGTTTGAATTTTTGCGGTAAAATAATCCAACTGTGCTACGTCCACTAACCTAACCTTCAGAAAAAATGGCGGGAAATTTGAATTTTTGCGGGAAAATAGTCCAATTGTGCTACGTCCATGATCGTAAGCATCAAGAAGAAAAAATGGTGGGAAGTTTGAATTCCAACAGGATAATGCATGCAAAGACCGTACTTGTCTTTATTATTATTATTGATTATCATTCACTAACATTCATTATCATTCATTGTCATTTATTATCATTTATTATTATTCATTATCATTTATTATTATAGGCCTACCTCCACTAGAAAATTGCGCCAAATTCAAATTCCAACACGTTATTCTCTCGAAAACTGTACTTCTATGTATTATTATCATTTATTATTTATGCAAGATGTCCGATTTTCTCGGTGAGAAAGCCATTCTCCTTACATCCATAACAAAAGTCTATCACAAGTTCAAATCCCCAACACCATAATTGATCACATGTACGAGCTTTCTCCGTCACTTATCTTTTTTTTTTCACTGGTAGCCTATCATAATCGTGTCAAATAATAAACTGCACTAATAGTAACGTAATTCACGTCCTTTGATTTTGCAGGGTGGAAGGGACTGAAGACTTTATTTCAAGCAGTACGGTCATCACTTGTTCTCCAACACTGTCAGCACACACATCGTTGATATCGCAGTGCAGTCACCACGACGTCCGCGCTCCAACTGAATTAGTTCAAATCCTCGCCACCCCCTGGTCAGTGCGTGGAGACCTGCCTACGCCTGTCACGTGAGGCGGCCGGCCACTAGCGCGGGGGGCGAGCCCAGCGATCGCTCGCACGTCGTAAACATGTTTTCGCTGGACACGCTGGAACTTGGCGAGTTTGACGTCACAGCGGCCCCTTGTCCGCTCACCACTCGCATTCGTCGCCTCCGCACGTTTCCCGCCAAAATTGTCTCCCTCGGAGCTAAATCACACAACGGTCGGCCGTTTCCCTGCAACAGTTCCGGCACCACGTTCAAACCTGTCGATGCCGACCTCACACAGCCTGTAACGGAACTGAAATGATGGTGGGCTGACAGTAATTTGGAGCCCGCGCGTCTGAAACGGGCGCGCTTGTGTGAGACTGCCAGGGAGTGCACCCTGATGCCATCTATTGGCGAAACTGGGAATTAGCGCTGTCAGACAATGCACTAAGCTCTCAGAGTCAAATGTATTCTTTTTCTTGGTAATTATAAGTTATTACTGTATAATTTAATGTTGTAAAACGCTAGTAGTAAATTATTATGACTGGTATGGACTCCAGGGTAGTAAATATAAATATTCTTAAATACTAAATGATTTCGGTAAAAAGATGGTAGGGGAACGCCCCCACTCTTGGTGATACGAGCGTAGCTAGGGGTAGCTGGAGACACAGGGACTGAACAATGGAATGGCCTGGGGAGTGTTGACGTGATCGGACGTGCGTAACTGTGCTCACGCAAAAGTGATTGTGCAACAGCGAAGAGGCGAATATCGTCGCCGTTTTTGGAGTAAAATGCGACGAATGGTTGTTGAAGCCGCCTCTATGCCACTGGGGCTGATTGTAAGAGTTCCTGTGCCCAGATTTTATGGCGGACGTGCAGTAGCTTATACGAGTGCTACAGCTCGTAGTTCCAGCTGCCATTAAGGGCATGAGGCGTGAAGAGCTGCGTTAGCCACCGGCATCTCACCACCAGCACCGACACGTCTAGCCAAGGCAAGACTGCTTGCAATTGTTAAGTCGAACTTTGTATACATGTAAAAGGAGAATACCAGTTTTCTTTTATGCAAGTGCAGAGGACAGAATATAGCAATGAGTAAAATTACGACGCATGTTGTTCATTGTAAAGTGTAGTAACCTCAAACATAGTATAGTGAAATCAGACTGAGGCCACCATCGCCTCTTTCATTTACAATTCTTTTGGTTGTAGAATACTTTAGCGTATAAGAATGTTGAAAAGAGCAATGGTCACACCAGAATGAGTCGCCTATTTACAGTTACTTAAATTTTTCTGAGCAACCTTTCAAGTAAAGTCTCTTAACTGATTCTGTATCAATGGTCCAAAGAGTAATATCCGAAATCATTAAATAAGTTGAAGGATAGAATTTTGTTAACCGAAGTTGCATAACCTGTCTTGGTAGTAATTACCAAGCCCCCTCACAGAAATTGAGAGAGTATTTGCTTTGTAGAATCATCTAGAATGATCAGAAATAGTAATATTCAGAATTAAGTTTAAATTCAACTCAAGCCATTTCACTTTGAAACGAGCCCAAAAATTGATTTATTCTTTTGCTCCTTCAGAGCTGGCGACCGTAGTTATAAGTATTTTCAGGAGGATTCGACGGTAAGTCTGCTGCTCTCGTCGTGCTGATAGGATTATCCACTGCTGCTAGCAGTGGTGATTGGATACATAAGCTCACTACCAAGTTAAGTGGGTCAGGTAGGCAGTGTTACCGTGTGAACTGTAGGGCACTGTAGGCCGTGGATCGAACCCGTTCAATCATCACAGCTCTTAGGGAAATAGTCCAGTTATGAGTGTACTATTCATTAGGTAAATACTGGCGAGTAACGGTCAAAAATGTATACGCAAGTGAATTTAGCAAGGTCCACGTAGCACCTAGTTAATGTGGTGCAATGGCGAGGGTGGGAGTGGAGTAAAAGTGAGCTGAGCTTGTGGCAGCTGTGCTGGATTCAAATATTAACTACGTGAATTCACTACTGCCTCTTACCATTGGGACTGAGCTATTTACAGTTAAAATACGTAGCAGTAAGCGCAAAGGCGTGACAGCTACAAGTCCGTATTGGTTTTATACATACGGAATTGGGAAGTGGGTCATTCCGTCAGTGGAGGGGGTTAAAACAACCGAGTCAGTGGAGAACATACCCCATTTACTGATGGAAAGATTCAGCGGTTCGGTCGCAAGCCGTTCGCCACGTGTCCCTGTGCGACCGAGAACGCAGTGCTACACTTTTGGCGGCAAAGTTTGCTCGACAGTGGAATCCGCCATGAATATATAACAGCACCTTTGGACCGCACTACAACGCCCGCTAATTGACTCGCTCTCGCGCGCGCATAATAACTGTACAATCGCTGCGCCGCCTCCCCGCTTACGTCACACACCCTCCATACACGCGACGGACATAGCCTTCTGTAAATACCTGGAAAATGACTCTTTATTTCAGACATTACGGTCATGCAGGTGTGTCCCAACTGACTTCTCCATGCTCACACAGCGAAACTCCAGAGCGCAGCTGACACGCGCGGCCGGCTGAGCCCGGTCCCTGGCCCGCTGACGTCAAGCATACCCCCACGGCCAGCGCGACAGGTAGGCAGCAGCGCCTGAGGGTCCCACCTCAAACGGTCAGCCGCGCCGGCGAGCACTTAACACAGGACACGATGTTTCCTGTCGAGCGCGTGCTGTACAAAGGATACGTTTGGCGCCAGAGTTTGACCGACAGTGGAACCCACCATGACCATATAACAGCGCATTTGCTCGTCGCGAGAACGCTCGCTAATTCACTCTCACCACGCTGCTAAATTAAATAATTCCATTTACAATTTCATATACATATTCAAACGTGTTCAACTCCCTAATATCAACTACTTTTCGAGGACCAGAACGCCACCTCCTCCTCCTAGGAACCAGCGCCAAGTTTGAAATCTGCCAGTAAACAAAGCTCACATGCGCTTCCGCCACCAACGTAAGAAAATTGTTTCAAACTAAACCACCAGCACTCAACCTCTTCCTACACGTTTCTGGTAAACGGACTCACCCTGCACTAAGTCCAAGAATTTCCTTTATTTAGGAATGGAGTATATGTATCACGCCGACATGTCCCACATCATACAGACCTGCAAAACACTCCTACATAACTCATTTATAATGTTCTACACACACGCTTGCTAATTGTAAACAGTTAAAAATAACTCATAGCACAGCCTACAGACATGCGAACCGCTCGTAAATAATGCAAAACATTTACCTCCAAATAGCCAACCAACTGCTAATTTTCGCAAATAATTTCAGCGCGTAGACCGATGGAAGGAAGAATGAGTGTACTTTATTTATTTGCTACATATCTTTTTCAAACTTTTACTTCTCATAGGTTTCGATATGTAAGGCTGACATAAGGCAGTTTCTGAACTCCAGTAGTGCACTACACTTGGCAACACAACCACACCCATCAAGATATTCATTCCAATCCAGACTTGTAACTCCTCTACAGATAAATTTGTCCAGTTATTTGTCTACTCACTCACATTCTGACCAGCTTGCTGTTATTGAGCAAAAACACCTCAGACTGTGCTGTGCTGCTCGGGGAAGTAAGGAATTGCTGCACTCTATTTATTTGCAGTCATTTTATTTAGTCGTGGAGTATATTTGTCACAAAACACTCGCACTGATCCGACTGCGGTCATCTGACACAGGCCACAAACACGTACACAACTCCTAATTTCACCACACAATAGCAAACAGCTCTTAAATAATGCAGTACACAATATCAGCAGACGACCTCTGTACTCTTAAACTCTCCAAATAAAGCAGCGCACAGTGCACAGACATGCTCGCAAAATAGTGAAACAGACGCGCCCAAACACCACCAGCTGCCAAACCGACCAAAAGTCTGCTCAGCCTACCCCAAACATGACCTCAACACAGTCGCATTCGCACCTATCACCGGAGAAATTGATATCGCCATGCGCCTTAGAGTACGCTCCAAGGCAGGCCGGCGGGGAAGGGGATTCCAGAGTCTCCAACCAAGTTCATCTTCCGAGCGCTCGTGACAGCCGACACATGTGAAAGCTGCATTGTTCATCTCATGTATACCGCTGGCGTCTCAGGTCTGGACCTGCCTTCACGTCTATTCTCAGAATAGCTCATAGCTCATTGACACACTCGATTAACGCGGCCACGAAAACATTTACTACTCGCATGCAACTGAGATGGTGACGGAAAAACCAAATCACTGATCTGCACTGCAGGCGCGTGTAATCATTGAGAACACAATTTATTTTTTTCGAACAGCTTATTTAACCATACAGTGTATCTATCACGCTATCACAAAACACCAATCCCAGATGTGCCCTGGACTATGTTGCACAGCCCACAGACATGCATCCAATCATAATTTCAGTACACACTATAGCAAACTGCTACTAAATAATATATCATACAGATGTGTAGATACGCTCAGTACTCGTAAACTATCCTAATAATGCATAGCAGAGCCTGCAGATCCGCTCGCAAAATAACTCAGCAGACGTGCGCAGGTACCCCCACTCTGCACCCTGCCCACAGGATCGTGAAGTCACCCATCCGTCTGATTTCAGACCTTGCACAGCCCCTGCTCGGCTTCCGCAAGCGTGAGTTAGCGCAGTCAACGCGCTCGTCAGCGGTCAAAGCACACACATACGTCCGTCCAGAACCGCGATCCCGAGCCGCGACCACCTAACGCGGGTGAAAGTCAACTTTATATCAACATAGCATAATTCCAAAGCGCAGCCTCCATACGCTAGACACATCATAGCAGCACATATCTTTACCTCCTATGACACTGTAGCACACTGCACATTGCTCCTTACAAGACATTACACGGCCCTTTAACTAAACATAACTACACATCCCTGCTCTCGCCTCGTCGCGTGACCAGCCATCTAAAAACCTTCTCAATATTATTCCTACTTTACAACTTTTTTTTAATAAGATCTAATTTACACCTCCCACCGAACCTAACCTCACACCCATCCCACCATCAACATCCTGAACCCTATCTTGACACTCATATATCACCCCACAAACCATACCCATCAATCAATTTACCATTCTCATCCCCTCTTTTCGAATTACAAACATAGCCTATATCTAAACACCAATCAACTCATCTTTCTCGCACTTTCAACAGTAAAATTAATTTTACACACACCCAGAAATACCAAACCCAATTAAAAATTCAAACTTTTATACAAAGCATCAAGCACATACGGCAATATTCAAAGCCTGGTCCCTGATCTCTGCAATTTAAGTCAGAGAAAGACATATCTATTACCTTCTGCAACCCGTCTATAAACAGAACGATCTCAGTTACTACAACAGGACCTTGTTTTGACCATTCACCGGAAATGCGCGCAATGTTGTACGCCTCAAACTAGGTACAACAGATACTCAACACCCTATCATTTTTATTCTCTACCATCAAACTGTGAAAAAGTCACGAAGGCACCAAAGCGATCCACTTCCAGTGCGGACAAACAGAATCCACAATACTCCCCCCGAATAACTCAGAGTGCAACCATCCAAGAATTCCTAACAGCTCACCAAATCCAACACCTCAAACTACAAATGCCTATATGAACAAGAACATATTAAATATACACACACGCTGCAGAGAGCCTTTTAAAGTTTGATCACCCATACTCTAAGCGAATGAGAAGCTGCCTCTGGCCCTTGTTCAAACAGTGTTTTCTAAGACACTTTTGCACACTGCCGAGCATTTCGTCTTTCTGCCGCGACTTCGAAGTCATTGTCTGATTCTAAACAGACATTAACACGGACTGATGCACGGTCTCTCACACGAAACTATACCTTACACCTTATAAATCATATTCTTACAGTCGATAGCATAACATTGAATGATTTTAAATAAAGGACACCCACAACACAAGGAAAATAGAAGAGTCTGCTGGCGTTGTAGCCACTTTCCTCGAAAGTGATCGACCACCTCTAAATTTAAACTCATATGTCGCAGTGACCGAATAGTTTATAACTCTGCATTCAATTTCTAGTGATTAGTCATTTTTGCACACAAGTACAGGATCACCGTTTTCGGTGATTGCAACCCTGGAAGTTGTGGTCCATCAACCAAAATTTCTCCCCCAACTCAAGAAAGCACTGTCAGTCAATCATTATGTCGTACCCAATGCACAGATGTGATGGATAAGACACCACTGATCTACTGCAATTTTATCTATCACAGCTGCTATTGCGAAAAATTTCACAGTAAGTCCAACACTGGCCAATCATTTGACAGCTTGTTTTCTTAATTTCAGTATCATAGCTAAACCATACATCCTCTACTTTGCAAGTATCATTGCGATCATTCATAGATGACTGCTCAACACATCCATTCACACTTAATTCTCGAACACATGAAGACGGTCAAATTATACCAGACAATGCTATACATATTTCTAAGACCTCGCACATAGTACTCGATCAATCTCTCTGCGTATGGTGGTCACAGAGCTAACTAGTCCTCTTACGTTAAAAGAGCATCCTCACCTCGGCATCACTACCCAATTATTCCTCAACCGAGCAGACGAATACAGCTACACTCCACCTCTCTTGCAGAATAGAGCTTTCCTAGTCCTAATCCATCCAAGTGCACCATATTTCTCGAAATGTAACCTAGTCTTGGAGCTTAGCACACCATATCGATCTATAGTAACAGATCTCAAAGTGCCTTAATTTAATAGCATTCAGTTAAGAAGAACAAGAACGGAGCGATATTTATACACAACATAGTTCGATAGATTTTTAAGCAAATCAGCCAATCTACCATGTGTAAAGTATTGTTCTAGAGTCCATGATTGGTGCATCGAAGGTTCCGGTAGGAGAGAGAGAGAGAGAGAGAGAGAGAGAGAGAGAGAGGGAGAGAGAGAACATAAACACACACACACTCCTAAGACTAGAACGTTCAGCACTTAAAAACGGGCAATAACCTTAGATCGCTTACTTTTCCGTCCTGTCAGACATACATCCTTCTCCCCGGTCACCTTACGCTGAGCTATCTCTACCCCAATCGTAAAACTTTTCCTCTCTATGATACGAGTCCAATATAGCCCTGCGGACACATCTAGTGCCCAATGACCACACCAGATCACGAGTCAGAAATAATACTATTACTTCATCAGGACTACATAAAAATGATAGTTATTAGCAGCCGGTACATCCTACATGCAAACAGATACGTATAACAGCAGCGTCCAACATGTGAAAATTAAAAGTCATCCCGTCACCGACTCTGTAAACACCTGTCTGTCGGGTAAGTGTGTACACAATGATTACAGACCCTCACAAATACCCACAGCTAACTTAGTTATGACGCTGAAGTCCCAATTTTACACCAAGCATGCGAGAGGGTGGGGGTCGCGTAAATCAAAGTGCATTTAGGAAAAATGGCGGGAATTTTTAATTTTGGTGGGGAAATAGTCCAATTGTGCTACGTCCACTAACCTAAGCCTCCAGAAGAAAAAATGGCGGGAAATTTCAATTCCAACAGGATAATGTATGCAAAAACAGTCCTTGTCTTTTTATTATTATTGATTATCATTCATTAACATTCATTATTTATTATCATTTATTATTATTTATTATTATTGACTTACCTCCACTAGAAAATTCCCTCCAAATTCAAATTCCAACATGATAATGGCTGCAAAAACTTACTTTTGTTTATTATTCATTATCATTTATTAACATTCATTATCATTCATTGTCATTTATTATCATTCATTATCATTTATTATCATTCATTATCATTCATTATCATTCATTATCATTCATTATTATTATTATTATTATTAGAAATAATACTATTACTCCATCAGGTCTATATAAAAAATGATAGTTATTAGCAGCCGGTATGTTTACGACATGGGAGCGATCGCTGGGCTCGCCCCCCACGCTAGTGGCCGGCCGCCACACGTGACAGGCGTAGGCCGTGTCTCCGCGCGCTGGCCAGGGGGTGGCGAGAATTTGAACTAATTCAGTTGGAGTGCGGACGACGTGGTGACTGCACTGTGATATCAAAGATGTGTGTGCTGACTGTGTTGACCGTACTGCTTGAAATAAAGTCTTCAGTCCCTTCCACCCTGCAAAACCAAAGGACGTGAATTACGTTACTATTAGTGCAGTCTATTATTTGACACGATTATGATAGGCTACCAGTGAAAAAAATAATAAGTGACGGAGAAAGCTGGTAAATGTGATAAATTATGGTGTTGGGAATTTGAACTTGTGATAGACTTTTGTAATGGATGTAAGGAGAATGGCTTTCTCACCGAGAAAATCGGACATCTTACATAAATAATAAATGATAATAATACATAGAAGTACAGTTTTCGAGAGAATATCGTGTTGGAATTTGAATTTGGCGCAATTTTCTAGTGGTGGTAGGCCTATAATAATAAATGATAATGAATGATAATAAATGATCATAAATGACAATGATGATAATAAATGATAATGAATAATAATAAACAAAAGTTAGGTTTTGCAGCCATTATCGTGTAGGAATTTGAATTTGGAGGGAATTTCTAGTGGAGGCAGGTCAATAATAATAAATAATAATAAATGATAATAAATAATAATAAATGATAATAAATGATAATGAATGTTAGTGAATGATAATCAATAATAATAATAAAGACAAGTACAGTCTTTGCATGCATTATCCTGTTGGAATTCAAACTTCCCGCAATTTTTTCTTCTTGACGCTTACGTTCGTGGACGTAGCACAATTGGACTATTTTCCCGCCAAAATTCAGATTTCCCGCCATTTTTTCTTGAGGTTATGTTAGTGGACGTAGCACAATTGGACGATTCTCCCACCAAAATCCGCCATCTTGGATGACGTCATGCGCTGTTGCCAAGTTTACATGCCGCCATCTAGGATGACGTCATCGCCACCATCTCGAATAAATTTGGCAACAGTGGAGAGTGGGGTGACACATAGGTTGTCCCCCTACTGGCAATAGTAGTTGACAGAATGGTTGGATATAAGATCATAGCTTCTGCGGCTGGTGTCATAATGATTAAAATTCTTCTGGGTATTATGCCGCATCATTGCTAAAAACTGACAACAATAATAAATTAAAACCGACTTTTCGGCCGATTTTCAACGGCCTTCCTCAGGGCACGAATGGTTTTGCATGGGGATGGGTGCTTCTATTTATTACAGACTATCGATGTCTGAGGTCACTGTTGCAAAACTTTTAATTGGCCCTCTAATACGATTGGCTAGTCTTGACGTAAGGGAAGATGGAAGGAAAGTTGCTATTCGTGGATGTCCACGTCGTCAACGATTGGTAGCTGTCCGCTAATCACCGTTCGGCTTCTGGTCGGCAACTTTTCCTCCTGGTGTGCGCGGAAGTGGACTGACAGTTGCTCTACAGCTGTTGTTGCAGATACGCCCGTGTCCCATGTAGCTTCTGCACCGCAACCCCTCGCGGCCCTTTGTATTGGGATGGCCGGCAGCCAGGACGCTGGGAGTTTGTAGCCATCTTCTCTGTTGATTTTGTCAGGTTGCTAAATAATTTCGATCGTCTCCCGTATTTTGCGTTCTCGCATCCACGATTCTTTCGCCAGTACTCGGGCTTCCTGTAACCTGATAGGTTGTCAACAGTCACGGTGGTGTTTCGCTATCGCCGATTTATTATGTTATAATCGTACATAGCGTTCGTCTTCTGCTACTCGTAAGCTGATACGTCTCCCTGTTTCTCCTATGTAGGCAGCTCCGTACTCACACCGTAGTTCGCAAACACCTGCAGTGTTAAGATTGTTGACTACATCCTTGGTGAAACCTATCATTTCGTGAATCCTGTGACTACTTCGAAAAATCGGTTTGAAACCTCGTCGGTGAAGGACGTTGCCTAGCCGTTTGAAACGTCCCCTTTGAAAAATTGTACATGACTGTCCTTAAACTGACACACAATATTTTTAGCGCAACGCAATCTGACTTTCAGAAATCCCTACAAAAGAATGGCCCTGACTAACATTAACCTATGCGTTTCACAAATCGCTTACCTCACAAAAATCTTGGTTACTCGAACTACTGCAATACAGCGAGCGCCACTACTGCCAGCTAAATAAAAGATTCAAACTACGGAAGGCACTAACTACTGATAGGCATAGTTAGCAAATGAAAGATTTTGATAGAGAACAAACAATGTATTTACCTTAATAGTCATAATATATATAGCAGTTCATGACATCCAGTTTAACAAATTTCAAAACTCCGCCATCTCTCTCCCCACATCCACCACTGCTGGCGGCTCACCTCCAACTGCGCAACGCTACGCGCTGTTCACATCCAGCTGCCCAACACTACAATGGCTGACAACAATGCAAACTGGCCACAGACTGCACACAGCACAGCCAGCGATTTTCATACAGAGCGCTACGTAACGTTGCCAATAAGCAAACATAAACAGCCTACTTACATAGCCCCCACGCATCCCCACAAAAAATTTAACAAATTATTTTGGGCAGTGGCCAATAATGATTTGATAAAATTTTTCATAATTACAATAACAAAGAAATCAAATGCACACACTTATTAATACAATGTTGGTCAAAAGCTAAAATTTTCTCACAGTCCATAAAGACAGTCCTGTTCATTCATCACAGTAAAACTGCAGTGTTTTTCTCAAAGTCTGAGCAGTAAAAGAAAATGCACACGGAAGTAGTGGATTTCCATGGAATCTTGAAGAAGTAGTGTTGTCCTTCCAACGGAAAGACAGTACTGACTCTTGACATGCTGACAGGTAATGGGCCACAACAGAGCAAACCCACAGCAGAGTCATTCGACGTTTTGAAGAAGATTGGTAGGTAGTTCATCACAGAGCAGACCACTGTAGTCTTGTTAGAGATTATGGTATTGGTGGGCCACCAGAGGTGCAGACCCACTGTAGTCCTGGTAGAGATTGTGGTATTGGTGGGCCACCAGAGGTGCAGACCCACTGCAGTCCTTGTAGAAATAATGGTATTGTTGGGTCATCAAAGGTGTAGACCCACGGTAGTCCTTGTAGAAATAATGGTATTGGTGGGTCATCAAAGGTGTAGACCCACTGTAGTCCTTGTAGAGATGGCCAGCATCCATCGGCTGCGACTGTGCAGGTGCACAATCACCACTGAAGAGTCTTGCAGAGAAGATAGCAAGTCCATAAACCACCACTTGTGCACCCACAAAGTTTTTGGAATTGTCCTTAGAACCAGCAATGCTGTTATCCAGTCCCTTGCTGAATTATTAACACACGTGCAAACACTATCAGTCCCTACTTCTCACATATTGTCCATATACTATGACCAACAGAAACGTTTGCAGTGAAATGTAATTTACAAGTTACTTAATTTGATGATCTGGTGTCAATTATAATTTTATAACATAAAAATACAATAACAAAGGTACAAAATACATCATTAAAACATAATAATACTGATAACATTTGTAGTAATACAGACTTTACAAAAGAATAGAAATAAACATATACATCAGTGTTACAGGAAATATGACATAAGTAAATACATAAAAGATCAGAATAACTTTTGAAACATCAACTTCACACATGAGCATTAAAACAAAACAGAATAAATAATGTCTAAACATCTTTACAAAGAAAATAACATATTATCAGAAAAATTCTACAACATAGCTCTCATCGGCTAAACACATAAAGACAGGAAAAAGACAAATAAACAAGGGTACATAAACACATAGTGGGATAACACAAGGAAAGGACAGGTTTTGTTTTATTGCAGTATTTTGCAAACAAAACTTTCTTTGCTTCTTGGAGATCTCCCTTCATTCATCATTATTCCCAAAAAGTCCTATCTATACCTCCTCCCTGTATTCTATTCATATTTCTTTCAAAATAATTATTTCTCATTGTACAATACTCATTTTGGCCCAAATCTTTTTCACATAACTTCGCAATGCATTCTTTACCAATTCTCCATAGTCAGTTTCTTCTATAGTCTACCCCTCTTAAGCTAACTTAAATCTACTGAGCTCAGATGCTAAACTAAGGGACGAGGCAATGCAGCAGCACAAAACAATTAATGCAAACACCAATGACAAAAATTTAAATAGGCAAATCAATTGCAATATTACAACTAATATAAGGCAATGTGCAGCAAACAAGAAAAATAAATCAGTAGTAAACTGGCATAGAAGATTAACACAAAGTCAAATTCAGTAACACTATGCCTGGCAAACAGCAGCAGCAAATGAAATAACTTATATCTAAACATGACATAGCTCAAGCAAAAAAAAAAAAAATTACACTAAAGACAATAATGCAGACAAGGGAAATGTATGTTCACATCTTAACGTTTATGTAATTAAAGTGGTGCACCACAAGAATTTATTCTACAAAAAAAATTACCAAGTAGTTGAAAAGAAAATTCCGTATGCAATTCCTGTGAAGGGAAATGTCTTTGTGCTCCCCCATTGTTGGGAAATGTATTACAAAATTAGTATTTACTGGATCTGTAGACAGAAAATATTTATATTAGTACATCTATAAAATTCTATTTTGACCAATGCTGCAGTGCAGCTAGAAACTAGATATTTAAAAAAATGAAAATATGTACAAGGGAAGGCATGAAACATCATTCATTAGCCATATGGCATTTCATAAAGTAGTAAAAAAATCTCTCAACTCTCGTAGAAAGATACTTGTCATAATCAGGTGTGCAGATGTAAGAATGTTACCAAGTAATGAGCGTGTCGTATTTGCGATGCCTTCTACAAAGGAATGTCAATAGTGAGGATAATGGCCTCCCTTTTTTTTCTACCTGTGCCTCTGAAAACACACACACTAATGGCTTTTTCTCCAGGCGTCTGACGCAGCTGGGTGCCCGCGACGCATTACACGCAGGTGGTCACTTAACTTTCTTACGGAAATATTTACGACAGCAGTTTCCGCTACAGTGACAGTCTCATATACAAAATTTCACGGGTCGAGAATTTGCGTTGCAAATGTGTAGAAACAAAATCTTATAAATATAACAGTGTCCAAAAAATTTTCGCCGGCATTGTGATACATTCACGTATTTACACACATTTCATAACTCTTAAAGTACTATTCTTGGTTTCCAACATCCTTTTTCACAAGTCAGAGTCCCTAACCACTATTCATTACTCCTTACCTTATTACACATATATATATTCGTCGACACGTCAATCTTGCGACGACACTTCAATATTTCATCATAATAAATACATAGCATAATCAAATTCCTCATATAGCATCAGCTTATTGATCATAAACATACCGCAACAGCATAATACACATAGTCATCGTAATAATAACATTATAACACCTCAGTCAACTCTCAAAATCGTCGTAGCTTCCTTCAATAATTTCAAAACCTAAAAAAATTCTCTGCTCATGTCAAAAGTGTCATCTGCCTCAAATGTACTTTAAAAAGCGTGATCCCATACCAAATATATCATTCAAAGCTCTCATAATATCACAATGGGTCCAAAAAAATATGAACAGTTCACAAAGTACAGACAAAATACAATTTCGTAAGTGTGAAGTTATCCAACGGTGTAATTACGTAAACATCTGTCACTGCCGTAGTAAAAAAGTTGTCTCTCTCAGTTAAATGATCAGATAGCTGTGTAATTTGTGTGTTAGAGAAATATGGTACCGATGTGTAAAGTTGTATAAGCAAATACCATATTAGCTAGGGCTCCTTGTGCTTGCCAAACACATGATACACAAAGTAAGCGTGTACCCCCCTGAGGATTAATGTAATTATACCCTCAGGTGTTACAGATTACTACAATGGAATGAAATGTATTATGGAAAACCTTTGTATCATTGTCCTTCAAATATCTTTAAAAATAAATGATTTAAGTACAAAATTAATCACTCAAATACGTGTCCTGTAGCGCTAAATGTGCGTCTTGCTGTAAGATAATCTCTGTGGAAGTGTCGTAGTTATTGTCCTCCAAAAGCTAAGTTCTGCAGAAGTCAATGTACTTACCTCATAATAAACAAAAGCAAAATGAAATGCGTATAGATATCATAGTTATTACGTACAGTACTGTCATCAAGAAAGTACTATACTGTAATGTATTGTTGTGCTACGAAAAAGGCTGTCACATTGTAACTATACAACAAAAGTTGCTACAAAAACATGTTTTCCTTTCCAGAAGAATTCAGAAAAACTGTGCAGATATAAAACAGATACACCGCAAAAGCATCAATGTAAATTGTGTCACACATTAGTAGTGTCGTGATAAAATCGTGTAGCTGTCACATAAACTAACCACTGTGTCATCTGGTTTCTCACAGAAAGTACTTTAAATCCAGAATGTTTCTTCAAGTAAACCAAAATGTTGCATTAAAATCTCATTAGCAGTACCAGTATATGTCCTAAGTATGTAAGCCTGATAGTCGTTACGTAATCGTGGAACTAACAAGCAAGAATGTACACACACAGTAACACTGTGTCCTCTGTTCACTATCACAATGCGGTGGTAATTACTGTCTAAATATGTACCTTAGGTTCTAGACTGGATAGTTAACTTCAAAACATAGTTGCATGATAACAGTTTCTAAGTGTGACAATGAATACTAGAAATGTGAAGCGAAACGTTTTATGGCAAAGCAGATTATTTTTCAATAAACGGTTTTACATGTGAAATGTGGTGTAACCCTTTGCTCTTCCTAGTATGCAGAGTTTCAACTTTAACGCAATTATCATGTGGTATACGTCGGTAAAGAATACTGGAATTTTTCTCAAGGTTAGCATCTATGTTAGTTTTCCCTGAGCCAGTAGGCGCACGTGGCTGCCTACAGTGCGAGTCATTGTCTGTCTCTTTGTTGGCGCGCATCGTTATTAGGATTAGGATACCTAACTTGTACAAATTCACCTTGTCGAGAGGGCATTGCCCTGTTTAAATCCCGCCAGTTCTGATGGAATTCAGGTCTGTCGTTTTGTCGGTAGTTTACATAGTTTCTTGTTTGTCGGTCATGTGGTGGAGAATCATAACTGCGCACTGAACTGTTGCGTCTGAAGTTATTCTGTCTCCCTTGATAATAATTGTTTTTGTTCCCATATTGTCTGTTTCTATGGTAATCTCTGTCATATTCATTACTACGGATATGCGATTTTCCTCTGTAACTATTATTACTCTGCCAGTGGTTGTCATACGGGTGGTGTCTCTTTTGGTCACGATTTACGTTGTGAGAATAGCCTTGTCGTGTCCAGTTATTATTTCTTTCATTGCGGAATTGTGACAGATGTGACCTGTAATTGTTGTGTTCCTGTTTCCGCGTTCTGCGATTGTCAGTGTCAATTTCCATTTCTTGTAACAGTCCCTGAAAAGCTTCAATGTCGTCTTTGCAACGTCCTGCCAAAATAATATTTCTTAAATGTTCAGGCAATTTCATTAAGCAAATGCGGATGAGTTCTGAAGGGCTGTATGGGTTTGAAAGATATTGATTCTTATTCAACATGTCTTCAAAATATTTGACAAGACTGGAAAATTCAGATTGTTCAAAGTGTTTCATCATCATGATGCTATGTTTTACTCGGTCTTGTGTAGCTTGAGACCAATATGCTGAGAGGAACGCATGATAAAATTCTCCTTCACTGTGGCAATCGTGAATGACCGATCGCATTCGCACAGCTGGTTCATTCTCTAAGTAGCCACACATAAATTCTAAGCTATGCTCTAATGACCAGTTGGGAGGAAAACAATGAGAGAATTGATGGAGCCACGCTTGTGGATGAATGTCGTTGCCAGAATTCTTAAATGTTTTAAATTTACGTGTAGTAATGAACAGCTTATAGTCAAAATCATCATGTCGGCGAGTCGCATGTCGGTCATTGTTACGTCGTGTCGGCGGTTCCATCTCAAAATTCGGTGCACCTTGCCAATTTCTTTCATAATTTCCGAAGTGCCCTGTGTTATTATTTTGTGGCTGTTCCGTATTTCTATGTCCCTCTTCCCGTATTGGAGTGCGAGTGTCCTCTGAAATACGTAATTCTTGTATTACCTGTGTCAGCTGATCTTGTACTTCCCGGATTTCTCTTTGGTGTTGCGTATTTATTTGATTCTGATTTTGTTTGAATTTCCTAATTTGTTCGCACTCTTCTGCGTCATTAAAGACTACCGGTTTTGTGTCATTCAGATTATCATCTACCTTCGTAGATAAATTATTTAGCTGATCCGAAAGTTCAACTACTTTCTCTGATAATGAACTAATTTCCTCCATGTGTCTTTCTGAACCAATTTTCAAAGTATCTACTGTGTCCTTTAAGTTTTCTTGAGTTTTTGCAAGTTGCGTAATCGAATCGGTAGATGCAACTGAGTCAATTTTAGCTTGCAGGGTCTCATGATTTTGATGAACAATAGTTTGCAGTTCTTTTATGGCTGCTTCGTGATTCTGTAATGCATTTTCATGCCGCGAAAAAATAGGTTGGAAATGCTCACAAATTTGTGTTTTTACGTCATTACAGACTTTCTGACATTTCGATTCGATGTTATGTAACTCAGTAGTTAAATCTTCACGTGTTTGTTCAAGCGTGGTGTCTAACTTTTGAAGATTTTCTTCCATTGTGTCTAACTTTTTAAGATTTTGTTCCACTGTGTCTAACTTTTTAAGATTTTGTTCCACTGTGTCTAACTTTTGAAGCTTATGCTGTGTTTGTCTCTGATTCTGTTCCATCGTGTCTAACTTTTGAAGATTTTGTTCCATTGTGTCTAACTTTTGCTGTGTTTGTCTCTGATTTTGTTCCATTGTGTCTAACTTTTGAAGCTTTTGTCCCATTTGTTGCATTAATTGTAATAACAATGCACTGTTGTCTGAAACATGTTCCTCAGTGCTATTCGGCAATGCATTTGAACCGGCAATATTCGCAGTTTGAAAAGCAGAAAATGTGTCTTGACTTATTTGAGAAAAGGGTGAGGACGCAAAACCTGAATCTACAGTATTTGCCAGATTGTGTCCTGTCATTTCGGAATCCTGAGGCGAGCTGTTGCCGACCGATCGATCGATAATGCTTCCCTGTTCACTAATTGTTTCACTGCCTACACGATTATTTGACGCCCGCTCCATTTCCCTATGCACAGTTACCAAATTACTACTTTGAATATTTGTTAATTCATTACATGATGGCGTTAACACACTGCTTTCGTCTTCACTGTTATTTCTCGGTTTACTTTGGAGCCTAGTATTACGTTTTTCACACGCCATTATTGTCACAATATTTCACGCAACAACACAGAAAAACACAATTTGAAGAGCAAAAATAGGGGAATACATTAACATAGCACTGAAAATAATATCTAGTTAATTGCAAGCGCAGCTGCGAAATACTTGGTGCAAATCTAAATGCATGCCACAACTGTGTACAACAATGAAAAACTACAATTACAAAGGAAATTCTCTCTATAATTACGCGCTAGCAATAAACAAAAGCTACACTAATTACACAAACTACAAGAAAAAATCAGAAGATTCCAGTGAGGTATCCTCGGCTAAGGGTCGACATATGAAACGTCCCCTTTGAAAAATTGTACATGACTGTCCTTAAACTGACACACAATATTTTTAGCGCAACGCAATCTGACTTTCAGAAATCCCTACAAAAGAATGGCCCTGACTAACATTAACCTATGCGTTTCACAAATCGCTTACCTCACAAAAATCTTGGTTACTCGAACTACTGCAATACAGCGAGCGCCACTACTGCCAGCTAAATAAAAGATTCAAACTACGAAAGGCACTAACTACTGATAGGCATAGTTAGCAAATGAAAGATTTTGATAGAGAACAAACAATGTATTTACCTTAATAGTCATAATATATATAGCAGTTCATGACATCCAGTTTAACAAATTTCAAAACTCCGCCATCTCTCTCCCCACATCCACCACTGCTGGCGGCTCACCTCCAACTGCGCAACGCTACGCGCTGTTCACATCCAGCTGCCGAACACTACAATGGCTGACAACAATGCAAACTGGCCACAGACTGCACACAGCACAGCCAGTGATTTTCATACAGAGCGCTACGTAACGTTGCCAATAAGAAAACATAAACAGACTACTTACACGTTCACTGACGCCTTTTACATATGGTAAGTGTACCAGTGGGAGCTTCTCTTCTTTGCCTTCTTCTTGTGTTCTGCTTCCTGTGATTTTAGCTATCTTTCTTATGATGTTGTCATCATAGTCGTTGGCACGAAACGTGTGTTGTAGCTTTTTAGCAATGACGCGGCATAATACCCAGAAGAATTTTAATCACTATGAGAATGGTTGGAGTCTATGCAGTGTGTATACATACCGTAACAGTAGAACATGCTGCACATGAAGAAGATATTTCGATCGGTTGTCGAAATATTGTGGATAAAATGGAAACAACAACGTGGCAGTGCACCTGAAAGCACGCTATTAATCAGTCACGCCAAGAGAATCTGAGATATCACAACTTAATATATTCAGAGCTAAACTCTGTGAGCAGAAAAATACAATGTTAAACCACCGCCAAGACAATCTGAGGTATCACAACATAATATATTCAGAGGTACACTCCACGAGCAAAAAATTAGAACGTTAAACCGGTTACAGAGATCTCTATTGATTAACAGTTATGCACTCACCAAAATATACACATCAAAAAATGTATTGCATCACCTCGGTTCCGAGAGTTCCGGAACCTGTACAGAAAATTCGAATAGAGATCAACATAAACATCATTTCTGCCCTTTTTATTGCTCATGAAAACCACACATTGAATGTTGTACCACCATACAGCGAGATCTTCAGAGGTGGTGGTCCAGATTGCTGTACACACCGGTACATGTAATACCCAGTGGAAAGTCATCTTGCATTGATGCGTACCTGTATTCGTCTTGGCATACTATCAACAAGTTCACCAAGGCACTGTTGGTCCAGATTGTCCCACTCCTCAACGGCGATTCGACGTAGATCCCTCAGAGCGGTTGGTGGGTCACGTCGTTCATGAACAGCCCTTTTCAATCTATCCCAGTCATGTTCGATAGGGCTCGTGTCTGGAGAACATGTTGGCCACTCTAGTCGAGCGATGTCGTTATCCTGAAGGAGGTCGTTCACAAGATGTGCACGATGGGGGTGTGAATTGTCGTCCATGAAGACGAATGCCTCGCCAATATGCTGCCGATATGGTTGCATTATCGGTCGGAGGATGGCATTCACGCCGTTACGGCGCCATCCATGACCACCAGCGGCGTACGTCTGCCCCACATAATGCCACCCCAAAACATCAGGAAACCTCCACCTTGCTGCACTCGCTGGACAGTGTGTCTAAGGCTATCAGCCTGACGGGGTTGCCTTCAAACATGTCTCTGACGATTGTCTGGTTGAAGGCATATGCGACACTCGCGGTGAAGAGAACGTGATGCCAATCCTGAGCGGTCCATTCGGCATGTTGTTGGGCCCATCTGTACCGCGCTGCATAGTGTCGTTGTTGCAAAGATGGACCTCGCCATGGACGTCGGGCGTGAAGTTGCGCATCATGCAGCCTATTGCGCACAGTTTGAGTCGTAACACGACGTCCAGTGGCTGCACGAAAAGCATTATTCAACATAGTGGCGTTGCTGTCGGGGTTCCTTCGCGCCATAATCCGTAGGTAGCGGTCATCCACTGCAGTAGTAGCCCTTGGCGACCTGAGCGAGGTATGCCATTGATAGTTTCTGTCCCTCTGTATCTCCTCAATGTCCGAACAACATCGCTTTGGTTCACTCTGAGACGCCTGGACACTTCCCTCGTTGAGAGCCCTTCCAGGCACAAAGTAACAATGCAGACTCGATAGAACTGTGGTACTGACCGTTTAGGCAAGGTTGGCCTACAGTCAACACGAGCTATGTACCTCCTTCCTGGAACAATGCCTGGAACTGATCAGCTGTCGGACCCCCTCCATCTAATTGGAGTTGCTCATGCATGGTTGTTTACATGTTTGGGCCGGTTTAGTGACATCTCTGAACAGTCAAAGAGACTGTGTCTGTGATACAATATCCACAGGCAACGTCTATCTTCAGGACAGCCCCCTGCCGCCGTTGGATAAGCAGCTGCAGCAGCAAGTCGTATACTCCTAGCTCACTCATTTATTACATAGTTTAATTCTTTAGATCTTTGCGTGTTTTTGGTACTTGCATTGTTTAATTCATAAATTTCGGGCGTATTATAGTATTTGAGAGTTGTAGCATCGCGTTTTAGTACCTGAATAGTGTAAAATCGCGTTGTCTCCTTCCGCCGCCGAGCAGTGTGTCAGCAGTGCGCAAGTAGCAGCATTACTGCATTTACTAGGCAATCTTGTATTTTAATAACCGTTTAAATTTTGTGTCGATTTGTTTGCGCTCTCTGTAGATTAGTTCAGACGTTCTTTGCACAACAATTTTTAGCATGGATAGGGACTGCAACTGCTGTGTTCGGATGCAGGCTGAGTTGGCATCCCTTCGCTCCCAGCTTCAGGCAGTGTTGGCTTCGGTCACACAGCTTGATGCTGTTGCCAATGGGCATCACTGTGGGGGTCCAGATGGGGGTTTGTCGGGGACGGCCAGCTCGTCCCACGCATCCCCCGATCGGACTACGACTGTGGTTGCCCGTGATACTGCCCGCATTGAGGCTGATCCCTCACCTGTGGTACAGTGGGAGGTCGTCTCAAGGTGTGGCAGAGGCCGAAAGACATTCTGGAGGGCTGAACGGAAGGCCTCTCCAGTTTGTCTGACGAACCGGTTTCAGGCTCTGTCTCAGGCTGATACTGATCTTCGGCCTGACATGGCTGCTTGTCCTGTTCCAGAGGTTGCCCCTCAGTCTGCAAGATCCGAGCGGTCGCAGAGGGTGGGCTTACTGGTAGTTGAGAGCTCCAACGTCAGGCGCGTAATGGGGCCCCTTAGGGATATGGCAGCAAGAGAGGGGAAGAAAACCAATGTGCACTCCGTGTGCATACCGGGGGGAGTCATTCCAGATGTGGAAAGGGTCCTTCCGGATGCCATGAAGGGTACAGGGTGCACCCATCTGCAGGTGGTCGTGATGTTGATGATGATGTTTGGTTTGTGGGGCGCTCAACTGCGTGGTCATCAGCGCCCGTACAATTATCCAATCTTTGCTCAGTCCAATTTCGCCACTTTCCTGGATGATGATGAAATGATGAGGACAACACAAACACCCAGTCATCTCGAGGCAGGTGAAAATCCCTGACCCCGCCGGGAATCGAACCCGGGACCCCGTGCTCGGGAAGCGAGAACGCTACCGCGAGACCACGAGCGGCGGACTGCTGCAGGTGGTCGCTCATGTCGGCACCAATGATGTGTGTCGCTATGGATCGGAGGAAATCCTCTCTGGCTTCCGTCGGCTATCTGATTTGATGAAGACTGCCAGTCTCGCTAGCGGGATGAAAGCAGAGCTTACCATCTGCAGCATCGTCGACAGGACTGACTGCGGACCTTTGGTACAGAGCCGAGTGGAGGGTCTGAATCAGAGGCTGAGACGGTTCTGCGACCGTGTGGGCTGCAGATTCCTCGACTTGCGCCATAGGGTGGTGGGGTTTCGGGTTCCGCTGGATAGGTCAGGAGTCCACTACACGCAACAAGCGGCTACACGGGTAGCAGGGATTGTGTGGCGTGGGCTGGGCGGTTTTTTAGGTTAGATGGCCTTGGGCAAGTACAACCTCAACGGGTGTGGGGCAAAGTCAGGACATGCGGGGGCCAAGCAGCAATCGGTATTGTAATTGTAAACTGTCGAAGCTGCGTTGGTAAAGTACCGGAACTTCAAGCGCTGATAGAAAGCACCGAAGCTGAAATCGTTATAGGTACAGAAAGCTGGCTGAAGCCAGAGATTCTGCCGAAATTTTATACAAAGGTACAGACGATGTTTAGAAAGGATAGATTGCATGCAACCGGTGGTGGAGTGTTCGTCGCTGTTGGTAGTAGTTTATCCTGTAGTGAAGTAGAAGTGGATAGTTCCTGTGAATTATTATGGGTGGAGGTTACACTCAACAACCGAGCTAGGTTGATAATTGGCTCCTTTTACCGACCTCCCGACTCAGCAGCATTAGTGGCAGAACAACTGAGAGAAAATTTGGAATACATTTCACATAAATTTTCTCAGCATGTTATAGTCTTAGGTGGAGATTTCAATTTACCAGATATAGACTGGGACACTCAGATGTTTAGGACGGGTGGTAGGGACAGAGCATCGAGTGACATTATACTGAGTGCACTATCCGAAAATTACCTCGAGCAATTAAACAGAGAACCGACTCGTGGAGATAACATTTTGGACCTACTGATAACAAACAGACCCGAACTTTTCGACTCTGTATGTGCAGAACAGGGAATCAGTGATCATAAGGCCGTTGCAGCATCCCTGAATATGGAAGTTAATAGGAATATAAAAAAGGGAGGAAGGTTTATCTGTTTAGCAAGAGAAATAGAAGTCAGATTTCAGACTACCTAACAGATCAAAACGAAAATTTCTGTTCCGACACTGACAATGTTGAGTGTTTATGGAAAAAGTTCAAGGCAATCATAAAATGCGTTTTAGACAGGTACGTGCCGAGTAAAACTGTGAGGGACGGGAAAAACCCACCGTGGTACAACAACAAAGTTAGGAAACTACTGCGAAAGCAAAGAGAGCTTCACTCCAAGTTTAAACGCAGCCAAAACCTCTCAGACAAACAGAAGCTAAACGATGTCAAAGTTAGCGTAAGGAGGGCAATGCGTGAAGCGTTCAGTGAATTCGAAAGTAAAATTCTATGTACCGACTTGACAGAAAATCCTAGGAAGTTCTGGTATTACGTTAAATCAGTAAGTGGCTCGAAACAGCATATCCAGACACTCCGGGATGATGAAGGCATTGAAACAGAGGATAACACGCGTAAAGCTGAAATACTAAACAGCTTTTTCCAAAGCTGTTTCACAGAGGAAGACCGCACTGCAGTTCCTTCTGTAAATCCTCGCACAAACGAAAAAATGGCTGACATCGAAATAAGTGTCCAAGGAATAGAAAAGCAACTGGAATCACTCAACGGAGGAAAGTCCACTGGACCTGACGGGATACCAATTCGATTCTACACAGAGTACGCGAAAGAAATTGCCCCCCTTCTAACAGCCGTGTGCCGCAAGTCTCTAGAGGAACGGAAGGTTCCAAATGACTGGAAAAGAGCACAGGTAGTCCCAGTCTTCAAGAAGGGTCGTCGAGCAGATGCGCAAAACTATAGACCTATATCTCTGACGTCGATCTGTTGTAGAATTTTAGAACATGTTTTTTGCTCGAGTATCATGTCGTTTTTGGAAACCCAGAATCTACTATGTAGGAATCAACATGGATTCCAGAAACAGCGATCGTGTGAGACCCACCTCGCTTTATTTGTTCATGAGACCCAGAAAATATTAGATACAGGCTCCCAGGTAGACACCATTTTCCTTGACTTCCGGAAGGCGTTCGGTACAGTTCCGCACTGTCACCTGATAAACAAAGTAAGAGCCTACGGAATAATAGACCAGCTGTGTGGCTGGATTGAAGAGTTTTTAGCAAACAGAACACAGCATGTTGTTCTCAATGGAGAGACGTCTACAGACGTTAAAGTAACCTCTGGTGTGCCACAGGGGAGTGTTATGGGACCATTGCTTTTCACAATATATATAAATGACCTAGTAGATAGTGTCCGAAGTTCCATGCGGCTTTTTGCAGATGATGCTGTAGTAGACAGAGAAGTTGCAGCATTAGAAAATTGCAGTGAAATGCAGGAAGATCTGCAGCGGATAGGCACTTGGTGCAGGGAGTGGCAACTGACCCTTAACATAGACAAATGTAATGTATTGCGAATACATAGTACGAAGCATCCTTTATTGTATGATTATATGATAGCGGAACAAACACTGGTAGCAGTTACTTCTGTAAAATATCTGGGAGTATGCGTGCGGAACGATTTGAAGTGGAATTATCATATAAAATTAATTGTTGGTAAGGCGGGTACCAGGTTGAGATTCATTGGGAGAGTCCTTAGAAAATGTAGTCCATCAACAAAGGAGGTGGCTTACAAAACACTCGTTCGACCTATACTTGAGTATTGCTCATCACTGTGGGATCCGTGCCAGATCGGGTTGACGGAGGAGATAGAGAAGATCCAAAGAAGAGCGGCGCGTTTCGTCACAGGGTTATTTGGTAACCGTGATAGCGTTACGGAGATGTTTAACAAACTCAAGTGGCTGACTCTGCAAGAGAGGCGCTCTGCATCGCGGTGTAGCTTGCACCCCAGGTTTCGAGGGGGTGCGTTTCTGGATGAGGTATCGAATATATTGCTTCCCCCTACTTATACCTCCCGAGGAGATCACGAATGTAAAATTAGAGAGATTAGAGCGCGCACGGAGGCTTTCAGACAGTCGTTGTTCCCGCGAACCATACGCGACTGGAACAGGAAAGGGAGGTAATGACAGTGGCACGTAAAGTGCCCTCCACCACACACCGTTGGATGGCTTGCGGAGTATAAATGTAGATGTAGATGTAGATGAGTTCTGGGAACCGGGGTGATGCAAAACTTTTTTTGATGCATATGTATCGCATCACAACAGTGCTAACAGTCACCAGAGATACAGTGCACATGATTATCATTACAGTGTATTGGCTCATGGTTGAGAGGAAATATATTTAAGGTGAACTTGGTAATTATAGTACTACCACACCTGGTTGAGGTCCAAGTATCAAAGATGTACAGCTTTAATGCACTACAATATACGTGAACTGTATCGTAAAATATTGTAGTCACCACAAAAGACAGTTACAAAAATCTATTCAACAGCTTACTCTCCGACCCCCCACTCCTCCTTCCCCAGACAAGCTGGCTCCAGTCGATACCACTCAACTCAAACACGTTTTAACTTACATCATGGAAATAAATTATAGTCCATAAATTTCACAGGAAATTAAAATCAGCACGATTTATAGTCATCTCACAAGGAGACTCAGGCCAGGCAACGTTGGGTAGAAATACTGAACGATAAATTAGAAAATTATTGTTAACCCCATACTCGAATTAAAAACAGTATCAACATAGTATGACACTGTAAATTGAAAGGTCCCCAAAGGAGAAAACCTGCACAAAATTAAATCAAAGCAGAGCATATGTGGCAGTCACTGCTCTACTGTCAACACACTGGAACGCGCCATAATCTGCATAGGCCAATTCCAAACATAGAACTCATGCTGCAAAAATCTAATGGCAATTACTAGGACTGCAGAGACAATGATATCACTTAAAGATGTATGTCACCCACACTGGCAATTTTTTTCCTGAAATAAAGAACAACAGCTATGCTTGGGTTATTGGCCAGTTCACATATTTTTCAATGAAGACCAAAAACGCGAGTATAGATAAGTGCGTACGGTCTTAGACAAAAAAAAAAATTGATCACCGGCAGGCCGTAGCTGAGGCTAAGACCGAGTCGTTCACTTAGGTGGCCAATAAAGATGATTGCCCCTCAGAATTCTAAGTCCGGTCATATGCCCGATCTGGACACTGTAGAAAACGGAAGTGTCTGGAGAGAGTGTTGTCATTTCCTCGAGAGGCTGCAACGCTGTAACTGCTCGTGGTCCAGTGATAAACGTCGTGTAATGTAGCCATGGATCGCGAGACTGAATCCATTCCATTCCATTTTTTTTCTAATCGCATTTCGGTTTTTGCTAAAGTAGTGAGTCTGGCAGAGCTCATAAATAATTCCCTTCACTTCATAACCGACACGTAATACCAGAAATCTGCGCAACAGTTCCACCGTGTCGAGTCCAAGATTACGCTCGGTCGTTTCCTCGCCCTACGGCGGCCCCTGGCAGTTGGATACCAGCCGCACGCCACTCGACATCGCCAGGCGTCGTACGACCAGGTGGACGTGGCGCTACGATTGTGTTTATCGACTGTCATTTTCTAATTTGAAGTTATTTTACCTTGCAGTTACATATTGGATTTTGCATGCCCGAAACTTATGAACATTGTTCAAGAGTTGTAAAACAGAGTTGCAAGTTAAAAAAGTCTATCATTTGCAACATATTTCTTGCTCTGGCTTTAACAGACGTGTGAAGGCAGCCAAGAACGCTTGCACTGTGTGTGGAGCAAGTGATTTTGGGTAAAACACGTTACCAAAGGATATTGCTGTTTCAAGAATAGTCTTTCGTTCTGTCACGAGTCATTTTCTCCATTCAGGGAGTCTCATAACAGACATATGTGATGAAGTGCCGCCAATTAACCATAGTACGCCATTTAAATTCAATAGATAAGCTTCAGAAGTCGGCTGAAGGAGAACAACAACAAAAATCAAAGGGCTGACTACTACTGCATTTTAGTTTGAACATCATCACTTCGGTCATTGAGAATTTCTATGCAGCACTACTACTAGTGTCTCATTAATATGTGTTTATGTTAACTTCTTAAGAGGAAACTTATGGTCAAGGCACCTACTCGAGCGAAAGGAAGTGTGAGCATAATATTTTGCAAGTGGTGGCTCAAAGAAATGGTTCAAATGGCTCTGAGCACTATGGAACTTAACATCTGTAGTCATCAGTCCCCTAGAACTTAGAACTACTTAAACCTAACTAACCTAAGGACATCACACACATCCATGCCCGAAGCAGGATTCGAACCTGCGACCGTAGCGGTCACGCGGTTCCAGACTGAAGCGCCTAGAACTGCACGGCCACATCGGCCGGCTGCAAGTGGTGGCTCAATAAAGGTACTGTGCTCTACGAAACGCTCGCCAAGATGTTGTCTATTGCAGCTGGTGTTTGTTGCCAGTCACTAAGAACTGTAATTCAGCTTACCATGGTAACTTTAGGACGAAAGTCTACTTTAATTGAGCAAAGTACTGTAACTTGAGCATGTGTATAACACCACGAGTGAATAAGATATTACTCATTTTGGACTTCGAAACGGTATGTGTTTATTTACTGTTGTAAGTCAAACTGGAACAGTATGCAAATATGGCATTTCATAGTTATAATTTATTTATTCATCTACATCCATACTCCGCAAGCCACCTGACGGTGTGTGGCGGAGGGTACCTTCCGTACCTCTATCGGTTCTCCCTTCTATTCCAGTCTCGTATTGTTCGTGGAAAGAAGGATTGTCGGTATGCCTCTGTGTGGGCTCTAATCTCTCTGATTTTATCCTCATGGTCTCTTCGCGAGATATACGTAGGAGGGAGCAATATACTGCTTGACTCTTCGGTGAAGGTATGTTCTCGAAACTTCAATAAAAGCCCGTACCGAGCTACTGAGCGTCTCTCCTGCAGAGTCTTCCACTGGAGTTTATCTATCATCTCCGTAACGCTTTCGCGATTACTAAATGATCCTGTAACGAAGCGCGCTGCTCTCCGTTGGATCTTCTCTATCTCTTCTATCAACCCTATCTGGTACGGATCCCACACTGCTGAGCAATATTCAAGCAGTGGGCGAACAAGCGTACTGTAACCTACTTCCTTTGTTTTCGGATTGCATTTCCTTAGGATTCTTCCAATGAATCTCAGTCTGGCATCTGCTTTACCGACGATCAACATTATATGATCATTCCATTTTAAATCACTCCTAATGCGTACTCCCAGATAATTTATGGTATTAACTGCTTCCAGTTGCTGACCTGCTATTTTGTAGCTAAATGATAAAGGATCTATCTTTCTGTATATTCGCAGCACATTACACTTGTCTACATTGAGATTCAATTGCCATTCCTTGCACCATGCGTCAATTCGCTGCAGATCCTCCTGCATATCAGTACAATTTTCCATTGTTACGACCTCTCGGTACACCACAGCATCATCTGCAAAAAGCCTCAGTGAACTTCCGATGTCATCCACCAGGTCATTTATGTATATTGTGAATAGCAACGGTCCTATGACACTCCCCTGCGGCACACCTGAAATCACTCTTACTTCGGAAGACTTCTCTCCATTGAGAATAACATGCTGCGTCCTGTTATCTAGGAACTTCTCAATCCAATCACACAATTGGTCTGATAGTCCATATGCTCTTACTTTGTTCATTAAACGACTGTGGGGAACTGTATCGAACGCCTTGCGGAAGTCGAGAAACACGGCATCTACCTGTGAACCCGTGTCTATGGCCCTCTGAGTCTCGTGGACGAATAGCGCGAGCTGGGTTTCACATGACCGTCTTTTTCGAAACCCATGCTGATTCCTACAGAGTAGATTTCTAGTCTCCAGAAAGTCATTATACTCGAACACAATACGTGTTCCGAAATTCTGCAACTGATCGACGTTAGAGATATAGGTCTATAGTTCTGCACATCTGTTCGACGTCCCTTCTTGAAAACGGGGATGACCTGTGCCCTTTTCCAATCCTTTGGAACGCTACGCTCTTCTAGAGACCTACGGTACACCGCTGCAAGAAGGGGGGCAAGTTCCTTCGCGTACTCTGTGCGACCGTCTGTAGCTCTGTCACGAAACAGCTAAAAAAAATGGCCTTCAGCGAAACAGGAACCACGACTTCAGAACCAAACACATTACCCTTTTTTTTTCCTTTTGTTACTGATCGTTGTGTTTGGTCGTTGCGGACGTCGCAAGACATCCTGTTCAAGTTCGGTGGTTGATCCTGCCACTCAGTTTTTTTTATTACAGAGGCCAACTGGCTCTCTGACCGAACACGCTGAGCTACCGTGCTATACAGTCCAGGTGAGTTTTGAACTCACGACCTTCCATGCAACAGTTTACTGTCATAACCACCACGCCGCGGCGCTTCTCACCTCAGTGTCAATGAAGCACTGCTGTGAGCATCTCTTCATTATTGTTCCAGTGGTGGCTAGATCTGATTAAACTGCAACGTAAAAGACGAAATTGGTTGCAATTTCCACTTGGAATGACCTCCATACACACAATAGGATAAAATGATACGGCAATATCACACCTTTAAAGAAAATAACTCAGATTTTTCAATCAAACTGACAAGGAAATATCAAGGGGATTTGTCATCATATTTATATGTCATGCAGGAAGTAACTAGGTTGTCACACCGTTGCGAAACATATTCTACGTTGTTGCCAATTTTCAGTTACACTACAAGCACGAAGGATTCGTTTCACCAGACGATGTGAAGCGAAGCGGAAGAGAGCACCTCTTGTGTCTGAAAGACACGGCGAAAGAGGGCCTGAATACCAGAAGTATATTCCAATGGATTTTATTCGTGGTTCTGAACTACAGCGTAGTTACTAACAATACTCAGATGCTGCAACTACAAATAAAACGTCATAAATGTGTAACTGTTACAATTATTTCTGTTTTTCTCTCGTAGGCACATTGACAACTGAAAAGCTAATTCGCTGAAGGCGATCCACATGTCTGCCGTGTATCGAGTGGTTATACTGCATTCATTATGGGAAAGGAACACGTCTTTTGATTACAGACTTTGAAAATATTTTTCTTAAGAATTCTGTCATTGGCACCGTCCCCGAAACACAAGAACACAAATGAAAGGACAGCTCAGCTTTCATTGCAGAACGTGAACATCCAAGGTGAGGCTTCGTTAGCTCCGAATAACGTTACGTTCCAAAGCAAGAATTAGCTGAAAAGAGTGCTTAAAAAACTGTGTAAAAATTGACACCGGCGAATACGTGCAGTGTTAGTTCGATTCGAGCTGCGGCTAACGTGAAAGGATGTGGAGATGTCATCAGGACACGAAATAAGGAACGAAAAACGCAGACAGTCATCCTTAATCAGAACTGTCATTAAGCCTGTAAATACTGAAACAATGGCAAGTATCTACTCATAGTGATTAAAGTGTAACTACTGTGGATGTTTTGTCGGTAAAAGTGAAGGGCAACTATGTTGATGATCTTGCAGCTCACATTATGCATAAGACAGATATCGAAATAGCAATGCATTGACCATGCTGAGTGTTGTGTTAATTTTATATCCAGTGCTTCAAAGTCGGTGCACGGTGTTACAGCTACAGTTACAGCTACAGCGACGCCTCTATCCTGTCGCAGAACTCAGATGAGAACTAGCAGGGTGTAATACCACGGCACAAGCGGGCAGAAAGTTCTAATGCTTGCAGAGACTCTCTTTATGCTGCCGATTCACGGCGCTTATCTACCATTATGTCGGATTGTAGCTAAGACTTATTTTCTGCTTGTGAAAGTGTTTCTCAGCAGCGGGTAAATAGCACCCACACCCTGGTACCCCACACATAACACAGACCCATGATATACCGAGCGAGGTGGCGCAGTGGTTAGCACACTGGACTCGCATTCGGAAGGACGACGGTTCAATCCCGTCTCCGGCCATCCTGATTTAGGTTTTCCGTGATTTCCCTAAATCGGTTCAGGCAAATGCCGGGATGGTTCCTTTGAAAGGGCACGGCCGATTTCCTTCCCGATCCTTCTCTCACCCGAGCTTGCGCTCCGTCTCTAATGACCTCGTTGTCGACGGGACGTTAAACACTAATCTCCTCCTCCTCCCAGACCCATGATATGTCCGTTAATTGCAGTGAAATGCCATATGTTCGCGTCTTCCTCGCAACATCTTTTTCTTTTTTTCTTTTTTCTTCTTTTGCGGTAAACTGTCACCTCGTTTTGGAAGCGATAAAGAATTTTTACAGTCTATCATACCATAATTCATACCCACTGCCTCCCCGGTCAACCACAACAACAACCATTGATGTTTTCTAAAATATGACACTGGATACAGTTTCATGCCTACCATATCGGCTTCTTGTTGTCAGCTTTTTTGAGTGGCTATTCTGCTGTTACTCTGAAGATGAATACGTGGGGTAAATACTAATATTTTACCGTGGTGATCATCCAGTATCTCTATTTTTGGAGCTCCACCATTGAAAATAAAGTGAAAATGAGACACGTAAATCTGCTTATGACTGATAAACAACATTATAACAGTAAGCGGATTGTGGCGAACTTCATCAGTCTTCTGACGCTCAAGTGTTTCATGGCATTCCTTTTATTATTTCGTTGCGGTCGTTTTCAATTAAAATAGAGGAAGAGAATAAACAACTGGCTTTAAAAATACGTTTGTAGTGGGACCTGAATGTATGACAGTACACAGCTTGTGAAATATCGTCGAGTATGCGAACATTCTCTCATTGCTTTAGTACAGGCTAAGGCAGAAATTAGCTGTTACAATTGTTTATTCTATATTTAACATATTGCAACTCATTTGAAGCATGTTTTACTCATCATCAGGCGTTTATGCGTCCTGAAGATTCTTACTTATGGATAAATATTCTTAGCATAGAACTGTTCTGTTCACTGTTCGCCTCTGGAATGGCTATTGGAGTATTTGAGGGGAAGCTGTGCCATTGAGTAGCCAGAAATCGATTGCCAGGTATGACTTCTGCTGGCGTGGAGCTGTGTCTGATCGTTTCATCGTTTGTCGTGATTGAAATCACGGCCTGTACGGTTTTTAGATAATGTTTCTTCAGTTGTTGTGGTGCGATATTGTCTGATATACTTTTTATAAGTCAGTTGCTCACTTACATTTTTGGCGTCCCACGCTTCATCTGCATCCATGGCATTCTGGATGAATGACTTGTGACGTTACACTACTGCACTGCTTAATCTGACTCTGATTTGAACATAATTATTCCATACTGTCGTGGTCCTTAAACTTAGCTAACAGGGCAAAAATGAATTAAGACAAAAGGAGATTTTCTATTCAGTAAGTTACGAGAGACGTTGTTATTTACTTGTAAAATGACAACTTTGTAGGCTAGGTGGAGACGTTAATTTTCCAAGGCTCTGTTGGTTATTCTGCACGAACTATGCAATCATCAAAATTCCATACAAATTTCTAGTGAACTACGGTAATTCAGCTACAGTCTTGAAAGTCCGTCGAGTGTCAGTGGTTTGCCAAACACTTCTCAGACTGCATTTTATATAGAACTGTTTTTCAGACAATACATGTAATGGGACTTCAACGACATCCTTTCGTTACCCATTGTTTTGTGATACTGATGTCAGAAACTTGCGATTCGAAGTGAAACATCTATTGATTCCAATAACTAACAGTGGAAGCAATACTGCAGAAAAGTGATTACTTAACTAACTGTAACAATAGAACCTGCGTAATTACTGTTATTTCATTCGCGTAGCAGACTGTAGTTTACCTTAGCAGTTATCTGCAGAATTAATGTGTTTACCATAAGAATTAATTCTGTGTCTGTTTTGTACTAATATGGTAGGTGCTTCGTATATTGGATTGATCAGATTGACGGGTGTTTCCCTGCAAACGTTAAGGGTTTTGCTCCATTCTCTACTTATTTTTGATGCATACGTAAGGTTATACAGTGTTCATAGTCACACAGCAGTGAATAACTTGTGGAGCGGGATGATACAGGCAGAGCCTCATAAGAGCTGCTGGTTATAAGAAGGGAAGACAATACCATGCTACCTTTATTTAAGTAGTCAGCGTTAGATGACGTGCACCAACACTAATGTCATGCATGGACAAAATGACGCCGTCTCATTCTCTGGGCATCTGTACCACTGTGGTTATACAGTTGTCACTGTCATCCATTAGTGGTCGTTACAATACAACTGCTACTGATGCTTTGACAAGAATAGATGAGCATTTACATTTTCAGTTTGCCTCGATTCTTGAGTTTGACCTTAATAAATTCCCGACAGTTTCACACTAACGGACCCTTTTGGCTGTCAGATTATTCGTATGGGAGTTACCTAAGTGTAAAGGCTGCTTTTAGTGATACTCCATTTTGGTACGAATATGACTCGGAAAGCGAAGTTAATTTCATTTTCAATCCATCTCCTGTCGACTTAGTGAATGCTGTCTGAATGATCTGAGAACTGTATTGCATCATGCGTGAATTCTGTAAACTGTTGTGGCAACTGTGAGTCAGTGCAGAATGCACACATGCGCAGAGATGTTCACTGAGGTAAGGGTGGGGGGGGGGGGGAGGGGAGGGAGGGGGATTGGTACTCGCCATCGTTACATGCTACCATAATGTGTAAGGTAACACAATATTCATTCACAAGAAAAACTCGATGTCCGCAAATCCACATATAAGAATTCTTGAGCGGTTTTATAATCTACATCTACATCTACATCCATACTCCGCAAGCCACCTGACGGTGTGTGCCGGAGGGTACTTTGAGTACCTCTATCGGTTCTCCCCTCTATTCCAGTCTCGTATTGGTTGTGGAAAGAAAGATTGTCGGTATGCCTCCGTGTGGGCTCTAATCTCTCTGATTTTTTCCTCATGGTCTTTTCGCGAGATATACGTAGCAGGGAGCAATATACTGTTTTTTCCAATCGGGACTGCAATTAGAATCTGATAACATATTATGCTCCACAACCCTAAAATGTTTATTCTCTCACTTTATACTGAAGCAAGTGCTGTGATACGAGAGAAGGAAATGGGTATGCTCCTTACAAAAACTGTTTACTTGTGTACTACTATCGAGTACAGAAAAGCTCGTTAGTTCCTTTTGTGTGTGTTGTGTAAATTTTGATGTCACCTCGTCTTACTTTGCGAGTAAGTTCTCTTCCTATTGGGGTAAGAAGAGAGTGGTCAAATGGCTCTATGCACTATAGAACTTAACATCTGAGGTCATCAGTCCCCTAGACTTAGAACTACTTAAACCTAACTAACCTAAGGACATCACACACACCCATGCCCGAGGCAGGATTCGAACCTGCGACCACAGCAGGCGCGCAGCTCCGGACTGTAACGCCTAGAACCGCTCGGGCACAGCGGCTGGCGAGAGTGGTCAATCACTGGTTAATATTCTGCTGACTGATGACGTGATACTGGGTTCCACATGCTTCATCTGATCTGGGAACAGAGTTTCACTTTGGCTACACGAAGACTGTGCAGATAGTGATGTCGGCACACTGCGTTCAGAGCCAAGACATTGTCTTGCAATTTGTATCTTAGCGTGTGCTGGAGTGTCAGTCGGGCAGTCAACGTGAACACATTGGGTATTGTTTATCACTGCACGTGACGCGAGTCACGATGTCGAGAGTGCACTGTCATAATACATTTCCCACGAATTTAATTAACATAACGTGCAAGGCACTGGTTGGGTAAATGTTAATTTTGTAGCTTACCTGCACAGTGAAGTACTTCACACGGATATTTACGGTGATTTGTACTTCGTCATTTATTTGACCTCACAATGATATTTATTTATGCAATATTGTACCAAACTTGTTTTCCTTCTCACTAAATACCCTATAAACCTTTAGTTTTTATCGAATAAATTTGTGTTCCTCCTATCAGCAGTAAAAGGTCTTTTGTTTAAGTATGGGTTCTGATAACGCTCTAAACGCACACTATATAATGAGTGCAATACACCACACAGGTTTCGAGTCATCATGTCAGCTCACTTGAATCACGAGACAAGTGTCTGAGTCGTCGCACTAATCGAGGACGGGAGTTGCCTTCCGTCCGAGGCGGGTGAGAGATGCGGCCTCCCAAAAGTTACAGCGAGGCGTTGGTGGAGACAGTATGTCGCCATTGGCTGTACTGGGCGAAAGAGCGAGAGTGGACGATGCCGTGCTTCCAGCGAGAGAGACAACCGATATCTGCTCGACAACAGACGCACCTTATCTATTCCTCTGTTGCCGGCACTTAAGAGAGATTTCTGAGCTTCCTGGCAGTGCAAGAACTGCGAGAAGGAGGTTGAAAGATAATGGACTTCTATGCCGAAGAGATGCTATAAAGCAACGCTTGACTATGTGTCAGAAAATCGGCTGCATGGTTTTTGCGGAGGAATACGAATTATTGCCTTTGACTGGAGCAGAGTCACATTTTCTGACTAGAAAATCTTTCCTTCCGAGAGTAATGTCCTTGTTCAGGTGAGATATCAATCAATTGCTTGTGTATAGTATCATATATGCAAGCGTTTTATGTAAAACTGGCTTTACACCCTTCATAAAAAAGGTTTCCCTACTTTTGTAGTTACACTTTTAAGATCTCGCATTTGTTGAATAAATTTTTTCGTTGAATTTGTGAGCGGTTTTATGTTGTTATTGTTGTGGTCTTCAGTCTTGAGACTGCTTTGATGTAGCTCTCCATGCCACTCTATCCTGTGCTAGCTTCTTCATCTCCCAGTACCTACTGCAACCTACATCCTTCTGAATCTGTTTAGTGTATTCATCTCTTGGTCTCCCTCTACGATTTTTACCCTCTACGCTTCCCTCCAATACTAAATTGGTGATCCCTTGATGCCTCAGAACATGTCCTACCAACCGATCCCTTCTTCTAGTCAAGTTGTGCCACAAGCTCCTCTTCTCCCCAATCCTATTCAATACCTCCTCATTAGTTATATGATCTACCCATCTAATCTTCAGCACTCTTCTGTAGCACCACATGTCGAAAGCTTCTATTCTCTTCTTGTCCAAACTAGTTATTGTCCATGTTTCACTTCCATACATGGTTACTCTCCATACAAATACTTTCAGAAACGACTTCCTGACAATTACATCTATACTCGATGTTAACAAATTTGTCTTCTTCAGAAACGCTTTCCTTGCCATTGCCAATCTACATTTTATATCCTCTCTACTGCGACCATCATCAGTTATTTTGCTCCCCAAATAGCTCCCCAAACATGGACATCAAATATTGACATTACAAGGTTACGATCCGCGAGGAGAGCTCTGTACGTCTGGTGTATCTCGTGGACAGAGGAAGAAGAGGACGCTATTCTTTTTGGGTTTGGGGTTATATCTCGGCTCGGGGAGCAGGACCCCTTGGCAAATTGAGGGCGTTCTCAACGCAGAAGCCTGCCTCAATATTCTGGAGAACATAATGAAGCCAAGCGTTGAGATGCTGTATCCTCTAGGCGCCGTCTGTTTCCTGCAAGTATGGACGGCAAATAACGTAAAAGTGTTTCATAGTTTTCAAATGCTGATTTATTATTATTATTATTATGGCTCAAATGGCTCTGTGCACTATAGTACTTAACTTCCGAGGTCATCAGTCTCCTAGAACTTAGAACTACTTAAACCTAACTAACCTAAGGACATCACACACATCCATGCCCAAGGCAGGATTCGAACCTGCCACCGTAGCGGTCGCGCGGTTCCAGACCGAACCGCCTAGAACCGCTCGGCCACACCCGCCGGCATTATTATTGTTATTATTATCGTATTTACCAACCAGGATCACGTAACAACGTCAATTCTTCTTGTTTCTTTGTTGTTCTTTCCTGTTTTTTTTTTTTTTTTCAAGTATCTCGTCAGTTTCTCCTATGTTCTCTTTTTCTTCGTCTGTCCACGTTGTTTCCAATTTCTTATTTCTTCTGCTTTGAATTGCTTCTAAATACGATATTTTATTCTTAAAAGGGTTTACTGCCGTTAGTTTCGATTCTTTGATCTTGTTGCTTTCTAGTTGTCTGCATCCTTCTTAAATCATGCTAGTGTTGATTTATTCTTACAGAAGCAAAGGCGTATTTGTTTCTTTAGCCTGTTGGCATTCATTCGCTAAATACGCCCAACAAAGTTTAGTCCTCGCTTAGCCATTTTGTCTAACATTGTCTCTATATTTTTGTAGATCTCCTCATTACTGCTCATGTTCCAATCATCTGTCATTTGTATTGCACTCACCTTTTTCTAGTAATCCCTCTGTTATGCCTATGATTATTATTGTTGTTATTATGTCATTTGCAAAGCTGCTATGGTGTATATTTGGGCCACTAAAACAGGTATTTAATGTTCATTCTAGTATTAGCAGCACATAAACATAACGTATGAGATTGCCAGCATTAGTCGTACTCCTCAGCTTCCATTGTGCAGTTGCTGCCTGTTACTCATCGATAGGATTCATTTGCGCAGCGTTGTTGCAAATGCAGAAGTTCAGACTATCCAGTCGTTTCTATACCTCACAAGGAGACCATTATACCTGTAAATTAGAAATTTCGATAAGTCTTAGGTATGTTGTAGAGGGACCTGTTCTGAACGCGTGGCTAGCGGCTTTGCTTCCAACGGATCCTAGTTTCCGAGGAAATACGGAGACTTTGAAGTTTTTGCGTACCTCCTATACCAGTAACGTGAGCTTTGTTCCAAGGTAGTGAGAATAGCGGTGCAGTGGCTATAGTTCACGTTTATGATACAGACTGTATGGTTTCAAAGCCTGTCTGTGTACTTCTCTCTTCAGTGTCTTCGTACAGAATATCATTAAATGTTATATGTCACGCCCGCCGTAGTAATTTCATTAATTAAAATATCTGTACCGGAAAAGTTCTTCAAACGTCTATTCTATTTGTGGCCCGTATTTACAGTTAGAAATATTTCGATAATGTTCGATTGATTCCTGGAGAGCGCAGACTAAACAGGCACTTTCCGATCAAATCTTTGTAGACAAATCAAAAGCAGATGCTTGCACTCTAAAAATTGTCCCTCGAACATGTACTCCACTTTGGCAAACCTGTGATATTTATTTTTGCAGACAGACTAAAAGTTTCACGAAGAAAAATATCCAAAATGCAACCAACTTGCTACAGACGAACGGAGGAATTGTTTCGTGGAAAACTCTCATAAGAATACGTCCTTCAATTGTGAATGAGTTTAGTGCGCCTGCTTTCACAGTAGTGATCAAATATACATAGCTCACATCGAAGTTAATCGCGGTAATAAGAATTTTTGGAATTTAAATGAACTATGTTTCCCAGTACCACTTCTCAAAAAGCCATGTGCCTGAAAGGCAGTAGCTTTCATTAAATGTTCGTGGTACTCAACGAATTTGTGTTTCTGCCGCCTCTATGACAAATACCATCAGTAATTCTGTTCTAGTACAGCAAGCGACAGTGAGGAAGAAGATCCCGTAATCCGTTCCATAACAAACGGACTACACATCTGAAGAAAGTTTGCTTTAATGATTGTTTTATTAATGACATTACCACGTCTTAAATGACTATTTTTGAATAATTTTGCATGACATATGCTATTTAATGATATTCTGTGCGATTAAATTGGAAGAAAAGTACACGGGCAGGATTTAAACCTGTACCGTCCTCATGATAACCTCGAACTGTAGCCGCTGTCCTTCTCTGCGTTGCTCAACACAGAGATCACGTTACTGGCGTAGAGGGTTCGCAAAATACTTCAACTATAAATCGTTAGATGAAACGCCACTAGCCAGAAACTCAGGACAGGTTCCTCCACTCTCATTAACAGGTCCGATGTTCTCCTTGTCAGTCCGATTCCACATCGTTTGATCTGATTCAGCCAGTCTCCCTCAATCTGGCTTTCAGGCTAAGATTCCCACCACATAATGGACATTGTAAAATACGCTCGTAATCGGAATTTAACTACAATAGGACTATCAGCTATGACTGGACCTAAATTCTGGGACACTCTAAAAACATCAATACAGTGTGTAAATTACAAATACGTTCTTCAAATATAAACAGAAGAAATAAATAGGTAAATATTTATTTCCAGGGCAACAGCCGCCTCCACCAAAGCAGAGTCGTTCAGGGGAATGGTTTCACGCCCAAGACAGAACAAAACTAGTACGGTTTGTTCCACGGTCCCTGGATCTCAAACCTATTGAGAGCATGTGGGTGGAGGAATCGAGGTCACTGCAAATTGTGTCTATAAATGGAATCGACCTTAGGGATAACGTAGAAAACACGTGGTGGGAAATAAACCATAACGAAACACTGTCAAGGCAGTTATTAGCATCAGTTCCTCGGTGCCTTGGAGAAATCCTACGTAATGATTTAGTGTGAATTGGCTTCTAGAAGTACACTCTTCCCTAAAAGCCATACAGCTCTTCGTCATAGAAGTCCATTATCCTTTAACCTCCTTCACACTGTTCATGCAGTGCCAGGAAACTGATAAATCTTTCCTAGTTGACGGCAACTGAGTGATAAAATGGCAAGTATGTTATCGAGCAGACGTTAGACGTCTCTCTCACTGTACACAAAGGCTGTGTGTGTGTGTGTGTGTGTGTGTGTGTGTGTGTGTGTGTGTGTGCGTGTGTATGATTAAAAGACGAGTAACAATAAAAATTGCACTAAATATCATCGTGGAATGTTTTAATGCGTCGGAAAGTTACAAAATTAATATTTACCCAAACCATGTCCTGCACCTTACGTTAGTTCAATTGGTAGGAAATGTATTATGACAGTATTGTATCGTATTGTATGATAACCAGGGACCTAGAAACGACGCCGCCACACACCGAACCCAGGGTTATTGTGCGGTTCGGCCCCCGATGAACCCCCCCAGGTAAAGTCTCACACCAGACGAGTGTTTGCGAGGTAGAGTGATGGTGGTGTACGCGTACGTAGAGAACTTGTTTGCGCAGCAATCGCCGTCATGGCGTAACTGAGACGGTACAAGGGGAACCAGCCCGCATTCGCAGAGGCAGATGGAAAACCGCCTAAAAACCATCCAGAGACTGGCCGGCTCACCGGACCTCGACACAAGACCGCCGGGTGGATTCGTGCCGGGGACAAGGCGCTCCTTCCCACTCGGAAAGCCGTGCGATAGACCGCCCGGCTAACCAGGCGGGCCATGATGACTGTAATACACTCATCAAAAAACCTGTACAGAAAACTGGAATAAAGATCAACATAAACATTTCCGCCCTTTTTATTTCTCATGAAAACCACACATTGCATGTTGTACCACCATATAGCGAGACCTTCAGAGGTGGTGGTCCAGATTGCTGTACACACCGGTACCTGTAATACCCAGTGGAACGCCCTCTTGCATTGATGCATGCCTGTATTCGTAGTGGCATATTATCCACAAGTTCATCAAGGCACTGTTGGTCCAGATTGTCTCACTCCTCAACGGCGATTCGGCGTAGATCCCTCAGAGCGGTTGGTGGGTCGCGCCGTTCATAAACATCCCTTTTCAATCTATCCTAGGCATGTTCGATAGGGTTCCTGTCTCGAGAACATGCTGACCACTAGTCAAGCGATGTCGTTATCCTGATGGAAGTCATTCACAAGATGTGCACGATGGGGGTGTGAATTGTCGTCCATGAAGACGAATGCCTCGCCAATATGCTGCCGATATGGTTGCACTATCGGTCGGAGGATGGCATTCACAGCCGTTAGGGCGCCTTCCATGACCACCATCGGAGTACGTCGGCCCCACATGATGCCACTCCAAAACATCAGGTACCTCCATCTCGCTGCACTCGCTGGACAGTGTGTCTAAGGCATTCAGCCTGACCGGGTTGCCTCCAAACTCGTCTCACACGATTTCTGATTGATGGCTCTAAGCACTATGGTTCAAATGGCTCTGAGCACTATGGGACTTAAAATCTTAGGTCATCAGCCCCTAGAACTTAGAACTACTTAAACCTAACTAACCTAAGGACATCACACACATCCATGCCCGAGGCAGGATTCGAACCTACGACCGTAGCAGTCCCGCGGTTCCGGACTGAAGCGCCTAGAACCGCACGGCCACCGCAGCTGGCCTAAGCACTATGGGACTTAACATCTGAGGTCATCAGTCCCCTAGACTTAGAACTACTTAATCATGACTAACCTAAGGACAACACACACATCCATACCCGAGGCAGGATTCGAACCTGCGATCGTAGCGGTAGCGCGGTTCCAAACTGTAGCGTCTAGAACCGCTCGGCCACTCCGGCCGGCTGTTGGCAAAATAAGCAAATTTTATTATGGCAACAAGAGAAATGTGTAGGTTGTACTCAAAATTCGCCACACTTGACACTCCTCTGGAAGTTAGAAATAGTTAACAAGCCAGTGGAAAATAAATTGCTGCATTTTCGGCGGAACTGCTCGGTCACAGCGGCCGGCTATACAATTGTCTGGTTGAAAGCATATGCGACACTCATCGGTGAAGAGAACGTGATACAAGTCCTGATAGGTCCATTCGCCATGTTGTTGGGCCCATCGGTACTGGGCTGCATGGTGTCGTGGTTGCAAAGATGGACCTCGTCATGAACGTCCGGAGTGAAGTTGTGCATCATGCAGCCTATTGCGCACAGTTTGAGTCTTAACACGACGTCCTGTGGCTGCACGAGAAGCGTTCGTTATTCAAGATGGTGGCATTGCTGTCAGGGTTCCTTCGCGTCTTAATCCGTAGGTACTTTCCATCCGCTGCAGTAGTAGCCCTTGGGTGGCCTGAGCGAGGCATGTTATCGACAGTTCCTGTCTCTCTGTATATCCTCCATGTCCGAACAACATCGCTTTGGTTCACTCCGAGACGCCTGGACACTTCCCTTGTTAAGAGCCCTAGCTGGCACAAAGTAACAATGCGGAGGCGATCGTACCTGCTTCCTGATGGAATGGCTATAACTGATCGGCTGTCGGACCCCTCCGTCTAATAGGCGTTGCTCATGCATGGTTGTTTACATCTTTGAGCGGGTTTAGTGACAGCTCTGAACAGTCAAAGAGACTGTGTCTGTAATACAATATCCACAGTCAACGTCTATCTTCAAGAGTTCTGGGAACTGGGGTGATGCAAAACTTTGTTTGATGTGTGTATATTGAGCAATGTCGGCGGACTATGGGCATAGTGACTCGGGACAAGGGCAGTGACAAACAGTGCCCAATGCGTTCATGTTGATCGACCGACTGACACTCCAGCACACGCTAAGATACAAACTGCAAGACATCGTCTTGGCTCTGAACGCAGTGTGCCGAGGTCACTATCTGCACAGTCTTCGAGTAGCCAAAGTGAAACACTATTCCCAGATCCGATGAAGCATGTGGTACCAGTATCATTTCATTAGTCAGGAGAATATTAATCAGTGATTGACGACTCTCTTCTTACTCCAATAGGAAGAGAACTTACTCACAAATTAAGTTAATGTGACTTCAAACTTTAAGCAACTCACACAAAAGGAACTAAAGAGCTTTTCTGCACTCGATATAGTACATAAGGTAATAGATTGTCTTAGGAGCATATAATTCATTTCCTTCTCTCGTATCAGAGAACTTGTCTCAGTATCGACGTGAGACATTTTTTGGGGTTGTGCAGCAGAATACCATATCAGATTCTAATTGTAGTACCGATCGAAAACATTATAAAATGAAGGAGTCTCTTTTCTTTCATGCATAACAACCGCTCACAAATTCTGATTTGTGGATCTGCGGACATTTATTTTTTCTGGTGAATGAACCTTGAGTTACCTTACTGTTTATGGTATGGGGACATACATAGGTGTAAAGTACTCCCGAATCCCTTACTGCAGTGAACATCTCTGCGCATGTGTGCATTCAGCACTGACTCAAAGTTGCCACAACAGTTTACAGAATTTACGCATGAGGCGTCTTTAGCATGGTATTGTCCTTCCTTCTTACAAGAAGCAGCTCTTATGAGGCTCTGTCTGTATCATCCCGCTCCACAAACTATGAATTCCTTTCGAACACTATCTCTATTATACAACCTCAAGTTTCCGTCAAGAACACGCATAGAATGGAACAAAAACCCTTAACGTTTGTAGGGAAACACCCGTCAATCTGTTCAATCTAATATACAAAATATTTATCTCATCAGTACAAAGAAGTAATTCTTGTAGTAAATACATTAATACTGCAGATAACTGCTTAGACAATTACAGTCTGCTTTTTTTTTTTTTTTTTTTTGAGTCATCAGTCTTCTGACTGATTTGATGCGGCCCGCCACGAATTCCTCTTCATCTCAGAGTAGTACTTGCAGCCTATTTCCTCAGTTATTTGCTGGATGTATTCCAATCTCTATCTTCCTGTACAGCTCCCTCTAGTATCATGGAAGTTATTCACTGATGTCTTAACAGATGACCTGTCATCTGTATCATGACTCTTCTCCTTGTCAGTGTTCTCCATACATTCCTTTCCTCTCCGATTCTGCGCAGCACCTCCTCATTTCTTACATTATCAGTCCACATAATTTTCAACATTCTTCTGGAGCACCACATCTCAAATGCTTCGATTGTCTTCTGTTCCTGTTTTCCCACAGTCCATATTCACAACCATACAATGCGATGCTCCATACGTACATTCTCAGAAATTTCTTCCTCAAATGAAGGCCAATGTTTGATACCAGTAGACTGCTCTTGGCTAGGCATGTCCTTTTTGCCAGTGCTAGTATACTTTTGATGTCCTCATTGCTCCGTCCGTCATTGGTTATTTTGCTGCCTAGGTAGCAGAATTCCTTAACTTCATCTACTTCGTCACCATCAATCCTGATGTTAAGCTTCTCGCTGTTCTCATTTCTGTCACTTCTCATTAACTTCTTCTTCGATTTACTCTCAGTCCATATTCTGTATTCGTCAGACTTTTCATTCCATTCAGGTGATTAAGTAATTCTTCTTCACTTCCAATGTCATCAGCGAATCGTATCATTGATATCCTCTCACTTTCAATTTTAATTCCACTCCTTGAGCTTTATTTTATTTCCATTATTGCTTCTCCGATGTACAGATTGATCAGTAGGAGCGAAAGACTACATCCCTGTCTTACACCTCTCTTAGTCCGAGCACTTTGTTCTTGCTCGTCCACTCTTATTATTCCGTCTTGGCTCTTGTGTGTATTGAATGTTACTCGTTTCTCCCTATAGCTTACCCCTATTTTTATCAGAATTTGGAACGTCTTGCACCATTTTAAATTGTCGAACGCTTTTCCCAGGTCGACAAATCCTATGAACAGCTCTTGATTTTTCTTTAGTTTTGCTTCTACTATCAGCCTCAACGTCAGAACTGCCTCTCTGGTACCTAAAGCCAAACTGCTCGTCATCTAACTTGTCCTCAATTTTCTTTTTCATTCTTCTGTAAATTATTCTTCTAAGCATCTCGGTTGCGTGAGCTGTTAAGCTGATTGTGCGATAATTCTCGCACTTGTAAGCTCTTGCAGTCTTCAGAATTGTGTGAATGATATTTTTCCGTAAGTCAGATGGCTTGTTGCCAGACTCATACATGCTATACACCAACTTCGCCAATGAATTTCGAATGTTGGAATGTTATCGATCCCTTCTGCCTTATTTGATCTTAAGTCCTGTAAAGCTCTCTTAAATTCCGATTCTAATACTGGATCCCCTATCTCTTCTAAATCGATTCCTGTTTCTTCTATCACATCAGACAAATCTCTCACCTTATGCAGGCCTTCAATGTACTCTTTCCACCTATCCGCTCTCTCCTCTGCATTTAATAGAGGAATTCTCGTTCGCTCTTAATGTTACCAAAGGTTGTTATGATTTTTCTATATGGTGAGTCAGTGCTTCCGACATTCATTTCTTTTTAGATTTCTTCACATTTTTCAAGCAACCATTTCGTCTTAGCTTCCCTGTATTTCCTACTTATTTCTTTTATCAGCGACTTGTATTTCTGTATTCCTGAATTTCCCTAAACATTTTTGTTCTTCCTTCTTTCATCGATCAACTGAAGTATTTCTTCTGTTACCTATTATTTCTTTGCAGTTACCTTCTTTGTACCTATGTTTTTCTTTCCAACTTCTGTCACTCCCCTTTTTAGAGATGCCCATTCCTCTTCAACTCTACTGCCTCCTGGGGAATTCATTATTGCAATATCTACAGCCTTAGAGAACTTCAAAATATCTCGTCATTCCTTAGTACTTCTATATCCCACTTCTATGCGCATTGATTCTTCCTGACTAATCTCTCAAATTTCAGCCTACTCTTCATCACTACTAAATTGTGATCTGAATCTATATCTGCTGCTGGGTACGCCTTACAATCCTGTACCTGGTTTGGGAATCTCTCTCTGACCATGATATAATCCAACTGAAATCTTCCCATGTCGCCTGGCCTTTTTCAAATGGAGCTCCTCCTCTTGTGATTCTTGAACAGGGTATTCGCTACTACTAGCTGAAATTTATTAGAGAATTCAATTATTCTTCCTCCTCTCTCATTCATTGTTCCAAGCCTATATTGTCCTCTAATCGTTTCTTCTACTCCTTTCCCTACAACTGCATTCCGGTTCCCATGACTACTAGATTTTCATCTCCCTTTACGCACAGTATTACCATATCTATATTCTCATATACTTTCTCTAGCTCTTATTTTTCAGCTTGCGACGTCAGCATGTATACCTGAACTATAGTTGTCGGTTCTGGTTTGCTGTCGATTCTGATAATAACAACGCTATCACTCAACTGTTTACAGTATCACTCTCTCTGCCCTACCTTCCTATTCATAACGAATCCTACTCCCTTTATACCATTTTATGCTGCTGTTGATATTGCCCTATACTCATCTGACCAGAAATCCTTGTCCTCTTTCCATTTAACTTCACTGACCCTACTACATCTGGATTGAGCCTTTGCATTTCACTTTTCAGATTTTCTAGCTTCCCTACCACGTTCAAGCTTCATCTACATCTACACGTACATCATACTCCGCAAGCCACCTCATGGCGTGTGGAGGAGGGTACTTTCGGTCCACTACCTGATCCCTCTAAACCTGTTCCACTCGCGAATAGTGCGTGGGAAAAATGATTGTCGGTAAGCCTCTGTATGGGCTCTAATTTCTCAAATTTTCTCCCCGTGGTTAATACGTGAGATGTATTTGGGGGGGGGGGGGGGGGAGGGAAGTAATATGTTGACCGACACCTGAAAAATGCTATCCCGAAATTTCGATGGTAAATCTCTCCGTGATGCACAACGCATCTCTTGTAACGTCTGCCAGAGGAGTTTGTTTAGCATCTCCGTAACGCTCTCTCGCTAGCTAAACGATCCCGTGACGAAACGCACCGCTCTTCGTTGGATCTTCTCTATCTCCTCTATCAGTCCTACCTGATAGGGACCCAGATAGATGAACAATACTCAAGAATCGGGCGAACAAGCGCCTTATAAGCCACTTCTTTCGTGGATGAGTTACATTCCCTAAGATTCTTCTGATGAATCTGAGGCTGGTGTCTTCTTTTCCCACAACCTGTTTTATATGGTCATTCCACTTAATGTCGCTCTGGATAGTTACGCCTAGATATTTTACGGCAGACGCTATTACAGCTGTTTGCCATCAATAGTGTAGTTGTACAGTAATGGATTTCTTTTTCTATGTACGCCGATTATGTCACATTTATTTACGTTCAGGGTCAACTGACAGAGCCTGCACCATTCGTCAATTCTCCGCAGGTTGTTCCGCAAATTCCTACTATCTTTTGGCGTTGCTACTTTGATATGGACAACTGCATCATCTGCGAATAGCCTTAAAGAGCATCCGACGCTATCGACTAGATCATTTATATACAGGGTTATTACAAATGATTGAAGCGATTTCACAGCTCTACAAAAACTTTATTATTTGAGATATTTTCACAATGCTTTGCACACACATACAAAAACTCAAAAAGTTTTTTTAGGCATTCACAAATGTTCGATATGTGCCCCTTTAGTGATTCGGCAGACATCAAGCCGATAATCAAGTTCCTCCCACACTCGCCGCAGCATGTCCCCATCAATGAGTTCGAAAGCATCGTTGATGCGAGCTCGCAGTTCTGGCACGTTTCTTGGTAGAGGAGGTTTAAACACTGAATCTTTCACATAACCCCACAGAAAGAAATCGCATGGGGTTAAGTCGCGAGAGTGTGGAGGCCATGACATGAATTGCTGATCATGATCTCCACCACGACCGATCCATCGGTTCTCCAATCTCCTGTTTAAGAAATGCCGAACATCATGATGGAAGTGCGGTGGAGCACCATCCTGTTGAAAGATGAAGTCGGCGCTGTCGGTCTCCAGTTGTGGCATGAGCCAATTTTCCAGCATGTCGAGATACACGTGTCCTGTAACTTTTTTTCGCAGAAGAAAAAGGGGCCGTAAACTTTAAACCGTGAGATTGCACAAAACACGTTAACTTTTGGTGAATTGCGAATTTGCTGCACGAATGCGTGAGGATTCTCTGCCGCCCAGATTCGCAGATTGTGTCTGGTCACTTCACCATTAAGAAAAAATGTTGCTTCATCACTGAAAACAAGTTTTGCACTGAACGCATCCTCTTCCATGAGCTGTTGCAACCGCGCCGAAAATTCAAAGCGTTTGACTTTGTCATCGGGTGTCAAGACTTGTAGCAAACAGTAAACGGTAAGGCTTCTGCTTTAGCCTTTTCCGTAAGATTTTTCCAAACCGTCGGCTGTGGTACGGTTAGCTCCCTGCTTGCGTTATTCGTCGACTTCCGCGGGCTACGCGTGAAACTTGCCCGCACGCGTTCAACCGTTTCTTCGCTCACTGCAGGCCGACCCGTTGATTTCCCCTTACAGAGGCATCCAGAAGCTTTAAACTGCGCATACCATCGCCGAATGGAGTTAGCAGTTGGTGGATCTTTGTTGAACTTCGTCCTGAAGTGTCGTTGCACTGTTATGACTGACTGATGTGAGTGCATTTCAAGCACGACATACGCTTTCTCGGCTCCTGTCACCATTTTGTCTCACTGCGCTCTCGAGCGCTCTGGCGGCAGAAACCTGAAGTGCGGCTTCAGCTGAACAAAACTTTATGAGTTTTTCTACGTATCTGTAGTGTGTCGTGACCATATGTCAATGAATGGAGCTACAGTGAATTTATGAAATCGCTTCAATCATTTGTAATAGCCCTGTATATTGTAAACAGCAACGGTCCCATGACACTTCCTTGCGGTACTCCGGATAATACCTTTACATCTGCCGATTTAGTTCCTTTACGAGCGATGTGTTGAGTCCTACGCGCAAGAAAGTCTTGAATCCAGTCGCAGGTCTGCTCCTATACTCCGTAAGCTCGTATTTTTTTCATTAAACGGCAATGAGGGGCGGTCTCAAATGCCTTATTGAAGTCAAGGAACACGGCATCAACCTGAGCGCCGTTGTCCACTGCGCTTGTGAGTCTCATGGTGGAACGGAGCGAGCTGAGTTTCGAAGGATCTCTGTTTGCGGAATCCATGTTCATTTTTATAGAGGAGATGTTCATTTCCTAAAACGTCATAATTCTTGAGCATAAAACATGTTTCATAATCCTACAACAGATTGACGTCAACGATATAGGTCTATAATTGAGTGGAACTGTGTTACGGCCTTTCTTAAAAACGGGAATGACCTGCGCTTTTTTCTAGTCGTTAGGTACCTTTCGGTGCTGAAGCGATCTGCGATAAATTACTGCTAGAAGGAGAGAAAGCTCTTTCGCATAATCTTTATACAATCTTACAAGTATCTCATCTGATCCTGAAACCTTTCCGCTACTAAGCGATTGTAACTGCTTTTCAGTTCCGCGATAGGTTATCTCAAAATCTGCCATTTCGAGGTCCGTACGACGATTGAAAGGAGGGACAGTGTTCCGATCTTCCGTGGTGAAACAACTTCGGAAGACCGAATTCAGTATTTCGACCTTCTCGCTGTTATCTTCCGTTTCGGAGCCGGTGTAGTCGCTCTTAGGATTTTTACTCAGGTTGGTTGACAACGTCTTACTTTCAGAATCATTGAGCATTTCTCTCATTGCTCTCCTTACGCTCGTTTTCGCTTCGTTCAGCTTTTGTTTGTCAGCTAGGTTTTACATCTCTTGAATTTGAGACGAAGTGCTCTTTGTTTGCGTAGCGTTTTTCTAACACGGCTATTAAACCATGGTGGGTCTTTCCCATCCCTTAAAACCTTACTCGGAACATACTTGTCTAGGGGATATTGAACGATGGCTTTGAATATTTTCCATTTGTTCTCCACATCTTCGTCCTCATCATCGAATATTTGACGCTGACTGGGGAGATTTTCTGAAATTTGTACCCTGTCACCCTTGTTGAGCAAATATATCTCCCTACCTTTCTTAACATTCCTTGTAGGTCCCGTCGTCATACAGTACGTGATCAAAAGTATCCGGACACCCCCAAAACGTACGTTTTTCATATTAGGTGTATTGTGCTGTCACCTACTGCCAGGTACTCCATATCAGCAACCTCAGTAGTCATTATACATCGTGAGAGAACAGAATGGGGCGCTCCACGGAGCTCACGGACTTCGAATGTGGTCAGGTGATTGGGTGTCACTTGTGTCATACGTCTGTACGCGAGATTTCCATACTCCTAAACATCCCTAGGTCCACTTTTTCCGATGTGGTACTGAAGAGGAAACGTGAAGGGACGTGTACAGCACAAAAGCGTAGAGGCCGACCTCGTCTGTTGACTGAAAGAGACTGCCGACATTTGAAGAGGATTCCAAACTCCATCAGGATTCACTGCAAGTACTATGGCAGTTAGGTGGGAGGTGAGAAAACTCGGAGTTCATGATCGAGTGGCTGCTCGTAAGCCACACATCACGCCGGTAAATGCCAAACGACGCCTCGCTTGGTATAAGGAGCATAAACATTGGACGACTGAACAGTGTAAAAACATTGTGTGGAGTGACGAATCACGGCATACAATATGGCGATCCGATGGCAGGGTGTGGGTATGGTGAATGCCCGCTGAACGTCATCTGCCAGCTATGTAGTGCCAACAGTAAAAATGGTTCAAATGGTTCTGAGCACTATGAGACTCAACATCTTAGGTCATAAGTCCCCTAGAACTTAGAACTACTTAAACCTAACTAACCTAAGGACATCACACACACCCATGCCCGAGGCAGGATTCGAACCTGCGACCGTAGTAGTCCCGCGGTTCCGGACTGCAGCGCCAGAACCGCTAGACCACCGCGGCCGGCGCCAACAGTAAAATTCGGCGGCCGTGGTGTTGTGGCGTGGTCGTGTTTTTCATGAAGGGGGCTTGCACCCCTTGTTGCTTTGCGTGGCACTATCACAGCACAAGCCTACATTGATGTTTTAAGCACCTTCTACTGTAGCTTCCCTCTGTTGAAGAGCAATTCGGGGATGGTGATTGCATTTTTCAAGACTATCGAGCACCTGTTCATAATGCACGACCTGTGGTGGAGTGGTTACAGGACAACAACATCCGTGTAATGGACTGACCTGCACAGAATCCTGATCTGAATCCTATAGAAGAACTTTGGGATGTTTTGGAGCGTCGACTTCGTGCCGGGCCTACACAAAGATATTCATAAGACTTACGCAAAAACAATAACTAGGATTAATTTTCTAAGCACTAGTCTACATAGTAAAATACATACGTATAGTTCACTTCTTTGCAAAAGCACGTGAACAAAAAACAAAGACTAAATTAATTTACAGTTTATTAGACAAGTGTTGCTGCTGCTCTGCTGCGCGTCCTCTCGGCTCGGCGGTTGCCACTACACTGACAAGTGAGTAGTCATCGGTCACTTGTATTGTGGAGAAGCTTCATCCCGCTGTAGCCCTCAGTGGTTCACAGCCCCACAACAGGCCACAGCAGTCCACCCGCCCCAACGCTGCCCACACCGAACCCAAGGTTATTGTGCGGTTCGCCCCCCTCCCCCCCCCCCCCCCCCCCAGTCGACCCCGTCAGGAACGTCTCATACCAGACGAGTGTAACCCCAGATGTCTGCGTGGTACAGTAATTATGGTGTACGCGTACGTAGAGACAAGTGTCTGCACAGCAATTGCTGAGATAGTGTAACTGAGGCAGAATAAGGGGAACCAGTCCGTATTCACTGAGGCAGATGGAAAACCGCATTAAAAAACCATCCACAAGCTGGCCGGCACACCAGACCTCGAACTAATACGCCAGGCGGATTCGTGCCGGGTACCGGCACACCTGCCCGCTCGGGAAGCGGTGCGTTAGACCGCGCGGCTAGCTGGGTGGGCCAATGGTCACTTACTCAACTGATTCACGCGACGGGTGACGTGGCGGTCTGGCAGCGGGAAAGTTTACACTAGGGAGCTGCCCTACACAAGGGTATTCGCAAGACTTGCTGAAAAACAAACACTACAATTAATTTTCTAACCAGTAGTCTTCTGACATTCCATGACCCGACCCGTAAAACGTTATCCTTTCTTTGGTTATTCAGTCTTTTTCTCATGGTGACCTCCATTTGGCAGTCCCCTCCCGGAGATACGAATTGGGGACTTTCTGGAATATTTTGTCAATGGAGTGATAATCATGACACTTTTTCAATTACAGGTCACATGTCCTGTGGATACACGTTATGTGTCTTTGATGGAGCACTTTCCATTGCCTTCTACCTTCTCATGCCGTTGATCATTGCTGATTCTTGCGAGTTTAGGGGTAGTTTCCCAGATCAAGGACAAGAGAGTGCCCTTAACCTCTGTCCGCTCCTGCGCCCTCTTTGACGAGGCCATTGGCAGAATGAATGTGACTTCTTATGCCGGAAGTCTTCGACCACCAATGCTGATTATTAATCAGAATATAAGCAGTGGTGGATTTCAAAACCGGGATCAATGAGGTATTGATTTCTAATCAAAGACGCTACCCCTAGACCACGCAAATGAACTGACAGTCATTACTCTGGTTCTATTGTTACAGTTAGTTAATGATCAGTTTCGGCAGTATTGCTTCCACTCTTCCACTCTTATGCAATATACTGTCCATAAGTTATTTGAATCAGTAGATTTTTTACATCAAGTCACAAGTATCTGATATGTTTTAGCCACATCACAAGACAATAAGTAATGAAAAGATGCCTTTAAAGCCTCATTACATGTACTGTCTGAAAAACAGTTATGTATAAAAATGCCATCTGAAAAGTGTTTGGCAAGCCAATGATATTCAACGGACTTTCAGGACTGTAGCTGAATTACCGAAGTTCACTAGGTATTTGTCTAGAATTTTGATGTCTGAATAATTAGTGCATAATAAGCAATAAGCGTTAGAAAATTAACATTTCGCTTACCCTAAAAGGTGGTCATTTTAAGAATTAATTACAATGGCTCTCGTAATTTAGTGTATGGAAAACCCCATTCTTTCTTAATTCATTGGTGCCATGTTGGTTAAGTTCAAAGACCATGACTGTGTGTGTGTGTGCTGGCGTAAGCACACCAGTCAGCAAAGATGTAGCGCGAAGATCGATAGTAGGTGCTGGATCAAGCGCACCTATCACGAGCGAGGCCAGAGACATACCGACAAGCAACACGCCGCCAACGCCCTCTCGACAGTGATTATTTAGGTAGCCGCCGCTGACCGGAGCGTCTCACTCTCTCGCACTCCAGTTTGGCGTTTGTCAGTCCCATTCCAGAGTGGGTCACAGGCTACGATACTACATAGCGACCAGAACTGTGTAATAGCCAGATTACCGATATTTTCTGCAAGAGGACTATAACTGAGGAGCTAGTTCCACAACACAACGACTCTAATAAGCTAAGAAGCAGCTATCTGTTCGTGTAAATAAAGAACCATGCTAATCCCTGTGTGCATTTATGTTGTAGAAAATTGGCTATTGGGGGCTATTTCGCACTAAACAGTTAGCACCACTACACAGTAATTGCAGGGCATGGATGCCCATAGTGTCAGATGACGTCACAGTGTCGCGAATGCACGGGAAACCAATCCGCTCCGCTACAGACATTCTCAGCTTACAAAGACTCAGTCGCCTATGCAACGAGTGCGCATTGACTTTGCAGGACCATTTTGGAACACTCTTTGGCTCATAGTGGTAGACTCTTTTAGCAAGTTTCCATTTGCTGCGCCTATGGTTTCTACCACATCACTTAGCACCATTCAAACTTTGTCATTCATATTTTGCACAGAAAGTTTGCCAGAAGTACTTGTGTCGGATATCAGACCACAGTTCACGTGATTTTGAACAGTTTTATGAACAAAATGGCATTCGTCATTTAGCAAGTGCTCCATTTCACCCCCAGTCCAACAGAGAAGCAGAACGCTTTGTACGCACTTTTAAACAACAGATGGCCAAGCTTCGCACCAGCCATACACGAGAACTGTCGCTGCAACTCTTTTTCGTGAGTTATTTTCTTTAAAGGTGTGACACTGGTTTATCACTTTATCCTTTTGTGTGTAGGGAGGTCATTCCACGTGGAAACTGCGACCAATTTCGTCTTTTACGTTGCAGTTTATCAGTTCTAGCCACCACGGTAACAAGAAGGAAGAGACACTCACAGCAGCGCTTCAGTGGCACTGAGGTAATGTGTTTGCTTATTAAGTGCAGCAGCTGCTTTGGGTCACGGCTACTGTTTTGCTGAAGACCAAATTTTTTAGCAGTTTCGTGACAGAGCTACAGGCAGTCAGATCCAAAATAAATAAATAAATTTTAACTATGAAATGCCACATTTGCATTATGTTTGAGTCTAACATACAACAGCAAATAAACACATACCGTTTCGAAGTCCAGAATGAGTAATATCTTATTCATTCGTGCTGTTATACACATGCTCATGTTACAGTACTCTGTTTAATTAAAATAGACTTTCGCAGTTAGGTTACCATGGTAAGCTGAATTACAGTTCTATAGTTGCTGGCATCAAACGCCAGCTGCGATAGGCAAGACCCTGGGGAGGGTTTTGTAGTGCGCAGCACCTTAGTTGAGCCACCAGTTGAAAAATGTTATGCTCTCACTTCCCTTCACATGAGCAGATGTCTTTTCTTATGCCTTGACCATCAATTTTCTCTTAAGAATTTAACATAAAGACATATCAACAGGCTATCAGTAACAGTGCTGCATAGAAATTCCCAATGACCGAAATAATGATGTTCAAACTAAAATGCAGTAATAGACAGCCCTTTGATTTTTGTTGTTGTACTCCTACACTCGACTTCTGAAGCTTATCTATTGAATGTAAATAGTGTACTATGGTTAACTGGCCGCATATCATCACATATGTCAGTTATCGAGACTCCCTGAATGTAGAAAATGACAGGACGAATAACGATTCTTTAAACAGTAAATCCCTTTGCTTTTGCCCAAAAGCACTTGATCCACACACAGAGCAAGTCTTCTGGGCTGCCTTCACACCTCTGTTAAGGCCAGAGCAAAAACTATATTGCCAATGTTGACTTTTTTTACTTGCAACTCTGTTTTACAAATCTTGAACAATGTTCATAAGTTTCGAGCATGTAAAATTCAATATGTAACTGCAAGGTAAAATAACTTCAAATTAGAAAATGACAGTCGATAAACACAATCGTAGCGCCGCGTCCACCTGGTCGTACGACGCCTGGCGATGTCGAGTGGCGTGCGGCTGGTAGTCAGCTGCCAGGGGCCGCTGTAGGGCGAGGAAACGACCGAGCGTAAACTTGGACTTGACACAGCGGAACTGTTGTGCAGATTTCTGGTATTACAGGTGGATTATTAAGTGAACTATTTTTGAACTCCACCAGACTACTTTCGTAGACAACCGAAATGCGATTAAAAAAAATGGAATGGAATAAATTCAGTCTCGCGATTCGTGGCTACATTGAGCGACGTTTACCACTGGACCACGAGTAGTTTCAGTCTTGAGCTTCTCGAGGAAAGGACACTTTCTGCAGCCACTTTCACATTCTACAGTGTTGCCAGAAAGCGTAAATCGCCAGACATAGAATTCTGAGGAGCGATCGCCATTATTAACCACCTGAAGAGAACGACTCGGATTTTGCTTCGACGGCGGCCGGCCGGCAATCAACTTTTTTGTCCAAGACTTTTAATTAATTTTTTTGGCTCATTCGTTCCTGGATCGAGACAATACAATAATTATAGTAATGAATATCAAAAAATTTCTTACATGCTCTCGGCGCTTGAGCATGGCATTTTTGTTAAACATGCGTTCACGTATTTTTAACCGTGTTTCTTCGCTCTGTGGTAAATCGGACTTCGTGAAAAAAAAAACAGCACCCGAAGACGACGGTGAATCGAACTGGACGACTTTTTGGTTAAAAATACGCAATCTTTTGCCATGCCAAGTCACCCAACGATCTCACAATGACTAAAGATACAAAATAAATCATACATAGGTTAGTAATAACAGTATATTCTGAAATAAAAACATTATTTAAAGTAGGACACTTACATTATGCAATTACGGGTGCCATTTGGTTGCAGCTCCTGAATATATTAATGAAATAATGTAGTATTAATGGCGGTGTGCCACAATATGTCCTATTTGGACAAGACCTAGAATACAAAAGGTGCCTCTTAATCTAATAATATGACTATCAAAAATCTTCAAATGTTGCCAGCGGCTGAATACAATATTTATATAGCTGTGGACTATATCTACGGCTCAACTTATTTCTCTATTTCATTACTTATAATTACGTTTTCTGCTAATAAAAGTTCAGCCTGCAAGTGTGCCTTTAAACTGCCCCCTCTCTTGCGAGGCTCATTGCATATGTCAGTCTACAAATATACATACATTTCACATATAACATACATAGCATAACATAATATTTACACAAAACAGATTTTCAATGTTTGAATGTGGCGCGTGACCCTATAACATTTTTATGTTGGTACTGCGCCTACCGGGCATGCGCAGTCGCCCAAAGTACATTACTAGCGCGGCCGTTGCGAAGTGAGTTCATCACACGAAACATTAGTTAATACTCAGTCTGTGTGTTCATGTCCACAAGACGTCACAGAGACAAGATTTATCATCATGGATTTCACAAATGTGGATTAACATTTAAAACAGGTACAAAATCCTAAAGTTACGACATTCGTTAACATGAAATTACAAAATCTTATTGCTGATAGTGTCTTTCGCACGGTATTGCGCTTGAAATATCTTTTTGTTTCAGATATGACGTCTTTTTACGACGTGTCGTCGTTCACAGTTCCATGAACCGAAAACATACGATAACATTATAAAGGTGAGCATTGTTTATGGCACTTAAATGTCACAGCTCGCTGTTTTGATATAGATGCGTGTGCGCGATCACTCGCAGCACAGTTTATATTTTTGCGCTGGTTACACTGTTTATTTAGACTGATGTCACTGTTTGTTGCCGTAGGTCGTACATCGCCTGACTGGTGGATTCCCATTCCACAGCATAAGTTGGTGAAGGCATGGAAGCAGGACGTAGGACGGCACGATGCTGGCGTCGATCCTCGTTTAGACCAGGCAAGTGTGTCTGTTGTTTACGAGAACATTTTGCTCCCTGAAGACCCGCCCAAAATTCGTCCACCCGTCGAGTGGTCTTCCTCGTTTTGGAACAAAGCGACCGTACGTCCAGTAGAGAACCAGTTCTTGCTATTCAGACTTGCATAGAGGCAGATATACAGAGATGCAGCGCAGTAAATGTCGATTTGTGATGCACTCGAAAGTGTGGGAGCACTTCACTATGACAGTTTTTTCACGTACTCAGTTTGTCAGGCAATATACAAATATTTGTACACAAGTAGTTGTGACGTAGAACAAATGTCCGTTGACAAGTCTTTACGCAAACTATTCGTAACACGACTTAAAATTAACAGTTTGTAAACACATTTCACACATGAATAGTTCATCACGTCTATATACGTAGCAATATATCATGAAGAGTCTTCAGTTAAGCGGTTTTGCACACCAGTTTCCTCGTAGTTACAAGTTCAGCGACGCATAGTAAAAGTCCACAAATAGTTTCAGGATATGCAAGTCCCATAACTTTTCCCATATGGGCACATGTAACAAGTACAGGTAACATATACAAGTGAACATATATCATTTAGTTTTACCTAAATACAGATAAATACTTAGAAACATGTTACATATATGTTTTTTACATCGGTACAAATGCCGGCCGCGGTGGTCTAGCGGTTCTGGCGCTGCAGTCCGGAACCGCGGGACTGCTACGGTCGCAGGTTCGAATCCTGCCTCGGGCATGGGTGTGTGTGATGTCCTTAGGTTAGTTAGGTTTAAGTAGTTCTAAGTTCTAGGGGACTTATGACCTAAGATGTTGAGTCCCATAGTGCTCAGAGTCATTTGAACCATTTGAGCCACATCGGTACAAATACACTCCTGGAAATTGAAATAAGAACACCGTGAATTCATTGTCCCAGGAAGGGGAAACTTTATTGACACATTCCTGGGGTCAGATACATCACATGATCACACTGACAGAACCACAGGCACATAGACACAGGCAACAGAGCATGCACAATGTCGGCACTAGTACAGTGTATATCCACCTTTCGCAGCAATGCAGGCTGCTATTCTCCCATGGAGACGATCGTAGAGATGCTGGATGTAGTCCTGTGGAACGGCTTGCCATGCCATTTCCACCTGGCGCCTCAGTTGGACCAGCGTTCGTGCTGGACGTGCAGACCGCGTGAGACGACGCTTCATCCAGTCGCAAACATGCTCAATGGGGGACAGATCCGGAGATCTTGCTGGCCAGGGTAGTTGACTTACACCTTCTAGAGCACGTTGGGTGGCACGGGATACATGCGGACGTGCATTGTCCTGTTGGAACAGCAAGTTCCCTTGCCGGTCTAGGAATGGTAGAACGATGGGTTCGATGACGGTTTGGATGTACCGTGCACTATTCAGTGTCCCCTCGACGATCACCAGTGGTGTACGGCCAGTGTAGGAGATCGCTCCCCACACCATGATGCCGGGTGTTGGCCCTGTGTGCCTCGGTCGTATGCAGTCCTGATTGTGGCGCTCACCTGCACGGCGTCAAACACGCATACGACCATCATTGGCACCAAGGCAGAAGCGACTCTCATCGCTGAAGACGACACGTTTCCATTCGTCCCTCCATTCACGCCTGTCGCGACACCACTGGAGGCGGGCTGCACGATGTTGGGGCGTGAGCGGAAGACGGCCTAACGGTGTGCGGGACCGTAGCCCAGCTTCATGGAGACGGTTGCGAATGGTCCTCGCCGATACCCCAGGAGCAACAGTGTCCCTAATTTGCTGGGAAGTGGCGGTGCGTTCCCCTACGGCACTGCGTAGGATCCTACGGTCTTGGCGTGCATCCGTGCGTCGCTGCGGTCCGGTCCCAGGTCGACGGGCACGTGCACCTTCCGCCGACCACTGGCGACAACATCGATGTACTGTGGAGACCTCACGCCCCACGTGTTGAGCAATTCGGCGGTACGTCCACCTGGCCTCCCGCATGCCCACTATACGCCTTCGCTCAAAGTCCGTCAACTGCACATACGGTTCACGTCCACGCTGTCGCGGCATGCTACCAGTGTTAAAGACTGCGATGGAGCTCCGTAAGCCACGGCAAACTGGCTGACACTGACGGCGGCGGTGCACAAATGCTGCGCAGCTAGCGCCATTCGACGGCCAACACCGCGGTTCCTGGTGTGTCCGCTGTGCCGTGCGTGTGATCATTGCTTGTACAGCCCTCTCGCAGTGTCCGGAGCAAGTATGGTGGGTCTGACACACCGGTGTCAATGTGTTCTTTTTTTCCATTTCCAGGAGTGTACATGCAAGCATATCACATATTTCCCCCAGGCTGTGGCTAAGCCATGTCTCCGCAATATCCTTTCTTTCAGGAGTGCTAGTCCTGCAAGGTTCGCAGGAGAGCTTCTGTAAAGTTCGGAAGATAGGAGACGAGGTACTGTCTGAAGTAAAGCTGTGAAGAGGGGCCGTGAGTCGTGCTTGGGTAGCTCAGTTGGTAGAGCACTTGCCCGCGAAAGGCAAAGATCCCGAGTTCGAGTCTCGGTCCGGCACACCGATTTAATCTGCCACGAAGTTTCATGGTACATATTGGCTTTACATAAACAAAGAAACACATTTCTCTTGTCTTCTTCGCCGGCCGCGGTGGTCTAGCGGTTCTGGCGCTGCAGTCCGGAACCGTGGGGCTGCTACGGTCGCAGGTTCGAATCCTGTCTCGGGCATGGGTGTGTGTGATGTCCTTAGGTTAGTTAGGTTTAAGTAGTTCTAAGTTCTAGGGGACTTATGACCTAAGATGTTGAGTCCCATAGCGCTCAGAGCCATTTGAACCATCTCTTGTCTTCACATAAGTATGATTGGTCACATAAAAATATTTTCATATAGCTGTACATAGGTCACAATATTTACAAGTTTAGATCTGTGATTTGGTTTTGCAAATGATGTCACCTGAAATAGAAGAGGATTAGACACGATATTCCACACCAGCAATAAGACCAAGCGCACAGCTACAAATAAGCAAGTAACAAAAGCAATGAACTAACATCAAATACAAAAAATACTCGCGACACGAGTGTAAGTGTGCAGTGTAAGCATGGCCTTAGCTACTCGTAAGTGTGTGTGTTCAGTGGTGAGATGCGTATCCAATCAGTTTCAAGGTGAAAGTGTAAGGTTGTAGCAAGATTAAGTGTTCACGTCAATCAGTCGTTAGTAGTCCAAGACTGACGGTGCAGACAGTCAGTCTCGTAGCCTGAAAATATGTCTTCTTCACACCGGTAAAAAAGTTAATATAAAATTTGCTTTAAAATTTTAAGTGGCTGCTGTAATTATTCGGCGAAGACGAATCTCTTATTTCTCCTTCTGCTGCTGGCAAGAATAGCTGAAATAAAATTCTTATACTACGTAGCTTCTCTATAGAAGTACTGTGAAGTACGTGTATTTGATAGTTGTTTATAACTTAAGCATGTTCCATAGATGTGTTTACTGTTGAGCATGATATACTCTAAGATGACGGTGAGCATATAGTCCAATAATTCTGTTTGTTTTAGGATGTTACAGCAGATACACACCAGGATGCGGAATGCTGATAATAACATAAGGACCGTCAGCAGACGCCCCTTCGCGCTGCGCCACTGAAGAGCAGACGACTTACAGTGAGTACGCAAAAGCACTAACATTCGAACTTTAAATTCCTGCTTCCTCCTGACAGTGCGCACATAAGTTTTGTTTCTAATTTTGGCTTCCGCAGACAGCGTCACACAGACTTTCCTTACTTTTTTGTCGCGAGTTGTTTGCTGAAAAAAAGTTTTGGTAACGGCGTTGTGAAATTGTTGCCTTCTTTCCGATCGAACATGAGCTCACTAGGAATGCACGGAGTTTCATAAACATTGAGGTTGTTGTGTATCTCTTCAAATAAAGACAAATATGTTACCCAATTGGTATGTTTGGTAGAAATGTAGGTTCTCATAGATCTGTTAACCTCACGGAACACACGTTCAGTGGGATTACACTGAGGACTGTGCCTCGAGATAAAAATACTCTTAATACTACTATCTTTGAGAAATTTACGCCACTTGTACCCAGTATAGTTGCAGCATTGTCGGATCAAATAGATTTTGGTTTTCCCACGTGACGTATGTAGTCATATGAGAAACGACGAATGATGGCAGTGGCAGTAGCAGATCTTACAGCACAAAGTTTAACACGCTTGGAGAACAAATCGTAACATGCAAGAAATGTGCAAGGGATAAGTCCCTGCAGTCGTACTATTCATCTGTGTCCTCGGTGGCTCAGATGGATAGTGCGTCTGCCATGTAAGCAGGAGATCCCGGGTTCGAGTCCCAGTCGGGGTACACATTTTCAGCTGTCCTCATCGAGGTATATCAACAACACCTGTCGGCAGCTGCGGGTTTCAATTAATTATCATTTATGCAAGAATATATCTCACACCAGCACTGCTTGTGGGATGTGGACCACTTACGTCAGAACTTACAATTTCTAGAGGTTTACTAGGTAGAATATGACCCCAAATCAAATGTGTGTGCCAAATTGTGTTCAGAATCCTTAGGATTACAAATACACCAAGTAGTGACTTCAGCGTGATGGCGATAAAAGAACACATTATGTATCAAATGTCGGTTGGACGGAGGGTGGTCAGATTGATTGGTGAGTAAAACTTTCACCTTATTCCATTGAGGATCAGATTTCTGCAACACTGACATATTTCTACATAAGTCGATATAATACTGGTGATATAGATTATCCTGCATAAGAAGTATTCGGTAATCATTCACATTCTCCAGGTCAGAGTTACACTCACTCAAGCCTTGAGGCAGACGAGACAAAGCGTCGGCAATAATGTTGTCTTTGCCCTTAATATATACAATTTCAAAGGAATAGTTTTGCAAAGATAAAGCCTGGAGTGATAATCTGGGATGTACAAGCTTGCAAGTTAACTGAAATGTGAGAGCTTGGTGGTCGGTATAAATTTTAGTGTGCTTACCATACAAATAATAATTGAATTTCTTAAAGGCTCACGCTATAGAGAGTGTTTCAAGTTCTGTGGTAGAGTATGTGCGTTCACATTTCACATGTTCTTGTTCTCCATTCGTTAGAGCTTGAAACAAACAACAGGCTAAGCCATAAGATGAGGCGTCACATGTTATACAAAAATCTAAATTAAAATCTGGGTGATCCAAAATGTTTGCGTTAACCAAAGCATGCTCAATACTATCAAAGTATTTCTGACACTGGTCAGACCAAATATATATCTGATTTTTTTTTTTTGTTAGTAGGTTCCATGGCTATTTGCTGTTTAAAAGTCGGTGTGGTAAAAATTATCGAAAGAAAGAACAAAGTCCAAGGAATGATTTCAACTGCTTTCTAGTCCGTGGACTAGGAAAATTCCTGATTGCGTCTAACTTACTTGGGTCAGGTCCTATAACTTGATCATTAATAATATGTACAAGATACTTAATTTCACTGCAAGCAAATTTCGACTTTTTGAGATTAGCTGTCACTCCAGCTTGTGCAAATGTATGCAGAATCTTTTGCAAAGCATCATTGTCTTCAGACCAACCATTACTAGCTATTGAAAGGTCCCCTTAGAAAAATTGTACAAGACTGTGCTTAAACTGACACACAATATTTTTTAACGCAACGCAATCTGACTTTCAGAAATCCCTACAAAGGAATGGCCCTGACTAACATTAACCTGTACCTTTCACAAATCACTTACCTCACCAAAAATCTTCGTTACTCGAACTACTGCAATACAGCGAGCGCCACTACTGCCAGCTAAATAAAAGATTCAAACTACGGTAGGCACTAACTACTGATAGGGATAGTTAGCAAATGAAAGATTTTAATAGAGAACAAACAATGTATTTACCTTAATAGTCATAATATATATAGCAGTTCATAGTATCCAGTATAACAAATTTCAAAACTCCGCCATCTCTCTCCCCACATCCACCACTGCTGGCGGCTCACCTCCAACTGCGCAACGCTACGCGCAGTTCACATCCAGCTGCCGCTGCCCAACACTACAATGGCAGACAACAATGCAAACTAGCCACAGACTGCACACAGCACAACCAGTGATTTTCATACAGAGCGCTACGTAACGTTGCCAATAAGAAAACATAAACAGCCTACTTACACTATGAGCAGGTCATCAGTGGTGAGTAACTGATTCAATCATTTCATCACCAAGTACAGTATCCAATACGGTGATAAACACGTCTGAACTGACGTTCAGACTGAAGGGAGGGCACAGAATTGATAGGTTCGGGCCCGAATATAAATGCAGTATACTTTCTAGAATCTGCAGTGACTGCGACTTGCCATAACGAATTGGTCAGATCTATCGTAGAAAAATACTTACAATCTAACAATTTCTGGAGTTGCTCCTCTAAATTCTCGGTGAATAGTGAAATAATCTCATTAATTGCACGAGCATCCAAAACAACTCTGATATTCCCGTTCTTTACACCAAGTAAAGGGCTACAGTAAGGTGATGTGGAAGGTTCGATTATAATCCACTCGAACATTTGTTTCAACTCGTGCCACACAGCAGGACGTTGAGGTAATGGCACATTATAGGTTTTGTGAAAGTAAATCTGGTGAGGCATAACTTCTACTTTATACACATATGTGTTGACCACACCTGGTCGTTTGCTAAATACTTGTATATACTTGGAGAAAACATCATAAAGCTCATTAAGTTCATCATGTGTGACAGTTGTGGTTTCTGATAACTTATTACTTACTAAAGTTTTCGAGTCCTCAAACTGGGCATCAGGTGTGTTTGTTTGTGTGTCAACATCACCAGTTTCCTGTATTAACTGAAACTTGTACTCTGTACAATATTTGTCGTGGTTCAGAGTCTTGTATCCAGGTCAATTGAATTTCATTGCCCTTATCCCTAAGCATACATTTACGTTAGGAGAAGTCAATAGTGCTGTCCTTCTCGCACGGTATATCTAGACCTAAAATACAATTGGTGACCAGGTTTTGGACAACGAGGAATGGCCATTGTACGATTCCATTACCTACCTTGACTGTCATAAAAACCCGTTTCTTAACCCTAGAAGACTTATTGCGTACGGCAGTTAAAATTTTACAGTTCTGGACAGGATACTCTGGTACAGGCTCAAATTAACACATTTTCTTGTGAAAATCATACGACAAGACACTAACAGCCGCTCCTGTGTCCAGAATAATAGTGGGAACACCACCGACAACACCAGTAGCTGAGGCCAAAACAATTTCGTTGGTAGATGAACGACATTGTGTGTTCTCTTGTAACAGTTCATCACACAAGTTTTCGTCATGATTATACCTTATAAATTATAATGGTTGCTGTATACAACTATCAGGTACATGATCATTGTGCTGTTGCAAAGTGGGTGTGTCCAATAATAAATTTAAATTGAAGTCGTCCCCTAAATCTTCCAAGGCCACGACCCGGGACACGATAGTGACTGTTTTAGTTTGACGTCGTCACATTTGTAGTGGATGCAGGCAGAGTCGGAGGTGGAGTATCACTAGTTACTTCGATAATATTTACATTTGAGTATTGTTTATTCCAGTCTCCGAACTGTTGTGGTCGTTGCGTTTTCACGTTTTGACTCACCTGCGGGTTCGTAGATAAATTCCAGTTTTGAGTTTGCATTTGCCGCGGCGGCAATTGCCATTGGTTTGAATTCTTGTTTTTCTGTGATGGTGTCGCAGTTGTTACTCCAGGTCTGTTGCTGGTTTAGTGGGGATTGATAGTTTTTTTTCTCTTAAATTTTTTGTTACTATTCTGATAATTATTATTACCGCTGTAGTAGTAGTTGTTGTTGCTGTTGCGCTGCCTCTTATTTAGATGGCCGTCTCTTGAATAAGAAGAGTTATAATTTCTGTTTGTGCTGTGTTGAACATGTTGGTTCTGTAGTGTGTATACATTTGCCATTTGAAGCGGTTCATTCTGTTATTGGCTTGCGTGTCCGATAGCAGCCGGCGCGCCGGAATTGGGCTGGCTACCCTGCGTATTTTGCATGGCGCTGGTGTAAACATTGTAGCAATTGCTTTGCCGTACGAACGCTGGTCCTCGTAAAGCGTATCAACAGAATCGAGCACGGTGAGAAAATACTCTGCGTCGTTGTCTGGGATGAGCAGAAGTTTTTCTTTGATATTAAACGGCAGTCTTGCCTTCAGTGCGCGAAGAATGTCGCGCATTGCAACCAGCTCGTTTTGGAAATGTCCCATATTTAAATATTTCTCAAAATACCGGCGCAAATTGCGTGCTTAGGATTGAATGGTTCAGGATCCACAATCTGTCTACGATGTCGTTCCTGTACAGATTGTGACCAAAATTTAGATAAAAAGGATCTCTCAAATTGTTCGTACGTGACGCATCTGTCGGCTTAATTATACGCCCATACAGCTGCGTCGCCTTGGATATAACCAACAACATTAAGATATCCTCTTACGGTCACTCCACGTATGTGGAAATGAATTCCTGAAGGCTTTAAGAAAGATGACAGGATGTACGGCTCTTTTTTCAGGTATAAATGGCTGAAATTGTCTGTGTTTTATGAGGCTTTCCTCTTCCTTGGCATTATAGTAATGTTTAGTTTCAGAATTATTACTGTAAGGCCCACCTGGCGAATGGCAAGGAAAATGTTGTTGATAATTATCACGACTGCAATACAGTGTGTCATGTCGAAGTGCGTACTGTTGTTGTTGTGAGTACGTAATGTGCTGTGTGTATGCGTCATAAATGTATTCATTGCCAAACTGTGTGTTTTGGTTGCTATTACTGTCATTGCACACTGGTTGTTCGTCATTGTCAAATGTTTCGACTGCGCAGCGGCAGATTGTGATGCTTGATTGATTACGTGTATGCTGCTATTTAGAAATTCCGCGACAGTGTCGCGGACAACAGCAGGCAATTTTTCTTGTAAGCACTCGTCAAAATATTTGTCTTTTTGCTCTATTCAACTGTGAAATTCTCTATTGATCATGAGAAATGGTTGTCAGTGCGTAGTCTTGCTTTTTCAGAAAGCTGTTTGTCAATTGTGTCAACCTGGTTTTCGACATCGGCAATACGCGTTTTTATATCAACATGCACTGTCGGATAAGATTTAATCTGAGTAATGACAGACTCGCGTATTTTACTGAGATAGTTTACTTGTGCTTGGATAAAAAAAAATGGTTCAAATGGCTCTGAGCACTATGGGTCTTAAATTCTAAGGTCATCAGTCCCCGGCCATCCCGGCCGGCTGTGCTTGGATATCTGTCACATCTTTATTTGTGTTTTCTTGTTGTAATGAAAGCTCTGAAAGTTTAGCGTTGAGGTCGGTCACTTGTCCAATCGGTCTGTTATTTATCTCCTCAACACGGCTACACGAAGTGCCGTTTGACGTTTTAAGTGCAGCTAAATCTGATTTAATTTCATCATGTCATGTTTTTATCTCGTCATGAGCTGTTTCCAGAGTGGCGCGCATAGACGTCATGTGTTGGACGATACGTGCGTCAATGTCCTGTTTCTGTTGTGTCATCTGATACTGAATGGATTCCACCTGATTTTTGTTGTCAGACAGCATGTGTTTTTGTTCGTTCATCTGCTTCATAATCGCATCTAACATATTGGTAATGCTAGTGATGTGCAACTGTTCCATCCCCACCTCGTCGTTAGATATGACGTCAGACACCAAAATGGATTCGGAACTAGATTTAGGCACATTACTGATAGATCGTCTATTTTCTAAATTTACGTCACGAGAAAAGTAAATAATATGTCGCTCATTAGTATTCGAGTCAATTTCATTATTTAATGGCACGTCAGAGTAGGATTACGTCTGTGTTTCCCGTCTCTGGTTCTCCATCTTTGCTAATTGTTTTCTGGTCAATACCATGCCACAGTAATGTATGACACAATAAAAATATAAACTTGTATGTGTAATCAGAATAAATACAAAAATTAACCTCGCTGTGCGACAATGTCTGAACAAGAAAATTAATTGTCGAAAGTAATGGTGGAATTTTGAACACTAATGGCTGCACGCCATATTACGGCCATTTTGTGAACTGATGAAACTTTATTGTTGCACTGTATGAATAATGAAAATAATTTTGGAAACCGCGATGTAGCTTAAAATCACTGCTACAGTAACGAAAATTTGTGATAGATCTACCATGTAAGCTACGATAATACATAGCGCTTGGGCAAGATTGCTGAAGTAAGGATGTGGTGCCTTACCTTGTATCCGCGATTGCAGCGTAATTTCAGGTGTCGACATACAATGCGTCTTACTTCAATGTATTCCGGTGTCGTATCCAGTTTGTGGTATCCAATAATCATGTAACAAAAGGAAGACAATATAGTACATAAAAAAATGTGTCCAGACACGAAATCGCCAATTTAATTAATTTCTTTTTTGGCTCATTCGTTCCTGGATCGAGACAATATAATGAATTATAGTAATGAATATAAAAAAAATTCATACAAACTCTCGGCGCTTGAGGATGGCATTTTTGTTAAAGGTCTGTTTCTTGTTTCTGTGGTAAATCGGACTCCGTGAAAAAAACAGCACCCGAAGACGACGGTGGATCGAGCTGGACGAATTTTTGGCTTAAAAATACGTAACCTTTTGCCATGCCATGTCACCCAACAATCTTACAATGACTAAAGATACAATATAAATCATACATAGGTTAGTACGTAATGACAGTATATTCTGAAATAAAAACATTATTTAAAGTAGGACACTTACATTATGCAATCACGAGTGCCGTTTAGTTGCACCTCTTGAAAATAGTAATGAAATAATGAAGTATTAATGGCGGTGTGCCATAATATGCCCTACTTGGACAAGACCTAGAATACAAAAGGTGCATCTTAGTCTACTGATATGGCGATCAAAAATCTTCAAATGTTTCCAGCGGCTGCATACAATATTTATACAGCCGTGGACTAAATCTATGGCTCATATTATTTCTTTATTTCAGTACTTATAATTACGTTTCTGCTAATAAAAGCTCAACATGCAGATGTGCCTTTAAAAACTGTACACTATTTAATGGAAGTACATCAAAATCTTAGAATGAGTCTTAAATATAAAGCATTTGCTCAAAATATTTTACTTCATGCTTTGCAGTAAAGAAGTGATAATGTTTAGTTTGTGCTTTCCAATTAAGAGAGTTGCCAAGAAGAACATATTTAATTAATTTGGTACGAAAATTTACGTTATTCGAAAGATTTCTGTGTCGAAGGAGAAATGTAGTTTCGAAAGAAGGTAAAATATTCAAGTACTAAGGATTTTCCCGTTTCTATAACTCAAAGTTTTAGATTTTTGTTAAGAATATATTTTTAATGTTCCATGTTGAAGAATTTAACTTTTTAGTTTCCAGTTTCGTGGTTTGGGAGATGAACATGAAAGGCACTGAGGCCAGACCAGCGAAGCTGAATACTGGAAAGTGCAAGCACAAAACTACTGTGCAACATCTTTGAATCCATTCGTTGCAGAATCGTAGAACATATTCTGAACTCAAACGCAATGAGGTGTCTCAAACAGAATGGCGTCCTCCATGCCAACCAGCATGGATTGAGAAAACACAGATCTTGTGAAGCCTAACACGCACTTTTCGTACATGACGTGCTGAGAACCATAAAGCAAAGCATTCTGGTAGATACACTGTTCATCAATTCCCGAAAAGCATTTGGCCTAGTACCACATGTACAATTATTGTCCAAAGCCTGACATCATGGAGCATCAATAGTAGAACAAAGTATGTTCTACCACACTCTCCATTGTTGCCATATTTATTCAAGATGGTGGATCAAAGATGGCGTTGATAGCAACGTCGCAATGATGTCAAGTTGGGAAGTTCAAATTTTGGCGGGAAAATAGGCCAATTGGACTACCTCCACTAAAATAACTCCCTCCCCTCCCCCTCCCCAACCCACACAAGAAAATGGCGGCAAGTTCAAATTCCAGCAGGACAATGCACCACACCATGGCTACCTCCACTAACCTAAGAAAATGGCGGGAAAATAGGTCACTTGGGCTACCTCCACTAACCTAAGGCATCCGACCGCCACCTCTTCCTAGGAATTGGCTGGGAAAGGACTGAGCCTGTGCTGGATAGGATAGGTGTAAGTCTTTATTTTGCATGCAGTGTTTATTTAAACAATTTGAGGCAGTAGCTCCATCCAGTGTGCCGACCATGAGGTCTGGCCGGCTGGAGTGGCCGTGCAGTTCTAGGCACTTCAGTCTGGAACCGAGCGACCGCTATGGTCGCAGGTTCGAATCCTGCCTTGGGCATGCATGTGTGTGATGTCCTTATGTTAGACAGGTTTAATTAGTTCTAAATTCTACGCCTGATGACCTCAGAAGTTAAGTCGCATAGTGCTCAGAGCCATTTGAACCATGAGGTCCGAAGTCCAACTGACCTAGTACACAGTACTGCCAGCAGAGGGCAATGTTGTCCCTTCCGTGATGTAATCCAAGAGGGCGGTCTTGGGAGGAAAGATGGTGGGAAAAGGACTCAGCCAGTGCTGGGCTGCTGGATAGGGTGGACGTAAGTCTTATTTTGCAGGCAGTCTTTATTTAAACAATTTGAGGTAGTAGCTCCATCCATTGTGTCCACCATGAAGTCTAGAGTCCAACTGACTGAGCCCTAGTACACAGTACTGCCAACAGAGTGCACTTTCATCCCATGGTGGTCTGTGGGAAAAATGGCTACTGGAAAGAGAAGGAACATACCTTATTTATTTTCGAGCAATTTATTTAGGGACGGATTTGACATAGTATATTTATTACACTGATACAAAACACTCGCCCTGGCATGCTTGGGGTCACAATACACAGCATACAGACACGCAGACAACTCGTAAATTACCGAAATAATTCAGTACACAACATACAGACCTGCAAACTACTCGTAAATCGCCGAAATAATGCAGTACACTGATGTACAGACACGCAAACAACTCGTAAATTATCGAAATAACGCAGTACACTGCATACAGACCTGTAAACTACTCGTAAATCACCGAAATAACGCAATACAATTTTGTGCAGAAACACAAACAACTCGTAAATTTTCAAAAAATAATGCATGTAAAAGGCTCTTCAAACACACGCAGAAAGCTTAAACAGCAGAAAATAATGCACTGTACAAACACTCATTCCATCTAAACTAACGCTTTTGAACTATTATCATTCACAACTATCAGAGGCTCCAACGTGTGCATGCACACAGCCCGCCATGAGCCACTGCCTGACGCAAGTCAGCGTCATCACTATCATCCCACTGCCGCCTACAGCAAGCAGGTGAAAGTCGCATCTGTTTTCAGGTATAGAGTTATCCTTCGAGTGTTATACTGACGTCACATGTCTACGCAAATGAGAGCCTAGTGACCCTCTGGGCTGCGCTATAGAAATATGATCCAATGCTTAGAAGAATAGCACAGGTTGCATTGTTCCTAGCGATCATAATGGGACATGCAAGCTGCATCTAGCCAAGCACGCGTTTACCAGCCAAGTGTGGCTGACGCATCGCTGCGAAATGTTCTTATAGCTACACATCACTGCAAGCGAATCTAAGAGGTTCTCAATGTTATACTTATGTAACATGGCTATGTAAAAGAAAGCCAAGTCGACCTCTCGTAAAAATAGTAAACAGTCCTTTTGTAGGAGCTTTCGTGATGCCTCAGTTTATCTGCATGAAAATTCTTGCCCAAACAGGGCCTGTCTTTGAAAATAGCTCAGAATAACACTGAATACATTCTTCCTTATGGTCCTAATGAGGCACCACATGTTACCATTTCTGGAAATCGTTAAATCCTGATTTCAACAGCTCCGAAACACCGCTATGTAGAAGCTCCTATGTCATGGCACAAAGGATGTCTTGTGAATGAATGGAGCATTATGATAGGCTGTTACTGAATTTACCCACCAAACTGCTGATGCCACCAGTGTGTAAGCACTGTCCACCTTTTTTTTCTGCAGACGTGATTTTCAGCGGCAAAAACTATTTTCTACAGATCGCCATATTGCACTGACAGTTAAAGCCTGCAAAAGTGATCTACAGATCGTCAAATACATCCCACGTATCCACCCCACCGTGCCTCTGTGCAGCGCCGACGGAGGAAACTACCACCGTAAAGTGTGGCCCATGACCACAGTCACGGAAGAGCATGTCAGCCAGAGAGAGTGGTCAGCCGGTCGTGGAAGACCCCACATCCCAGGAGAATGCTATCAATACTCCTAGTGCAAACACTCGTCATATTGAATCTTCTCAAATTTCCGCAGAGTATACACGTGACACTCGTGGTCCCGAAGGCAACTCATCGCAAACTAGGTATTATTTCACCATTCACCCGCCCAGGGGGAGCCGCGAGCCAAATCGTCATAACCTATAAGCTTTCTCGGACTCTCTGAACCAGTGTACAAAGGATGGCATGCTTGGTTGCCGCTGTACTTTCTACAGCCATCTCCAGACTCACAAGAATACTGGGAACCAGACAGGTATTTGTCAGTGTAACTGCAATTAAATATTAGGATTTCTGCCGTAGTCTGAGACCGAGCAATGTACTGGATATATCTCCTCTTTATGACTGTGGCTCTGGAACGCATCTCAGTATCTACAGTGCACATAATTTTCCACGTAAAAAAGTCTTTCATTCCCCTTATGGCTATTGATGTGCTGAATCTATACCTCCCACACGATAAGACACGCAGTTGCGACTACCACACACTCCTACATATGCCGCGAAGACTGTTGTACGAAGGCTGGGTCAATGTTTGTCACCCCGACCAATTTGCTTGCTTGCTTGCTTGTTTTCTAAACACATCTCCAGACTCTAGGATTAGAAGAACACATGTGTTTTCACATGGTTTGCCACAATATTATACCATTTACGCGATACTGCTTGATATCAAGCACATAGCAGTATCCTGTCACTCGCGCAACATAATTCCGAAGATATAGACTTGAAATTATTTCTCTACAAATCCGAAACTTTTGCAAAGTGGAGTGTGCTTTAAACCATTGAGTAACTAGAAAATTACCATTACTGCGAAGAACTTTACGCGAAAACTCGAAAAAAATAGGGGAAACTGATATTTCCACTCGCGAATACCAATGTCGGTGATATAAAAGATTCCAAATCAGCCCCATAATTTACAAAGTCAGCTAAGGTGTTCCTCATGTCTAGAGAACCAGCAAACGTGTCCTCCATCCGTCTTTCACCTGCTAGATGCACTCAGCACACACCACAATCGATGTTCTCTCAACCAAATGAAGACAGGAAATGTGAAGAAGCAGTCAATGGGACGATTTACATGGGAGGGGATAATGGTCCAGCACAAACACATGTCCATATTGAATCTTCTCAATTTTCTACACGATCACAAAGCTGTCCAACGCGTACTAGGTATTAGTTCGCTATTCGGCCTTCTAGAGGACGACACAGTTAAGTCAGCTACATTCTTGCATCCCAACAGACCTTTCTGTTGTGTTGGCTGAAGAGCCAACACCGTGTTACTAGAGGAGGCCGAAATGCACGGGTTTTAGCTCACGCAGGCTGGCGTGAGGAGGGAAGGACTATACTGACGTGAGGTCTGGAACATGACAAGAAATTAGAATTCAGAAAGCGGACGTAATTATTTGGATACTTAACTTTAATCCATTAATGATGAACGTCGCTCTTGACGTTACATGAGTCGCAATATTATCTGTTCAGATTATAGTAACTGAACATGGCGCCTTGCTAGGTCGTAGCAAATGACGTAGCTGAAGGCTATGCTAAACGGTCGTCTCTGCAAATGAGAGCGTCTGTAGTCAGTGAACCATTGCTAGCAAAGTCGGCTGTACAACTGGGGCGAGTGCTAGGGAGTCTCTCTAGACTAGACCTGCCGTGTGGTGGCGCTCGGTCTGCGATCACTGATAGTGGTGACACGCGGGTCCGACGTATACTAACGGACCGCGGCCGATTTAAAGGCTACCACCTAGCAAGTGTGGTGTCTGGCGGTGACACCACACTTTCCATGCAGACGGCTCCTGCCGTTACTGAGAAACGTGAATCATTCCCGCCACAAGCCACAGCCGTCGGGGATAGTTTCATCTACTGGCAGGTTCGTAAATAGTGACTTCATGCCAAAGCTGACCATGATGACCGTAAGTAAAATTATTTCTCCCTTTAGGCGTTCTATAACGTGCAACGAGTTCTTCACATAAGAATCCGTCTTGCCAACTAGAAGTCTTAATTTGCAGGCTAGTGTCTGCAAGTTAGTATTGGAAAAGTATCTAAAATTCAGCGAAGCCTGTGTGTTGGCCAAGCAGCCGGTTATGACAAAACGCAAAATCAGAGAGGCCATCGAAATAATTAAACACCTGAATAACATGAATAGGGAGGATAGACCAGACTTGCCCGTCTTGCCTACCAGCCATCAGAGCCCAATAGACCGCACTGTCAACACTAGCCACGAGCACTACCAGCGAGTAACTGCCACCACTCGACCAACGTCCAACATTTGGTAAACAGCAGCCAATTCTCAATCGACGGTGAGCACCAATCATGGCACATAACACAAGAGCCAATAGACAACAGAGGTTACGTTCGCCCTCCACCGCAACAACCTATTAAAATAAAGTTCCCTCTCCTTTTTTCTTAAGTGACTAATGAAACGAACTATATTTTTAAAATTATGACGCAATGGCATGCACTATGAACAGTAACAACAAAGTATAAAGGACTCTGCATAGCTAGAACGCAACAGTAGACACTGAAGAAGGTCGCTGCAACCGTGGCCGAAACGTTGGTTCTTTTCTCCAGCAGCAATAGTTTTATACATTATGGCTCCGCACCTCACCCAGAAACCTTTTACGTCGAATGTCCCACACACTTGAGCAATACTCAAGGACGGATCACACAAGCGATTTGTAAGCAACGTCCATTGTGGACTGATTGCATTTACTTAGTATTCTACCAGTGAACTGAATTCTTCCACCTACTTTACCTGTTACTGAGCCTATGTGATCGTTCCACTTCATGTCCCTGCAGAATAATGGACACAAGTATTTATTTAAGATGATCGATTCTCATTGTGTTACTTTGACACAGAAGTCGTAGACTCTTACATTATTTTTTATTTTGTGAATAACAATGGGACATAGCCTCTGCCATGTACTTCACAGTTGCACAGTTCAGATGTAAATGTAGACAAGGGGCCGAAGTGAAGGCAGGAAGACCTTCTCTCTCTCTCTCTCTCTCTCTCTCTCTGTGTGTGTGTGTGTGTGTGTGTGTGTGTGTGTGTGTGTCTGTCTGTCTGTCTATCTCACACACATATATGTAGAAAAAGAACAAATAGTGGTCTGTGGGTACAAAAAAAAGTGAGGTTGCTCAGTCCCGCTCAGTATGATGCTAGTGGCTCAGGTACACTGTGATTCTACGATTTTTCATTTATGTGAAAAATTCTAAGTTTCACTGTGGTACAAATATCATGTTAAAGTCAATAAATTCTTTCTGAAATCGGAAGAAGAAGCAAAGATACTGTATGTAATCCTTCTTAGTGTTAATATTCAAGAATTTTTTTTTTTTAAATTGAGTAGAAGCCTGATGTCTGTGAACGAATTAAATTATGCCTAATACAGGGATACAAATTTGATAAAAAAAAACACTCTTGAGCATTTCCTCTAACAATTATTATGCAACAGAGAGTTTGCGGTTAGGGAGTAAAACCTTTGACAAACAGAACACTCAAATCGAAAAGAATACTAATTCCAGATTTATAAAGCACTGTACTCCAAAAACTATTAAAAAGGTATCTACAAAAGAGGCTGATTACATAATATTTGCACATCCCATTTTATAATACTCCTCAAATGTGTGGATCTAATAACAAATATTATTAATGAGAGATACTAAAAGTATGCAAGGATTGGAAGTATGAATGGTCATAGGTTTGTTTGAGTTCTTGAAGAGCTTCACTGAAATGGTGGAAAACATGAACTGGCCAATACTTTATGAGAGGTCAATTATCCAGTCAAAACTTGATTACTAATTCCAAAAACCAAAACTAAATAAAAAAATCTACAGATATTCTTCATCCCACTATGTATTGCCCTGTATAGAACACACAGGCAGATTATACTACTTACTGTGTGAACAGAAGTTTTTAAGCAGTCATTCTGCCTGCACTCCATACATGAATGAAATGGGAAGAAACACGATTATGTTACTGTAGCAATGGGAAGTGTCCACTATGCATTTCATAGTGGTTTGCAAAGTAAGGTTGTACATGTAAAGGTCACCTAATAAATTAATACTGCCTGCCACTGTGATATAACCTAACCTTCTTCAGCTGGTCTTAGAACTAACTTATCAAGTTTAATGTGGACTCCATAGAATGGTATAACTTTATGGCATTTTCCACATCAAGATAAATGGTGGGTTCAAACACGGGATCTCTAAATTAGTAGGAGTTGCACTTACCAACTGAACCACATATTTTTTGGCTATAAATAACACAAGATCTTTGTATGAAACCGCAATGGTTATTATTAGTCAAATATAATTATCCTTGTTGAGTGTTGTTTACATTTTTCTTTTTTAAAAATTCATCCCTTAACAGATGGTGTGGCCATAGCCACCATTGGTATCTGTGGGATAAACAGAACAAATAAGAAGTAATAGTACTAGTACAAATACGGCCATCTTTTACACTGTCAACACAACAAATAAACACAACAGCCATGAGATGGTGGCGATACCTGAGTCAACAGTTCTTTCTATGCTAACATGTTAAAGCCAGTTTCATGTAGTTTAATAATAAAGTCATTGTGTTTTATAACTTCAGCTTACAAAAAGAAGAAGTTGCAATATAACTTTACATAATATACAGTACAGATAAAGTTACATTAAGCTCTGTTTGTAAAAAAGAGAATTAAAACCAGCCGGCTGGAGTGGCCGTGCGGTTATAGGCGCTACAGTCTGGAACCGCGTGACCGCTACGGTCGCAGGTTCGAATCCTGCCTCGGGCATGGATGTGTGTGATGTCCTTAGGTTAGTTAGGTTTAAGTAGTTCTAAGTTCTAGGGGACTGATGACCACTGTAGTTAAGTCCCATAGTGCTCAGAGCCATTTGAACCATTTTTTGAATGAAAACCACACATTAAACTGTTTAACAGGGCAATTGTTCATTTTACTTCCATACAGAGTATTTTTACGAAATGACTGTACATTATTTTTTATGGAACGGCTGACTTCTTCTTTTATGAAATTAATGTATATTCAATTTGTAGATGTTACCTTAAACTTGAGCATGACACTTCCAATTCATTATTTTTATAGGTTATTTTTGAAATGACTGTACACTTGACTTGTAAACATTGATTTGAGTTTTAGTTGACAAATTCAAATGCACTTATTGCCATTTAATGGTCACAGATTATTACATAAAGTAAGCTGCCTCACTAAACAGCACTAGTCATGGTACAAGTGTACAGGTGAATTATAAGATACAGTGTATTGAAGTTTTAAATATGGTAGGCAATCATTTTGTCCTGAACTATGTATTCTTGTATTGTGGTAGAAATAGTATTTCTCATTTGTTCTGGTTACCTGACATATTCTGATGATGACGATGGTCAGAATGTATTAAGGGGTGTATTTAAAAAAAATAAAAACATAAATAGAGTCAAGGCAGACAATTATATTTTTGGTTTTGGTTTTTACTTTTGAAAGGCATTAGATTCCACTTATTCAGTAGTATTGGTGTTCCTGTTGTCAGGAATGTCAGCCTCTAAATAGTAGGTAATGAGCTGTGTTACCTCATTTTACATAACTACACACATAAGAAATATACCATACATGACAAAATGTCTAAGAGAGTACAAAAAATTAAGTTAAAGAGCTGAAAGAAAAATATATTGCAATCAGATGTTTTAAATACAACACAAATTCCAGGAAGAGTTTCTGGAATTAAATTGGAGTTATTCAGACTTCAATCTCAGTTTACTTACATAACTTAAGAAATTTAATTTATAAACAGTGACTATATCCTCCAGCTTCCTATTTTTTTAAAGCAACAACAGTGCTATACCTACTGCAATCTGAGCCATATTTACTCATGCAAGTAAAGTGACGCCACATTCCTAGTGACGAACTACAGTGGAACTGTGAAGATGTCACAAATTCATATCTGTGACTCTGGTTCCAGTATGGCGTCAGCTGAACTCATGTGGTCTGATATTAATGTTATAGTGCTGATTATGGCATCAGAGCTGTCACAAGAGGTGCACGCAAAAAAAATGAAACCTAAATATTGTATACGAAAACAGATTTTGTGTATAATTAAAATAAGTGCAACAAATACATTTCTGAAAGAAATAACACTCAAAGTGGAAAATGCTGTCTCCTATGGCAAACCAAGCAACAGTTTGCATGTAAGTATCATCTGCAGATGCAGCAATCTTCCAAGATTTTAGAATTTTATTGCCTTCGTTCCTTTTGAATACATCTAATTTTTGGTTTCTCAGCTGACATATCAGAGTCTGGGGCTATTTCCTGCATACAGTCCATAATTCTTATAGTGACTGGACTCTCAAACTGAGACGTTTATACAAGTCCCTGTTTTGGACTATAGTAAGTTTATCTATTTATTCATCCACAGATCTTTCAACATTATAGCACATATCATTCGTTTGCAGATACTGTGCATGAATGTGTATGCAAGCACACACTCACACACACTTAGCGCTACAAGAATTTTAAGACCAATATTAGGTTTCTTCACTTGTAATTCCAGAAGCTGCGAAATTGTACCTACTGACTGCTGTTTTGACTTTTTTCAGTTAGAAAATAAAAACCCACTGAAATCGATTGGAATAGAGCATCAGTCATTTTGCTCACTATGACAATAAGCTGGTGTTTGAAAATGTAGCAATCAGGAAGCAGCAAAATGACGCTATTCGGTGGTCAGGGTGGGCTCATATCATCACAAGGTACAACCGAGTTGAACTTTTTCCTACATGGCATAAGTGGCGTCATTTGGATGACACCATTGAAAACTGGTTGTTCAGATATGCAGCCTCAGTGCCACTGCAGTATGCCACTCACAGAACATCAAAATATAAGGGAGACAAGAGATGAATACAGTAAGCAGATTCAGAAGGATGTATGTTGGAGTAGTTATTTGGAGAAGAAGAGGCTTGCACAGGATAGAGAAGCATGGAGAGCTGCATCAAATAAGTCTTCAAACTGAAGACCATAACAACTTGAACAACAACATAACAATTTCATTTATATCTTATGAGTGAGACTTGTAGGTCTGTCGTAAATGTGTGACTGAAAACTTTTTAGTGACCTTGCTAAATAATGTATTGGAGAAATTGCAACAACTAGGATTAACGTCTTGAAGCTGGGATTCACATGCATATAAAATTTTGTAAATGTTCTTATGATCACCTTTTGATTGTAAAATTACTTATTTGTAACACCCAATATGCTTTTTTGATCATGTGGCCATTATCAAATGGAAAAGATTGTGCTTTAAATATCTCAAAACCTAAAAATAATGTGACACAATATGACAAAGAAGCTGGTATCATCACATTGTTATCTTGTTTATGGTTTCTTATGTGTATTGCACTCTTTGAATTGCATTGTAAGTATGTTGTTAGTACTCTGTTTGATTTTTGTTCGCATCTGTAATATTTGGTGGCGTAAATTATTCCACATTTGTTTTTGTTTCATATAAAACAGAAGCTGGTTTAATGACATGGTGTTCTGTGGACTCATGTATATTGGTTTCTGCTTAAGAATCCATGACTGAGCTGCTAGATTTGCCTGAACTGTAGGTATATTGTTTATATTATACTTTATTTTTATTCACATCCATTTTACATACTTTCTAACATATAATGGAAAAATCCATTTTAGCAGGTTTTAATAAAATTGGTGTTTGACTATATTAGATCTAGTCAAAGAATGAATATGAAAATCTGTCTTGAATTGTGTTGCCTCTTGCCACTGAGTATGGTTTGGTAGTTATTGCGCCAGTTACTATTACACAAAAAAATTTGCATCAAAGTTCATATTTGTATATGTAATTGTGTGATATAGTGTAAACGTAATTACACTGTACTGAATGCTACTGCATTTAGTAAACTCTAATTACACAGAATCCACTAAACAAAGCATGAGAATGTGTTCTGTTTACTTTGAAATTTTCATTGGCGTGGGAGGATGATTATGGTACACTGATTTATGCTACAATGTATTTTTACTAGTAGCTGTTAATAATTTATGAACCAGTGGCGTGTTGTGGAATTTTTTCTAGGGAGTTCACAGGAAGATGGACAACAAATTTCCATATAACCAGTGCTCTTCTTCTGGAGGATCACATTTTGATCACAGAGCTGAGTACTGGCTCATCTGACTGGCTAGCCTGCTTAATTTATGACAAATGACGTACAGACGATATCTCCTTGCTGGGATGACGACGACTTCATTCATTAATAGGTCGAGTAATACAGAATATCTTTTAGATGCAGTGCACACCAGGAGAAGACTTGCGAGAAAACGAATGAAACTCTTGTTGACTGGTAACTAAGGGCTATGCACAATCACAGAACTCAACATAGAGTAAACATGAACCAATAAATTGCTATAAACTTTGAGTAAACGGCATGGGGTTAATAGACAAAACACAGCACTCCTGGTGGCTGGCACATAACTAATTTGACAGTGTGGAATTGAACACTCTTGGTATGACACGCATGTGAAGAAACACTTGCACATTTAGTTGCACAGAACTGCTAGCCATGGTCGCTACAGCAGCCCTCTCAGCGGAAGTGGAGCGCCATCCAGGAAGTATCCAGGAAGTGGACTTACTGACAAAATTCTGTGGTCGTTGTTGCTGGCACCATGGCCAGTATTGGCGCAGGAGGTGTTGTTGTTGGATCAGGTGCTGGCACAGGAGGAGTTGTAGCTGGGCCGGGTGCTATGTGAACTTTGTTCATCGAGTGTCTGTGAGGGTGCAGCTCGTTGAAGGTATACACCAGCTTTAACCTTTCTATCGTAATGGTGGTGTATTTTCCATTGACCAGAACGTCCAGTCTGCGATCTACCGCCTTGACCATATGGTGTGACCCAGTGTATGGTGGTTGCACAGCCAGTTTGACTCCATCAGTATGCAATATCACATGTGTGCATGTGATAAGGTCTTTGTGGACAAAAGTGGCAACAGATCTGAGTCTGGATGGCTGTGGAGGTCAGATCTTCTTGACGTGATCTCTAAGGCGACCGACGAAGTTAGATGGGTCTTTATCAGGCTGCAGACCCACATCTACAAATTCGCCATGCAATCGTTGTAACTCTCCGTACACCGGTTCTGCAGAGGAGCCGTCAAGATCGGGTTTGTACGCATTCTGCACACCTAATAGGACCATTTTCAGAGATTCTGTCCACTCATCAGTGTGGCACATTAGAGCCGCTTTTAGTGTTTGACGCCAATATTCTATCATTCTGTTGCTGGCAGGATGGTAGCTGGTTGTTTAGTGATGAGCCATGCCACAGAATGCTGCCAGCTTGGTGAACAATCCCGCTTCAAACTGCTTGCCACGAGCTGTTGCAATGTGCAGAGGAATAGCCAAAACACAACACCCAATTTAGCACGAAGGTATGAGCCAAAGTTATTGTGGAGATGTCCATACGTACCGCTTCTGGCCGACGAGTGAATCGGTCGGTCATTGTCAGTGGCCATCACTGACTGTTTGAAGGTGATAGTGGTCGTATGACGTACACATGCACGTGAGTGAAACGCACGGTACTGTCGGGGAAGTTGCCGATCGGCGCATGTGGTGCCAGCTGACCTTGCAACACTGACACTGTATGCAACATCGCGTCCACTCACAGCAGTCGTTCTTCATTCCTGGCCACACTAAGCGATCTGTGATGGGGCGTAACATACATCGCGCGCCATCTGTAAAGATTCTAAGGCATTCTTCTGAAATCTTACTGAAAAAAAAAAAAACAGCCATGGTTTTGGTCTTGTTACAACTCAGTGTAACTTGATGCCTGTGCCAGGAACGTTGACTAATTGCAAGCCTAACTACGAAACTGTTTCCTACAATGTCTCTTTCAGTTTCTGGAAGATAAACTGTGCTTCTGCCAGTTCTGTGTAGTCAATAGTGGAGACGTTACTAACTAGCAAAAGACAATCTGCTACTACATTCTCGATCCTGGATATGTGTCGGACGTCTGTGATGAACTGTGCAATAAACATAAGCTGGTTAAGCTGCTGTGCCGAATAGTGGATGTTGTTCTGCCGAAATGAATACGAGAGAGGATAGTGATCAGAGAAGATTGTAAACTCATGAGCTTCCAGCTGAGGTTGGAAGTACTTGGCTGCTTCATATGTCGCTAATAGTTTGCACTTATAAGCACCCCACTTTGTTGAGATGGCGCTCCACTTTGTTAGGTGTTGACAGTTTCTACGAGAAAAAGGCTAGAGACTGCCACGTGTCATTATTGTGTTGGTGCCACACAGCGCCCACGTCATCTGGCTTGCATCTACCACCGCTGCTAACAGAGTACTTGGCTCACGGTGCACCAACAATGCGGCGTTCACTATCGCTTGTTTGAACGCAGTAGTCATGCGATCTGTCCAAGTTATTGCTTCATTCCATTTGCATTTCAGACCTACGAACACAGTCGTTAATGGTTCTTGACTTTCTCCTTTCTGTGGTAGATGGCGATGAAAAAACTTTCGCATCCCTAGAAATCGTCACAGCTCCTTAACTGTGGAAGGCCACGGGATCTTCAGAATGGCTTCCACTTTCTCAGATAGCGATATGGAGTCTGAGATGGTAATGTGGTGACCCAGCAAACTTTTATGAGGTGCTGGCAATGTTCTTCTGGAGAGCCTGAGGATACAAGTATGTCGTCAAGGTACATGAAACAGAATGGCAGGCCATGCAACACTGAACTGATAAATCTCTGCCATGTCTATGTAGCGTTCCTGAGACCAAATGTCACGAATTTGCTTTCAAATAAAGCCAACAGTGTAATTATGGCCGTCTTTGGGATGTATTCTTTGCCGACATCTATCTGCAATTATGCCTTGGTGGAGTCCAACACACTGTACTGGCGGGCACCACTCAATGCGTAGTTGTAATCATGGAATTACAGCACTGGATAATGATCGAGCATTGCTTGGGTGTTAAGTGCTCTACAGCCACCACAAGGGCGTTATGCACCATACTTTATTGGCACTAAATGCAGTGATGATGGCCGAGTACTACCGTATTGTTGTATGATGTCCTCTCGAATCATGCTTTCAAATTCAGCCTTTGCAGTTGCTAAGCGATTCGGGGATAAATGTCATGATCTATAAGATATTGGGGATCCCTCAGTAGTCTTTATTTTGTGCTTGGTGTTATGCTTTACTCCTTTAGGCATATCTGGTGGTCTTGTAAGTGCTGGGAAATCTCGAAGTAGTGGGGTATAGAAGCTCCCTGTAGTTTCAGTCAGTTAGGCGGTTTGGATGGTTGCATGGCACCTGAATCCTGCACTCAGCATTCCGGTGGTTTGGTCGACTAGACTTTTGTTTGCAATGTCAGACAGAAGACTGTAGTAAGCCAGGAAGTGCATTCATACTATCTGCTCTGCGACGTTCGCGATTGTAAACTCCCACACGGTATACGCCTAGGTCCAGGTCAAATCAGTGTGTGCTGTACGTCACGATAGAATTGTCTGTGGCAGCTAGACAGAACGACATATGTGTCCTACACCTGTGTAGCGTCGTCCTCAGATGACAGCCAGTGTCAACCAGGTATTTCTGTCCAGCACATCGGTCATCTACAAACAGACGCTGTGACTCAAACTCACAATCGTACGAAGGGTCTACATCCGACTGCCTCTGGCACTTGGGTACGTGCAGGGTTTGGTACGGTGATGTGCTTTATCACCAAATCTGCTTTGGTACCAACATACCCCCTGCTGCGTTTCTGTCCCACTTATAGTCGAGGTGGTCGACGATTTGCTGTATGAATGCTTCAGGAATCAGGATCGGCCACAGTCACTGCAGGTGTCGTGGCGTAATAACAGCTGCCCAATCTGCTGTCCGTACGTCCACCGTTACCGTCACAACGTCGTTGTTGGTGCGCAATACCGTAGCAGACGTGGTTGCGAACTGCCCAGTTGTTACACTGGCAGGCGTGGATGATACGACGTCTTACAATTAGTCTGCTAGCTCTGCCACTGTGTCTAAAGGCATGTTAGATCGCGACGAACCGACTACCTTAGATAGTTCTCAGAGCAAGTTGTCTGGTACAGTGCCAGTGTCGATTTTGCTTCGCAAGCGCCGAAAGTACTGGGATGGTATGGTATGGTATCATCGATGTCTTGCTGACTCAGGACTTGGTGGAGACGTTCTTCTTGCGAAGTGCATGCATGACGGATTAGCTCTGCTTTGAGATGATCGTATAAACCACTCTCTGGCGGCGAAGTTATCAAATCTTGCAATTCAGCCACGTACTAATTGTCAAGTTGGCTCACAACCAGCGCGAACTCGGTGGTGTCGGTAGTTACTTACGAATAAAAGAAACTGGCTTCAGCTACAGCAAACCTAAGCGCAGTGTTGTGAGGCCAGAAAGGTAGTAACCGTATAGCTAGCCTGGACACAGCAGGATATGTCGTTGCCGGATTTTTCGTCATCCTGCGATAGTACTTCCTCTAATTTGAGCACCAGGCAGGTGTAAACCATACCTGGGACACCAAATTTGCCGTAGGGCTGAGTACTGGCCTGCCCAACCGGTTAGCCTGCTTAGTTTACGATAAATGACACAGAAAATATATCTCCTTGCCGAGATGACAACGACTTTATTCCTTCGTAGTTCCAGTAATATAGAATGTCTTTTAGACGCAGTATACACCAAGGCAAGACTCGTGAAAAAACGAATAAGGCTCTTGTTTATTGGTTACTAGGGCTATGCTTAATCACAGAACTCAAGATAGAGGAACCATGAGCATACAAATTGCTTTAAACTAAGAGTAAACGGCACGGAGTTAACAGACAAAACACAGCAGTCCTGGCGGCTGACACAGAACTAATTTCACAGTGCAAAATCGACAATTCGCGGCATTCACGCTTGAAATACTCAAGCGTTACACTGTACAGAACTATTGGTCGCGGTGGCTGCAGCATACGCCTAAACTTTTCCGTCGGCAAAGTAACTTATTTTCGATACTGGGGAAATTAAAAGTTATTTCACGAACGTAAATCGGATTTATTGAATTTTTCATGGTGCTAATCGTAATACGAACGATGCCAGTGCAGTCTGTGGTGGGAAAAGCGACCCATTTAACTGCTTCAGACGTTTCGAAGCAGCAGGCAATCGTTCTCGACTGCTGAATCTACTTTCTTATTGTGTGAGTGAGACGACACATGGCCCATGGCATAGTTCGTTATCCACTTACTGTTCCCTGCTTGTTAGTTGTATAGATGACTGTACTGTGTATTCTGCCTTTTGTTGCATGTTAGCTTAGAGGTTGAGGTAACATGAGCGTAAATTTACAAACAATTTTGCTTATTCTCCTGCATCTAGAAAGCTAAAACTTGCTAATAATCCCTGTGTGAGTGAGAAGTTAGAGATTACATGTTGTCTCTGGATGATAAAAGTGGAAATGTAAACCTGAACATTGAACCCACATGTGAAAATACAGTGAAAGAACGTGTGTACGATAGAAAGTCAACTAATCGTCCAGAACGTTGGACTTTGGAGTAGAAAGAAATGTGAAAGGCATAAACTTTGCACAACCTGGGTTATCATATCTGCGTTATCGTCAGGCAATTCAAGAAAAGAAGAAATGTTTCTTTGCTGAAAAAATATTTGAACATAAAGAAAGTGCTGTTGACATAAGACTCACTTTGCTTTTCGGAAATGCATGTACTAACTATTAATCACATTGCACAATAAATGAAAAATATATTGATTAAAAGAATTATTGAGACAAGAGCAAGATTATCATTAATTATTGATGAGATTACTACAATTAGATTATTGACTTGCTTAATAATTTATCTACAAACCAAACTCCCTGACTTGAGAGACTCCACAAATGTGAAATGTATTCACAGTTGCAAATACAAACGACCATCAGCTCTATAAGAGAATGACAACAATGAAAATCTTTCCTGGACTGGGACTCAAACCTAGATTTCCCACTTTAGGCGAGCAGTAGCTGTAACTGCTTTGACAGTCTGTGCATGGCTCATGCCCAAACCCAAACTTCCATATGTTGTCATTCATGTGTCACGACTTGTAATTGTACATACATCATGTAATTCCCATACATGGGAGAACATTTCAATTCAAAGTCACTGCCTTGTATCAGCGAACAATTAGGATATTGCAGTGCTTGTGTTGTTAAGATGAACATTGCAGCAATACTTCAGGCAATCATGCAAACATGCATTGCACTTTAATGCAGTGGCTTTCAACGAAATGTCTTCCCCACTATGGGAATTACATAATGTGTGTATGAGTGCAGACTTTGACATAAGGACGACGACATATGGAATTTTGGGTCTCACTGTTACTCATACATGGATAACTCAAGTGATTAACGTGACCGCTCACATGAAGGGGAAAATTAGGGTACGAGCACAAGTCCAGCAAAGATTTTACAGCTGATGGTTGTTCATATTCGCAACTGTAAAAACATTTCCGATACTTCATTACATAGTTAGGAACTGCAGTGACTGTTCCTACAGACATGAATGCGTGTCTGATAAAACATCGCATCTTTCTACTTAACAGCACAGGCACTGCAATATCATACAGAGACCACAAATATGTTCATTGATATAGTTGAATTAAATGATGTTACTGCTGAAGGTCTTTGTAACACATAGCTAAATTATTTGGAATCCATCGGATTTACTAAGGTGTTCCTGAAAGAAAATCTTATTTGAGTTGTAAAAATTGCAGCAGCAGTCGTGATGAGAAGAAAAAGGAGGAGTTGTTACATTAATGAAACAGCGTTTCCCACAGATTTTGGATTGGCATTGTAATAGCAATAGGCTTGAATTGTCAGTTGGTGATGCAATAAAAAGAGACTTCCCATCAAATCTGAATCCCTTCAGGTTTTTCTTAGACAAGCTATATTCATTGCACCACCAGTCACTTAAGAATGCTTGAGACTTAAAGCAGGATTGCACAGGAAGTTGAAATTGAAATTCCGAATATAGACAGAATCTTGGGCGCCAGATGAATAGTAAGCTCCAGAAATGTGTCAGCTATGTGAAAAAAATTTAAAGGTTTGGTTAGTCACTTCACAGCTGCGAAAGATGATCAAAGTAGAGAGTCAACTGATGACGATATGTACCAAAATTTACTGAAGTGCATCGCTAATGTTAATTTCATTCTTGACTTAGCTCTACTATGTGATGCCATTCAAGAATCATCACAACTAAGTCTTGAACTGTATAGGTGGTCAGGAGAGATCACACTGGATTCTACCCATCAGAAAATCAGAAACCAGCTGCTGCTCTTTGAAGAAAGGAAGGTGAGCAGTGGTCCTCATCACTGTAAAGTCTACAAAGCAATAGAAAAACTGGACTGCAGAGGAATTACACTGGAAAGGGGAACAAAAAGCAGACATCTTGAGTCCAACAGGTTTTATGAATTTCTAAACCAGCTGATGGAGAATCGTCTTCTGCAGTCAGATTATACTGCTATCTCTCCAAGTGCAGAAGTACTGGGCTCATCGACTTGGCCTGAAAATATTGGCATACCATAAAGTATAAAGTCCTTAGTTCGTCAGTTTGATGTATCAGAAAGATGGAGGATTTTGGGATTATTTGATGGAGAAGGTAATGCCAGCATCCCTCCTTCCCCTTCTAATACAGTGAAATGTGTTCCCATATCTACTGTTGAATATGAACTTGGGTTTTCGTAAATGAATCTCATAATGACACCTACAATGCCTTCATTCCATCTTCTGCCATCAGCAGTCTAATGTTTGTTGAAGTGGTTGATCCTCCCCTGCAGTTGCTTTGACCTATGAGTTGTGTACACACTTCATCTATGAAAGGCAGACACCTCGATATTGATACCAAGAATAAAGTAAGAAGTCGTGTAGACTTTAACACCCATGGACTGATGTCAATTTGGAAACTGTTATAATACTAGGTAATGTTAATTAAAATGTAATTTTGTAGTTAAATAAATAATCAGATATAGTGAAAATTCAGTAATTGTCGCCACATTATAACTATTGTGAGAGTGCCTTCAACTCTTTTTAGAAAAAGAGAACTGTATGGCTGAAAGTGGATAACAAAATAATCACTGTACAGAAATACGCTTACTTTATGATGAATGTTTGTAAGGAACATCTATTCTCCTCTCCTTGTGAGCAGAGAATCTGTCAGTGGAGTATTCATTGAAGTATACGATGCTACATATAAAGTCCTTCTCGATGGAAATCAGTGCCAGTACTCTGACCTTGGATACTTTCATGGTGGCATATCTGATTAAAATCTTCCCAGTTTTCAAGCTGTATCATTCCAATAAAATACATGAGCTGTCAATGGCTATCTCCACCATCATCATCAGGAGTTGAAACAACAGACTACTGATGGTGGTACTGATTATCACATATATAGGCACGATAGTAGTACCTGGCACCAGTCAGAGAGGACCGAAATGACATCTGCTGGGAAGCCCAGAAGACAATTTGGGCAACTCGTAGCACCTCCAGTCCACCACAGGATCATGTGGTGTCAGGTGGCAAAAGGGGCCGACGCCACATTTGAAACTCCTGCTTCTGCCTATCTACAAACTTTGAGCACCCGTCTTTGCTCTCTTTCGAGATCCAGTGCCTGCCCCCACACTCTAATAATTGCATACCCTTGGTCTCTGTTGAAACTATTGCTGATTATTCTAATCTCAGCTGCCTGTTTTCTAACAGAATCCCAATATGATAATGCATTAGCCAAGACTCTCGTCTTTTCAAACTGTATTTTGTGTCCATTTTCCAGGCAATGTTCAGTTATAGCCAACTTGTCAAGCTCCATTTCTTTAATATGTCACTTATGCTTGGTACAACACTTTAAAACTATGTGAATAGTTTGATCTATTGCGTAATGAAAGCTTTCTTCTACCTTTACAAACCATACAGCAGGTTATGACACCAGGATGGAGGCGATATCACAGCGAGTCACGATACTGTGAGTACTTCAGTGGCTGGTGTGTTCTTGGATTTCGTGAAAATTTCTCATTAGCTCTTGAAAGTTAATACTGCTTTTTCTGGTTATGTACATAAGAAACCTAGGCTGAGATCATATTGGGGTCATTATTGTTGGAGGAACTGGGTGATAGCAGTCTGCATAACTATAACAGCATGGTCGAGGTACTCAGCCAGTTGTGCGAAATATAAAACATAGTGTATCAGCAACGAATACCATTTATTAACTAATAAACACAGAAAAGATACTTAATAAAACTTGAGACCAGTTAGCGCTAGAGAAGAGACTGAAAAGAGAGTCAATAACTGTCAAGGAACTGTAGTCCTCTGTAACATTTATAGAATGTCACACTACACACAGAGAACAAATTGAAACTCAGCATCTTTGACTGCTGGAGAGCAAACAATTTGACAGCTTACACAAACACGGTAACAGATGAAAATGACGATCTTAGTCGCTACAGCCTCACTTAGAGTTAGAGGACTAAGTGAATTGTCATGCTGTGACGTCCAATGTGAATGCACTCTGAAGTTGATGTTATGTGGAGTGGTAGTTTAGTGTGAAACGACCTACAGAACTGCTTTTCATGCAATAAGGTCATTCACTGTGTTATTGGTCTACCAAAAATCACTGACATTATTGTGTTTCTTTCTCTTGTGGCACAAGATAGTTTTCTGGGGTAGTGGTTAATTCACACTGGCCATCATGTTACATCATGTGAAAACATTCCACAACGAATTTCAAATGGCGGCATTCACACACACCGTCAAGTCACATCAACGTTTCTCAGGGAGTAGGTTTTGACGGTTTCATCAGCAACTAACACCGAAAGTTTAACTGTTTTTGCCGCGCTTAATCATTTTACAGTAGTGGATGTTGTACTTTAGTTTTTTCTTAATCTTTACTTTTCGTTATTGTGCTTTGTTTTTGTCGAAAATTGCACATGTTCCATGACAACTTATTTCTTCCGTTGATTATTCTTTCACAAGCGAGATCAGATATAAAAAAGCCAGAAAATATTTAGTTTTCACAATAACAAAACACCCAGACCTTAAGCTGATGAAGCAACATTCATTGCATAAAATTTTACACGAAGAACAAAAATACTTTTGTTTTTAATGTTGCTAGTTACATCAAGAAAAACGAAATGAATGAGATAAATATGCTCTGTATATTCCCTTATCAATATTCTTTTTTAGTTTTTATGTACAAATCTTTGCTAGCAAATAAATGTCGATGCTTTGAAATGTTGTTTCACTTCCCAGCAATTAATGACGTAAAAATTGATCAAGAACATACATCATCAAGCTTGCTTTGGCCATTAATAAACTTTATTATTGTTGGTTCCACAATTCCGATATTACTCTATTCCTTTTGTATCATGAATGGTAACTCATAAACACATTTTCACTGTCCGGCACTGGGAAACGTGATGTTACATCATGGACAGTGTGAAAGTCTGATTTGATGGTGTCTTCATGTGATGTGATGTGACATGACAGAGACTGTGACTTAGCCATCATGTATAAAGAAAATGAATTCAATATTTAGTCTGTAAAGGAGAATAGTATGCATCTGGAGTAAGTTTACATAGTGTACAAAGCCTTTGAAATCTTTACAATGATATAATATAAGACATCCATCTATATATAAATATTAAATGCAGTGTATGAGATGATAAGCAAGTGAACTATATCACCAAAAAAAGTTACTCCATTCAAGTTTGAGAGTTTCCTGTTGTTTAGTAAGATACTGGCTTAGAACCATTCTAAATATAAAGAATTACACCAAATTCCCTTTAGTAATACTCTAGAGGTTGACAAAAATTACATATACTTACAGGGTAATGTTTCTTATGAAAACAATTTCCAACTGCTAATTTTTTGTCTATGAGCATGACGTTTTAGACAGAATGGCGAGAAGAGTATATGTTTGGAGAAATAAACAATTTATTAAAGATGTAATGCAAATGCTGATGGCCACAATGCATGTATCCCCATCTTCCTTTATATACAGTTTAAACATGCATTGTGCTAAGATTATGATGTTTACCCTAGTTTTGTATCTCTATGGTGTGACGATCTAAGATGACTCTCCATTATTAAAAAGCACAGGCTTCTCTCTACAGTTAAACACTGTAATTCTCTTACCTTCTTGTAGCTTTGACTTTGACAGGCTGTGGATACTTCTTTCTCAAAAATGTCTCACATTTTCATTTTGAAGCAATTATGAAACTGTTTGTTACGTGTACAACACTGATATCCATCACATCATTAACTTCACTGAGTTGTTTTTTCTCACTTTTGCTCTTTTTATAATTGGTTCATGTTTTGGGCCTTAATTGATTGATCGATAGTTAATTGCAAATTTATAAGGGACAGGTCTATCATATTACAGAAAAATTTATATGAATGTAACAGTTAAGATAATTATTTACAAAATGAAAAAATGAACAAAATTACAAATTATAATAACTGAAAAAATATAGCTGTATTATAATACCTGAGAAAATAAAAAATGTACAGAGTTATTTGGATTAACACACATACATTCAGTGTTGTAGTTATATGGAAGCTAATTACAGGCACAAGGAACTTATGAATTTATTGATAAGCGCTAGCAAACGAGTTTTATTGAATGTGATACACTGATTTTGAGAAAAAGATTGCTTATAATGTATCTCTTATATTATTCTGTGACATGGGTTTCTTAAAAACTCTCCCAGTAAGAAAATATCTGAGTCAGTAACAGTATCATTCAACTTAATTCCTACTGTAGGCTTCCCAATTAGAGTATCCAATTTCTCACATACCGCCGCTGATAATATCTTTCTATAAAGATCTAATGTACGAGATTATGTTACAAAACCAACAGTCAATGGCCTATTCGACCATGAAATGCAGGTCCTCTAGTTAAGTGTTAATACTGATAGGATATATAATGCATTAAATATGGTTTCATGAGTGCAGTCAGCCAAAAATGAATTATTTTAGGACACTCCACAAAGACATAAACTGGACTGAGTTTACAATGCTCATGGCAAGAATGAGAAATACGACATTTTAATAATACAGCATTTGCCTTATTTGAATACTGTTTCCCCCAAAGCTATCCCAGACTGGATTGAATTGGATTAGTTTGGTTTGGGGGGAGGAGACAAAACTGCAAGGTCATCAGTTTAGGATAGGATGGGGAAGGAAGTTGGCGTTGCCCTTTCAAAGGAACCATCCCGGAAAACATAAATCAGGATGGCCAGATGCGTGATTGAACCGTCATCCTCCTGAATGCGAGTCCAGTGTGCTAACCACTGCGCCACCTTGCTCAGTATCCCAGATTGGGATCAAAAACTGCAAAGAAGCTATGGATTACTCAAGAAATAAGGGTATATTGTGAAAGAAAAAGGAAACTGTATCTGTCAGTCAGAAACAGCTTTTATGTTCATGTTATACCACACAACAAGACATACTGCAAAATATTAAAGATAGTAATAGGGGAATCAAAGCAAATGCATTATGAAAAAAAGATAATCATTTCAGATAACAAAATAAAGACAGTATGGGAGACAGGGAAAGAGGAGAATGTTAGAACCAGACAAGAAGAAGGGGAGATAGGGCAAAGTGTAAACAATATATTGGTGACTGATGTGTGCAGTGTCACATAGCTTTTTGACAAGCATTTCATAGCTGTTACTGAAAAGATGGGTTTCTCAGATTCAGTAGAAGCCATCACAGTGTACTTCAAACCAGTCTTTAAATATAACTTTACTAATACGAATATGACACCCAATGCCCCAGCAGAAGTAAAGTCCATCACAAAATACTTAAAATAAAAATTCTATTGATTATGATAAAATATCAACAAAGTTAATTAAAGTGTTTGCTTCTGAGGTTAATGACGTATTAAATCATTCATTTATCAGTGGAACATTCCTGAATGGTTGCAATATGTTTGTTTGAGAATGGAGGCAAAAGAACAACCATCAAATTTAACTTTTTCCAGCATCCTAAAAATATTTAGAAAATGTGATACACAATTACTCTCTTAACCCTCTGACAGAAAATAACATGTTGTCAAAGTTACAATTCGCATCTATACAGGGTTCCGATATTAAGGAGGCTATCTACACATACAGTGACAATGTACTGAATTCATTAGATAATAAATTACAGGCTACTGGTATATTTTCTGATCTATCAAAGGAATTTGATTGTCTAAATCACAATATTCTGTTAATTACATTAGAGTATTATGGTGTAAAAGAAGATTCTGCAAAATGGTTCAAAACCTATGTTTCTAACAGGAAACAAAGGGTGTCTTTAGGAAGGAGATATGTATTAGGCTATCAGGCATCATGTGATATCCAACAAGGTTCCATCTTAGGGTTCTTACTTTTTATTGTGTACATCAATGACCTTCCATCAGTAACATTACCAAATGTTAAGTTCCTTTTGTTTGTAGATGATAGAAACATTGTAACAAACAGTAAATCAAGTTTAGTCTTAGAAAGATCGATCAATGAAATTTTCGAGGACATTGATAAATGGTTCCTAGCCAGATCTTTCCCACTAAAGTTTGCGAAAACACACAACATGCAGTTCTGAACTTGAAAGATGTTTCCCACAATTACATGCCTAAAATATGGTGACAAACAGATAGACAAAGTGGACAGTGTTACGTTTTTGGGGATTGTGGCTTGATAATAAATTCAAGTGGGAGGAGCACACTGTAGAACTGCTGAAACTCCTAAGCAAATCTCTATTTGCAATGAAAATGCTGTCAGGCATAGAGAATATAAAAATTAAATTAACTGGTGTATTATGCTTGTTATCATTTAGTAATGTCATGTGGTATTATTGTTTAGGTACAAGTCATCAAGTCAAGCTAAAGTTTTCTGCGTCCAAAAACGGGTAATAAGCATTAGTTGTAGTGTGAACTCCGTCCTGCAGAGGGATGTTACGAGACCTAGAGATATTAACTTTTGCTTCTCAATATATTTATTCCTTAATGAAATTTGTCATTAAAAATGCATCTCTTCTTCAAAGTAACAGCCCAGTTCATGGAATTAGTACGAGAAATAAGAATAATTTTCACACAGATTTAAAGTCATTTACTTTGGTTCAAAAATATGTCCATTATTCAGGAACATACATTTTCAATAAGTTGCCAGCAACCCTAAAAATTTTAACTACCAATACAGTTCCGTTTCAGAGGAATCTAATTCCTCCTACTCTGCTGATGAATTTCTTAGTGGAAACAACTGATGTGTGTGTTTTACTAATAATGTCAAATAATGCGAGTATTGGTACAACCTGATTTCTGTAAAATTCAATGCAGTAATGTGACCATTGTAAATAGGTGTTATAAATGATTTTTGTATTTAGTGTTTATGACATTTAAATGGGAATGTGTTTAATTTTTTTTATTCATTCCACATCAATAACGATCATTTCACTTGTGTAATCTGAATCTAGAATTTGAAACTTGTAGGACGGCATGGTTTTAGCAAACGGGTTTTCAAGAATCAAATGGTGTTTTCATCGATATACTATCTAATACAAAGGTGAGGTAGCCATTTTATGAACATTTCATGTATTTTAGAAAGGAAAAAAACTGGGTTCCATATCCATAGGGTTATTACGGACTGTGGGGTTATGTCAACTTCACTGTATCCCAAGTTGGTTGCCGTGTCTCCAGCGACGTTCAGATGTTGACAGTGCGCGGATATGGCCGGTAGTGTTTGGAGGAGTGGCTGGGTGCTTGATTTTTTGAAACGAATTTGTTTTTCTTCGAAACGTGGAGGTCAAGAACGTTTGCAGATGTCTTCAACTCGTGCATTTGTGCTAAATGGCGGTTCCTCGAAATCACTGAATATCATAACCTGCAAAAGGAATGACAGATTGTCACATTACTGTGTTCACCGACACCTAACCCCAGTGTACACTGTACATCACGCTGCATTTTTATCAGCAAAAGGTGAATGTCATTCTTTGCAGAGTTGTCAGGCCATAAATAAAACTAAGTGCGTAAACTTATTTACATGTTGTAGCAGGAACTTCTGTAGCGATACAAGTTCAGGCCCCGAGAAATTTCCTCATATTATGAATTTTCCGGAATTGGTGTGGCCAAGTCTTACGAAGAGTTTGAAAAATTGGATACTTGCAAATTTGATAATCAGGCCCTACTTTGATCAGGAATTCAATATTCAGGACTTCGTACTGGGGTCAAAGCAGGTAGGCATTTGATATGTAAATATGCAAAACATTTTTATGGAGTCATATTTCTTAGCCGGCGCTTACAGCTTTCTTGTGTGGAGTTGCGAAATCGCAGAGAGATTCGTATCGGTTGCTGAACTGTAAACTTAGTCACCAATTTTCGTGTGATCATAGGCTCATGAACGACTAGAGAATGGACAGTAAAATCACTGAACAGTTTTCACACGCTGAGCTTTGCATAAACTGCCCCCAGGATGTATTGAATATGTGCATACTGCCTTAGTTTCAAGCTTTAGGATAAGGGCTATACATGCAGTAGGGGATAATTGGGTTTTAAAATGAGGATATGCGTTGGCTGATTCATGTTGAAAATGTGTCAAAATAATATACAAAAACACACTGTGGCAATCTAATTTGTTGTTTGTCATTGGAAACACAGAAAATTAATGCAGCACTCAATGTGCTAACAGTCATTTGTTTATAAAAGGTATTTGCATTAATAGTGTTCGTAAACTTATGGACAGTTGTAAGTCTCTCTCTCTCTCTGTCTGTCTGTCTGTCTCTGTGTGTGTGTGTGTGTGTGTGTGTGTGTGTGTGTGTGTGTGTGTGTGTGTCTACTGGAGGGATCAACCTCAGGTTGCTCACTCATTTGCAATTAGTTTTAATGTTTTTGGCAGTTGCCTTAGCGTAGCCATAGTGTTTTAGATAGGGAGGGAGAAATATTATGTTGATTCTAAGTTCTGCTGACTGTTTTTATTGACAGTCAAGCCTGTCATTGTAGTCTTTAGTCTATATTACTAAACGGCTATCCCAGTTCATCATTCACGGGCCTAGTTGCAGGATGCGTACCTGACGGCTTCCAGGGACAACAAATACTTGATTTTCAATATTTCACATAATTATTGACTGATTTTATAAATTTAAAATGCTATCATCTACTCATTAAGAGAGAAAATCTGCTGTTTACATTTTAAAACAGCAAGAGAAATATGCCTAGTTAGGAACAGACAATATCCATGCATGCCACTGAATGAACATGCAAAATTATATCATTGTATGGCATATACCTTAAGGAATGTGACCTAACAACATGGAGATGTGTGATAACAAGATTTTACTTTAAACTGAGTGAATAATACCCAGACAATACTGATGTGTTTGGCAATGAGAGTACTTCAGGATAGCCAACAAAATCTAAACATAATGTCAGAAAAATTTCTTCTCACTTACATGACTGTCAAGTATTTAATACACTGACTAATTTGTAAAGTAATCAGAAGTTTCAGGTATTTTATACTTAAGAGTTCAGTTCTTTAAAGACTCAGAGGGGTTAACCAGTATTAAAGAATCAACAGTTTAATTTATTAGGCTGTGCATATTTTTAAACAAATCTAGTATAGATATCATACAACATAATATTATCTTAGAATGAACGCCACCTTGTAGTAGACACACACCTGCACGTGCACGCTCCTCCCCCCTTCTATCTCTCTCTCTCTCTCTCTCTCTCTCTCTCTCTCTCTCAAACCCCTATTTTCCCAGTGTGGTGTAATATTTTCAGATTTTTTATGTATTTGAAGGCATTAATAATAAGAACATACATACTCAAGGCCCGTTGTTCCCATTGGTATCGTAATATTTTGATAAAATATATTTGATTATATGATGATAGTCTTCATAGTTGATAGTGTCACTGATATTGTATTCTTTAACATGTAGGCCTACATTAGCTGTGCTGTAGTCCTTTGATGTGAAACAGGTGTTATACATTTTATTTTGGCTTTAAGGGATATTTGACAATAGGAGGATGATGATGATGATGATGATGATGATCTGGGTACCATGCAGGTAATTTTTTTTCTGCAAATGCCCTCCTCCTTTAAGTAATGTATTTTGTTTGTTAACTAGATTTGCCCTTTAGTGGCAGACAATTTTTAGTTTTTCTTGTGCAAAAATTTAACTGGGTAATCCATGTCATTCCTGTAACCCAGGACAGTGTTGGTCTAATGCACTATACAGCTTGCCTGTCACTAGGGGTGGAAGCAATGATTGCAGTTGGCTCAGTCATTTTAAGGTTTGTTAGTGGTACATGGTACCCAGGTGGAAGGCTCAGATATACCAGAAGCAGACTTTTCGATCACTAATACTGAGTGGAGAATCATGAGGTCCTCTTAATAGTAAGGCATGCAGAAAACCACTACAGACAGGTAGCTACTTGAGAAGCAGTGTGTGTGTGTGTGTGTGTGTGTGTGTGTGTGTGTGTGTGTGTGTGTGTGTGTGTGTGGGGGGGGGGGGGGGTATGCATACGTCAGTATTTTAGAGTAATAAAATTACATGTATACAGAGAGGAGTTTAACAGCATTGATTATTAAGGGGAAAACTTGACTTTGCACACCAGAAAAAGAAAATATTGTGGTATTAATCAGTGGATTATGGAGGATGTTGTACATAAATGTGCACTGATCATACTGCGGCTGAGATTTTAACTTATGGGCTTTAGAATGGGAACCTAATGTGGTTAGAACATCTTAGATCTCCTATTTACAAACAGATCTGAATGTTTGGATTAAATTAGTCCTAGAAGGGAGTTGTTGAGAATGAGGCTACTACAGCATGACTACAGATTCAAAAAGGAATGTCAAGGCAGCTGTATAAAATTCGTTTTCCAGCAAGTGAACCATAAACAGAATGCAGATTTTTTGAGCAGTCATCATAAAAGTCAGAGTTTAAAATAGAGGTGTGTAACAAGAAAATTGAAATTAATTGTACAGCATTATTTAGAGAAATTTGTGCTGAGCAAGGTTGCAAGGAGTTGGAAATATTGTGGTTCAGTAGCTGTGTTAGTAAGTTACTGTGACATCAGAGATACATCTACATTTATACTCCACAAGCCACCCAACGGTGTGTAGCGGAGGGCTCTTTACGTGCCACTGTCATTACCTCCCTCTTCTGTTCCAGTCGTGTATGGTTCGCAGGAAGAAAGACTGTCTGAAAGCCTCCGTGTGCGCTCGAATCTCTCTAATTTTACATTTGTAATCTCCTCGGGAGGTATAAGTAGGGGGAAGCAATATATTAGATACCTCATCCAGAAACACACCCTCTCGAAACCTGGTGAGCAAGCTGCACCGCGATGCAGAGCGCCTCTCTTGCAGAGTCTGCCACTTGAGTTTGCTAAACATCTCCGTAACGCTATCACGGTTACCAAATAACCCTGTGCCACCTCCTTTGTTGACGGACTACATTTTCTAAGGTCTCTCCCAATGAATCTCAATCTGGTACCCGCCTTACCAACAATTAATTTTATATGATCATTCCACTTCAAATCGTTCCACACGCATACTCCCAGATATTTTACAGAAGTAACTGCTACCAGTGTTTGTTCCACTATCATGTAATCATACAATAAAGGATCTTTCTTTCTCTGTATTCACAATACATTAAATTTGTCTATGTTAAGGGTCAGTTGCCACTCCCTGCACCAAGTGCCTATCTGCTGCAGATCTTCCTGCATTTCGCTACAATTTTCTAATGATGCAACTTCTCTGTATACTACAGCATCATCCGTGAAAAGCCGCATGGAACTTCTGACACTATCTACTAGGTCATTTATATATATTGTGAAAAGTAATGGTCCCATAACACTCCCCTGTGGCACGCCAGAGGTTACTTTGTCTGTAGACGTCTCTCCATTGATAACAACATGCTGTGTTCTGTTTGCTAAAAATTCTTCAATCCAGCCACACAGCTGGTCTGATATTCCGTAGGCTCGTACTTTGTTTATCAGACGACAGTGCGGAACTGTATCGAACGCCTTCCGGAAGTCAAGGGAAATAGCATCTACCTGGGAGCCTGTATCTAATATTTTCTGGGTCTCATGAACAAATAAAGCGAGTTGGGTCTCACACGATTGCTGTTTCCGGAATCCATGTTGATTCCTACAGAGTAGATTCTGGGTTTCCAAAAACGACATGATACTCGAGCAAAAAACATGTTCTAAAATTCTACAACAGATCGATGTCAGAGATATAGGTCTATAGTTTTGCGCATCTGCTCGACGACCCTTCTTGAATACTGGGACTACCTGTGCTCTTTTCCACAGGTATTGTTTGTTGACAAACAATAAGCTGAATAAATTCAAAATTAAAATGCTGAGAGCAGTGTGAGAAGTGTCCAGTAAACTTGAAAATAAAATATTTTGGACCAATCTGACAAAAAACTAAGTCTTGTTCTTTCCTAGAGTTACTAAATGATTAAAAGTAATCCATGTATTTTTTCAGTTTCAAATTTTCACCAAAATCAGGGGAAATGGTACTCAGCTTCCTCCTTTCAAACTTCACATGAAAATTGTAATGATACATACCAATGTGCCTGAAGAATAGAAAATGAACCAAAATTACTGAAAACAGATAGAATGTTTGTACAATTCTACATAGATCATGTGAAATAGCTTGCTGCCCTTCCTAGAGCAGTTAACTACTGTGAAGTGCATAGCAGATGATATGTGCTTTGCACCCTGACTGCTGAACAAGTCCTGATGATGAGGTCTGCAATGTGGACTGTAGTGTTACCATGGTATGAATGCATTAGGGTTTCTTCCTGTTCCATTCATGTGGAGAGCACAGAAAGAATGATAGTTTAAATGCCTCAATGCATGCTGTAATGAATTTAATCTTGTCCTCGCAATCCCCACAGATCAATATGTAGGGGGTTGTAGTACCTTCCTGGAGTCATATGAGGGTAATTCCGTAAGTCATAGCAATTGTTGTATGTAGGCTGTATATATATATAAAGATGATGAGACTTACCAAACAAAAGCGCTGGCAGGTCGATAGACACACAAACAAACACAAACATACACACAAAATTCTAGCTTTCGTAACCAACGGTTGCCTCGTCAGGAAAGAGGGAAGGAGAGGGAAAGACGAAAGGATTTGGGTTTTAAGGGAGAGGGTAAGGAGTCATTCCAATCCCGGGAGCGGAAAGACTTACCTTAGGGGGAAAAAAGGACAGTGTTTGTTTGTGTGTCTATCGACCTGCCAGCGCTTTTGTTTGGTAAGTCTCTCATCTTTCTTTTTAGATATATTTTTCCTATGTGGAATGTTTCCCTCTAATATATATATATATATATATATATATATATATATATATATATATATATATATATATATATATATATATATATATATATATATATGTTGTTGTTGTGTTGTGGTCTTCAGTCCTGAGACTGGTTTGATGCAGCTCTCCATGCTACTCTATCCTGTGCAAGCTTCTTCATCTCCCAGTATCTACTGCAACCTACATCCTTCTGAATCTGCTTAGTGTATTCATCTCTTGGTCTCCCTCTACGATTTTTACCCTCCACACTGCCCTCCAATGCTAAATTTGTGATCCCTTGATGCCTCAAAACATGTCCTACCAACCGATCCCTTCTTCTAGTCAAGTTGTGCCACAAACTTCTCTTCTCCCCAATCCTATTCAATACCTCCTCATTAGTTACGTGATCTACCCACCTTATCTTCAGCATTCTTCTGTAGCACCACATTTCGAAAGCTTCTATTCTCTTCTTGTCCAAACTAGTTATCGCCCATGTTTCACTTCCATACATGGCTACACTCCATACAAATACTTTCAGAAACGACTTCCTGACACTTAAATCTATACTCGATGTTAACAAATTCCTCTTCTTGAGAAACGCTTTCCTTGCCATTGCCAGTCTACATTTTATATCCTCTCTACTTCGACCATCATCGGTTATTTTACTCCCTAAATAGCAAAACTCCTTTACTACTTTAAGTGTCCCATTTCCTAATCTAATTCCCTCAGCATCACCCGACTTAATTTGACTACATTCCATTATCCTCGTTTTGCTTTTGTTGATGTTCATCTTATATCCTCCTTTCAACACACTGTCCATTCCGTTCAACTGCTCTTCCAAGTCCTTTGCTGTCTCTGACAGAATTACAATGTCATCGGCGAACCTCAAAGTTTTTACTTCTTCTCCATGAATTTTAATACCTACTCCGAATTTTTCTTTTGTTTCCTTTACTGCTTGCTCAATATACAGATTGAATAACATCGGGGAGAGGCTACAACCCTGTCTTACTCCTTTCCCAACCACTGCTTCCCTTTCATGCCCCTCGACTTTTATAACTGCCACCTGGTTTCTGTACAAACTGTAAATAGCCTTTCGCTCCCTGTATTTTACCCCTGCCACCTTCAGAATTTGAAAGAGAGTATTCCAGTTAACATTGTCAAAAGCTTTCTCTAAGTCTACAAATGCTAGAAACGTAGGTTTGCCTTTTCTTAATCTTTCTTCTAAGATAAGTCGTAAGGTCAGTATTGCCTCACGTGTTCCAACATTTCTACGGAATCCAAACTGATCTTCCCCGAGGTCGGCTTCTACCAGTTTTTCCATTCGTCTGTAAAGAATTCGCGTTAGTATTTTGCAGCTGTGACTTATTAAACTGATAGTTCGGTAATTTTCACATCTGTCAACACCTGCTTTCTTTGGGATTGGAATTATTATATTCTTCTTGAAGTCTGAGGGTATTTCGCCTGTCTCATACATCGTGCTCACTAGATGGTAGAGTTTTGTCATGACTGGCTCTCCCGAGGCCATCAGTAGTTCAAAAGGAATGTTGTCTACTCCCGGGGCCTTGTTTCGACTCAGGTCTTTCAGTGCTCTGTCAAACTCTTCACGCAGTATCTTATCTCCCATTTCGTCTTCATCTACATCCTCTTCCATTTCCATAATATTGTCCTCTAGTACATCGCCCTTGTATAAACCCTCTATATACTCCTTCCACCTTTCTGCCTTCCCTTCCTTGCTTAGAATTGGGTTGCCATCTGAGCTCTTGATATTCATACAAGTGGTTCTCTTCTCTCCAAAGGTCTCTTTAATTTTCCTGTAGGCAGTATCTATCTTACCCCTAGTGAGACAAGCCTCTACATCCTTACATTTGTCCTCTAGCCATCCCTGCTTAGCCATTTTGCACTTCCTGTCGATATCATTTTTGAGACGTCTGTATTCCTTTTTGCCTGCTTCATTTCCTGCATTTTTGTATTTTCTCCTTTCATCAATTAAATTCAATATTTCTTCTGTTACCCAAGGATTTCTATTAGCCCTCGTCTTTTTACCTACTTGATCCTCTGCTGCCTTCACTACTTCATCCCTCAGAGCTACCCATTCTTCTTCTACTGTATTTCTTTCCCCCATTCCTGTCAATTGTTCCCTTATGCTCTCCCTGAAACTCTCTACAACCTCTGGTTCTTTCAGTTTATCCAGGTCCCATCTCCTTAAGTTCCCACCTTTTTGCAGTTTCTTCAGTTTCAATCTGCAGTTCATAACCAATAGATTGTGGTCAGAATCCACATCTGCCCCAGGAAATGTCTTACAATTTAAAACCTGGTTCCTAAATCTCTGTCTTACCATTATATAATCTATCTGATACCTACTAGTATCTCCAGGATTCTTCCAGGTATACAACCTTCTTTTATGATTCTTGAACCAAGTGTTGGCTATGATTAAGTTATGCTCTGTGCAAAATTCTACAAGGCGGCTTCCTCTTTCATTCCTTCCCCCCAATCCATATTCACCTACTATGTTTCCTTCTCTCCCTTTTCCTACTGACGAATTCCAGTCACCCATGACTATTAAATTTTCGTCTCCTTTCACTACCTGAATAATTTCTTTTATCTCGTCATACATTTCATCTATTTCTTCATCATCTGCAGAGGTAGTTGGCATATAAACTTGTACTACTGTAGTAGGCATGGGTTTTGTGTCTATCTTGGCCACAATAATGCGTTCACTATGCTGTTCGTAGTAGCTAACCCGCACTCCTATTTTTTTATTCATTATTAAACCTACTCCTGCATTACCCCTATTTGATTTTGTATTTATAACCCTGTAATCACCTGACCAAAAGTCTTGTTCCTCCTGCCACCGAACTTCACTTATATATATATATATATATATATATATATATATATATATATATATATATGACTTACCAAATGAAAGTGCTGGCAGGTCGACAGACACACAAACGAACACAAACATACACACAAAATTCAAGCTTTCGCAACAAACTGTTGCCTCATCAGGAAAGAGGGAAGGAGAGGGAAAGACGAAAGGATGTGGGTTCCTTCGTGGAATGTTTCCTTCTATTATAACTATATATATATATATATATATATATATATATATATAATCTAAAAAGAAAGATGATGAGACTTACCAAACAAAAGCGCTGGCAGGTCGATAGACACACAAACAAACACAAACATACACACAAAATTCTAGCTTTCGCAACCAACGGTTGCCTCGTCAGGAAAGAGGGAAGGAGAGGGAAAGACAAAAGGATTTGGGTTTTAAGGGAGAGGGTAAGGAGTCATTCCAATCCCGGGAGCGGAAAGACTTACCTTAGGGGTAAAAAAGGACAGGTATACACTCGCACACATAGGATATGTGTGTGTGAGTGTATACCTGTCCTGCCAAATTTAATGCACGTTCTTAAAAATTCTCCATAAAAAGTTGTCCAATGATGGAGACTACGGAGAGCTCATCGCCATACTGTCCATCATTTCATAAAATTGACACCGTCTGTGACAGCAGTACTAATCGCTGACCAATCAGAAGCCATCCATGGGCTATATAAGGCCACCACAGCAGCAGTGAAGACGGTCAGTTGCTCCTGATGTTGACGATGGAGGCTATCATCGAAAGCTCAAGATTTTATCCCAAACTGATGCGGCAAGAAAACCTGGAATGTTTTACATATAGTGTACATCTTTTTAGATTGCCAGTTCAGTTTCTTCAGACTCTCCCATGGGTCCAACAGAACTATGACCTTTTGTGCTGCCCTTCTCTGTGTGTGTTTAATATTCCCTGTTAGTCCTGTTTGGTATGGGTCTCGCACACTTGAGCAGTATTCTAGGATGGGTTGGTGAAGAGTGATTTGCAAGCAATCTTCTTTGTAGCCTGATTGCATTTCTTCAGTATTCCACCAATAAACTGATGTCTGCCACCTGCTTTATCCATAGCTGAACTGATATGATCATTCCATCATATCACCGAAATTAAGCACGGTTGGGCTTGGCTAGCAGGTGGATGGGTCACCGTCTGGGTCTGCCAAGTGCTGTTGGCAAGCAGGCTGCACTCAGCCCTTGAGGCCAATTGAAGAGCAACTAGAGTAGTGATGCCAATCATGAAAACTGACAATGGTTGGGAGAGCGCTGTGTAGACAACATGCACTCCATATCTGCATTTGGTGACACCTAAGGGCTGAGGATGACATGACGGACAGTCGATTCTGTTAGGCCTTCAAGGCCTGTTCGAACGGTGTTTTGTTTATAACTGATTCCATCTGACTCATTGGTGTTTCAGCCATAGGATACTACTTTTCATTTTGTAAAGTGTAAGATTTTACATTTATGAATATTTAAAGCAAGTTGCCAATCTTTGCCCTACTTTGAAATCTTATCAAGATCTGTCTGTATATTTATGTTGCCCGCAAGGTCATTAATATACAAAGTGAATAGCAAGGGAGCCAACACACTTCACTTTAGGTCGTTGGAGCAATAAAGCATTCTATGTGATTGCAAAAAGGCAAAAATCATTCCAGTTTTCAAGATGGATTATCAAAGACATACAAGTAACTGCACTGATGAACTAAAACACTAAAACAATTTTCCACCCGAAGTTTAAATGCTCTATTGGTTGTGGTGTGGCACTTGATGTGGTAAGGGAAGTTTATAAGCAGACCAGAGAACAATGAGGAATTATTCTAGTGCTGATACAATCCCTAAATATTAAAATCCACTGACATGTGACTTTGAAAAGGGAATGTTGCTTGCCCCCCCCCCCCCCCCCCCTCCCACCACACGGAAATGAGCATCCCAAAAATAGAGGAGCTGGTTGGCTTTTTGCATGCTACTGCTGTGAGCATCTATGAATCATGGCTGAAGGCTGGTAAAACCATGAATAGGTGATAGTGTTGGGACATTCACTGCCATCACAGATTAAAGATATTGGAGGCTTGTTCATGCTGTGAAGCAGGGGTGTCCAACCCATGGTCTGCATGCAGCCTAAAACAAGTATCAGTGCAGCCCAAGAAGTGAGCACCTATAACACAATCGGTAAAAAATGAAAATACTGTTCATGTATAGCTATAATAAATTGAATATTTTCAATTTGAAACTCACAATGCTCTTCTTTCGTTGGTCCATTCCATTTGTGGCATTCTCACTTGTGCTACACTTATCTGTTCTTAGCCACTTGTTCTACATTTGTCTGTTATTTTACAGCTTCTTCAGTCACGACGACGAAACTAGAGCTTTAGAGATGTATAATGAAATGAATTTATGGAAAGAAAAAGAAATTTTGTGTTAGTTTTGGCAATTGTGATAAAGAACCTTTTTCACAATGATTATGATCACTACAAGTTGGTAGAAATTAGATACCTTCATGTGGATTGCATTTACTGCTGAGTTTACCACCTAACACTACTTAAAGGTCACGTTAATTCTATGATCTGTAATTAAGTACACATAAAATTATTAATGAGATCTCATATATAAAATATCAAATTAATTCCATTGTGCTTTTTTAGAGTAAAGAATCATACGTTAATGAATTCTAAATTACTTAAATGTATGCCTCTGACCATCCTTTTTTTTCCCCACTTTTTTCAGTGGTTGTTGTTCATATTAAGTATATTATGTGTGGTCCAGAAATACTCATCTTGTTGCACATCCTGACTGTAAAACATGTTAGGCAATGATCTGTGGCAGATATGACAACAGAGTACATGCCGGTGCAGGCACAAGTGTTCTGGAGCACACTGTTCAGTGTTGTTGAGCATGGGGCTCTGCAGCAGATGACCCCTGAGTGTTCCCATGTTGACACACTTTGCCAGTTAAGACCATGTTGACACACTTTGCTAGTTAAGACTGTAGTGGGCATGGGATCATTGAAATAGAACAGTGGACCAGTGGAAATGTGTCACCTGGTTGGGTGAATCATTTTTTTATTTTTTATTATTTTTTTTTACTGCAATTGATGGCTTCACTCGCTCACACCATCATCCAGGCAAACACTTACTTGAAACAAGCACCATGCCATGCATGCTGGCTGATAGGGCTTCTTGTAATAATCAAAGGCATTAAGACAGCTGTTGCTGTATGTAAACATTATTGTGGACCACTTGCGTCCCTTCATATTTGATGTCTTCCCTGACAGCGAGCACATTTTCCAGCAGGATACCTGTCCTTGTCAGAAGGCTAGAATTGTCTAAAGTGGTTTGAGTAGCATGGTAGTGAACTCGCAATCATGTTGTGGCCACCAAATTCACCTGATCTGAAAGTTGTGTAAGAGTCCTGGGACTCTTTAATTGGGTGCCAGTTCCTTGTCCACAAATAACCAGCCTGTAATGTATCGGAACTGCATGACCTGTGCTGACACATCTGGTAACGCATTCTTTTGGAAACCTTACAAGGACTTACCCAATCCAAGCCACACAAAATTGCTGCTGTATTGGAATTTCCAAAGGTGGACCGATGCACTGTTATGTGGGTAGTCATAATGTTTAGACTTATTAGGTTATGAGTTTATGCTGCTGACGTCAATCTCTTGTGGAATAATGACACATGCTTTAAGCTCCTGTATTATGTATGACTTTCATGGGAACCAAAAATCTCCTGTATGGATGAATATAAATTCTGCAAATGATGCTCTTGCAAAACTCGGCGTAGTCTCTTTTTTTCCATTTGAGCCAAAGGGCAGTAGATAAGAGTCTGATGGGATGTACTTTTTGTTGCAGTTGGTCCATAGTGAGGAAATCATACAGGATGTAGAACATGTCATATAAACAAAAATACACAATAAATATTCACAAATGTGGTAATGTACTTTCCATAGATCTGATCACTAGTGAATGGATTGTCATGGATGTGGAATGAGATAAAAAAAATTTAATTTTTTTTAATTTGAAAGGTAATAATAAATACTAAATAGAAAAATCATTTTACAACACTTATTTACAATGATAACATTGAAGTACAAAATTTGTACAGTATTCAGATTGTTCTAATAACCAGATTATTTGATTTTATTAGAGTCTCTCTCTCTCTCTCTCTCTCTCTCTCTCTCTCTCTCTCTCTCTCTCTCTACACACACAGATCGTGGTCTCGCAGTAGTGTTCTCGCTTCCCAAGCACAGGGTCCCGCAAGGCAACGGCAAACCACCTCCATCAGGACCTTGCCTAGTACGGCGGTGCGGGTCTCCCGCATCATTCCCCTGCACTCTGTCAAGAAGTATGGAACTTCATTTACATATATATTCTACTAAGAAATTCAGCCATGGATTAAGCAATAAATCCTTTAGGCTCCTCTTAAAAAGTCCATCGGCAGTTAAACGCTTTATACTGTGGCATATTATTGAAAATTTGCATTCCTGAACAATGGACACTATTTTGGATTAAGTGACTTTAAATCTTTGTAAGACAATTCTTATTTTTAGTATTGATAACATGAACTGAGCTGTTGGTTTAAAAGAGAGATATTTTAATTACAACTTTCATAAGCAATAAATATATTGAGAAGCAGTAGTTAATATCCCCAGTGCTCTTTAACAGGCCTCTGCGGGATAGAACTCACACCATAAATAATTCTTGTTACGTGTTTTTAGACCTGGAAAACTTTTTACTTTGATGAGTTAAAAAATAATCCCATATGACATTATGGAATGAAAGTAAGCATAGTATGCCAGTTCTTTTCATTTTTATATCCCCTATGTCTGAGAGCATTTGCATTGCAGATAGCGATCTGTTTAGGTGCTTCAGCAGTGCTGCAGCATGCTGCTCCAAGTTGAATTTGCTGTCTAGCTGTAATCCCAAGAATTTAACACAGCCTATTTCTTTTGTCTGTTTCTCATTGTATTTTAGTCATGTCCTGGTCAGAAACATCTTAAAAGTTCTGAACTGCATGTAGTGTGTTTTTCAAAAGTTTAGTGACAGACTTAGCAAGGAAACATTTAATAATGTCCATGAAAATTTCATTAACTGATCTCTCTAAGACTGGACTTGATTTGCTGTTTATTGCAATGTTTTTATCATAATGAAACAAACTTGACATTTGGTAATATTACTGATGAAAGGTCATTGATATACAGAAGAAAAAGTAAGGACCCTAAGGTGGAACCTTGTGGGACACTGCATGTAATTGGATGATGCCCAATAGCTTAATACATGTCTTTCCTAATGACACACTTTGTTTCTGTCAGATATACAGGATTTGAGCCATTTTGCAACATTTCCACCATAATATCCTAATTTACTTAAAAGAATATTGTGATTTACATAGTCAAGTGCCTCTGACAGATCGCAAAATACACCAGTAGCCTGTAATTTACTGTCTAATGAATTAAGCTGCTGCTGTGTTCTTTGGCTTATGGAAGGCAATAGATACACTTGAGCAGTCATTTAGTTTACAAAATACGCACTTATGTGGTGTACTGAAGACATCCCACAAATGGAGCACAGTATATTGCCCTTAATGGGAAGATATTGAGGTAATACCCCAACAGTCATGTAAAATTGTGAATTGTTCATGATTAATGTAAATGTAATGGAGAATAATGTGGACTCCATGAGGCTGTTCATGGTCAGTAGTGTTTGATATATTAACAAAGTGAGAAAATTATAGTGCATTTAGAAATACTTCGAGGATGCACTTGGTGCGGGGACTGATGGTTGACCCCCAGCACAAACACATGTAGTGGGCTAAAGTGCACTTGCAGTGTCAGTGGCTCGTCTCTCATACTGATGTTGACAATTGATGACATTGGCTGTAGCCAGTCAGGTGATAATATACGGTGGCCCATGAGAATCGCTGAATCTGATTTCTTTTGGCAGTTGATATGAACTGATTATTATTATTCTTATTCTTCTTCTTATTATTATTATATCGGGAGAGTGCCAGAATAACTTTTACTGGTCTGGTTATTATGAATTTTCAGATTGATTACTGATTTACTTATAGATGAATGGAGCGGGTAGGGGGCACTAGATGTGCTTACAGACTGATCTGTAGGGTAGCCCAAGGCCAAGACTACGTGGAAAAGTGACAATCTGCTTGTGAGCTGGTGAAGCCAGTGAATCTCAATATGTAAAAATGTTTGCTGTAATAGATTTGTGTGTAGTGTAGCCTGAAATATACCTTTGTCATTGCAATAATCTGCTTCTATGTCTTACTTCAGATTTTGCTGAAAATGGTGACAATGTGATTAAATTTTACTACAAAACACCAGCTAAATTTATTTTAGAGTCATAGAAAATTATGAACAGGCATTCTGATTCACTGCTGTCTACTGACTCAAGAGTTGTCATATTCAGTTCTCATTATTGATCATGGTGGTAGTTATCAACATCAGCACACAACATAACAGCTGCTAAAACTGAGTGCACTTTTAGCCAAGTATTGCATTGCACATAAATAGGCAAAATGACTAATTACTGTTTGATTACATGAATGAATGAGAATCACATTGAAAATAACAACTGTTTAATGTTCAGGAAGATGTGCTTAGCACAGTTTATAGTATAATGGCCACATAAAACTTGTGGGAAAGCTATATGGAAGTTGAGAGATTCATTTGAAGAGTCAGAGGGAAGTAAATTCAGCCACAAAGTAGGTAGCTTAGAAAATCCATGTTAAAGTTATCCTGGAGTATTGCTCTACAGTTTAGGACCATTTCAGATAGGGTTAATAGAGGATAGAGAAGATACAGAGCAGAACACAATATTTAATCAGAGACTCATTTAGTAATAAATCTCAGATTTGTTCAGTAAGCATATCATATTCATTTAGTAAGCTCAGTAGTGTCATGGAGATGCTCATTCAATCTCTGTAGCAGACACATTGTGCATCATGAAGAAGTTTACTGTTAAAATTCCTTGACTTTACATTCGAAGAAATGCCAAGTAACATATTACTGATTCTTCCTTCCACACACCTAACAAACTAAAATGTGTTACAATTAGAGAAATTTGAGCTCATACAGAAGCTTCTTATCAGTCATTTTTCTTATACACCTTATACTAATGGATGGGGATATGGGCACTGTCACCCGTTGTAAGCACACTTGTAAATGAAACTTCCTGGCAGATTAAAACTGTGTGCCAGACCGAGATTGGAACTTGGAACCTTTGCCTTTCGCAAGCAGTTGCTCTACCAACTGAGCTACCCAAGCATGGATGGACAGGTCATGAGTCCACTTGGGTAGCTCAGTTGGTAGAGCACTTGCCTGCAAAAGGCAAGGGTCCTGTGTTCGAGTGTGTCTGGCACAAGGTTTTAAGCTGCCAGAAAGTTTCATATCAGTGCACAATCTGCTGGAGAATAAAAATTTCATTCTACTCTTGTACCTCTTTACTTCTCTCTCCCACTTAACATTTGATGGACTCTAGTGTGTTAAAAGTTCTCTTCATATCAATACATATACAAACATGTTCATATAGGCACTTGAAAATCTTGTTCATAGACGCAGGCCAATCAGTTGCAGCCAAACTGGTTTCATGCTTTATATGTGGTTAAGTTCATTAGTTTCTTCATCAGCAAGTATTGATAATTATGCTGCACAAAGTATGGACCATTGAAAGATGAACATCAGTATGTCTTTGCCCATCCTTCATGCCACCAGATAAAACAAACAGACATTGGGTGCAGCATGTTCATGTTGGACTGATGAGTACACAGTGAACCCACTTGTTGATAATTTTCTGTACAGAAGTTATTTGTCAGAGAACTAATATGCCAAAAATGGTGATGATCACTTGATTGCCTACAAGAACAGCAAAGAATTCATCTGTCGACATTCTGGAAGTATCCAGTGTGTTGAAAATTTACTCCTGTGTGTGGTTGGGACATAATGATCCATGAGTATTTATCTGCAGTAACTGTCAACAATCTAAAATACATTGTTTCTTCTTTGTCAGAATCTAGTGACCTGGCATCCATGTGACAATGGCTTGTTCAGACTGAGCATCTTGAACAAATGATGTGTATCAAAGATGAGTTTGGAACAAAATTCTGCACAGATTATTGATTTCTCATCCATAAATATTTCAGATGTAGCATAGACTGCTCAGTCATTACACTCTTTCTAGTGGATGGTTTCTCCACTGCTGGCAAACCCTCTGACCGAATTATGCAGATTCTTTTGCAATAGTGCTCTTCCAGTACGTGCTGCACTTAATTATTAGTCTCATGTTGGTATATTTCAGTATTTCCACCACAAAATCCAGAAGTTCATCTTTCTGCTTGAAAGTTGCCTTTCATTTTGCTTACATTCTTCTGCACTTCACATTCGCTACACATTTTCTCCACCTTCCGTCTTGTCAGGTCATGAAATTCTGATATCAGTAAATTAACAAGCAGTGATTACAAATAATTTTAGGGTAATTGTTGTAGATTTGGATGATAATTTACCAAGGAATAACATGAATACAAAAATGAACTATATATTCTTTTGACACAAACCTCATCAGAGATCATTTTCTAATCAAAGAATTTTGGTAATTTTGTTACAGACATTATTGATGTCGATTGTGCAAAGAAAGCTACAGTTCTCTTGTTCCTCTTCTGCCAAGCACAGCTACAATAGCAACTGAAACTGAGTCTATGGATATTTACCATCATACTGTGTCACTTGTGTGGTGTCAGCTTGCATATTAAAAAGTTAATGCTTGTGGTAAAAGACAGATTTTTACTTTCCCCCCTTTCAGTGGTATTTTATCACCACATGATTGGGTGGAGTGGTACATTAAGGCAGTGAATTCTTACTTGAGACAAAAATCTGTATTTGTCCATTCATGTACAGTTTTCTACTTTTCCTAAAGTAATTTTTATTTGGATATGAGGTGTAGTGGAGAGCAGACGTTATTCCTAGTTAGGAGGAACAGGGTTCAAATCTTCATCTGGCCAGCCATGGTTTCCCTGAATTGTTTTAAGGCAAATGTTGGGAAAGTTTCTTCGAAAAGAATGTGATGGAAATTTGTTTTTTATTCTTGTTTGCCCTCAAGTTATACTTCATGTGTAGTGGCCTTGTTGACAGGAAGTTATACCACATCTTTTCTTTTTCCTTCTTTGTTGGAATGAGAAGTGATGTGAGGGTTTAAATGACCATTTAAGCTTCCTTGTCCCTTGTTGCTATCCAGGGAGAAATGCCATAGATGTTTTGAGCATTACACTTTTGAGTGAACAGTGGTCAATGGCTGGATTGCTGGCTTAATTGGAGTAGAAGATTATTTTATGCTATTGGTAATTACCATGTAAAAGCAGTTCATGTGACATGTTTCAAGATGATGATTCAGTGCCACTCTTGTGACTTGTATGTCAAGAAGACAGGATTTATTTAAAGCAAAAAGACTTTACAATCACTTCTTTTTCGAGCAGAATATTTGTTATCTGTGAGAGTCAAAAGTGCAAATTTGCAGATTTTTTGTGATAGGTAACTTGGGTTTGATGCAGCCTGCTGACAGATTAGCCTATTACTGTCACAGTAATGTTCATGTGAAAAGGGTTCATTAAATAAACTAGAACTGGTAATTGCAAAAAAAATTATTATTCGTGAACCTTACAATGAATATTCTGTTGAATCATCTCATCTGTGTGTGCATCTCATACTGGTGTTAAATCTGGAACCTTTACACCTGGAAACTTATTCTGCCAAGAACACAGGACCTGCTCTTGACAGTGAACAAGTGTCATTTCTCCTACCAAATCAGCTACCTTGTTTCTCTGGTTTCCCACCTGACGCCAATGGGATGGTTTGTACATGTCCAGAAGTAACATTTTGGCTCCCATTCTTCAAAAAGTCTGCAACACTTTATAAGAACATGGAAAATAAGCAATTTACTAATCAAAATGATACATCTGTTGTAGTGCCCCCCCCCCCCCCCCCACACACACACACACACAACAGCAGCAGAGGCATGGAGTCACTGAGAGGGATCAATGTAAGGGACTGATCATAATCTTTAAGGAAGAAAAGTAAGGTCAAAAATCAAATTCCCAAAATATTAAAAAATAACAAAAAATTCACAAGAACCTGGAAAAATTACATCCAAGAAATTATAAATAACTAAGAGGAACTAATGTGTGCAGCAGAACAATTGATCCCAGTAAAAATAATAAGAAAACACGCTTAGTGGACAAATGGAGTGTGACAGAGCAGTACAAGAAAGACTGGAAACTTAGAGGAATGGTACTCTCATAAAAACAAAAATAATTTGATAAGTACAGGAACATCACAAAGGAAGTAGTAAGAGAAGACACGAGTAAGAAAAAGTAGATTTGATTTATCAGAACTTTTCACAATGGAAACTTTATCTATTGTTTTAAGATGAAATTAAGTAAAGTTCAGTGACAAGATTTATGTTTTAGGAATGAAGAGTATACTGGTAACTTTAAGGACAACCAAAATATGCAAGTCAAATATTTTAATAAATTAATAAGTGGTGGAGATACAAAGGAAAGGTTAGAATTTAGTAAATATAGTTATCATAAAGAACTCCAAACAAAAAATAAATACTAACTCTAACTCAACAAATTTTAAAGCACCACAAGCTAATATAAGAACAGAAAATATTAAAATAGAGTGAAAGAGGAAACCCAACTGACACAAAATTAAATGGTCAAAAAAATCTGGCAGAAAGGGATATTAGAAAATGACTGGAAAATAGCACTAATCCAACCACTACCCAAAACAGTAACACCCGTCAACTACAGATGTATGTTCTTACTTTCAGTGGAGCAAAAAATTGTGATTGTGCATTTTTGGTACCGGGAATTGAACCCTGGCTTCCTGGTGAGAGCCAAGCATCCTAGCCACTAGACTGTACTGAATAACAATGCAGTACTCCTCCAGTGAACACAGCAAGCACCTACCTGCTAGTCGATGAGAACTGCAAAAATTAACTTTCCACTTTGTAGAACGGCATGCTCATTTTTTTCTGTGGCACTTCAGAGAATAATTTAATCATGCAGGGTATAAACGAGGTAGGGCAGGTGCAGAACAAATCAATACTTGTAGCTCTTACTGCAAGATTGAACTAAGGGCTACAGAATACTGGTGTATGTTTGTAGATTTTAAGACATATAACTATACACACAGACTTAATTTATTCAAAACTTGGAAAGAATTTGGAGTAGATAAAATGTGAGCATCTACAAGAAACACAAATATGAAAGCTATAGTGAAACTTATTACAGAAATATCAAGCAATGTTGATGTACTATCTCAAAACTTGTGATTTTCTGCCTGAAAAAGTGGAAGAAGAAACTGGCAGAAGCTAAAATCAAAAGTTGAATACAAAAATTCAAACTGAATGAAAAAGGATAATATTAAAATTGACTGTCTAGCACTTGCAGATGATTTAGCAGTTCTGGCAGGTACACACCTCCTTTGAAAAGCAGAGGTAGTGGCAAACAAGACTGCATCATCAAAATTAAACATAAAGTATGGAAACCTATGGGAAAAGTCATATATGAAACCTATTACATTCCCAATGTGACATATGTTTAGAAAGACCTGGAGGGATACAATCTGAATTGTGGAAATCTGAAAAGAGGCTCCAGTTGTAAAAGACAAAACAAAATTGCAGCTGAAATTGTATGGACATATGCGACACAAGGATGCTAACACGCTACCAAGAGTAATGTATGATTTGAAATTCAGAGATAAAAGACCAAAGAGACAAAGATGCAGGTACAAGGATATATCTTACATGAAGCAGACAGGACATAACTGGCACAGTATCGGAGAGGAAGAGAAGTTTACAAACTGCAATTGGGGGAGAAGCTGTGTTTGCTGACCCATCAAGTAAGATGGAATAACATGTGATGGGATGATCATGATTACTTTGATGATAAGAAAATGAAGAAATTTTTGGATAATGGAAGAGAGTGTGAAGAAGACATGAGGGAAAAGAGAAAAATAGAAGAAACATCTAAATTAAGATGTGAACAGGGGTGTACAAACATGTTGAAAAACGTGATCAGTGTTCTACGGTTACATCCCAAGAACCAGTCCGATGGGGCTGATACAAATATCTGCATATTATTTTGAAAAATTAAAATGCAATCCCAGTTTGCTTAGAAAAGTGCATGAATATCCAGAAGAAATTTGGAAAAGTGAGAGAGAAATTGATGACAGAACAAAATATCCCATGAAAATTTCCTTATTAATGATGGAACACTCACACAGCATCATATTGTTTTTCAGTAATAGAAAACATTTGAAATGTGATAGTGCCTTTAGGGCTACTACATGGTCAGCTGTTAAAGAGTCGAAGAGGCCTTCATAAATACACTGTGACATGAATGAATGAGGTTGCACCTGGCTCTGCTGCAACCTGGGGTTGCACCTTGCTCTGCTACAACCTGGCAGACAGTATTAATAGGAACCTTAGACTTTTTTTAAATGATAAAATTATCTGTAATGAAGTACTGCCAAGATAAGGACACAGAAGTATATAGTCAGATCTTGATATAATTTCAAAGTGGTACAAAGATTGGCAATGTGCTTTAAATGGTTATAAAGGAATGGTGTGCCATGTCAATGAGTCACAATTGGAATTGGGTAACTTAAATACTTGGGTGTAAAGATTTGTGGGGGTTTTGAAATGGAATGATCAAACAGGATTAATAGTAGGTAAAGCAGCTCACAAACAGTGTTTCATTAGTAGCATACTGGGGAATACAAAACATCGGGACATTTTACAATATTGTTCAAGCAAAGTGGTCATTACCAAATAAGCCAAATAGCATGATATTGAATGAGTACAAAGAAGGGCAGCAGTGGTAACAGGTTTGTTTGATTTACAAAAGAGTGTTGCAGAAATGCCGAAACACCTGTCTTGATGGACATTTGAAGGTGATACCAGCTATTCTGCGAAAGCCTACGTACTGAGTTTCAAGAAACAGTATTACGTGAAGAATAGAGGGATATATACAGCCCTCTGTGTATTGCTTCTGTAGGGACAAAGTTAGGCTAATTACAGCATACACAGAGGCAATAAGCAGTTATTATTTCCATGCTCCATATGTGAATAGAATGAAAAGAAACCCTAATGTATGGTACAATGCACAGTAACTTCTGCCTTGCATTTCAGTGGTGTGCAGATGTAGCTGAACAAGCAATGCCACTGAGTAATAGTGGACTGACAGTTGACATAGTAAAGATTGGAGGGTCATCCATCTGCAGAGATCACTGCAGCATTTTATGAAGGGAGGGCTAATGCAAGTAAACAAATAAAAATTGCTGCAGGACTGCCTTAACTCTATTAACCCTTCCACTTCAGCCATTTAAATATGAAGCTCAGTGAGGAGTACATTTAGGCAAAATAAAAAGCAAAGGGCTTTATTACATTCTAAAATAGCCAAAAATGTATACTATTATCACGGTATCATTATTAAAGTTGGCTTTAAGATTTAAATCGTACTGAGTGTCCATGGAGGGAAAAATAATTAAATCCAGATTCACCCTATGAAGAGGGCTAGAATGTTATCACCACACATGTGGCACATTCCCACTACATTACCTGCAGCTTGTGTGCTAGAAGTGGCTCACTCTAGCAGGCTGCAACAACTCAGCTGAAAGTCTCAAGAGGTAATCCTGAATTTCAACAAAATTCAGAATTGTAGTCCATTCTCCAGATTTCAGATTTGTTATGGGTGGCAATTAGCCCTCAAACTGTAGAGGAATCTCTTTCGCAGGGATCTGCACATGGCTCATCACAGATTTCGTCAAGATTTATGGCATATGGAGGACTTGGCCAAAATGAGTGTCGGAAATTGGAGCACCAGATCATCAGGCATTTTGACAAAATAGCATTTTTGGCAGCATTTTTTGAGAGATATGAGCCATTTATGTTGCAAAAGTTTCCAGGCAGCAGTTGGCATAGTGGAAAGAGTATAAAACTGTAATGCAAGGGTTGTTTTCAACTTTTACATTGACTGAAAACTGATATAATGCTCAGTGTATTGTATCTATTAATATTTTCATAAAATGTATGACATGGAAAGGTAAAGGAAACTTTGGGGTTGTGCATATGTTTCCAGGAATGGATTGTAATGCATACACGAGAACATTGTAGGCAAAATTAGATACTTGTATATTATTTTAAAATGAATGATTTACACTTGGTGGGGTGATATTCATCATGAAAACAGGAGAAGCAATAATTTTCTCGGCATTTTGCACACTTTATAAATGCCTTACTTTTACAATTACATTGTGGTCTTAAGTTTCTGCAGGAAAACAGACTCAGTTTACATTCATAAAAGATTCTCTCTCACCTAATGATTTGGCAGCAAACCATGCATAACACATCATTTTACCAAATACTGGCAAGGATAGCAGGTGATGTAGAGTGGAATGTTTTTTGATGTCATCTTCTTGGGAAAAAGATTTTTTTTTCTCTTTGAGATAAGAGCCGTTTTGAAACTTTTTGAGAAGTCTGCACATGACAATAGAAATGGACACCAAGGTGTTGCACTAGCAGAGTGCAGTTGGAGGAATCACTTTACTACTGCACGATGACAGTCCTTCACCTTGAAAAATCTCATCATCTAACTGTGGATTTGTTTGCACTCTCTGTGATTCAGTTAAGAGAATAAATTTGTTCTTTTGCATGTAGTACATTAACAGACAAGTCAAAACTGTTTTCTACATGACTTGTATTTTTCCCAGATTTTGATGAATTAATGACAACTTCCTATATTTTGCCATGTACTTATACAACATTTTTTGAACCCCTGGTCCAAAATTTTTCTTTATCTTTCCTTCTCCTGCTTTTTTGAAAATATTAATAAATGCAATATATGAGCATTATTTCATTTTATTTGCCATGCACGTAATGTAAAATTTGAAAATAAAAAAAATTCTATATAGGGACTTGATCCCATGACGCTTCGTTTACTGTTCTGTAGTCTTTCTATTGCACCAACCACTTCCTTGAATGTATGCTAGCGTAAATGGCTCATGTCTCACCTGACCTGTGCCAGAAATGCTATTTTTTCCAAATGCTTGGTCATCTGCAGCTCCCATTTCTACCACTGTCATTTCTGGCAAAGTTCTGGAGATACCATAAATCGATGATGACATGGAGGCACAGTTCCCTCATAAGCATAGTCCTTACCAGTTGTACAGGAAATATCCTAGAGTGGAAGATAAATATCCCTACACTCTGGTTTCTAAAATTCATACACCTTGGAAGTCACTTCCAATGATTTGGAAGCTACTGTTATAGTATGTCTCTATTTCAAGCAGCTGCATGCAAAATATACATAAGTAATGTTTAGTAATTTTTTTATCTTCAAGAAGGCATAAGGCACTTGTCAGTGGTTTGACATCATCATTCATTTGCAGAGAAATAAATGTTACAGTATTTACAGGTATGGTTATACTTTCAAATCTCCATATCTTAAGAGTGTGTTTCGTTCACTAAATGCTGGTAACTGTGGAGAACAGTTCCTGTGCCAGTAGGAGAATGAAGAATTGAGGGATGGCTTCTAAGCTTTAATGTTTAGCACTGTGGATGACTGTTGCTGCAGAAGTCACAGGTTCAATTCACAGTGGATTTTTTTTTAAAGAGTGGTATTTTTATGACAGAAATTGCTAGGTCTACAGAAACTAGCAGAGGAGGTGGATATTCAATGAGGTATAGGTCACAACTTAAGTCTTGCAACAAGTTGAAGTGTCTTCAACTTGCAACCATCTCTGAGTCATTACTTTTTTTTTTATTTAACTGATCAGGCAACCTAGCCATAGGATATTTACCTCTGGGGGAGACTGTCTTTGCAGTTCTGTACTTGCATGTGCTCTAGGTTTCGTCAACCGTTGAGCTGCTATGGAGAGGACAGATTAGATTTTATTTCATATCCACTGTTCATTATTGAGGAATGTAGTACAGTGGTTAGCACACTGGACTTAAATTTGGGAAAACCAAGATTCGAATAACCACCAGGTCATCCAGATGTAAGTTTTCTGATTTCCTAAATTGCTAAAGGCTAATGCTGTGATGACTTCTTTGAAGAGGGCAAAGCCAATTTCTTTCTCCCACCTGAGCTAGTGAGCCATCTTTAATGACCTTGTTGTCGACAAGACATTAAATTCTAAGCTTCCTTCCCTAAACATTCTTTCTTCTTTTGGAAACCGGTTTGCACCAGGCCTTCCAGTAGTTCCATTATGTTATAGTATGGTGTGATGTATAACAATTCAGCCAGATCCTTTTAATGACATCTGACTGACAGAACATTTTCTGGATGTGTAGAAAGAAGCAGTCCTAATCCTTGTGTTCTGTTTAGTTACGGGAGCAGATAGTGAAATGTGAATTTGATTATGAGTACATAGAATATACTTTAATGAATCAGTGTACCAAAAGCACTAGATAATGGTCACCATGAGATCAATAATCTTGCAGCATATGAAAACATCAATTATGTCACTAGATACAATGTGCTGTCTCAGCTTTTGAATGTATTTTGTAAACCATCTATGAGCAAAGAAACCATGTGACTCACATTACTGTGGAACTTCGGTGATTCATTAATATGATTTCTTTACATGTCCATATATATTGAGATTTAGTGCAATCATAAAAACTGTTATTGTTAGTATTTAAATTCTCACACAGTAATGTGTAGTTCATTCTAACATGTACACCTGGCTCCCCCTCATTGTATTATCTGTATATAATTTCAGTGTTTTTGGCGTCACATTGCACCATGTTTTAATGTCCTGTTTTGTATACTGAGAGAAGGAAAGTCTTTGGTCTACTGAGATACTCGCCTTCAATTTTATGCTATGACAAAACAATAGCAAGAAAATTGTCGACATACACTCCTGGAAAAGAACACCATCAATTCTTCGACCCAGCAGCAGGAAATTTTATTGACACACTGTTGGGGACGTATACAACACACGGTCGCAAAGGCAGAGCCATACCCACGTGAGTAAAGTCAACAGAGCGTGCGCAATGTCGGCGCTAGTACTGTGTACACCTTCCTTTTGCATAAGACAATCGCAGAGGTGCCAAATGTGGTCTTGAGGAATGGCCCTGCCATGCAGTGTCCACCTGGTGCCTCAGCTGAGACAGATTCCCTGCTGGTCGTGCAGGCCAAAAATGACATTTCATCCGGTCGCAAACATGCTCAGTGGGGGACAGATCTGGCGATTGTGCTGGCCAGGCTGTTGTCGTACACCTTGAAGAGCACATTGGGTGGCGCGGGAGACATGTGGACGTGCATTGTCCTGTTGGAAAAGCATGTTGTCTCGTTCGTGCATGAATGATAGCAAGACCGGTTGAATAATGGTTTCAATGTACCGTTCACTGTTCAATGTTCCCTCTACTGTCACCAGTGGAGAGTGGCCCGTGTAGGATATGGCTCCCCACACAATGATTCCGGGTGTTAGTCCTGTGTTCCTCCGTCATACGCACTCCAGATTTTGGTGCACCCCTGCACAATGCCACACACATGTTCAACCGTCATTGGCAGCAAGGCAGAAGTGACTTTCATCACTGAAGACGAAACGTCCCCATTCGTCCTTCCATAAACGCCTATCGTGACAGCACTGGAGGTGGGCTGAGTGAAGTTGGGGCGTGAGCAGAAGATGCCCCAACGGCATGCGGGGTTGTAGCCCTACTTCATGGAGACGGTTGCAAATGGTTCTCGGTGATACCCCTGGAGCAATAGTGTCCCTAATTTGTTGTGAAGTGACAGTGTGGTCCTGTAATGCGACAGTCTTGGCGTGCATCTGTGCGTTGTCACTATCTGGACCCGGGCATGTGCACCTTCTGTAGACCACTGGCGACAACACTGATGCACCGTGGAGACCTCTTGCCTCATGTGCTGCACAATTTTGCAGTATGTCCATCCGGCCTCCCGCAGCCCCACTATACGCCCTCGCTCAAACTCCATCGGTTGCACAAACAGGTCATGTACACGCTGTTGTGGCATGCTGACAATGTTGAAGACATGCAAGGAGCTCCATATACCATGGCAAATTGGCTGCCACTGGCTCTGGGGGTGAATAACCGCTGAGCAGCTTGCAACATTACATGGCTGATAACACAGTTCCTGGTGTGTTCGCAATGTGGCGCGTTTGATGAACGCATGCACTGCCCTCTCATAGTGTCCCATGCAAGTATAATAGGTCTTATTCACTTTCATCAATGTGTTCATTTTTCATTTTCCAGGAGTGTATTTCGGAATTTCAACAGATTAATCTGCCATCTTCAGAAGCCTACAAAATTTAGGATATTATAAATCATTAGATCTTGACCATAAATTTGTGAAGAGCAAGAGTCGTATTACAATAACTACAAATATGCATTTAGCAGATGCTGATATCTTCTTCACTCAAGCATAATGCCATGACACATCCAAAAATGTACACATTGCATGTGATAATTATAAACATAGATTGACAATTTACAGTACATGAATCACATTTTTGTTCATAGTCAAATTATTGTGCTAGCAGGAAGGTAAATATATAAGAACAGTTACTGAGGTATGAGGGGTACTCAAAAGAAAATGTATGATACAACAATGGTTTAATTGAAGCCTTTATTCAAAAGTAATTACCAGAGACCTGAGCACAAACATCCCCCTGTTCCATGACCTGAAGGATTCCCTGTCCCCAGAATTCGTCTGACTGTGACAGGGCCCAGTCCTCCACTGTGCCTTCGGTTCGTTGACAGAGTTAAAGTGTTTCCCTTCGAGATGCTTTTTCAGCAGACCAAATACATGGAAGTCACAGAGTGATATATCTGAGCTGTAGGACCGATGCTCAAGCTGGTCCCACCTGAACTTACTCATTACACTTTTTGTATCCTGGGACACGCAGGCCTTTTGTTCTTAATGGACGTGCATAGGGTACAGAGTGGTTTGTCCATGCTTGAGGAATTCGATGAGTATTAGATCTTGCACATTGAAAAAGACTGTTAGTATCAACTTGTCTGTTGAAAACACAATTTCTTTAAGGGAGAGATGAAGACACTATATTCGCATCTCAAGATGTCACACTAATTTATTCCAAAGCGGCAAACACAAATTTCAACCGGTTTGGTGGTTACGAGGTTTTGTACCTTTTCATTTGAACACTTCTTATGTATGAAGGAAATATATAGAATACATTTGCAAAAACGTAGCACCTAGTTCCATAGATGCTATTTCTAACACTAATATCTAAAAGAAATGTGCTCATTTTTCACTATTTTGTAAGAGATGGTGTATAATCAAAATAATTTGTTTTTCAGTGTAAGCTGGTCATTCAACAAATCTTTTGAATTTAGGTAGGAATGTTTTAAGATGAGAACTTAAGCTTTATCTCTTGTTTACAATAAATATTGCTCAGTTAGTGACTAACTTTATTATGCTTGCATAGGATAAAACAGCTGACTACAGAACAACAACTGCATATAATAAGTCACTGTGCTGACTGTGACAAAGGTGCTTTTTATAGTCCATGATGGTTTCACTCACTTGAGAAGAGTATGGGTTGTGTCGTCACATCAGCCTTCACCTTCTCTCTTTTTTTTTTTTTTTTTTTTTTTTTAACCAGGTGCTCCCGTATGTGAGGGAACTTGCACTTGACCTGCTGCTGGTCCTAGAGAAAATGATTGTACAGGCAAAGATTACTCGTGTTCAGAATAGAGCTTTGTTGTCTTCTTCTGGTGCAGGGGATTGGCCTCCTCATTGGAGAGCAATGCCGTGGAATGAGAATGGAGCGTCCCTTCATTGGAATACACAGGCTTGAGTTGTTCTATTGAGCTGTTACCTGTTTACAGTACCTTTCATTCTTGTAAGTGTGCCGCCCTCTTGCAGTTACTCTGTAGTGTCCTTGAATACAGCAGACAGAGTGATGATTGCATGGTGTGACCCTTGAGCCACATTTTTGTTAGGTCTCCATGAACAAACACTCTCTAGTCTCCATGTTTGGCAGGAGTGGTAGGCTGAATGGTCCTCGTTCTAAGACTGAGGTTTTGTGTAAACTGTTTGCACAGGTACAGAACAACTTGGGTGGATCTGGCAAGATCAATTCTCCTTGAACCCTCAGCTGCGCACCTTAGACTAATTGTACTGGTGAACACTGCATGTACTCCTTCGCTGCAATTCTCAATCAGAGTAGAACCAGTGGCAATGCTTCTGACCACAATGATGAACAGCACATTAGAGCTGTTATGCGAGTATAGTGAAATCACTCTACAATTCTATTGCTGACTTGATTTGGCTAGTGTGAAGGTGGTTGCAACTACACAGTAAGAGAAGTCTATTGAAAAGTTGGCTTTCAAATTGTGAAAGACAAACTGTAGTTAGGTCTTGTGGAACCAAACCTGTAGAACCAAGCGTGCACCAACACCCTTACAACTGATTCAGTGGATGTATCTTGTATCATAATGACCTCTGGCCACATGGTAAAATATTTGATGATCGTTAGCATATAAGTTGTCTGGCACGTTAGCAAGTAACATTGTCTGCAGAGTATGGCAGTGGCCCTATGATGTCCAGTTGTATATGCAAAAATCTAACTGATGGTGTTGGGAAGTGAGCAACAGGGAGAAGATATGCCTACTGATCTTATTAGACTGGCATGTCAGGAATGTGTGTGTCCATGCTTGACAAGCTTTCTGCACTCTCGGCCACACAACTTTGGCAGAGACTAACTTGACTGTCGTACTGACTCCTGAGTGTGCTAAATTATGTAATATCAAAAACTTCATGATGGTATTGTTCTGGTATGTAGGGTCACTGCTTCCCTTTCACTGTGTCACACCAAATACTGTCCAGGCACATCATGGACTGTCACACACCTGAGCTGCAACACACTTTGCTTGTTCTGTATGAGGCAGGGCGAAAAGGGATTGTCTGGCTGTTTTAATGTGTCCAACAAATGTTCATGCTAGCACACTCTTGAGAGAGGCAACCTGCAACAAGGTTGCCTTCCCCTGCTATGCGCCACACATTGCTTGAGAACTGTGCAATATACCTGACTTTTTTGCATTGATGCAGTGGTTGATATCAGTGTCATGCTGAAAAATGGCTACCAGGGGCTTGTGGTCAGTAAAAACTGTAAAACATCTCCCTTTGACCAATGGACAGACATGTTTAATGGCTAAAGAAATAGCAAGCAACTTGTCATCACATGCACTCCATTTTTGTCATTGCTGAGTCAGGTGTGCACGCGCACGCACACACACACACACACACACACACACACACACACACACACACATCCACTAATTAAAAACATTTACAAAAATAGAAGAGTAATCGTATAAAGTACTTGTAGTAAAGAAGATATTAGAGTAAGTCTTTCCGCTCCCGGGATTGAAATGACTCCTTACCCTCTCCCTTAAAACCCACATCCTTTCGTCTTTCCCTCTCCTTCCCTCTTTCCTGACGAAGCAACCGTTTGTTGTGAAAGCTTGAATTTTGTGTGTATGTTTGTGTGTCTATCGACCTGCCAGCGCTTTTGTTTGGTAAGTCTCATCATCTTTGTTTTTAGATATAAGTTTTAGAGTATTTAGAGGAGATAAAAAGGAACACATTTGTTCCATTGCTAGGGAACCACCAAGGTACAGATGTTGCTGAAAATGCTGCCTGCTTACATTTACAGCCAAACAGGCAACTAGCTCTTCTGGAGTGCCTTTTGGTGTCTGGCACATGAAACCCTTTGTTTACCCTGACAAAAAAATCGATAACGGTTAGTAACATCTCTAAAACAATATTCATCACACAGCAGTTTTAACACTGTCTCTGAACATCACTTGTATCAGAACCTTTATGGACCCCTTGTAGGGAGATGGTTCATATGTGGCACGTAATATAAAAAAAAGTTTTGTTTAGGTGATATGCAACAGTTGTTCAGTAATTGAAGAAACACATTTTTACCGTGTACCGGTTTAATGGTATGTGTTCAGAGAGTTATTATGGAAGCTTTTACTCATTTATAATAGAAGATTTATTTTTTAAGGATAAAGATGCATATTTATTTGATAATTTTCTGGCACATCATCAGTCATTTCATTACCACATACATAGGTAACTTAGTTTGTGCAATGTATTGTGGTGTTTGGACTAATTTTGAATAGTTTTCGAAATAGTTTGTTATTTAGGTCTTGTTGCCATGAAATGCAGAAAACATTTTGGGCTAGTCTTTTTGGTTACCTTGTACATTGTGAAGCACAGTATGATGGGAACAAATTGCATGTAATAACTATTGGATAAAAAAGCACTATAGTACAAAATAGAAGGAAGATTGTTAATATCTAGTCTACTTTTCATACCCTAATATCTTCTTTACTACAAGTACGTTATACGATTACTCTTCTATTTTTATAAATGTTTTTAATTAGCTTCAAAGGTAAAGTTAAAGGATATTAATCAACTTAGGCAGTGTATAAGCTCTCCTACAACAATGCTCTGTATTTAGAACAGAACACTTCCCTTTCCATCTTACTCATGAATTAGAATGTTTATTTGGCATTTTGTTTTATGTTGCTATGAATGACTGTTTGATGCAGAGTATTAAGTAAACACCAGCAGAAAAACATTTAGGAAGATATTAAATGAAGATCTTGTCATGAGAAAGCTGTGTAGCGTTTCAGAGATCGCTAATGAACGAAAGCAATTTCAAAGTTTCCAATGAATGTGATATGACTAGCTTAGAAACAAGAACAAATATCATTCTGTAATATCACTACAGAGGCCAGCCAAACCACATGACTGAAATGTTTCATCTACCCACAAGAAGAAAGATGGTACTAGCATATTTTTTTCTTTAGTAGTTGTTCATTGTGAAATTTTGAATGGACTCCAAAGAAGTAGGTATTTGAATTGACTAAATGTGCTGAATAGCCTACTGGAAGAGGTTGAGATAGTTGATACTGCTATTGTATGTGGGTTTAGAGGTTTCGTTACTTTATTAAGAAAGAGTTACACTAATTCTCCAATATTCTTGCATGAGAAAGTAGTTTTATTATGTGTTTTTGCCATAAATTCAATTAAGGAGGCTGTGAACATCGGTTAATGTCTCTGTGCTTCTCCTGGCACATCACTCATATTTCAGTCGATGAACTGTGATAATAGGAGTACTTAGATGATATTATACAAACAGATCCAGACACATAGATTACTGACATCATATTATCTCCAATTCAACAAAATGGAAATAACGGGAAATTTCTAACAGGCTTTCATTTTAATGACAATACTTCACTTATTTAAAGCACAAACATACATTCATAGTTATCTTATACAGAATGCATTGATTGAAGGTCTTAGGTTTAGGTTAGTGGTGTTTAACGTCCCGTCGACAACGAGGTCATTAGAGACGGAGCGCAAGCTCGGGTTAGCGAAGGATGGGGAAGGAAATCGGCTGTGCCCTTTCAAAGGAACCATCCCAGCATTTGCCTGAAACGATTTAGGGAAATCACGGAAAACCTAAATCAGGATGGCTGGAGACGGGATTGAACCGTTGTCCTCCCGAATGTGAGTCCAGTGTGCTAACCCCTGCGCCACCTCGCTCGTTGCATAGACTGAATGAATATTGTGGTAATGTCAGGATGGAAATCAAAAACAAAATGATAGGCAGCTACTCAGTGCAACTATTTGATGTGTGGCAAATGCGCGCGCGCGCACACACACACACACACACACACACACACACACACACACACACAAAAATAATACAGGGGTTAGCAGCAGAAGTAGCAAAATGAGGGTTGAATAAGGTAATACCTAGAATAGGACAGGACAGGGATAGAGAGAGGGGGGGGGGGGGGGGGCAGAACTGGGAGCAGAAGTAACATAGATATGGACTCAGATGTTGGGTAACAGAATATTACTTTGTGTGATGAGGAAAGGATTATGGGTGGAATATCCCTCATCACACAGCAAGAAAAAGTATAATTGAAGCTGCGGTCAAATTTTTTTTTTTTTTTTTTTTTTTTTTTTTAAAATCCTAGATATTGGGTGTATTGCTTCAGAGCACAAACCGCTTGTAGGTGTTACATGGAGAAATGGGTGGGAAATTCAAATCTCAGCTACATGGGCAGTTTGCTATGTGCCTGGCAAGCTTTTGCATTATTCATGGATGCTAATATTATAAAGGGAGGAGGATGATTTTCATGTGGAGTAGATGACAGTTGTTGGTAGTTGCTATATTTTGTATGGATAGAAGTTATTACGGTGTGATTTGAGAGCAATATCAAGCATGAAAGCCGGTTAAGATGAGGAGGACTGAGTGAAATGGATTTCAGAGTAGGGGATGAGATTCTGTAGGAAAGAGCACAAGCATTTTTGATCATGAAGATGTCATTAATGAGTCTGAAGCAGACAACTGGTTTAAGATGTTGAATGAAAAGCAAGTTCCCATAAATAGATTGGCACAGAATGGTGCTGTGCAAATACTTATGCCAATTATGTGTATTTGATTTCAGATTAGACTTTCAAAGGATGGTGAATTGTTAGTGTGAAGATGGTACTGTGAAAGAGTTCCATGAGTTTTTGGGCCTAGTGGATGTTAATGTACAGAGATTTAGCACCCACAGTGGTAAACAAGAAATCTGATGGTAATGGGACAAGAATTGTAAACATTTGGTAGTCGAAATGAATAGTATTGTAGAAGTAGGAAGAGGCTACAGACAGTTGAAGCTAAATGAATCCAGGGGTTATTTTTTCAGTAGCACTGTAAATAGCTACATGGGGAAAGACCATTAGAAAGATGCTAGTGAAGTTTGGTTTTGGGAGCTTGGCGAAAAGGCAAACGGTTAGGAGTTGCAAGTGTAAAAAGAATAAATTTTTTTTTAGTTGGACTTAATGTATTCTGAAGGTCAGTATTGGTTTCAAGTTCATAACTATCTGTGATGCTGGACTCACTGTAAAGGGATTTAAGGATGGGATGTGATGAAAGCTTGAAGGTCAGGAATACATAGAATTTATCACAGTGTGTCTGAGAGAAAGTGAAGGGTGCATCACAGTAGGAGGGACCTTGGGACTATGAGAGACATAATCAACTGTATGCTTTGATTTAGCTGAAGCCAATGAAGTGGGCAACAAGGAAATGCTTTCACTGAAGGAAGTAAAGAAATCCTTTACAAGTAATCATACTTAAACCTAGCTTCAACACTGCCAGTGAATCAACTTATGGGCTGAGATTTCTGTTTGAGCTAGATTATTGGAAGGTAGGCTGAAGACAAATGTCGGGAGGCTGTTTAGGAGCATTGTGTTTTATTGAAGTGGAGGAAAATTGCAACACTGGAGGTAGTATGTCAGCAAGGCAGGTCTTAAGAGCTATGTTATTGAGGGTGGGTGGGGACGAGCAGGATTAAAGGAAGTAAATTGTTCCTTGATGGCAATTGGTATCCCATAGTAAGATTAAAACCCAAATGCATACAATACAACTTGGTCAGACCTGTGTAGACTCTTACTAGTCAGGAAAGGGGACAGTGGCAGTAATGGATGTTCTGTTTAAAGTAGCTACCACAATTAAGGAAGTGCTGTTCAACTACTGATCTGACCAAGGAAAGCAATTACCTGAAAAAACAGTGTTACATTTCCAATCTTCTCACTATATGACAATTCAATTTCCTGGACAATAGTAGAAATGATATCATGTAACAATTTAAGCTACTGTTAAATTTACTCTTTATTGTGCGACCAGTTGCAGTTGGAGACCATTATCCAGCATGCAATTTTGTTAACAGCAATAGTTACAAGCACAGTGTCAAAAAATAATATTTGTAATAATGTTTACTCATGTGGAGGTAGATGCATGGGTTTGCTGTTAACAAAAATTTGTGCTGGGTAATGGCCTTTGGCCGAAATCAGTCACATAATAAATAATAAATTGTGTAGCAGCTTAAGGTATTACATCATTGGTGGTTCGTGCAAAACTCTACCAATGTGCTACAATGTGATGGTCTAAGCCTTTGACATAAAAGGGTAGTAATTGTAACTAAATCGAATATACTTATTTTGTATATAGAAGTTGAACTGTTTAAATATATTTAAATTTTGTGATTTATAATTTAATATTGCAAGGAATTACATAATAACTTAAAAAGAAAGGTTGGTGGCAGCAGGAATCTGAACCGAACCAATCAATTGCCTGTTAGTGTACTTGACCACTCAACCATGATGCTGTTATGAAACTGCTCCTCAAAAATTCCTAATATTTTATGCTTGCACAATGTGATACTCAGTTTCAAACAAAAACAGTGACCTGGTGCTGTGAACAACATAGCACTTGTGCTGGAAAGGATGGCATCACATCAGAGCATGCACAGTCGAAAACACAACTGCATCCCTTCTCAGAGTTGATAAGAAGACTGACCATCATTTCAGTACTTAACACTGGTTTGTAGTTATCACAGAGGAAGCACTACAAAACATGTTCCCATCCATTTTATTTGCATGCCCGCTAACATTCGAAGAGAAATGGCATAATCCTAGTACCATATTTATAGTTTACTGTGGCACGTGATAACTGGCTGCCAGTATATTACATGATGTCATTTCTGTAATTTATAAAAGTTATGGTACACAATCTTGAAAAATTAGTTTGCTGAAACTGTTCATTGGGGTGAACATTCTGTTAAAGAATAAAATTATGTACTTCCTGCCCAGGAAATGTTCACTAATTTTTGTAGTCTTTCCTCTGTATATTAATATAGTTAAGTATTCAATAAGCAATGCAACATGTTGTTTTTTGCAGCCAATTTCAGTCGAAAGAAAAAATAAATAAAAAATGCAGAATTTGTTGTGGGCCATCATGGAATATTCCTGCTTTAGCCCGTACATACTCATGAGGTTCTGATAGGTGGTGGTGCTATACATAGCCTTCAAAATGGAATTTGTAATGGAGAGCTGTCATTGAGTTTCTTTCGGCAAAAAACCAGCGCATCGTAGATATTAATAGGTGCTTGCAGAATGTCTGTGGACACCTGCCAGTGAAGAAAAGCATGGTGAGTTGTTGGGTGAGGCATCTGTCATAATCACAAGAAGGTCGTGCAAACCTGTCTGACCTGTGGCATGCTGGCCAGCTGTACATAGATGATAATCCTACAATTTTGGAGCGTGCGGCACTCTCATTCAAGGTGATTGATGGATCACAAACAAACATCTTACTGCACAACTGGACATATTGGCAGTGCTGACACAGTCGTCCACCAGTTCGGATACTCGAAGGTGTATGTCCACTGGGTTCCTCACCACCGAACACAAGAGCAACAATGGACCATCTCTGCAGAATTTCTTGCAGGTTGAGACTAATTGTGACAATTTTTTGTTGAGAATTGCAGATGATGATACATGGGTCCATCACTTCAAACCAGAAACAAAACTGCAATCCATGGAGTAGTGCCAAAGAAAAAGTTCAAAGCCACACCCTCAATTGGTAAAGTCATGGTGGTGGTCTTCTGGGACTATGAAGGGGTTATTCTGTTTGATGTCCTCCATCGTTGTGCAATGATCAACTCCTGAAGTGTATTGTACTACCCTCAAGGAATTGAAGAAACGACATCAGTGTGTTTGTCATCACCACAAAAATGCAAACGAAATTCTCCTTCTCCATGATAATACAAGGTGTCTCACAAATCTGTGCACCTGAGAGCAGCTCATGAAACGTCATTTGACTATTCTTCCTCATCTTCCCTACAACTCGGATCTGGCACCTTCCGACTTTCATATGTTCAGTTCAACGAACAATTCACTCTTTAAGAAGCAGTATGTGGATGATGGGAAGGTTATTGGTGAAGCAAGACGTTGACTTCGTCAACCAGTAGAGTGGTACAAAGTGGGCATCACTGCATGTTGGAATTCTGAACAAAACCCACCTGCTTTTAGAAAAAAAGTGTTGCATTACTTATTGAATGCCCCCTCGAATTATTTTTGTGTGCTGTATGGTACAGTGCTGCAATCATCACCAGGCACTCTTACTTGTTTAGAGTATAAATGTGTTTCCAAGATAATATAGTCCTACAATACTGACATTACCTGAGGTTTAACAAAAATTTGTTTTTTAAGTACATATTCTAAAATATCTATGTAGATTTCATAAGACAAATAACTGTCTGTAAGTAATTGTATAGGTATTCCTCAGAATATTTACAAATGGTTGCACACTGTAATATGAAACAATGACATAGTAGAATTTTATTCTTGCCATCTGCGATAAAGCAGATGTAGTTCTGTATGTTTGCTGCTCATTAGCAGCAGCAGCAGTTGACATCAGAAGCTGCCTGTAGATCAACAAATGACGATACAGGAGGGTATGTTAATTATTGTGAGCTAAAATGACATGACACATGTTCTCTCCTAAATTATCTCCTTTAGTCTGTGTGGTATCACTAAACTTGGTTTCTCCATGGAAAGTGCAATGAAGCAGGTTTAAATTCTGTGAATGGTGGAAAGCACATAAAATCAGTATATTTACTTTGCACTGAATATTAATACAATTGGGAAAGTGTTCAAATGTATTTGTAAAGGGGTCGATAATTGTAATTCATAATCAGGCTTCCCCAGACAATTCTGTGGTCCCGAGAGAATTTATATTTATGAAAGCCACACCTTAAACTTGTTTTTTACATTGTATAATGTCAGGACAGTTGTTATAAGCAAATGAGTTGTTCGGAAAATGTTATTTTCCTTTAATTACATGGAATAGCTCTAACTATTTATTTCCTAACTGTATTTCTTTATTACATAACTATAATAAACAATGACAAAACTTTCTTTTTTTCAATCTCAGGCAGTTGAAACAGTGTCAGCTTATTTACCAAAAGGTGATTTTGAAAATCTGGAGGGCTTGGTGCACGAGGACACTATAAAAGAACTGAAAAAAAATATTACCTCATTTTCACTGAAACATCGACAAGAGTTGGCAGTCAACAAGGAGGATATATACTTTTCATTCCCATATCAGATTGGTGTAATGTTCAGTGATGATGATGGTAAGTATGTGTTCTGTTAACTTGCAGGAGTACCCACTAGTGATATCTTGCTAGGCAAAGTCTTTTGTTTGTTACAGAAAACCAAAAGAGATTTGTGGAAATAACAATGGTGTACCATGTTCTCCGTGGCCTTCAAGAATTGAAAGAACAAGGCATAGTACCTCCAATGAACATGGGACTGTTACCTGAATACAGAGATAAAATGTTTATTTGCAATTACCGTTTTATTAGAGAGTTTACTAAAGGTGTAGAGTGTCAGTGGGTTATAAATGTATTGAATCATTTTAAACTAGCAGATTATACTTCGTAAAGAAAATTGTATTTGATAAGTATAAATGACAGAAATCATTTTGAGAACTTTTTTATGAAACATATATACACAAATATTTTTTTCTTTTTCACCTTAAAGCCTGTACAGTTGCTCCAGTTCAGCTTCATGTGGATCATACCAAAGCCCAGCTGGAACAATTAAAGGAGTGCCCAAGTCTAACACTGCAGAGTTGAGTAATTTTCTTGTAGTACGATCGTAGAATGTTATACCAAATGAGATAGGCCCCTGTAACAGGAAAAGGGAAAGACTGAAAATACTCATGAGGAACTTTGTATACAAATGGCGATGTACTTGAAGACAATAATGTACCTTCACTTTCTGAAGTCCTGCAATTGTAAGTACGTAGGATCCATTTTCTTCTTTCACGAATCGCTGAACTCCCTCAAACTGCACATAAAACAGCAGTAATGGTTTTGGTTTTAAATATGTTTTGTATGTGTCACTTAATAATCATTTCCTAAAGTCTGTTTTGAATAAATAAACTTTTTATTAAAAGTTCAGGACTGTGTTGTTCTTATCTGAACCTTTTACCTTGTCTGACACTGGAAAAATATAACAAGATTTCTCTTTATTTATGAAAGACCTTAGCAGTATGCAAAGGTGAATAAAATATTAAATCGTTTTATGTAATGTTGTGGTGAAGAATTTCATTGTTTTCAAACTACTGTGTCTCTCAAAATATTTGGTATAGTAGTAACATTTATATTATTGAAAAAATCAAGACTTTCTACTTTAAAGTTGTGTGTAATTATGTGCTCTTGAATAAAAATTTACTCCGATAAAGCAAATATGGTATGGAAAGTTCTGGCAGAATGTAAATAATTTAGCAGTGTAGGTAGCAACTCATCAAATAGTAGAAGCAATGAGTTGTTAACAGGCACACAAACAAGACTGAAAACTTTGGAACCACTCAGCCTCTGCTGTCCCCCTCCCCTCCAGCTACATTTGGCTGTAAAAAATCACAAAAGCTAGCCAAGTTTTCAGTCTTGTCTCTGAGGCTGTTGAGTGACCCAGTGTCTCTGCTATTTGGTGAGTTGTTCCTTTAATCATAAAATATGTACTTTCATAAATTAATTTATTTATAACACTGTGTTTGGAAAGAAAGTGATGAAAAGTACATGCACAGAATTTTCCAAAAACCATCTATCTTCCCACACAAAAATATAGCTCGTTGTATGTACAATAATCTTATTTTGAAACTGTCAGGGAGCAGTTTTCTGCTTTGTATGATAATTTTGAAATAGTGTTATCTTGAATTCACTACTCAGTTTTGTCTTTACTCTAAGCTTTTCCAGTCAGTGTTATGCCTATCAGAGAACACACTGCACACTGTTTTTCTTTCCTAACTACTTGTCTCAAGTATTTTCTCGAGAAAATGCTTTCCTGTTCATAATGTGGAGAATCTTCATGTGCCATGTAGTACTTAAAGATCTGTATTCTCAGCAAGATTTCTTCAGATGATTACCATAAGTCATGCAGGAGTTCTCTTTCATGTGAATCTAACATTGATGGTAAACTTCCTTCACCACTTCAGGCTGATGCTCAGCCGGTCACACGATTCAAACCCCAACTTACGATATTGTCTACAACAAAGGGTGATTTTCACTTGTTACTGTCTCCTCTAAAGGTAAAGATGATCATCTCAGCAGTATGCCTTGTCATTATTGTATGGATATTCCTTTTGTCTCTCCAACACATTGCCAAGCCATTTCCTTTATGCCTAAAATTTTGTTAACCTAGTTGAAATTAAGGATTTTTTTTTATTGTGAAAGGTCATCCCAGTTGGATTTTCTTGCAGTTTTGGTTATATGAGTAGTCTTGGCAGCTTCTGAAGCAAGACTGATATTGGTTTAAAATATACCTGTAAACATAGTGACCTCTTCCCCAGAAATAACTGCGAGCAATGTCTTCAACAAACCAAGAATTCCAAACCTAACCTTTGTCTGACTAATAATGTTTACAGTTCTATGTATACAGTTTATTTGGTTCTTCATGGCATACATTTTCTTAAACATGATCAAGGAGTTGGATGTCATATATATACGTTGAAAATCAACACACACATTTCACAAGGATGGAATGTAACAATATTATGAAAAGGATAGTTGCTATTCACCATATAGCAGAGATGGCCCACACACACAAAGGCAATTCACCACGCACATGACAAGCCAGGCTATAACCAGCAGCAGCAGTGCATCATGGAAGAGGCAACTGGGTGGGAGTAAGGGGGAAGCTGGGGCAGGTTGGGAGAGGGATGGCAGGATAGGGTATGGAGACGGCGAAGTGCTGGGATAGGGTGGAGGAGAGGGAGGGGGTAGTGAAAAAGAAGTAAAAAGACTGGATGTGTTGGTGGAATAGAGGGCTGTGTAGTGCAGGAATGGGAACAAGGTAGGGGCTGGATGGGTGAGGACAATGACTAATGAAAGTTGAGGACAGGAGGGTTACGGGAACATAGGATATATTACAGGGAGAATTCCCACCTATGCAATTCAGAAAAGCTAGTGTTGGTGGAAAGGGTGCATATGACATTTCAATGAAGGACGTCATGGTTGGCAGGGTGGTGCAGTTGTTTCTTGGCCACAGTTTGTTGGTGACCATTCATGTGGACAGACAGCTTAGTGGTTGTCATTCCCACATAGAATGCAGCACAGTGTTTGCAGCTTAGCTTGTACTTCACATGACTGGTTTCACACGTAGCCATGCCTTTGATGGGATAAGTGATGTCTGTGATCGGACTGGAGAAGGTGGTGGTGGGTGGATGTATGGGAGAGGTCTTGCATCTAGGTCTATTACAGTGATACAAGCCATGAGGTAAGGGGTTGGGAACACGGGTTGAGTAGGGATGGACGAGGATATTGTTTAGGTTCAGTGGACGGTGGAATACCACTGTGGGAGGGGTGGGAAGGATACTGGGCAGGACACTTCTCATTTCAGGGCATGGCGAGAGCTAGTCGAAACCCTAGCAGAGAATGTAATTCAGTTGCTCCAGTCCTAGATGGTACTGAGTTACAAGGTGATGCCCCTCTGTGGCCAGAATGGTGAGACTTTCGGAGGTGGTGGGTGACTGGAAAGATAAGGCACAGGCGATATGTTTTTGTACAAGGTTGGGGGGGGGGGGGGGGGCAATTATGGCCTGTAAAGGCCTCAATGAGACCCTCTGTATATTTTGGGAAGGGCTGCGGATGCGACAGCCGTGGGTGGCTACGCTGTATGGAAGGGACTTCTTGGTGTGAAACGCGTGGCAGTTGTCGAAGTGAAAGTATTGCTGATGGTTAGTAGGTCTGATATGGACAGAGGTACTGATGTAGCTATCTTTGAGGTGGAGGTCTACCATCTAGGAATGTGTCTTGTTGCGCTGAGTAGGACCAGGTGAAATGAATGGGGGAGAAGATGTTGAGGTTCTGGAGGAATGTGGATAGGATGTCTTCACTTGTGACCCAAACTGCAAGGATGTCATCAATGAATGTGAACCAGGTGAGAGGGTGGGGACTCTGGGTGTTTAGGATGGATTCCTCTAGATGGTCCATGAATAGGTTGGCATTGGATGCCCATAGCCATATCCCAGATTTGTTTGTAGGTAATGTCTTCGAAGGAGAAGTAATTGTGGGTGAGGATATAGATGGTCATGGTGACTAGGAAGGAGGTTGTTGGTTTGGAATCCGTCAGGTGTTGTATTTTCACGTGTTATTTCCTGCACCTCTCCGGTCGCACACGATCTTGTATCTCATCCTACCAAACCCTTCCCACCCCCTACTCCTTCATTCTATCCCAGTTCACACCTAATAATTTCACCTCATCCACTCACATCTGCAGTCCCCTTCTTCACACCTATTCACCCTCAGATAGGCAACTCACAGTAAAACATTTTTTTACTTACATTTTTTCTTTAATCTCACTGAGACTTCCCACCAGTTTCAGTGGGTTTTGCCTTTCACTACCATCGTACTCTCTTCAGATTTAATCTTGTTTCCCCTTATTTCATCTGTTTCATCCTTTCTGTGATTTTCTTCAACTATTTGGGTGTATTTTTGCGATTTTTTTTTTTTGGACGTAATTCTATGTTATTTATGTATTTTTTCACTTTTTCCACCACCATGGATCCTTGCTCCTTCCATTTGTGTCAATACAGCAAAGTTTCCTTATTCCTAGCCAGAACAGAGTCCCATATACTGTTCCTGCATTGTTGCTTGGGCTCATGGAACCTCCCCTGATGACCTTACCATCACGTTACCCATCTCTGGCTGCCACCCTTCCTTCCACAGTGACTTCCATCTGTTCATATTCTGCCAATCCTTAGCCCTCAGTAACATAGTCCTACATAACCACATCAATAAAACCCAAACCTCCTTGCAATACCTTCTTTCCATCCGTAAAATTCTCCTCCTATACAATGTCAAATTCCTGGAACCCACAACAAACATTGAAACATTTGTCCACCAGGAACTAGAACAACATGCACAATGCTACCTCAAAAAACTCTCCACTCTGCTCACTTTCCACTCATGCCTTGGAGTATCACTGTCCACACCTTCCCCATGCCCCCTCATAGCTGATAAACTCTGTCTCTCAGACCTACTACATTTACCCCACACTCCAAAACTCGTTCCCACCACAACACAGAACCTAAACAGACCTGAAACACAGTCATGAACCCTTCCTCCAAAAGCCTTAGCCCTGGCAAAAATTTCAGTCCTTTCCAAAGGCCTCATCTTTTGCCCCACTCCCAAATCCAATCAGGCAGAACTTGTTAAGACAGTCTTTCCTTCTCCCGATCCCTACAGTGGAAACATTTTTTGCCACCAACACTACCTATCAGACTCAACCAAAGACCAATGTTGAACCCCGCCTGCCTTACTTCACTCCTCAATCCATCCATGACCCACCCCCACTGCCCCCAAATCATCCCTCTTAACTTTACAGAATTTTCTTAACCTTGAACCTTCCCTCAACATGGAAAGTAACCTTATATCCGCAGAAAGAACTGCAGTCCACCATCTTAAAACTGATCCTGACCTTATAATCCTACCTGCAGAAAAGGGCTCCACCACCGTAGTTTTGAACTGCAGGGATTACGTGGCAGAATGACTCCACCAGCTGTCATATACATCCACCTATAAGCCTTGAACAGTGACCCCATTCTAGAAGTCTAGCAGGATCTCCAGTCTCTCCCCCAGAGTTCATCTCCCTCCTCATCCCTACCACCCCCCCCACACTCCTATCTTCTGCATGCTTCCTAAAGTCCATAAACCAAACCAATCAGGACACCCCATTATGGCTGGTTACTGTGTCCCCTTTGAAAGAATCTCTGCTCTTATAGACCAACACCTTCACCCTATTACCCACAAGATACCTCCTCTAAAAAGATACCAACCATTTCGTCCATAGACTCGCCACAGTGCCTTGCTCATCACTATTAATGCCACTTCCCTTCGCACTAACATCCCTAATACCCATGGCCTTACTGCTATTGAACACTGCCTTTCCCAATGCCCGATGGATTCCAAACCAACACCCTCCTTCCTAGTCACCACGACCAACTATACCCTTACCCACAATTACTTCTCCTTTGAAGGCATTACATACAAATAAATCTGGGACACGGCTATGGGCGTCCTACGCCAACCTAAACATGGGCCATGTAGAGGAATCCTTCTTAAATACCCAGGATCCTAAACCTCTCACCTAGTTCAGATTCACTGATGACATGTTCGCAATGTGGATCGAGGGTGAAGACACTCTATCCACATTCTCCCAGAACCTCAACACCTTCTCCTCCATTCACTTCACCAGCCAACAAGCCACCTTCCTAGATGTTGACCTCCACCTCCAAGATTGCTTCATCAGTACCTCTGTCCATATCAGACCTACTAACTACCAGCATTACTGCCACCTGTGGCCACCGCATCTGCAGTGATGAGCAGTTCCTCTCGAAATGTATTGTGGGTCTCATTGAGGCCTTTACAGACCGTAATTATCCTTCCAACCTTGTACAAAAATAAATATCCTGTGTTATCTTTTCAGTCTCTCCATCCGGCCACAGACAAGCATTACCCTCATAATTCAGTACCACTCAGGATTGGAGCAACTGAATTACATTCTCCACCAGGGTTTCGACTACCTCTCATTGTGCCCTGAAATGAGAAAAGTCCTGCCCACCCCTCCCACAGTGGTATTCTGCCGTCCACCGAATCTACACAATATACTCATCCATCCTCTACACAACTGCTGCTCCCAACAATCGTAACTCATGGCTCATACCCCTGTAATCGACCTAGATGCAAGACCTGTCCCACAAATCATCCTACCTCCACCTACTCCAGTCTGGCCACAAACATCACCTATCCCATCAATGGCAGGGCTATGAAACCACTGTGCTGCATTCTATGTGGGCATGACAACCATCAAGCTGTCTGTCCACATGAACTGTGGCCAAGAAACAACTGGACCACCACCACCACCACCACCCTGTTGCTGAACACCCTGCCCAACACACTATTCTTCATTTCAATGACTGCTTCACAGCCTGTGTCATTTGTATCCTTCCCACCGACATTAGCTTTTCTGAACTGCACAGGTGGGAACTCTCCCTGCAACATATCCTATGTTTCCATAACGCACCTGGCCTCAACCTTCCTTAGTCAGTGTCCTCACCTATCTAGCCCCTACCTTGTTCCCATTCCAGCATTACACAGCTCTCTATTCCACCAACACACCCAGTGTTTTTACTTCCCTCCTTTTCTGCTACCCTCTCTAGTCCACCCTCAGTGTAACCTTCAGACTCCTTACTCCTCCCAGTTGACACCCCCATTATGCACTGCTGCTGCTGGTAGCCTGTGGTCATGTGCATGTGGTGTGTGTGTGTGTGTGTGTGTGTGTGTTTGTGTGTGTGTGTGTGTGTGTGTGTGTGTGTGTGTGTGTGTGTGTGTGAGAGAGAGAGAGAGAGAGAGAGAGAGAGAGAGAGAGAGAGAGGCCTTGTTGACCAAACACTATTTTGTGACAGGTTTCTGGGTGTGCCTGTCTGTGACTCGGCAACTCCACTGTATGGCGAGTATCAACTATTGTTCTCATAATATTGTCATTTTGTTTAATGGGACATAGCTAATTTACTCTCTAGTTGTTTTCTAGTGAATTGTCATTCGAAAGAGAGGCTGAAACCTGTCACGTCTCATAATGTTTGAACAGAAACTGTGTGATACGACACAATGCTGGGCCCAGTGTTATAGAATATGTCTTGCACTGACATACACATGAACCATAACTGACAGAACTCCCTCATTTCAGCAATATCTCAGCTATAACAGGTGGTCCCCCCCCCCCCCCCCCCCCCCCCACACACACACACACACACACATGCGCGCGCCCGAGCACAAAGGTGCAGAGCTTGTTGTTCGACAGCTGTTTCCCATTCCTTTCTTTTATATCCTCTCCTCACGCATTATTTGTGCCATGTGAATCATCCTACTCTAAGGTTATGATGCAGAAACCTTAATGATGTATCTGTGTGTATAAACGGAGAGAGGGGGGGGGGGGGGGAGGGGAGAACCCTGATTTCCTTGTTAATAATACACTTTCTCCCAGACGAAAATAAATTTTTTCTGGTAAGTGACACTATACTTTTCCTCAGAACTGTAAAACTTACCAATCCTTTTCAATGGTTATGGTTTTAACACCAGCATAGAATTTCCCAACACTTTAGAAAACAAAACTCCGGGCAAAAACACATTTTGGAAAAATGTCTGAAGTGCAGCAATGTGTACATTGCATATTTTCATATTACGAAAGTATAAATTCCAATTCCACCAAACACCGCATATTACTTCCCGAAGCACTGAAATCAAGATTGTGATGCAGTCATAGCACATGTCACGTCATCTTGCCAGCCGATGATGGCGGATATTCAAAGCATAGGACACTGTTAAGTAGCACGAACACACAAATAGTAAAAGGTAATGATTTAAATTAACATACAGAGTGTTGCTACAAGAAAAGAAAAACTTACATGTGTAATACTGGTCTTGAAGATTAATAAACGACATAAATGTCTGATCTTCTGGGCTAGAAATTATTCTAAATGGTCATCCTCAAAGAGTTGATTTTTAAATGAGAGTAAAATGCTCTGCGATTTAAGAAATTCTTCGTACATTCCCGCACATAGTTCATCTTGCGTAAAAGGATATTTACTTTCAAAATAAACGCTTTTCAAACAACTATTCGCAATATTTTCCTGCGACCTGTTATAAATAGGTTCATTTCAGCAGTTACCAGAGAGCGCCAGATAACAGGCATCGCCACACTCACGCAGCTACGGTGACGTTGGAAGCCAACAGGTTCGTACGTGTAAAACATTAAAAGATCTTACATTACGTCATAAAAGAAACAAGACCTTACAGGATGCTCCAAAAGCTTCGGAATTTTGTGAACCATATAAAAATGCATAATTTGGCTTGAAGTGCACATTCGTATGTCCAGATTCGGATGTAAATTTTCTTGGAGTATCAGTACTGTATTACCTTATGTTTGATTCTTTATTATGGCATAATGCCATACTTGTTATAAGATGAAAACATGCACTTGAAATGCAGTGAACAGTTGAAATTAGCCAATAGTGTGGAGTTAAAACACTTAGTTTCAAATAAATTGACTGTCTCAGCAGAAAAGATTAATAAAAGCCAAATTTATTTAGCAAGGCGATTAATGGTTGACTGTCAGAAAGGTGGAAATGAAATAAAATCTGAAACTAATAACATAGTTTAGCCTTCCGTAATTATGCAAGTGTATTTCAATTCACTTGATAGCTCCCGGCCACAGAAATCCGTTTTGTTTTTCATCTGACATGAGAGCAATAAACGAAGAGGAAACAGCAAAATCACTAAACATAAACACAGGTCACGTGGAGGCTACCACCTCACTACTACTACTACTACTACTACTACTACTACTACGAATGCTCTGTGCATCAGTCTCGGATCTACAATATTTCCGAACCAGGGCAATACATGGTAGTGGCACTCCTCCTCCCTCGAGCGTTTGAGGTAGGATGCCAAAAATTAAAAAAAAAATGTTGTTGTTGTTGTTGTGGTCTTCAGTCCTGAGACTGGTTTGATGCAGCTCTCCATGCTACTCTATCCTGTGCAAGCTTCTTCATCTCCCAGTATCTACTGCAACCTACATCCTTCTGAATCTGCTTTGTGTATTCATCTCTTGGTCTCTCTCTACGATTTTTACCCTCCACACTGCCCTCCAATGCTAAATTTGTGATCCCTTGATGCCTCAAAACATGTCCTACCAACCGATCCTTTCTTCTAGTCAAGTTGTGCCACAAACTTCTCTTCTCCCCAATCCTATTCAATACCTCCTCATTAGTTACGTGATCTACCCACCTTATCTTCAGCATTCTTCTGTAGCACCACATTTCGAAAGCTTCTATTCTCTTCTTGTCCAAACTAGTTATCGTCCATGTTTCACTTCCATACATGGCTACACTACATATAAATACTTTCAGAAACGACTTCCTGACACTTAAATCTATACTCGATGTTAACAAATTCCTCTTCTTGAGAAATGCTTTCCTTGCCATTGCCAGTCTACACTTTATATCCTCTCTACTTCGACCATCATTGGTTATTTTACTCCCTAAATAGCAAAACTCCTTTACTACTTTAAGTGTCTCATTTCCTAATCTAATTCCCTCAGCATCACCCGACTTAATTCGACTACATTCCATTATCCTTGTTTTGCTTTTGTTGATGTTCATCTTGTATCCTCCTTTCAAGACACTATCCATTCCGTTCAACCGCTCTTCCAAGTCCTTTGCTGTCTCTGACAGAATTACAATGTCATCGGCAAACCTCAAGGTTTTTACTTCTTAATGAATTTTAATACCTACTCCAAATTTTTCTTTTGTTTCCTTTACTGCTTGCTCAATATACAGATTGAATAACACTGGAGAGAGGCTACAACCCTGTCTTACTCCTTTCCCAACCACTGCTTCCCTTTCATGTCCCTCGACTCTTATAACTGCCACCTGGTTTCTGTACAAACTGTAAATAGCCTTTCGCTCCCTGTATTTTACCCCTGCTACCTTCAGAATTTGAAAGAGAGTATTCCAGTCAACATTGTCAAAAGCTTTCTCTAAGTCTACAAATGCTAGAAACATAGGTTTGCCTTTTCTTAATCTTTCTTCTAAGATAAGTCATAAGTCATAATATTGCCTCATGTGTTCCAACATTTCTACGGAATCCAAATTGATCTTCCCCGAGGTCGGCTTCTACCAGTTTTTCCATTCGTCTGTAAAGAATTTGCGTTAGTATTTTGCAGCTGTGACTTATTAAACTGATAGTTCGGTAATTTTCACATCTGTCAACACCTGCTTTCTTTGGGATTGGAATTATTATATTCTTCTTGAAGTCTGAGGGTATTTCGCCTGTCTCATACATCGTGCTCACCAGATGGTAGAGTTTTGTCATGACTGGCTCTCCCGAGGCCATCAGTAGTTCTAATGGAATGTTGTCTACTCCCGGGGCCTTGTTTCGACTCAGGTCTTTCAGTGCTCTGTCAAACTCTTCATGCAGTATCTTATCCCCCATTTCGTCTTCATCTACATCCTCTTCCATTTCCATAATATTGTCCAAGTACATCGCCCTTGTATAAACCCTCTATATACTCCTTCCACCTTTCTGCCTTCCCTTCTTTGCTTAGAACTGGGTTGCTATCTGAGCTCTTGATATTCATACAAGTGGTTCTCTTTTCTCCAAAGGTGTCTTTAATTTTCCTGTAGGCAGTATCTATCTTACCCCCTAGTGAGATAAGGCTCTACATCCTTACATTTGTCCTCTAGCCATGCCTGCTTAACCATTTTGCACTTCCTGTCGATCTCATTTTTGAGACGTTTGTATTCCTTTTTACCTGCTTCATTTACTGCGTTTTTATGTATCCTCCTTTCATCAATTAAATTCAATATTTCTTCTGTTACCCAAGGATTTCTACTAGCCCTCGTCTTTTTACCTACTTGATCCTCTGCTGCCTTCACTACTTCATCCCTCAAAGCTACCCATTCTTCTTCTACTGTATTTCTTTCCCCCATTCCTGTCAATTGTTCCCTTATGCTCTCCCTGAAACTCTGTACAACCTCTGGTTCTTTCAGTTTATCCAGGTCCCATCTCCTTAAATTCCCACCTTTTTGCAGTTTCTTCAGTTTCAATCTGCAGTTCATAACCAATAGATTGTGGTCAGAATCCACATCTGCCCCAGGAAATGTCTTACAATTTAAAACCTGGTTCCTAAATCTCTGTCTTACCATTATATAATCTATCTGATACCTTTTAGTATCTCCAGGATTCTTCCAGGTATACAACCTTCTTTTATGATTCTTGAACCAAGTGTTGGCTATGATTAAGTTATGCTCTGTGCAAAATTCTACAAGGCGGCTTCCTCTTTCATTCCTTCCCCCCAATCCATATTCACCTACTATGTTTCCTTCTCTCCCTTTTCCTACTGACGAATTCCAGTCACCCATGACTATTAAATTTTCGTCTCCCTTCACTACCTGAATAATTTCTTTTATCTCGTCATACATTTCATCTATTTCTTCATCATCTGCAGAGGTAGTTGGCATATAAACTTGTACTACTGTAGTAGGCATGGGCTTTGTGTCTATCTTGGCCACAATAATGCGTTCACTATGCTGTTTGTAGTAGCTAACCCGCACTCCTATTGTTTTATTCATTATTAAACCTACTCCTGCATTACCCCTATTTGATTTTGTATTTATAACCCTGTAATCACCTGACCAAAAGTCTTGTTCCTCCTGCCACTGAACTTCACTAATTCCCACTATATCTAACTTTAACCTATCCATTTCCCTTTTTAAATTTTCTAACCTACCTGCCCGATTAAGGGATCTGACATTCCACGCTCCGATCCGTAGAACGCCAGTTTTCTTTCTCCTGATAACGACGTCCTCCTGAGTAGTCCCCGCCCGGAGATCCGAATGGGGGACTATTTTACCTCCGGAATATTTTACCCCAGAGGACGCCATCATCATTTAATCATACAGTAGAGCTGCATGTCCTCGGGAAAAATTACGGCTGTAGTTTCCCCTAGCTTTCAGCCGTTCGCAGTACCAGCACAGCAAGGCCGTTTTGGTTAATGTTACAAGGCCAGATCAGTCAATCGACTGTTGCCCCTGCAACTACTGAAAAGGCTGCTGCCCCTCTTCAGGAACCACATGTTTGTCTGGCCTCTCAATAGATACCCCTCCGTTGTGGTTGCACCTACGGTACGGCCATCTGTATCGCTGAGGCACGCAAGCCTCCCCACCAACGGCAAGGTCCGTGGTTGATTTTGTATCACACATCTTTCTGAAGAGTCTGATACATAAAACATGTGTGTTTGAGGAAATATAAGACATGTTACTTCGCCTTAAGTGTGCTGAAGTGCCATGCCTCTTCACACAGCGTTCTTCTATTGCACGTCACTGTATTTCGATCTGTTGAATTCAAATGTGCAATATTTTGTAATGGGTGTCATCAAACTATATTCAGAACAGTAGAAATTAAAATATCCTGTGGTAACTGTCCTGCTCCCAGTTGGCTGGTTTGACATTCTGCCCCCTTTAAAATAGTACTCAAGACTGGTGTGGTTTCTCAATCTGATTACATGTATTTTGTTACTGTCTGCTATATAAAACAATATAGGCCTGCCTAATATTGCAGCAATTGTAACACACACCAAATAAACAGGACTGTTTTGGCACAAATGGTTATTTTTATAACATGACAGGATATAATTCACGAAGTACAACTATCAAATGCCTATTACACCCACTACATGCAAAAAGTTTTATATTAGGAAGTAAATTCACATTTCATTCATGCTCTCTAGCTTCTGAAGCGCGAGATCGAAAAGTAGTACGAGAAGATATTATGTAATTGTTGTTACCTGTTAGTCATTTATTTCCACTCTGGTAGTCCGACTCTATGGATTTTGCTAGTAATTATAACAATGCTGATTATTTGCAAACCAAGTCAACCACATAAACAGTGACTGGCATTCACCTGTTCGGCTTTATTCCACTCAGTTCGTATAGCCCTGTCCCCTTTTGTCTGCAGGAAAATTTATTTCTAGATGTGACGGGGATTCCCCTGGCAGAGAGATTGTGTACACTATGCACACATTCAAAAATCAACTTATGATTCATTCAGAGTCAACTTAGAATTTGTTGAAAAATGTTCAAAAACTAACAGGGATGTTTTTCAAAATCATTCGAATAATTGATAGACCAACTTGTGCTGGATGCTAGTTGCTTTGTGAAACAAGGTCTTTTTCCGCAAGAAGATGAATTGCCTCCCCCAACTCCCCGAAATTGCCCTGGGGCAGATATCCCAGATTGCCCCCCGCCCCCCCAGATCCGGGCCTGTTGCGTATGCATGAATCTAGTGGCAGCTTAGTCGCACCAGTAAAGATTTTCCGAATAGCTTCTGGCTGCTTGCTGCTACTGCTTATACACCTAACTGCTACACTTCTGTAGCCAGAAGTGGGAGAAGGTACTACTCTTACGCGACTGAATAGTGCATGCACATGAGTTTGCTCGCAACTGATCAAACAAATCTAATGTAAGCAGTTGTGACGTCACACTCATCAGAGGCAATTTGGTATGAAGCATTGCATAGTCTTCCTAAAGACTTTGACACATTTTGCTGTTGGCAGATGCTTGTATGTGCACTGTGTCTTGTTGTTGTATATGGCACATTTCATTTACAACTTATGTATTATTTTCGTTTTTTCTCTCTCGTTCATGTTTTATTGCTGCAGTATTATTCTGCTGTAATATCCTTTGTTGGAGTATTGATTCTTACCAGTTACAAAAATTTAACTGAAAACTAAAACAATGAAAGATTCCCGGGTTTTTCCATTGGTCGTATACACCCTGTGTATTTTTAGCAAGAAAGACAGTCCAAGTTGCAAATGACCACAGCATCTTTATTTACATGTTTTGCCTTCTCAAGGCATCTGCAGTATTCTTAAATGGGAAAAAATATATAGAAATAGATTAGGGGTATGGGCCTATCTAGCATGAGAAGATGGTGAAAGAATGAAGGGGACTTATATTTTGGAACTATGGGTAATGCATTAGTCACAAATAGTCAAGCTTTTGGTATGTACAGTCTTAGACATAGAAACTGACTGCCAGCCAGCCGCCACAGAGACTAAGTCCGAGTCGTTCACTTAAGGTGGCCAATAAAACTGGCCGCCCCTGACAACTCTAAGTCCAGCCATCTGCACAATCTGGCAACACTGTAAGATGCGGAAGTGTTAGGAGGAAGTGTTGTCTACTTCCGAGGTGTTCTCGGAGTGTGTGAGCCCGTGGTCTAGTGGTAATCGTCGTGTATTCTAAATGTATAGTCGCCTGTTCGCATCCACCTGTCCTTTTTTTTTACTTCATTTCGGCCCTCGTCTAAAGTTATGAGTCTGATTGAACATCGAATATAATTTGCTTGACATTCTACCCACCAGCAATAACAAGTATTCCAAAAACAATTCCGTAGGACAGATGCTGTTGGTTTAGCGTGATGAGTAGCATCACTGTCCACAGATGAATTGTTTGAATCGGCTCTCAGCCGTGGCAGCGTGCAGACGGCCCCGCACGCCGGCCAGTGCTCCGCTGCAGGCGTTGTTTACTTCCGCGTCGTGGCTTTAAGGCTTGTGTCCGTCCACCGTGAACAACACGTCGAGTGCTTACCGCCGTGCGACCTTTAAAGTTTCCTTCCCAGCTGAACATGCGCGACCTCATGCACATGAAGTTGAAACGTTGATATGTGAAGAAGTTCGTTTAGATCCTAACCATGTTATCGGAATCCATTTTTCGATCATGAGTAGTATCGTTTATATTAAAATGACAAACACCGAGGTGTGTGAAGATGTTATTTGCCGCCATGCCAATGGACTTAAGTTCAAATACTCTGATGGTCACGTCAGAGCTGTAACACTTGAACTCGCAGAGTACGGTCAACGAACAATTAGGGTGTTTGAACTACCTTTTGAAGTGCCGAAGAACGAAGTTGTCTCTGCGTTACAACCATATGGTAACGTCATCAGTTACGTAGAGGAAAAATGTCAAACCTTCATGACCTACCACATCCTTAATGGTGTGCATCAGGTCAAAATTGAACTGAAAAAACATATACCATCATACCTGACAATTGGCGGGGAGCGAGCCATTGTCATGTATGACGGCCAATCCCGGACATGTGCGGGTTGCGGACAAGAAGGCCACGTCAGATCCGCCTGCATGCGACGCCGCCTGATCCAGACACCGGTCGGCGAGGAAGCGTCCCCAGCGGTGATCACTCAGATCGCTGTCACATATGCCAAGGTTGCCAAGGAAGCTTGCACCACTACACAGGGTCTTCCTGCTCCGTTGACGTCGTCTGATCAGGTAGATGAAACCGCTACTGAGATTCCTTCTGAGGTGCCACAGACACCAGATCCTGACCTGCCGAATCTTCGCAGCACTGTGCTGAAAATGCTACTGAGATGGACGTTGATCTGCTTTCCTTCAGACTGGTCCGGAGTCAGACGAAAGCCACCCGCAATCAGACTCTGAACGACATGTTCGAAAACAAGGGTCGACATGAAAGAGAAAGAAACGTAGCCGTACACCCCCTGATGAATCCATTCTACGGATGGATACCAGGGATGCAGACCCGAAGATGGACTGCAAACCGCTCTTTGATGACCAAAAGTCTGATGCGAACGACCTGCCACAGGCGACCACTGGCAACAAACACCCCTCCTTACTGGTGCCGTCGCCCCCACAGGTCGACGTTGAAGAGAGCCTATCCGATGAGACGAAAACTACGTCTCCTCTCCACATGGATGATGTGCACAGCCGATGCCCTACCACAGTATCAGTCTCCTGGGCAGACGATGTGGAGATCGAAGGGATTGGGGTAGACGGTGCTGATGATGGGGCCCGCGCCCGCAAACTCTCCTCAATAGCAGCCTCTTCAGCGGACCGGCAAGATTGACGACCTCTCGCTCCTGAAGAAGGAGCCTCACCTGTGCCTGTGGGACTCCAACACCAGCATTATCGTGTTGCAACGATTAACCTCGCGACCATTCGTGCGCCCCACAAAGTAGCGCTGCTCCGCGATATAATTTATGATGCGAACATAGATATAGCGCTTTTTCAGGAAGTGCATGTCGCCGATTTTTCACCACCACATGGCTTCACGGCGCATCTTTCTCCCACTTCGGACACCGGTAGTGGTGTTGCCATCATCTTACGCGAAGGTCTTCCTGCCGAAGATGTCCTACACCTCCCCAACGGCATAGGCATGGCCCTTACTCTCTTTGGTGCACGCATCGTCAACATTTATGCGCTGTCGGGCTCCAGCTACCGTCGTTAACGCAATGCCTTCTTCGCGAATGAAATTACACCCCTTTTTATGGGACCACACGATGACTGGGTCATGGGTGGAGGCTTCAACTGCACCCAGAGACCTCAGGATCAATTGCCGCGTCATTCACCATGCGCAGCTCTGGAAACAGTCGTCACGCGGCTACAATTTGTCGACACGTGGAGACATGTTCACGGTGATCTTTTGGGCTTTACGTACTACACTGCACACTCCTCTAGCCAACTGGATCGCATCTACATCTTGCGATCCTTAATTCAACACACTCGACAGGCTGAAATCTGGCCTGTTGCTTTCTCAGATCATGAGGCTTACTTCTGTGATGATGATCTCACAAGACAGGCAGTATGGCATGGACGTGGTTTATGGAAACTGAACATGGCACTTCTTAATTCACCTGACTGTCAACTTCTAATAGAAGACACTTGGATCACATGTAACAGACGCCGACACACGTATCTGTCTACCACATCCTGTTGGATCCAGTGTGCAAAACCTGCTCTTCGAAAAACTTTAATCCGGTATGGCAAAGATGTTGTCGCCTGAAGGAAGAGCACTATGGACTTTTACTACAGGATCCCACAAGAATGCTCCATGATGCTAGCCTCCCCTGAGCACCATACAAGGATGAACCATGCTAAGGCCCAAATCTCCAATCTCATGTGAAGGCATTTGGAAGGAGCGATAGTACGATCTTGTACTGCTGATCGCATGCCTCATGAACATCCGTCGATGTACCATATCATCCAAGAACGCCAAAATCGACCCCAAAAATTGATTCACGTCCTAACAGATCAAGAAGGGCGTCGCTACGTAACCCAATCTGCAATAGGGAAAGTGCTTCACGCCCACTTTTTTTTTGGTCATCAGTCTACTGACTGGTTTGATGCGGCCTGCCACGAATTCCTTTCCTGTGCTAACCTCTTCATCTCAGAGTAGCACTTGCAACCTACGTCCTCAATTATTTGCTTGACGTATTCCAATCTCTGTCTTCCTCTACAGTTTTTGCCCTCTACAGCTCCCTCTAGTACCTGGAAGTCATTCCCTCATGCCTTAGCAGATGTCCTATCATCCTGTCCCTTCTCCTTATCAGTGTTTTCCACATATTCCTTTCCTCTCCGATTCTGCCTAGAACCTCCTCATTCCTTACCTTATCAGTCCACCTAATTTTCAACATTTGTCTATAGCACCACATCTCAAATGCTTCGATTCTCTTCTGTTCCGGTTTTCCCACAGTCCATGTTTCACTACCATACAATGCTGTACTCCAGACGTACATCCTCAGAAATTTCTTCCTCAAATTAAGGCCGGTATTTGATATTAGTAGACTTCTCTTGGTCAGAAATGCCTTTTTTGCCATAGCGAGTCTGCTTTTGATGTCCTCCTTGCTCCGTCCATCATTGGTTATTTTACTGCCTAGGTAGCAGAATTCCTTAACTTCATTGACTTTGTAACTATCAATCCTGATGTTAAGTTTCTTGCTGTTCTCATTTCTACTACTTCTCATTACCTTCATCTTTCTCCGATTTACTCTCAAACCATACTGTGTACTCATCAGACTGTTCATTCCGTTCAGTAGATCATTTAATTCTTCTTCACTTTCACTCAGGATAGCAATGTCATCAGCGAATCGTATCATTGATATCCTTTCACCTTGTATTTTAATTCCACTCCTGAACCTTTCTTTTATTTCCATCATTGCTTCCTCGATGTACAGATTGAAGAGTAGGGGCGAAAGGCTACAGCCTTGTCTTACACCCTTCTTAATACGAGCACTTCGTTCTTGATCGTCCCTCTTGGTTGTTGTACATATTGTATATGACCCGTCTCTCCCTATAGCTTACCCCTACTTTTTTCAGAATCTCGAAAAGCTTGCACCATTTTATATTGTCAAACGCTTTTTCCAGGTCGACAAATCCTACGAAAGTGTCTTTATTTTTCTGTAGCCTTGCTTCCATTATTAGCCGTAACGTCAGAATTGCCTCTCTCGTCCCTTTACTTTTCCTAAAGCCAAACTGATCGTCATCTAGCGCATTCTCAATTTTATTTTCCATTCTTCTGTATATTATTCTTGTAAGCAGCTTCGATGCATGAGCTGTTAAGCTGATTGTGCGATAATTCTCGCACTTGTCAGCTCTTGCTGTCTTCGGAATTGTGTGGATGACGCTTTTCCGAAAGTCAGATGGTATATCGCCAGACTCATATATTCTACACACCAACGTGAATAGTCGTTTTGTTGCCACTTCCCCCAATGATTTTAGAAATTCTGATGGAATGTTATCTATCCCTTCTGCCCAATTTGACCGTAAGTCCTGCAAAGCTCTTTAAATTCCGATTCTAATACTGGATCCCCTATCTCTTCTAAATTGACTCCTGTTTCTTCTTCTATCACATCAGACAAATCTTCACCCTCATAGAGGCTTTCAATGTATTCTTTCCACCTATCTGCTCTCTCCTCTGCATTTAACAGTGGAATTCCCGTTGCACTCTTAATGTTACCACCGTTGCTTTTAATGTCACCAAAGGTTGTTTTGACTTTCCTGTATGCTGAGTCTGTCCTTCCGACAATCATATCTTTTTCGATGTCTTCACATTTTTCCTGCAGCCACTTCGTCTTAGCTTCCCTGCACTTCCTATTTATTTCATCCTCAGTGACTTGTATTTCTGTATTCCTGATTTTCCCGGAACATGTTTGTACTTCCTCCTTTCATCAATCAACTGAAGTATTTCTTCTGTTACCCATGGTTTCTTCGCAGCTACCTTCTTTGTACCTATGTTTTCCTTCCAAATTTCTGTGATGGCCCTTTTTAGAGATGTCCATTCCTCTTCAACTGTACTGCCTACTGCGCTATTCCTTATTGCTGTATCTATAGCGTAAGAGAACTTCAAACGTATCTCATCATTCCTTAGTACTTCCATATCCCACTTCTTTGCGTATTGATTCTTCCTGACTAATGTCTTGAACTTCAGCCTACTCTTCATCACTACTATATTGTGATCTGAGTCTATATCTGCTCCTGGGTACGCCTTACAATCCAGTATCTGATTTCGAAATCTCTGTCTGACCATGATGTAATCTAATTGAAATCTTCCCGTATCTCCCGGCCTTTTCCAAGTATACCTCCTCCTCTTGTGATTCTTGAACAGGGTATTCGCTATTACTAGCTGAAACTTGTTACAGAACTCAATTAGTCTTTCTCCTCTTTCATTTCTTGTCCCAAGCCCATATTCTCCTGTAACCTTTTCTTCTACTCCTTCTCCTACAACTGCATCCCAGCCGCCCATGACTATTAGATTTTCGTCCCCCTTTACATATTGCATTACCCTTTCAATATCCTCATACACTTTCTCTATCTGTTCATCTTCAGCTTGCGACATAGGCATGTATACCTGAACTATCGTTGTCGGTGTTGGTCTGCTGTCGATTCTGATTAGAACAACCCGGTCACTGAACTGTTCACAGTAACACACCCTCTGCCCTACCTTCCTATTCATAACGAATCCTACACCTGTTATACCATTTTCTGCTGCTGTTGATATTACCCGATACTCATCTGACCAGAAATCCTTGTCTTCCTTCCACTTCACTACACTGTCCCCTACTATATCTAGATTGAGCCTTTGTATTTCCCTTTTCAGATTTTCTAGTTTCCCTACCACGTTCAAGCTTCTGCAGGGTGTATACGGGGACAAGGAAAAAAAATTCCCGGATTATTCCCGGATTTCTCCCGGATATCCCGTTTAAAAAATATGCTTTTTCCCGGGCGAAAATACACTTTTTCTGTGCTAGGTGACAGTAGGTTTTCCGTAGATTTTCCTTCGGAACTGTAAAACTTATCAATCCTTTGAATGGTTAACGTTTTATACAATCGCGCAGAACTTCCCGGAAAAAAAAAGAAAAGACGAAAAGGAGAGAAGTTTTGGAAAGACCTTTAATTTGCAGCAACATATACGCTGCATATTTTCGTATTACGAAAGTATAAATTCGAATTGCACCAAAGACAGCGCGTTAGTTTCCGGGGCGTTGAAACCGAGGTTGCGATGTCCTTTTGTAAGCGAGTCATATCTCAAGCCACGAGATCTCGCCAGCCGATGTCAGCAGCTATTCAGAGCATAGGACACGTGTTATAGTCAGCCAATAGCAAGATCACTGGTTACATAGCGCGAACACGCAAGAGAAAAAGTTAACGGTTTACATTAATGTACACAGTACCGTATATCTACAAGAAAAGCTAAGCTTTCACATATAATATTATGTCTCTAAGATTAACACGCTACAACAGAAGCTAAGTTTTCACATGTAATATTGATTTTTTTGCGTGTGTTATACTTTAAGATACATCACACAAATGTGCCAGTAAGTTTAAAATTCTGACATAAATGTCTCGGCTCGAAATTCTTGTAAGTGGCTGGTCCTCAAACTGTTCAGTTTCGAATGCTCTGTGATTTAGATATCCATCCCACTTTCTCACACGTAACATAATTCACCTTGCGTAAAAAGAAATTTACTTTGAAAGTAACGCTTTTCTAACCACCGTTCGCAATACTATCCGGAGACTGTTAGAAATAGATTCGATTTACCTGTTGCCAGAGAGCGCCAGAAAAACAGGCATTATTGTGCGTGTGCAACTGTATGGGTGTAGGAATCCCGCATGTTCGTGTGTATTAAGCTTGTCAGTGTGGTTTTTGGGATGTAAATTTTCTTGGAGTACCAGTACTCTGCGATCTCATTTTTGGTTCTTTATTATGGCATGATGCCATATATGGCAGAAGATGATAACGTGCACTTGAAATTAGCTTCGCTTGGAACTAGGCAATACTGTAGAATGAAACACTTCGTTTCAAATAAAATGACTGCCTCAGCGCCGGCCGCGGTGGTCTAGCGGTTCTGGCGCTGCAGTCCGGAACCGCGGGACTGCTACGTTCGCAGGTTCGAATCCTGCCTCGGGCATGGGTGTGTGTGATGTCCTTAGGTTCGTTAGGTGTAAGTAGTTCTAAGTTCTAGGGGACTTATGACCTAAGATGTTGAGTCCCATAGTGCTCAGAGCCATTTAGTTTAGACTGCCTCAGCGGAAAGATTAATAAAGCCAAATTTCTTTAGCAAACTAGCAAAATTAACCTCACTAAAATTAACTGCCACTAATCTGTAAGGCGATTAATGCTTGACTGCTACAAACATGGAAATAAAATAAAACCAGAAAACTGAAATTAATAATATATTTTTGCCCTCCGTAATTATGTGAATGTATTTTAATTCACTTGATAACTTCCGGCCACAGAAATCCGTTTTGTTTTCATTTGACGTGGGAGCTGTACACTAAGAGAAGCAGCGAAATTACTTAACGTAAACACGGGTCACGTGGAGAGCCCTCTCCCCACTACAACTCTGTGCAAGCGTGAATCTGGCAGCTAGGGCGCGAAACAGCCAAACTTCAAGTAGCGGGAGAAGGTACTGCTTATACGCGAGTCAAATGCGCATGCGCAACAGACCGCTGGCAATTGGTCAAACGAACCTTACATGAACAGTTGTGACGTCATGCTCATAGCAAGCCGTTTATTGTTACGAAGAATTACAGTCTGCGCGCTACGGCCTTTGACATATATTTGCTATTTGCAGGCGCTTGTGCGTGCACGGTGTTTTGTTGTTGTAAATTGCACATTTCCTTTGCCACTAAAGTTTTATTTTTTTCCCTCTCGTTTATATTTTCTTGCTGCAGTATCATTCTCCAGTAGCCGGATACAATAACATTCCTTGCTAGAGAATCAATTCTGCAGTCAAAATTACAAAAATTTAACTGAAAGCTAAAACAATGAAAAATTCCCGGAATTCCGAAAAATTCCCGGGTTTTTCCCGGTTTTCTCCCGGATGAAAAAATTCCCGGGTTTTTCCCGGATTTCCCGGTTGTCCCGGGTCGTAGACACCCTGTTCTGACATTCCACGCCCCGACTCATAGAACGTTATCCTTTCGTTGATTATTCAATCTTTTTCTCATGGTAACCTCCCCCTTGGCAGTCCTCTCCCGGAGATCCGAATGGGGGTCTATTCCGGAATCTTTTGCCAATGGAGAGATCATCATGACACTTCTTCAATTACAGGCCACATGTTCTGTGGATACACGTTACGTGTCTTTAATGCAGTGGTCTCCATTGCCTTCTGCATCCTCATGTCGTTGATTATTGCTGATTCTTCCGCCTTTAGGGGCAATTTCCCACCCCTAGGACAAGAGAGTGCCCTGAACCTCTATCCGCTCCTCCGCCCTCTTTGACAAGGCCGTTGGCAGAATGAGGCTGACTTCTTATGCCGGAAGTCTTCGGCTGCCAATGCTGATTATTTATCAAAATTTAGGCAGTGGCGGGGATCGAACCCAGGACCGAAGACGTTTTGATTATGAATCAAAGACGCTATCCCTAGACCACGGGTACCTTACCAGCAGCTATACGCCGCAATTACACATTCCCCAGAGTTGATCGAGGAAGTCTCACATCTCAACTTCGGTGGTATCCTAGGAGATGCGGCGATTGACTTGATGTCAGAGGTGACTGATGAGGAAGTCCGCGATGTGATCCGGGCAGGAACCATCAATTGCTCCCCAGGACCCGACGGTCTTCCCTTCGAATTTTATCGCACCTTCCGTGATTTGTTAGAGTCCACCTTCACCTCCATCTGTCGGGAACTGATGTCTCCGGAAGTACCTGTGCCGGATGCTTTCATGGAAGGAATTATTATTCCTGTACATAAACTGCATGGTGGCAACAATATCAGTGATTATCGGCCCCTCACCCTCCTTAACATGACTTAAAAACGTGTCGCCAGACTATGCATCTTTGGGAGGGGATAATAATATCCGCACAGCTTTATGCCGCTAGAGGGATATGATCGCTGTTACCCAGGCACAACGCTTCTCTGGGACACTTGCATCTTTGGACTTTAGTCAAGCTTTTGATAGGGTTGACCATTCGTTCCTTACGGCCGTTCTCCACCATATGGGTTTCCCAGTCACCATTATCACGGTAGTGATGCGCCTTCTGCGGGGTGCCTCATCCAGGATTATGTACAATGGCAGACTCATTCCACCGATAAAAATAGGTCGATCCGTACGTCAAGGTTGCCCTCTATCAGCAATTTTGTATGCCTTTTCCTTGGAATCCTTGCTATGTGGACTAAGACAACGTTTGGTAGGGTTGTCTATAGATCGCTACCGATTCTGTTGCACGGCCTATGCTGACGATGTAGTCATCTGTTTAGGTAATGCTGACGAGGTTTGAGCTGTTTTGGTAACGACTTATGGTGAGGCGTCGGGTAGCTCTTTAAATGTACATAAGTCACAAGTTATGTTCATTGGCACGGGCCGGCGTTCAGCCACAGTTCAACTGCCAACGCCTCCTTTTAATGATCAGAGCAGGTCTTATGGACCATCGCCTTTGATCCCTAGATATTCTCCAATGAGCTCAATGTAAAAAAAAAAAAAAAAAAAAAAAAAAAAAATATGCATGTGGGCAGCGATGGCATCTTTCGTCAGCTCTGGGCTGTTGTTCAAAGTTAACTATGCAACCCTTGCTCTTCCCCGTGAACGAGGTGGGATGGGTCTGTTTCACGTGCCGGATAGAGCTCGCACCCTATTTGTCAGCTCCCAGATGACGGTACGGACACGTTGCCCAACGAGCCTCACTGGTCTCCTCCTGTCGGCATATTCACCGGTTTCACTGTCAGCCCCAGTGATGATCTCGGGATGTTCCGGCCCAGTTCCATTATATATGGTACTTCTTTCTTAAACTCGGTTATCTACGCCTCACCTCACCAAGACAGCTTTTACTCAAGACAAAGGCAGTATACAATGTCATCCAATTAGGTCGTCCACCTAACCCGATTGAACAAAAGTTCCCCCAGGTTGACTGGCGCGTGGTGTTCGCCTGTTACCTTGACACGAATGTTCAATCTGTCTGGTACCTAATTGTCAATGGTAAGCAAATCAACCAATTTTGCCTTCATCGTATCCACCTCGCCCAATCACCTCTATGTTCCACCTATGGAGTGCCAGACAATGATGAACATCGGTTTGTTTGCGGACCGGCGGCGGAGGTTTGGCACTTGGTTCGACGTATTGTGGCTTTCCTAACGCGGGATATTCCGGATCGGATTACTCCTCTTTCATTATTATTTCCGGAACGTGACTATTTTCCTCGGACAAAGACCAATGCTGTGAATTGGATTTGCGGACATGCCATTCACTACCTATTTGGACAAACTGTAGACTCTGTACTCGATTTTTGGATGTACTTCAATGACCGTCATTATGTCGTTGTCCGTCACCCAAAATACAGACAATTTTTCTCGAACTTCCTTGGGAGTGCTTTCCACGACCCGCCTCGCAGCTGGAATGTGTTAAGCCAAGAGAGAAGAAGGTTTCCTGTTTGAACCAATGAACATTTCTGAACAATTCAATGGAACACATCAATTTCGAGAAGACGTGACTCAACATATTACCAGCAGGGTGCCGAAGGCCTCTGATCAAATACACAACAAAACTACACAAAACAAAATAAAAAAAATAAAAATAAAATTAAAAAAAGGAAGATTTTTTTGTTTGTAAGGATAGCCATAACCTTGATTTCCCATATTTCCCCTGGTATATAGGTAGCTCTCTGGAGTAGGTTTAGCCAGGAACCAACACCTGAAGTGGACCAGATTTATTTGTTATAGGATGAAAAGTGGTGGTGGCACTTAGTTTTTTTTTCTTTTAGTTCCATTTTATTAAGGGACTTTCTAAAAGAAAAAAAAAGAGGAGGGGGGAAAAAAGTAAAAAAATTAAGCTTTTTTAAAAAAAATACAAATAAAAAAAATGAAAAAAAAAAAAAAAAAGTGGTAATCGTCGTGTACTCTAAACTTATAGTCACCTGTTCATGTCCACCTGTACTTTTTTTTTTTACTTCATTTCGGCCCTCGTCTAAAGTTATGAGTCTGATTGAACATCGAATAAAACTATTCTGTAGGACAGCTCGTGGCTGCGTCGCGATCGTGACAGCTTACGCTCGAGCGTTTCCTCACGCTGCAGTGGCTACCGGCCACCGGCCAGACGCCACTCGCCGCCTGAAACCTGGCCCCGCCCACGTGAACGTGGCGCGACGCTGACAGTGTATGTATTAACTGTCATTTTCGAATTTGAAGTTCTAGTTATCATCTTGCAGTTAAGCATTGCATTTTGCATACTTGAAAATCATGAACTATGGTTAAGCATTGTAAAATTGAGTCGCAAGTGGAAGAAGGTGTAACATCTGCAACACAATGTTTAGTTTTGGTATAACAGAGCGGTGAATGTAGAGGAGGCAACTAGGAAGATTTGAACTGTGTGTGGAGCGAGTGCTTTTGGGAAAAATACGCCAGAAAAAGATATTCTTGTTTCAACAAAGATCGTTCTGGCAGGAATGATTTTCCACATTAAGGAAGTCACGACTACTGATATATGTGATAGATTACCATTTCACCATCATGCGACATTTGCATTCAACAGGCAAAGTTCAGAAGCCTGGCGTAGGAGTACTGCATGCTCTAATTTGAAACAACAAAAACCATGGAGTGATTATTATTGAACGTCATCAGGTCGCTCATTAAGCATTCATATGCAGTACTGCTATTGGTGATGTGTTATGATGCCTCTATCGTTAACTTCCTAAGAAGAAATGAAAGGCTGAGCCCCACCAAAAGATGTAAACTCGAGCAAAGAGTAGTGTGAACATAATATTTTACATCTGATAGCTCCAAAAGTGTGTACTGGGCTACGAATTCTGCCCCACGGGGTGTGTGCAACACAGCTGGAATTTGTTGCCAACAACTGAGACACCTTTCGGTCGCAGTGTAAGAAAATCGAGCAACAAAACTACATCACCTGTGCTACTGCATGATAACGCACTTTGTTGATTTGAGAAACAAAACTATCCAGGAGATTGATAGGAAAGTCGTCTCTCAGACACTTGTATTGATAGGGAAGTCCTCTCTCAAGCACTTGTCCCTCACATCATATATTCGTAAAATTTTACCTTTCCCGCTCTTGATCAATCAACCGTCAAGGCAATTCATTTCTAGACGAAAATACTCTTAAAACTACACTGGTTAAAACCTAACTAACCTAAGGACATCACACATATCCATGCCCGAGGCAGGGTAATCTGCGACTGTAGTGGTCGCGCGGTTCCAGACTATAGCGAAGCATTAAGCGTCTGTAAGACGATTGAGCCTATTTTAACACGAATTAGTAGGATATTACCAACTTTAGACTTCAAAAAGATCTGTATTTAATTCACTTCCTGTATCATTCGCAAGTTTTATGAAAATGTGGCATTTCATAGATAAAATTATGTATTCACAACAACAAACATGTCGGCAGAAACAAAAATGGCATTGATGTGACTTCTGAAATTTTCCCGGCGTATTTCTTCTTCTAAAAAAAATGAAGAAAAATAAAATCAAGGTTATCTTTCGTCCACCAGCAAAGAACCGGGCCCTGGTTGGATCCGTTAAAGACGATTTACAACTGAAGAAGGCAGGCGTCTACAAAATTCCCTGTGAATGTGGCGCTGCATATATTGGCCAGACGACAAGAACTGTCCATGAATGATGTATAGAACATGAAAGATACACCCGTCTGCTGCAACCGTCAAAATCGGCAGTAGCAGAGCACTGTATTTCTTTGGGACATTCAATGGAATACAATGTAACAAAAATTTTATCCCCGGTTTCCGGTTTTTTGGGATTCCGTAATCAAGGAATCAGTGGAAATACGTCTTGCCAATAATCTTATAAATCGTGACAACGGCTTTCAGCTGGATAAAAATTGGAATCCTGTTATTAAAATTATACAATCACAGCGGAATCGACAGTGTCATTCGATACTCAATGACTAGATGAACCTTTATTTCCACCACCGAGGGCAGCACGTACAACTCGGCTATGCTGCGCATGTCAACACCTGACGCATGCGCTGTAGGATGCCAGTACATTTCACATGCGCGAGATTCGGCATAAATACCGTGACTGCACCTGTAGTTGTGTACTCACCTGATGATGGCCGGACATCTCTGGGCCGAAATATCGTGGCAGAATGTCGACGGGATCCGGCTGCATACCCGGAAATTATTAGAAGAAAAAATGGCATTATGTAATTGGCAGTACCATAAGGTTTTCGCTCTGACACTTACTGCAAGTAGCAAGATGAACTTTGCTCGAGCATTGTCTTATGATTCCCTTATTGAGTTTGTATCTGCCTGCTAGTAGCTCTGCTACAAAAGAACTAAAAATCTGGCTTTCAAAAAAATGGTTCAAATGGCTGTGAGTACTATGGGACGTAACTTCTAAGGTCATCAGTACCTGAGTACTTAGAACTACTTATACCTAACTAACCTAAGAACATCACACACATCCATGCCCGATTCAGGATTCGAACCTGCGACCGTAGCGGTCGCGTGATTCCTGACTATATCGCCTAGAACCGCTCGGCCACCATGGCTGGCTCTGGCTTTCAGCGAGTATCAAAAGGCGAACGAAAGCAGCTTGCAGCTGGTAGCCAAGCATGTTACCTGGGAACTGGTTTTTTCCTAAAGTGGGAAGACATTCTTTTGAGGTTGAAGTGTTGGCAAATGTCAGTCAGACATGTGCCGTTGGTCTAAGCGTTTCGGTGTGTTGAATTTGTACCAATGATTTTTCTACATGTTTTTTCAGTCCCAAATAGAGAGTTGAAGTCTCCCATTAGTATTTTCATGTCATCTTGGTGAATTCTGCTCATAGTATTTTGAGAATGTTCCAGAATTTTTTGACATTTTCGGTGTTTCTTATTTTCGATGTTGGTGGGGGCATGTGCATTGATGAGTGTATATTTTTTACTGGGGCTCTGAATGAGCATAGTCATAAGTCGGTTGTTGATGGGCAGGCCGCGGTGGCCGAGCAGTTCTAGGCGCTTCAATCCGGAACCGCGCGACTGCTTGGTCGCAGGTTCAAATCCTGCCTTGGGCATGGATGTGTGTGATGTCCTTACGTTAGTTAGGTTTAAGTAGTTCTAAGTTCTAGGGGACTGATGACCTCCACTGTTAAGCCCCGTAGTGCTCAGAGCCATTTGAACCATTTGATTGTTGATGGGTGTGATTTCTTTGACAGAGTTGATGAGAGATCTGTATTTGAGAAATGTAATGCTGAAGATTGGTACGCCTTTCGCTACCTTTTGTTGTATTTTACTCTTGAAGATTCAATGGTTTACGTAATTCAATGTTTCATTGTCAGTTAGTCGTGGTTCTTGAAGAGCAAGGATGAGCATTTTTTGTCGGTCGATTTCTTATGTGAGATAATTTAGGTTTCGTGGTTGGATCACTGTATCGATGCTTAGTTTTCAAATGCATGTTTTCTGCTTGTAGGGAAATTTACCAGAGATCTTCGATATTCTCTGCCGTGCTAACCTGGACTCCCAGAATCCGAAAATCAGACTGCCGCCTGTCGACAGGCGGGTTGTGTACCACCTGGGCTGAAGTTGACTTTGCTTGCATAGTTCACGTTTGCTTATGTCTCATTGGTTTGGCCTGGGTGATTTCAGGACCGGACAGGACCATAGGGTGTTGAAGCCTTTGCAACCTAATATTTTCAGCCGAGCTCATTGAGCTAACAGACGGTGACCAGAGTAGCGGTGATTTTCACTCAGACGTGTCTGGATTTTGGGTTCAACAGATTGAGTAGCCGTTCAGGATTGTGTTAGTATTTGGTTCACCCCTAGTATTTGATTTCCTCGGTACCACCCATATGGGGGAGGGTTTCCCCCATCCGCCACACGGGATTATTATTATTATTATTATTATTATTATTATTATTATTATTATTGTCATTATGTCATCAGCAAATCCGATATGGTGTATCTTCAAACCACTGAAATAGATGTGTATTGTTCGATTCAGTATTTCCATCTCATAAATATGGGTTATAGTTACATTACATTGCTGCTAGTAGACATATTTCTCACTTTATCTTAGACAGTTGCTAACTGTTACTCCATCATAGGAATTTATGTGCGCAGCATTGTTGCAATACAGTCGTTCAAATTATACGATTTCTGTAATTCCATTTCGATACCAGATCGTTCTAATCGGATTCAGTCAGTCAGTCTTAATGTGGATATCCGACCACGACTCTCATTATATGATAGGCTGGGTAAACCACATTCTTAATCGGACTGTTGAATCTAGATCACTTATCTATGACAGGGCCTGAATTCTTAAACACTGTGGAAAATAATAATCCAATGTGCTTATTACAAACACGTTATTTAAATATAAATATATGAACTAACGAGATAACAGTTTATTTACAGGAGCAGAGCCCCATCCATCATAGCAGAGCAATGCGAGGTTGGTTTCAGGGCCAAGAGAAGATAAAGCTGTTGCCGTTTGTTCCACGATCGCCGAACATCAGCCAGATAGAGAATATGTGAGCAGAAGTAACAAGGTCATTGCCATGTGGACCTACAAATGCAAGCGACCTTTGGACGAATATAGAAAACATATGGTGGGAAGTAAACCATCACGTTACACTGTCGAAAACTTAATGAAATCAACACCCCTACGCCTGCGAGAAATCTTACGTAATGATCGTTGGTGGGTTGGTTACTAAAAGTATACTCATCCACAAAACCCATGTGGACAATTATCTGATAATCAAGCTTTGCTTTGTCGCAGCTCTTTAGCATAAAAGTCCATTTACTTTCAGTCTCCTCCTTACAATTCTTGCAATGCAAGGTAATTGAAAAATCTCATCCACTCGACGCGTTAATATTAGAAGAGGAAATGAAATATACGCTTCCAAGACATAATATTTCCTTGTGTGCTACTACTGCATACATGAAAACCCTGCAGTTAATTTTTGTATGTTGGATAAATTTTGATATCACCTCACATTCCTTTGTGACAAGGTTCCTATTTTCATGGGATTCAAATAGATAGGACATTTCATCACTGGCTGATATTCTGATGACTAATGACATGATACCCGTTGTAATTGCTCCATGGCACCTATGAGTAGAGTCTCACATTGGTTACTGTAAGAACATGCAGGCAGTGATATCCGCTCACTGCAGTCAGAGCCAAGGTGATTTCTTTCTATTTATGGCGAAGTGTCTGCTGCAGTGTCTACGCTCAGCCAACATAAACAAAGCGCGGCGGCACTGGGCACCGCTAATCGCTGTACTTGTCGCAAGCCTCGACAACAATAGCTCACTGTCTCTGCTAACGATACTATGGAGTTAATACATCTTACTTCATGTAATACGCATGACGTGGGTTGGGTAAAAATTCTGTTTGTAACGTCCCATCGCATTAAAATACTTTGCAGTCATATTTGATGCAATATTTATTGTTGGTTCTCTCTCTAATGTCAGTAGTATTGATTCAGATTGTGCGTGAACGCGTGAACTCGAAAACACACACATACACACACACACACACACACACATACACACACACACACACACATACAAATAGTCATTGATTCCAGTGAGAGTGACAACTACTGTGTGTTGAAGAACACATGCACCAGTCAATTCCTCAGTTGGCGTAGAGTGGATGAGATTTTTCAATTACCTTGCATTGCAAGAATTGTAAGGAGGAGACTGAAAGTCAATGGACTTTTATGCTAAAGAGCTGCGACAAAGCAAAGCTTGATTATCAGATAATTGTCCACATGGGTTTTGTGGATGAGTATACTTTTAGTAACCAACCCACCAATGATCATTACGTAAGATTTCTCGCAGGCGTAGGGGTGTTGATTTCATTAAGTTTTGGACAGTGTAATGTGATGGTTTACTTCCCACCATACGTTTTCTATATTCGTCCAAAGGTCACTTGCATCTGTAGGTCCACATGGCAATGACCTTGTTACTTCTGCTCACATATTCTCTATCTGGCTGATGTTCGGCGATCGTGGAACAAACGGCAACAGCTTTATCCTCTCTTGGCCCTGAAACCAACCTCGCATTGCTCTGCTATGATGGATGGGGCTCTGCTCCTGTAAATAAACTGTTATCTCGTTAGTTCATATATTTATATTTAAATAATGTGTTTGTAATAAGCACATTGGATTATTATTTTCCACAGTGTTTAAGAATTCAGGCCCTGTCATAGATAAGTGATCTAGATTCAACAGTCCGATTAAGAATGTGGTTTACACAGCCTCTCATATAATGAGAGTCGTGGTCGGATATCCACATTAAGACTGACTGACTGAATCCGATTAGAACGATCTGGTATCGAAATGGAATTACAGAAATCGTATAATTTGAACGACTGTATTGCAACAATGCTGCGCACATAAATTCCTATGATGGAGTAACAGGTAGCAACTGTCTAAGATAAAGTGAGAAATATGTCTACTAGCAGCAATGTAATGTAACTATAACCCATATTTATGAGATGGAAATACTGAATCGAACAATACACATCTATTTCAGTGGTTTGAAGATACACCATATCGGATTTGCTGATGACATAATGACAATAATAATAATAATGATAATAATAATAATCCCGTGTGGCGGATGGGGGAAACCCTCCCCCATATGGGTGGTACCGAGGAAATCAAATACTAGGGGTGAACCAAATACTAACACAATCCTGAACGGCTACTCAATCTGTCGAACCCAAAATCCAGACACGTCTGAGTGAAAATCACCGCTCCTCTGGTCACCGTCTGTTAGCTCAATGAGCTCGGCTGAAAATATTAGGTTGCAAAGGCTTCATCAACACCCTATGGTCCTGTCTGGTCCTGAAATCACCCATGACAAACCAATGAGACATAAGCAAACGTGGACTATGCAAGCAAAGTCAACTTCAGCCCAGGTGGTACACAACCCGCCTGTCGACAGGCGGCAGTCTGATTTTCGGATTCTGGGGAGTCCAGGTTAGCAAGGCAGAAAATATCGAAGATCTCTGGTAAATTTCCCTACAAGCAGAAAACATGCATTTGAAAACTAAGCATCGATACAGTGATCCAATCACGAAACCTAAATTATCTCACATAAGAAATCGACCGACAAAAAATGCTCATCCTTGCTCTTCAAGAACCACGACTAACTAACAATGAAACATTGAATTACGTAAACCATTGAATCTTCAAGAGCAAAATACAACAAAAGGTAGCGAAAGGCATACCAATCTTCGGCAGTGCATTTCTCAAATACAGATCTATCATCAACTCTGTCAAAGAAATCACACCCATCAACAACCAAATGGTTGAAATGGCTCTGACCACTACGGGACTTAACAGTGGAGGTCATCAGTCCCCTAGAACTTAGAACTACTTAAACCTAACTAACGTAAGGACATCACACACATCCATGCCCAAGGCAGGATTTGAACCTGCGACCGCAGCAGTCGCGCGGTTCCGGACTGAAGCGCCTAGAACTGCTCGGCCACCACGGCCTGCCCATCAACAACTGACTTATGACTATGCTCATTCAGAGCCCCAGTAAAAAATATACACTCATCAATGCACATGCCCCCACCAAAATTGAAAATAAGAAAAACACCGAAATGTCGAAAAATTCTGGAACACACTCAAAATACTATGAGCAGAATTCACCAAGATGACGTGAAAATACTAATGGGAGACTTCAACTCTCTATTTGGGACAGAAAAAACCTGTAGAAAAATCATTGGTACAAATTCAACACACCAAAATGCTTAGACCAACGGCACACGTCTGACTGACATTTGCCAACACTTCAACCTCAAAAGAATGTCTTCCCAGGTAACATGCTTGGCTACTAGGTGCAAGCTGCTTTCGTTCGCCTTTCGAGACTCGCTGAAAGCCAGAGCCGGCTGTGGTGGCCGAGCGGTTCTAGGCGCTACAGTCAGGAACCGCGCGACCATTACGGTCGCAGGTTCGAGTCCTGAATCGGGCATGGATGTGTGTGATGTCCTTAGGTTAGTTAGGTATAAGTAGTTCTAAGTCCTCAGGTACTGATGACCTTAGAAGTTAAGTCCCATAGTGCTCACAGCCATTTGAACCATTTTTTTTTAAAGCCAGATTTTTTGTTCTTTTGTAGCAGAGCTACTAGCAGGCAGATACAAACTCAATAAGGGAATCGTAAGGCAACGCTCGAGCAAAATTCGTCTTGCTACTTTCAGTAACCCTTAGTGTCAGAGCGAAAACCTTACGGTACTGCCAATTACATAATGCCACTTTTGTTTCTGCCGGCATGTTTGTTGTTGTGAATACATAATTTTATCTATGAAATGCCACATTTTCATAAAACTTGCGAATGATACAGGAAGTGAAGTAAATACAGATCTTTTCGAAGTCAAAAGTCGGTAATATCCTACTAATTCGTGTTAAAATAGGCTCAATCGTCTTACAGACGCTTAATGCTTCGCTACAGTCTGGAACCGCGCGACCACTACAGTCGCAGATTACCCTGCCTCGGGCATGGATATGTGTGATGTCCTTAGGTTAGTTAGGTTTTAACCAGTGTAGTTTTAAAAGTATTTTCGTCTAGAAATGAATTGCCTTGACGGTTGATTGATCAAGAGCGGGAAAGGTAAAATTTTACGAATATATGATGTGAGGGACAAGTGCTTGAGAGAGGACTTCCCTATCAATACAAGTGTCTGAGAGACGACTTTCCTATCAATCTCCTGGATAGTTTTGTTTCTCAAATCAACAAAGTGCGTTATCATGCAGTAGCACAGGTGATGTAGTTTTGTTGCTCGATTTTCTTACACTGCGACCGAAAGGTGTCTCATTTGTTGGCAACAAATTCCAGCTGTGTTGCACACACCCCGTGGGGCAGAATTCGTAGCCCAGTACACACTTTTGGAGCTATCAGATGTAAAATATTATGTTCACACTACTCTTTGCTCGAGTTTACATCTTTTGGTGGGGCTCAGCCTTTCATTTCTTCTTAGGAAGTTAACGATAAAGGCATCATAACACGTCACCAATAACAGTACTGCATACGAATGCTCAATGAGCGACCTGATGACGTTCAATAATAGTCACTCCATGGTTTTTGTTGTTTCAAATTAGAGCATGCAGTACTCCTACGCCAGACTTCTGAACTTTGCCTGTTGAATGCAAATGTCGCATGATGGTGAAATGGTAATCTATCACATATATCAGTAGTCGTGACTTCCTTAATGTGGAAAATCATTCCTGCCAGAACGATCTTTGTTGAAACAAGAATATCTTTTTCTGGCATATTTTTCCCAAAAGCACTCGCTCCACACACAGTTCAAATCTTTCTAGTTGCCTCCTCTACATTCACCCCTCTTTTATACCAAAATTAAACATTGTGTTGCAGATGTTACACCTTCTTCCACTTGCGACTCACTTTTACAATGCTTCACTGTAATACATGATTTTCAAGTATGCAAAATGCAATGCTTAATTGCAAGATGATAACTAGAACTTCAAATTCGAAAATGACAGTTAATACATACACTGTCAGCGTCACGCCGCATTCACATGGGCGGCGCCGGATTTCAGGTGGTGGGTGGCCGGCCGGCGGTCAGGTTTTATGTCTAAGACTGTACCTAGAATGCCAAAGTAAGAGATTTTTAAAAATGTTACCCAAAACTGGCAACGAAAGGCTAAATATGTTCTGGAACCATATAAATAATGACAAATCGTACCTTTGGTGAAGGCATGCAGCAATGCTAAGATAGTAATATACTTATAATCTTGAAACATACATAGTGCAACACAAATTAGAGTTAGGCAAAACATATAGTGGTAAGAAAAGGCAATGAAAATGAAAAATGGATTTAAAACAGGTTGTTGTTGTGGTTTTAAAAAAATGGTTCAAATGGCTCTGAGCACTATGGGACTTAACATCTATGGTCATTAGTCCCCTAGAACTTAGAACTACTTAAACCTAACTAACCTAAGGACATCACACAACACCCAGTCATCATGAGGCAGAGAAAATCCCTGACCCCGCCGGGAATCGAACCCAGGCGTGGGAAGTTGTGGTCTTAAGTCCGAAGACTGTATTGATGCAGCACTCCATGCAATTCGGTTCTGAGCAAGCCTCTTCATCTCCAAGTAACTACTACAAGCTACATCCTTCAGAATCTGTGTACTGAATTCATATCTTGTTCTCCTGCTACAATTTCTACACCCCACATTTCTCCTTAGTACTTAATTGGTGATTCCTTGATGCCTCGGAATGTGTCCTACCAGCCAATCTCCTCTTCTAGTCCGGGTTGTGCCACAAATGTCTTTGCTTGCCAATTCTATTCACTACCTCCTCATTAGCTATGTGATCCATCCCATCTAATCTTCAGCATTTTTCTGTAATAATACACTTCAAAAGCTCCTATTCACTTTTCTTGCCTAAACTGTGTATCATCCATATTTCACTTCCATAATGGCTACAGTCCATACAAATATTTCTGGAAAAGACTTCCTAACACTTAAATCTATACGCAATGTTAACAAATTTCTCTTCTTCAGAAAATAGGTTACAGAGGTAAAACAGATATAAAAGTAAGCCTAGTTAAAATAGGAATAAAAAATCAAACACATGGCACCATCTGTTCTCGTCAAGAGTACAGACAAAATGTACATTAGAATTGTATAGAGATTACAACTCCTATAGAAAACAGACATAAATTATGTACATTTTTATAAGTCAGATGTAAAATTTAAGAAACAGAAATGAGTTAATGTCTTGAAAAGGGGAGTTATGGTGTTAATCAGCTATACTCTGAAGAACTGCCATCACTAGATCATAAAATGTCTGGTTCTCAGTAATTAGTTAATCATTAAGACCTACATCTGTAGCTACATGAGTGTTTCACAATCTCCAGTTCCTCAAGCAAAGTCAATTTTTTGCTCTTGCATGAATGGTGCAAAATATGGAGCAATTCTAATACAGGCTCTAGGCGTCTAAATTTTAAATGCTCAATGAATGAGGAATTATTTTTAAATGTACCGTTTTCAGTGAGCATATGCTCTTGGAATCTCATTCTGAACATTTGGTCAGTCTGTGCAATGTAAGACATGCAGTATTGACTGCATTTAAGTTTATACACACCATAATAAGAGAATTTGTCCTTACATGGCTTCTCATTTCATATAAAGTGATATTGGATCTTGTCATGAGTGGTGTGAGCTACTTTAATGTTATAACCATTCATTTTGTCTGGACCCATTACTTAAGAGAGACCAATTTAAGAAGTGAAGTTAATTCTCTTCTCTTGTTGGCACTAAACTGACTGTTAGAAGACAGGTTTTCTTGGAGAATATTAGATGACACAATAATACTGATCATATTGTCAATAAGAATGTTAGTGTACAAATTCTTACTTCAAGAGAAGCTATACAACAGGTTGCTGTAAAGACCGTTCCTTGCAGTTTTTGAACTATTTATTTGTTATTTGAAATAGAGAAATTTGTCCTGTATACAAATGCTTTGCATATTGTTTGCAGCAAGAACTTTGCAGTGGGTTCACCCTGACCGCCTATGCCATTCCGTTGGGGCAGGTTGAAAGAAAGAGAGAGAGAGACAGGGTGTGTGTGTGTGTGTGTGTGTGTGTGTGTGTGTGTGTGTGTGTGTGTCTTTAGTACATTACATTCTGCACAGAAATTAGTCATCTTAGATTTAAAAATCTAGTCAATTGCTGTGCTTCATTTCTGACTGTATCACTATTAGGCGTAAGGATAATACGAATATAAACATGACATGATATGTATATTGTATCGCGTTTACTGTTGTCTCACTCTAGTTTCGTAGTTTATTAGGCAGACAGGATTTAAATGAGATAGCAGCAAACACGAAAGAATACATGGAAAAAGTTTATATTCGTATTATTCTTATGGTGAAGAGAATACTGCATGTGATTCACAATTCATAAAAGTTCCTATTAACAACCACGTTTTCTCACAGGTAGGAAAAGATTCAGAACGTAGAGTTGGCCATATTGACAAACATCCCAAACAGTCTTGCCAGTCGGATTTTCGTAGTACATCAAAATGCTGCTACATTCGAAGATGAACAATACGGAATTTGTATTTACTTCGTTGGATAATGTATGAAAATGCAGTGGCCGAAACTCGGGGCGGAGAAAAAAGCTTGTCTTCCACTTTTTTTTTTTTTTTTTTTTTTTTTTTTTTTTTTTTTTTTTTTTTTTTTTTTTTTTTTTTTTTTACTGACGCAGAGGTTTTCGTGCCAGTATTTATCTTTGTGCCTGCAAAGCACGCCTGTGTAGCGCTCCATATATTCGACGGCAGAAGTTAGTTGTGGCGGCACCTACCAACATTTTTCAGAACTTCCGCTTACTTTGCACTTGATTCTAAGTCGCAGGTGGTTTTTTGGATTACAAAACCAAGAAAAAAAAAGTGCGGCTTGGATTCGAGTAAATACGGTATGTATCATTGTTGGTCCAAAGCACACAACACAGGCAAAGGTTACTCAGTTCATTTGCTGAAGCCCATACGATAAGCTGTGCTAAAGTCCTTAAATGCGATCGCATAAACGTGTATTAAAGTATTGTATATATATTGCAATAAGTACTCGATGTTAGTATCAGGAATAAATAGAAATTATTAGATTTAGAAAATAAAATGAGTGCTTGATAAAATCCATGCCAGTACTTCTGGCCAGACTGTTATGACAGACTTTGGAATTCCTAAGTCAGCTTTTTACAACATTAAGAAAAATTACAATAAAAGTTTGGATTTTGTGGCAAAACAAGCCAAAAATGGACATATGTACATACTGCATTCCAGCCTGGATTTCCCATCAATGTAACTTATATCATGTACTGTCTTGAGAGAAATGCAAATGTTTCTAGTTTCACTAATGTCGGTCTATGTAGTCATTGTCGCCCAACTAGTAATTTTATGCTTTTCTTGTGTCTGATATATTGAGGAAACTGCTCCAAAAATTGAGATTTTAACTATTTTGATGTGATAATAATAATAATAATAACAATAAAAGCTTTTGACAGTGTACCCCACTCATGGTTACTACAGATATTGGAAATATACAAAGTAGATCCTAAATTAATACAGTTCCTAATCATAGTAATGAAAAGTTGGAAAATCACACTTAATATCCAAACAAATTCAAATAATATCACATCACAGCCAATACAGATTAGGCGTGGAATATACCAAGGAGACTCATTAAGTCCTTTCTGGTTCTGCCTTGCTCTGAACCCACTATCCAACATGCTAAATAATACAAATTATGGATATAATATTAATGGAAGATACCAACACAAAATCACACATTTGCTATACATGGATGATCTAAAACTACTGGCAGCAACAAATCACCAGCTCAACCAATTACTAAAGATAACAGAAGTATTCAGCAATGATATAAATATGGCTTTCGGAACAGACAAATGTAAGAAAAATAGCATAGTCAAGGGAAAACACACTAAACAAGAAGATTACATATTGGATAACCACAGCGACTGCATAGAAGCGATGGAAAAAACAGATGCCTATAAGTATCTAGGATACAGACAAAAAATAGGAATAGATAATACAAATATTAAAGAAGAACTAAAAGAAAAATATAGACAAAGACTAACAAAAATACTGAAAACAGAATTGACAGCAAGAAACAAGACATAGCTATAAATACTTATGCTACACCAATATTGACCTACTCATTTGGAGTAGTGAAATGGAGTAACACAGACCTAGAAGCACTCAATACACTTACACGATCACAATGCCACAAATATAGAATTCATCACATACATTCAGCAACAGAAAGATTCACATTAAGCAGAAAAGGAGGAAGAAGGGGATTTATCGACATAAAAAACCTACATTATGGACAGGTAGACAATTTAAGAAAATTCTTTATAGAACGAGCAGAAACTAGCAAAATACACAAAGTAATCACTCATATAAATACATCAGCTACACCATTGCAATTTCATAACCACTTCTACAACCCTTTAGATCACATGACATCAACAGATACGAAGAAAGTAAGTTGGAAAAAGAAAACACTACATGGCAAGTACCCATATCATCTAACACAGCCACACATCGATCAAGACGCATCCAACACATGGCTAAGAAAAGGCAATATATACAGTGAGACGGAATAATTCATGATTGCAATACAGGATCAAACAATAAACACCAGATATTACAGCAAGCATATTATTAAAGATCCAAATACCACAACAGATAAATGCCGACTTTGCAAACAACAAATAGAAACAGTAGATCACATCACAAGTGCATGTACAATACTAGCAAATACAGAATACCCCAGAAGACATGACAATGTAGCAAAAATAATACATCAACAACTTGCCATACAACATAAACTAATAAAACAACACATTCCCACATACAAGTATGCACCACAAAATGTACTGGAGAATGATGAATACAAATTATACTGGAACAGAACCATTGTAACAGATAAAACACCACCACATAACAAACCTGACATCATACTCACCAATAAAAAGAAGAAATTAACACAACTAATCGAAATATCCATACCCAATACAACAAATATACAGAAGAAAACAGGAGAAAAAATTGAAAAATACATCCAACTGGCTGAGGAAGTCAAGGGTATGTGGCATCAGGATAAAGTTGACATTATACCAATTATACTATCAACTACAGGAGTCATACCACACAATATCCACCAGTACATCAATGCAATACAGCTACATTCAAACATATATATACAACTACCGAAATCTGTAATTATTGATACATGTTTAATTACCCGAAAGTTCCTAAATGCAATGTAACATATACCGTACAGTTAAAAGGAAGTCACGCTTGATCAAGGTCCGCATCACTTTCCATTATTAACCAGACATAACGTCTGAGAAAGGAAAGAAATAATAATAATAATAATAATAATAATAATAATAATAATAAACTGCACTTACAAGATCCATTGTTGTAAACTGTGGTATCCAGTTTCGTGGGCTGGATATTATTATATCAATAGAATTAAGGAAACAGTTCCGGTGGGGTTTGAACTCTACTGCCACGGGCACTGACATGGGTGCAGATTCAAACTTCAATTCGGCAGTTGGTAGTGATGTTATTTTGTCATACAGTGCCGTTGTATCCTCATGTTCTGCAATGAGGAGAAATGTATAATCACATTTGTTGATATTTCACTGGAATATACCAAGAAAATGTTTTTATGGATACAGTTTTCTATTGCATAAAAAATCACAAAAAACTGCAAACTCATGTGGAACTGTCAACACAAAGACATATAACAGATTTACATTTACATCTATATCAACACTCCACAAGCCACCATAAGGTGCGTGGTGGAGGGTACCCTGTATCGCTACTTGTCATTTCCCCTCCTGTTACACTCACAAACAGAGCGAGGGAAAAACAACTGTCCATACACCTCTATATGAGCCCTAATTTCTCATATATTATGTTCGTGGTCCTCATGCGCAATGTATACTCGTGGCAGCAGAATCATTCAGCAGTCAGCTTCAAATGCCAGTTCTCTAAAATTTCTCAATAGTGTTTCCTGGGAGGGGGGGAGGCGCCACTTTCCCTCCAGGGATTCTCATTTGAGTTCCCGAAGCATCTCTGTAACACTTAAGTTTTGTTTGAGCCTACAAGTAACAAATCTAGCTGCTGAATTGCTTCAATGTCTTCCTTCAATCCAATGTGGTACTGATCCCAAGCACTCGAGCAGTACTCAAGGATAGGTCGCACCAGCATCCTATATGCAGTCTTCTTTACAGGTGAACCACTCTTTCCTAAAATTCTCTCAATAAAGTGAAGTTCACTACCACAGTTTTCACATGCTTGTTCCACTTCATATTGCTTTGCAACATTACACCCAAATATTTAAATGACTTGACTGTGTCAACTGGACACTAGTAATACTGTATCCGAACATTAACAGGTTGGTTCTTCCTACTCATCTGCATTAACATACATGTTTCCATATTTAAGGCTAGCTGCCTTTCATCACACTAACTGGAAATTTTGTCTAAGTCATCTTGTATCTTGGTACAGTCACTCAACTTCAACACCTTATCGTACACCATGACATCATCAGCAAACAACCACAGACTCCTGGCCACCCCGTCCGCCAAATCATTGACGTATATAGAGAACTACAGTAGTTCTATCACACTTCCCTGGAGCACTCCTGATGATACCATGTCTCTGATGAGCACTCACTGTCTAGGATAACATACTGGGTTCTAATATTTAAGAAGGTTTTGAGCCATTCACATATCTCTGAACTTATTCCATATGCTTGTACTTTCGTTAACAGCCTGCAATGGGGCACCGCGTCAAATGCTTTCTGGAAATCTAGAAATATGGAATCTGCCTGTTGCCCTTCATCCATAGTTCTCAGTATATCGTGTGAGAAAAGGGAAAGCTGAGCTTTGCATCAGCAACGCTTTCTAAAGCAAGGCTGATTCGTGGAAATAAGCTTCTTAATCCCAAGAAAGTTTATTATATTTGAACTGAGAATGTTTTCAAGGATTCTGCAGCAAACAGAAGTTAGGGATATTGTCTGTAACTTTGCGGGTCCGTTCTTTTACCTTTCTTATATACTGGAGTCACCTGCGGTGTTTGGGACTTTGTGCTGGGTGAGAGATTCATGATGAATGCAATAGGGGTAAGGGGCCAATGCTGTAGAGTACTCACTGTAAAATCGAACTGGGATTCCATCCGAACCCGATGATTGTTTTTTTAACCTTTAAGTTGCTTCTCTATGTCATATATGCTTATTTCTTTGTCATCCATAAGAGAGTCTGTCTGATGGTCAAATGATGGTATGTTTGTACGGTTCTCTTGTGTGAACGATTTCTTGAATGTGAAATTTAAAGCTTTGGCTTTCATTTTGCTATCTTTAACTGCCACACCACACTGGTCAACAAGGGACTGAATGGAAGCCTTAGAACCACTTAGCGATTTTACAAACGACCATAATTTTCTCGAGTTCTCTGCCAGATCTTTTGCAAAGGTGCGATGGTGGTAGTTCTTGTATGTGTCATGCATAGATCTTTCCACAGACGCACGAATCTCTACTAACCTTCACTTGTTGTCATTGGTTCGTTCCCTTTTGAATCAAGAGTGCAACAACCTCTGCTTCCTCAGCATCTGCAGAATTTCGTTATTAAACCATGGTGGATGTTTTCCATCCTTTATCCACTTGCTAGGCATGTAACTCTCCAGACCACAATTAACAAATTGCTTAAACTTTTCCCATAATTCCTCTATATCGATCTTAGTAATACTAAGGGATGCCAATTCACCATCTAAGTAAGATGTTAATAACTGCTTGTCTGCTCCATCTAGCAGAAACACTCTCCTAGCCTTCTTGACTGATTTATTAACTTTCATAATCACAGTTGCTATAATGACATCATGATCGCTAATCCCCATTTCTATACGGACATTGTCGATAAGGTCTGGCCTATTTGTAGCTACTAGGTCCAAAATATTTCAATTGTATGTAGGCTACCCAGCTAGCTGCTCAAGACAATTTTTAGAAAACTTGTTCAAAAGCATTTTGCATGACTGTCTGTCTGTACCCTCCCACAATGAACCCGTAGACATCCCTGTCTATACTCGACATGTTAAAGTTGCCTCCAACTAATATTGCATTATTTGAGTATTAACACACTATTGACCATAGACTTTCTTTGAATGTTTCTAGAACTGCAACATCGCAATTGGCTGATCAGTATAAATATCCAACAATTAACTTCGTTTCACCTACACTTGTTATATTCTACCAGACGACTTCACTGTCACAGTCATCTTCAACCTTAATAGACACAATATTTTTGTCAACTGCAATGAAAACTCCCCTTGCCATGGCCTCTAATCTGTCTTTCCGATACATATCCCATGACTCACTAAATATCTCAGAGCTTTCAACTTCAGGTTTCAGCTAGCTTTTTGTCTCAAGAATAATTTGAGTACGAGAACCTTTCTGGAGGGCAATAAATTCAGAAACTTTATTACGAATAGTTCGGCAGCTACAGTTTGCATTCAGTAATTTTTGTGACATACCAATGAAACTCAACAAAGGAGTATATATGCTACAAGGTCCACAGGTTAACTCTCATGGCTAAGATTGAAACACAAGAGATCGTATATCAGTACAAAAGAATTTGTGGAGAATATAAATAACAAATGTTCATGATTATAAAAGGCAGTCCAGGGAATGTGTCATTCATAACATTGTGCTGACTGTACGGATGTAAAAGTGAAACATACAATAAATCACTAATTCATTACAGTCCAAATCTGTTCACAGGTGTAAAACAATAAAAGCAGAAACACAAAGCTATTATTAAGTGCACTTGTGTGCTATGCTGATAACTAGTTAGTGTACTATTTTCATTAGTATAGTACATTAGATGTACTACACTACAAAACTAATGTATCCTTGATGGTGAGTGTTCATAAGAGACAAGGGTTTTGTTGGGAGTGCCTCACGGAAGTGTGATACGGCTGCTCTTACTCTCCATACACATAAATGATCTGATGGACAGAGAGAGCAGCAGTCTGCTTTTGATGCTGTGGTTTATGGTAAAGTGGCATTGTTGAGTGACTGTAAGGAGGATACAAGATAACCTGGACATAGTTTCTAATTGGTGTGATGAATGCTAAATTGCTCTACCTGTAGAAAAATGTAAGTTAATGCAGATGAGTAGGAAAAACAATACAGTCACATTGATTAAATATCCAGGCATAACGCTGCAAAGCGATATTTAAGGAGATTACATACAGTACACTAGTGTGACCCATTCTTGAGTACTCCTCGTGTGTATGCAATCTCCACCAGGTCAGATTAAAAGGAAAATATCAAAGCAACTCAGAGGCAGGCTGTTAGATTTGTTATTGGTAGGTTCAATCAACATGACAGTATTACGGAGATCCTTCATGAACTGAAGTGGGAATCCCTGGTGGGAGTTGATGGTCTTTTTGCAGAACATTACTGAGAAAGTTTAGAGAACTAGCATGTGAAGCCGGTTGCAGAGTGATTCTACTGTTACCAACATATGTTTCACATAAAGATCACAAAGGTAAGATAAGAGAAATTAGGACTTGTGCAGAGGCATATAGAGAGGCGGTTTTTCCTTGCCCTTTTTGAGAGTGAAACACGAAAGGATTTTTTTTTTTCCAGAATACTTAGAAATACTCATGTTTACTGGGAGAAATAACTGTCTACATACAGTAAGAATGTAGATTTATTTTATTACAGACAATTCTCTTACTTCCACCAAGAGTTCAGATCATTTGTATTACTGACTAAAGGACGACAATTAACTATTTTGGAAAATCTAGTTATTCATAGTTTCTACTCTACATATATGTGCAACTTGACCGAGCTGGGTAATTCAGTGGACTTGCATTTGTGAGGACACTGGTTCAAACTTGCACCTGGCCATCCTGATTTAGGCTTCCTGTCATTTCCCTAAATCACTGAAGGCAAATGCCAGGATGGTTCCTTCAAAAGGGCATGGCTGCTCTCGCTCTCCATCCTTCCCTAACCCAATATTGTGCTCCGTCTCTAATGATGTCAACGATACATTAAACACTAATGTCCTCCTCCTCCTTTTATGTGCACAAATTGTAAAAAAATCTCTAGCACCAGGTACAGGACTCCATTCTAAACAGCAGATGGTGTAAAGTTTACATGAACTTTACTTTATATTTTATTTGGTGGTTATTTATGTGGAACTTTGTTTGAACATGATATATTTGAAGCAATAAATTTCATTAAAGGATAAATATATTAATAAAAGACTCTAAGGACAGCAAGAACAATGAAGAGGTCTCTGCAAGGCATTCAGTTACAGGCTTTATACAATGTTCTTACTGCACCACACAAAATTATAAATGTTTTATTAGCGCTTGCTGTTCTTTCTGATCAAAGGTTTCAACTGGAGGCTCTCCATGTCCTGTTCTGAGCATCTTCCCTTATCTGTCTGTCCTCTTTTAATGCCGCCATCATTTCAGTTCTCTTCCTCTCATTCCTTACTCTTTGCCTTCAGTAATTCTTTGTTGTAGTATTTGTCCCCGCCAAGATTTTTTCTAATTCTGATCACTTCAATAATGTTCTTTCTTCCCCAATTTCTGTTAGGCCACTTCACCTTATGTTTTCTTGTCCACAGCCACATTTCAAAACTTTTGAAATACCTTTATTCTTTCTTTTCAGTGGTTCATGATTTATTGCTACATAACACTACACTCCTGACATAATATTTTAACAACTCTTTCTCCTGTTTCCCTAGAATTCTTTTGTACATTAGTAGGAGTTCTTTCATATGTTAGTAACTGCTTCACCTGCTTCCTACTCCTTATTTCTTCTGTGCAGCTTTGATTCCCTGTTGTTAGCCTTCTCAGGTAAAGAAAGGCTTTTTTTTCTTCTTCTTCTTCACGGATGGATCACTTAGGACCACGTGTAATCAACATTTGTTGGCCTTCCTTTTCACCCAGTATTCCTTCATAAACAACGAATGGGCTAGCTTTCGTTGCGTAGACCACGTATGTCGGTTAGTTTTTCTCTCTTCTTCCTCAAAACCCCATGTGTTTGTGATTTTTCTGATTTCATTTCTACCGCATAGATTTGGAGACCCTAATTCTCTCAGGTCTTTTTCTGTCTGTTTGTGCCAGTTTGGTCTTGTAGTTCTGTTCTTTAAAAATGTATGGATTTTGTGCGTTAACCTGTTTGAGTCCATTCTTTCTAAATGCCCCATGAATTGGATTCTTCTCATGCACATTGTGCCTGTTATTTTGGAGATATTTTTATATATTTCTGCATTTGGTTTTGGATAATGCACACCATCTTTAGTTCTTGATCCTAGAATTTTCCTCATTATGTTACGTTCTTTCACTTCTAATTCCTCTTTGTAGTGTTCTATGTTGAAGGTTTAGTGTCTCAGATGCTTAGAGAGCTTCGGGTTTAATTACTGTTGTGTAGTGTCGTATTTTGCAGTTCCAAGAGAGACTCTTTTTGTTGTAAGTGTTTTTTGTTAATTGAAACGCCGTCTCCATTTTCTGGACTCTTGATCTGACAGATCTCTTTTCATTACAATTTTCTGCAATCCATTCACCTAAAGATTTAAATTCTTTTACTTGAGAGATGTAGTTATTACCAATTTTGAGATCAGAAGGTGCATCTTTGATGTCAGTCATAAATTTTGTTTTTTCAAATGAAATTTGTAATCCTATTTTTGCTGCCTGCTCTTGTAATAATTCTAGCTGTTTCTGTACATCGGTAATGTCTTGTGCGATCAGTGCCATGTCATCAGCAAATGCTAAACAGTCTAATTCTATGCCCTTACGTCTTGGTCCCAGTCTGTGTGCTGGTGCACCTGCTTTTCCCCATTCTCTAACAACTTTTTCAAGAGCACAATTGAAGAGCACTGGGGACAGTACATCCCCTTGTCATAGTCCTGTGTCTATTTCAAATTCTGTGTTCATTTCTCCCATAAATTTTACTTTGGATTTGGTCTCCGTGAGTGTTTCTTTTATGATGTTTGTTGTCTTTTGATCTAGTCCAAATTCTGCTAATACTTCAAAAAGGAATTCTCGGTCTATACTGTCATATGCTTTTTTAAAGTCAACAAAAAAGGCATTTACTTGTTTTATAATTTTTTTTTTTTTCCCATCTAGGAATATGTCAACTACAGCTTCCTTGATGCTTATTCTCATCACGTTTTTCCTTTATATGTTTATCTTCCTTCCATACTCCTTACCCCTTCTTGCAACACTCTTCAGCATCTTCTATAGCTCCTCTTCTGAATGCTAGCACTGCAATCACCTATGTATTTTATAGTCTTTATCCTTCTGCCTTCAATTACAATGCCTCTTGCATTCTCTATGGCCTTATCTATCAGTTATTCTCCATATACACTATACTAAGTATCTGGTCACATGGCTGAAAATGACTTAAAAGTTCATGGTGCCCTCCATCGGTAATGATGGAATTCAATATGATGTTGGCCCGCCCTTAGCCTCGATGGCAGCTTCCACTCTCGCAGGCATACGTTCAATCAGGGGCTGGAAGGTTTCTTGGGGAATGGTAGCCCATTCTTTACAAAGTGCTGCACTGAAGAGAGGTATCAATGTTGGTCGGTGTGACCTGACACAAAGTTGGCATCCCAAAGGTGTTCTATGGGATTCAGATCAGGACACTGTGCAGGCAAGTCCATTACAGAAATGTTATTGTCATGTAACCAGAGGCCGTGCGTTATGAACAAGTGCTCGATCGTGTTGACAGATGCAGTCGCCATCCCCGAATTGCTCTTCAACAGTGGGAAGCAAGAAGGTGCTTAAAACATCAATGTAGGCCTGTGCTGTGATAGTGCCACACAAAACAAGAAGGGGTGCAAGCCCCCTCCATGAAAAACACAACCACACCGTAACACCACTGCCTCCGAATTTTACTGTTGGCACTCCACTGAAAATTTGTATCCCATCTTACACCCCCACACTAAAAACAATAGTATCACAAAAAATGATTCCAGAAGACTGGGGCAAAATATTGGCAGTATTTAGTCACAATTCTAGATTTTCAGACTTCTCTGTAGGTTGATATTGTCACAGCAATTAATGCCCAGTGACTATAATCAATTTGCCTTCAGGCCAGAGCACTTTTTGAAATGTTTCTAGATACAATCAATCATTATTAGCAGGGAATTTGATCATAAGAACTGTTAAAATAAAACTTTAAGAATCTGAATACATTTTGCACTTCTAAAATAGATTACCACTGAAAGTTTTATTTTATGTGATGGAATGTTTCATTTTTTTTATATGTGAATTAAATATTACAGGATGAACAGTCTGAGACACACATTCTTGTTAACACAATGATTCATCTTCGAAACAACTGGTGAATCATGCCCACTGCACTCTGGTCACAAATATAATATTGAAACTTATTTTCTAGGATATATGTGATATGTTCTCAAGCCTTTGATTTCTTATTCACTGCCATCAATATGCACTAAAAGCATTGAGTTTAGAATTGCTCTCTTCTATTCCTAGAAAATGAGTGTTATAGCTAAAACGAAATGTCCAAATTTTCTTCATGTATTCTTGGCATTGCACTTGATGGCACGTATGTTACTTGCTGCGAAGCAAGGGCAGCACCTCAATTTGTATCTCAGCTGCTGGCCCTATCCACAAGAGTCTGAGCCTGTTATTTCCCTTCAGTCTTTCAGAGTGCCACGGAATTGTGATGTAAAGCAGGTTTACATTCCTGAGGGTCTCATGAAGCATGCTTTATAAGAACTGCAATCAGAAGCTGTCTTCTATCTCAAAATACATGCGCTCATTTCCCACCCTTACAAGCACCTGAGAGAGAGAGAGAGAGAGAGAGAGAGAGAGAGAGAGAGAGAGAGAGAGAGAGAGAAGCATATATGTTTTAAAAAAAGACTTGAATCTTGTCAACAATAAAATCACTGCATTCTTTTGAGTGGAATTAATGTTAAGATGACTCCCATGTGTTCCTGCTACAGGAAGCTGTGCAGTACGGAAAAGATTTCAATGCAGTGTCAAAGCGACGGATTTACATATCCTCGCGTGGCCAAACCGCTGTCTCCCAAGCTAGTTCCACTGACAAGTTGATTTCCTTGTGACTACCACAATGCAGATTAGAAGATAGTGAGAGCTCGGCTGTGGAATCATCAGTCAAATTATCAACATTCCTGCAAATGTTGACAAACGCAGACACGCCCTCTGAAGGAACAGTACGCCATTAATGAAAAGACAAAGACAAAGGGATACTGACGGGGAAAAAATTGCAACAACAAAAAATAATTAATAAAGAGTAATGAAATTTCAGGAATACATTTGTCTAGGAAATATATTTAAGTGATTAATATTGCAAGATCACAGGTTAATGTAAGTGCAAATGTGTAATGCTGGTACATTAACAACCAGTGTAGTTGCCAAAATGCAAGCATGCAAATGTGCATGCTTTGCATTGTATAGGTGCCGCATGTCTGTTTGTGGGATGGAGTTCCATGTCTGTTGCACTTGGTTGGTCAATACAGGGATGGTTAATGCTGGTTGTGAATGGTAGTACAACTGTTATCCAATGATGTCCGATATGAACTCGATTGGAGACAGATCTGTTGATTGAGTAGGCCAAGACAACATATCTATACACTTAGAGCATGTTGGGTTACAACAGCAGCATGTTGGCAAGTGTTTTTCTGTTGGGAAACACCCCCTGAATGCTCTTCATTAATGGCAGCATGACAAGTCAAATCTGTTCCAGCCTAAAGTCAAGCGCTGGCATGCCAGTCAGAAATGATAGAGCAGAGAGGGCTGTGAAGAAGACATCAGCCAAGAGCACACTGACCGACCCCTCTCTAGGATGACAATGTGACAGCAGTGTCCTCTAGGTGAAGAGAACATAAGCTTCAAGGCCAGCGACCTATAGAAGCATCCACTGTATTACCTCACTTATATCGGAATAGTTACTCTGAAGTACACTAATTACTATAACTCACGAATTGGTTCCACAACTTCATTATTAATTTCTACAATTTTCTTTTCAACACAGTGATTGGACATTATTTGGGCCATGTTGTTGTTGTTGTTGTTGTTGTTGTTGAGAAAATGAATTCATTATGTTGGATTTCATATTTTATCATTAGTCTGACACTTCCCAAGCGTCTATAACTGCATGATGTATCAGCAGACAATTCATGCAGATTCCAGGATACTGACTTTCTGCTCTCTACAGTACAAAGGATTGCTGAAAGTCACAAGGGAATTATTTTTACTGAGGAAGAAAATACAGCAACATAAATCTGTAATTCAAAACATAATTGCAACCACATTTCAGTGGCTACTCCTGCACGAAGCTATTTGAACATTTACATTCTGTGAGCCTAGATCCCCTTTGGCAGAACATCAAACAATGTTTCTTGCAATTAAGGCTCAATCACATCAAACCTAATTTTTATACTTTTCTCGCAGATTAAGGGAAACTATATTATGGTAGTCGAAGGCTTGATAAATGGCAAAATATAAAAACAGAAGAATAAAAATATGGCTTGCTATGCTTTTTGTAATCTAAATGAGGTTTTCAGAATTAAGGTTCAGGTCTCTCTGATACTGAAACTTTACAATCAATGTGTATTATGAGGTTTGACATATGAGAGTGAGAAATGTACTTTTAATGCAGAAACAATTCAAAACTGAGGGGTCCTCAGTGGGCAGGAGAAAGATGCCATCTAGGAATCGTGAGGAGACACATAAAACAACTGGATTAGAGAACAGGACATATACGCAGGCAAATCATGGAAGTTATTTTGTGATCTTTTAAGAGAAGAGAGAAGTCCAAGTCAATACTCTCATGGAAGATGGATGCTTATGGCTGACAGACTGTAATGCAGGGAGAATTTTGGGAAATCTTTTAAATGCTGTTACTGACAGAATTGTTATTGATTTGTAGCATTCTTAAAATAATTCAAAATGATCTCAGCATATAACATTCCTTAATTGTTTGCTAAATTTTGTTTTCTTTTCATTGAAATCATCAGAAATTGTTAATTGAGTCTGTGCAGAATTATGTGGTACATTACATTTATTCGTAAGTCCCATCATAACTACGAGACCCCAAAGTATACATTACCACAAAGATACAGTGCTATCATGAGCAGGTTCTGTAGACTAGATTAACAATGAACCATGATTAATGATATGTGGCTTACATTATATATTTAGAGCATTTGTCATTCTCTACTTGGGTTTAAAAAAGGCTGTCAGTCAGTTTATTACTATTTGCCAAACTTTTATTAATGCTGGCTTTCTTAGTTTTGATTTGGCAGAAATCGAGAGAATTCAAGTTGACACATCCAGCCGCTACCAGTCTAAAAGATCAAACAATAAAAGTAGTGAGTATTACTATGTAGCAACTATACATGAACGTCATGTTATGCTGTTTGTTTTTAAATGAGTGATGGTGAAATTGTGACATCAGCAAAAAGTGATACTTTTTACTTATTACGTTCATGAAATGTTGAAGTGTCTGTGTCACATATACTTCCCTAAATGTTTGTTACTGTACACTACTCATCTTACCATGGCAGCTTGAGTGTGCTTGGTATATCTTATTTCCATGGCTCGTTTCACACAGTTATGAGAGGTACTCAAAGGAAAACCGAACACCCACCACAATGGAACGAAGAAAAATGATCACCACATGTTTTAAGAGATTTATCCCACTGGGAGATGAGATGAACAATTCCCGTTTCTTAGAAAGCGGTTGGCAGCTGATGGATTCACAACAGCACCCACTCTTTCAGTTCCTTGTCTGACAGAAACCGATGTCCATGCAGCTCTTTCTTCAGATTGCCACAGACGTGAAAATCACACGGGAGAGATCCAGAATGTACGGATGATGTTACAATGTTTCCTAACCAAATCACTTAAGTGTAGCCTGTGTCTGATTGGCAGGGTGGGGGCAGGTTTATCATGCACCAAGGAGACTCTGTCTGACAGCATTCCTGGACATTTTGGCTCTACAGCACACCACTGTTTGTGGAAAGAATTTTCACAGTGCTGCACACTGATTGTGGTTCCATACTATAGGAACCCATGAGCAGTGTGTGCCCGCTGTGTTGGAGGAGGAGAAATTGTGTGAACAGCCTTTGATTTCTCTGCAGGGGGAAATGTGGGATGTTCCCACTGTTGGCTCTGCTGTTGGGCAGAGTCATCCTGTTGCACAGTAATGCCCGTTCTCACATTGCCAACTGGACGAAGTCTATGATTCAGCAATTTGGTTGGGAAACAAAAGTTCTCTGTACAGCTTGGATCTTTCACAATGTGATTTTCACATCTTTGGTGATCTGAAGAAAGACTTGTGGACACCAGTTTCAGTCGGACAAGGAAGTGCAAGAGCGAGTGCAGTTGTAAATCTGTCAGTGGCAGACTGCATTCTATGAAACAGGAATTGATTGGCTCATTTCCCAGTGAATAAATGTGTGGTGAATATTTTTGAATGGAACCAGTCCATGGTTCCATTGTGGCAGGTGTTCAGTTTTAATTTGACTGACTCTTATATGTTGATGAGCAAGAAAGTTTGACCATAATATAGTTTCTCTTAAACTGCGAGAAAACTATAAAAATATGTCCATCTTTGAAGAACAAAAATTATTGGTTTTGATGGGATTGAGCCTTAACTGCAAGGAACATTGTTTCACATTCTGCTAAAGGGGATCTAGGTTCACAGAATGTAAATATTCAAATAGCTTCTAGCAGGAGTAGCTGCTGAAATGTGGTTTCAATTATGCTTTGAATTACTGGTGATTTATGTTGCTGTATTTTCTTCTTCAGTAAAAATAATTCTGCTCTCTACAGAACAAAGGGTTGCTGAATTCATAAGGGAATTATTAAAAAAAAGACATGTTGAGAGGTTGGTGGAAAAAAATAAATCAGTGCGCTGTGTTTTGCAACTCAAATATTGAGGGTGTAATCACTCAGTATTTTTTGGAGTTAAATAAAATCAATATTAAAGACTGTAGATGATGCAATCATCTTTTTCTAAGAGAGAGAGAGAGAGAGAGAGAGAGAGAGAGAGAGATAGAGAGAGAGAGAGAGAGATGGTTAAACATACATTCATTCATGCACTCCACAGACTGAAAAAATGTCCATGACAAACTTCCATCTGAATCTGGTAACAGAGTGTTTCAAACAACATGTTGCAAACAAACACACAAATGTACAGAGAGAAGGAAAATCTCATACAGTTCACATCAGAATTGTTGCAAATAATACTTGAAGTAAATTTCACATAAATGTAGATGTGGATTTTGAAGAAGAAAGGTAATTTGAAATTACACTCTCATGAACGTGGATGGGAATGGAAAATGGCTGAGGCATTTTTTGATGACCAATTCTAACAGTTGCCTAAAGTGATTGAGGGAAACCACAAAATACTAGAATTAGAGTTGTTGGGCAGGGACTGTAATCTTACTCCTGTAGAACAACAGATAGTGTCTTAACCAATGCCCTATTTTGCCCAACACATACAGTCTGAGCAAAAATCGAAGCATAACAATAAACTTGTGTCACGTACAGTTCCAATGTTTAATTGTTAAACTCTGCACACTTCAAAGAAAATCCTAAATAAAATCAAACATTTTGTAAAAAAAGAAGATACATAAAGAAGTACATGTATTTTAATCTTTACTAGATGAAACATAGCATAGAAAGATGGGAGGGGAAATCATATTTATTTTATCACAGAGTTCAACAAAATAAAGAACACTCAGCACTCAATAACTATTTAAATTACCATTAAAAATTATAACTACTAAAAAAGTCAAGAATGATAAGGTGTTTCGAAAACCTGCATAGATATACAGTTACAGAGTCCCAGCATTCGGGAAGCTATCAACGTTAAGAGTCAAACCACATTGGTGGATTGTCATACTAAAACTGAGTATACCCAAAAACCATTTGTCAAAAGTGTAACATATCCTACAGGGCGTTATCTGGCCTGGTTCATTCAGCAGTCATGCTTTGTATACTTTTGACAACCATCTTTTGGGTGTACTCAATTTTAGTATGACAACCCACCAATATGATTTGACTCTTAATGTGGATAACATCCCGAAAAATCAGAGTCCATAACTGTCTATACACATACTAAGAATATAACCATTATAAACCTGAAAATGCGACTACACTGATGTGAGACCGGTAGTTTGCAAATAAAGCACCATCATAGGGCTATGCAGCTTTTGTAAGCACCTCATCATTCTTTACTTTTTTACTTGTTATAACATTTATGATTAATGCAGCCATAACATAGCACACATTAAACACATTAGTTAGCAGTCAGATCTATATTTTTCTGTAATGTATTATTGTACGATTTTTTGTTTTCACATACCAATAACTGGATCTGTTAAAAAGTATGGTTTTGAAGTGTTGTAGTACACAGATGGCATCATTCTGTCAGCAGCATCAGAAGGCTCATTGTTCTCAAATTCTAGAAAAACAAAAAAGAGACAATTTTTTTTGTAGGTCTGGGATACAATGAATTAAAATTTAGACAGACATAAAAATCTCATAAAATATTAAAACAGGTAGAAAATATCTGAACTAGTGAATAGTATTATACTTTGTAGAGTACACACTCTGTGTTTACCAGCTTCAGCCAGAGGAAACGGGGCAGTGCCGATGGCTCAACAGTTCTGAGATTTCAGAAACTGAAAGCCAAAGGAAATGCAGATAAGAATAATAATACCGGATGACAATTATTGAACTATATGAAAAAAAAATTGTCTTAATTTCTGAATGGTTTACACTGGGACATTGAAACTGCACAGTTGGTCAAGGGGCATGATGGGAATTAGTATGCACAGTATGTTTTTGTACAGCAACGAAGTCTGCTTTCATTTGGATGGGTTCGTCAATAAGCAAAACTGTCACATTTGGCTGCTGAGAATCTGCATTTCATTATTGAGAAGTCTCTTCATCCTCAATAGGTGACTGTGTGGTGTGCAATGTCCAGTCACAGAATAATTGGTGTGATATTCCTTGATGGCATGGATGGTGACTACCGAACAGTACCTGAAGGGTTTGGAAGACGATTTCATCCCCATTATCCAATGTGACCCTGATTTCAACAAGATATGGTTCATGCAAGATGGAGCTTGACCCCATCAAAGCAGGAGTAGGTTTGATGTTCTGGCAGGGACCGCACTCTATCTCTGGGATACGAAGAGGCCACTGGCATGGGCCTCAATTGGCCACCTTATTCTCCGGATCTGAACACATGCAACTCCTTTTTGTGGGGCTATATTAAAGACAAGGTGTACAGTAATAATTCCAAAACCATTGCTGAGCTGCAAACAGCCATTGAGGAAGTCACTGATAGCATTGATGCTCCAACACTTCAGCGGGGCATGCAGAATTTCGCTATTTGTCCGTGCCACATCATCGCCAATGATGGCAGGCATATCGAACTTGTCATAATCTAAATGCAAATATTTGTAGTGATGTTTATATGTTGACTAAAGTGTGTGCATGCCGCAGTTTGAAACTAATTTACTTTTCTTTTTTTCATTTAGTTCAATAATTGTCACCCTGTATACCACAAAACACATACTGACTTTGGGTGAATCTCATACATGTTCTCTGTGTGAGTTCTGTAAAGCCTCAAATTCAAACACTGTGTGTGTTATCACTATCAATAGCATTCTAAAGCTCATCGGAAAATGCCACACTTTTGCATTTGTTGTCATGAGGTAGAGCCTATAACAGCGGCAACTTGTATGGCTTCATAACCAACCAATGTCTACAAACATGCCAAATTGTTGTTGTAGGCAGTTGTAACAGTTTTATGAGACTACAATGGAAAGCAGTTTGAATTTGAAAACATTTTCCCAGAAACACATGGGTGGCTAAGACCCATTCCTTTACACACACATCCTGTGTCTACAGACTGTTGCACCAATCTCTGAATGTTTCATCTGGAGAATGCACTGTAATCATGAATTTACACTTCGCAAATATGAGAACACAAAATTATTTCTGCTATGGAGTAACCATTTTGCAACATGTGAAGGTAACCACATGAACAAAGGACATTCGACATCTAGTGGCAATGAATATAAACTAGACAATTTATCCATTCCTCCAATAGCTGAGCTGTGGCACAGCATTCGTTAGTTATGACAACATAATACTTTGTAATATACATATTAAATTTGAAACAACATGTATTCCTGCATTCTCGCAGCAGCCATGAAATTTTACTTGTATGTGTCACAAGACTGCCTGCAGAGACAGTTGATTTCAAGCTCCAGAGTGTTTGATACCTTACAGCTTCATGACACTTGGGGCAAGGTTGATTTGCAATTAAAGATTTTGTTGCAAACTAACAATTTAAGTGTTTTATACGTTAATATTTTGGGGGAAATTGTATTTGTGGTGGAAGATTATACACCTCAATATTTCACATGCTGCATGAGCGATAGTAATATCTGTAGCTTTGCTATTCCTACACTGGAATTACATAACAGCAGTGTCAATAGCTGCCACCCACACTGGAAAGTTTCAAAAATGGGGAATTCAGGATTAAATCTAATTGAATGGCTCAAAAGGTATATATCCTAAAAGGTGATGTTAAAAACTACTGGGAGATAATGCTGCATAAAAATTCTACACTTGCATGTCCTCCCTCCGAAAGCCCACAAGAGATGAGCATGAAAAGAATATTGCTACAGTGTGTCCCAAGTACAGCTAAGATTTGGCAATGCCATTGCAAATATTTAGCAACTCTGTGATACTGCATTTACTTACATATAAGGTACTCAATTGTACCGATAAATGCACTAGGTATTCCCTTCCCACTTCTGTGAATCATACTAGACAATCTTTATGAAAAATGAGACACTGGAATACAAAATTTAATTTTTGAAGTCCAGGAATGCCATTCTCCACACAAGCAAAAACTGTTCTTACCTTTAATGTTGTGTTATGAGGCTCGGTGACCACTATTGCTATTAGAGATACCTGCCACTGGCCGTGTCTCATTAGCTCAGTGGCTCCCCAGGTGTCTGGTGATGTAAGGGGGGCATAAACTATCAGTTCTAACCCCACTAGAGATCTGTGCACTCAAAGTTCTTATTTTTCATTTTATTTAATGAAGCTGCAATTGCTAGAAGGAATTCTTTAATGAAATCTGAAGAAAATCTTTGCACATTAAGTCTTCTTGCAAGCTTGACTTAATAAGCTGTGTTAGTGGTCATAGATGTCTGCTTTGTGAATATCAAGCTGCTTCACCATACAAATGTCTCTGAACAGGTGATACAGTCTGACTGACTACCTTAAATATAACTTTTGATCAGTGTTAAGTTCTCCATGAATCCAGACAGGGATCTCCAAACATGCAATGTGCGTGCACTGCAATAGAGAATCCAATTGAAGGTATTCACATAGCTTATTACATACATTTACCATAAGGAGCCAAACAACAGTGAAACACAACTCTGCACTCACTGTAGATTTACAGAAACATGTGAATTCCCTACAAAAAAATTACATCTAGAACCACCTTTAAATGGTAAAAGAATGACATTTAACACATTAATAATAACAATAAACAACATATTGAGGTACTTTAAATGGATCACAAAATATAAAATAATTTTGAGCCACAGTCATATACTGGTATAACAAAACCAGTAAAAGCCCCATTTCTTTAAAGAAGAGAACTCTGGAGTTTAAAAGAGGTTGAAATGTCTCATTACTCTACAAATGAGTTAATGAGTTAATGGGTTAAATATTTTACGTTAAGCTTGTACCCAAGAAAAAATTTTGAAATGATTCCTGAAGTATGTTGGGTGTCGCTGAGTGCTCTCATTATGAAACACTGAATGAATATAGTCTGGGTAATTTGCACTCTATATTGAGCACAAGCAAGCTCTTCATCCATCTCAAAAGTTTATGATGTTATGTCTCCTGAACTGTGTGTTGTATGATGGTATAATTTTGGAGGTACATTCAGTCGTTATCTAGATACTGTCTGCAAACTGTGTTGAGAATATAGTCAGTAGTAAAGAAGTAATAAACTAAACTCCATGTCTGATGCTAAAGCTTTACTGCATGAACAGCGGAAATGTAGTAAGTGATAAGGTTTTTCCATTCTTCATTTTTCAGGTTAAATGTAAATGTCGTGTGACTAGGGCCTCCTGTATGGGAGACAATTTGCCGGATGCAAGTTTTTCGATTTGACGACACTTCGGTGACTTGCGTGTCAATGGGGATGGAATGATGATGATTAGGACAACACAACACCCAGTCCCTGAGCGGACAAAATCTCCGACCTAGCCGGGAATCGAACCCGGGCCCGTAGGATTGACATGCTGTCACACTGACCACTCAGCTACTGGGGGCGGACAACATTCATGTGAAAGGCACTATAAAAATGTAGGCAACTACTGGTCTGGACTGGCAGATGCAGTCATATGATACTAAGTTTACCGATAGACCACTATCGAAGATGTCACAGGACGGCTCAAATGAAAGACTTGACTTCCTCCAGGAACTGCCACAGCCTACAGTGCTGCCAGTTTGTGCATACTGTTGGACTTAGAGAAAATTATCAAGAGGCCAAGTTTATTGTTCCACATCATAAGTGTAGTGGACTTAGACCGCGGCCGATGTCCTTGTTTTTTGTCAAAGTGTGTCATTATCAAAATTTCTCTTCATTGAAATTCACAACATTGAGTAAAAAGCTAAAAACTGGCCTGTAGAACTTGTTTTTAAATCTTTAGGTTGAGAATAACTAGTACTCTTACGTGAATGAACAATCGTCTAAAAAAAATACTACACCTAATATCAAGAATCCTTAAACTGTATACCATGGAATGAATCTAAACTTTACAATTACTTACCTTCAGAAACTTTATTCACTATTGTCAGTACGGACAGGTCGCTACCGAGAAATTTTTTCAAATATTTAACATAAAGACCATTTGTTTCATGTTTTCTTTCAAAGGACTTTAGATTACTTGATGTAGCATACGCTCGAATGATATTTCTGTCTTGTTTGTATTCAGGAAAGTCATACTTCTCCCAGAACAGTGCTGGATTTTGATCCCTGAAATTAAGGTACAAAAACAAAACTATTCACAATAAATATGGTAATGGAAATTCCTTGGTGGAATATAAATAATGGAAGGAGTATACGTAACAACTCAATGGATAGTACAGTGGTTAACAGACACACAAATACGACTGTAAATGCTGCTAAACTTTCAGATCCTTCTTCAGAGTTAAAACACACACACACACACACACACACACACACACACACACACACACGCGCGCGCGCGCGCAACCTGAATGGGACAATGTAGCACAGAATATACACGACCTGACAAAAAAAATGAAGCATCCATAATAAATCTGCAGATATCAATACAACTTCTTACACATGCGCACCATCGGTGGGAATGTTAATGATTGCACATGGCACGTGTCTCCCAGAACAGTCTGCATGATGTTGAACACTCCGAAGTCCAACAAGACTCCCAGATGTGTCCCCGACAGAATGTGTGGGACTAGTTCGGATGTTAACTCCACACCAGTGGCAGTATGCAAGCTATGAAGACCAGTTAGAACAGTTGTGGGTCAGACTGCCTCAGGATAAGATATAATGTCTTTATGAACCCTTCCCAACCGAATAAGTGCATGCATCCAGCCCAGAAGGAGTACAGTGCACTGGTGTAAGCTGTCACCAGCACACAGGTCGGCAAAGATGTTGCAAGAAGATTGATAACAGGCGCTGGAGCAAGCACGCCTCTCAGGAGAGAGGCCAAAGACAGAATCACAAACAACGAGCCGCTAACATCCTCTCAACCGCCAGTATTTAGATTGCTGCCATGGACCGGAGGGTCCAGACAGACACAAAATCAGAGTCATCAGTCGCAGCCCAGCCAGACAATCAGCCCAGTTGCAGACAGTCGGTCACAGTTACTAGTTCCATTACTTGTGTTTATAGCGTGACTTGTACTTGGCCAGCAGTAAGGCTAACATGGACTATTAAGGAAGAGCTTGTACCACAACAACTTCCTTGAAGATAAGTAACTTCTTGTTCTTATGAATATAGAACCTTTGCTATTACATGTGCGCAGTTGTGTTATAGAAAGAGGATACTGGCGTCACCGAACAACATCCTCTCCTTGCTTCCTATGGTACAAGACTACATTGTCAATGACGATACAAAATACAGCATCATACTGATATGTGGGCACATACTACCAGGTTCCCTGTAAATGTGACTTGATTTTGATTGATTGGCTGATTTGGGGGAGGGGCTGTACGGCGAGTTCATCGGTCCCATCAGATTAGGGAAGGAATCATCCTGACATTTGCCAGAAGCAATTTAGGGAGATCACAGAAAACCTAAATCAAGATGGCCAGACATGGGTTTGAACCATCGTCCTTCTGAATGCGAGTCCAGTGTGCTAGCCATCGTGCCACCCTGCTTGGTTCTTGATTTTGTTATCACCAAAATAGCATGGCACATCTGCTCACGGGATAAGTACAGTAACCAGGTCCAAATGGATGTGGGTGGCAGTAGTTATTTGCAGACAATAGTGCAGTGTGGAGAGTTGCATCAAATTGGTCCTATGTGGTGAGCTGTTATTGTTAATTCATTTTGTTGTTAATCACATTGTTACATTCTGTTATTAATACTTACAATAATACATTAGATGATTGCCAATGTGCCAGACTCTGCTGCAGTAGCGGCACTGCATACTAATGTCAAGTGTGGGGATTTGATGCAATGCTGGATATGATATGTGACCTCAACTCCTCTGTACTGAAGGCAATCCAAACTGCAATCATCACATCAGTGAATTAGAGCATCTTCTTCCGACAACTCCACATGAGACATTTCAACTGGATAATGTCTGGCCATGCACAGCAGCAAACTTGCAAGTCTTCTTCTACGAATCACAAGTATCACTGCTTTGCCTCCAAGTATGTTTGTTTAACGTCATCCACAAAACATATGTACGATATAGCTGGTTGGTAATTGGTTTGTCACAGCACTCCAGGAACCAGTCTCAGTGCTTTGTGAATTCACATACAAAGCATGCAGACTGTGATTTTCAACAAATACATCAAACCCCTCTTTGATTCCAGACCGAGATTTAGAGGTTCTAACTAAAATACATAGGGGTTTCAGATGACACAGAATTCTAAAAATCAATGTAATGTACCCACTTGGTTCATTATTCCATATTTATTCTTCTTGCTGTTGCTGTTTTCACAAACATTTACATAAACTTGCATGAGCATACTTGAATAAAGAACAAGCTCATAATGAATTGCAGCTAATATTAGCATGGGGAGAAAGAAAAAAAAACACATGTGTCTTGAAGGAAAGGATTACATATTTTGAAGTTATTAAGAAGACTGACTTAACATATTATGTTGTTGTTCTTACGTATATACTTTCTGGATTACTGAAAGACAGCAGTTTTAGAAAACAAATGTACGATCATATGGAACACCTTAAAAATATGAGTCTGGATATAAACTTGCTGATATGCTAATGGGCATTCAAATGACAATTGTGGCTACTCTGGGAAGAGTATTGTATAACTCAAGCATTGTATAACTCAAGAGATTATACAAAACAACTTTTAGTCAGTGAGAAGCTCTCCCAGACTATTCACCAACAACAAGTCCATCATTAAATATTGAGACTGTTTATGGGAATGGTGATCTGTCCCACAGTGTCATGCTGTTGTGCCTTCACACATCTTTATAATCAATGTGCCAACGATAGTCTCGGGCATTAATGTTACACTGAGTTTCACAATTTCCACAAAAGTTAATTGCTACATTGCCATTAACACAGTTTCGTTATACAAGCAGACACAAAGTTCAGAAAAACTTCACTGTCTCAGAAATACAACTCCCTTTGCCTATGAACAGATGTCTTTTCCTTTTGCCGGCCGGAGTGGCCGAGCGGTTCTAGGTGCTACAGTCTGGAACTGCTCGACTGCTACAGCCGCAGGTTCGAATCCTGCCTCGGGCATGGATGTGTGTGATGTCCTTAGGTTAGTTAGGTTTAAGTAGTTCTAAGTTCTAGGGGACTGATGACCTCAGAAGGTAAGTCCCATAGTGCTCAGAGCCATTTGAACCTTTCCTTTTAGCAAACAGGATAAATCACTTATTTTATCAACAGCAGCAGTTAGTACCTTTTGCTAGTGTTTATCACATGACACATATCAAAAGCTATGTACTATAGACATCACAGGTAAGTGGTAGGTGACATTGAGACACAATAATGTATGAGGGACATTCAATAAGTAATGCAACACACTACTTTTCCTTGGCTAATTTCTGCTTGGGGGGGGGGGGGGGGGGGCAGTACGGATGGAATATTCCTGCTTCAGTCCCTAATGTTGAGTATGTAGAGCTGCCCCCTGCATATTTCAGCCACCACATTTGCATGAATGTTTTGCAGACCAGGTGTGGCCCCTGCCGCAACTAGGAGGTTATTTGTAAACAGAGGAGAGAAGGTACTGTGTACAGTCAAGCCACCAGCAGTCACTGCCATGTTCAGGGGTGCCAGTCTTGCCACTACATGGCATGCAAGTCACAGCATACAGTACTGCAGTTGGGGAATTAATTTATGTCTGCACAGTCACATGCTCATGTAATACCATGCAAGTATCCTTCCACAGGCGTGTACTTAATTGGCACTCTGCCCATGGAGAGCCAGTTATGTCTCGAGCCCTGAGCAACTAGACACCGCCTGTCACTGCCCGCCGAGGTACTGTGCCGTCCTCATCCTGAGCCATGTTGGACGCTATGCTTGTATCTGCTGTTCTGAGGGCACCGCTCCACAGTATTTTTACGACTGCCTATGTGCTCATTACCTTGTGGGACCATGTCATTGCAAGTAGACAGACTATGAGCTCTCAGTCTCATAGGATTGTATTGTCATAGCACCTGCTGCTCATCAGGACAATGCCTACAAGTTATCAGCCTTGTGGGACTGAATCGTCATTCATATTCTCTGCTCCGCAGTACATTGCTGTTCTCAAGTTTCATAGACATTATTTTCAGAGATTTTATTTAGCTTCTTCTTCTTCTCACGGCGTTACAACCATGTGTGCGTTTTAGCCTCATCAACAAGTTTCCTCCATTCTGCTCTCTCCAGCATGGTTCTCCGCCATCCTCGGACTCTGGGAGATTTTATATCTTCTTCCATGTCATCTATCCACCGTTTTCATGGCCTTCCTTTCTGTCTTCTTCCGGTTGGCCTCCTTTCAAAAATCGTTTTAGTAGTTCTTCCAGTATCCATCCTGAAGACATGCTCAAGCCAGGCTATTCTTCTACAAAGGTGAGTCAAATGAAAACCTTAAATTTGTAATAACAAATTGAAATTTTGTGTCGCTATCCTGTAAGTTGGTAAGCGTGCTACTAACAGTATGCAGAATGGCCTGTAGGTGGGAGCATAGTGTAGATGCACACATACCGTTGCAGTATCAGTATAAAGATGGCTGCCCCATTGCGACTTGTACCAGGGAAGAACAGCATTCTGTTATTCGGTTTTTGCAAAGTGAAGGTGTGAAATCTATTGAAAATCATTGACGAATGAAGGTTCAGTATGGTGAGCCATGTTTGTCACAGCAGCAAGTCTACGAATGAAGTAGGAAGTTCGCAAATGGTGTGACTTCAGTGGAAGATGCTCCTCGTCCAGGTCAGGCACAACGACTTGTGACTCCACAGAACATTGCAGCAGTTGAAGCCATAGTGAAGGAAAATCGCCGAGTGACACTGAATGACATTGCAGCATGTTTACAGATTAGTCATGGGTCAGCACACCACATTGTGCATGATGTGCTCCAGTTTCACAAAGTGTCTGCAAGATGGGTGCCACGGCAGCTGACACCTGAAATGAGAGAACGACATGTTGATGCTTGTGAAGAACTTCTTCGGTGCTTTGAACGAGAAGGTGATGGCTTCCTTGCAAGAATCGTTACTGGGGACGAAACCTGGGTTCACTTCCACCAACCGGAAATGAAGAAAGCGAGCAAGGAATGTTGCCACTCATCACCAAAACCAAAGAAGTTTCAAATGGAACCATCAGCAGGAAAGGTTATGCTGACACTCTTTTGGGATGAAAAAGGCATCATTTTGGAGCATTACATGCCTAGAGGGACCACTGTCACCAGTGAATCATACACAGATCTCCTAAAAAATCATCTGCGGCCTGCAATCAAATCAAAGCGACGTGGATTGCTGTCAGCAGGTGTCCTTTTGCAACATGATATTGCAAGGGCCCACACTGCCCGTACAACAGTTGCAACAATCAAAGACCTGCATTTTGAGTGTCTTCCTCATCCACCATACTCACCAGACCTTCCCCCAAGTGATTTCCATATGTTTGGACCACTCAAAGACGCAATGGGAGGAAAGAAGTTCCGTTCTGATGAAGTGGTACACCAAGCAGTGCATGAGTGGTTGCACGGACTACCAAAAGAATTTTTTCTAAAGGAATTTATGCACTTTGTAGGTGCTGGAGGACTTGCATTGAGTGTGGGGGAGATTATGTTGAAAAGTGATACAGCTTTGTACCACTTCAGCACAATAAATAATATTTAAGGTTTTCATTTGACTCACCCTCGTATTTTTTATAATTCTTACGATGCCAGCTTCTTGTATGAAGCGGTCCAGCTCAGTATTCGTCCTACATGTCCAGAAACCATTATCATCCTGAACTGCCCCATACATCTTACGCAGCACCCTACGTTCAAATATCCTGAGCTGTTGCTCCTCAACACTTGCTAGTGTCCATGTTTCGCGTCCATAGGTTACAACTGGCCTGATCACGACCTTATATAGTTGCAACTTCAGCTGCCTATTTAATAACCTAGAGGCCAACAATTTCTTAAAAGTGTGGAAGCATCTATTACCACTTAGGATGTGCAGTTTTATTTCAGTTGACATGGAATTTGTGCTGTTAATATTAGAGCCCATATAGTCAAAGTTCAGCACATGTTCAAAATTGAAACCGTCTGCTGATAGTCTATCCAAGTCACTATTTTCCTCCCTGGTGAAATTTATGTACTTAGTCTTTGTTTCATATAGTAGAAAGGCCTCTATGCCCTATGGCTTCTTTCAGCTCACATTGATACCCTTCATCTACTAATAATTGCTACATCGTCAGCATATGTGCATATCTGAGTCAACTTTGTGTCTATGTAACCAGATACCTGAACCTTCTGCATGGCTGCTTCAAAAGTCAGATTGAAAAGCACTGTAGAGAGTGCCTCCCCTTGTCTGACTCCTTTGCTAATGCTAAACCAATTGCTCAGTTCTCCATCCACTCACACTACAGCCTTGGAACCAGTCAATGTTGCTTGAATAAGTGAGACACACTTCGATGGTGTGGTGGGGAGGCTTGCGTGCCTCAGCGATACAGATGGCCGTACCGTAGGTGCAACCACAACGGAGGGGTATCTGTTGAGAGGCCAGACAGACATGTGGTTCCTGAAGAGGGGCAGCAGCCTTTTCAGTAGTTGCAGGGGCAACAGTCTGGATGATTGACTGATCTGGCCTTGTAACATTAACCAAAACGGCCTTGCTGTGCTGGTACTGCGAACGGCTGAAAGCAAGGGGAAACTACGGCCGTAATTTTTCCCGAGGACATGCAGCTCTACTGTATGATTAAATGATGATGGCGTCCTCTTGGGTAAAATATTCCGGAGGTAAAATAGTCCCCCATTCGGATCTCCGGATGGGGACTACTCAGGAGGACGTCGTTATCAGGAGAAAGAAAACTGGCGTTCTACGGATCGGAGCGTGGAATGTCGGATCCCTTAATCGGGCAGGTAGGTTAGAAAATTTAAAAAGGGAAATGGATAGGTTAAAGTTAGATATAGTGGGAATTAGTGAAGTTCGGTGGCAGGAGGAACAAGACTTTTGGTCAGGTGATTACAGGGTTATAAATACAAAATCAAATAGGGGTAATGCAGGAGTAGGTTTAATAATGAATAAAAAAATAGGAGTGCGGGTTAGCTACTACAAACAGCATAGTGAACGCATTATTGTGGCCAAGATAGACACAAAGCCCATGCCTACTACAGTAGTACAAGTTTATATGCCAACTACCTCTGCAGATGATGAAGAAATAGATGAAATGTATGACGAGATAAAAGAAATTATTCAGGTAGTGAAGGGAGACGAAAATTTAATAGTCATGGGTGACTGGAATTCTTCAGTAGGAAAAGGGAGAGAAGGAAACATAGTAGGTGAATATGGATTGGGGGGAAGGAATGAAAGAGGAAGCCGCCTTGTAGAATTTTGCACAGAGCATAACTTAATCATAGCCAACACTTGGTTCAAGAATCATAAAAGAAGGTTGTATACCTGGAAGAATCCTGGAGATACTAGTAGGTATCAGATAGATTATATAATGGTAAGACAGAGATTTAGGAACCAGGTTTTAAATTGTAAGACATTTCCAGGGGCAGATGTGGACTCTGACCACAATCTATTGGTTATGAAATGCAGATTGAAACTGAAGAAACTGCAAAAAGGTGGGAATTTAAGGAGATGGGACCTGGATAAACTGAAAGAACCAGAGGTTGTAGAGAGTTTCAGGGAGAGCATAAGGGAACAATTGACAGGAATGGGGGAAAGAAATACAGTAGAAGAAGAATGGGTAGCTCTGAGGGATGAAGTAGTGAAGGCAGCAGAGGATCAAGTAGGTAAAAAGACGAGGGCTAATAGAAATCCTTGGGTAACAGAAGAAATATTGAATTTAATTGATGAAAGGAGAAAATATAAAAATGCAGTAAATGAAGCAGGCAAAAAAGAATACAAACGTCTCAAAAATGATATCGACAGGAAGTGCAAAATGGCTAAGCAGGGATGGCTACAGGACAAATGTAAGGATGTAGAGGCTTGTCTCACGAGGGGTAAGATAGATACTGCCTACAGGAAAATTAAAGAGACGTTTGGAGAGAAGAGAACCACTTGTATGAATATCAAGAGCTCAGATGGCAACCCAGTTCTAAGCAAAGAAGGGAAGGCAGAAAGGTGGAAGGAGTATATAGAGGGTTTATACAAGGGCGATGTACTTGAGGACAATATTATGGAAATGGAAGAGGATGTAGATGAAGACGAAATGGGAGATAAGATACTGCGTGAAGAGTTTGACAGAGCACCGAAAGACCTGAGTCGAAACAAGGCCCCGGGAGTAGACAACATTCCATTTGAACTACTGATGGCCTCGGGAGAGCCAGTCATGAAAAAACTCTACCATCTGGTGAGCACGATGTATGAGACAGGCGAAATACCCTCAGACTTCAAGAAGAATATAATAATTCGAATCCCAAAGAAAGCAGGTGTTGACAGATGTGAAAATTACCGAACAATCAGTTTAATAAGTCACAGCTGCAAAATACTAACGCGAATTCTTTACAGACGAATGGAAAAACTGGTAGAAGCCGACCTCGGGGAAGATCAGTTTGGATTCCGTAGAAATGTTGGAACACGTGAGGCAATACTGACCTTACGACTTATCTTAGAAGAAAGATTAAGAAAAGGCAAACCTACATTTCTAGCATTTGTAGACTTAGAGAAAGCTTTTGACAATGTTAACTGGAATACTCTCTTTCAAATTCTGAAGGTGGCAGGGGTAAAATACAGGGAGCGAAAGGCTATTTACAGTTTGTACAGAAACCAGATGGCAGTTATAAGAGTCGAGGGGCATGAAAGGGAAGCAGTGGTTGGGAAAGGAGTAAGACAGGGTTGTAGCCTCTCCCCGATGTTATTCAATCTGTATATTGAACAAGCAGTAAAGGAAACAAAAGAAAAATTCGGAGTAGGTATTAAAATCCATGGAGAAGAAATAAAAACTTTGAGGTTCGCCGATGACATTGTAATTCTGTCAGAGACAGCAAAGGACTTGGAAGAGCAGTTGAACGGAATGGACAGTGTCTTGAAAGAAGGATATAAGATGAACATCAACAAAAGCAAAACGAGGATAATGGAATGTAGTCGAATTAAGTCGGGTGATGCTGAGGTAATTACATTAGGAAATGAGACACTTAAAGTAGTAAAGGAGTTTTGCTATTTAGGGAGTAAAGTAACCGATGATGGTCGAAGTAGAGAGGATATAAAATGTAGACTGGCAATGGCAAGGAAAGCGTTTCTCAAGAAGAGGAATTTGTTAACATCGAGTATAGATTTAAGTGTCAGGAAGTCGTTTCTGAAAGTATTTGTATGGAGTGTAGCCATGTATGGAAGTGAAACATGGACGATAACTAGTTTGGACAAGAAGAGAATAGAAGCTTTCGAAATGTGGTGCTACAGAAGAATGCTGAAGATAAGGTGGGTAGATCACGTAACTAATGAGGAGGTATTGAATAGGATTGGGGAGAAGAGAAGTTTGTGGCACAACTTGACTAGAAGAAGGGATCAGTTGGTAGGACATGTTTTGAGGCATCAAGGGATCACAAATTTAGCATTGGAGGGCAGTGTGGAGGGTAAAAATCGTAGAGGGAGACCAAGAGATGAATACACTAAGCAGATTCAGAAGGATGTAGGTTGCAGTAGATACTGAGAGATGAAGAAGCTTGCACAGGATAGAGTAGCATGGAGAGCTGCATCAAACCAGTCTCAGGACTGAAGACCACAACAACAACAACAACTTCGATGGTATACCAAGCAGCAGCAAATCATTTAGCATTTGTGCTCTATCAAGACTATCAAAGGCCTGCTTGAAGTCTACATACAGGTTATGAAGCTCAATGTTATACTCATATGCCTTTTCATGTATTTGCCTTAACACAAATATCGGGTCTGTTGTTGATCTACTAGGCCGAAATCCACACTGATACTCCCCCAGAATCTCTTCTGCATTTGGTGCTAACCTGTTGTAGATAATACTAGAGAAGATCTTACAGCTTACATTCAGCAGGGTAATTCCTCCGTAATTTGAACAGCAGGTCTTGACTCCTTTCTGTGTACTGGTTGGATTACACCTAATGTTCATTCTTCTGGGATTCTCTCCTCTGCTTATGAAGATTGTTCCCCCATTTTTTAGCAGTTCTGCAGTTATTTCATCAGTTCCTGGTGCTTTATAATTTTTTAAACAATGCACTACCTTCTGTACTTCCTCTAATGTTGGTTCCTATATTTCTGGATCTACGGTACAATAGAGTGGCTGCTCATTCCTGGTAGGATTGCCCTCCAAAATACCCTTGAAATATTCTCTCCATCTACACAGAACATCATGTTTATCTGTCAGCAGATTCCCCTCTTTGTACCTACAAGCTGTTATGTTTGGTCTATATTCTTGGGTTCCTTCTTTAATTTTCTTGTAGAATTTTCTGCTTTTATTCCTTTGGTAGGGCTCTTCCATCTCCTCTATCCTTCTCTTCATGGTTTTCCTTTTTTCCCCTCCTGCATACCGTTGCTGCCTCTATTCTCTTTTCACTATATAATGCCTGATTTGATATAGTATTCTGCTGCAAGCATTTCAGCCTTGCTTCCTTTCTCTGTTCCACTGCCTGTCTACATTCATCATCATACCAGTCTTCATTCCTAAGTCTCCTTGCTTCCCCCAGTATTTCATGTGCTGTTGTCCTAATGGCATCTTTAATAGAGTTCCATTCTTTGTCTATATCATCTCCACCATCTTTTATTTGTAACTCCTGTCTCAATCTGTTCTGGTACTCCTAAACAGCAGACCTATATTTCAGTTGTTCTATATTCCATTTATTTACTCTGGTACTACTTCCCCTGGCAGCCATGGCAAGTTTCTGTCTCATTTTGGCTCCTACTAGGTAACTGTCAGAATCAGAATTAGCTCCTTGGAAAGTGCGCACATTTTCCATATCGGATGCCCACCTCTTTGATATCAATATACGGTCTGTTCGGTTTGCTTTATTTGTTCCTGGTATTTTCCATGTCCCTTTGTAGATATTTTTCCTTGGAAAACAGGTACTGCCTTCAACTTGTTTGCAGAAGCAAACTGGGCAATCCTCAAACCATTATTATTAGTTTCATCGTGTAGACTCTCCTTACCAAACACGCTTCTGAATGCCACTTCCATTCCCAATTTTGCATTATAGTCACCAAGAACTACTTGGAATCATACCTGGGTATTCTTTCACACACCTCCTGTAGTTGATCATAGAAGATGTCCACAGTATTTTCATCTGATTCTTCCATTGGTGCATATACATTCACAAAGGCCACATTGTGAAATTTGCCTTTCATACGCAAAGTAAACATTCTTTCATTATATGGGGTGAAAGCAGTAACTGATCTATGCATATCATTGGAGACTATAAGCCCAACTCGTACTCCCATTGTCTTTGGTCTTTCCCTGAACAACACATGGAGAATTTTTGCTTATAAATCTCTCCTCTTCCCTTCCACCTTATTTCCTGCAGTGCAACAACACCCATTCCATACCTGAGCACCTCTTCTGCAACACTATATATCACCTCTGTTTGCAACAGCATACACATGTTCCATGTTCCAAATTTAAGCACCTATAAATCCATATTCTTGTTTCCTAGAGAATTTTGACTACGTAGGGGCAGTCCGACACTCCTTGTTGAATTATTAGCAATAATAGATATTTTACAAGGCAGGGGTATCAACCCGGTGCTCAACCCCCAACCTGGAGGACCAGGCTTTCATTTTGGGGTTAGCTCCAATAGAGGGGTTGACAACCTAGCCTATAGCCCCCGCCCCACCCTGTGGTGTGTGGCATACTTCATCTGGCTCCTTAGTCAAGACCACTCCGGCTTTGGTGACCCTGCCAGTAGCTAAACTATCGCCGGTACAACTCTCGAACTCATCAGAGCACACAAACACTCCTGCCCAGCACTGAAGGTGCCTACAATAAGGTGGTGTCCCCTGGGAGGGTGTATTTAGCTTAGTTCTTGTAATAAACAGCTGTTTATTGGAAAGTGCTTGTCTCACTTCAGCGAGTCTCACTCCTCTAGAAGAGGACAGAACACTTATTGTTTCATGAAGTTCTGATAGGCAGTGGCGCTATACAAAGCCTTCAAAACGGCATCTGTACCAGTGGTGCATTCCATGCAGAGAACTGTCATTGAGTTTCTTTTGGCAGAAAACCAAAGCAGCACAGATATTCATAGATGTTTGCAAAATGTTTGTGGAGACCTGGCAGTGAAGAAAAGCAAGTTGAGTCATTGGGCGAGGCATCTGTCATCATCGCAACAAGGTCACGTAAACCCGTCCGATCTCCCATGGGCCTGCTGGCCCCACACAGTTGTGACTCCGGCCCTTTTGGAAGATGCGGACATTCTCATTCAAGGTAACGGATGGTTCACAATCAAATACCTCACTGCTCAACTGTATATCATTGTACTGTCAAACATGTGCCTCAGTTGGGGTACTCAAATGGTTGTGACCACTGGTTTCCTTGCTGCCTAGCAAAGACCATAAAGAGCAATGAAGGACCACACGTGTGGAACTGACAATTTATTGTTGATCACTGTCAAAAGCAATGAAACATGGGTTCATCACTTTCATCTGGAAACAAAATGGCAATACATGGAGTGGCGCCACACCACCTCTCCTCCAAAGAAAAAGTTCAAACCTGCATCCTCAGCTGGTAAAGCAATGGTGATAATCTTTTGGGAGTCTGAAGGGGTTATTCTGTTTGATTTTCTCCCTTATGGTGCAATGATCAATTCTGAAGTTTACTGTGCTACCCTTAGGCAATTGAAGAAATGACTTCAGTGTGTTCATTGCCACAAAAATGCAAATGAACTTCTCCTTCTCCGTGACAATGCAGGGTTTGACACAAGTCAGCACACCAAAGAGGAACTCACAAAACTTCACTGGACTACTCTTGCTTATCCACACTACAGCCTGGATCTCGTATCTTCTGACTTCCATCTGTTTGGCCCAATGAAGGAAGCACTCCATGGAAAGCAATAAATGGGTGACAGGGAGGTCATTGAGGGAGCAAGACATTGGCTCCGACGTCGACGAACAGAATGGTACCATGTGGGCATACAACTCCTTCCAGTAGGGTGGTGTAAAGTCATCGCATTGAATGCAGATTATGTTGAAAAATAGGATTTTGTAGCCAAAAGAGTGGCAAATAATATGTTGTATTGGAATCCTGAATAAAACAAACCCACTTTCAGAAAACAAAAATGCTGCATTACTTACTGAATGCCCCTCGTATATGGTAGGCATCTGTAAATGGCAGATACTAAATCTTACCTTTCTGGCACTATCAGACACATATCCAAGATTTCAAAAAGCAGCTTTGGCTTTCTCTCCAATGCATGACTAAGCAACTCTCTCTCAGACATGCAGTCACAACGAAGGTATTCACCACTTTCAGGTGCGTTCACAGGCAGCATGAACTTATCATCCAATTCAAATCCATGGCCAGCAAAATAAAAGATTCCTGTTACAATAAACAATAAAGAAACTTGTTACAAAATGAAGTTTGAGAACAACTGCAATAATTTACTTCTTAGGGAAGAATCTAAAGACAGTGAAAGCATGAGGTTTTACCGTAAGTACAAATCATAGGATGCCAACAGGGGTATGCAAAAAGGTAAGTGAATATTGAGTTGTTGGAAGAAAACAATTTTCTTCTGTAGCTGTTGCAGATGAAATTACAATCCTGAAGTAAGATTAGAGTTTAATATACCATTGATGGCCACATCGTTACACGCAAAGCACAAACTTGACCAGGACAAAAAGTGGATAGCTAGTTTACCATGTTGCTTTCAAAGAAAATTTAATGGATGAATTTCTTTTTTTTCACATTTGAACATTACAATATTTAAAATTGCAGTTGAGTCTTTAGCACTGTTCTCTCACTTTCTTATTGTGTACATTAATGATCTCTCATCAGTTACACTGCCAGAAGCAGAGTTCTTTTTGTTTGCAGATGACACAAGTATTGCAATAAACAGTATGTCGAGTGTAGTTCTAGAAAGATCTGTTAATAATATTTTCATGGATATTAATAAATGGTTTAAAACGAACTCACTGACATTAAACTTCGAAAAGACTCACTATATGTAATTCAGAACCTGTAAGAGGTTTCCACCCAGCATATGCATAAAGTATGAAGAAGAGCGTATAGAAGAGGTTGACAGTCTTAAATTCCTGGGATTACAACTTGATAATAAATTCAGTTGGGAGGCGCGCACACCACAGAACTGCAGAAACGCCATAACAAATCTGTATTTGCAATTTGAGTGTTAGCAGACATAGGCGTCATAAAAATGAAAAAGCCTGCATACTTTGCCTACTTTCATTCCATAATGTCATATGGTATAATATTTTGGGGTAACTCTTCAAGTCAAACAAAAGTTTTCAGAGTCCAAAAGCACGTAATACGTATTATTTGTAGAGTAAATTCACGGACATCCTGTAGAAACCTCTTCAAAGAACTGGGTATACTAACTACTGACTCTCAGTATATTTACTCCTTAATGAAATTTGTCCTAAATAATATATCTCTTTTTCCAACAATCAGCTCAGTTCATACATACAATACCAGGAACAAAAATGATCTGCACAAGGACTTAAAAGCACTTACTTTAGTTCAAAAAGGGGTCCACTACTCAGGAACATTCATCTTTAATAATTTGCCAGCAAACAGAAAAAATTTATAGTTACAAATAAAGATCAGTTTAAAAGAAGCCTGAAAGACTTACTAGTGGCCAACTCCTTCTACTCTATTGACGAATTTTTTAATAGAAACAAATGATGTATTGTATATACTCATACTATTAGTATTGTTATTTCAGCTTAAAAAAAGTGGCATGTTCCACATCCACGAGGATCTCTTCAATACGGATCTATGGAACGAAAAACTAATCTAATCAAGGTTTACTGCCTGATACAAAGACTTGCACTTTCTACATAATCTGTAGATGTTCTTTGCTCTCTTATTACACTGCAATTTTGACTTGCGAACCTTATTTGTCTGTCACTTTCATATAGCAAACACACGACATTCATGCCATTAACTTCTAACATATCATTAGCTTCAACACTGCCTAATTTCTCCATTGAATTAACTTCCTTTTCATAAATATATCCTTACACTACGAAATGCTCCCTCATTTTCTTACACTGAAGATTCCAACTCTCTTGCACCCTCTGATCACAGATACAAAGCTTTTAAGCAAATACGCCTCTGAAATTTTTCTATGCCTCAGGTAGTTTGTGGCTTTTATTATCATCATCATTCTCTGTGTATCTGTACATTTAAATTAGACCGAACTTTGCTCTCCACGTATCTCCTGGCTTTTCCAAGAATTTGCTCAGGAGCCTCTTCAGTTCACTCTGTGAGGTTTCCACAACTTTTCAGGAATGTTAACTGAATTTTCTGTTGGTGACTTGCACAACATGATAAAAATATTAAACAAGAAAACACTTCCTAATACTCTGAAAAATTATATTTATTTGATCACAAACCAGCTTTGAGCTGAATGTCGCAAACACAGACTACATGTATGACTTACAAAGGTATTATTTGTACAGAAGATACAAGAAGATAAAAAAGGACAGTGTTTACAAAGGAAAATGTTACTTTTTTGTCACATAGAAACAATTACAGTAAATAAAAAGGAAAGGGTGGGAGGTAGTTTAACAACTAATGTGAAATAAGATGAACTTACAGTTTGAATCTACTTAATTTAACAAATGGAAAAAAGGGAACTGAGTCTGATAATTCAATTCTGTGTCACGTGTTTGTTGATTTCCATTAGGGTCATCAGTCTGCTTCAATTAACAGAATGTAAAAGTTCACATTTTACATCCTATTAATGGCTTCCTTCTAAAAGATGATCAGAAAAGGTTGAATGTTTCTTCCATAATCTCCATTTTCTGTCATGTTCAGATAACCTAATTACCATAGCTCTGCCTCACTGAGCAATACATACTTTTTCACACTGCTTCCATGTGATTTTATACACACCACTCTGTGCAAAAGGTTGCAATCTGTCTTTGCTACTGAATAAAAATTTTGATGTATTGTTGCTATTATAAAATGTGGATCTGTAGTTGCAAGACTTTAAATTTTTTGCTAGATTGTCTGAAACATTGCCAATATACATGATTTTGCACCAGGCTTTGTAACTACTGACTGATTGCTCTTGGTCAGCGTAATTTTAGTCATTTTCTTTTTCACAGAATATTTTCAATCAGGGTAGAGCTGTAGTCATTGGTGGCAGCAATATGTTTGATGGGCAGTAGTTCTGCTTGAAAGGCTGATCCAGATAATGGAACAGATATGAAGTGATGGAAAGTCACATTTTTGTGGCTTTGTGGATGCTGGGAGCTTGCAGGGGTTACCATATTTGTAGCTAAGTTTTTTTCTGTAACTGCTAAACAAGTGGCTTCTTGTGCTAAAATCTATATTAAGGTCCATGAAATTTATAGAAGAGCCTCACAGCTCCATTGTAAATTTTCTTATGTTCTGAATTTAAATGTTGTAATAATGTATCTAATTATCTAGTGGTACTGGTCACAAACACAACACATCATCCACAATGTCACAGGGATGCAGCTTTCCATTCAATGGTGCATCACATCATATCTGTTCTATTATCTGAATCAGCCCTTCAAACAGAACTCCAGATCGTCAAATGCATGGCTTCCAGCAATGGCTATAGTTCTGCTCTGATTGCTAACATACAACAAAAAATGAAAATGCATAAAATTACACCACTTCTCTATGCTGGTCAACAGTGCTCAATCAGTAGTTTGAAGTCTGGTACAAAATCTCATATAGTGGCACCATTTCAGATAATCTTGCAAAAAAATTGAAGACTTGCAACTACAGACCAGCATTTTACAATATCAATAGGATATCAAAATTTTTATTCAATAGTAAAGACAAATTGCAATCCTTGGCACAGAGTTGTATGTGTGAAATCACATGAAAGCAATGTGAAAAATTATATACTGGTCAGTCAAGCTGAGCAGTTAGGTTATCTCAACATGATAGAAGCTGGAGATTAAGAAAGAAAGATTCAACCTTTGATGACCATCTTTTAACATTTAACCATCCATATTATGTAAAATGTGAACTTTTAGATCCTGTTAATAAAAGGAAATAGATGATCCTACTGGAAATCAACAGACATGGCACAAAATGCCTAGCTTAGTATTTCATGATCGGACTTAGTTTCTTTTCCCCCCTTGGTAAATTAAGTTTTTGTTGCACACACTACATTCAAATTATAAATCCATCTTATTTTTCAACAGTTGTTTAATGCATCTCTATAAAAAAGCTTTGTTCTCCACCCCCTTTTTTGGTAAATGTAAGTATTTCTATTTGACAAAAAAAAAAGTGAAGTTTTCCTATGTAATGTATTCCATTTTTGTATCTTCTGTACAAATAAAATCTCTGTAAGTCTCACATTATGTTTATCTGGGTTTGCAACATTCAGTTGTCACCTGGAAGTGACCTAAGAAGCCAAAAGCTAGTTCATGACCAAATACGTGTAATTTTGCAGAAACTAGGAAGTGTTTTCCTTTTAAATATTTTTCAGGAATGGTACATTCTTTCAGATTCAGCTCTCTTCCATTGCTAGCATGGATTTACACAGCTCCCTCCTCTGAATTTTTCCTTTACACGTCTTCCAATGCTCAGTTTCCCCAGTGTAATCTCACTACTGAACTGAAGTGCTAATCTACATGAGCTTGTGACATGTTATTTGTTTGGTTAAATTCAAAGACAAAAAATAAATACAATAAGACAAAATAAATTATATAGCAGACAACTCTTTCTAGCAAAACATATGGAAAAAGTTGCTACCAGCATGTGGTGCATTCAAAGACAGTATGATCGGATTAATCCTCACTAAACTGAGGGTTAGCACTATCGTCTGCCCTTCAATTCTTCTCTGGTGCGCGATCCCAATACTTGCTAGCATCTAATTAACTTTCATCAACAAACTCTAACCTCTTTTCCGTGAACCATCATTCACCTCAACAGCTCACTTCCATGCATCATGACCTTCATTAAAGACTGACAACAATACTTATCTTACAAAGTTACCTTCCTCATTCATTTCTTAGTCCATCACATCTAAATACTTCAACAACAAAATAACAACATGCCGCTCCCTTGGTCTGGATGGGTTATTACTGTGAAATCTCATCTATATTTTCGTTTCTCATTCCTGACTTTTATCGCATGTAATCTAATGCTACCATCATATTGCAGCTTTACCAGATTTCTCACATTTGAAAACAGACTATAGAATTCCAGAATGAAATTTCCACCGCGTAGCGGAGTGTGTGCTGATATGAAACTTCCTGGCAAATTAAAACTATGTGACGGGCAGAGACTCGAACTTTCACGGGCAGAGACTCGAACTTTCACAGGCAAGTGCTCTACCATCTGAGCTACTCAATCATGACTCATAATCAGTCCTCACAGCTTTAATTCTGACAGTACCTTATCTCTAGCTTTCAAACTTCACAGAAGCTCTCCTGCAGACTTTGCAGAACTAGCACTCCTGGAAGAAAGGACATGGCTTATCCACAGCATGGGGGATGTTTACAGAATGAAATTTCCACTCTGCACCAGAGGGTGCCCTGATATGAAGAAGCTGGGAGGATGGGTAGTGAGTCCTGCTTGGGTAGCTCAGGTGGTAGAGCACTTGTCCACGAAAGGTGAAGGTCCTGAATAAGTCTCGGTCCGGCATACAGGTTTGATCTGCCAGGAACATTTAGACTGTAGGTTTGGTATCTTTCTAAACTGTCACTGCCTTTTCTTAGCAAGCACTGACACTGCCAATCATAATACATAATTCAATTCATACGTATTGGCTGCTAACCTGTCTGAATAAACAGCTGTTCTTAAAGTTATTTCCACCTTCTTACTTAAATTGATTCTCCATTTCAAATCTTACACACATCTTTTCATCTTATTACTATTTATCAGGCATTTTGCCACACTTTTAAATAGTTTCAGTTAGTAAAAACTTGACTCAAATCCTCTGACATCAAACCTGTATTTAATTCCACTTTCCATCTGATCGTTAACCAATTTCGTTAGCCAGTGGTCAGGATTGGAGTCAGTTCATTGCCTTATTGATGGCCTATATATCTCTCTTTGCACTTGTTGTCACACCACTCCTTTTGTAACAAACATTTCTTGTCCTCTGACATGTGCCAAATTAAATTTTATGCTGTACTTTCTGTGGTGGATACATCCTTACCTTTTACATCTTTCCCATTATCTCATGTTTCTCACTTCCTCTGTGCCTTTCAATTATCTACAATTTGTGAGGAATGAATTCTCCGAACCTGTGTCAACTAATGCATTCTGTAATTGTGTAGAAACATGCAACACTGTGATGCCACATAATCCCAGATCAGGCATCTCAGTACTATCAATTACTTGGTAAGCCTGGAATGTTGCATACTCTTAACAGGGCTGCTGCTACCTCTGTCTATAACTTTGCTTTGCTGCTGGTAACATCAACATGATTAGAGACCAGTACTATCAGTGATTACTTCACAGATGTTGCAAAGTACTTGTTCTCCTGAGTCTGCCATCCCTGCCATCTGCTCATTTTCTACTTGCTGCTCATCCTTCAGATTGGTCATTTTACGCAAGGAGTTGCAGCACACATCATTTATTGTATTTTCTGTCACAGTACTTCCTTCCACAAATTTTTAATAGACTCTTCCTGGGTCTGTGTGAAATCATTAGATGAAGCTTTTCGCATCTCTAAAAGTTTCTTATTCTTGTGCTCTATAAGTTGTGCCTCTCTATGATCTGCATCATACTTTAACATTGCATACAACTTCACTAACATTTCATGTCCTGTCAGAGTTCTGGATTGACTTGCATCCTTGCGATTTACCTCTCTGATTTTGGTTACTTTGTCTAAGTCTTAGTCAGATCTCCTTCTGAACTTCCCACAGTACAACGAATTATAACCATTGCTTCATCTCAACTGATGTTCATTTATTACAGACATAAAAAGCATCACCCAAGTTCATTCATTACTCTCAATATTGTCACTGTCGGGCCACACAACATACTTACCCCATTTTTCCCAGATCAGACAACAACAAGATCAACACAATGATGATATCTATGCCGAGATGACACAGACTATCAGGCACATGAAACAACAGCTCAAAAAATACATCAAATGAGAAGCACCACAACAACATACATCATACGCTCATGCATTCAGTCTAAGTTCACTGCTAACTACTTGCCAGCCATTCCATTAAGTTGTGTTAATATTAAACAAAATTGTCATGAATTTAGAAAAACAATGTATCAAAGCCACAAGGAACGGGTACTTAAAGACAAAATAATCAGCAATGTGCAATTAATGACAAAACATACCCTACACTGGGCACCATTTAATGTAGTGATCAATTTCTATATTTATTTACTTATTTATTGCATTTGAGTATTAAAATATATTAAACTGCACTTGAGTGTAGCATCTGCATATTAAATAAAAGCAATCACAATATCTTAAATTGCAAATCAGTGCAGCATTTACAACCCATGTAAAAGGAATAGGAGCACCAACCCAGGACTCCGCAAATACAGTTTACAAATGACTATTATGAGTGAAATTTGCCCATTATCAATAACACAATTACACGGAGCCATACTAGGGTTTTAGATCATGGTTGGTATGAGACAAATGAAACTGGCAGACAGACTTTGTCAAGAGAGCTGTATTGCAATTACTGGGTGATGGTCAGGCTATAGTGGGCAAAGCTGACTGCCCTCTGGGAGTGGATTTCATTATCTCCCAGCAGCTGCTGCATAGTTGGTGCAGCAGAATGCATGTATCTCGGCAATGACCAGAGCTGGATTTCCTGCACTGGCAATGCAATAGAAGACACTCTGCAGCCAAGTGTCCTCTCTTGACTCTTGCCAGGAAGTGTCCCCTCTGTGTCTCGACAACAAGAGTCCTCCCCAGCTTCGTCAACAATTGTCCTTCCACAGCAAGCTCTTTGCATTTTCCAGATCTATCTTTGTGGGCATGACAGCACAGCTGATTGGCTAGCGTGTGTTCTTCTTCTGGCCAATCGAATTATTGTTCACCATACTTGTTCAATATTTTGTACCATCCATTATTATCATGCTATAAGAGGAAGAACACAAACAGACTTTATTGTAGTTGAAATGCCTCCACTGGGCACACTGCATGTTGCCAGTTAAGAACAGATGTCCTGTGTCCAGCAATTCATCTGTCACCTCCTCTCCCCCTCCCCTTTTCACCTTAAAACACCCCATTTCACTCCATTTTAACAATGTGTTTGTACTGCTATTGCTCCCACAATTCTCTCAGCAGGAGGCTACACTTGTTAAAAAGACTTTCCTAAGAAATTCCCTTCCCCTGGCAAAATATATGCTGTCTATTAAACACTGACATCCTGCATCCTGTGAATCCACCCAATTGTCATCTCCACTGCTGCATATGATAACGTCTCCTATTCTCCAGTTCGACAATGTGAGTCTGCACTCCTTCAACACTTCTCAACAGCAGGGAGACTGCTGCCTGCGTGTGAAGGATTTTTACACTCCTGGCATACAGTGGGGGCTGTGTGGCAGTCACAGTGGAGGTCACTCACTCATGGGCACATTTCTTTCACATGTGGTGGCAGCAGCCCTTTCTCAGAGTGGTGTCAGGTGCTTTTCTTCAGAAGGCTACTATGCCTTGACGATATAGCATCTTGGGGTGAGTACGTTACGGAACCATCTCGGCATAAATCTTAATTAATTTAGGGAAACTAGGAAAACTTAAATCTGGATGGCTGAATGAAGATTCGAATGCCTTTTCTCTCAAATGCAAGTCCTGTGCCTCAACAACTGTACACCCATAATCTTAGTCTTCGCTAAAAGAAGCATTTATAATATCTTTGGACTTTAATATTTAATGTATTTAAAATGTTTTGTCAACCCAGTGGTGTACAGAATAGATATAAAAAAAATATTTTAAAGATATTGCTATTTATAAGCACAACTGGGACACAATCATGATAACACAGAACTTAACTTACCATAAGACCCTTCTTGCAACATGTTGCAAAAAAGTTTTACAGCATTTCTCATCTCAGTTTTTGTAAGATTATGGAATGCCAGAACTCTGAATCCCATTTTTGAAAGTATTGAAGATAAAGTCTCAACATCATTACAAGGCATTATCAGATCTGTAAGTCTTGAATTTTCTGAAGCTGAAGGCAGTGAGGCATTGACTCTCTCATATGAATTGTTTCCAATAAGTAGAGCAACTTTCGCTGGAACTGGTTCTATCAACAAACAGAACAAATAAGTAATTGATAAAGAAAATAAACATGAAATTAAAATGAAACATGCAACACCTACACATGGACCATATTCAGATTCTCTCCAACTATTACTCTGTCAGCACAATATGTATAATTTTATACAACCAAAATTTATTATTATTTAGTTCTGACTCTATATATAGAATAAACAATCTGATCTCGTGTTATGGAAGGAGATACTGAAATTATCTTTTAAAAAGCACAACAATACAAACTTTGTGAGATGTTTATTTCATGCTGAGGCCTACTAAGCTGTTCACGTTGATTTCCGTGAGAATTTTAAATACAAGGCAGCTGCTTTTCTGCTCACTTTATCAAATACTTCAGACTAAATGTGTATGTAACTTTACACAGAACATGATTTGTATCTTGTTTAATATGAACAATTACCGTTAACTGAATTCTACATCCCACAATCTAAATATTCTGATAAATTTTAGTGGTAGCTAATAAGGTGCTCTTTTACTTACGTTCTGAATATTTTGGGGTTACAGTTTCCTGCCTGATACTTGCCAACAACCAGTTAAAGACTTATTCATCAGAATTTAAAAATTAAATTCTAAAACTTTTCTATCCTTTTCTGCTTAGGTAGAACACAGTTTGTGATTGTTGTCACTAGTGGTAACAAAGACCGACAGAACCAACAGGTGGTTCCTGAGTTTCATAACAGCAGAGTACACAAAGTGAATGACTATCCAAAAGTAGGTCAAGAGTATAACACAGTTGTCATACTTATTTTATTATAAGTAAAGTCAGTGACCACAAATGTTCATCAATTAGGTTATTAATTTCGGCCAATGATGACCATCTTCTGAAGGTGGTCATCACCAACCAAACTTAATAACCTAATTGATAAACATTTGTGGCCTGTGATTCATTTCATAATAAAATAAAGTACATAATTTCTGGATCACTGGAGGACATTACTGAAACTATATCGCAACTTGAAAGTCATTTTAAGCATGTATAACAGCACAAAGAGCAATCAAAATTACTAATGTAGTAAATGCAAACTCAAAATTCTACTGTTCAATGGTGCATAACCAAAGGTTTCAAAGACTAATAAGAGAGCAGTTACTTACTTGAGTCAGTAGACAGCAACATGTGACCTGTTGTGGCTGTGTCAGTCTTCATAAGGAATCAAGCTGTGGCCCGAGTATCTCTGACATGTTCTGCTGATCAGTACACAGGCTGGGTAGGGAATTGGAATCACTGTCTGTATAAACTCTTCTGCCCTTTAACTGGTATGTAGGATCTTAAATGTTCCAGCCTGTGCTGACTTTGCCATGGACGGGGGAGACAGAAATACAGGGATCCTTGCCAAAGGCTCCTGTGGTAGTTGCTGTATGTTATCGGCTGGGCTGGATGACAGTGCTGTCTATGGGAATCCTGGCTGTTCGATAGATTCAGGATCGCACCTTGGGCCTTGGAGGCTGCCCATGGTGGGGATTGGATGAATGGTTGGGCCTCCACAGGTAACTCAGTCTGAAAATGCTCAACCTCCATTGAAGGTATGGTGAGGGATCCAACGGTAGTGGCGGTGGGAGCCAAAAGATGTCCACAGGAAGAAATGCTTCTACCTCTACCAGCTGCCATTGCTGGTCATCGTTGACTCACTGTTGACACCTAACAGAGGGTGTAGGTTATAGTGGTCACAGCCAGGTTGGTGGGGAGGCTTGTCGCTGGCATGGTTGCGAAGGGCATGCCCAGTCAGCAGCTGAGGGGAATGGGGGGACAGTAAGTCACAATGTGGATGAAGCTGATTCCAATGTCGGACCTACTGTTTTTGGCCGGCTAAAAACTCAAACAATTGTCTCCCTTAATGCTGATGATGCCACTTCGGGACCCCAGATTTTCAGCCAAAAGATAAGCCAGACGTGCGAGCCCATACAGTGGTAAGCCTGTATGTGTGGGTGGTGGTCCCACTGAGTCAAGCTCAGTAAATCAAAAAGCATGAGAGGAGAGGTTTGCACCCATGTAAAATTTTGACGAGGCTACATCCTTTTACTGGGGAGGAAACAACAGTGGCAAAGGAGCTGGTGAATGTTTCCCCAGTTGGCTGTCATCATTATTTTACGTATCTGCATTTTGAAGATCCTGACTATCTGTTTGGCTTCCAAGTTGGCTGCAGGATGGAAAGTGTCGGTGGTCAGGTGCTCAATACCATTGTGCTGACAAAAATGTGAATGGAAAATGCCATGGGCTGAATGCTGTTGTAACAAACAAGGGCGAAAGGTGACCCCTGTTGCCAATATGAGGGACATGCATGCTTAATAGCTGCTGCATTAGTGGCAACCATCATTGCCACATATGGAAAGTTAGAGACATCAACAACTAGCAACCTCACTGCTCCCCAGAATCATCTAGTGCAGGGCTTCCCAACATGTGGTCCGCGGACCCCTTAGGGTCCGCCGGCTCTTTCTAGGGTATCCACAGCCACCTTTCACCATATCGTGTAAAATAATGAGTAAAATTATTGAATAAAAACGTGAAAATCAAATTCATCACAATTTTTTTTTTCGTGTGAAAAACTTGTATACTTTTACTTCAGGTCATATTCCCAAGTAGCCTTTGCGGTTCCTAAGTGAGAACACATACACAGTTTAGTGCCGGAGAATGCGGCTTCTCTGATCGACTGTTTCGCAGCAATTCGGGGGTCGTTAGTGCCCCGGCTCATGCTGCTGGATGTCCTGAAACCTTTTATGCATGCGCGGAGCGAGCTTTGTCGACCAATCACAGGGCTCGGTGGCACGTATGCGGCCGCAGGCATCATTAAATGTTACACTTGCTTCGTCAGTGCACTATGTATTTCATAAGTCGATTTTTTACCTTCAAGTTGTTTTCATTCATCTCTAAACCAAAGACTAATGGGGATGGGGGGGGGGGTCACTGGGAACATGGCACTTGCATTAAGAAGCTTTCAGTTCCCACGGGTTTTGCTCTGAAATTTAAAGTTACTGTGCTCTTGACTGACTAGGGGTCCGCCATGGATTTTCGACTGAAGAAGGGGCCCGCCGGCTGAAAAGGTTGGGAAGCCCTGATCTAGTGAAATCAACAATCACTCTTTGACAGGGATGGTAATGGCATGGCCAGGGGTTGAAATGCTGTGTTAGGGTGGATTAGTTGTGGGCACAGGTCTGGCAGTTCTGGATGGTGTGTTCAGTGGTGTCATCTACACAAGGCCAATATGCTTGACACTACTCTATTGCCTTCATTCTGTGCATTCCCCAAGGTGCAGTGTGGAGGAGTTTCAATATGTGTGGGTGGAGTGTAGGAGGATCTACCACCCAGCAGTCAGAATTGTCTATAGCCAACAATATGACTTTATTGGTGCCACATGGAAAAATAGGTGCACCAAGACCGATCGGTATCTTTATGCAGGTACTCCAGCCAACCTCACCATACAACAGAAAAAAACGCTATGGAGGACTGGATCACATCTTTTTTCCATGGCTACTTCACATGCTGCATTGGGAAATCTGTTGAGTGAGTCACCGATTGCTGTGTAAGACAAAACACAGCACTTTGTGCCTATCGAACTCTGCACCTGGGCCACATTGCAAGTGGGAAAGTGTGTCTGTGTTGGAGTGCTGTGTGGTGGGTCAATAATAGATCTCATAATTATAATTACTCAGGAACATTGCACACTGTTGCAGCCACTGTTTGGTCTTACTGGGAAGCTCTTAACGGGGGCCAGACAGCAAAATGAGAGGCTCATGATTGGTGAAACTCAGTACCATACAGATGCATGTGAAACTTCTTGACACTGTACCCCTCTCTCTCTAAATGTGCGGAAAATTCCTTTATGAGGCATTTAATGTTTTAGAAGGAATTGTAATAGGCTGTTCTGTGCCACTGGCATATTTGTGGGACAGGACTGCACCAAAACCACAACCAAATGCAGCAGTGACAAGAGCCAAGCATTTGCACAGATGGAATGTTGCTAAACAATGGGCAGACAAAGAATTTTTTGAATTGCAAGAAAGCTTTATGGCACACCTCTGACCATAAAAGTTTAACACCTTTTTCTGCAAGTTATTGAGTGGGAAATCTGGGCCACATTGAGAATAAACTTTACTATCTAGAGGAACAACTGGAGTTCTTAGTTTCTTAAGAACTGGTAAATTTGTGACAGCAACCACATGATCCTGTGAGGAAGTTAGCTCTTCTTTACTTAACATACGTCCCAAGTACTTGACACTCGCCTCAAAGGAACTAAATTTGTTGAGACAACTACACAAACCATGAGCTTGCACCAGCTCAGACAAAAGCTATAGGCTGTGCAGGCACTACACCCTGCCATGAGACTGACTGGCCATTGTATGTCACCACTCTGCGCTGAGAGTACTTTAGCTGTGGCGAGCCAATGCCCAGATACAAGTCCTCATTAATCAGAGGCATGGCCATGCCTGTGTCCAAGTGGAAATCCACTGTTGCTCCACTAATGCCCAGTTCCAACATGAGCCTCTACATCCTCTCTGCTGCTGCTATGGGCAATGGCAAGATAGCATGCAGTGTGCCAATGGCTGATGTTGTTGGCTGAGGCCGACACTCAGCAGATGCCCTGGTTTATGGCATGCGAAAAAGGTGACATCACAGAAAGAGCAGTGATGCTGTTGCTCCCACGGGCTGTAATTGGGACACAATTTGATGGCTTGAACTTTTCCGTGACCCTTTAACGTGACAGGGAGGAAACTGTGCACTTCTACTGATGAAGAGGGTGGAGTATTGCTAACTACTGCGCTAACTACTGAATCCCATGTTGCTGGTCTACTGGGCAAATGGGTGCTAAGTAAATCACGTAATGACACTGACTGGAAGTCATCAGTTGATTGTAGAGCACAACAGCAAATACTAACAACACTGACATCAGAAGAATCATGAAACACAGGTTGTGTTGATGCATTTACTTCATGAGTGTTTTAGCACATCGCTCAGGTTCAGATCAGCTGACTCTAAAGCATTCACACTAACTCCTCTATAAACAGCTTAATAAAGCTTAATAATTTATGGTGCAGTACACTGTTTACAGAAAAATCATGCTTGCGTGCTACACCTTGCAAGATGACAGCCCATACAGTATATACCTGCTTATGTTGCTTAGCACACTGGTTAAATTTGAGCCTAATTACAACTATGTGGGTTTGGTGACCGTAATAGCCCATCAGCAAACCACAGACACCCTAAAAGCTTAAACTACTGAGGTCTGAAAGTGAGTGTAGTTTTTGCACCACTTTGTACAGTTTATTAATAGAAGGCAGTAGGAGTGCACTCTGACATTCTGGGTCCAGGACTTGACCTGCCTTGCAGTGAAGAACAAAACTATATAGATACATCTCCCAAAACTCATCTGCCTTGTTATAGCAAGTGATTGGCGGAGAGGGAGGTGAGGGAACTTCAGGTGTTGGATGTTGCTGGTTTTGTAGCAGTCATAACAGCAATTTCTGCCTCACTCAGACAGTTGCATGATGAGAAAGTACTCGTCAATACTTTTCTATCCTACTCTACATAGGTAAAACACAGTTTATGATCACTTGCACTGGCAGTAACACCAAGTCCAGCACAACAAATAAGTGGTTCCTGAGGTTGATGATGGCAGAGTTCACAGAGTGAATGGCTAACTAAAAACAAGTCAAGACTGTAACCAAGTCGTCTTAAGTGTATACAACAGTCCAGGGATCAGTCCAGGTGACAAATGTAAGACAGGCAAGGTCGTAAATCTACTGTTCAATGGTGGATAACTAAAGGCTTCAAAGATTAGTGGCACACTGGCCAGCAAGAGCTGGGCTGCAGTATTTACTGGCATACTCATGTCAGAACCTGGCTGCATGTTGTACGCTTGCGGCTACAGTTACAGCAACACTCACATGGGAGCAAGCTGCGGACAGAGTATGTAGCCTACATATCTCTGGTATGTTCAGTGTATTGATATGCTGGTTGGGCATGGAAACTGAATAACTGTTGGATAATAAAAAAACCTAAACAGGAATGTATAGTCTATATCAGCGATGACCAAGATTTTGGCATAAAGGCCATGTGGTGGCACGAGCACCACAGCTCTCTATCCTGGCTTTACACTACCACTGTTGCCACATCACTCTGCCTGAGCTGGGGGAGGAGGAAGAGTGGAAACTGCAAATGAGTCGCATTTAAATCTCAATGCAGTCACACTGCATATGACTTGGTTTATGTTTCATATTTCTCAACAACATACGACACAAACAAAACAAATTTTGGTATCATTTAACTATTTTTGGTATGTTACAGATATGATTTACTTTTTATTTGGCATGAACTAGCAATATACAGGCACAAGCAGATGATTTCACAGATGTTCGCACTCAGACTGTCATATATTTGTAACCTACTTAGTTTCATACTTTTGTGACTCCACAGCTCATTATAAGCTGTGGCCTCTTCAATAATTTTCCACCAGTTATCTCAGTCCATTGCTACGGCTCTCCAATTTCTATAAACCATTTTCCAGTGATCCTCACTGACTCCATCCTCCCGTCTGATCCTTGGCTGACCACACCCTCTCTGTCCTCCTGGATATCCTTGTAATAGCTTTTTGGATACTTCCACATTACTCATCCATGCTATATGCCCAGTCCATCTCAGTCTGGATGATTTCACTATCCTTCTGATAGGTGGGTCTTCATGAATGATGTACACCTCTGTGTCTTTTTCTCCATACTCCTCTTTAACAAATTGGGCCAAAGATTCTTCCAAGAATTTTTATTTTGAATGTGGCAAGCGTTTCAATACCTTTTGCTGCTGGGGTACCAGTTTTGCAAGGCATATGTGAGCAATCATCTAATAAGAGTTTTGGAAATGAGTAGGTTGGTGTTGCAGATCTAGAGCTTCGGTGATAAAGTTACAGCAAAATATGCTATACTGGCTGCTATTTGTCTCTGTTTGATTTCTTAAGACATGTTGTTTGAGTAGGTGATTGTAAAACTCAGATACCTGAACTGCTCAACTCCCTCAAAGGTATAGTTTTCCATCCCACTGTTACTGAGGCTGATATGTTTTCCTTGACTGCCTTTCTGGCAGCCACGTATTTTGCTTTCTGCTGGCTGATGTTTAATACAATGTGCCTGCTAACCTATTCAAGGGAGACAAATGTTTCTCCCATTGGTTTTCAGGTTCTTGCCACTATATGTCATCCACATAATTATATATCTGTGCTGATTTATGAAAGATTGTCCCCAGATCAAAATTTTTACACCTTTCACCACCTTCTCCAGGGTAGCATTAAAAAGAAGACAGGCCAGCGTACTTCCTAGCAGTAGCTTGTTTTTTTTTTTTATGTTTAGTGTATCAGACGTCACTCTTTCAGTGCTTGTGCCACTTCATGTCTCTCTCGTTGCCTTTCTCACTAGCCTTACCAATTTTTTTGTGGGATTCCCAATTACACCAAGACATGATATAACTTATTGCTATCTATACTACTGTATGCTGCTTTGAAGTCTATATAGAGGTGATGTGTACCAATCCCAAATTTAATCATATTCTCTAGGATTTGCCTTAGAATTAGATCTAATCCACAGTTGACTTCTATCTTTGTGAAAACTCTCTTTTGCTAAAGCAAAGGCTGAGATGGCAGAAAATGAGGCAGAACACGTTACATGTACTGTATAAAAGAAGAGAAGCACCAAGTAATCATCCACTTAGCTTCTACAGCTATTTCAGAATGACTCTGGGAATATCTGAGCCCATTTTCATGGACGTGGAGTACGAACTTTCAATTAGTTTGTCCAACAACTTTTGGAAGACTGTATTTCTGTGCAGCTGTCTGAAAAGTGAGGGAATTTCAAAAATTCACTATCCACTTGAAGATTATCAGCCATGACACACCACTGAAAATGAAAATTGAGAAGTTTTGTGCATGTGACATGATATAAAATATGGATATACCTTTTAAGTGTTATAGTAAATGCTTTGAGTTGCCGACGTAGTCAAGACACTGCAAATAGTTTATAATAGCACCATGCTGTATACGGATTCTGAATGTATTGCTGTTTAATAAAATTCATTTTCAGAATAATTCTGTTACTGATTCACTTTGTAAAGATTTCCACAATTAAAAACACTTACTGGTCATGTTATCCAATAACTCTTCTGTTACCCAAGGATTTCTATTAGCCCTCATTTGTTTACCTACTTGATTCTCTGCTACCTTCACTATTTTGTCTCCAAAAGCTACCCATTCTTCTTCTACTGTATTTCTTTCCCCCATTCTTGTCAACCGTTCCCTAATGCTGTCCCTGATGCTCTCCCTGATGCTCTCTACAACCCCCGGTTCTTTCAGTTTATCCAGGTCCTATTCTCCTCAAATTCCCACCTTTTTGCAGTTTCTTCAGTTTTAATCTACAGTTCATAACCAATAGATTGTGGTCAAAGTCCACATCTGCCCCTGGAAAAGTCTTACAGTTTAAAACCTGGTCCCTAAATCTCTGTCTTACAATAATATAATCTATCTGAAACCTGTCAGTATCTCCAAGCTTCTTCCATGTATACCACCTTCTTTTATGATTCTTGAACCAAGTGTTAGCTATGATTAAGTTGTGCTCTGTGCAAAATTCTATGAGGCGGCTTCCTCTTTCATTTCTTACCCCCAATCCATATTCACCTACTACGTTTCCTTCTCTCCCTTTCCCTACTACCGAATTCCAGTCATCCATGACTATTAAATTTTCGTCTCCCTTCACCATCTGAATAATTTCTTTTATCTCATCATACATTTCATCAATCTCTTCGTCCTCTGCAGAGCTAGTTGACATATTAACTTGTACTACTGTGGTAGGTGTGGGCTTCGTAATGATCTTGGCCACAATAATGCGTTCACTATGCTGGTTGTAGTAGCTTACCCTCACATCTATTTTCCTATTCATTATGAAACGTACTCCTGCATTACTCCTATTTGATTTTGTATTTATAATCCTGTATTCACCTGACCAGAAGTCCTGTTCCTCCTGCTGCCGAACTTCACTAAGTCCCACTATATCTAACTCTTACCTATCCATTTCCCTTTTTAAATTTTCTAACCTACATGCTCGATTAAGGGATCTGCCATTCCACGCTCCGATCCGTAGAATGCCAGTTTTCTTTCTCCTGATAACAATGTCCTCCTAAGTAGTCCCCGCCCGGAGATCCGAATGGGGGACTATTTTACCTCCAGAATATTTTACCCAAGAGGACGCCATCACCGTTTAACCATACAGTAAAGCTGCATGCCCTCGGGAAAAATTACGGCTGTAGTTTCCCCTTGCTTTCAGCCGTTTGCAGTACCAGCGCAGCAAGGCTTGGGTAACAGAAGAGATATCGAATTTAATTGATGAAAGGAGAAAATATAGAAATGCAGTAAATGAAGCAGGCAAAAAGGAATACAAACACCTCAAAAATGAGATCGACAGGAAGTGCAAATGGCTAAGCAGGCATGGCTAGAGGACAAATGTAAGGATGTAGAGGCTTACCTCACTAGGGGTAAGATAGATACTGCCTACAGGAAAATTAAAGAGACCTTTGGAGAAAAGAGAACCACTTGCATGAATATCAAGAGCTCAGGTGGAAACCTAGTTCTAAGCAAATAAGGGACAGCAGAAAGGTGGAAGGAGCATATAGAGGGTCTGTACAAGGACGATGTTCTTGAAGACAATATTATAGAAATGGAAGACAATGTAGATGAAGATGAAATGGGAGATATGATACTGCGTGAAGAGTTTGACAGAGCACTGAAAGACCTGAGTCGAAACAAGGCCCCTGGAGTAGATAACATTCCATTAGAACTACTGACAGCCTTGGGAGAGCCAGGCCTAAATAACTCTACAATCTGGTGAGCAATGAGCAAGATGTATGAGACAGGTGAAATACCCTCAGACTTCAAGAAGAATATAATGATTCCAATCCCAAAGAAAGCAGGTGTTGACAGATGTGAAAATTACTGAACTATCGGTTTAATCAGCCACTGCTGAAAAATACTAACACGAATTCTTTACAGACGAATGGAAAAACTGGTAGAAGCCGATCTCGAAGAAGATCAGTTTGGATTTCGTAGAAATGTTGGAACACGTGACGCAATACTGACCCTATGACTATCTTAGAAAATAGATTAAGGAAAGGCAAATCTACGTTTCTAGCATTTGTAGACTTAGAGAAAGCTTTTGACAATGTTGACTGGAATACTCTCTTTCAAATTCTGAAGGTGGCAGAGGTAAAATACAGGGAGCGAAAGGCTATTTACAATTTGTACAGAAACCAGATGGAAGTTATAAGAGTCGAGGGGCAAGAAAGGGAAGCAGTGGTTGGGAAGGGCGTGAGACAGGGTTGTAGCCTCTCTCCAGTGTTATTCAATCTGTATATTGAGCAAGCAGTATAGGAAACAAAAGAAAAATTTGGAGTAGGAATTAAAACCCATGGAGAAGAAATAAAAACTTTGAGGTTCGCCGATGACATTGTATTCTTTCAGAAACAGCAAAGGATCTGGAAGAGCAGCTGAATGGAATGGACATGGTCTTGAAAGGAGGATACAAGATGAACATCAACAAAAGCAACACGAGAATAATGGAATGTAGTCAAATTAAATTGGGTGATGCTGAGGCAATTAGATTCGGAAATGAGACACTTAAAGTAGTAAATGAGTTTTGCTATTTGGGGAGCAAAATAACTGATGATGGTCGAAGTAGAGAGGATATAAAATGTAGACTGGTAATGGCAAGGAAAGCGTTTCTGAAGAAGAGAAATTTGTTAACATCGAGTATAGATTTAAGTGTCAGGAAGTCGTTGCTGAAAGTATTTGTATGGAGTGTAGCCATGTATGGAAGCGAAACATGGACGATAAATAATTTAGACAAGAAGAGAATAAAAGCTTTCGAAATGTGGTGCTATAGAAGAATGCTAAAGATTAGATGGGTAGATCACATAGCTAATGAGGAGGTATTGAATAGAATTGGAGAGAAGAGAAATTTGTGACACAACTTGACTAGAAGAAGGGATCGGTTGGTAGGACATATTCTGAGGCATCAAGGGATCACCAATTTAATATTGGAGGGCAGTGTGGAGGGTAAAAATCACAGAGGAAGACCAAGAGATGAATACACCAAACAGATTCAGAAGGATGTAGGCTGCAGTAGGTACTGGGAGATGAAGAACCTTGCACAGGATAGAGTAGCATGGAGAGCTGCATCAAACCAGTCTCTGGACTGAAGACCTCAACAACAACAACTGGTTATGTTCATTTCTGAGGAAAGCTATATTCATGCAGTTCTTTGGCATTCACGCTGTTGTAGTTTCCATCACTTTGTTCCCATAACAACCTACATTTGTTAACCTTAAAAAATCTTTTCTGAGTGCATTGGATGCAACAGGCAAATGTAGCTAGTGAAAGAAATTTTAGTGCAGCAGGGGACCTAATTTTGGGCAGGTGAAGCAGACTTGATCTAAAATGAGTGACTGGTAACATGACAATTTATTGAAAGTATTATGCTACCAGAGAATAATTTGGAGATGATTAATTTTTTTTTGTTAGATTTTTAATTTGTTAAGTGGTAACATTCATGCATTTAAATTTGAATCAATACAGCATATGATGTTATAAAAACAGAAATGTAATTTTTCATTCCGAGACTGACCATCATTATAAATATGCACAAATTTTCACTGTCATCGTTCTATTATACAGCTGATGGTTGTCTGTATTTGCAACAGCAAATACATTTCATGTATTTCATGACAACTGTAGTTACTGCAATGCCTGATCTTTCGGACATGCTTGCATGTCTGATGAAACATTGTATCGTAATTCGAAATAACACAGGTGCTGCAAAATACCATTTATCCGGTGACACCAGGCGAGTGACTTTCAAGTAATATGTCTCCCCCATACAGAAATATACATAATGGATGTATGAGTACAGGTTGTAGACACATGGTTGACAACATATGGAGAGAGCATAAAAATCTAACAAAAATAAATTAATCATCTCCAAATTATTCTCTGGTAGCATAATACTTTCAATAAATTGTCATGTTACCAGTCACTCATTTTAGATCAAGTCTGCTTCACCTACCCAAAATTAGGTCCCCTGCTGCACTAAAATTTCTTTCACTAGCTACATTTGCCTGTTGCATATGGCCATGAGTCACACTCGGACAGCTGCATGGTAGGGCAACTGCTCACAACAAGTGGGAAATCTGGATTAGAGTCCTGGTCTGGCACAAATTTTCATCGCTGTCGTACCATTATAAAGCTGATGGTTATCCATATTTGCAATGGTGAATACATTTCATGTATATCATTATAAAAGCTGGTTGTTACTTAATTTTTCTGCAAAACTTTTAATTGTTTCCAAACTTGCATTGTTGATTCAAGCAAGCTCTTTTCCTATAGATCATAATGATATCACAATTAGACACTACTATGCAAGAATGTACATCTGCAACATAGCTAAGTTGCTCTGAGTGCAGCATACCTAAATTGCTCTGAGTATATTTTCATCAGCTGAAGGGAGCATATCAGAAGCAACAACAGTTTATGTACATACAGAGCCAGACCTGGTGGCTTCTGCCACCCTCTCCCCATGATGCCTGATTCCACCATAGCCTGCCCACTCGAGCATTCCCACTCGAGTATGCCACAACCAAATGAAGCACGCCCAAAGGAGCAAAATCCTCAACCTGCAAAACCTGACATGGTGAACAGAATTTCACAAGCCTGTCATTTAACCATAAATACATGAGTGAATTTTTAATGGTATGAGTCAATGGCATAGTCTCCCTTTTGTTAGTATCTTAGGACTGCATTTTATCAATTCTCTTCCACACTAATGTTCAAAGAATTTTATTTTGGCTTCAACCTAGTGCCCATAATAGTTGAAGAATATTTACAACACACCTGTTGTACAACTAAAACATTCAATTTTCTTGCTGCCATCAAACAAAAGTCGCAACAGATGAAATATTTTTAATTTTAGCTCAACAATTCCAATTTTTTTAATAATATATGTTTTCCTTGGTGATTATTACACACAGACTTCCTTATTCTTCATATTTTGACATAATTCTTATACCATTAAATGCTGAAAAGGTTCTGTGTAATTTCTAAGATTCTATTTAATTGTATTCACAAGAAACAGTTTAAGAAACCTAAGAAAACTCATATGAGCATGACTTTCCTTCTGCTCCCTATTTTTGGCACACTGTTGTATATTTTATAATGAGAATTCTGCTCATGGCAAAATATCAGACACCCTTGATAGGGAGGAAATAAAAAACTCATACCTCTTATTCTTGGTAGCAGCTGTCTCCCTATCTCGTATTCAGCATTTGGTTCAGGATATACCTATAAAACAATCAAGATGGACTCATTAAAAGGATCATTTATACATCCAGTTTTGACTATGTTTATGAATGTGCCTGACTTACTGTCACTTTTACTTCCTTTGACCACACCTCAGCTTGAATGTTGCTTATATGACATCTATAGAGCCCTCCATCTTCGAGTGATGCATTTTCCACCTTGCGACAGAAAACATTTATTAGTAAAAATTAAAGCTAACATAAAACGTTTTTTAAAATAAGGAGGAAACATTGTCCGAATGGTTTCACATTCTTGAAATGAAACTCTGAACATATTTATCAAATTCTTCACTTTACATCAACATACATTCCAACAAGAGATAAAGACAACAGAAAAGAATTTGTGCAGCTTATTTCTCATCTGCTATCGGTCTGTGCAAATCTATTAATGTACAAGGAAGGCAAAAACTCCCTTTCTTACTTCAGTTTAACAAAAAAATACCTGCTTTGAATTCTAAAGCTCTCAGCAATATGCTAAGAATATCAAAATATGGCGTGGGAGTTAATCTTACAACCAGAAAAATGACAGTTATGAACTAGACAATCCAGCATTCCATAATCATAATTTGTTATTTAAATGCCTTACAGATCACCCAAATATTTTCTCCTGAATTTGAAGATGCATCTCAAGCTCTGAAAGGTTGAGATTGCATTCCATCCCATTCACTGACATCAGCTTTATATTAGTGTATTGAAATTTTCTCCATTATTAACATATGATAAAAGAAATTATTCAGGTTGTGAAGGGAGATGAAAATTTAATAGTCATGGGTGACTGGAATTCAACATTAGGAAAAGGAAGAGAAGGAAACGTAGGAAGTGAATATGAATTAGGGGTAAGAAATAAAAGAGGAAGCAGTCTGGTAGAATTTTGCACAGAGCATAACTTAATCATAGCTAACACTTGGTTCAAGAATCATGAAAGAAGGTTGTATACATGGAAGAGCCCTGGAGATATTAAAAGGTTTCAGATAGATTGTATAATGGTAAGACAGAGATTTAGGAACCAGATTTTAAACTGTAAGACATTTCCAAGGGCAGATGTGGACTCTGACCACAATCTATTGGTTATGAGCTGTAGATTAAAACTAAAGAAACTGCAAAAAGTTGGGAATTTGAGGAGATGGGACCTGGATAAACTGAAAGAACCAGAGGTTGTACAGAGTTTCCGGGAGAGTGTAAGCGAACAATTTACAGGAATAGGGGAAAAAATACAGTAGAAGAAGAATGGGTAGCTTTGAGGGATGAAATAGTGAAGGCAGCAGAGGATCAAGTAGGTAAAAACATGAGGGCTAGTAGAAACCCTTGGGTAACAGAAGATACACTGAATTTAATTGATGAAAGGAGAAAATACAAAAATGCAGTAAATAAAGCAGGCAAAAAGGAATACAAATGTCTCAAAAGTGAGATCGACAGGAAGTGCAAAATGGCTAAGCAGGGATGGCTAGAGGACAAATGTAAGGAGGTAGAGGCTTATCTCACTAGGGGTAAGATAGATACTGCCTACAGGAAAATTAAAGAGACCTTTGGAGAAAAGAGAACCACTTGCATCAATATCAAGAGCTCAGGTGGAAACCCAATTCTAAGAAAAAGAGAGGAAAGCAGAAAGGTGGAAGGAGTATATAGAGGGTCTATACAAGGGCGATGTACTTGGACAATATTATGGAAATGGAAGAGGATGTAGATGAAGATGAAATGGGAGATATGTTACTGCGTGAAGAGATTGACAGAGCACTGAAAGACCTGAGTCGATACAAGGCCCCGGGAACAGACAACATTCCATCAGAACTACTGACGGCCTTGGGAGAGCCAGTCCTGACGAAACTCTACCACCTGGTGAGCAAGATGTATGAGACAGATAAAATACCCTCAGACTTCAAGAAGAATATAATAATTCCAATCCCAAAGAAATCAGGTGTTGACAGATGTGAAAATTACCGAACTATCAGTTTAATAAGTCACAGCTGCAAAAAACTAACGCGAATTCTTTACAGATGAATGGAAAAACTGGTAGAAGCCGAGCTCGGGGAAGATCAGTTTGGATTCCGCAGAAATGTTGGAACACGTGAGGCAATACTGACCCTACGACTTATCTTAGAACAAAGATTAAGCAAAGGCAACCTACGTTTCTATCATTTTTAGCCTTAGAGAAAGCTTTTGACAATGTTGACTGGAATGCTCTCTTTCAAACTCTGAAGGTGGCAGGGGTAAAACACAGGGAGCGAAAGGCTATTTACAATTTGTATAGAAAGCAGATGGCAGTTATAAGAGTCGAGGGGAATGAAAGGGAAGCAGTGGTCGGGAAGGGAGTGAGACAGGGTTGTAGCCTCTCCCCGATGCTATTCAATCTGTATATTGAGCAAGCAGTAAAGGAAGCAAAAGAAAAGTTCGGAGTAGGCATTAAAATCCATGGAGAAGAAATAAAAACTTTGAGGTTCGCCGATGACATTGTAATTCTGTCAGAGACAGCAAAGGACTTGGAAGAGCAGTTGAACAGAATGGACAGTGTTTTGAAAGGAGAGTATAAGATGAACATCAACAAAAGCAAAACGAGGATAATGGAATGTAGTCGAATTAAGTCGGGTGATGCTGAGGGAATTAGATTAGGAAATGAGACACTTAAAGTAGTGAAGGAGTTTTGCTATTTGGGGAGCAAAATAACTGATGATGGTCGAAGTAGAGAGGATATAAAATGTAGACTGGCAATGGCAAGGAAAGTGTTTCTGAAGAAGAGAAATTTGTTAACATCGAGTATTGATTTAAGTATCAGGAAGTCATTTCTGAAAGTATTTGTATGGAGTGTAGCCATGTATGGAAGTGAAACATGGACGATAAATACTTTGGACAAGAAGAGAATAGAAGTTTTTGAAATGTGGTGCTACAGAAGAATGCTGAAGATTAGATGCGTAGATCACATAACTAATGAGGAGGTATTGAATAGAATTGGGGAGAAGAGGAGTTTGTGGCACAACTTGACTAGAAGAAGGGATCGGTTGGTAGGACATGTTCTGAGGCATCAAGGGATCACCAATTTAGTACTGGTGGGCAAGGTGGAGGGTAAAAATCATAGAGGGAGACCAAGAGGTGAATACACTAAGCATATTCAGAAGGATGTAGGCTGCAGTAGGTACTGGGAGATGAAGAACCTTGCACAGGATAGAGTAGCATAGAGAGCTGCATCAAACCAGTCTCTGGACTGAAGACCAAAACAACAACAACAACAACAACAACAACATTAATATATGACTGTAAGCAGAGTGAAGGGTTTCTGTAAAGGAATCAAAAGCTTTTCATTTCAACTTTGTTCACTTTCTGTTTTTATAGTTTACTGTTTTAGTTAGCAACTGTCTTCTCAATGAACTTAAAAAAATTAAGGAATAAAGAATCCCTTTTCAAAACTAAACTCTCCTCCCAATTTCTCTTACATCACCCATTCTAGTTTGTTGAGGAATTCATGAAGGGAAGTTTTCTAAAGGAAAGATATGGCTAAACAGTTTCATATCTGTCAAATGTTAACACAAATGTTTTACACTGATCAAGTTATTTTCATTTAGTCACTGTATAGTTTGTCTATGAATTTTTAATTTACGCGGTGTCCCACCTAACTTTGTCACCTCATATATTCTTGAGCTGAAACAAAATGTGAAAAGTGCAATTCACCACAGATGCATGAATGTCAGGGGCTCATATAATGGACAGGTATACACAATTCTTATGAGTAAACAAATGTAACTTTCAATGCAGAGTTACTTTTTTTTTTTTTTTTTTAATGACGCATGTATACTTTTTCTGCCATAATGAAAACTAGAGGTACAATTAGTGATGGCAGGCTTGGTTTCACTGCTCTACATCTCATACCTTCTGGAATACTTAAGACTTTAAACAATGGAAACAATGCCACAGTTTCCACCTTAATGCTGTAAGACAGGTTGCCTGTACTGTCCTAAAGCCTACTGTAGGCAACCTTTGTGCAGCGCATTACGCAAAAAGCTGTGGCGCTGTAGCCATCGACTTTAGACCTAGTAAAAGCCTACAACCAAATAACAGTGGCAACAGAGGATGTCCATAAAACTGCAATAACCACGCCCTTTGGACTGTTTGAATTCCCATACATGTCTGGCCTTCGAAACACAGTACAGACCTTTCAGTGTTTTACTGATGAAGTTTTGCGTGGATTGGACTTCTGCTTCACATACATCGCCGACATGTTGGTGGCATCATCATCCACAGAAGAACATGAAAGACACCTACGCATGGTTTTCCAAAGATTTGATGACTACGGAATCCTCATAAATCCAGCCAAATGCGTTATTGGGGCTAAGGAAGTGACATTCCTCAGATTTCGGGTTTCCGCGACTGGTACGTACCCACCAGCTGAGCGCATCACCACACTCACAACTTACCCGGCTCAAAAAACAATGTGTGAATTGCGTTGTTATCTGGGGATGATCAACTTCTACCATCGTTTCTTACCCCGAGCAGCTGAAGTGCAGGTACCACTCCATGCCACCCTCACTGGCCCAAAAGTGCGTGGCTCCACACCTGCCATGTGGACTGATGAATTGCAGACAGCATTTGAAGCCTGCCAGACAAGCCTCAAGCAGGCCACTCTCCTTGCGCACCCAATCGCCAATGCCCCGTTAGCCATTTTCTCAGACACCTCATCCCGTGCTGTCGGCACTGCCTTACAACAGAAGGTAAATGTGTGCTGGCAATCATTGGGTTTCTTCTCCAAGATCACGGAGAAACAGCGCTCTTGGCCACCATTTTACACTGAACTATTAGCAGCCTATGAGGCAGTCAGATACTTCAGATTCATGCTTTCACCATATACACAGATCACCGGCCATTGACTTTTGCGTTTCCACAGCCAAGAAATAACTATCCCCACGCGCAAATCAACCAACTAAATTTTATTTCACAATTCACAACAGACATCCGGCATATAAGCAGTTCGAAAAACATCACTGCTGACAACTTGTCTAGAGGGGAACGCATTTCCGCACCCTGAGTTTCACTGAACTAGCTGCAGCACAAAATGGCGATGAAGAGTTAAAGGACTTGCTCAAAGGCAAGACAGCTTTGCACTTGCATCGCGTACCACTGACAGGTACTGAGGCGCTGCTATATTGTGACGAGTCAGCAGGCCAACAGCGGCCAAACGTACCTTCCCTCTACGACGAAGGGTTTTCGATTCTCTACATGGACTCAGCCACCCAGGAATCCGCGCTACAAGGGCACTAGTAACACAGCATTTTGTGTGGCCTGATATACAGAGGGACTGCCGTACATGGACTCAGACCTGTGTTCTCTGCCAAAAGTGCAAAGAAACATGGCACGTACAAGCTCCGCTAGGAAGATTTGACATCCCAGAGGCTCGGTTCTCACACGTCCACCTGGAGTTGGTAGGACCACTCCCAGTTGCCCATAACTACCGGTACTGCCTCACAGCAATCAACAGGAATAGCAGGTGGCCACAAGTATTCCCACTGGAAACACAGACAGCCGAGAATGTGGTGCGCACCTTCACTGGTGGTTGAATTTCACGTTTTGGCTGTCCCCAACTAGTAACATCTGACCAGGGACAGCAGTGGGAAGTGGACATCTTCGGTGCAATGGCCTGGTTGTATGGAATACACCTGACATGAACTTCACCATACTATGCAGCCTCAAATGGCATTGTGGAGCATCTGCACCATTCCTTGAAGGCCGCCATAATGTGCCACATGACAATTCGCGGATTGACGCCCTCCTGGTAGTGCTATTCGGAATGCGCAGTGCACTAAAAGAAGACCTACAGACATCTCCAGTGGAACTAGTGTACGGCGCACCCCTGCATCTACCAGGAGAGTTTTTCATACAACAAACTGGACCCCTGCACTCTACTCAAGACTTCCTCACAGAACTCCGCAGGCAAATTGAGGTCGTGAGACCAACTAGAACATCTGTGGATTCACTGCAGGTGGTAAGGGCAGACAGACTTGTGAAGTAGTCCTGAATAAATTTTCTGAAAACTGTCTTCAGCAGTGAGTTCAACAACCCACAAGCAACAGAAATATTTTTAATCTTGTAACTACAAACAAGCCTGAGCTTATTGACAGTGGTACTATAGAGAAAGGCACTAATGATTGTGATATCATCACAGTAACAATGGTTACTGAAGTTAATAAAGTCATCAAGAAGTCTAGACAAGTTTGTATACTGGAGTGAGCAGATCTACATCTACATACATACTCTGCAAGCCACTATGTTGTGGATGGCATGGGGTACTTGTACCACTACTAGTAATGAAAGAGGAGGAGATCAGTGTTTAATGTCCCATCGATAACGAGGTCATTAGAGATGCAGCACTAGCTTGACTTAGGAAGCATGGTGAAGGATCATCATCCATGCCCTTTCGAAGGAACCATCCTGGCACTTGCCATAAGCGACTTCAGAAAATCATGGAAAACCTAAATATCATAAATCAGCATGGCTGGATGCGGGTTTGAAACGTCATACTCCCAAATGCGAGTCCAGTGTGCTAACTACTGCACTACCTTGCCTGGTTCTACTAGTCATGCCATTTCCTTTCCTGAGACAGGGAAAAACAACTGTGTATATGCCTCTATATGAGCCCTAATTTCTCTTATCTTATCTTATCTTCGTGGTCCTCAAGTGAAATGCATGTTAGTGGCTGTAGAATCACTCTGCAGTCAGCTTCAAATGCTGGTTCTCTAAATTTTCTCAATAGTGTTTCTCAAAAGGAATGTTGTCTTCCCTCCAGGGGTTACCATTTGAGTTCCTGAAGCATCTCAACAATACTTGGGTGCTGATCAAACCTACCAGCAACCAATCCAGCAATGTGCCTCTGAAGTGTTTCAGAGTCTTCATTTAATCATACGTGATCCCAGACATTCAAACAGTCTTCAAGAATCGGTCACACTAGTGTTCAATATGCAATCTCCTTTACAGATGAACCACACTTTCCTAAAATTCTCGCATTAACTTATATTTTCTTGCCTGTATATTTAGTTGCCATTCATCACACCAAGTAGAAATCTTGTCTAAGACATCATGAATCCTACAGTCACTCAACAATGATACCTTCCCATACATTACAGTATCACCAGCAAACAGCTACATTTATGTACACGGAGAATAATAGCAGTCCTACCACATTTCCCTGGGGCACTCCTGATGTTGCCCTTATCTCTGATAAACACTCAGCATTGATGACAACATAATGGGTTCTATTACTTAAGAAGTTTTTGAGCCACTCACATATCTGAGAAGCTATTTGGTATGCTTGTACCTTTGTTAACGGTCTTTGCTTTTCAGAAATCTAGGAATATGGAATCTACCTGTTGCCCTTTGTCCAAAGAGCTCCTTAGGGAAATAGCATTCAGGGCCAGAAAGGAAGCTAATGTGCATGCGGTATATCTGCTGGATGGCCTCACCTGAGATATGGAGGTGGCTTTGCCTGTTGCTATTGAGCTTGCAGTGCAGATGTCTGCCAGTTCTGGCTCACTTTGACACCAATAACATCTTTCACTTGGGTCTAAGGCGATCTTCAATTTATATGGGCAGCAGGCAGAACTGTGAAGACTGCTGGCCTCATGCATGGAGTGCAAGCTGCGCTTGCCATTTGCAGCACTGTTCTCGCAGTTGATCCGAGTCTTTTGGTTTTGAACCTAGTGAAGGGTCTCAACCAAGATTCCTGGATTTGCATTAACAGGTGGAGAATTGTAGGATTCACTTTGATATGTCAGGGTTGCACTACACAAAGGCAGCAGCTACTCAGGTAAGCAGAATACTTGTGGAGTGTACACAGGGAATATTAGGCTAGGCAGTAGTTTGAGGTACTCTGATGAACACCAACTATTCAACACTCAGATAGTGAAATCAGACTGCATTCAGAGTAAAGATACTTAGACTGTCAAAATTTTATCACTTATTTGTCAAAGTGTTTGTAACAAAGTTCCCAAATTTACTAACCTGCAGGAAATTTGTAGCACTCAAGTTATTCTCGGGCATGAGAGCTGGCTGATACGCAAAGTAGAGAGCTATGAAGTGTTTAGCAAGTTATGGAACATATATTGGAAAGACAGAGTGGATGTCTCTATTGAGGTCAAATTTCAGTGTGACTGTGAAGTTATCTGGACACGCAGGGTGAAATCAAGTTAGTTGTAGGATGTTTTTATCAGCCACTCGATTCCTCCATGACAGTTTTAATGTCACTGAAAGCAAGCCTGCAGTCAGTAACACAGAAATACCCAGATCATGCAGCATTAGCTGGAAGCAACTTCAACCTATCAAGTATAGACTGGGTCATTTATGGATTCATCACAGTGAGTATGAGCAGACAGACTTTTGAGCATGTTTTCTGAAAACTGCCTCGAGTAGTTAATTTGTGAGCCCACATACAATGGAAATATTTTAGACCTTGTTGCTACAAATATGCCTGACCTTATTGTTGGCGTCAGTATAGTGAACATGATGTAATCATAGTGACAATGGTTACTACTAATAAATCAATTCAGAAGACTAGGAGAACATTTTTGCAAGGAAGAGCAGATAAGCATTCTAATTAGGAAATGAATGGCCATCATTTGGTTCCAGTATGATGGAGGTACATGAACTATGGGCAAAGTTTAAACAGACTGTAAATCGCCCTCTGGAGAAGCATGCGACAAGTAAGTGGATTAAGGACAGAAAAGACCCACTGTGGTTTAATAACAAAATTTGGAAAATGCTGAGGAAGCAAACATTGTTGCACTCTCGGTTCAAAAGAGAATGTGCAAATCATGACAGGCAAAAGTTATTAGATATTCATGCATCTGTAAAAAGAACAATGTGTGAAGAATACAGCAACTATCACTGTAATACCTTAGCAAAAGATCTTGCTGAGGACCCGAGAAAATTCTGGTACTATGTAAAATCACTAGTACTACTTAAAATCACAAAGTGGGTAGAAGGCTTCTACTCAGTCACTTGTTCACCAGTCTGGTGTGACAATAGAAGACAGCGAAAGGGAAGCTGAAGCTTTAAATCTCACATTTAAGAAATCATTCACTTGAGGATCATACAAACTCACTATCATTTCACCATTGCACACACTCCCATACAGAGGACACAGTAGTAAATCTCCCTGGCGAAGAGAACCAACTGAAAGAGTTGAAAACAAATACGTCACCAGGTCTGGATGGAATCCCAATTTAATTTTACAGTACTCTATGGCACTGGCCCCTTAATTAGCTTGCATTTATTGCAAATCTCTTGCCCAATGTGAAGTCCCAAACAAATGGTAAAAAGTGCATGTGATTCTTATGTGTAAGAAGGATAAAAGAATGGACCCACAAAATAACAAACCGATATCCTTAACATTGGTTTGCTGAAGAATTCTTGAACATGTTCTCATGTCAAATATAATAAATGTTCACAAATCAGCAAGCAATGCTTGCGCAAAAGTCAGCAATCAGCAGATGTTAGCATCCTACTTAAGACTATGAAAGGACATCATTTAGTTCCAATATGATGGACATAGAGGAATTACACGCAAAGCTTGAACTAAATGTAAATCGCACTCTAGAGGCACACACACCAAGTAAGTGGATTAGTGATGGAAAAGATCCACCACGGTTTAACAACAAAATTTGGAAAATACCAAGGAAACAAACTGTCATACATTGGTTCAAAAAATAAATACAGAAATGTTGACAGGCAGAAGTTAGCAGAAATTCATGAGTCCATAAAAGGGTTAATGCATGAAGCATACAGCAACTTAAACCACAATATGTTGGTGAAAGATCTCGCTGAGAACATGAGATAATTCTGGTCCTACATAAAATCACTAAGCAAGTTGAAAGCTTCTGTTCAGTCACTTGTTGACCAATCAAGTATACCAATAGAAGACAGAAAAAGTAAAACTGAAGTTTTAAATTTTGCGTTTAAAAAATCATTAATGCAGGAGGATCATACAAACTTACCAGTATTTGACCGTCACACAAACTTCTGTCTTTAGAACATCTCTGGTGTTGTGAAGCAATTTTAAGAGTTGCAAACAGGGTGGATGGAATCCCAATTCACATTTACAGAGGTTGCTCTTCAGCACTGACCTTTGCTTAGCTTACATCTATCATGAATCCCTTGCCCATTTCAAAGTGACTCAAAAAATGTGCAGGTGACTCCTAAATATAAGATGGGTAAAAGAATGTACCCATAGCATTACAGGCAAATGTTTTAAAAATCGGTTTGCTGCACAATTCTAAGTTCAATTATAATAAATTTCCTTAAGACAGAAAAGCTTCTGTCCACCAACCAGTGCATATTTAGCAAGCACTGCTCGTGTGAAATTCAGCTTGCTGTTTTCTCACATGATGTCCTGCAAACCATGGATGAAGGGCAACAGACTGCATATTATTAGATTTATGGAAGGCTTTTGACACAGTGCCCAACCGTAGAGTGTTAACGAAAGTTCGAGATATGGAATAGGTTCACAGATATCCGGGCGGCTCAAAGACTTCTTAAGTAATAGAACACAGAACACTGTCCTGAATAGGGAGTGTTCATAACACACAAGGTTACTGTCAGGAGTACCAAAGGGAAGTGTGGCAGGACTGTTCTTGTTCTCTATATACATACACGACCTGACAGGTAGGGTTAGCAGCAATCAGGGACTGTTTGATGCTGGCACTGCAGTTCACAGGAAAGTAGTATCATTAAATAAATGACACGGGATGAATTAGACAGCATTTCTACCATGTGTGATTGAAGGCAGCTTGCTCTAAACATAGAACAATGGAAGTTAACGGAAATGAGTAGGAAAAACAATTGTGTAATGTTTGACTACAGTATTAGTGGTGTGCTGCTTGATGCAGTCATGTTGTTGTTGTTGTGGTCTTCAGTCCTGAGACTGGTTTGATGCAGCTCTTGATGCTACTCTACCCTGTGCAAGCTTCTTCATCTCCCAGTACTTACTGCAACCTACATCCTTCTGAATCTGCTTTGTGTATTCATCTCTTGGTCTCCATCTACGATTTTTACCCTCCACGCTGCCCTCCAATGCTAAATTTGTGATCCCTTGATGCCTCAGAACATGTCCTACCAACCAGTCCCTTCTTCTTGTCAAGTTGTGCCACAAACTCCTCGTCTCCCCAATTCTATTCAATACCTCCTCATTAGTTATGTGATCTACGCATCTAATCTTCAGCATTCTTCTGTAGCACCACATTTCAAAAGCTTCTATTCTCTTCTTGTCCAAACTGTTTATCGTCCATGTTTCACTTCCATACATGGCTACACTCCATACAAATACTTTCAAAAACGACTTCCTGACACTTAAATCTATACTCGATGTTAACAAATTTCTCTTCTTCAGAAATGCTTTCCTTGGCATTGCCAGTCTACATTTTATATCCTCTCTACTTCGACCATCATCAGTTATTTTGCTCCCCAAATAGCAAAACTCCTTCACTACTTTAAGTGTCTCATTTCCTAATCTAATTCCCTCAGCATCACCCGACTTAATCAGACTACATTCCATTATCCTCGTTTTGCTTTTGTTGATGTTCATCTTATATCCTCCATCCAAGACACTGTCCATTCCGTTCAACTGCTCTTCCAAGTCAAGCTGTCTCTGACAGAATTACAATGTCATCGGTGAACCTCAAAATTTTTATTTCTTCTCCATGGATTTTAATACCTACTCCGAATTTTTCTTTTGTTTCTTTTACTGCTTGTTCAATATACAGATTGAATAACACTGGGGGAGAGGCTACAACCCTGTCTCACTCCCTTCCCAAACAGTGCTTCCCTTTCATGTCCCTCGACTCTTATAACTGCCATCAGGTTTCTGTACAAATTGTAAATAGCCTTTCGCTCCCTGTATTTGACCCCTGCCACCTTCAGAATTTGAAAGAGAGTATTCCAGACAAAATTGTCAAAAGCTTTCTCTAAGTCTACAAATGCTAGAAACGTAGGTTTGCCTTTCCTTAATCTTTGTTCTAAGATAAGTCGTAAGGTCAGTATTGCCTCACGTGTTCCAATATTTCTACGGAATCCAAAGTGATCTTCCCCAAGGTCGGCTTCTACTAGTTTTTCTATTCGTCTGTAAATAATTTGTGTAAGTATTTTGCAACTGTGGCTTATTAAACTGATTTTCGATAATTTTCACATCTGTCAACACCTGATTTCATTGGGATTCGAATTATTATATTCTTCTTTAAGTCTGAGGGTATTTCGCCTGTCTCATACATCTTGCTCACCAGATGGTAGAGTATTGTCAGGACTGGCTCTCCCAAGGCCGTCGGTAGATCTAATGGAATGTTGTCTACTCCCGGGGCCTTGTTTCGACTCAGGTCTTTCAGTGCTCTGTCAAACTCTTCACGCAATATTGCATCTCCCATTTCATCTTCATCTACATTCTCTTCCATTTCCATTATATTGTCCTCAAGTACATCGCCCTTGTATAGATCCTCTATATACTCCTTCCACCTTTCTGCTATCCCCTCTTCCCTTAGAACTGGGTTTCCACCTGAGCTCTTGATATTGATGCAAGTGGTTCTCTTTTCTCCAAAGGTCTCTTTAATTTTCCTGTAGGCAGTATCTATCTTACCCCTCGTGAGATAAGCCTCTACATCCTTACATTTGTCCTCTAGCCATCCCTGCTTAGCCATTTTGCACTTCCTGTCGATATCATTTTTGAGACTTTGTATTCCTTTTTGCCTGCTTCATTTACTGCATTTTTACATTTTCTCCTTTCATCAATTAAATTCAATATTTCTTCTGTTACCCAAGGATTTCTACTAGCCCTCGTCTTTTTACCTACTTTATCCTCTGCTGCCTTCACTACTTCATCCCTCAGAGCTACCCATTCTTCTTCTATTGTATTTCTTTCCCACATTTGTAACAATTGTTTCGTTATGCTCTCCCTGAAACTCTGTACAACCTCTGTTTTAATCAGTTTGTCCAGGTCCCATCACCTTAAATTCCCACCTTTCTGCAGTTTCTTCAGTTTTAATCTACAGTTCATAACCAATAGATTGTGGTCAGAGTCCACATCTGCTCCTGGAAATGTCTTACAATTTAATACCTGGTTCCTAAATCTCTGTCTTGCCATTATATAATCTATCTGATACCTTCTAGTATTTCCAGGATTATTCCATGTGTACAACCTTCTTTTATGATTCTTGAACCAAGTGTTAGCTATGATTAAGTTATGTTCTGTGCAAAATTCTACCAGATGGCTTCCTCTTTCATTTCTTTCCCCCAATCCATATTCACCTACTATGTTTCCCTCTCTCCCTTTTCCTATTCTCGAATTCCAGTCACCCATGACTATTAAATTTTCGTCTCCCTTCACTACCTGAATAATTTCTTTTATCTCATCATACATTTCATCAATTTCTTCATCACCTGCAGAGCTAGCTGGCATATAAACTTGTACTACTGTAGTAGGTGTGCGCTTCGTGTCTATCTTGGCCACAATAATGCATTCACTATGCTGTTTGTAGTAGCTTACCCGCACTCCTATTTTTTTATTCATTATTAAACCTACTCCTGCATTACCCCTATTTGATTTTGATGCAGTCATGGTGATTAAATATCAAAGCATAACACTGCAAAATCATCTGAAATTGAATGTGCATGTAAGGTCGGTAGTAGGGAAACTGAATGTTTAACTTTGGATTATTGGGAGACTTCTAGGAAACTACAGCTTGTCTACAAAGGAGACTGCATTTAGATCACTAGTATGACCCATTCTTGAGTTCTCCTTGAGTGTTTTTGGAATCCCCACCAGATTGGATTAATGGGAGATGTTGAACCAATCCAGAGGTATGCTGCTAGAATTGTTACTGGTAGGTTAGTCAACATGTAAGTAATTTTCCATGAATTAAAATGAGAATCCCTGAAGGGAAGATGATGTTATTTTCACAAAATACTACAGAGAAAATTTAAAGAACCATTATTTGCAGCTGACTGCAGAATGATTCTACTGCTGCCAATTTGCATTTTGTGTAAGGACCCCAAACAAAGGAGGAGAGAAATTAGGGCTAGTACAGAAGTGTATGAGCAGTTATTTTTTCCTCAATGCACTTTTAAGTAGAACAGGAAAAGGGATGATCAGTAGTGGTACGAAGTACCCTCTATCATGCCCTGTATAGTGGCTTGTGGAGTATGTATGTAGATGCTGATCACTGCTGAGAAAGTGTGCCTGGTCCTCCTATATTGCACTCCATGTTTTCCTATTTTGTCCTCCAGCCCCATTGTTTTTAACTGAACTTCGTATCTCCAGTTCCATATCTTTTGTAATTACATGTTTTAATATTTTGACGAATTGCTTTGTCTTGTAATGTTATACTTCAAACACCTATTTCAGAAATATGCTCTCATTTCTTTATTATGTTGAACTTTTAGACACCACCGTGTAACAGCAAATAAAAAAATATTAACTAACAAACAGTTCACTGAAGCATTGCAATAAAAAGGGAAGACATGTCTAACACTGAAAATTTACTGACCACTAAAGTATCACTTGTTTCGTCGAGAAGAGGCTCATTTCCACGAAACCACTGGAAATTTGGAAGAGGGTAGCAGGCAACTGAACACTGGAGTGTGAATGTTTCACCAACTACACAAACTGCTGGTCGTGGTTCATCTTCAATAATAGGAACATCTGGTAGCAACTCAACAGTGACATCATCTGTCCAACAGGAACCATCTGGTGTCTCATCTTGTTTTATTACACACCTGTATTCACCTTCATGATGAAGTCTGAAAGATAAAGAAACATTTACACTACAGGAGAACTTAGAAATACATTGTATTTATAGTATAAGTGTATGATTAACTTGCAATGGCAATGATAATTTTAAAAATACATAGGATAAAATAATTATTTTAAAAAGGTTTACAACTGTACTACAAACTCATTGCAGTTATCAGCACTGTCAAACTAAATGACAGAGAAATTCTGAAATCAAAAATGATTTTTTTCTTTGTGCTTTGCTGCACATGAAGGTTTTGCAAACATTAGAATATATAAAGAGTTTTAGTTTTAAGTACTGCAGTACATAAGATGGAGCCCAAAGTATCACTTTGTATAACTTAAATATTTGGAATTAAAAACTGAAATATGTAGGTACATTCTTTAGATTTGTTACTGCCATACTAGTTAAATAATTATGGACAAAATTAAACAAGGGTGCAAGATTGCATTGTACAGAGAAATATGGAAATCAAAAAATCTAACATTTAATTGGAGCAGCAGAAGACATACCTTTCAAATAAACTCAAACAGAATTTTTGAAAGATATCAAGAGGACAGAATTATTAAGTAAGTGGAAACCAATCTGATATATCAATAAAGGCAATTACTATCAATGTTAAAAATTTAGCACATGTTTTTGTTGTGGTCGTCAGTCCAGAGACTGGTTTGATGCAGCTCTCAATGCTACTCTATCCTGTGCAAGCTTCTTCATCTCTCAGTACCTACTGCAACCTACATCCTTCTGAATCTGTTTGTATTCACCTCTTGGTCTCCCTCTACGATTTTTACTCTCCACACTGCCCTCCAATACTAAATTGGTGATTCCTTGATGCCTCAGAATATGTCCTACCAACTGATCCCGTCTTCTAGATAAGTTGTGCCACAAATTTCTCTTCTCCCCAATTCTGTTCAATACCTCCTCATTAGTTATGTGATCTATGCATCTAATCATCAGCATTCTTCTGTAGCACCACATTTCAAAAGCTTCTATCCTCTTCTTGTCTAAACTATTTATCGTCCACGTTTCACTTCCATACATGACTATACTCCATACAAATACTTTCAGAAACAACTTCCTGACTCTTAAATCTATACTCGATGTTAACAAATTTCTCTTCTTCAGAAGCACTTTCATTGCCATTGCCAGTCTGCATTTTATATCCTCTCTACTTCGACCATCATCAGTTACTTTGCTCCCCAAATAGCACTACTCATTTACTACTTTAAGTGTCTCATTTCCTAATCCAATTCCCTCAGCATCACCCAATTTAATTCGACTACATTCCATTATTCTCGTGTTGCTTTTGTTGATGTTCATCTTGTATCCTCCTTTCAAGACCATGTCCATTACATTCAGCTGCTCTTCCAGGTCCTTTGCTGTTTCTGACAGAATTACAATCTCATCGGTGAACCTCAAAGTTTTTATTTCTTCTCCATGGGTTTTAATTCCTAATCCAAATTTTTCTTTTGTTTCCTTTACTGCTTGTTCAATATACAGATTGAATAACATCGGGGAGAGTCTACAACCCTGTCTCACTCCCTTCCCAACCAGTGCTTCCCTTTCATGCCCCTCGACTCTTATAACTTCCATCTGGTTTCTGTACAAATTGTAAATAGCCTTTCGCTCCCTGTATTTTACTCCTGCCACCTTCAGAATTTGAAAGAGAGTATTCCAGTCAAAATTGTCAAAAGCTTTCTCAAGTCTACAAATGCTAGAAACGTAGATTTGCCTTTCCTTAATCTTTCTTCTAAGATAAGTCGTAAGGTCAGTATTGCCTCACGTGTTCCAACATTTCTACGGAATCCAAACTGATCTTCCCTGAGGTCGGCTTCTACCAGTTTTTCCATTCGTCTGTAAAGAATTCGTGTTAGTATTTTGCAGCCGTGGCTTATTAAACTGAATGTTCGGTATTTTTCACATCTGTCAACACCTGCTTTCTTTGGGATTGGAATCATTATATTCTTCTTGAAGTCTGAGGGTATTTCACCTGTCTCATACACCTTGCTCACCAGATGGTTGAGTTTTTTTAGGCCTGGCTCTTCCAAGGCTGTCAGTAGTTCTAATGGAATGTTGTCTACTCCTGGGGCCTTGTATCGACTCAGGTCTTTCAGCACTCTGTCAAACTCTTCACGCAGTATCATATCTCCCATTTCATCTTCATCTACATCCTCTTCCATTTCCATAATATTGTCCTCAAGTACATCGCCCTTGTATAGATCCTCTATATACTCCTTCCACCTTTCTGCTTTCCCTTCTTTGCTTAGAACTGGGTTTCCATCTGAGCTCTTGATATTCATACAAGTGGCTCTCTTTTCTCCAAAGGTCTCTTTAATTTTCCTGTAGGCAGTATCTATCTTGTCCCGAGTGATACATGCTTCTACATCCTTACATTTGTCCTCTAGCCAAACCTCCTTAGCCATTTTGCACACATATTTGCTATCATTATTTAACTCTTAATTTAGTATATTTTGTACAGGGTTATTACAAATGATTGAAGCGATTTCACAGCTCTTCAATAACTTTATTATTTGAGGTATTTTCACAATGCTTTGCACACACATACAAAAACTCAAAAAGTTTTTTTAGGCATTCACAAATGTTCGATATGTGCCCCTTTAGTGATTCGGCAGACATCAAGCCGATAATGAAGCTCCTCCCACACTCGGCGCAGCATGTCCCCATCAATGAGTTCGAAAGCATCGTTGATGCGAGCTCGCAGTTCTGGCACGTTTCTTGGTAGAGGAGGTTTAAACACTGAATCTTTCACATAACCCCACAGAAAGAAATCACATGGGGTTAAGTCGGGAGTGCGTGGATGCCATGACATGAAAGGCTGATCATGATCTCCACCACGACCGAACATCATGATGGAAGTGTGGTGGAGCACCATCCTGTTGAAAGATGAAGTCGGCGCTGTCAGTCTCCAGTTGTGGCATGAGCCAATTTTCCAGCATGTCCAGATACACGTATCCTGTAACGTTTTTTTCATAGAAGAAAAAGGGGCCGTAAACTTTAAACCGTGAGATTGCACAAAACACGTTAACTTTTGGTGAATTGCGAATTTGCTGCATGAATGCGTGAGGATTCTCTACCACCCAGATTCGCACATTGTGTCTGTTCACTTCACCATTAAGAAAAAATGTTGCTTCATCACTGAAAACAAGTTTCGCGCTGAACGCATCCTCTTCCATGAGCTGTTGCAACCGCGCCGAAAATTCGAAGCGTCTGACTTTGTCATCGGGTGTCAGGGCTTGTAGCAATTGTAAACAGTAAGGCTTCTGCTTTAGCCTTTTCCGTAAGATTTTCCAAACCGTCGGCTGTGGTACGTTTAGCTCCCTGCTTGCTTTATTCGTTGACTTCCGCGGGCTACGCGTGAAACTTGCCCGCACGCGTTCAACCGTTCTGCGCTCACTGCAGGCCGACCCGTTGATTTCCTCTCACAGAGGCATCCAGAAGCTTTAAACTGCGCATACCATCGCCGAATGGAGTTAGCAGTTGGTGGATCTTTGTTGAACTTCATCCTGAAGTGTCGTTGCACTGTTATGAGTGACTGATGTGAGTGCATTTCAAGCACGACATACGCTTTCTCGGCTCCTGTCGCCATTTTGTCTCACTGCGCTCTGGAGCGCTCTGGCGGCAGAAACCTGAGGTGCGGCTTCAACCAAACAAAACTTTATGAGTTTTTCTACATATCTGTAGTGTGTCGTGACCATATGTCAATGAATGGAGCTACAGTGAATTTATGAAATCGCTTCAATCATTTGTAATAGCCCTGTATTATCTGCTATTGACTTTCAGATGGGGCACTCTTGAAATAATGTCAGCAAACTTATGCTGTGGCGGTTATTCAGATTATTTTCATGTTCGGAGAGGTGATTTTGTTCTGTAGGATGTTTAGAAATGCTGAATAGCTTCTTTCATATTTCCATCTCTTAATGTGTCCTTTGCACTGAACCTTTAAATTTATGTATGATTTGTTCAGTGCATTGACTTTTACAGGACTGTTTCACTGGTGTAACAGTCCCTGAAGTGATGAAAAGTTTAGAACATTTTCATTTCAATATAGCTGTTTGTAAATCTGAAATGATCTCTCAATTAAAAACTTAATTTTTATGTCTAGCCTAGATGAAAACACACAAATTAAAAACTACTTACTCAAAATTTTCCACTGTAAGTATGTTGCTTGTTCCAAAACTCAATGCCTCGTTGTTAAAAAACCACTGGTATGATTTTGGAGGAGGAAAGCCGATAGCATTACACTGTAATTCAAGTGTATCTCCATAACTGACTCTAACTACATCACATCCATTCCCAGGTTGCCTTGTGACAATCAGAGGTTCTAAAGAAACATTAAAAGAGAACATTTAATGTATAACATTAACATACACCAAACTAGTATGTAAAAGGTGTGATTTTAAAACAAAACTCTACTCTAGTTCCATCCTTAGTTCTGACACATTACACACAGCAGCTTTGATAATAGCACATGAAACGTGGAAACAGAACACACGTGCTTTGTATTCATCTGGCTGCCCATCTATGAAAAATAATATGAAAAACTTTGAGAAATCTGACACAGACAAACACACAACAAAATTACAGAGTTCTAAGTAAAATATAACACCCATTTACTAAAAAGAATACAATCACAACAAAGCAAATTCATATACCATAGAGTTGGTAATGCACAGTATGAGCAAATGAAATCATTTGATCACAGAGTTGTTCCTAAACATAAACAGTAAGGATATGGAAAAATTCTGAAGATGTAAGTGAAGAAAAAGTAAGAAGTGAACAAAACTATAGAGAAGAAGACAGCAACATACTTGTTGGTGAGAGGATTAGCAGGTGGGGGTGCATTAAACAGCAATGTCTTGAGACAGAGCAGATGTGGAGTTTTAGGGAATGGAAATGCCAGAAAAAAGGAATCTGAAAATTCCATGAGGATTAGAAAATAGGATTAGAAAACAATTTCATGTAAACATCGGAAGTAGTTATGAGAATAAAGACAAAATTTATCAGCCTGACAATGAAATATTATGTTTCCTAGGACAATGTAGATCTCCACTAAGTTGATGAACATTCTCCAACATTTTGTCAGTGATTACATTCAATTTATATGGTGCAAATCTGGAAGTTCTGCAAAATATTCACAACAGCTGTCATAGCATCATCTTGGACTCGAACTGTTGTCCAGCCACAGATTGCTTTGGATATGGAAGAAGGTAGAAGTCAGCAAGCTAACTCTGGTAAGCAGAAGGTATATTGGCAAATAAATAACACAAATACCACAGTAGTTGTTGCTGCTGCTGCTGGACCTGTGTAGGCCTACTGCGGTGACTGCAGTTTAGTTTATGGTGCAAAGTATGCACTTATACTTCATCCAGAGTTGTTACACATTGGTGAATAAATACACTTTTTGGTAGTCCAAACCAACAGTAAAATTTCTTTTCCCCATTTTATTTCAGTCAGTGTTCAACAGATGCACCTCAAATTTAGCACAGCACTTTCTCATTGCAAAATGTGTTATGCCCTTTTCTCTGATACGACAATCTGTCTGCTATTTCATATACCTTTACTCAATGATTGTCCAAATGAGTTCAGGAGGAACTGCTGAAATCGAGACAGCAGTATCCTAATAAGCCTTCACCAAACATGGGTAAATGTTTGTTCTCGATAAACTGTGTGAAACAAAGAATTTGATTACAGCAGGATATTTCAGTTTATCTGTTTTCTTCTATCCTTGCCAGAAAGAGATACAAATTCAGGTATTTTTGCAATACATGATTAATTATTGTTGCACAAATTCTATATGGAGATGTCCCTCAGTAACAAAACATTACAATTGCCATTATCTATAGCAAGCTTTCCCAGCTCAACTGCCTGCCAGTAGTTTGCTTGGCATCCAGGGGCACAGGTGGGCAAACACTGAAGCACATGCAGACAGACAGCTGGGCCATAGTATACATGCTCATACTGCACTGGCTGAGTGCATGTGGGCAGCACTGGCAAACTGACTTGCTCATGCACGGAACATGTGCAAAAGGCTTGCCTGGCAATTCACTTACACCAGCTGCCTGAGGGTGACTTGAGCAGGATGAGCTACAGGATGCACCAAGTCTAGGAATCATTCCCTAAATTACGAAGTATATCCTCCACAAACAGAAATTAATGTTACTTTTCAGTGAACAGGATTTAAAATATACATATTCAGCTGAGCAGGTTTCACACCCTGTTTTCTCAGCAAAACTACTAATCAGCTTCTTGAAGACTTCTTTTTTTAAGATTAATGGCAATGGTCTTGGTGTCGATAAACTCACAGGGAAAAATATTAGTCACCCCCTTAAAGGAGCACACTGATCACTCTGGAGCACTGTACATGGTGTACAACTGGTACCAGGTGGTCACATGACCATTTACCACTCAAATAAGTTGTCACCCTGCAGTAGCATGTATGAATCAGCGTAATAAGATAGGTTGACATGGAGATGTGACAGAATGGTAGAAAGGGGCTACAGTGGAACCTCGCTTAATGAGCACCTCCCATAATGCACAATTCACATAACAAGCAAAACAAATTGTAAAAAAATGATTTGCTTAATGAGCAATGTTTTGTATAATGAGTGACAACGATTTAGTGTCACATCATGAGCCATTTGCATGCAACGAGGGAAATGTTCAACAATACGAACACCTTTCATTTGTCAGCAGTGGCATATGAACAATGTCTTTAGTAGGTACTGCAGTCTGGGTTTAGCGTTCTTTCTGATAGATGCTTCAAAGTGAGTGACAAGAGTATTTAAGCAATGGTTTCCTACTCTGGACAATGTCAAAATGTTGCTCCTTATATGGATACATGAAAAGCTATTGCAAGGCAATACTATTAATGAGGACATAATTTGTGAGAAGGCGAGAATGATTTTCGCCGATCTTGATAAGAAGACACCAAGATCATCAGCAGCCAAAGAAGTGTTTAAGGGAAGCTGTGGGTGGTTCGAGAAGTTTAAGAGAAGAACCCGCATCCACAGCATTGTGAGGCATGGTGGAGCAATCAGCTCTGACACAAAGGCAGCAGAGAATTTCATCAGCAACTTCAAGAAGCCATAGATTCTGAGAGATACCTGCCACAGCTGGTTTTTAATTGTGACAAGATGCCCTATTCTGGAAAAAGATGCTGAAGTGTATCTTTCTAACAGCAGAGGAGAATGCACTGCCTGGTCACAAGTCAATGAAAGACAGTCTCACACTGTTATTATGGTCAATGCAAGTGGTGATTTTAAATTAAGCCGCTGCTTGTTTACCATTCAGATGAATCTGCCACTCCATGTCTGGCTTGTTATGGACAACGCTCCTGCCCATTTTTGTGGCCTACAAGACCACCTTCTTGAAGAATTTCAATTTAACAAGTTCCAATTTCTGCCTCCCAACACCACTCTGTTACTCCCGCCTATGGAGCAGCAGATTATTTCTAACTTTAAGAAGTTCTGCACTAAAGCACTCTACAAGCATTGCTTTGAGTTGACTAAAGATATCAATCTTGCTGTGAGGGAGTTTTGGAAATAACACTTCAACATCGTGATCTGTGTCAAGATGATCGAAAAGGCATGGGAAGGGGTTACCATGAGAACTCTCACTTCTGCTTGGAAGAAGCTTTGGTCGGATTGCATTGTCGAATGTGATTCAGAGGCATTCGAGTCAGTACCTGTGAAACCTCTGTCTTTGGCCAAGAGCACGGGACTAGAAGTGGATAACAATGATGTCAATGAGGTTGTGGAAGATCATACCCAAAAAATGATTACTGAAGAGATTATGGAGTTGCAGTGTGTTTCACAGCAGGAAGTTATGGAGAGGAGTCCTTCAGACGAGGAGGAGGAGGAGGAGGAGGGGGAGGAGGAGGCAGTTACAGCAAAGCAGCAATCTTCCAGCACAATAAGAGAAATGCTGAAAGCATGGGAATTGATTGCATCGTACACTGAAAATCATCACCCCAATAAAGCAGTGTCTACGAGTGTTACAAATTTATTTGACAAAATGCTGCGTCGAATTTTCACCAAAGGTGAAGTGCCAGAAGAAACAAATGACTAGATAGCTTCCTAGTAAAAAAGAATTAGTTGTGTATCACAAATAACAAAGTACACATAATACTTTATCTATAATTATCTTTGAATAAATGGCATGAATAAGATAAAACTTTTACTACTTTTTGTGCATAGAATGCCTTATTGTATTTTACATTAATCTGTACGGGATAAATTGTTTCACTTAATGAGTGTTTCACACAATGATTAAGATTCTGGAACAAATCATGCTCGCTATGCGAGGTTTCACTGTATTGAGCCGGGACGTGCACATGACCAAACCATGAAAGATTTTTCCCAATTTATTGGTGTATCCAATGTGTACACAAGGAATGGCACAAATACGGCATAACAACGGCGGTTGTAAAAATATCTTAACTGACCAGGATCCGAGAAATCGGCCACACCTTGTCAATAACAAATAGTTTCAGACCTGACAAAAATTGCTGCTGTCAATGAACGCAACTTCATGTCAATCAGTTTTTGAGACAACATTGAGAAGGGGACTACACGCAATGGACATCTGGAGTCAGGTACTTCACAAAAGGCCATTTTCACAGTGGAGCATAAAGCTGTACATCTTCTATGTGCCAAATAACACACGAACTGGACAGTAGCTGCTAGAGGCATGCCATACTGTCTGACAAATTGTGGTTTTGCCATTCCTGACCCCCCCCCCCCTCCCCCCACCCAAATGATTTGGTGTTGAGGACACCAAATGCCCAATGAGGGATTTAATCTACAGTGTGTGAAGGGCATAGCTTGGCTGGAGGGATTTTCATTTGGACAACGAATTGCACCCATTATTCAAGTTACCATGAACTCGAATGACTGTTTATTTCAATCTTTTCAGTGACTGAATGTTACCCTTTCTTCAATCACTTCATGATGAGTATGCTGTGGACACTCCCTTGTTCTAAGATCACAACAGCTGTGTCCACAGGATAACACACAAATACCAAGTATTTGGATATCCTGTTGCACCTCGACTGGCTACTAAATCACCCAACCTTAAACAACAGAAAATGTCTGGGACTATTTGGAACAGCAGATAAAATCTAACAATAAGTATACTCTCAATCTAAACATCAACGAGTGGCTGCAGCTGGATATGACACAAATGAAGATACCCGTGGACTCCCTTCCTTGCCAAATTGAGGCGATTATCAGGAGTGGGTAAAAAATGGTAGATGAATCCTTTCATTGCCCATTAGAATCGTCTCCTGATGTAACCAAAAACGCCAAAGAGAACCTCACTTTGCTTGTACACAAGTCTACCGACTATATTGTAATCATCGGTGGAGACACTAATCAACCAACAAACAATTGGGAAATTACAGTTTTGTTAGTGATGGGAGTGATAAGACACTGTGTGAAACATTACTGAAAACTACCTACAATAGATAGACTGGAACCCCACTCATGATGGAAATATATTGGAGCTAATGGCAACAAATTGACCTGACGTCTTTCAGGATGTCCACAAGTAAACTGATATCAATGATCATGATGTGGTCTTGTGGCAATAATGATTATCAAAATGATGCGGTCTTGTGGCAATAATGAATATCAAAGTACAAAGGACAATTAAAACTAGCAGAAAGATTAACACGTTCAGTGAACTAGATAAAAAATCAGTAGTGTCATATCTCAATGAGGAACTCAAAACTTTCAGTGCAGGGTGGGAGTGTTGATGAACTATGGTTCAAGTTTAAAACAATAGTTGACCACACGCTGAATAGATATGTACCAAGTAGAACCACTCATAATGGTAGGGACCCTCCATGGTACAGTCACTGTAAAGAAACAGCCAAATGAACAGAGATTACTGCATAATAGGTGTAAAACAAAGTCTAGGGCTATAGGTAGAGGGAGGCTGAGTGAAACGCATTTGGCTGTCAAGGGAGCAATGCATGAAGCCTTCAATAACTACCATAGCAGAATACTGTATTGTCAAATGGTCTTTCACAAAACCCAAAGAAATTCTGGTCATATGTAAAGGATGTTAGTGGTACCAAAGTTGATGGTCAGTCCCTACTGAATGAGACAGGGACTGAAACCGAGGGTAGCAAAGCAAAAGCTGAAGTGTTCCTTTACCAAGAGAAACCCAGGAGAATTGTTCCAATTTAATCCTTGTACCACAGAAAAGATAAATGAAATCAAGATTAGTGGCAGTGGTGTTGAGAAAGAGCTGAAATCGTTAAAACTGAACTAAGCTCCAAGACCCAATGGGATCCCAATCTGATTCTATATTGAATTTGCAGATGACTTAGCCCCTCTTCTAACTACAACGTGTCATAGATCTCTCAAACAAAGAAAACCATGTCCAGTAGTTGGAAGAAAGCACAGGTCACACCCGTATACAAGGAGGTTAATAGAAGCGATCCACAAAACTATCATCCAATATCTTTGACACTGATCTGTAGTAGAATCTCAGTCACAATGACCTCCCCCATGCCAACCAGCACAGGTTCCAAAAACATCAATCATGTGGAACCCAACTCGCACTTTTCTCACGACATACTGAAAGCATTGGATCAAGGCAGTCACGTAGGGGCTGTATTCCTTGGTTTCAGCAAGCACTTGATGCAGAATCACATCCACACTTCTTGTAAAAAGTTCAATCACGTGGGGTATCAAGCTAAATTCACGACTGGACTGAGATCTTTTTGGTAGGGAGGACACAGCATATTACCTTTGTACAGTCCTAAAGCGTCGACTGCACACTGACCAGTGCAGGGCCATGAAACAGCATCAAGACAGTGCTGACCCACACACCAGTGGAAAGAACAGGCAGTGTCACACCAGGAATACAGAGTTCAGCGATCCTGTCAACACTGACTTAACCAGCCACCCACCGAGCGAGGTGGCGCAGTGGTTAGCACACTGGACTCGCATTCGGGAGGATGACGGTTCAATCCCGTCTCCGGCCATCCTGATTTAGGTTTTCCGTGATTTCCCTAAATCGTTTCAGGCAAATGCCGAGATGGTTCCTTTGAAAGGGCACGGCCGATTTCCTTCCACATCCTTCCGTAACCCGAGCTTGCGCTCCGTCTCTAATGACCTCGTTGTCGACGGGACTTTAAACACTAATCACCACCACCACCAGCCACCCATTGTCGGTCGGGCCCCGTTTGGTGGCAGACTCCGAGAGCATCAGTGCTGCATAATACAAGGTGATATTTAGCCTGTGTTCTGCGAGTAGTAATAGTGTGTAAAAGTATTTGCACGTATGAGGTACTCGAAGCACATCAAGCTGCCTCATAGCAAGAAGTTAAATTACGTTTCTTTCCTTTCTAGAAATAAAGTGTTCTATTAATCTGCAAGTGTTACATACAAATCATTTTGAATTCCTGCCACCAGCCATTGCATCTTCTCCCCCTCCTTGTTTGTATCAGTGCTGACTCCCACAGTAGCCAACACAACATCTGGCGATGAGGATTACAGAAACCGTGCTGCCTTCACTCTTTGTCGCTTCTTCACAGCACATCACTAATATTTCTCTCTTTCCTTTCAGAGGAGAACCGCTATTAACTATTTTCTTTCTTGCTAGTCACAGCACTTCTGCTACTTGTGTATCTGCATCGTTTTTCATCAATATGTTGCGGCACTTCTTTTATTAAGAGGACCTCTAACCCGCCTCCTACACCACCTGTGCCTATGCCTACAGTTGCTGCTGGCTTTGATCCAATGCAATTTATTCAGTTTCAGAACTGTTAAATGTCGCAGTTGATGATGGCATTCCAGTAGCTCATTAATGTACAAGTTGCTGCTGCATCATCTCCACCACAACAGCCAGCCACATCCATGGCACCACCTCCATGCATTCCAAGCTTTCAATCAACAGTAAGAGAAGTGGAACGAGTGGTCACTCAGTTCAATGCTCACTGTGCTACATATCAAGTGCAAAGTACTGTGAAACTTTCTCGTTTCCTGTCAATAGCTGGCACAGGAGTTTACTGCCTTGCTCAGAAATTATTCCCGACCAGTAGGTTAGAGTTGCTGGTTTTTGATGATTTAGTTTCTGCCTTCACTAAGCATTAAGTATTTAGAGGATAAGGTACAGGTTTCTGCAGCTCATTAATAGTTCTTTCAATTGCAGAAAATGCCAGAACAGACATACCATAAGTGGATCACTGAATTTAATGGTTGGACACGACTGTGTCCTTTTCGATGTAGCTGTGGACAGTACTATACTGACACTATGATTTATGCTGCAATTATATGCAATGTGCCAGACAGTAGGATTCATGAACAAATTCTCTAACATTCTGATCCTTCTTTGAAACAAGCATTACAAATTAGTGAACATCAGACTCATGCCCTTGTGCCATGGACATGTAGCTCTCATTTGTAGTGCAACACAAAGTGGCAAACAGGTAAGGCCTGGTGACCTACTACCACATGCAAACAGGCCATCACACCATGGACAGAGTAAACAAGTATCAACATGTGTGTCTGCTGTGAAATCATGTCTCCGCAACTTCACCATGCATAAAAGACAAAACTGCCATTTGCAGAATGTGACCTGCTATTCTTGTGGAAGGTCATGTACAGTCTGCATGCTTGTGACAGGAAAGGAACTCTACTCACATTCGCTCTTGTAAGTGCAGAGCAACTTCTCACTCAGTGAATGTAGTTTTTTCTACAACAGCTACCAACACTAGTAATGACCAGATTCAGGATGTGCCTTCATCCTGTCCAGGTGCTATGCAATGGAAGTCAAACTGTTTGTGTACTTAGCCACTAGCGGACACTGTGTGTGACTTCAGTTACACACTGGTACTCCCACTAAATTGCTTAATCATGACCAGTTGGGCTCACCACAGTTGATAAAATCTTGCATGCAATTTACTGCATATAACAGTCAGGACATTCAACTGTTTGGTACATGTAGTCTGCCTGCTACATTCCAGTCTTACACCAGAATGGTGACATTTACAATTTTGCATTTGTGAGATTATGAAAACATTTTTGGGTTAGATTCATTTGATTTGTTTGATCATAATATTCAGGACAGTGTACTTTCTGTTTCTGCTTTCAACCCAAATGACAGTGTTACTCAATTGATTGGGGAGTTTTATGATTTATTTTCTGAAGGATTTGGCAGAGCAAATAATTTTGCAGCACAAGTTATAATGAAGGGCAATGTGCAACCTAAGTTTTTTTGAGCATGTCCTGTCCTTCATGCATGCAGAGACAAAGTTGCAAGTGAACTTAAAGAATGGCAAGACAATGGTGTTGTTGCTCCTATCCAGGCTAGTCAATGGGCTTCTCCCTTAGTAATCTTATCAAAGCCATCTGGAAGACTTCCTCTTTGTGCTGACTTTAAATCCACTGTGATTCCAAAAACAATAACTGATACTTATCCATTGCCTCCCCCTGAGGAATTAATGCAGGCAGCTATTTTTCAAAAACTGACTTACGCAATACTTATTTGCAAATTCCGCTACATCAGAAGTCAAAGAAGGTGTTTGCAGTCAACACACATTTAGGGTTGTTCAAATTTTTGCATTTATCCTTTTACAGCACTTCTGTGCCAGCCATATTACAATGCTACTTGGAACAGCTTACTGCAGAAGTTCCATTCTGTTCATATTACTTGGACAATATTGTGGTATCAGGACGTATACTGGAGAAACATATCAGTAATCTTCGTATGCTTCCTCACGTACTTTCAGCTGTAGGTTTGCAGTGTCTCCTGGACAAATCCACCTTTTTCCAGATTGAAATTGAGTACTTAGGTCATGTTCTATATAGCCAAATACTTGGTTATCTGGGACTTCGCTGCCCGCAGAACGTGACAGAACCACAGTCAGTTCTCAGGAAGATGAAATATCGCATCCAGTTGACACCCAATGAAGCCCAGATTGCAGCTCTGTTGTGCCAGAAGAACATGCCTTTTGTTTGGACCAAAAACTTAAAAATACCTTGCTAAGTGACAGGTGTCTTATTTATTTCGATCCCACTAAGCCTGTGGTTCTGGCAGTGGACAATTCTTCCCATGGGATTGGAACTGTGCTCTCGCACAGATTTGGTACACAGGACAGGTTGATTGCTTTCACTTCCAAATTACTGACCAAGACTCAATGTAACCATTCACAAATGTGAAGGAAGTGCTCGCTATTAACTGTGGCAAGACAAAGTTTCACCATTATCTGTTTGGTCAGAAGTTTTACCTAGTGACAGACCATGAGCCACTTCTGTCCTCCTTTCATTCGTCCTCATCTGTTCCGCCACACACTGCTCAGAAACTGAAACATTGGGCTTTGTTATTGTCACTGTTTCAGTGCAAAATATGGTATTGGCCCACATCAAAGCACACAAATGCTGACGCTCTTTCTCACCTTCCTGTTGGCCCTGATACTGACTTTGATGCCACTCCCACATCTTCTTGTCAGATTGATGTGCAGGACACTGAACTTTGACAGACTTTTCCATTCCACTATAGGAAAATTGCACGGGCCACAAAGAAGACCCTGACTTGAACCTTTTGTTGCACTACATTTGTACTACTTGGTCTCGTTCAGTGAAAAATATTCAGAATTACTTTGTGCTTCAATATTTTGCTCATTGGTATAGCCTTTCCATCTAGCACAGTGTGATTTTATTGCAAAATGACTCTGGACAATCACATGTGCTTATTCCTAAAGTGTTGCAAAAAGATATGTTGCGATTGCTCCACCAAGGACACTAGGAGTTGTATGTACAAAATAGTTAGCAATCCAGCACTGTACTTGGCTGGGCATAGATGTCCACATTGAGCTGTTGACATCACAGTGTCACACTTGTGCTGAAAATCTATAAGCCCCGCAGCAAATGTTTACAGCTTGGCTGAAGTCTCAATCGCCATGGCAACAAGTGCATATTGACTTTCTGGTCCCTTTTGGAAAACTCATTCGCTTATTGTTGTGGACTCTTAAGTACATATTCATTTGCAGTGCCGATGAACTCTAAAACGCTGGGTAGTACCATTCATTCTTTGCAATCTATTTTTTGCTAGGAAGGTTTACCTGAAGTGTTGGTTACAGACAATGGACCACAGTTTACAGCTCAGGATTTTGAACAGTTTTGTACAGTCAATGGTATCACTAATCTTACAAATGCTCTGTTTCATCCTCAGTTGAATGGAGAAGCTGAAGAATTTGTGTGTATGTTCAAGCAACAGATGAGCAAACAACGTGCCTCCCACACACAGGAGAAATTGCTGCTGCTCTTCCTCACCAGGTACCGCTCCCAGCCCCACAACAGTCCATCACCAGCAGAGCTTCTACATGGCCTCCGACACTGAACACTGCTCCAGTTGCTGCACCCAATGCAGTGCAAGGCACATCCTATGCTCTGCAGGTATAGCATTGTGACTAATGATTTCATTCTTTTCAGAGTTTTTGGTCACACCAGGCACTGGGAAAGAGGAATGATTCTTCGCAATTTGGGCACTGGCATGTATTTGATTCAAGGTCCTGCATGGTTGCCGTGCTGCCATCAGAAACAGATTTGTGCTTGTTGATTGCAAGATTCTTCTACAGATCCCCAGTTGCGGCTCCCAGTTCTCACAATACCCAGATTCCTGACTCCTTTCACCTACACCCCCCCCCCCCTGCCCCTCCCAATTGTCATATGGTTCCCTACACGACAACAGTGAGGCATTTTGGGGAAAGAGGAGTATGCAGTGCTAAAGCATCAACTGTACACCAACCATTACAGTGCAGCAAAACAGCATTAAGAAGGTGGTGACCTGTGCACCAATGGAAAGATCAGGCAGTGCCACACATCCAGTGCCAGTTCGGTCACAGACTCAGACTTTGAGAGCATCAATACTGCATTATAGGAAGATGATCTTTAGCCTACATTCTGTGACAAGTTGGGGTTGTTTGGGGGAAGAGACCAAACAGCGTGGTCATCGGTCTCTGTGACAAGTAATAGTGTGTAAAAGTAACTGTATGTTGGAGGCACTGGAAGCACATCAAGCCACCTCATAATGAGAGGCTAAGTTATGTTTCTTTCCTTTTTAGAAATAAAGTGTTCCATTAATCTGCAAGTGTTATGTACATATCATTTTGGATTCCTGCCACTGGCCCTCATGACTTCTCTCCTTTGTTGTTTGTGTCAATGCTGACTCCCACAGTAGCTGATGACACAACAATCTTGGACGGAGAGTCATCTTCAGATCTATAAGTAACTTCTGGGTGTGCCCCGTGGGAAGTGTGTTGGGACCCTTGCTGTCATGTTGTACATTAATAACCTTGCAGAAAATATTAATAACAACTTCAGACTTTTTGCAGATGCAGTTATGTATAATAAAGTACAGTCTGAAACAAGCTCCATAAATATACAAACAGATCTTGATAAGATTTCAAAATGGTGCAAAGAGTGGCAGCTTGTTTTAAATGTTTAGAAATATTAAATTGTGAACTTCATGGAATGAAAAAACATAGTATCCTATTACTATAATATCAATGAGTCACAGTTGGAATCGGCCAACTCATAAAAATACCTGGGTGTAATACTTCGTAGGGATATGACATGGAATGATCACATAGGCTAAGTTGTGAGTAAGGCAGGTGGTAGTCTTTGGTTTATTGGTACAATACTGGGGAAGTTCAGTCAGTCTACAAAAGGGATTGCTCACAAATCACTTTGTGACCATTCTCAAATACTACTCAAGTGTGTAGGACCCGTACCGAATAGGAATAACAGTGGATATTGAATGTATACAGAAAGGGCAGCATGAATGGTCACAGGTTTGTCTGACCCGTGGGACAGTGATGCTGAAGAAACTGAACTGGCATACTTTATAGTCTACTAACAAAGTTTCAAGAACTGGCTTTAAATGAAATAGGAATATACTACAACCTCCTACTTATTGCTCACATAGGGATTGTGAAGATAAGAATAGAACAATTACAGTACGCACAGAGGCATTCAAACAATCGGTCTTCCCGTGCTCCATATGTGAATGGAAAAGAAAGAACCCCTAATAACTGGTACAAAGGGACATAGCCTCTTCCATGCACTTCCTGGTGGTTTGCAGAGTATGGATGCAGATTATAAAGGCTGCAGGTAGTGTTACATGGTATTAGTGGGATGTATCCTAAAGATAACAAATTTTTTGTTTGGTGTGCTTATTATCACATTTAAAATTGTCAAATTCATCCAGCAGACATACCGAATAGCTACTGGCAAGGTCAGTGTTCCAATACAAAATTTCTTGTGAAGAGAGACTGTGAATGAAGTGTGCACTGTACCTTCCTTCAGACAATGGGTGATGATTACTTCTGTAAGGCCATTTGTGAGATCCTTAGGTCTAGTATCTTGTGTCCCATGCAAAAGAACCACTGGAGGATGGACCACACAGAGGTATTAGCCTACTGTCACATCTACTGGCCAGGAAATGATTCCCAACATTGGTGAAATGAGAATGCTCAGCATGCATTCATCAGCAGATGGCACCAACACAAATGGCAGCAAGGGATAGGAAAGGACACCAGGTAAACTCAGTCTGTATGCCTGGGGGGCTCATTAAACATGTTGAAGAGGTTGTTCCAGCCGTCACTGAGGGAACATGGTGCAGCCAACTACAGATTGAGATGCATACTGGAATAAATGATGCCTATTGTCTGGGATCTGAGATCATTCTTGGGTCATTCCAGTAACTGGCAGAGAAGGTTGAGAAGACCAACTTTGTGCGTGGTGTTTCAATGAAGCTCACAATTTGCAGCATTGCCACCAGAACTGATTGTGGCCCTTTGGCTCTGAATCTAGTGGAAGGACTGAACCAGAGACTTCGATGGTTCTGTGACAGAGCTAGGATGTGATTTCTTGGCCTTCTGCCACAGGATTGAGAACTGTAGGGTCCCCCTACATAGGTCAGGTGTGCATTACACATCAGAGGCTGCTACTCAGCTACGTGACTGTGTGTGGGGTGCACATCCAATCCAGATAATGACAGCTGTGGGAAACCCAGTAGTATCAGTGCAAGTTTGAAGTAAATGCCTCCCACAGGTGAGAGTATTAAAATCAATGCCTCCCACAGGTGAGAGTATTAAAATAAATGCCTCCCACAGGTGAGAGTATTAAAATCAATGTTTAACTGCCAAAGCATTCGCAACAACGTGCCAGAGTTTGAAGTGTTCATGAAAAGCAGTGAAGTCCACGTAATCCTGGGTACAGAAAGTTGGTTGAAACCTAAAATTGATAGCCGTGAGATTTTTAGGGAAAATTTAAATGTACAGTATAGGGAAAGGATAGGCAGATGGGAAATGGAGTGGCATATTTGTCGCAGTAGACAAGAAAGTCAAATCCACTGAGACAGAAATTGAAGCCGCATGTGAGATTATTTGGGCAAGACTCAGAATCAGGGATGGGCATAAAATGATAATTAAATTTCATTCTAAAATGATAATTAAATCCTTCTATTGCCCAACAGACTCATCTCCTGTTGTAACTAAAAAGTTTAGAGAAAACTTCAGTTCACTTGTACATAAGTTTCCCATACATACTGTAGTCGTGATGGAGACTTTAATCATCAAACAATTAATTGGGAAAATTACAGTTTTGTTAATGGTGGGAGTGATAAGACATTCTGTGAAACTTTACTAAATGCCTTCTCAGAAAAATACCTACAACAGATAGTTAGGAACCTTACTCATGATGGAAATATATTGGATCTAATGGCAACAAATAGACCTGACATCTTTCTGTATGCCCAATAGCTCGATCCATTGAAACATGCAGCATCAAGTTGGAACACATTCTGGCTTGTCAGTCAGCATTCAGAGATGCTAGAGTGAGGTTGTGTTTACCATATCTGTCGTGCATCACGGACTCTGAACAACATGTGAACATTAAGTTTTGTTTCAATGTGTAAAAAAGTTCCAAAGAAATTAACAAAATATTGAATTTGGTATATGGCAATAATGCTGTAACTCTAAAGACTAAAAGCGGAAATGAGTCAGTAGAAGATGAGCAACATTCGAGACATGAATTAACTTCAAAAAACAGAAGAAACCCAGATCCATATTAGTCACCAGACTCAGCAATGTGCAACTTCTGGTTCTTCCCAAAAATTAAAATCTTTCTTAAAGGAAAACATTTTGACATTATTCCTGACATTGAGAGGGCCACGACAGAGCAGCTGAACACCCTTTTGAAGAGGCCTTCAGGAAATGCTCCCAGTCACAGATTCAACATTGGGGTAACAGCTCTTCTAGCCAAGGACAATACTTTGAAGGACATTAAATCAAATTCCATGTAATGTAATCCTAATGTGATCACCCACCTTTCATTACATCTTATATTTTAGAATCTAATTAAGAATTTCCTCATTCCTCTACTATCCATTCACCTGCTCACATCTCACAATCACTGCTATTTGTTATTATTATTATTATTATTATTACAGACAAATTTAAGCCTCTTCCATCCAGTTTGTTCCCTGACCCATGCAATAGTTTGCTCTCTGACCCATGCAATACGATAATTCTGATATATGAAAATAATAAATAAACTCGTTTCATATTCAGAAAAAATTACTGTGTACGAAAAGACTTATCTACTATGAAGATCTAATGCAAAGGGTAGAAAGCTTGAACATATGCGTGGTTGAAAAAAGTAAGTTGCACATATATATAGTTAGGAACTGTTTTATAACATTTACTTGCTTGTACAGACAATACACAACTCTAATTACAATGAATCTGTGAAATGGAATGTGTTAAGGGACCTCCTGTCAAAGAAGTAAAATTTTCAGTGCAAGAAAAAAATGTTCAATAGTGTCTAAAACATCTTTTTTTGTATATTATAGGAATTTATTGCATTCTGTGCATGCTCACGTCAATTTGAAAGTTGTCTGTCTCTCCAGTAGAAATCAATAATATCATTAAAAGCAATCCATGTCAGTCTTCTGGAAACAGACCTCTTGCCATTATGGTAAGATGACATTGCCCTTATAAGAGGCTCCTTTTCTGAAGCTCACAGCTGTTATGCAGTGCTTCACAAAACATCATCTCCTAAATTTCTGAGGCATTTTAAGAAGACCAGGTTAGCTTTGTACAAAAGAAGAATGTTCTGTGATTTCAATAATTCCAAATATGACAAGTGAGTCCTTCTTATATGAGACATAAAAGCCTATGGATGTTGCCATTTGCACTTAGCAGTTGCAATGGAATGTGCATATGGCATGATTGGCTGGGAAACCTCATATGGGATGTTCACTTGATGCCATTATGGCAACTCACAGGTTGATGATGATGGTGATGATGATCATCATGATGATGACAACACACACACCCAGTCCCAAACAGACAAAATCCCTGACCTGTCTGGGAATTGAACCCAGTGCCCTATGACCAAATGTCAGCAACAATAACCACAAAACTGTGAGCTGCTGCCTGACAGCCCTAAAACAACAGCTGACGTTACTGTAGCAACAAAGACATATTCACAATTTGATCAGTTTAAAGTGTGAACTGAGCGAAGATAGAATTGTGAAGACACTAAATAATACTGGTGTTGGCTGCAGTTTATGTGATGAAGACTATCAAGTATTTCAAGATTATTTTTTTGAAAGAACACCAAGTAGTGATGAATCAAGTGGTGATGAACTGGAACCTCTGGCTAAAGAGTCAGTTAAGCTCTCCAATATTTATTACAAGACATTCCAAATTTTGATGAAGCCTGTGGCAACAAAGAGAATATTATTGATCACGTTATTACTGAAATACAATGACATGGTAATAATGAGCAAGCAGATTTGAGAATGATGGTCTTGAAGTGTTTTTCTTGTTGTATTAGAGTTTTATGTAGCTGCTGGCTTGCTCCTTGTAGTTGAAGCTGAGGCAGAGCACTTCACGAGATCTGTCAACCGACGTTAATATCTGCCTGACAAAATTAGTTATATATTTATTTATTTATTATCCGGCTGCTGTAGAGGATTCTCTTGAAGTAAAGGTTCCGCTAAAAAGTGCCTCTGAAATCTTGTGTGTAGCGGAGGACAGGCTTGGCTTCTTCACTTTCTGCAGCTGTTGTTGGAGCAAAAGAAGATATCTACTACACATATCACAAAAAAGCATGTCCTCTACTTTCCTTTTACAAACATATATATTTCCTTGAATGGGTGTACAGATCACTGGAGTGACTCGTGAATTAGATTAGAACACAACTTTTTGTATGACATACACCTCAGAGACTCAACTTGACATCCAAGATTACAAAATATTTTATTTGTCACAAAACCATCATGTCTTTCATTTTCACTCTTGGAGAGTGTGGTTGCTCTTTGATGGTCAAGTCACCGCCAAGCTGTGACACCAAAATGTAAAAGGCCCTGCCCACAGAAGGTGAAGCCGATTACCTGTCATCACACCTCCCATTTAATGTCTGCACATACAAAAACAAACACTCACCCACAGTATATGTTCTGCAGTTACTCTCTACTTAAACAATGGAAAATCCAGGATGGAATGTGACAATATTATGAAAATGAAAGTTGCTACTCATCATATAGCGGAGACGCAGAGTTGCAGACACACACACACACACACACACACACACACACACACACACACACACACACACACTGCAGTATCTGGCAACTGAAGCCACACTCAAGTGGCTGAGTGTGACTTTGGTTGCAAGAGACTGTGTGTGTGTGTGTGTGTGTGTGTGTGTGTGTGAGAGAGAGAGAGAGAGAGAGAGAGAGAGAGAGAGAGTTGGGTTTGTGTGACTGTGCACGAGTGTCTGTCATCTATTTCTGACCAAGGCCATACTGGCTGAAAGCTAACTTGTGACAGCCTTTTTGCTGTGCCTAACTGCAACTCAGCATCTCCGCTGTATGGTGAGTAGCAACTTTCCTTTTCATAATACTATTACTCGCTACTTAATATCATTCTGTTGCAATCATCTTTCCTTGTACTACACAAGGAGTGTGAAATGTCTTTTGCCTAAACAGCATGTAACACTTCAGTATGAAAGAACTTTGGACTGGTCATAACTGATGACTGCATAGACTTAACTGACTCTTTTGATATGAAGCTCTTTAACAGATTAAAATTTTGTGTTAGTTGAGTCCCAAACAAAGGACCTTTGCCTTTCGGAGGCAAGGGCTTCATCAACCGAGATACCCAAGCATGACTCATGACCTGTCCTCAAAGCTTTATTTCTGCCAATACCTCATGTCCTACCTCCCAAACTTCTGAGAAGTTCTGCTGCAAAATGTGCAAGGCTAGCACTCCTGGAAGAAAGGAAACTGCAGAGGCATGACTTAGTCACAGGCTAGGGGATGTTTCCAGAGAGAAGTTTTCACTCTGCAGCGGAGTGGGCATTAATATGAACCTTCTTGACAGAATAAAACTGTGTGCCGGGCCGAGACTCTAAATCAGGACCTTCGCCTTTCAGGGGCATGTCTCCGCAATATCCTTTCTTCCAGGAGTGCTAGTCTCATAAGTGTGGTGTGTAACTTCAAATTCTTCTTTGACAGCTTGTAAACACAATGTAAAGACTAAGAAAAAACAACCATGAACCAAACAGTTAGTAACAGGTCAGTGTGTTTATAAAAATACTTACATGTTTGCCCACAGTATTAAAATAAAATATTAAAACACCGAACAAAAACATGCAGTGATACAGGATTATCTTACAAACCACACGCTAATGCAAGAAAAAAAACTTCATAAGAATGTGGTTTCTTTTTCTGATTCAGAATAAGATGCCGTACTATTACCAGGAAGAAGTAACAACAGATATAATGCAAGTTTAAAACTTCTACCTTTACGTGATAATAAGGCATTTCAGATCTGGATCTACAATGGATTTACAGCTGGAAGAAATTAAAATGGGAAATTCTGAAAAAATGAGATCTCATGTACAACTTACTGCAAAAGAAAGGGAGTTTTATAAGGGAACAATCACAAAAACTAAGGTAAATTCTGAAGATAGTAAAAAACCTAGTGTCCATTACAGTTTTGATGCTCTGCAGATCCACATACCTAGTAATATGTTACGGCTGGGGCCTGTTTATTTTCTGATCCCACTGAGAACTGGAATATTCTGGGTTATGTGTGAGAGTGAACAAACAAGTAAACTATCACTCCCAGAATGTGTAGGAACAGCAATGGGATTCACCACTACTGTTAGTCTTTTCCACAATTATTACAAAATCTGTAGTCATGGAGAAGACACAATCTCCATTCATGCTTACAATTGCATAGGACAGAACCAGAATGAATCTTATTAAGGTATCTTGCCTGGAGAATCTGTAGTAACAAAAATAAGAGAATTTCTTGTCATACGTGCCTGCAGGCCACAAGAAACTTACATGTGATTTGGCATTTAGACTTTTAAAGAAAAGGTTTAGGATCACTTATGTCTCTTCCATACAAGAATTTGATAACTTCATTGAGAAATCTACACCTAAAGCACATTTTAATTTTGCTGTTGCTTTGGAATAAAAAAGATCAAAGTTGCTGTGAATACATATGACTGGCTAAATTTCTTGGAGAATAGTAATGCTAACACAGTAATACACACAACTGAATATAACCACTTCCAGCTCAACATTGACTAGAAAGGTAATGTACACTGCAAACTGTACATTGATGGAAATGAATTTGTGCACCACTTCTTCCCCAAAGACAATGGGATTCCTGATGCAGTAATTCCAGCAGGGATGATAAGATAACAAAAAGATTATCTTTTTAAAAACACTAGGACCTACTTCAAAGAGGAATACAAAGATATTAAGTGGTCCTTAGAATCTGAACCTGAACCAGAACAATGAGAACTCTGAGGAAAATCTGACCAACCAAATACTCCAGAAACTAAGAAGAACAGGGAAATACGTTGTTTGTAAACAATCTTAAACCCATTCAGACACAAGTATTTTAGAAGTAGAAAATCAAATCCTTTGGCCACTATAAGATACAGGATGTTAGTAATCTATTTTTGTGGTTTTGTGAATTCAAAATTTTTGGTGGTTCTTGGCCCATGAATGGCTCCAAAATCATAAAAATACCAATATTTCACAAAAATTGCCAGTTTATTTGGTTTTAAATTTAAGTACACTTTAACATGCTTCCCAAGCTCTGATTTTGCTCTACACAATGCATCTGATATACACTGATCAACCAGAACATTATGAGCACCAACCTACTATCAATATAAACACATCCAGGAGTGTGTCTCTCTCTCTCTCTCTCTCTCTCTCTCTCTCTCTCTCTCACACACACACACACACACACACACACACACACACACACACACAGTGCATGTAGCATCAGTGAGTGTGCTGTCCATGTGTAGGATGGGGAAGGTGTGAGATCTATCTGAGCAGATTGTGATGGCCCAGAGGCTAGGCATGAGCACTTTGGAAACTGCACAACTTGTTGGGTGTTCGAGGAGTGCTGTGGTGAGTATCTTAAACATGTGGCGAAACCAAGGTGAAACCGCATCCAGATATTGTGGGGTTGGGCAGCCACCCCTCACTACAGATGTCAGGTACCATAGGCTGGGAAGACTGGTGAAACAGGACAGGCAGTGAATTGTCGTTGAACTTCTTGTATTTTGCCCACTCATCTGATAAAGGGTGCCTAGGAAACCTGCTTTCTCGGATCGCTAGACAAAAATTCATGCAAATCTAATTAATGAGATTTTATTACAGTAAGATAATTGACAATACTTAACTTTGAGAAATGTACAATGAGATATCGCAAGCAAAAGGCGACATGAAACATAAGCAATCTCTTCAGTATATGCAATTCATAACACAAGACAAGAAATACATACAAGACGAGAAATACATCTCCTAAGTCGCTGCTGTCAATCTTGTACTTGTAGACTGCCTAGACTGCAACTGGGCCGCGGCCAGGTGGTGGTGGCACTTATATTCTCTTGGTCTAGATGCTGCTCCTGTCTCGGTGTCGTCCTAGAGAGAGGTCTGTCAGCGTTCTATTGGTTGATGTCATCTCACAGCCCTCTCTGCTGTTCCGTCCTTGACCATCGTGCCAGCACTTTATGTTACGCCGGAACAGAACTAACACCAGACTTTAATGCTGGGTAGAGTACAAGTGTGTCTGAATATGCAGTGCACCGAACACTCCTAACGGTAGGCCTCCGCGGCCGTCGACCCATGTATCTGTCAATGTTAACGCAATGACATCAGCAACTACGGCTGAAATAGCAACATCACCATCAGCACCAGACATTGGTACAGTGGCAAAGCATTGCAATGTCTGATGTATTCCAATACTCTCATCATCATGCTGATGGAAGGGTGTGAGTCCATCGTCTTCCAGGGAAACAGCTCCTTTACACCTGTACTGCAGGATGCAGAAAAGCTGACGGCTGCTTCATTATGCTCTGGGAAATATTCATGTGGGTATCCATGGGGCCAGGGGAGATCATGCAAGGCATCATGACTGCCAAGGAGTATTGTAAACTTGTTGCACGCCATGTACACCCCTTCATGATTATCGTTTCCCGACAGCATTGGCATTTTGCAACAAGAAAATGTGGCACGTCACAAGGCCAGGAATGTGTTGAGGTGGTTCGAGGAAAACAGTGGTGAGTTCCAACTGATGTACTGCCTCCCTACGCCCCCCCCCCCCCCCTTTCCTCCTCCTCCCAACTCGCCAGTTCTGAACATGATCAAACACATCTGGAATATCACTGAACATGGTGTCAGAGCTCATTGCTCTCCTCCCCAGAATTTATAGGAATTAGGTGACTTATGTGTGCAGGCGTGGTGTCAACTCCCTTCAGTGACCTACCACAGCCTCATTGCTTCCGTACTACGAAGCATCACCACTGTTACCTGTGCCAAAGGTAGACATACCAGCTACTACAGGTGGTCGTAATGTTCTGGCTGATCAGTGTATGTCTCACATCTCAATTTCTGCTGTGCTTATTCTATGGTCCTCTTAAATGGATTTCCTTCTCTCTTTTCATCTGTATTATTCCTGAAGAACAAATCTTTCATTCTGTCATTCGCTACACTGTATTCATTTTTTTATTGTTATGAGATCTCTCTTAGCTTTTGGTTTTGGTGAACATAGGGTCTTGGCAACTGTATAACTTGTCATTTCAGTCTTAACTGTTACACTTAAATTTAAGAAATAATTATATCTAATTCGCTACTGTCATTCATTTAACATGTCAGTATGGACATACCTCTTTCTACAAATAGTGCAAGTGCATCAAACAGTTCCTGCGTCTTTAGTGCAAAGGCAAGTATATTTACTGGACACATTCGAGCTGCAAGTTCCTCAATCAATTGTTCAGCTGGATTTTTAAAGCACTGAAGTCTTTCAACTGTGTCGTGTCTGAAAAAGAAAATTTTATTTAATGATCCGGTAGTTTCTTATTTCACCTCAGCTCACTGTTGCAAAAATTTGATACTGCTCTAATATTTAAATGGCTTAAATGGTTAGCTGGTATTAAATAAAAACCAGCTAATAGTACTCAGTAATAAATGAAGTACTATGATACACAACTTCATCAATTCATTGTGGTGACTTGCGAAAGAGATTTTAACTTTCAGTTCCCACTCTCAGAACGTTTATTGAGTTAACTGGATCAAAGCAATATTATTTTTTATCGGCTCAAGTGCAGAATAAGAATAGGTGTATATCTTAATGCAATTGAGATAGAAAAGGCATCTAGTTGTTAAGACTGCCATAAAATGACATGCACAGGTGAATGTAGAAGGAATTTAAGTCAGTGGTTCTTTCAAATAACAAAATGGAAAGGAAATGGTTAGTGGAAATTTTGCTGTTCAAAAATTGAATGGGAAAATCATCCAGGACCCAGAAATACAGGAGACCCAACAACACCTCATGAGATGGAAATAAAAAAATAAAATCTGTGAAGAAAGGATACTTTTAAATTTGAAGGCTTAAAACTATCATTGTTGACTTTGACATGTGTGCAAGGTAACATGACCATTAGTGCCTGTTGTGGTACAGAGGGGGTGGTACAGGACAGGAAAAAAGTCAGAAATTCTGAAAACAGTGGGTGGAAAGGGAATGTTGATGTGAAAGAGAATAAACACCTAGAAGAATGCTGAATGAAATAGTCAGTGGATGGTATGAAATCAAAACAAAGACAGGATAATAAAAATGACACGTGGCTAACAGCATGAGGATGATGACATGGGAGGGATATGCAACTACCCACTGGATTATATAGAAGACACATCACATGACTTTGAACACCACATTATTAAACTTAATGCATGCTTTACTATGGGAGTAATATGAATTTTTCATGCCAATCAGTGTCTCAGAACTCCTATCAGCACTGTTAATATGTAAGTCTTTTTTCCATTTCCTCTATTTCTTGTTCTTCTTTTCTTTTGTTCTTCCTTTGAGGAATACCTCTGTCCACTTTTCCCTAACAAATTTTTTATCAAATTTCATATATAGTATGCAATTTCTGATGTTGTTTCTTTTACTTATGTCTTTCCCTATGTTGTTAGCTGCTTTTTACATTTTTGTGTGTCCATTCTCTATATCCTCTACACTTATATTCCTAGACTCTCCTTCCCATATCTTTCAGGAGTTAACAGTCACCTCTGCTATTTTTTGCTTCACACATCTCATCTATAAAAATTAAAAAATACAGAAACACAAGAGATAAAGGTTTTATGATAAATCTAAAAAAGAAGTACTGTGTTTAAAAAAAATACAACAAGAAAAAAAGGCAACTACTAATGCTAGAGAGTTAAATAATGACAGCAAATTGGAAACTGTGTAATTGAGATAGCATATACAATGGGAAAAAGGTCACCTACACAATTTTCAAAGCTCTAATTGAAAAAGTCAGATTTGCATTTAAAGCTTTTTTTTCCCACCCCACCTCTAATGAGATAGGAATGTCAAGATGTAAGCATAAAATTTATTGCAATCACAGCACAAGTTTTTATGTAGACTTGGTTACAAATCAGCCGTGTATCAGTACCAACCACATTCATCACAGCTAGTTCACAATCTAGTTGAAGAACATACAAATGTGATCAACTTCATCCACAATAACCTGTGCCCCACAGTTATAAGTGTGCACTAATTTCTTTTCTTGGGCTATGTTTGATTCCTTCCTAGTCCCGTTTCTGTCCCCCATCCCATTTTCTGACACCCCCAATGCCAAGATTCATGGTTCACTCTGCCTCTCACTTCAGTTATCTTTACAGGATGATTGTCTCCTTCAGGTCGAGGCCATCTTTAGCTCAGCCTTATGTAATCTTCTCATTATACTCCCTAAATTTCTTTTCATACTGTGTGCACTCTGACACGTGTGTGTGTGTGTGTGTGTTAATATTATACAACACATCACATCAATTCAATCCCTTAATGAGGAGAATGGCTTTTATTTTGGCTCTCAATACCAAGAACCTACCTTTCTTAACAAATCAATTGCTTCTGTGCAAGTGATGTTGATGTACTGACATGATCACTTGTTTGTGTCAGTATCAGACTTATGAGACTTGAATAAAGTTCCCTGTCTCCATGTTACTTAAAAAAGAAACTGTCCGCATATCACCATAAGTCTTCTTTCTGCAGCATTTCTGTTCTAAGCTGTGAGTATGTAACAAGAAGTTTAAATGGGGTTAGTGTTATTTTCTACAAAAGTACCACAATATACTTATGGTAAAACTAGAATAGACACACAGAAAAACACTTATTGTACAGCTCACCAACCATACTGATAATCTGCAGGTTTTAACAATTTTAAGCTAACAAGTACAATTTTATCCTTCTTTTAATCGCAGGTAACTACTTACGTTGTGCAGTCACCAAGGTATAATCTTTAAACAAAAATGGCGTCAGTAAACACTTTCCGGCAATTGAGTGATTATTTAATGTAGGTTGGGGACTGTATGGGAAAATGTGTACTTGAAAGACAAAAAGAGCAATATCTCAAAAGCAAGTAAAGTCTATGTTTATGCACTATCCACAAATCAGCTGCACGTGAGTGATTACATTCCTTAGTCTTTGTTTATTGCTTTCATCCTGGAATTTATGTTATTACTGTGAAATGTTAAATTTGCGTGTTTATTCAAGGATAGTGCAGAGGTAGTGTGTCGATGGCAAGAGGAGAGGGAGATTATTCATGTGTGTAACAGAAAAGAGGAATATTGTGCACCATCTACAAACATAATTAGGGGGTACCATATCACTAATTTTAGTCAGCACATAGCCTCTAGCCTCTATTGCATTGCTTAACTTACACTGGATATAACCTTGGCTACAACCTTAACTAAGAAGTTTTTTTACATTTGGATATTAACAGTCTTTCTAATATCATTTTGGAGTGGCCATGAATGAGAGGCCATCCAATCAATATACCATATGTGCTGCAATCTGGCTGGGTGGGATATATAATATGACACTCTCATACAAGAACAATTCTTAATACTTTATTCACCCACGTACAGGAACGAAAATGTTGTCGACAGATAATACAGCTTTGAGACATTTTACTTTACAGCAGAATTATCCCTAAAAGGAATTGACAAGGCAGTTAGCCTGCTACTGAGAACTTTTTATTATCAAGGAAGGTGAAAGGTTCATTCTAAGAGTAAGCACGATGTGACTGTGGAAAAGTCTTGGTTGCTACACCAGCCCCCTCAGGGGAGGCAGAGTGTCGCCTAAGAAATGCGCCGGAAAGTGGACACATCGCCCTGATATTGTTGTACATCCTAGAGGTCGGTCTGTCTGTCTGTGGTGAAGGTGCCGATAGTGGTGTTGATGCTTATGTTGGTGCTGCAGTACATCGGCATCATAGTACAGCAGTAGGTAGCTCTTCTTGAAAAACATATACAGGCTCCACCCAGTCAAGAGAGATTGTAGAGGGCTTGATTGTAGAGGGCTTGTTAACAAGTACATTGATAGGGCGCACTTCCCATAATATGACTGTGTGGGCCCTGGTACGCTGGTTGCAGTGAAGGCTTAATACCACTCATGATGTGTGTGCACTTGTCTAGGACCTAATGTACATAGCTGGAAATTGTACTGTGTATTGATGCTTGTTGGGGATGAATGCAAGAAATATTTTCCCTTCAGTTGAGTAATAAAGTCACAGTTGTCATGGTCAGGCAGCTGTAGGGAGTGTGCGTCTACAAACTCTCCTGGTATGTATACGATTCGCCGTATACGAATCCAGCAGTCACAGTCTAAATCTGAGTTGTAGCTATTCCTCAGGCTTACGTAAGTATTGGCAGAGCTATGGTCCAATCTGTATTGTGGCATATGAGGGCTGCCTTGAGAGAATGATGCCAGCATTCCGTCATCCAGCTACTGGCTGGGCGGTAACTTATGTTATGGTATACTGTGCCACAGACTTTAGTAAGCTGGGCAAACAGGTCCCACTCAAATTGGCGTCTGCAGTCCATTGTGACTTGTCGAGGACAGCCGAAATGCGATATCCGGGTGGAAACAAAAGTGTAAGCTAAAGTCTCTGCTGAAATGTTACCTATTGGCAATGCTTCCAGCCAGTGGATGACGCTGTTGATCATTGTCAGTAGGTCACATTGGCCTCTGATCGAGGTAAACAGCCAACAATGGCATTATGGAAGTGCACAAAGTGAGCAGTTGTATTAGAAAAGTTTCCCATGGCAGTTAAGCTTGCTGAGTGGGCATTTGATGCCTGTTCGTATAGTTGTTGGTCGGACTCCAGAATGACAAAGATTATGTCGGCTGTCGAATGCAGATATTCAGAATGTGAGGCAAGAAGGATGAAGTTTACCATTTGACATGTTACAATGCAACTTAATGTCAGCCCTTATCTTTGAGTAAATCACATAGTACTTTGTCACCCTGTAGTGCTTTGGCAAGTTGAATGAAATGAACCGTTTGTGAGAAGCTGCTGACAGGGGAAAGGCAGTTGGCTACTATGTTGTTGATCCCAGAAACGAGTCTAGCACATGTGCTGAACTGGGCGATGTCTACAAGTCGATTGTGCTGCAGAGGTGAACAACTGATACTGTTTTGACGGAAAGCATAACTAAGTTGCTTATGGTAATTGTAAATGGTAAACTCCCTGGCTTCCAGTTGTGGTCAGAAGTATTTAAGATGCTCACAGATTGTCACAAGCTCTGTCATAATTGCTCCACTTGTTCTCCGTTGGGACTGTGACAGCTTATGGGAAAAGAAACCTAGTGGCTACCATGCACCATTGCACAGAAATTGTAATGCTGAGCCAATTGCTGTCTGGCTTGCATCGACCTATAATGTCAAGGGTGCATTCAGCTTGGGGTGTCCGAGTAATGCATCGCCTGCTATGCTCTGATATGCTGCATTGAAAGCAGAGATCATATTATACGTCCACAAAACTGGTGAGTTACTTTTTCTCTTTGGGCCTGTCAGTGCTGCTGTTAAAAGTTCTTACAACCAGGCCACAAGTGGCAGGTATCGGCAACATAAATTAAGCACCCTGGGGGTACGATACAATTCTTTAAAGGCTCTTGGTTACGTGATTTGCAAGATGTTTCAACTTTCTCGGGTAAAGGTACTGAACCTGATGATTAGATCTTATGCCCCAGGAAGTTAATCATCTCTGACCAACAATGCATTGGCGGTATTCAAAACCATGCTGTACTATTATAACCATTCAGACACCTCAGCTAGAGTCTGCTGATGTTTTTCTGGCAAGGCTGGGGGGGGGGGGGGGGGGGGGGGGAATCACCCAGATTTGTAAAGCAAAAGGGAAGACCTTGTAATATGGAGCCTATAAACTTTTGCCAAGTTTGTGCAGCATTTTGGAGAACAAAAGTCAGGAAATGACTCTCGAATAGACCACATGCGGTGATTATGGCCATCTTTGGTATGTCTGCTTCTGGGGTCTGAGTGTAGATATTGTAAAATTTAGGATGCTGAATAAGGTTGCACGACTTAACAAGTAATTATAGTCTCATAACAAGGGTATGAGGTATCATTTGGTACACTTTTGCCATTGATAATCCCTGCACAGATGCCATGTGCCACAGTTCTCAGGTACTAAGTCAGGTGGGGACAAGCAAGAACTACTCGACAGGCATGTAACATGTTCCCACAGCATACTGTCAAATTCCACTTTTGCTATAGCTACCTGCTCCGGGACTAATCACTGGATTCAACAGGATGCCAGTGGACTATTAGTAGTTTTAATGTGATGCACTTTGCCATGGCATACCCTGCTCCCCCCCCCCCCCCCAATAATCCTGCGTACTTGCCAATAGTGGCTTGTACGAACTTGGCCGTTTGTGTTCCTGCATTTTGTTGAAAGCCTGAAGTCATTAAGTTGGTGGCTCTGCCAATGAGCCATGTCTGACAACAGCTTGTAATATGCTAGAGAATATGTCCCTATTATGGGGCTCCATCTCACACATCCGCAATAGTAAAGTTCCATGCTGTCTTGCTGCAGCCTGGGATCCAGCTTTACCCATAGTGTACCATACATCAGTATGGAGGAATTATTAGCTGCAGTCAGCTAGAAAAGGGCTGTTGGTCACTTACTGTGTAGCCGCATGTGTGGAAACACACAGGTACATTTTTGTCCTGACTTGCAGTCACTTACGAATAGACTTTGCAACATAATCTGGCAACCAGTGGGCACAAGGTGTAGTACATTTACTCACCTGGTCTCCAGATCTTGTGTGGCACCCACAGAACCCTGGCAGCCAGAATGTCTAACCAGCATGTGTAACCAGAGGTGGCGACAAGCTGTTGCGTGATGCTGTCACTGCATTTACTTGAGTGGGAATTACTGCATTAAATATCATATCAGCCAATGCATCCAAGTCCATGTTGTTTTGAGACACTCAAGTATTGCGACAGTCTCCAGTCGCCAATGTCTTCTTGCATCAAAACCTGCCTGATGATTCGTTCTTGTGACACAGACACCCTACAGATTAATTTCATCTTCAATTTCTCATAAGCTCTTGTCGTAGGTGGAGCAGTGATCACATCTTCAATCTTCATGACATATTTATGGTCCAGCTGGCTTAAAACAATTACAAATTTGGTGGAATCTGCTGTAATACCTGCACCAAGAAGAGTGGCTTCCACTTGTGTGAATCACAATGTTGGATTTGCAGTCAGAAGTGTATTAGTGCACAGTGAGCTGAGACACTGAAAGTACAGGCTCAGTCATTGGTTCTGTCACGTTATAAGCTTGTCCTTTCAGTGCTATTATGTGTGTTCAAATCACATTTGGGTCATCACGTTGTAGTGGTCATAAATACGAGACTGTCCAATCAATTTCCCATGCTTGTTGCAATCTAGCCAACTTGCAGCTGTCTCCAAAATATTTTGGCAGTGTGATGTAAAACAGCACTCATGGCACCACAGAACACTGAGGTGCAGTGATCTTGGCCACTACAATCATGACTCATTTAAGACAAGTAAGGTGCTCATTTCAAATACCCCTCAGTCTATTTTAGATATCTATCTTTCTAATACATACACCAAACCAAGACTAAAAACTTGCATTATCTTTCATTACTGAAGACATTACAATGTTCCCTCCAAGTAAACGATGCACAGCACCTTTTGCTCTTATTCGTAAATGAAAGTTCATGTGCTCGCTGTTGCTATAGCACTCTACTATGATGACAAACTGAGATAACAGTCCTAACATTTAAATTGGCTTCTGCCAAAAAAGTAGCATATCCACTAAAAATTGAATGTTTAACACAACAATTGAACTTTTTCTTAGGGAAAAAGAATTCCCAGAAGCTAAGACTAACAGCTGCTCAATGTGTCTCCTGTAAAGTTAGCGATTGTTTTTACCCATTCCATCCTTGTATAAAATTGAATGTTCATAAACTTCTTCATTTGTGTGGCCACAGTGTCATAGTTACTCTCCAAAGTATTACAGGAATTTCAAATTCATCTCTGCAAAAATTTTGTCTATTTTACTAGATACAACTCATTATCAATTTAAAACATTGTCAGTGGTAGCACTTTTTGTCTGATTTCCACTTACAGATGTAAGTTTTGACAACTTTTCCTATTTTCAAGGTCAGGCTCTGATGTCTTTGGTCTAATTTCACAGTAGCATGTAGTACTACATATTTTATTGATGTAAGAAACAACAAATGTTGCATCACTACCATTTATTTACATTCTCATCCCACATATATGTCATGAATATTCACGACACTGAACTAGTAATCAATGGTAAGGATATGCAATAATGTAATGAATGAGTGGAAAAGGGTAAAAAATTTGTGATAGTTCTTGTGAACTGACAACAAAAAGACTTCTCACAAAGAAAAATATGATGATTTCTTATGCAGAATGCAAAAGGGCTTCTTAAAAATTTATTGAATTATATGCACAGCAACAGTCTGCTTTTCTTAATTATATACAAAGCCGAGTTACATGTTCAATATATCATACTTTTAATGAAATTAATGATATGGGAAGTTTATTCATACAAAAGTTACATCTCCTTACAGTCTATGAATGGTTACATGTCATCTATTTACAGGTACATAATCCAATGCATAACTTCTGTTTTCCTTACATTTAAGAAGACTATGTTCTTATAGATCACAAACAGAATATTCCTCGACAGAAATAGCTGTCTTTCAGAAGTGTTAACAAAATAGGCCTATTTTTCATATTCTACATACATACATACAAAATTTCTTTCCAAAACATCACTTCACCAGATATGATGAGTATAATGGCTAACAGTAGGCCTATGCTATATGGATTTATGTTGGCTAATTCTGAAGAAAATTTTTGATAATGACCCTACAAAATAGTAACTCTACAAAATAGAGTTACTAGTGAATCTATATTGACTTCAATCTAAAGTCACAGATAGTGGAAGACTCATGTACATTATTTTAATTAGTAAAATATATTATTTACAACCCTCCCCCATTGTAAATATGTTGACAATAAAACACAGCAGAATGTAATTTTATAATGTAGAACGAGTAGTAACTTCTCAGTGAGGGCTACCAGTTTTGGAGAAATTCAGAAAATAAATCCAACTGGTATAAGAAATGTTACCAGTTCTAAATTAAATATTACATTAAACATGTGCCAAAATCATGGGTATCCTAATGATTACCTTTCACTCCAAGGATGAAGGGTGATTTCCGATCATATTGTCAGGTGACTAATACTACCTACCTACCTCTCTCTCCAATTTGATTCCATAGAACCAAAAAAAGAACATAAAGTCTATAACTGGACTAGTTCAAAGAGATTTTTAAAACACTATGAAACCTACCTGCTGCAATCAGACAAAATCCTTCTGTTTATGTATCTCTCTCTTTAGACAGTAGAAATGGATTGAGAATGGAAGTTTTGAGATAATAAAAGAACTTTTTTACAAAAACGTAAGTTCTTTTTTTATGGGGAAATTAAACTTATTTAATTCTTTCTCTTACATTAATTTATTACTTACTTTTCTTTCTTGCTACTGAAGCTGTAACTTGGTTCAAGGAATGGCTCTCCAAAAAAAAAAAGTTTTAAGGTCCAATCAAAAAAGAATCCATTAAAGAGGGCACAAGTTCTGATTAGGATGGAATTTGGCTGCGCTTTTTAGAAAGGAACCATTCTAGCTTCATCTTAACTGTTTTAGGGGAAATCAATGCAAAACCTAAATTACAGGGATTTGAGCTGCTAACCACCCTAACCGAAGTCCAGTGTCTCACCACTGTCTCTCCTCTCCTGGCACTGTATCAAGATGTTAGGCAGAAGTACTATCTCCGATCTCATTGATTTAAGCATATCTGTGATGACTTCTACAGGCTCACTGCTGGTTTAACAACAAAACATATATCAGTTTTAAGCCTTTCTAGTTAACATATCTCTGTAAAATTTATGAGACTTTATTAACATTAAGTTTGAATCAGATCGCACAAAGCCAGACCAGAAGTCATTAAAGTTCCATTTCAACGAATAATGGTGACCCTATTTTACAGTATAACAAGTACCCGAGTTAGCACAGTTGTTACAAAGTGAAAATCTAGTTATAATTTACCTACATGCAGGAAAAACTACAATATTTCCAAAAGGGCAATGCATGACACAAGCAGCTGTACTCTAGTTGGCGAAAGAAGATCCCCGACACTTGCAGGGGGCTGGGCATGGCAGCTTCGGGCGCCCAAATCAATCGATCAGGTCATGTTTTTTTTGCAAACATCTCTATGGAAGCAACTCAAGTTCTTGCAGCTATACAAACAACTACTGTTCTCATCTGCAGCCGTTAATGGTACACTGCTGAAAGCTGGGAACAGTGCTCTTAGCTGCCAGTAATCTTGTTATACTAACTATACTACAGTCCTGCACAAGTGCTATAAAAAGGCAAACTTTTACCAACATTTTCAACTAAAGTCAATTTGGCATAATTGCCTCACTTATTACTCCATAACTTTTTTTTGGTAGTGTTTCATGGGAGATCTATATACAAATGAAGTGATGTGTGGAAAAGGATTCCAGTATTATCACATTGTCCTCATTCCTCTCAATTCAATTAAGGTATTATCCCACCAAACCCTCAATTTCGTGCCCCCTCCCATCCCCTTCCAAAACAAAGCCCTTCAGCACAATATTTTTGAAAAATGAACTGAGTGGCAGCTGAAGACAAAAAACATACAAGTAGCCAAAGGCAAATGATATTATTTTTAAAAAGATCAGTATAAGTGTTCACAGCATTCAGTTAGAGGTGGGTTACGTGGATAAAAGCAATCCAGCATTTTAAAAATCGCATAAAACTGTAACTCTTATAGAGTACTTAAAATGAAACTAAATGTCAGATGTTACACTGCACACACAAAATATGTAACAATCATTTATGTTATAGTGAAGTGTAATCGTGTTATCAATACACCTGCAGCCTTTATGTAGGTACTCTAATGTAATATGGTAAATGCAGTTACATCTACCTTTGTCTGCATATGAAATTTGATAGTGAACCTAATACTCTAACACGATAATTATGAGCTACAATGCACGAGCAAAGAATAAACTGAACAACACTGCATGTGACATGTCCTGTTGCACATTGTTTCTATGCCGCTAAATGTAGACGTTGCTTACAGTTAGTATTTGGTGCGAAATCGTTAATGAAATTTTCCACAGATGCATTTTCACGCGGTACAAGGAAATCAAAATTATTTTTACAGGCCAAGAAATGAACAGCACGTCAGTATCATGCAAAAGTTTCATTCAAAATATCTAATACTTTACCCAAGAACTCGCATCAGATCCGCTAGTCTCTTCCAGTTGTCATCAATCAACAATTTCTCAATGAGTTTCAAACGAATCGTTACATCTAGTTCGTGCAACTTAGTTTCTGGATCTGGAACTTCCATATCTGTGTAGTGCAATTAAGTATCTTAAAGTGAATGAATAATTTGACATGAATCTCTGCACATCTCTTTCTCAACAAGTAGAGCAGAAACAATTTTCAGGCGCCATCAATTCTGAATTTCCTGTATTTTACATCCGGTGTTGTGCCAATCAGATGTCTGACAGTTTGACACTACGAAGGCAATGAATTCGCCCGGCTCATGTGCATGACAAAAACATAGCTGCGACAAGCGAGGAACACGCAAAACGCATTATTGATTATAAAGACAAGCCGACACAGCTTTTCGTGTCGGCGATAAGACATATGACTCTCTAACGATCTTCACACATTTACTCTTAATTCTGTTTTCCTCCTTCCTTGTATAACGTCACACCTACGGGCTATCTATAAAATTTCAGGTGGTGGGGGTAAACAGATGAAGAGCGGCGCTGAAACAGGTTGTTGCAAAACAAGCTTTAATGCTTTGGTCTGCACGCATACGCGACAATGTGACATCATTTTAACGTCACCTGCTGTATCGAAGCCGCAAAGAGAGTGACAGTTTGGTTCACACGAACGTCACCTGCTGTATCGAAGCCACGTGATCGAAGCCGCAAAGAGCTATCTATCGACTTTCGTGACCGTTTGGTTCACACGTGAAACGAAAATGACTTTCAAAACAATAACATTCGCCTCAATTAGAAGGAACTGAAGGTTACGCTATTTCTTTACTGCAGGATACTTTAACATATGTAGTTTATTAACGCGTAAAATTCTGTACTCATGTGGACTGGGCTGCAGATGAGGGAGAGATTAAAGTGTATGCTAGAACTAATTCCGAGATTCAATGAAAAGGCTTTATTAACTGTTTTTCCTACTACGCCTTCATCAGTCCCGAAAGTGAGACGACGTGATGCCATTTAACGTATATATTCAACAAAGTAATTGACAAGGGTTCGGAAAAGACAAAACCCATGGACACTAAATAACTGACAAATCTGAAACATCAAGTTACGTTGCTGTCTGAAGACTGATCATGCCAGATTAGCCTACGTTGCATATACGAATGAATATAAAAAGTCATCGTGGAATCCAAAAAGGCAGACAATGGCAGCAGTATTGAGAATTCCGACACTAAGGGCATAGCTGCTTGGAAACTGATAAATGGTGCCGTCAAAAGTGCGAGTAACAAAAAATTAATATCTGTCCCCAAAAATTCAATGATATTTTATTAAATCAATCGAAAAAGTAGAAAATGCTATTCCATAGTTACTTTCAAAAAAATCATTAACAAATACAAGTGCGTTTACATTACCTGGAGTCTCACCTAGTTTCGTTCTAAGAATAATAAAATAGTTGAAATCATCAGATAATATTGATATATATGACACATCTTGCAACATGCTAAAGAAAGCAATCGATTTATTTTGTACCCTGTGATGTACTGTATAAACAAGTGTGTATCTGAGGAATACTTTCCTGATGAGCTTAAGGTGTCAAGGATAGTTACAATACATAGAAAGGGAGATATAGAGTCGCCTTCAAGTTATGGGCCAAATTACATAGTCCCAGCTTTTTCTAAAGAATTTGAAGGTCTTATTTACCAACAGTTTTATGTTTACTTTGAAAATATAGGAATAATTACAGGAGCACAATTTGGCCTTATGGAAAAATTGTCTAATATTGATACGGTAGAGTCTGTAGTCAAATACCTACTTCAAGTGTTTGAGAAGAACAAAGGCTTTTCTCAAGTCACTTTCTGTGATGTAAGCAAAAATCTTTCACTGTGTAGGGCATACACAATGTCTAGAAAAAAATGCACTTCTGTGGCTCAGAGATGGCAGCCTTAAACTATTAAAAGCTTATCCACAGAACCATATGCAAATTGTTATTGTCTGCAAAGAAATGGTCTGTATAGAGTAAATTAAGGTAGGTATTCAACAGGAATCTGAACTGGGCCCTTTCTTATTCATAGGAATGTTTAGTGACCTGTTATCATTTATTAAAAGCAGTGCACTGCTAAATGCAGATAGTGCTACTTTTCTTCTCAGTACTAATGACTTTAGTAATCTCAAAACTTGTATTGCAAAGACAATTGCTGAAGTATTTTACTGGTTTAAAAAGAAATAGATTCTTGTTGAATGAAAACAAAACACAGCAGCTGGTTTTTAGACTAAAAGACAAGATTCTGTCATCTGACACAAAGTATGTTAAGTTTTTGACGGTATATTCATATGATAAACTATCTCGGGGTCAACATGTACTATATATCAGTGGTAAGTTGTCAAGTAATTTACCTGTTTAAGTGACTTATGGATCGTGTGCTTGAAATAAACGTTAGAAGAGCATATTTTTTGTTTTTTCAAAGCATAATACCACCATTTGAAAAATGCTCCAGCCAGAGCACAAAAAAGGTGAATACGTTTCTCTTTAAAAGACACTGACAGGAAAGTCGGGAACCAGCTGCCTCAATTCTCATTCTGTCTTCCTCACCAAGAATTTTGACATGCAAACATGTCTCTTTTGTTCTGCTTACAGCCTCCTATCTTTCTCTTCAACACTATAGTCTCCTTTCCACTCATGTCCTCTCACTCTTTTAACACACAAGATTCTAAATCTCTTTCTCCAGAGTCTCTGTGTAGTGAAGCCCTCACACCTAGCATTTTTCTCTCACTGCCACTATCTATACATCTCTCTCTGCTACTGCCTTCTTTTTCTCCCATTGGCATTTTCTCCTGTCTGTCTCTCCCACTCTCATTTTCTTCATCCTTTTCTCTCACCCTTATTTACCATTTGTCTCCTTCTCTGCTATTTTCACAGTCTCTCTGTCTCACTGCTGTTGTCTTTGTCTCATTCTTTTTCTCTCCCATGGTCACTGTCTCCTTTATTCTGCTTACAGCTTCCTATCTTTCTCTTCAACCACCATTATCTCGTTTCCACTCATGTCCTTGGATATGGTTTACTTGTGGTTTTGACCCACTGACCAGGATACTTTAACATGTGAGTATAGGGGATGCAGCAAGGTCGGCATATTTTTATGTGTTCAAGATCGCTTGGGGGCAGGGTAGGCACCTGGTATCCAGACCCCTCAAGCCTATGTAAGGTCTCCGCTCATCTCACCTTCTCATTTTCACTGTCTCCTCTCTCTGTTGCACCCACTGCTACTATTTCCATCCAACTCTCTTCCCGTTTACTACCACTCTCTCTCACTGATCATCACTGACTTTCTCTGACTCCCACTGCTGTTGTCTTTATACATCTTTCTTTTTCTTTCACTGCCACTTTCTCTCTCTCACCATCACGGTCTCCTCTCTCTTTCTCTCTCATTGGCCCTGTCTGCTGTGTCTTCCACCACAACAGTTTCTTTGCTACTCTATTTCGGCACAAGAAGTGAGAAATATTCACATGCCAAAATTATTGGTGAGGAAGGTAGAATGAGGACTGAGGCTGCTGGTTCTCCACTCTTCTGTCAGAGTCTTTTAAAGACGAGCATATTCGTCTATTTTGTGTTCTGACTGGAGCATTTTCAGCTAATACCCTTCTTTTCCTTGTTACAGCAGTGGGTGCTGCTTATATAAAAGGAGTTCTGTAGGTCAGCAAAGTTATGGCAGTTTATTTATATATTTAAACACATTTACATACTTTGACATATATAAACAACAAGCAAGTATATATAACATTAGGTTAACACGAAACTGTCTCCCATCCAATGCAAGATCACTGTGCACTACTTTTCATATAAAAGCACAACATTTTTAAGCTACACCAACAGTATACCAAAAAATGAGGTGTTTGATTTGCAAGTACATAGAATTTCGTGTGATGAAATAGTTTTTTGTAAGGTGCCTTTGCCGCCAGATGGTGCCATCTGGTAATTTCCAGTCCGAGACAGCAGGCTATGTAGACATGAAGCATCTATTATTCTCGAACAGAGACCATGTATCATCAAGTTTTATTGATGAAAAATGATGACTAAAATACAGTTTGCTGACGTCAGAACCATTGCGACAGCCACAGAACCCTTGCTATGTATTCACTACATTATTTAAATCTGCATTCAAGCCTTAGACTGGATGTTATGTACATACTTCATATGCATAAGTACAGTAACTCTGAACGTCTGAATCTCGGTAACTGATAATGATATCGAAAAAAGTTTCAAGTTTCATTGAGAACATCATCTTAGAAACATATTGTAAAAATGTCGACGATTTACTATGAATGGAAAGTAAAGAAGTGGTGACCCTCACAATCTGTACTTCTGGTAGCCAAAAGTAGTGGGTTTTCAAGTGTATCTGGATAACGGACACAAATTTTGGAAAACCGGGAAATGGCAGTCTTAGATAAATGTCTGAAGAGTGCACAGTTAAAATTTGAGCCATTTTCTTTAGCTAGTTATTCAGATAATTGAGGCCAACACAGAAAGTCTAAAAGCCGGTTTTTGCAACTTTCTGCGTTTGTATGGTAATTTTGAACTTCTAAATCTCATTAACAGATAATTGTAACGAAAAAAATTAGAAGTTCTCTAAGATCATCATCTTAAGAACATACAGTAAAAATTTTGACGATTTGTCATGGATCAAAATTATAGAAGTGGCCATCCCCACAATTGGTACTTTTCGCATTACAAAATTATAGTTTTTTGGGGTTTACTCAGAAACTGTCTATAAACAAATGGAACCTTTTAAAGGCATCTTAGGTCCACCCTAGACCCACCTAATGCAAAACAAACAACCGATTTGCTCAGTTTACTTGGGTTGGAGGAAGTGTGTATTGTTAAATTTTGACCCTGTACTGAAGATAGCTACAGTATGCCTGTTCTTCCCACAGGTATATAAATTGTCTCTGCACCAAGGGCTATCCAAAACACTTGACCCCTTGTAACACCAATAATCGATACATGTATGTGTATTTGGTGTAAGTTCTCTGCTGACATTGTACACTAGTGTATCTGCATAGTCTAGATCTTTGGTTGTGTAAATATGTAATAATTATGTTGATTATTTTGGCGTTTTAAGGAATCCACTATGTTTTAAGAAATTATACTGTAACTATACCATTGGTTTTATATGTAGTACTCTGTGGATGTAATAATTTGTAAAAACTCTGTATATTTTATTGATCCATAAGCAGGGGAGCCAAATGTAAAAGTAGTTTGGTGGGACTGGAAGAGGTGGACTTGGCGTGCAAGGTGCTCGATCCCTCTGTCATGAGTGATATTCGAGTTCTGACTGTGATACTGAGTGGTCAGTGACAGCGTTGGTCAGATATAGTGGTTAATTTAGATGTATAAATTAAGGTGAGAAAGGCTCATGAGCATGTAAATTAGCCTATGATAAAATGTAAATTGATCCATCGACCATGGAATTGTCATTGGCCCAGTTTGGTTAAATTTATGATACCAAGAAGAGTTATATCAGGATGTGGCTAACATCAAGAACCATGGTTGCATTACTGTCAAGTTTATAGCCACTGTAATTCGCTACAAGTGCCATCACGTTCAGCAGAACTGTTATCTAAATACATACATCTACATTTACACAGATACTCTGCAAATCACATTTAAGTGCCTGGCAGAGAGTTCATCGAACCACCTTCACAATTCTCTATTATTCCAATCTCGTATAGCACGCGGGAAGAATGAACACCTATATCTTTCTGTACGAGCTCTGATTTCCCTATTTTATCCCTATGTAAGTCGGTGTCAACAAAATATATTCGTATTCGGAGGAGAAAGTTGGTGATTGGAATTTCTTGAGAAGATTCCGTCGGAACGAATAACGCCTTTCTTTTAATGATGTCCATCCCAAATCCTGTACCATTTCTGTGACACTCTCTCCCATATTTCGCGATAATAGAAAACGTGTTGCCTTTCTTTGAACTTTTTCGATGTACTCAGTCATTCCTATCTGGTAAGGATCCCACGCCGTGCAACAGTATTGTAAAAGTGGACAGACAAGCATAGTGTAGGTAGTCTCCTTAGTAGATTTGTTACATTTTCTAAGTGTCCTGAAAATAAAATGCACTCTTTGGTTAGCCTTCCCCACGACATTTTCTGTGTGTTCCTTCCAATTTAAATTGTTCGTAATTTTAATACCTAAGTATTTAGTTGAATTTATGGCTTTTAGATTAGACTGATTTATCGTGTAACCGAAGTTTAATACGTTCCTTTTAGCACTCATGTGGATGACCTCACACTTTTCGTTATTTAAGGTCAACTGCCACTTTTCCCACCATACCGATATTTCTTCTAAATCGTTTTGCAGTTTCCTCTGATCTACTGATGACTTTATTAGTCGATAAACGACAGTGTCATCCGCAAACAACTGAAGAAGGCTGCTCAGATTGTCTCCCAAATCATTCATAAAGATAAGGAACAGTAAAGGGCCTATAACACTACCTTGGGGAACGCCAGAAATGACTTCTGTTTTACTCGATGACTTTTCGTCAATTACTACGAACTGTGACCTGTCTGAAAGGAAATCACAGATCCAGTCACACAATTGAGACGATATTCCATGAGCACGCAATTTCACTGTGAGCTGCTTGCGTGGTACACTGTCAAAAGCCTTCTGGAAATCCAGAAATATGGAATCGATCTGAAATCCCTTGTCAATAGCACTCAGCACTTCATGTGAATAAAGAACTAGTTGTGTTTCACAGGAACGGTGTTTTCTAAAACCATGTTGACTGTGTGTGAATAGACCGTTTTCTTCGAGGTAATTCAATATGTTCGAACACAATATATGTTCTAAAATCCTACTGCATATCAACGTTGACGATATGGGCCTATAATTTAGTGGATTACTCCTACTACCTTTCTTGAATGTTTGTGTGACCTGTGCAACTTTACAGTGTTTGGGTATGAGTCTTTCGTCAAGTGAATGGTTGTATATGATTGTTAAGTATGGAGCTAATGCATCAGCATTCTCCAAAAGCAACCTAATTGGTATACAGCCGGGACCAGAAGACTTGCTTCTATTAAGTGATTTAAGTTGCTTCACTACTCCGAGGATATTTACTTCCATGTTACTCATGTTGGCAGCTGTTCTCGATTCGAATTCTGAAATATTTAATTCATCTTCTTTTCTGAAGGCATTTCGGAAGGCTGTGTTTAGTAACTCTGCTTTGGCAGCACTGTCACGATGGTATCTCCATTGCTCTCGTGCAGAGAAGGCATTGATTGTTTCTTGACACAAACACGCAATGGACCAGGTACTACGAATTGTAAAATAACTTTTTGTCGAGTTTCTAATTATTATTATCTAATTATCCCCAGCCACATTCCTAGACTGGGTCCTTTCCAAGCGAATTAATTCCGATTGTCCTGTTTTTATTAAACTAACAATTTTGGGAGTAAAACATTTTGCAGTTTTTATTTACTTTGTGGTGTATGAAGTTTGTTAGTTTTCTGTTCAGTAGTAAATGATTTACTTCACATAATTTTTCATCTTAAAATTTCCTAAAGTGTGTTTATAAAGAAAGCTTTATATTAAATAAAAAGTACCATTAAAATAACCTGTCTATAAGTAAAAGTTATAAAAAGACAGCAGTATTACTTCTCCTTGAACAAGTTTGTAAACTTGTAATTGTTTTTTTGTATATGTTGTTTTAAAGTAGATTTTCAAGTTGGATAGTCATTTACAAAGCCAGTTTGACTTGAAGTGCAATGAGAGACTAGTCGTTAGGACCCCTTGTTGCCTGTTGAACTAATTTTACATTATTCGTTATACTTAATGTTGTTACTAAAGGTATTGCTATTTTCTTAATTTTGTGTGTTATTACTTGTTGTTGTTGTTGTCTTCAGTCCTGAGACTGGTTTGATGCAGCTCTCCATGCTACTCTATCCTCTGCAAGCTTCTTCATCTCCCAGTACTTACTGCAACCTAAATCCTTCTGAATCTGCATTTTTATTTCTTCTCCATGGACTTTAATACCTACTCCGAATTTTCTTTTGTTTCCTTTATTGCTTGCTCAATATACAGATTGAATAACATCAGGGAGAGTCTACAACCCTGTCTCACTCCCTTCCCAATTGCTGCTTCCCGTTTATGCCCCTCGACTCTTATAACTGCCATCTGGTTTATGTACAGATTGTAAATAGCCTTTCGCTCCCTGTATTTTACCCCTGCCACCTTTAGAATTTGAAAGAGAGTATTCCAGTCAACATTGTCAAAAGCTTTCTCTAAGTCTACAAATGCTAGAAATGTAGGTTTGCCTTTCCTTAATCTATTTTCTAAGACAAGTCGTAGGGTCAGTATTGCCACATGTGTTCCAATATTTCTGCGGAATCCAAACTGATCGTCGCTGAGGTTGGCTTCTACCAGTTTTTCCATTTGTCTGTAAGGAATTCACGTTGGTATTTAGCAGCTGTGACTTATTAAACTGATAGTTCGGTAATTTTCACATCTGTCAACACCTGCTTTCTTTGGGATTGGAATTATTATATTCTTCTTGAAGTCTGAGGGTATTTCGCCTGTCTCATACATCTTGCTCACCAGATGGTAGAGTTTTGTCAGGAATGGCTCTCCCAAGGCTGTCAGTAGTTTCAATGGAATATTGTCTACTCCCAGGGCCTTGTTTCGACTCAGGACTTTCAGTGCTCTGTCAAACTCTTCACGCAGTATCGTATCTCCCATTTCATCTTCATCTACATCCTCTTCCATTTCCATAATATTGTCCTCAAGTACATCGCCCTTGTATAGACCCTCTATATACTCCTTCCACCTTTCTGCTTTCCCTTCTTTGCTTAGAACTAGGTTTCCATCAACGCTCTTGATATTCATACAAGTGGCTCTCTTTTCCCCAAAGGTCTCTTTAAATTTTCCTGTAGGCAGTATCTATCTTACCCCTAGTGAGATAAGCCTCTACATCCTTACATTTGTCCTCTAGCCATCCCTGCTTAGCCATTTTGCACTTCCTGTTGATCTCATTTTTGAGACATTTGTATTCCTTTTTGCCTGCTTCATTTACTGCATTTTTATATTTTCTCCTTTCTTCAATTAAATTCAATATTTCTTCTGTTACCCAAGGATTTCTACTAGCCCTCGTCTTTTTACCTACTTGATCCTCTGCTGCCTTCACTACTTCATCCCTCAAAGCTACCCATTCATCTTCTACTCTATTTCTTTCCCCCATTCTTGTCAATTGTTCCCTTATGCTCTCCCTGAAACTCTGTACAACCTCTGGTTTAGTCAGTTTATCCAGGTCACATCTCCTTAAATTACCACCTTTTTGTAGTTTCTTCAGTTTTAATCTATAGTTCATAACCAATAGATTGTGGTCAGAGTCCACATCTGCCCCTGGAAATGTCTTACAATTTAAAACCTGGTTCCTAAATCTCTGTCTTACCATTATATAATCTATCTGAAACCTTCTAGTATCTCCAGGCTTCTTCCATGTATACAACATTCTTTTATGATTCTTGAACGAAATGTTAGCTATGATTAAGTTGTGCTCTGTGCAAAATTCTACCAGGCGGCTTCCTCTTTCATTTCTTAGCTTCAGTCCATATTCACCTACTACGTTTCCTTCTCTCCCTTTTCCTACTGACGAATTCCAGTCACCCATGAATATTAAATTTTCGCCTCCCTTCACTATCTGAATAATTTCTCTTATTTCATCATACATTTCATCAATTTCTTCATCATCTGCAGAGCTAGTTGGCATATAAAATTGTACTACTGTAGTAGGTGTGGGCTTCATGTCTATCTTGGCCACAATAATGTGTTCACTATGGTGTTGGTAGTAGCTTACCCACACTCCTATTTTTTTTATTCATTATTAAACCTACTCCTGCATTACCCTTATTTGATTTTGTATTTATAACCCTGTATTCACCTGACCAAAAACAGTTGATAATTGTTCTTCAAAACATACCAGTTTAAGGGACCCCATAAGATACTTAACTTATATGATAATGAAAGTAAAGGGTCTTTTTGACCAAGTGTACTAATCACTTCAATCATTTATTCAATACCAAAACTTTTTTTAAATATTAGAGTAACTTCATGTGCAAATTTCTGAAGCTCATAGTAATCAGTACAGTTTTAAATCATGATATTTTTTGTGATAGTTAGTTAAAATAGTAGTAGTTCATTCTATTACCATCCAGACTTTGTTAGCAGGTTCATATGTCCTTCTGCATTTGTTCCTTATATTGCATAGCACTTTTTTGCCAACAGCAACTGTTATTGTGAGACAGTGTGTACCACTGCATTTGTTGGCCATTCTATGTTTTGTATAAGGGTTAGCTGTTGTGTTGTTTGCTAGGGCAAGCTGTTAACTGTGTTGGAAGAGATTAGTTAAGAGTATCAAGTGAAGTTAGTTTTCTTAGGTGTAGTTATGTATGCTTCACTATATATGTTGATACTGTATTGCCTATTTATGCTGGCGACTGCTTGTACATATAATTACAGTTTACTTTCTTATTAGTTGAATGTAACTTCAAAACCCGTTTGTTTAACTGTTGTTACTGTTTCACTTACTTCATGACTACTAAATTATTGTCCGATTTTAGTCATTTGGTACAGTCATGGTCAGGTTAAAACCCTTCACAGAAGGTTAACATTATTGACGATTGCCAATTAGATAAGAGCTGGTGGTGTTACAGCCTTATCTCCATGACCAATAGAACTCAAAATATGACTCCATGAAAAATCCCAGTTTTGCATGCAGCAGTTTGGAACATATTGGTATCATGCATATACCAATATGGTGTTATTTGTGGGGAAACTCTGGTTGTGTACATGATGTCTTAATACAGCAGAAGAAGGCTGTTGGGGTAACTACTGATTCTCCTTATGAGGCAGATTGTAAACCTTTGTTCAGTGAACAAAAAAACTTGACAGTAATAAACTTACATATATATTATGTTTTAGTTTGTATAAAGAAGTTACCAGAAGCAAAATGCAGAGAAAATGTGCCCTGTTCAAACATATAAAGCTATAGCTCAATGTATACTCCACACCACAAAGTGGCAAAATCATTTAACAGCTATGAACTCATGGAGCACAAATTATTTACTAAGCTCCCACAAATTGTACAAGATTTACCAGAACAAGTATTCAAACAAACACTGCATGACTGTTTAATTGCCAACCCATTCTATGAAACAAAGATGTATACTAGGTGATCAAAAGTATCTGGACACCTGGCTGAAAATGACTTACAAGTTCGTGGTGCTCTTCATCAGTAATGCTGGAATTCAATATGGTGCTGGCCCACCCTTAGTCTTGATGACAGCTTCCACTCTCGCAGGCATACGTTCAATCAGATGGTGGAAGGTTTCTTAGGGAGTGACACCCCTTTCTTCACAGAGTGCTGCATCGAGGAGAGGTATCGGTGTCGGTCAGTGAGGCCTGGCACGAAGTCGGCGTTCCAAAACATCCCAAAGGTGTTCTATAGGATTCAGGTCAGGATTCTGTGCAGGTCAGTCCATTACAGGGATGTTATTGTCATGTAACCACTATGCCACAGGCCGTGCATTATGAACAGGTGCTCGATCTTGTTGAAATATGCAACCGCCATCGCTGAATTGCTCTTCAACACTGGGAAGCAAGAAGGTGCTTAAAACATCAATGCAGGCCTGTGCTGTGATAGTGACACAAGGGGTGCAAGTCGCCTCCATGGAAAATGCGACCACACCATAACATCACCGCATCCGAATTTTACTATCGGTACTACACATGCTGGCAGATGACATTTACCAGGCATTCGCCATACCCACACCTTACCATCGGATCGCCACATTGTGTACCGTGATTTGTCACTCCTCACAACGTTTTTAGACTTTTCAATCGTCCAATGTTTACGCTTCTTACACCAAGCAAGGCGTCGTTTGGAATTTGCTGGCGTGATGTGTGGCTTATGAGCAGATGCTTGACCATGAAATCCGTTTCCTCATCTCCCACCTAACTGTCATAGTACTTGCAGTGCATCCTGATACAGTTTGGAATTCCTGTGTGATGGTCTGGATAGATGTCTGCCTATTACACTTTACGACCCTCTTCAACTGTTGGCGGTCTCTGTCAGTCAACAGACGAGGTTGGCCTGTAGGCTTATGTGCTGTATGTTTCCCTTCACGTTTCCACGCCGCTATCACATCAGAAACAGTGGACCTAGGGATGTTCAGGAGTGTCGAAGTCTCGTGTGCAGACATATGACTCAAGTAACACCTAATCATCTGACCATGTTTGAAGTACGTGAGTTCCATGGAGCACCCCATTCTGCTCTCTTACGATGTCTAATGACTACAGAGTTTGCTGATATGGAGTATCTGGCAGTAGGTGGCAGTACAATGCACCTAATATCAAAAACTATGTTTTCGGGGGTGCCTGGATAATTTTGATCACATAGTGTATATCAACTGCAACATAACACTAATGTTAATAACCAGCCCATTAATTCCTTTAAATTATCAACTGCATTACATTATGTGTGTGATGTTGTCTATTGCTATAATGGCCTAATAACAGTAAAATTATTATTATAATTATTATTATATTCCATTGAGGTGTCTCAATAATGTAAGGTTATTTTGTGGGCAGGGGTGGACTGGCAGCAGCACAATTCGCAGCTCTTCAGCCAAGATACTGTATAAAATATCACAAGAGAACATACATAAAATGTTGCTATAAAAGATGACATTTACACATGAGAAAGGAAACAACTGGAGTTAAAATATACAGAGAAGGGCACTCGAATATGACCTAGCACATAAACTCTAGTGACATGCAGAGCACACTTAAAGACTGTGTTCAAAGTATGGAAACCACACGAGGTGATGACACTAAAAACACACTGCACTTACGTAACATATACGGAGAGCACCTATACACGAAACAGAGTAACTGGATTACAATTGGAAGGACCTGCCAAGGGAGGGGAGATCAGAGAGGAGGGAGAGAGGAAATAGTGAAGGCGGTCAGCAGAGGAGGTGGGGCGGGAAGGGACGGAGGGGGGAGATGGTAGGACACCAAGGGGCAGGAGATGGGTAAGGTTGTGAGGAAGCTGCCCAGGATGGAGCGCTAGAACTGGGAAAGGGGAAGTGAGATGGATAAGGGGGTAGGAGGATGGACACAGCTGAGGAGGAGGGGAAGGAGAGGGAGACCTGTGGTGGAGGGGAGAGGAAGAGGAAGAGCAGACTTGGAAGGAGGAATAAAAATTTGGGTGAAGCACATCATACAGGATGGGGAGATGCTGGAGGTTCCTTTGGGAGAGGAGGTGGAGGATTTTGATATGAAGAGAGGGTGGGACACATTGGTAGTGGCACAGCAGCAGGTGGAGAGTGGAGAAGAAAGGAAACACCAGGAGGTGATGGTGATTGAGGAGGAGGTTGACGTACAGCATACAGATGTATTCAAGGAAAAGGAGGAAATGTGGGAAAAGAATGAAGTCATAGAAAATCCTCTTGGGGGACGGGAGACGGATACAGAAAGCGAGATGGAGCACATGGCGTTCAAGTATTTGGAGGGATTTACAGAATTTAGGTGAGGCGGGCATCCAGGCAACACGGGCGTAACAAAGGATGAGACGGATCAAGTATTTTCCAGTTCTCTGTGTACAGGAGTGATGTAGAAACAGCACTGGGGAATGAAAATACTTTACGAGTCACAAGTTGCATTCTAGCCAGCAGAAACGTGGGAAATACATAGTATACGATATTTTTTATGAAAGTAGTGGGCAGTATCAGACTCGAAAACCGGATTTCTAGACAAAAAAAACTAGATGTGCTACCTCGGAAAGGACTGCAGTGCACATAACGGTCGTCGTGTGAATTATCGCATCGCGCGAAAGCATCACGCGGAAGCATCACGCGGCCGCAAGCATGCGCGATCTAGCGACGACCGGCGGAATTGTTAATAGTAATTTATTTCGTGATTGTGTATCCTCGTTGCGAGGTCTCTCGTCTGTCGCGGCCTGCCATACAGTGACATGTCACAGCCGCCTTATCAGACCCCACGCTGGTCAGACGTCCCCATAGGATCCAACGCAACTGTGTCATTTAATTCATCACATTCAATCCCAAGTCGCAGACAAAGTTTCTGAGACCAGTGGTCAGTCAATTGTAGCTTTGTACCATTTCTTACGCTTTGAAGTGAGCACTGTATTTTAAGCGACTCCCCACATAAAATCATACAACCATAAGTGAGTTGCTCTGAGAACTGTGGGTTATGCTGAAAGCTTTCTCGCAAACAGCACCTTAAGCAGAGACAGAAGTAATACCTTTCCTAATTTGTCGAAACCAAACATTTCATCTTCCCTGAAAGTTATTTTCCTTCATAAACAAAATTCCTGCTCAGAATACCAACTTGAAGAAGCATAACCACTGGTTCCCATCCAGTTACTGGACTGAACATGGGTACATATTCACATCTGAGTAGATAGAACTCCAGTATGTTGAGGAAATCGAGACAGGCACCCTTAACACTCACCTATCAAAAGTATCCAGAAACCTGTTAGTGGGTATTAATAAGAGACACAATATATATGTTCCTAACTTATGTCATCCTGGTTTTGAAATGTCTATATCCAAAGCTGTAATTTTTAATGAATCATCATCAACCTTCAGGGAAATCGAATTTTTCAATTACTGTTATATAGTTACTTGCACAACTGTGTCATGTTCCTGACAGATGCTTAGGTGTAAATGTACCTTGTCCTACATATCGAAATCATGTCGCCACAGATCGTCAATTTTCTTTCTCCTTTCTTCTGTATATTACTCTTGTGAGCAGTGTGTTTGCCTGAGATGTTAACCTAACTGTGCGATAGTTTTCACACCTGTCTCCCTAGGTGTCTTCAGAATGTTGTGGTTGATATTACTTTGAAAGCCTGATGGTACACCGCCAGTCATTAAGATTCTTTACTCCAACATGAATAGCTGTTTGGTGGCCTTTTCCCCCAAATGATTTTAGAAATTCCAATGAATTCTGACTAATACGATTCTCTTATCGACTCCAGTTTCTTCTTCTCTCAGCTGCTGCCTGTCTGTAATTCAGATGCAAACTTGCAGGGGGCAAGCAACTTTATATTTTCGAAGACTTGCATGTGGTATGCAACTATCTCGCCTCCCCATTCATAAATAAAGAACTTCATTACTCATTTTCACAAACAATGTCGTTCCTGCTATATTTTGGACGCAGCTCTCTATCCTTCCTGTTGTCAATAAACAGGGAAGCCTTTCAACAGCAATGTCCAATAATAACGCAGCTATTATTTCTTGTCGGTTTTCCCCAGAAATCAGAGCATTCAACTGTTAGTTATTCTAGACTCACAAAAGCTATCCTGTCCTTCTCAGAAGGATGAGGAACTTAAATGCCACTGGGATAAATACCAGAATGTTGAACAAGATCTTTCCTATTCTCCCACACGCAAACCGAAATAATCTGAGATGTGTTTTCGAGATATGTCGGAAAGTCTGACCCAGGGAGCAATAGCAAAACACATATCAGCTCACCACATTATCCCAAACGCATATGAGCCTGCAGATCTGAGTTTTCCTCAGAATATAGCCCTTTAAAAGTGTTTCTATTGCTTCCCACCAAATTACTGGGCGGAGTGATACATCTGTTAGTAATGTGATATACACACATAATACTCAGGACACCTGCGTTTTCAGTTTCATCTCTCTGCTCGGATGTGACCATGCGAGAACGAGCACTTCCATTCCACCGATTACAAGCCAAATGAGAGGCGTGCGGGCTTTTATTTCGAGAGATATTATTCCTAAACTTTACAGAACCCACACTTGAGACAGGTAGATATACGATTCACGAGTCATTTAAGGCATCAAATCCAAATCACGCAACTTATGTGCTTAAATCGATGAAAATTTTACTGAAAGAAGTGAATTTCGCGTCATACATCCACATTTTTGTCTGATTTGTATATAAATGTTTTGATCCTAGCAGGATGTCTATGAACTCTTTCGATATCGGTTCGTCATGTGCTTTGAAATCGATCATATAGCGTCTTCCCTTACAGGTCATTTCAGTACAAATGTATTTGTATATCTGTTTGTTGTAGGGTAGAACAGGACTGCATCGAAATTCAGCAAAAATAAGTGCAATTCTCAAGTCTTGATTGTCTTACTCATTTAAGCGCATAAGAATAACCAGTTCATACATAATTCCCACACAAACATTTCGTATTTTGCTCAAGTTCTAACATCTCGGAACTCAACACTGAATTCTTGTTGGTCCATCTCTTTTCAGTGTCGCGATTCTGTGCTCCATAGATTAAACATGCCCTTGATAGGTTGAAAAGGAAGGAACACAGGGGAAGAATTATAGGGGAAGAAATACTGTCTCCAGAAAGGGCAAAGACGTTCTCCAAACCTGAACAGCTGACTAGCGCTAGCGATATAAACTTTTGGTTGTATGAATCACAAGTACCATACACGTTTCTGACAAGCAGTCCAATTTCTGAATCAGCAGATCATTTCCTCATCTTTCTTGTGATTCAGATGTATGTGCTCGAGGTGGCAGTGCAGAACATACCTAATGCGAAAATCCTGATGGCAGTTTAAAGCCATCCAACAGTACTGTTCTCCTCACAACGGTGTCTTTTTTTTCTTGCACTAAAAATGTAAATGGCTACTTAGGCCGCTTGTAACCGAAAGATGAGGGGTAGTGGAACTTCCATTGTTATGCTTACATGCTTCCATTCTGACGAATGTCTGTAACAACATACCTCCACAGTATGCGTTTTACCAATGACTATAGTGAGTGTCAGGTGAGAGAAATTCCATAACCCTGTGGCAGATACGACAGAATTGGTTCTTCATAACATCAGTTGAGTTCTCGATTTCCTGATGAAGGCATAAAATTTAAAAAGCCTCCCTTTCGATTTCATGAACTCCATGTGTTAGATGAACTGTTGTGAGTGTTGTAGAAGACTTTACATATCCAGCAGGAGGTATATGTAACTTGAACAACACCCAGAATACTGCTCTCCCTGCTTCTGTTATCCCTACAGAAGCATGCAAAAGGACAAAAGCTCTTTATTTGCGCAGAACATAAAAGCTGTGGAAAAATTCTTCTGCACCTGGTGAGTGTCGATAATACCGGGGCGACACCACAGTCTCGCTTAACAGTGGGAGCATGGATCAGCCACGTAACATGATATTGGCTTACATGATTGATGAACAGCGACTGTGTAGTGCTGAGCTCTTGAGTCGATGTTACTATTCACCAGTACATATCATTTAACCACAAACCGGTGTATGCATGCTACAGCCGGTCCACACGCAACGATCTGTCTGCGCAGACATCGGCGGAAATGTCTGTACATGCAAAAGATCGCTGCAATTCTGGTGTGTTCACACCACAGAAACCCCAATCTACTACTCGCCCGCCATCTGTCGGTGTAGAAAAGAAATATCAGTGGCAAGCGACTACGCTCCCCGTAAACGTCAAAAATTTAATTCAGTTATTTTGAAATATGGAAATGGAGGAAGTTCTGTTGTGGTCTGTGTTCGCAACTTGTGATGCAAAAAACATTCAGACCAACCGCAGGAAACAGAAAGCGGTCAAAATGGTGTAGACAGTGGCTGCTAAAGCGAAAGCAGTTTTCTCACGTAAATTTACTGCGAGAGTTGCAGGGCGAACCTAACGACTGGCGAAATTATTTGCGGATGGATGTCGAAACTTATAATTATCTCTTAAAGCTTTTAACCCCTCATATTATGAGAAAAAATACTTGTATGAGAAGGGCAATTTCTCCTCACGAACGGCTGGGGGTAACATTAAGATTCCTAGCAACAGGAAGGAGCTACAAGGATTTGGAATTTTCAACTGCAATATCGAAACAAGCGTTGAGTGAAATAATACCCAACACATGTGAAGCTATTTACGCTGTCCTGAAGGATGAGTTCGTGAAAGCAAGTCAAGTAAATTAAGTCTGTCAAGTTACAGATAATATTTTTGGTGCTGTAGACGTGTTTGAAACACAGTAGGCCTATGTTATTAGAGATTATATACCTACATGGCCAATGAGCTATGGTTTACTTTGTTTCTGAGTAGGAATTTTCAGTTCTCTACTGTGTAGAAGCAACCTGTTACAAACTTTTGTTCCAGGATACAAAACTCCTACGCCAGATCTTCTAGATTTCTGTTCTTTGGATAACTCTTTTCGGTAAACAGTTCGCAACGAATTTATTTTTTTTCTTACTGTTTCTCTGTTTGCCGAGGCGTCAACTGTCCGCAATTTTTCAATTAGAGCATTGTATGCTGCTGTCTTTTTGTCTCGGTCACTATAGTCTTTACTTTTAATCTTCCACAAACATGGGTGGTTTCTATATGTTTCAATGAATTCACTTACAAACTCTCGAGAACACTGACAAGTATGAGCTATTTTAATGCCCTGTGCGCACAAATACAAACACTAGACTGAGCAAACAGCTGTTTCGCGCCAGATTTGCGGCGATCTCCTGTCCACACGCTCCCCAACTCCAACTTCCAGGTTTGCACACACCTGAGGTTGGTGCAAATCTTCTGTTCACACGCAACGATCTGTCTGCGCCGATGCGATGTGCGCAGACATTAGCGCAGACAGATCGTTGCGTGTGGACGGGCCTTAATGTCGGCATAGCAGCCGACAGTGACCTCAAAGTTGTAGTGGAAGTGGAGATGTGCTTTTTGTTATTTCGGCCAGCCAATCATTCTAAGATCAACAAAAGTTCACTCCAGCAGGTTTTGGATGCAATAAATGTAGAATTCTAAGCATACAGAAACAGTTATTTGCAAGATACTGTAACATAGCCTCTAAACGTAAGACAGTGCTGTTTAAGTACAGTGATACTGTGTGTGGTACTCCATCCCACCATTACAAAATTTTCCGTTAAAACTACAGCCTTGTAGGCCAGATATATGTGTACAAACTCCATCCAGATTTCTAAATACTATTTGCTTAGGAAGGAAAAAAACAGTAATCATGCAATGCAGTGAAATCAGATGCCTTTAACATATGTTCCAAGCGACTGTCAGTGTTATTTAAGTACATGTGACAGTATTTCGCAAATATTTATTTATGCAGGCTTTGATCTCTACATTTATTGCACACAAACCCTGTTGGAGTGAACTTTTGTTGATGTTATAAGAATGACTGGCTGATCGACATCACATGCAGCACATCTCCTACTCATCTTCCACTACAACTCTGAGGTCTTTATCGGCTGTTATCCTGACATTAACCAGTTTGGGGTTAAATGATATGTACTGGTGAATAGTAACATCGATTCAACAGCTCAATACTATGTTGCCGTTGTCCACCAATCATGTCAGCCCACAACATGTTATGTGGCTGATCTGTACAAACACCATTAAGTGAAACTCTGGTGTCGCTTCGGTATTATCGTCACTCACCCAATGCCACAGAATTTTTCCACAGCTTGTATGTATCGTTCAAATACAGAGCGTGTATCATTCGTGCACTTCCATAGGGGTAACAGAACTAGAGAACAGTACTCTAGGTGTTTTTTTCCCCCGAGATACATATACCTCTAGGTGGATGTGTAAGGTCTTCTACTACGCTTATCACTGTTGATATAACACATAGACTTCATAAAATCGAAAGGAAAGCTTTCGCTAAGATGCTAGAAATGTGGTCGCCTTAGCTGTGGTGCAGGCAAATGGATAAACTTTTTAAATTTCACAACTTCGATAGAAAATCGAGAAATCAATTTATGTTATGAAGAAGGGGGAAAACAGATGGAGCTATGGTTGGCCCACTAGATGGCGCTGCCATAGATCAAACGCATATCAACTGCTTTTTTAAAAATAGGAACCCCCATTTTTATTACATATTCGTTTAGTACGTAAAGAAATATGAATGTTTTAGTTGGACCACTTTTTTCGCTTTGTGATAGATGGCGCTGTAATAGATACAAACGTATAAGTACGTGGTATCACATAACATTCCGCCAGTGTGGACGGTATTTGCTTCGTGATACATTACTTGTGTTAAAATGGACCGTTTACCAATTGCGGAAAAGGTCGATATCGTGTTGATGTATGGCTATTGTGATCAAAATGCCCAATGGGCGTGTGCTATGTAAGCTGCTCGGTATCCTGGATGACATCATCAAAGTGTCCAGACGGCTTGCCTGATAATTACGTTATTTGAGGAAACAGGAAGTGTTCAGCCACATGTGAAACGTCAACCACGACCTGCAACAAATGATGATGCACAAGTAGGTGTTATAGCTGCTGTCGCGGCTAATCCGCACATTAGTAGCAGACAAACTGCGCGAGAATCGGGAATCTCAAAAACGTCGGTGCTGAGAATGCTACAACAACATCGATTGCACCCATACCATACTTCTGTGCACCAGGAATTGCATGGCGACGACTTTGAACGCCGTGTACAGTTCTGCCATTGGGCACAAGAGAAATTATGGAACGATGCCAGATTTTTTGCACGCGTTCTATTTAGCGACAAAGCGTCATTCACCAACAGCAGTAACGTAAACCGGCACAATATGCACTATTAGGCAATGGAAAATCCACGATGGCTGCGACAAGTGGAAGATCAGCGACCTTGGCGGGTTAATGTATGGTGTGGCATGATGGGAGGAAGGATAATTGGCCCGAATTTTATCGATGGCAATCTAAATGGTGCAATGTATGCTTATTTCCTACGTAATGTTCTACAGATGTTACTACAAGATGTTTCATTGCATGACAGAATGCTGATGTACTTCCAGCATGATGGATGTCCGGCACATAGCTCGCATGCAGTTGAAGCAGTATTGAATAGCATATTTCATGACAGGTGGATTGGTCGTCGCAGCACCATATCATGGCCCGCACGTTCACTGGAACTGACGTCCCCGGATTTCTTTCTGTGGGGAAAGTTGAAGGATATTTGCTATCATTGTCAGCACATTGTCAATGCATGTGCGAACATTATGGAAGGCTGTTGAGAGGAATGTCGTTACACATACTGCCAAATACATTGACGTTGACGGACATAATTTTGAGCATTTATTGCATTAATGTGGTATTTACAGGTAATCACGTTGTAACAGCATGCATTCTCAGAAATGATAAGTTCACAAAGGTACATGTATCACATTGGAACAACCGAAATAAAATGTTCAAACGTACCTACGTTCTGTATTTTAATTTAAAAAACCTACCTGTTACCAAGTGTTTGTCTAAAATTGTGAGCCACATGTTTGCGACTATTATAGCACCATCTATCACAAAGCGAAAAAAAGTGGTCCAACTAAAACATTCGTATTTCTTTACATACTACACGAATATGTAATAAAAATGGGGGTTCCTATTAAAAAAAACGCAGTTGATATTGTTTGACCTATGGAAGTGCCATCTAGCGGGCCAACCATAGCGCCATTTGATTTCCCCCTTCAAGCTAGACAAATTTCGTTCTTTCTAGTTTTTATCGTTTGACACTTATTTGTTGAGATATTTGGCACAGTCATGATCGATGGACCACCCTGTATATATTTTATCAAAGTAAAGATGTGAGAATTTGGCCAGCAAACTTTCCATACATCACTGTCTGGATCGTGTCTATGAAACAGAATACCTTTGAAGACTTGGAAGTACATTTGTACCTTCTCATGACCTGTCTTCCCTATATAACTTCTAAGAAGCTTCCAATGATCATCACCATTTTTGTATCTTCTCAATTGATTATAGATTTTTCTAATTTCATTTCCTTCTTTCACATCTTTAAAGTACATAATTTTGAAATTATTGCCTTGACTATTAGTTTCACTATCATTTACATTTCCCACTGGCATTCTTGATTGGGCATAAGCAATAACATTTTCCTTTCCTTTTATGAAATTAACTGTGTATCTAAACTGCTGTATGAACATTGACCACTTGGTAATTCTCCCATGATACAATGTACATTCCTGTATGTAAGTTAAAGTTTTATGATCTGTATAAATTTTGACTTCATGCCCAAACAAATAATTTTTAAATTTTTTGAATCCCTATACTATTGCCAAAAGTTCCTTTTCTGTAATCACATAATTTCTCTCATGTTTTTGTAAGGTTCTACTTGCAAATGGTATCCCCCATTCATTCCCTTTTCGTGGAACAAATTTACCCCCAAACCATAACCACAACCATCAGTCATCAAGCAAAATGGTAATGATAAATCAGGCACATAAAGGATTTCACTTTCTATCAACTCTTTCTTAATTTCCTCAAAAGCTAATTGACTTTCATCAGACCAAACCCACACTACATTTTTTCTTAACAGGTAATTTAAACGTGGTGCATTAAGTGCCTGTGTTCTGACATATTTTCGATAAAAGTTCACTAATCAAAAATATCACTTCAAATCTTATTTATTCCTAGGTTTTGGGAATTTTCTGAAGGCCTCAATCTTTTCTCCAACAGCCAATATCCCTTTTTCACTTATGCAATGGCCAAGAAATTTTAATTGTTTCATTACAAAATTACACTTTTCTAACTTTAGTGTCATAACTCCTGTCTCATTTGCTTTCCAATTTCCTTTAGAATTTGTATATGCCCTTCTCAGGTTCTGCTTGATACTAAAATATCATATATGTATGATTAATTTTTCCAAGAGTTCTTTACCCAATACAAATTCTACTACCCTAATGAATTCTGCTACAGATACATTTAAACCAAATGGTATAACATAGTACTGAAAACTCTTTCCATTAAAGAAAAATTCATTGTACTTTTTAGAATCTCTCTCCAGTTCAATCTGATGAATCCCAGAAGTTAATTCAAGGCTAGTCATATACCTTACATTTTCAAACTTGTTAAGCAGTTCATCTATGCTTTCAGGATGGTCAGTTTCTCTCTCTAAGTATCTATTAAGATGTCTTGAAACAAGAACTAATCGCATACCCCCATCTCGTTCTGAAACTACTACAACTTCTTTCTATAATTTTCCACCTTTCCATTTTCTGAAGCTCTCTTTCCACTTCTTTTCTTTTGCAGATGGGAATAGCATATGGTTTAATGAAGAATGGATCATGCACTTTTAATTTCAGTTTATATTGATATCCTTTTACTCTTGCAGGTTTTACATCAAATATGTCGTGATAATCCCACAAAAATCTGTAAGTTCTCTTCTGGCTTTCAGTTTGAGACACCTTTTTACCTACCAGTTCACTGCACGAGTCAACACTGTTATCATTAATATTAAATTTTTCACCTTCCTCACAATAACCATCACCATTAGTTTCTTGCACACCCTAATCAAATTACTCTGGCCATGATCTTCCATTACAATACTAGCTTCCCCATGAATTCCACTCTTTGGTTCAACAAATGTTATTTTCATGTGAGCCCAGATAAAATTTACTTTTCCCTCAACTATTCAGTTCATACCCAATATCATGTTGTCATTCAAATTATCAATCACTAGACATCCTTGTACCAATTTCACATCATTAATCTAAATTCTAGTAAGACTTGTCTAGTAATCGATTTACTACTTTTTTCTGTTGCACCTTTTGCTCTTACACCTGTTACTGGAAATTCTGGGAAATTCTCATTATTTTTAATCATATCTCTTAGCTTCTTTGATAATCCTGTAATTGGGCTACCTGTGTCCAGAAGACAGTTTACTACCCAATCAGAAATCTGTACTACAATATATGGACTTACAAGTTCATTACCAATTTCACTGACTTCATTTTCAAATAACAGATCCTCCTCTATATCGCAGAAATGCACTGCTTTGTCACAATCACGTCTTTCTTCTACTGCTTCTACACATCCACTGATTATTTTTCTATTAGATGGCTGTTTTACATTTTCAGAACAACTTTCCTTCCCTAAACACACATTTTGACAAATTTCATTTATGATTTTAAACCTTTGGTCACTATGGTTACATTTGTTATGATAGTCACTAACTACTTTCACTGTTTTATCACTGATCAAATTTTCTCTCTTTTTTTATTAACTCATTCAGACACAATAACACTAACATATACTTACAAAATTAAACTGTCATGTACTTTTCTACTTGTTTTAAAGTCATCACTCAAGCTTACATCAGAGTTTCCTGAATCATTCAACATACAATCATCAACCTTAGCTTCTGCATATACCATTACATCCAATTCTGTGAGCAATATAGTATCATCAACCTCATCATCATCAGAAACATTATCATCATGCTTAATATTATCCTCAACACTAAATTCATTTCCATCTTCACACACTTCTTCAAATGCACCAACAACTTCAAGACTAAGATCCTTCTGTTCTACCACATCATAATCTTTTTCCTGTTTATTGCTTTCTGAAATTTTATCTGGAATAACGGTGTCATCCTCACTTTCATTTCTAAGTACATGATCATCAGATTCCATAATACAACACCAGCATCAGTTCTTTTACTCACTTCACAATCACTCAACATTTTCACTGAACTATACTCATCAGATTTGTTCTTATCACTATCAGTAACTACCATTACATTACTACTACCAAAGAAATTTGTCAGAATGTTTTCTTCTATTTTAAATTCAGATTTTCTATTTCTTTTTTGCTCATCTTTGTTCTCAGATAAAAGATTCTCCCAAAATTCCCTATCAAAATTCATTCTGTTCACTTCAGGTTGTCTTCTGGATACAGAGTTTTCGTATGCCCTATTTGTTCTAGCCCTTTTCATTCTGAAATCACCACATTATTTGCCTCATTCCACCTGGATCTGTTATCAAAATTGTTACCATTATTTCCTTGACCTTGTTCCCACTGCCTATTTCTTGGTTAAAAATTTCTGTTCTCTGGTCTCTGCCTATCATTTCTATCCCTATTTCTTCTGTCATAATTTATGAATCTAGTGTTCCCTTGATACTCTCTCCTATAATTTTGATTTCTAAAATCTCCCCTCCTATCCTTATGTTCAAAATGATCATTGAAAGCTCTATTATTTCTATTTCTACTGTCATCTTGTCTGTCATTATACCTTTCATTTACTTCCCAGGCTAAGTCTAATTTGTCAATATGTCTCAAAAATTCCTCAATAGTGTCATCAGGTCCATTGACCAGACTCCACTGTACTCTTTGTGACAAACATCTTTTCAAAGCATCAATTTGAATCATCTCATCTAATGGCACTAATGTTTTTAACTGCTGTTCACAAAATGTTTTCATTCAACACTATTTGCTTGAAATTTGGACCATTTAAGAACTAGGACTTGATTCTGGCTTGTCTAGTTTCCAACCAAAATGTATTCATAAAAGCACATTTAGCTTCACAAAACGTCATGTCAAGTTTGAATGTCTGGTTAGCCCATGAGAGAATCTCACCATCCAAGAATTTTTTAATGAAAGTATTTTTTAAATTGTCACTCATGCTACTTTCAGAATGGTCTTTAATTTGAAACATAAAGTAGACAGGATGTATATTCCCTTCCCTTGAAAAGGGTTTGATAGTGATATTATTCAAAAATTGTCCTTAAGTGTCCTTAATTCCTGGAAGTTTTGAATCTAAATTTGAAATTCGCCCTAAACATGTACCTACATCTTCTTTTAGTTCTGTAAAACTGTCATTTGCAATCTTGTTAAAGTTTTTGTATACTTTTATCTGTCTCAGTATATTTTTTCACATCTTTGTTACACTTTCTTTAATGCTGAAATTCTGTGGTTGCACATCTTTTCTTCCTACATAATCTAAGCTTTCCTCAAAATTCTACTGTTGTTGTCTTAAAGTAGAAATTTCCCCCTCTATAACTGGCACATTTCTGGTATTTTTGTCTACTTGAACCCAAGATTTTTCTAAACTATCTTTTATTTCACATATTTGCTTCCCACATCCATCTAATTTCTTTTCAATAGAGTCAAGTTTTTGACTGAGAAAAGTTTTATGTTCATCAATCGACTTTTTCTGTTCCTCTCTTAGTTGAACTAATCTATGCAAAACAGTCACACTTGATTCGAACCCACTAAAAGGGGAGCCTTACATTAATGTGGTCACTGTTCTCCAATTCTGTTGTTTTGATTAACTACATTATTTTCATTATGGATTGATGATCAAATGGTTGCATCATTATCAATTTATTTCCTCCCCACTAACATTTGCAGCATTCTGATTGTTTACATCGACCTCCCTTTTGTCTTCAGTATTAACAAAGCTAGCGAAAGAATGTTCACTTAACAAATAATTTTCTTGCAGTTACAGTGCTTTTCTTCTTCTATGCGTTTTGACTACTTCAGTTTACCTTGTTTTGACAATTATAATTACGTTCTTCATATTGTAGTGCTGCTGATTACAATCTCGTCGTTTTCCTTGTGCAACCCTTCAAGTACATTATGAAGTTACAAACTTTTTCTGAAACAAAATGTAGGATTAATTTACAGAATTATGACCAATCCCAGCTCCATTCGCCACATGTGAAATTTTATTATTTAACAAGGCTTATAATTTCATAGGGTGTACTCATCCATATACCTGCTGCTGCCTCAGGCTCATGTTGTCTACTACAACATGGGTTTTCAGCCTTGATTACTAAATACAGACATTAAGTTTCAGAACTGTTAATTTAAGATATTTCATAATTGTACTGACATGCTTACAACACTGACTTACATTCTCCTTAAGTCATTACATGCTTCTTGCACGGAATCTAATAAAATACTGTTCCCTAATGCCAACATGGCTGCCCCTTTATATATGAATCCGAAAATTCTCAGTATTGTTATAAACGGTTTTTTAATAAAATTACAATTAAAACCATTGTTATAAAATTAATGACGTACTTCAACAGTTGCACTGGCACTTATAGAAAAAAATACATGTATCGAACTTAAACCATTTAATATTTCATAAATGTGAAACTATAACAATACTTTTACTATATTTATAAAATGCAAAAGATATATGTATCAGAAAATGTTTCTACCAATATATATATTTCTAAGTCACCTATTGAGTGTGGCAATATAGGTCTTTTATTTGATATTGACAAAATACCTAAAGAACTACCTATGTTTACACGCCACTTATAACATTTTCAATAATTACATTTTAATTTTCTAATCAATTCTGACTATCTCAGTTAGTTTTCCGTTTAAATACAACAGGCTTTAATTTAGTTATTGTTTTAACACAAATCCATCTCAGTTTCAAAGAAATGACTTTGATCAATGTATTCGATCATTTTTTCCAGATTTCACCTAATTACATTAATCCTAAATGTCCTTACCAGTTACAGGATTTATATACTTTAAATGGTTTTCAATGGATTGTTACATCTCAAACGGAACGTTTATTTACAAATCAGACAAAATTGTGGCCATATGAAGTGAAATTCACTTCTTTCGGTAAAATTTTCATAGTTTTAAGGACGATGTTGGAAGATTTGAATTGGATGCCTTACACGAGATGTGAATCATTTATCTGTCTCAACTGTTGGTTCTGTAAAGTTATCACTAATGTGTGGTATTCTTGTTGTGGACGCATTTTTTTCACTATACTTAGATGATTCTTACACACTGTAATCCAGTGGTATTACCAGCCCTTGATAACTGCACTTATCTGAGCTGAATTCTGAACCAGTCCTGTTCTGTCCTACAACCGATACATGCACAAATACATCGGTAAAGAAACGTTCTGTAAAGGAAGACACTAGTACGATTGATTTTAGAGTGCAGAACAATGAGATATCGAATGAACTTATAGGCATCCTGCTAGGAACAAAACATTTATGTATAAGTCAGGTGAAAATGTGGAGGTATGACGTGAATTTCGCTATGTTCATTATAATTTTCATCGATTTAAGCACGAAGTTGCGTGATGTGGCTTTGATGGCTTATGTGAGTTATGAATCGTTCAGTTACCTGCCTCTATCATGGGTTCTGTAAAGTTTAAGCAACAATATTTCGGAAAAGAAACGCTCACACGTCTTTCATTTGCCTCGTAATAGGTGAAATGGAAGTGTTACAGTGTTGCATTGTAACGTCCGAACAGAGATGAAACTGAAAATGCCAGTATGCTCAGTGCTCACTTTGCTAAGATGTACCATTCCACCCACTAATTTGGTTGGAAGCAATAGAGACACTTCTACAGGGCTGCATGTCTGCAGGATCATACACGTTTGGGTTGATGTGGTCAGCACACAGGTATTGTGCTATTGTTCACTGAGTCAGCTTTTACGACATACCTCGAAAACAGATGTCAGATCATTTCGGTTTGCATTTGAGAGCATGGGAAGGATACTGTTCAACATTCTCGTATTTGCCAAAGTGGCATTTAAGTGCCTAGAACTTCCGAATAGGATAGAATGGCTCTTGTGAGTTTGGAATCGTTAATAAATGAATGCTCTGATTTCTGGGGAAAGACCGACAACAAACAATAGCTTTATTATTACTGGACGCATCTGACAGAAGGAATTATTTGCAGGTAGTACTTTGTCTTCTGTACGTGTTGTTTGCTGGAGAGAGACAGAGATTTAACATTAACAGCAGAACGCTTCAATGTCTGTAGAGATAGGTTGAAATTGCTTCTGTGTTTCTTAACTGCAAGAAGAGTACAGATCTGTGTCCAAAATATCGCAAGACGAACTTTGTCTGTGAAAATGATTAACAGAATTCTTTATTTACGAATGGAGATTAGTAATGGATGTTCATAAATATTAGTTACCTGTCACCTGCAGCTTTGCGTTTGTTATTGCAGACTGGCAGCAGCTGACAGAAGAAGAAACTGGAGGCGATAAGAATTCAAAGGCGTTAGAATTCAAACGATCTCTTGAAGACTTGAGATACAAATAAAGCAGAATGGACAGATAACATTCCATTGGAATTTCTAAAATCATTAGGGGAAAAAGGCGACGAAACAACTATTTGAATTGGTATATAGCATCTGTGAGACTGGCGGCATACCATCAGGCTTTCAGGATAATATCAACTACACCATTCTGAAGAAATCTAGGGTAGACAGATGCGAAAACTATTGCACAATCAGATTAACATCTCATGCAGCCAAACTGCTGACAAGATTAATATACAGAAGAATGGAAAAAAGAAAACTGGCGATCTGTGGCGACACGATTTCGGCATGTAGAACAAATTATGTTTATACGTAAGCATTTGTTGTGTACATGACACAGTTGCACAAATAACTACACTCCTGGAAATTGAAATAAGAACACCGTGAATTCATTGTCCCAGGAAGGGGAAACTTTATTGACACATTCCTGGGGTCAGATACATCACATGATCACACTGACAGAACCACAGGCACATAGACACAGGCAACAGAGCATGCACAATGTCGGCACTAGTACAGTATATATCCACCTTTCGCAGCAATGCAGGCTGCTATTCTCCCATGGAGACGATCGTAGAGATGCTGGATGTAGTCCTGTGGAACGGCTTGCCATGCCATTTCCACCTGGCGCCTCAGTTGGACCAGCGTTCGTGCTGGACGTGCAGACTGCGTGAGACGACGCTTCATCCAGTCCCAAACATGCTCAATGGGGGACAGATCCGGAGATCTTGCTGGCCAGGGTAGTTGACTTACACCTTCTAGAGCACGTTGGGTGGCACGGGATACATGCGGACGTGCATTGTCCTGTTGGAACAGCAAGTTCCCTTGCCGGTCTAGGAATGGTAGAACGATGGGTTCGATGACGGTTTGGATGTACCGTGCACTATTCAGTGTCCCCTCGACGATCACCAGTGGTGTACGGCCAGTGTAGGAGATCGCTCCCCACACCATGATGCCGGGTGTTGGCCCTGTGTGCCTCGGTCATATGCAGTCCTGATTGTGGCGCTCACCTGCACGGCGCCAAACACGCATACGACCATCATGGGCACCAAGGCAGAAGTGACTCTCATCGCTGAAGACGACACGTCTCCATTCGTCCCTCCATTCACGCTTGTCGCGACACCACTGGAGGCGGGCTGCACGATGTTGGGGCGTGAGCGGAAGACGGCCTAACGGTGTGCGGGACCGTAGCCCAGCTTCATGGAGACGGTTGCGAACGGTCCTCGCCGATACCCCAGGAGCAACAGTGTCCCTAATTTGCTGGGAAGTGGCGCTGCGGTCCCCTACGGCACTGCGTAGGATCCTATGGTCTTGGCGTGCATCCGTGCGTCGCTGCGGTCCGGTCCCAGGTCGACAGGCACGTGCACCTTCCGCCGACCACTGGCGACAACATCGATGTACTGTGGAGACCTCACGCCCCACGTGTTGAGCAATTCGGCGGTACGTCCACCCGGCCTCCCGCATGCCCACTATACGCCCTCGCTCAAAGTCCGTCAACTGCACATACGGTTCACGTCCACGCTGTCGCGGCATGCTACCAGTGTTAAAGACTGCGATGGAGCTCCGTATGCCACGGCAAACTGGCTGACACTGACGGCGGCGGTGCACAAATGCTGCGCAGCTAGCGCCATTCGACGGCCAACACCTCGGTTCCTGGTGTGTCCGCTGTGCCGTGCGTGTGATCATTGCTTGTACAGCCCTCTCGCAGTGTCCGGAGCAAGTATGGTGGGTCTGACACACCGGTGTCAATGTGTTCTTTTTTCCATTTCCAGGAGTGTACATAATAGTGACTGGAAAATTCGGTTTCGCTGAAGGTTACTGTTGATTCATTAAAAACTGATGTTTTGGAGATGTTCATTTCAAAACCAGGATGACATAAGTTAGAAATGTGTATGTTATAACTCACATTAATATCCACTACTAGGTGCTCGGATGCTTTTGATAGGAGAATGTTAAGGGCGCATGTGTCGATTTCGTCAGCATGTTGGAGTTCTATCTACTTGGATGTATGGACACTCACCTTGGTGGGAACCAGTAGGAACCCTTCTACCGGACAGTATTCTGAGCAGGAATTTTGTTTATGAAGGAAAATACCTTTCAGCAGAGATGAACTGTTTGGTTTCGACAAGTTGGGACAGGTATTAACTCTCTCTCTGCTGCAGGTGCTGTTTGTGAGAGAGAAAACTTTTAGCATTACCCACAGATCCCAGAGCAATTCTATTATGGATGTGTGATCCTATGTGCAGAGTTGCTTGAAATGCAGTGCTAGCTTGGAGTCGTAAGAAATGGTAGAAAATGCTACAATTGACTGTCCACTGATCTCAGAAATCATATCTGAGACTTGTAATTGGATGTGATGAATTCAATCACACACATGTGTTGAATCCTGTGGGTATGACTGACCATTGTGGAGTCCGATGCGGTGGATGTGACACCTCCAAAGAGTGCAGGGCGTGACAGACGAGAGGCTTCGCGTGCGAAGACACAGATTCATGAAACACACAACTATCCACAGTTCTACCAGTCGTCGCTAGATCGCGAGCGCATGTGGCTGTGCGATGCAGTTATGTGACGGAGTTGTTCGCGCGATGATCGTTAGGTACACTAGTGGCTGTTCCGAGCTAGTGCATACAGTTTTTCATCTTGAAATCGGGTTTTCTAGTCTGTTACTACCCACTGATTTCATATAAAATACTGTATGATGATGTTGCAATGTTGTATGGAGCTGGTGTTGAGTGGAAGGATACTGAACCACTAATTTATTAACATGTTTATTTAAAATGGAAACCAGTTTATTAAATCACAGAAAATGATGCAAAATATTCTGAGCATCTACTCCCAGAATTGATTAAATTAATTTTCAACAACATAACTGTTAGTAGATATCTTTCAGAAATGACTACATGAAATTAAAAAATACTTATTTTTTGATAACAATGTTAAGTTAAAAAATGTGACAGATTCTTAACACAGAGGTCTAATTACGTAAGTCTACAAAGTTAACCTGTGTATTTCAAATTACAAGTTTCAGAAACATATTGAAAATAGCTAACCGGTCATTAACATCAGCCATCCACTATCACACTATTTTTTGCAAATAATCAGAAGGAAGACCACTGGTTCCAAGCAAGTGGAATAACCTGACAACATTAAATTCAAGGTATAATACAAGTGGGAGTTGCAGGGCCAAAACACTTCTCTTTCCTCATATAAGTATGGATGGCGGTCGCCACCAGGTAGACAGACACTCACAATAAAGGCATTTATCGTACCCAGGTCTCTTTAGCTGGATCCACAATATAAAGAGCAGAGACATCAAGGTATCCTGTAAAATGCTAACCACTAATTAACAGTTAGCATTTACAACACAAATAGACACTGTAAATACACTTGCAAAAGGTGAACATTGAGCATGTAGCGTCTGATTACAAAATAAGCAACAAATTTTGATTATAGTGCAGTCAGATCAAGTCAAAAGCTCGAGTACCACTATTTTAGTCACAGAAATTCACAGAAACGTAATTTGAGAGAGATCGTTTAAGGTATTCATGAATGAAGATGTTCATATCTGATGATGGATAACCAGGAAGGCGAGTCAGAACAGCCACTGTGTAACACAACATAATGATGCCCACAGTAACTGGACACTCACCATCATTTCTTGCAGATCAAAGCGTAAGTTGAGAACTGCATCACCAGGGTCTGTCATCAAGTATGCGCTATAATGACTTTGCTAAGGATCAGGAACCAACAGATGCTGTTAACTAGATGTCACTGCACCTTCTTCCTGAAACTGGCAGACAGGAACCCAACCTGGCACCACAGTGGACACAGGTTTCTTGCAAATTCAAATGCTGAGAACAAGTTGGGTTCCAGGCAAATGCAGTGATAGCTTTTTCAATGAGCAGTCCTCGTGGCCTCAGCCAACACTCAATCCCATCGAACCCCCATTGACCAAAAACGCAACTTTTAACAGTAGACCAAGGATACTATTTGTCACAATGATACAGTGTTCTCTCCAGGTGCTGTCAAACACATTGCTCAGCCACCACTGCGAGAGCACCTCATGGCCACAACAGTGCTTAAATGTTGGCCCACAGACCTGTCCTCTAAAGGTGACAAATTGATGGAGATGCTATTGAGGCCAGAATGGCTAATAATGGGTGGGAACTATCAATATCAAAACGTGACCGCACAGCACAGACGTATTTCCGACATTTCTGTTGGATGGATGTGACTTGTGACTCGTAAATAAGTTAAGTGGTTGGTTGGTTGATTGGGGGAGGGGACTAAACAGCGAGGTCATCAAATCAGCAATGCCCAGCCATCTCGGGAAATCTTAGAAAACCTAAATCTGAATGGCTGGATGTGAGTTTGAATCGTCGTTTTCCCGAATGTGAATCCAGTGTGCTAACCACTGTGCCACTTCCCTCGGTAGGTTGAAGTATGATTGATTCCCCATTGCTGTTACTACACAAGTCCTGTAGGTAGGGAGCAGTGATTTATAGCCACACTAAAACAGAGGGTCACTGTCATAGTATTATTACTCATTCTTAAGTCTCTGTCAGCAGCTATTCACTTGCACACTGGCAGGAGGCTACTCCTCTGTACTTCAGTGATGGTCTGGTGTCCTGTTATAGTCCAACCTTATCTCGATCCCTACAGCTGTTAGATTGTAGATCGGCAGGAGGCGACTCGCCTGCACTTCAGTAGTAGTTTACCGTCCTCGTGTTATTATTGTACATCCTAATATCCTCACCAGCAGCTATTTACTTGGAGATTAGCAGGAGACTACTCCCCTGAACTTAAGTGACAGTCTGCTGTCCTATTATCAACCATCGTTTCATAGTGCTGCCATTGGTTGCTGCCAATTTCCAGGGAGAGTAGGGGTCTGTGAAGTCACGATTTCAAGTGCCCTCTGTTGGCGGAATTGTGAACTATGCCAGTCAGCCCCCACGTGAATTAGGCCAGTCATCCCCCATCCATCAAGGTGAACACACACATAGCGTTTCCCACCCATCTGTAGCAATGTAATTACAGGGGGCGATTGTTTTATGTTGATGCTGACGCCAATTTCATGGCGGTATTGCATGTACAATCGAAAAAAGCAAAATATTTGTGTATTTCATGACTTTATGATAGGTCGATAATTTTTTTCGAAGTATTTTCAATATTTACACCTTACAAAGTAAAATAAACAACAGAGAATCATACCCTTTTCCCACCAAAAAAGATATCCATAGCCTAGTCTCCCATTAACTGATTAAGTAAAGAATATACAAATTGAATTTTATAAATAAATAATTTATCCTCTGCAATGTAATTGAGATTTATGTCAATATCTCAGCACAGGCTGTGCAATTTTTCCCACTAATTGTTTTCTGGAAGATTTGGGGGAGGGGAATGGGGTATGGGTGGAAGGAAGTGGAGGCGGAGGGGAGGGGGGAGATGGGGAAACAACTCAAGACATCGTCAGTGTGACGTTGCCACAGGGAGCAGGAGTGGGAGCGAGTGCGCCCTCTTGGATAAATTAAAATTGGTGTAGAATCGCCCTTATCCCACTACTGTCGTTAACATAACTGATGGTCATTCAAAAGTAGGAGTGAAAGCTTAGCAGAATATTCAACCAAAGGGAAAGGGGACAAAATATTAATACGCTAACTTACACTAATCTGATTAATCCAGCTCCTGTAGAAACAATTCAGTATCCTAATTATCGACTTTTCTAAAACGAAGATCTAAAGGGGGATTTGTAAGTCTATTTGTCCACAATAGCCTACATGAGAGCTCCCTATATCTGGATCGGCTGAAGCTGGTAGAAGTTGGTCAACTTTTGGCCACAACTATTTTGTGCCTGGTCATTACCGACGTTGACGATCTAACAATACAGGATCAGTGCATAGCACTCGATTCCTCTGCACTCTGATAAGAGTGAGATTTTTAAGTTCAGGACGTTGTGAACGAGCTGTAGGTACTGAAACATGAAACATGTATATCACAATGTACCCATGATTATGTTGTATTATGACGTATGTAGGTGAGTTTGTGAATGTAATTTAACTTTATTGTTAATGTAATTTAACTTTAATTTGTTCACTCCTCAATGTTACATGAGTTAAATCAGCTATAAACAGCAACACAATTTTTTTTTACCATCACTGTTGATTTACGTAACATGCAAATATGTGAGCACTTTACAGGACAATTGAAAACATATACCTTTAGTTCAGCATAAATGCTTTCAATAAGTCACTTAGCTATTGTGTACTTTTAAAATGATAATCATCACAGCAAACAAGAGCAATATTTTATGTACTATATACCGAAGTGACGAAAGTCATGGGTCAGTGGTAATCATATGTGGTACTATTGCATACATAAGTTAAAAAAGGTCAGTGCATTGGTGGCACTGTCATTTGTACTTGGGTGACTCATATCAAAAGGTGCCCAACGTGATTATGGCCCCTCGACGCGAATTAACAGACTTTGAATGTGGTATGGTAATTGGAACTAGACACATAGGACGTTCTATTTCGGATATCGTTAGGGAACTCAATATTCCGAGACCCACAGTGTCAAGAGTGTGGCGAGAACATCAAATTTCAGGCATTACCTCTCACAATGGACAATGCAGTGGTTGATGGATATCACTTAACGACCGAGATCAGTTGCGTTTGTCAATGCTAACAGACAAGCAACACTGCGTGAAATAACTGCATAAATCAGTGTCGAACATAAGATGAATGTATCTGTCAGACCATTGCGGGGAAATCTGGCGTTAATGGCCTATGGCAGCTGACGACCGATGCGACTGCCTTTGCTAATAGCACGGCATCACCTGCAGCGCCTTTCCTAGGCATGTGACCGTGTCGATCGGACCCTACAGTACTGGTGACATGAAATCCGATTTCAGTTGGTAAGAGCTAATCGTAGGATTTGAGTGTGGTTCAAACCCCACAATGCCATGGACTAAAGTTGTGAAGAAGGCACTGTGCAACCTGTTGGTAGCTCCATAATTGTGTGGGCTGTGTTTACATGAAATGGCCTGGGTACTCTGGTCCATAGGAGCCGATAAATGACTGGAAATGATTATATTTAGCTGTTTGGAGACCATTTGCAGCCATTCGTAGTCTTCATGCTCCCAAACAAAGCTGGAAATTTGATGGATGACAGTGCACCTTGTCACCAGACCACAATTGTTCCCTATTGTTTGAATAATATTCTGGACAATTTGAGCGAATGATTTGGCCACCCATCATCGCCCAAGATGAGTCCCATCGAACATTTATGGGACATGAACGAGAGGTCACTTTGTGCACAAAATCCTGTACAGGCAATACTTTTGGAATTATGGACCGCTCAATAGTTCTGCAGGGGACTTTCAGCGAATTGGTGAGTCGAGACCACGTCAAGTTGCTGCAGATGCCTCAAGGTCTGACACGATATTAGTAAATATTCCATGACTATTGTCGCCTGAATGTATATGATTCAGCATATTCCTTAGCACTAGAATGTTCCTGAACAAGATAGTATTACTTTGCCATGTATGTAATGTTCAATATCAAAGTGCAGGCTTAGATTGTTTAGGCCCTACTTTATATCTTACTTTGTCTTCCGCCCATTTTAGAGAATGTCAGTGAAATTTACAATTAATCCCTACTTCTTGTGTCATGTGAATGTACATCTATGTTTACCTCTTATTCTGTGTTATGGAGTCAGTAGGTAGGGCTCGATTCCTACACTCCTCACTAACCGTGGGATCTAGTTCAGGATGTTGTGAATAAGCTGTAGATACTACATCTGAATGAGCATGCTGCATGAAAACATGTAGCACAAAGGACCCATGCTTGTCATGAGGCATGTGGATAAGTTTGTGAATATAATTTAACTTTACATTGTTAACTTCTGAGTTTTTTACCATTTAGATGGGCTATAAATAACAATATAATAATTATTTTTACTAGTAAATCTGATTGTAAATTGTATAATTATAATAAAAGAAAAGTGGATTATGAAGTATTGCAACAAAATTGTTTACAGGCAAATATATCAGTTTCAATGTACCTTTTATGACAATAAGGAAATTCAAGTAGATTTTTGTTTTGTTTGGGAGTTCATTCTACATCAGTGCAGTAAGAATATTTTATATCAGTGTAAGAATTAGTTTTGTATCTTCAGCAATACAGTTTCCCCATACTATTTGTATGTTTCAAAGATGCTGTCATAATACTTTCATTTATTAATTTGGTTATCCCTTTCCATCCCGGCTGGCATGATCAAACAGATTCGGTTATACATTTGTTGTGTTTCAGCTACATCACTTTCTTCCGTAACTCTGGAGTGAAACGATTCTGTGAGTTCGCAGTTTCCATTTGACAGTTGTTTTGATCAGTATTCTGACCATCAGAGCGCAACAAATCATTTCAAACTTCAACGAGAAGACGACGCTATGCATCGCCGAAATAAATAAAATATATTTTCCTATATTTCGTTAGTTTATGGCAATTCCTGCATTATTTTAGACTGAGAATGTTTCATTTAACTTACGTAAGGTGTCCAAACACACTATGAAGTCAATACTAGCGACTTGTTGAACATACTATCACCATGAGAATTTTCAATATTTTTACCTAATTCCAGAGGTCATAAAGTGTAGCAACTGATATCTATCAGATAAACTTGTAAGAAATTTTCTGTCATGGTGGAAAGGACTATAGGCACTGCTGTACCATACAGCTAACTATTGTATGCAGTACATAGATGTAGTTTGCTTGTGTTAATATCACTATGATACATTAGTTCTATTCCATGGGTCACATGGAGAGTGGTATGTAAGATGTCGAAAGAAGTCAATGTATTGCAATACAGCGAAATAACTTTATATCAGTGTGTTACAGTGATAGTTCTAATTTCATAATTGATACTATGTCTCACAAACTGTGATCACAGCCGTTATAATGAATGAAAAAACGCTGTGTGGATCATTGTTTATTTTGCTAATGGTTACCACTTACAACCTGGCAAGCAGATCATCTTCAGATGTGGTATTGCAAGTTCTGAAGATGGCTGCTGTCCATAATGAAAGAGGTAATCATTAATAAAAGAAATAGTGATCCATACGGTGTTTTCTTTCATTTACTAATTCTAAATATTAAACGTTCAAAAACATTTAATTAAAAAGTTTCTGTGAAGGTACTCTTCACTGCAGTATGAGGCGTTGCCAATGCTCCCATGTATCTGACTGATTTCTCTACTGGTGTTAACCTCTTGAAATCTTTGTTGAACGGGTATGCACGATAACATTCACCAATGGTTGGATGAAATTATACCGGTTTATTAACATAAATGCGAGGCACCGAGAGAAACATGTTAACCCTAGCCATATTCAAAGAAGATGCTAACTAGAGAAACAGCTTGTCAACAAAGATAAGAAACACACACACACACACACACACACACACACTCTTCGTTTCTATATAAACGAAAATTACAATCTATCTTTTGTGGAGCATTGTCCCCACAGAGCTCCTCCTCCAGTGCAGAGTGCCACAGGTAGGAACGTGCATGTGATGATACTTGTTGGTCATTTTGGTATATTGTGAACAGCTGTGCAGATGCAAGCTACCAAGTGATATATGGTCGGAACATTGCTGTATTGTCCTTCAGCAGTGGTATACTTATGCCGATAAATATTCAGCCAGGTAGCGTGTGGCCTGTAGAACCCAGCTGTAGTGAGAGCAGGGAGTATGGTTTGCATCATTCTGAAGTCCGAAGCGATGATGGCGATGTGTTTTCCAATATCTCCATGGGAGAAGAACTGTGTTGAAACCCACTGGGTACTGTGCTGATTGTTGTTAGGAGATCATCTCGTGGAAGAAAAAGTCCTTCATCAGTCTCTGGATGTTGAAACAACCATGCCAGTTTCAACAACTTGATGAAAACCGTGGTGGGTTTGCCATTCAGTGATATTTTTAACATTTGTTCGCTGTGTGCAGTATGTTGTTTTACATCTGTTACCAATGCCTGTAACTTGCTGTCGGCCTGGGAAGGGAGAAAGAGACAAGTCAGGAAGAAACAGACATTCGTCATACAAAATTTCTACCAATGATGGCTGAAAATTCTCTTTGTAAACTGTTCGTATGCCAAAAAACACCCATGGCAGCACTACCGTCCACTGTGCGGAATGGCAAATGAAAGCAACCTAAAGAGCGTGGTACCATTGTTCGACAAGGACATTACTTTGAGCATGGTATGCTGCAGCTTGAAACCGTGGGGCGCCACACAATTTGCATAGCTCAGCAGATAGATGCGATCAAATTGTCGCCCTTAGTCCGCGATTTGTGAAGTAGAGCAGCCAAAATCTAAAATCCACATTTGTAGGATGACTAGAGAAGTTGTTTTAACGGTCATATCCGCAAGTGGAACAGCTTCTACCCTGTATGTCACTCGATCTGTGGATGATAGTATGTAATGGAAAGCATTTGATTCTGGTCGTATGTAATGGTAACAATTTGATTCTGGCCATGGTCACACTAGATGTAGGTGTATGTGTTGCAATGTTCCTTTAGGTATTAAATATTTGCGACGCTGTGGGAGTGTTTGACAACCAACTTTGCTGTGCTGGCAGCTGATGCATAGTTGATGTGTGGTTGGCCATGTACTGGGTAGATATGTACACAGCAGAACAGTTCATAATGGGAGGGAACCTCCATGGTGTACAGTCACTGTAAAGAAACTTGTAAAGAAATAGGTGTAAAACAAAGTGTAGAGCAATAGAATGAGAGATGCTGAATGAAACGCATTTAGTTGTCAAGAGAGAAATGCATGACGCCTTCAGTGACTATCATAGCAGAGTATTGGCAAAGATCTTTCACAGAACCCAGAGAAATACTGGTGGTATTAAAGACTGTTAGCAGTACTAAAGTTAGTGTCAAATCTAAATGAATGAGACAGGAATCGAAACTGAGGGTAGCAGAGCAAAAGCTGAAATGCTTAATCACGTTTTCAAATGTTCCTTTACAAAGGAAAACCCAGGAGAATGGCCCGAATTTAATCCTTGTATCACTAAAAAGTGAATGAAATAAGAATTTGTTTCAATGGTGACGAGAAACAGCTGAAATAGTTAAAAGTGAACAAATCTCCCAGGTCCAGTGGAGTCCCTGTCAGATTTTGTACTTCCCCAATGCCAACAAGCATGCATTTCGAAAACACCGAGAATGTGAAACCTCACACCTTTCTCGCTTGACATACTGAAAGCCTTGGATCAAGGTACTCAGGTAGATGCAGTACTTATTAATTTCGGGAAAGCATTTGACTCAGTACCTACGCTTGTATGGGGTATTAAGTGAAATTTGTGACTGGATTGAGGTCTTTTTGGTAGGGAGGACGTTGCATGTTTTCTTGGATGGAGAAACATCATCAGATGTAGAAGTAACTTCGGGTGTGCCCCAGGGAAATGTGTTGGGGTCCTTGCTCTCTCATGTTGTATATTAATGACCTTGCAGACAATATTAATATTAAAATAAGGCTTTTTGCAGATGATGCAGTTATTTATTATGAATTACTTTTTGAAAGCGGTTGCATAAATATTCAGTCGGATGTTGATTAGATTTCAAAGTGATGCAGAGATTGGCAATTTGCTTTACATGTTCAGAAATGTAAAATTTTTCGCTTCACAAAACGAAGAAACGTAGCACATTATGACTATATCAATGAGTCGCTGTTGGATTCGGACAACTCACACAAATACCTGGATGTAACACATTATAGGGATATGAGGTGGAATGTTCACATAGGTTCAGTTGTAGGTAAAGCAGATGGTAGACGTAAGTTTATTGGTAGGATACTGGGGAAGTGCAATAAATCTACAAAGGAGATTACTTACAAATCACTGGTGTGACTGGTTCTAGAATATTGCTCAAGTGTGTGGGAGCTGTATCAGATAGGGCTAAATGGGGATACTGAACGTATACAGAGAAGGGCAGGACGAATGGTCACAGGTTCATTTAATCCGTGGGGGAATGTCACACAGATACTGAAGGAACGGAATTGGAAGACTCTTGGAGATATATGTAAACTGTCCCGATAAAAACCGGATTTAAATGATTACTCTAGGAATATACTGCAACCTTCTAGGTATCGTTCACATAGGGCTCGAGAGGATAAGATTAGGATAATTACTGCTTGCACAGAGGCGTTCAAACAATCATTCTTCCAGCGCTCCATACGTGAAAGGAACAGCAAGAAACCCTAATAAACGATACAATGGGATGTACCCTCTGCCATGCACCTCAAGGTGGTTTGTCGAGCACAAATTTAGATGCATGTGTCCAATTCCAGCAGTGAGATTTCACGTTGCGACACATGAACCATTCCGTGACCAACTTGATTGTTGGTCGGATGGCAGGGTGTGGCAGGTTACGTAAATTAACAAAATTATTCTGCAGAAATTGTGATGAACCAGAGGAGGCACCCTGCGTTGAGAAGTATCGTACCCCCTTTTACCTGCCCAAGTCAAATTTGGTTGTTGTTTTAACTTGAGCCTTGTTTCCGTCAGGAAAAAGGGACTGATGACCCTTTAGTTTCGTCTCTTTATATCCCAAACCAGCCAAATTAACCAGGAATTGGTACTCGCTCAACAGTCACGCAAGTAGTGTTGCCCTTCAATAGTGCTGCTATCTGTTGGTCATTGTTTTGTGCCTCTGCTGTTACACCAAAATCTATCGTGGGACTTAATATGTTAATTCGAGACTGAAAGTCGGCAAGTACGTTGCTGGCACTATTAATATGGCAAATATCCGTCATGAATTACCCAGTGTAGCCCAGAGAAGATTAAAGGCGAAGAGTACAGTCATTACTGAGGTTTCATATTGCAAATACCACTAGCTAATGGTCAGTGTAGACTGTTAGCGGGCATCCTTCAGTGTACTCATGTAAATGTTAAACAGCTTCATACAGACCCAAAAACTCCCGATCTTAGGCTGACCACATCTGTTGTGACTCCATGAGTTTCTGAGGAAAAAATCGAAATGGCTGTTGTTGGACGTCTATCCTTTGTTGTAAGAATGCACTGATTGCAGTTTCAGTAGAGTCTACCATTACTGAAAAGTGTGCTGAAGGTAACGAACGGTTGCCTAAAAAAACAATGCTATTGAGGCAATCACTGATTGTGTCAAATGCATGTTGCATCTCTGAGATCCATTGCAGCGGCTGTTTGCCACGAGCATTCTTACCAGCTAAGGCTTTAGTCAGTGGTGCTAGCATCTTTGTTGCTTGCAGAATATGATGCCAATAAAAATTTTTCATTCTTAGGAATGTCCGTAGTTCATGAAATGTTGTTGGTCGTAGCACCTATTTGATGCGGGCTGTACATTCCTGAGTTGGACAATTGTCGTTCCGTGTCACTGAGCGGCCTAGAAATTATAACTTCCTGTTTGCCTAGCTAACATTTGTCAGTGTTTAAGGCCATTGTCAGTGGTTACACAATACCAGAACTAACAAATCTTCAATAGCTTCTTTAGTGATAGTTGGCGCCAGACATCGAGCTTTAGGGAAGACAGGGGATCCTGGCGAAGTATTGGCTCTGTTGACAGTGTTGTTCCTAACGCCATGTATTGAAGGAAGATGGGAAGCTCGAGACAGAGCACTGATAACTATGGGAGAAAGTGGTGATTCACTAACGTCACTGTCACTGGCCTGTATTTACACTCGAGTTACCTCTCGAAGTCCACTGTTGGGTAGAGAAGAAAGATCGCAAGGATTTATTTTGTTGATGATGGTTAGCGACTATTCTAGCTGGTCAGTACCTATGGGAACGTTTCGATCCGCATGCCTGCGTATCTGTTTTACATTCTCTTTACCCCTTGTGTCCAAAGCACACAACCCCAACAAGTTCTTGTTCAGGTAAATAAATTCTTTATCCTCCCCAGAAGAGCCAGTAAAATTACTCATCATACTCTGTGGTTTATCCAGCTCTTGCAAATGTGCTTCAAGTTGGGGTATCAAGGTGGAGGTAGTTCTGTGCTGGATACTGTGCTGATCCTTAAATGCGACAACTGACACTTGATATTTTCCAGCTCATTGCTCACGTCCAACAAAGTTTCGTGTAAAACTAGTTTTTCATCTGCTGAGTGTGAACGTTCTATCTTAACGTCTGCATACATCTGTCCCATCGTTGACAGCTGTGTTTTTAGAGAGTCGTAAGGTCCCACAGTTCTTTGGCTGATAATATGGAAGAATCTGTCGAATTCCGAGGGGTAGGTACAGCTGTTCTGTCAAAAATGCCAGGCACTGAATCTCCACCATTTCTCTGGAGAAATTTGCAGTTTCTCAAAACGAAGCGAAGATGGATGTGTCATAAAAAGTCTGCACCAAACGGTGGCTCGTTGACGTTGGCTATGGTGAATTTCCATGTAAACGGGATATGTAAACCCAATTCCACTGTTCAATTTGCAGTACCGTACTGTTTAACTAGGGTGTTGTTTGATGCCCTGAGTTGTAGAAAAGGATTGGGTTGAGTTACTTTGGGGAGGAGACGAGACAGAGAGGTTATCAGTCTCATCAGTTGTAGAAAAGGATCAGATATAGGCGATAGAGCTGCTGCCTTCGGAATGTTGCTGACTTCAGATCCGGAGTCGACAATAAAATACTGATTAGTATTTTTATCGAGAACATATAATCTGCCACTGTCCTTGGAAAGCTGTGCCAACTGATTGGACTCTCACACTTAAGATGAAGGTATTCTTGAATCTTGAACCCGTGATACCTACTGGAAGTCATGGCTCAAATTTGGGTGCGAGCAGGGCGTAGAATATTTGTGAGCGTTTGGTTCAAAATGTGAATTGAACCAGCACTAGCGTGCCCTCTGTCAGCTGTAAGTGGAACCATGAGTCATGTTTCCTGGTGGACAGTATGCCACACACAGCTGAGTGCTAGGTATCCTGTGAGACGGTTGTTGTTTACATTTGGCAGCAATGTCATGTGATCGTCTCGCTTCGACAGCCAGTCACTGTGACGTGGTGCACAATGGCCGCCAGCGTCGTTAAGTCACTGTTGGCACCTTCGCAGCAATGGAGTTGAAGCAGTGCAAAAATCAGGTCAACTATTCACAATTTGCTCTCTCACATGTCTCCTCCACTTGAAATCAAGTAAACTCGTGTTTTACTAGGTAATTTGCTTGACCATATAGCACTCAATATGTCGTCAGGAATAAAAGTAGTGTCCTCTAATTCTTGCAGCTGTCTCCAGGACTGGGAAGGTGTTCTACCATCTAGTTCCTCAGAATAAATAGCTTTTTGTATTCGTTGCTCCAGCGATTTGAGCAACCATTGCTGTTTCAAATCGTGTGTTCAGAGGTGATTGGGATACGTCGCTGATAAGAGACATTCAGGAACCAGTATTCCATATCAAAGCTGAAAAAATTTACGTATTGTTGACGATGTCGTGAGTGGCGAGAACAGTCTATGCGATATCAAACCAAGTCTGTGAATGTACAGCGTGAAATAAACGCAATTTAAGTAATATTGCTGTAGTGTAGAAACACCATGAAAATTTTGTCCAAATGGCACTAGGGTATGTAATCCAAGGGTATCATTGTACGGGAGCACACTGATCATGGGCAGAATAGGAGAAAAACCGGGATTGTTCTCGTGTAACCCAGCTGGCTGGCTTCCACATGGGGGAAGAAACAGATTTGTCTGCTTAGTTCCCAGTGGAACCATGAACATGGGCGTTGGTTCTATTGGCTCTGAACACTATGCGACTTAACTTCTGAGGTCATCAGTCGCCTAGAACTTAGAAATAATTAAACCTAACTAACCTAAGGACATCACACACATCCATGCCCGAGGCAGGATTCGAATCTGCGATCGTAGCGGTCGCTCGGTTCCAGACTGCAGCGCCTTGAACCGCACGGCCACTGCGGCCGGTCATGGGCGTTGTTTTGATGGTGAAAATTCACATGAAAATCTGGATCAGGCACGCGAACACAGTTTTTCTGTGAGGTAGCCTGATCAGTTTCATCTATCAAGTAAATGATATCAAAGGGTTGTGCCACATTAAATCAACGCAGTTGTTCCACATGGTCGTTCATCTGTGTGCAATGAGAAACATAATACTGTAAATTGTATTGTGAATATTTTTCATCACACATTGCAATCCACTAAAAAATGATTTTGTTGGGCTAAAGGACCTAATAATCTGATTGAACAATCTGTTATTTGGCATTAGCACTCCATTGTGTTTAACATACGTACTGATAAATGAATCTGCTTGTCGCAAGTCACCAGTGGTGGGTATTCTATGTGAATGGGTATACACAATGACGCTCTTGGAAGGTTGAATGAAATTATACCATTTCATAACATAAATACGAGACACCAGAAGAAACATATTAACCTCAGCCACATGCAAAGAACTAACTAACTAGGCAAAAAACTTAACAACAAAGATAAAAAAACACACACTGTTCCTTTCTCTATGATAATACATGTTGTCATGCGTGAGAGAGAGAGAGGTGGCTAAAAGCAGTTTTTTAGTAAGTAGCATGTAACTGATCTTTTGAAGGTGTGTAGTTCAGTATGCAGTATGAGTCTGGGCAACCTGTTGGCTATTTTTTTTTTTTTTTTTTTTGCAGTGTGATAGACATCTTTTTGGCACAATGTGATGTTGCAGTGACTGATATGTATGTCACCATTTGACCCGGTATTGTAATCATGGACAATGTGTAACTACTTCCAGTATATCAATGCAGGTGAGAGGTAAGATTTTAAGTATTTAAAAAAGGCAGCATGGTTTTCTGCAGCTGCGTGTTTCATTATTCTTTCGCTGAAAAATCTAAGATGATACTGGTACAAACATCAAAAGTGCAAGATGGCAGTTGTGCTGAGCTTTTTAAAATAATGCAAGATAATGAAACTACCCAATCTGTACCTTGTATCCCTTCCCTATCCCTCCACCTCTCTGCTCCAACCAATCACAGTGTGGTACTTTAGTGGGTATTAAAATTAAGCAGCCAGTCGCAATGTAGCTATTATCTTACATAAACTTGGCTTCAGTTGCGTAAAAATATGTGTCATTCTAAAAAGATACATGAGTTTCACTTGAATTGTGCAAAAAAATTGTCAAAGCTACAGTACTAAAAGAAAAAGGAAATAGAAACATGTAACCTTCATTTGAACTGACAGCAGAATTGTGTAAATTGGCATCATCCAATATAAACACACACATACACACACACACACACACACACACACACACATACACACACACACACACACACACACACACACACACACACAACTGAGAAACATAAACTGATAAGCTAAGACATTATGACCACCGTCCACTGCGACGTTGGATGCCATCTGGTGGCGCTGTGGACTCGTGAAGAGGTAACAAAAGTGAATTAGCGGAGCAGACACGGACGGGGAATCACCCTAGCGAAGACATGGGCTGCAAATGAGGAAATCAATGATATAAGAGACTTTGAAAAAGGCAGATGATTATTATTATTATTATTATTATTATTACACAAAGTACCTCAAAAACTGCGAAGTTTGTAGAAAATTCACATGCTGCTGTCGTGAGCATCTGCAGAAAGAGGTAGAAGGACAGTGAAACTACCACTGGGCGCTAAATGATTGGACGTCCACTACTCCACAGAACGCGGGGTTGGAAGGCTTGTCTGCTCTGTAAAGCAGGATAGATAGTGAACTGTATTATCTCTGGCAAAAGATCACAACGCTGGTGCACGCACAAGTGTTTCGGAGCACACCGTTCATCATACGAGGGTAAGTCAGTTATTATCGGCAATTTAATTATATTTTTATTTATTTTGGTAGTACTGTCGTTTTACGTTGATGACGCATGCTTTGTTTATTTGTTGTTATATCTTTGCAATTTTCAAGCTGCTAGGCTAGTTTCGTTATTGCTGCCGTGCTGTTAATCATGGCTGCTCCGCTGTCTATTTGCACCAAAGGAGAGCAACGTTCACAGTGATCCGTTTTTTGTGGTCGGAAGGCGTATCAGGGGCCAAACTTAATCGACGACTTTCAGTACAGTACGGGAACAGTGTTTTGCCACAACGGAGTGTCTACGAATGGATTGGAAACTTCCGAAATGGACGCACAAGTGTTAAGCACGACGAAGGAGCCGGACGACCGTTTACCGCTTCAAAGGGAGAAACCATTGAGCACTCATGTGAAATGATTCTCTTACACAGACGATTAACTATTGACGAAGTGGCACATCATCTGCAAATTAGTCACGGTTCTTCCTACGAAATCATCCACAACAGACTTGGGTTTCATGAAGTTTGTGCAAGATGGGTCCAAAAACAACTCACACAGTTGCATAAACACACGCGCTTGGACCTCTGCAAAAAACATTTGGATCGATATGGCAACGAAAGGGACAACTTCTTAGACAGGATCGTTACTGGTGACGAAACATGGATCGATCATTAAGAGCAGGAGAGTAAACGTCAGAGTGTGGAATGGAAACATCAGAATTTGCCGTGCAAGAAAAAGTTCAAGACCCAACCGTCTGCAGGAAAACTAATGCTTACGGTTTTTGGGACGCCCAAGGTCCAATACTGGAACATTATGGGGAAACGGGCGCAACAAAAAACAGTGTACGTTACAGTGAGATGCTTACTGCCAGGCTAAGGCCTGCAATTCGAAGCAAATGCCGAGGATTACTGTGTTGTGTTGTTGCACGACAATGCCCGTCCGCATACTGCTGCCCACACTGCTGAAACTCTCCAGAAAATCAAATTTGAAGTACTGGATCATCCTCCATGTAGTCCCGATCTTGCCCCTTCTGCCTGTCACTTGCTGGGTCCACTCAAACAGGCATTAAGAGGCCGTCGATTTGCCTCGGACGAAGCAGTGAAAGAAGCGGTGCATTCCTGGCTCGCATCTCAACCTTCTTTTATGAGGGCATCAGGACGGTTGTACAACGATGGACCAAGTGCGCTGAAACGCAAGGAGACTATGTTGAAAAATGATGTTCTTGTAAGTTTCCTATTTGACTACAATAAAATTTTATAACTACTTTACGGATAATAATTGACTTACCCTCGTACATTGTTAAACATGGGGCTCCTAGTGGACCACCCATACGTGTTCATATGTTGACCCAACGACATCGACAATTACAATTGCGTGGGCACAGGACCATCAGGATTCGACAGTCAATCAATGGAAACATGTCGTCGCTTCGTGTGAATCATATTTTTGCTAGACTAGGTCGATGGTCGTCTCCACAAGGACCGTTACCGAGGTGAACTGCGGCTCGAGACTTGCAGCGCGCCGCGGACGCAGGCTGGTGGGAATAGTATTATGCAATGGGAGAAAATATCCTGCTCCTGCACGGGAGCTGTGATAATAATCGAAGACACGCTGACAGCTGCGAACCAACTGCATCCTTTCATGCTTGATGTCTTCTCCGACGGCGATATCACCTTTCAGCAGTATAATTGTTCGTGTCTTGTAGCCAGAACCGTGCTACATGGTTTTAGGAACATTATAGTGAATTCACCTTGATGTTTCGACTCCCAAATTCGCCTCCTATGTGACCCGTCTGGGTCGCTATTGGGCGCCATCACCGCGTACACAAATCAGAGACACCTTATTTACATGAATTACATGACCTGTGCGCAGACGTCTAATGCCACATGCCTCCACAAACCTACCAACAAACTGTCGGACCCCTGATACGCAGAATCAATCATGTATTGGCTTCCAAAGACGGACAAACAAGTTATTAAGCAGGAGGCCACGATGTTTAGGCTCATCACTGTATATTATTATGGACTTCAGTGCTGCTACTGGCTAGATGGCCAAGAGAGAGGGGCCCCTAAGCTAGTGTGTGTGTGTGTGTGTGTGTGTGTGTGTGTGTGTGTGTGTGAGAGAGAGAGAGAGAGAGAGAGAGAGAGAGAGAGAGAGAGAGAGAGATTGAAGAGAGAACTCCTTATGTCAACATGAGGTGTTTGATAAGTCTGTTTAGCTGCTAGCCACGCCTGCTATTACTGCTCCTGCCTGCAGAGAGGAAGCCAGAACACTATGCACTGTCTCTCGTAGAAAGTAGTCTAGGAATTTTCTGCTTCATCAAAACCTAGTAATTTTACGAAAGGTTTGTTTCCTTTTCTTCGTACAATTTTTGCAATTAGATATGTAGATGGATATACGGTTTTATGTAGTTCTGTTTTGTAGGAACCTTCTGCATCAAGTTGCGACAAGTAATCTTCCAGCAGATATATCCTTGGGTAGGTCTCCTAAACTCTTCGAGTTTTGCATATCTCGGTAGAAGAGTTGGACATGAAACGTATCTAAAAAAAATCGACTTAGTTTTACTAATTCTAACAAGCTCGCTGACCTGAATTTAACATTCTGTAGATCGATCTTACTGTACACAGTAGACAAAACACCTTTAACTTTCACATCGTTAGGTCTCATATGAATTGTTCTAGGTTTTGTGTAATTATATTGATTGAATAGATCTTACACCATATCGCTTCATTCGAAAGAATCCTGAGCAGTGAAATGTTTAAAGGTCTTTCCTTCAAGAGTTCCCTCGAACCACTTCACAACTGAAGATTTCAATGTGAAAAATGATTAGTAGTGATTAACCTTATGTATTTCCATTACTTTATTGAAATGAGTGTTGTAAAATTCTCAACCTAAGTCTGTTTGTAAATGGCTTGGAATCCTGTTACTTCTTTTGTATATTTTTCTAAATGCATCTACATCCTTAGTACCAATATTAGTCTTTAGAAGAGTGGCCCACCTACTTACTCTTAATAAATATTTATAGCCTGAATTGCATTTACAATTTGCCATTATGTCTACCAAATCGGCTTGATGTAAGTCATCAATTCCTTACCTGATAACCACTCCCTTTGGACAAACTACGATTCTTCAGCTATTACATCTTTCATCCAGATAAGGGATTACAATTGAACCAGTAATAAGAGCAAGATCTCACTAGAATGAGACATCACCAATAAACCAATGCTTTATATAATATGTTACAGGTGGAGAGGGGTAAAAAACAAACAAAAATACTTTAGACATAAATTTTATTACAAAAACATGTCACTTCTTTCACTGTTCAGCAACAAGATCTACTCTACCCATTGGTGTCAAAATATAAATTTTATAACAAAAACACGATCTATTCCGCTCATTGACGTCAAATGACAAACCCCACAAGTGATAGTCACATCACAATTGTTCCAAAAACTTCACATCTAACTCAGCAGTCACTAATACACAAGTTTGATCGGAGTGTAGAAAGTGAGGGGTGACCTTTGTCCTGAATATTGTACACATTATATTCTGGGAACAAGTCAATAAGCAACTTCACTTTTTCCAAACTCTTCACGAAGATGACAGATGGAATAACTCACACCAGTTGAGTCAATACTATGATGGTCATGATTTTCCATTAATCCACTTTGCTGAAGTTATATCCAACTCACAGTAGAGCATTGTCCGCTCTAGAATGAAACTACTAGAAGCAATCACGCTACTTCAAGCACCACCCAACATCCAAATTGCAAACTCCTGCGGGACAGATCAGTTGTGTGTGGTGGAGAATTCTTGGCAATAAAAAAAATCGTTGTGCGCGGTTGTGGAAAAAAAGAAAACATTTGCAATTAGCAATCCTATGCTAGCAAAAAATAATCCTAAGCATTGGAGAAGTTTTCCTCTTAGCTTGATCAAAAGGGTTGGCCTTCTGCAACGTGTACGCAGTTGCGATTTGAGTCACTACATCTGTATAGCTTCTAAATCCAACCCCAGTTAAGAAGCGTATTATCAGCGTACTTCTCAGCAATCAGAGAAGACAGGGCATATGTTTCTGGAAAAGAAGATAACATAGCAAATACGCAGTCTCAGCCAAAATTAAAGACGATGGTGTACATGGTTCTGAAAAAAAGAACTTAGGAATCAGCAGGGCTGATTGGAGAGCATTTTTCCACAAACAATACATATCATTTGGCACCGCCACCACTCCTTTTTCGACAAAAACGCAATATCATTTGGTGGCCGTCCCTTTCGCCCCCATACAACACTTGTTGTGAGCATGTGTAGGGGAGAGTGGAGAAAATACACGCACCTAAGAAAAAATCGATGTGAACCATTCGTTACGTCATTAAAGCCTACTAAAATAAGTACATATCATACAATGGACATTTCTCCACATGTTCCAATCGTCTGTAAATAGTTATAAACAGTACCTTAATTTTGAACATTAAAATAAGAAAAAGTGCCAATGCGTGGTATTCCCTGCCCCTGAGGGTAATGACACGCAAAGTACTGGGTAATAACACGTAAAACAAACAAACCATAAAAATGTACAATACTTGCTATTTTTATTTGCTTATTAGTTACTACAAATAGTAAAAAGTATATTTAAGAACGAAATAATGTAATTCTACAAACATGTCTTATAAGTTTCGTTTTTTACATTTTTATTGAAGTGAAAAGAGTTCATTTTCCCATACAGCAAAGATCGCACTTGTAACCTTTTGGAGTGTTCCAGCCACTACATTCTTCATGACTCCATCTGCTAAAAGAAATACATCGGTATCATAGTTCTCCATAGTTCTCCAAACTCTCCACAAACTAAACAGACATCTTCTGAAATCGCCAATGGATCAATATCATCCATTTCATCATCATCACAAATGTTCTGCAAGTCCAAATTTAGGTCATCCTCGCGGCTACTTTCACTTTCTTGGTGGTGTTTCTTCTTATATAATGTCTGTTTCTTCTTCGAGACTTTTTTATGTTGCAGATTTCTGCACTTATCTGCTTTATCCTTAAGATTTCTTTTCTTGTTTCCTTCAGCTTTCTTTTTCACGGTTTCTTTTTGTTTCTTTATTGATAACTCTGTTAGCAGTTTATTCTTCTCTGGAGTTGCTGTAAGGATCATTCACTTTCCCTTAGGCTTTCCCTTGTCTTGTTTCGTCTTAGGAAGAACTTGTTTTTGTTTTGGAACAGGAGATATGTCAAATACACTAACGTGCTTGACACATGCACTTTTAGTTAATGTTGTTGTGACCTCTTCTAGGCCTACTAGAGGTGGAACATCTTCTGCTGAAGATCCAGGAATCTGTTCTTGACTCCTTTTGGGGATATGTGGCTCGTTTGTAGATGCAACCACTTCATTTCCATTTGTTGCATTCAGAACCTCTTCATCTTCAAGGACAACATCTATGAAGGTCTCACATTGTTGTAAGTCATCATGATGAAATTTGTTTGGATTGAAAGGGCAAATCCCACATGCCTTAAACTCTGACTGCCCTTTGTCCGTGTTAGCGACCTTAATATATGCCTTATTAAAAAGTTCTGCTAACTCACAGGGTGTAATTTTTTGATACACCTGTGACTTCAAATACATGGCACATTCACGATTGATCGCTGATTTCAAAGAAGAAAAGAATGTAACATCTAGTGGCTGAAGCTTGTGAGAAGTGTGTGGAGGTATGGTTACCATGACAATAGAATATCTTTTACAAAATAAAAAAACATCAAGTGAAATGTGGCTGCTGTGATTATCTAAAATCAGCAGCACAGGGTCATCAATAGCTGATTTTACATTGTTCTGAAAATGATGTTGGATCCATTCGAAAAATAATGACTCATTGGACCAGCCATTGGCGGAACAACCACATATTGCTCCAACTGGTCCACCTTTATTTAAGAGATTTGACGTCCTCTTCCTGGGGAAGACAAACATAGGGGGGATGTAGGTACCAGCAGCACTGAAACAACATATCCCCCTTTCCCAAGACGTGGCCCCACCCATTTGTTTAACACTTTTAAGGAGCCAAAATTCTCTCGGGATTTTGTACAGTATTTATGACCGTTTCATCGACATTGAACACTCGCCCCTCTTTAAATTTATATTTTTCAAAGACTTATTCTAAATTTTTAAAATATGTAGGAACCTTTTCTTCTTTAAATGCCTGTATTCAGTTAATGCTAGTTGCTTCAGGTTTTCTCATGCTTTCTTTTTAAAAATAGAGCTATCCAATCTTTTCCAGCTAAACTAGATGACTTATCAAAATTGTTTGCAATGTTGTTAGCCTCTGCATACTAAAATGCAATCTTTCATAGCTGGCATGTAATGCCATAGAAAAGCTTGGCCATTGTAATAACATGATCCCTAATCTCATTTTCCTGTTCTGTCGAAAATGTTGGGTTTCTTCCAAGTTTTCGACCTTCAGTATTTTGAACCTTCATTCTCGTTCGCAGAGTAGCTTCATGAATCCTGAAAGCTCTTGATACTTCTCTTATTTTTCTTCCAGATTTGATGGCATCAAGTTCCTCTTGCGTCCATGTTGCTTTCTGGGTTTTTCTTTTATAATATCTACCCATCTGAAATTAAAAAAAAAACTCGTTAGTATTGAAAATATAACCTGCAAGGGGGAATACCATGCACTTCAACAGCTGCGTGGCATTACCCCACCGTAAGTTCGATGACTAACCTAAGCATAACTCAGCACCTAATTCAATTAAATTAAAGGTTTCATCTTCGGTTAGTAGTTGATATGCAAGAATTACATTAAAGCAACTTACAGTAGCACTTACCTTGCAAAATACAGCTGACCGAAATTACATGTGACACACCGAAAATAAACAATACTTCACTGCTCCAACAATGCCACTGGAAAATGGCTGGCGTATGCTGCGTAGTAGTTGTTACTCCTGGTGGCAGGGTGTAGCACCAACTGGGAACAGCTTGCGCCATTCAAACTGCGTAAATCAGCCTGCCTGGGATTATCCACATGCGTGTAATTCCCCCACCTTACCCTATGATGAACACTGTGTACTGGTATGATAGACACTGTACAAATTTTGCACATGACACCCCTTTCAGCTCATTACCTCAAATGGAAACTTGTGCCTTATGGCCCTTAAACTGGACCTGGGAATGAGTAATCTCATATTAACCAGCAAGACTGACTTATACATTTGTTCGTTACGTCTTTTTTAAATTTCGCCCCCTATTTGTTAAACAGTAATCCGTTTCCTCTCGTCAAGGTCTGTTCAAAAAATGTTACAGTGTCTCATTCTCGTAAACATGACGTTACTAAAAACTTAACATGAAATTGACTTTTACACTCCTGTACTGGCACACAGAGCTGGTGCCCAGCTTAAAATAGTCGGTCCACTTCCTGGAGTTGACAGTAAGTAAATAGAAACACGAGAAAAATACTTGCTGACCAGTATGCATTTCAACCATATTCATTTGAAAGATATGTGTGTGCACAACGTACACCAACAAAGAGAAGGAGGAGATGGTACTCATCTATGGAAATCAAGTTAGGAGAACAGTAATTGCAGTAATGTTTTCTTATTTACAGATGGGTACTTGTAGTATAGTACTGTAGTACTTTTAAGCGACATATCGTGAACAGTAACATAGCAGGATAGTGAGGGCTCAAGTGTCAGATTGAAGGTCATCGTAAACAAGATACCCCACCCTCACTTTAGGGGCAACTGTGTGTATTGGTACATTCAAGGTCAGAATACCTGTCATGTGTCAAGATTACTTTTCACCCACACCTCTCAGGCAACCGTGTGGCATAAAAATGAAGGTCACCTATCGACAGAACCGCTTCAGCCACCAAATTCTAGGTTACTCATCCACTCTATGGGCTCCAGCTCCAAAATCAAGGTCACTCTTCCCCTCCCACCCTCCCCTCTCCCTCTTCTTGCTCTAAAAGTGGAAGTCTGGGACAGGTGATAGAGCATGTAGCATCTCTTTGCAAATACTTTAAAGGAAGACACGACAGTAACAGTGGGTGGGGTGGGGAACAGCATAGATTTGACCCTAGGTGTTGGGCTTTTATCTGTTTTGAGGTGCCATGGCCGACCTTATTTAAACTTTTCTGTTTGTAGAGTTAATTTAGAGACAGAATGGCTGCTTGGATCAGGTAAGGGGTCTCATATTGGTGTAATCATATTCTGTCACTTGCAACTACTAGCACTTTACCACTTGTGATAGTGTTCCCCCTTAAGCTATTTGCTATTAGCCCAGACAGTTTTCACTTCCCTTTCCTGTCAAGATGAAGTCCCATCTACTGATAGAGTCAATGTGACCACTGGTATAGATATGTTAAATGTTACAGGTTTAAAGTTAGTTTTCACTTCTGTAGAGAAAATATGGAGAAGGAAGGAGTTGCCACATATGTCAGCAACTGGTTTGATTTAAAAAATATTGGTATTAATATATTTTGCTCAGAGCACCACTTCGAAGCTTGAGCAACAGAATAGTAATTCATAAAAAGTCCTTAATAGCAGTAAGTATATACATGGGACCTTCAGGAAACTTTAACCTCTTCATAAAAAATCTAGAAGCTCTGTTGCCCCCTCTCATAGTAAAAAACAAGGAAATAGTGGTCGTTGGGGCTTTTAATGTGGATTTATTAGAAATGTAGGTCAGTGAACTATTATTGCAATCAGTAACACTGTCATTCAGTTTCATTTCTACTGTGAACTTTGCAGCTAGGGTATGTAAATACTCTGAGACTACTATTGATAACATCTTTGTAGACATATCTAGAGTAAAAGTTATATCACAAAACCAGTAGTAAATGGGTTCTTTTTTCCATTTCCAGGAGTGTAATTCAGTAATCATTCTCCTTTAAAAGTGAGTTAATATATTTGTTGTACAGGCAGATGTTTCAGTGTTTAGAACTAGCAGTATGCATTCACTGCCCACACTTAAGTTAACAACCAGTACTATCACTGTGCATTTATCAGGTTCAACACCAAGTATCGTAATCTTGCTCATTTTTTTCTTTAACTGTATCTGCATGAGTGGTAGCTTTATAGCCCAGTATATCATCTCTTTTATACCTGATAAAAGCAAATATGATACATGGTATTTTTTTAAAAAAAGTTTCATACACTGCTGCTAATGTTACATTTATGTACAGAAGTTAATAAATCGTTCACACAGTCATATGAGAACACTCGCAGGGGAAACATGTCGAAATGAGTAGCACCACTCCCCATCATAAGACAGCTATCATGTAAGTATCAGCGATGATGATAAATAATAATGCAGTCATGAAATGGAGAAAAACGTGTAACTCATATTTTTGTAAGAAATTCTTATTTACAGGTGTGGGGAAGTCACCACAGCAGCTGCTGATGTGAAAAAAATGCTGTTTAATACAACTTATAATTTATATAGCAGCAGTAGCGAACACATTAGCACAGAAGTGATTTTGGATCATGAGTTTTATCAAATGGTTGCTTTCGAAAGTCCTTTATACAGTGATACCAAAATCATATTATGGCAGGGCAAGTGGATTTGATACCTCAGTGCAAATTGCTGTCATATTCCTTGGAAATGCTCACTCTCCCTCGGTGATGCTAGGTGATCATACAGTTTCCATATGGGTCTTTTCATGAACACTTAAATAGTTTAATGAGAGTCCACTCATCTGCAAGAGCGTAATATGTTTAAAAACTTAATGTATGCTAGTTACCCAACATATTCTAGACATTGTCTACACTGGCAATGGTATGTTTACAGATTCTATGAGAAAATATGGAGCAGTTTGTTGGAGTTGGCGTACCAAATACTTCATCCATTGAAAGAAAAAGTAGCTCAACTTTAAGATTCACATCGGTACATGTAAATATGTATGTACCAACTGTGTCAGATATAGGTACAGAACTACATTCTTATGTAAGCATGTTCTTGTTTCGTGCTATAACTAAGAGTTTCATTCAGAAATGATTGAATCAGTAACATAAAGTATTAAACTGTTCTCACATATAATGGTTGGAGGTGGAGGAGAGCGAGAAGAAGAATCAGGAAGAGGAGAAGAAGGAGGAGGAGAAGAATAAGAAGAAGAAGGATATACTATTGCTTATTATGTTAGCCATATATTACTGGCTTTGATATTAGCCTGCCAGTGTGGGACACAGTGTGGCACCTACATCTGGTCTCATTAGTGGAGTACAATAAGACCAGCGCCCACTGCCCACTGTTGGCACAGCTGTGTTATGACACACTGATGGAAGTGATGTTCTGAAAACAGTTTCACAGGATTCAACAGGTCATTAGAACCTCATAGCGGAAGTGTGCCCCAATAACAGATTCACAGGCTTCAGCCAGCTGTCTCCTATGTGGTGTGAAATAACCCTTATTTCCTATTGACCAGATCCTGCACAGATAACATATGTGTCTGCTAATCTGACTACAAATAAAATAGGCTTTACAGCGAGATATCAGTTCAGTCAGTCTGAATTCTGACAACATCAGCAGTGCCTGTCTGAACGTTTATAGTAAATATGCAGCGCCATTATGGGAATGACTGTAATGCTGCAGAGACTATCAAACATCCTTGATTCGATGATACTGCAGGTATGTACGGGTTGTTTCTGTAAGAATGTTCAAAAATTTAAGAGGACGCAGGGGATACTCTACTGGACAATTTAAGGTAGGGAACCTTGGGTTGGAGAATCCAGCTTAAGGAGATAATAGGAATAAAATCACAGTACTGTATATGTTTTTACTAACATTAGTTACAGTTAACTGCAAATACCAACACTAACACAATGAACGTACCATTTGTACTCTATTTTACAAAATGTGTTGAAACTGACAGCCATCAATCTCAATGCAAGCATGACATTGGCAGAAAAGATTCTGACGCACACTGACAAATACCCCTGGTGTGTTTCAAATCACATCACAGGCAGCTACAATTCTGGCAACTACTTCCATCTATGTATCCACTGTGATCTCATACATAAGTGATTTCAGATATCTCCATAGGGAATAATCAAGGGGATACAGGTCAGGTGACCTCACAGGTCATGGGACAGGACCTCCCCTTTCAATCCAGCGACCAGGAAATACAGCACTGAGATGGTTGCAGACATCAACACTGAAGTGAGGCGGTGCACTGTCATGTTGTATCCACATCCACTCATGAACAGCCAAGAGTAAGTCCTCCAACAACTCACATAGAACTCTTTGGGTAAACCTCAAGTACAGATGGCCATTCAGACGGCCCAATGAGACTGTCGCCTACAATGTCAGGCATACTTGATAGTGTGACTCTACAACAGAATAAGGGTTTTCCTCATTCTCCACATGACTGTTTCTGCTGTTTCAAATACCATCATGGTCAAATAAGGCCTCGTCAGTAAACAACACGATTTGGAGGAAATCTGGTTGATCAATCCGTTGTTGGAGTAACCATTGACACAATGCGACCCTTGGTTCAAAGTCAGTCACAAGCATTGCATGAACTCGTTGTGGGTGATATAGGTGTAATTGTTGTTCATGGATTACTTGCCACACGCTAGTATGTGCAGCGCCCGTTTCACATGCAAATGGTTCAAATGGCTGTAAGCACTATGGGACTTAACATCTGCGGTCATAAGTCCCCTAGACTTAGAACTGCGTAAACCTAACTAACCTAAGGACATCGCACACATCCATGCCCGAGGCAGGATTCGAACCTGCGACCGTAGCAGCAGCGCGGTTCCGGACTGAAGCGCCTAGAACCGCTCGGCCACAACGACCGGCTTCACGTGCAATACGACGAGTACTTGTATTGGGGTTCTCTGCAAACACGTTCCAATATCTCTTGAACATCGGGTGTGCAAGCGATCCTCATGTTGCCAGGTCCCTCCTTTCTTCTTTCCAATGAACCATTCTCCAGTATTCGTCGATCGAGAGAAATAAACAATCGTCATGCCGGATGATGCCTGTTAGGAAATGTTCCTGTACAGTATTTCAGCAGTGAGAGGACTGCAACGTACTTCCCCATACACAAAGTGCATGTCATTGAGGTCTGTGAAACCGTACTCGTATTGCTCCATCGTTTGTACTGTACGTCTCTGGATAGTACTGAGTAATGAATGGGTCTGTCATTGATTCATAGCACGTTTTGTCACAGGACAACGTAAATACGATACAATAGAGCCACCTTACGGACAGTAAGGTAAACAAAACTTGCATCATGACTTCCTAGTGATCAGGCTCGTCCTCCTTGTTTACTTGCAAGAAATAAAGAATGTACATGTAAATAAACAGCACAGTACACGTAAACTTGTACGCCTCTTAGTTGTAAAGAAGGTGGAAAACAGTAATGTTAAACAAAGCGGTAGACAAGTTTACTACCATATCTCCTTAAGCTGGCTTCTCCAAGCCCAGGTTTCCTACTTCAAATTGTTCATTTACATTTTTGACACGCTCTTAAGTAAACTCCCTGTATATACATATTTACCGAAAAAGTGCAGGGTCGGATTCCTAACTGGAAATGGTGGAAAAAAGTCCGATGAATATGTGTTCAGAAATGTATCATTGCCACAGTAGTTGGCACTGACAAATGAAAGTTTGCCTGACAACGTTCTGTGTGTTCCTTTCGTGCTATAGGCTGAGTAACTGACGCAGCATACGCTAAGCAGCAAAATGGTCAGGTATTCATTCGCGAACAAGCCGAGATGGTGTTTGTGTACAATCAAGCAGGAGGAAACAGACGGGAGGCAGCACAGATACGCCTTTACAAGTACCCTCACAGACACCAGCCACATCACACAATATTTCAGACCCTTTTTGGGCGTTTGTGTGATCAAGGGTCCTTTCAGACAAATGAACACTCATTGAAGCAGTGGACTGCACGTGCACCAGATTTGGAGAACCGAGTTCTACAGAAAATGGAAACGAATCCTAGTACAAACTCCAGGAAAGTGGCCTGCTAACATGGTGTAAGCCAGAGTAAGATTATGTGTATATTGCATGACAACCGCACCTATCTTTACAACCTGCAACAAGTACAAGGATTATTGGCAGCGGAATTTTCTCTATGGGGAGGATTTTGTCGATAGTTTTTGCACCACGCCATCACAATATGGGATTGCTGTCCTCTTTTCCGACAAAGCAGCCTTTACAAGAACTGGATCAAAAATCTGCATAAACGTCATCTGTGGCCCACAGACAGTCCTCGGAGAATGGTTGAGGCATCTCATCAGCATCGGTTCAGCATCATAGTGTGGGTAGGGATTCTTAGCAACCACATACTTGAACCAGTTATTGTACCACAACGCCTCGACAGAGGAATGTACCTGGCCTTCATGTGTCTTTTGCCATACGACATATTATGTGGTTTCTGCATGATGGAGCACCATCCCATTTCCGCATTACAGTTTACCGACACTTCAAAAACATTTTCCCCAGATGTTGAGGAATAGAATGCAGCGGCCCTGTAGCACGGCCTTGTTGCTCAAACCCCCTGGATTCTTAACTCTGGGGGCATCTGAAATCACTGTGTACGCTGAACCAGTTCCTGATGTGCAGACCCTTCAACAGCGTGTTCATGAAGCCTGTGATTCTATTCAGAGAGAGGCTGGAATGTGCAGAAGAGTGCAGTAACCCATGATGTGACTCATGAACGCATTCATTGCATCTCATTGAAGTTACTTCGAACAACAGGGCGACGTGGACGCGATGCAGCTCTGTACTGTATTCCAGGACGATTTGTTGTCATTGCACGCACACTGTCCATTTCCAGATACATGTTCATAGGACTTTTTTCCTTTATTTCCATTCAGGAATGCGTCCTTGTAGTTTGTAGATTTTACTAATGTTCACACACGCACACACACACACACACACACACACACACACACACACAGATATATATAAGAGAGAGAGAGGTGGATCACCTAAAACATGCTTCACAAATATTGCAGAAATGGGAAGTGTGGAAAGTGTTATTGATAAGCAGCTTTCACAGAACGGATTGGTGGTGAGGGGCTCGTATTGTTACCCAATCAACAGATAGTAATAATATTTGGAAAATGTATTTTTTTATACGAAACACACACTTTTTAAGTGGAACAAGTCCTATTGACATTAAAAGACTAAAAGTAGGGTAAATTAGAATGTCAGTGGAGTTTGTTCCAAGATTCTAGTGCGAGTCGTTTACGAGGTATAGTATTTTGAAAAGGTCCTCCACCGACACTTGTACAATATCTGTGGTAGCACACACTAAAGAACAATACAGATGCATACGCTAGTTAAGTGGAGCCTAACCAGTAACGACACAATTGATCATCACAGGTTGTGTACAAAATGACCACTGGCATCGGCAATACATGTCTCCAGTCCGCTATGGAACGACCGGTGCTCACATGCTAGCATTTCGGTGGAGATTTCCAAGCAGGTTGTAGTAATGTATCGTTGCATATCATTGAGTATAACTGGATAGTGCTTGTAGACAGCGCCTTTCAGCTTTCCCACAGAAAAATGTCTACAGGTGTCTAATCTACGGAATGGACCAGCCAAGGCCTCTGTGTCCAATCCAAAGAATTGGAAACAATTCATGAAGATATGCTGTAGTACTTGGTGTGCTGTTGGCTGGACAGTCATCATGTGGTACCATAGGTTCCTTGTAGTCTGCAGAGGAACGTCCTCTAGTGTCCATGGAAGACGGTCTGTTAGGTATCTGCAATACTTATGCGCATTCAGTGTCGTGTCTATGAAACATGGGCCTATAAGTTGATGGTTCACTATCCCACACCATATGTTTACTCTCCATGGACACTGATGTTCCACCAGATGCAGCCAATGTGGCTTGTCAACAGACCAATAGTGCATGTTTCGGTGATGTACCTGGCCATGACTGGTATATGTGGCTTCATCACCAAACAAGATACATGTTGCACCTGGAGTAATCTGTCTTGCTACCCATGTACAGGAGTATATGCAGCTCCATGCAGCTCTTGATGGAGAAAGATGTGATAGGGATGAGAGCTATGTCGATGGAGAATGCGTAGGGCACTTGCCTAATTCATGTCACTTCCACTGCCATTGCACAGGAGCTAATGTGCTGATCAACTGCAACGGCGGCAAATACAGTAATTTCCTTTACTCTGTTGTCACTTTTTTCCTTCTGTTGCGTTTGCTAGGTGTTACACTACCACTTTCACGAAACTGGTTGTAGAGTTTGATAAATAACTGCCGAGATGGTTGATGTCTATTGGGATATCTTGCTGGATACACTGTACAAGAACGAACTGCTTCTTCATACACTCTCCATACACCATGAGCATGTCGGCTTTTTCTGCATAAGTAAATCCTGTTGTACACTCACGACCTACTACTTGGACTGTAACACACTAAATGACTAACAAGTCGCAGTCCACTCAAGGAACATACATGCACACGGCAAGCAAAAATAGCAATATCATATCCAGCAAATTCGCTAGTGATACAAGTGAAACAAATAATTGTGAAATGTGTTTAATACGTGTGAAAAAAGCTCCTTGTAAACCCTTGGATCGATTTCAACCAAACTTGGCACACGTATTATTTACCGTCTGGAAAGAAATACTGTGAGAGTAAGAAGGAGGAGTCTCCTATTGGGGTGAGGGTGATAACTTGGGGAGAGAAGGGAGAGGACGAGATGGACCGTTAGAGATGAGGAAGGAGGAGATGTACACGTATGAGAGAGGAGAGAGGGACAGAGAGAGGGGGAGGAGAAAATGGACAGAGAAAAAGGCATGGAGGAGATGTGCAGAGAGAGGTGGAGGAGGAGATGGACAGAAAGGGGGTGGAGGAAGTGGACAGAGAGGTGAGAGAAGGGCAGAGAGGAGGAAGGATAAGATGGACTAATAGAACTGGAATACGTACATACTGGTAGTTAGCTAGTAAGTTGATAAAAGCAAAAACCCACAAAAGAGCCACCGCTGATTTCAATGTGAAATAGTGTCTTGGTTATGTTATCGATGAAGCCCCAACTAATTGGGTTCACATCTGATGTAAATCCACATACTACTCATGAGTCACCCACCACATCAGCAACATTTCTCAATGAATGTGTGGTTAGTGGTACTAGATGATCGTCTCATTGGGCTGTATATTCTCATATGAAAACCAGATGGATGTGTTCACTCTCGTGTCCTGCAGTGGTGCCTTTCGAGATTACTGGAGAGCGTTTTCATCGCAGAATGTTGGGAATATGGTGCATGCTTAATTGGGCACGGGCGCATTTGGATTTTGATGTAACACATCCAGCACACCAATACGGCCAAAGAGGGATAGATAGAACAGGACCTGTGCCTCGGCCTCCAAGGTTACCTGAGTTTACCACTTTGGATTTTTCTGCCTGAGGTCATCTCAGAAGTGAAATTTCGTCAACGGTTGAAGATACCGAAAAGAGATTTTTGGTAGATGATAGTAGGCAGTGGAGCACTTAATTTTGTTACTTGTTTAATCTTCTCAGCTCTCAGATCAACCAAAATACTAGAGCAAGTAGGCCTATAGTTTTCTAAAATGGAAGGTATTCTTTTTAATATCATTAGAAAGCTCTTGTAAGGACGAGTACAGTGATACAACTCTCGTTAACACTGGCGTTGAAACGTTTAAAAATATGCGAGAAATGTGCTAAAACTGAAGGGTGAGCCAGCCAAAATCAGTACTGCGATGTAAATGCCTCCAAGAGGAGTCTCTTGAACCAGGTTGGGGATGGTTGGGTTGTTTTGGGGGGACGAGACCAGACAGCGAGGTCATCGCTCTCATCGGATTAGGGAAGTATGGGAAAGGAAGTCGGCCGTGCCCTTTCAAAGGAACGATCCTGGCAGTTGCCCGGAGCGATTTAGGGAAATCACGGAAAACCTAAATCAGGATGGCCGAACGCGGGATTGAACCGTCGTCCTTCCGAAGGCGAGTCCAGTGTGCTAACCACTGCGCCACCTCGCTCGGTTTCTCGAGCCAGGCTCCGTCGTTATATAAAGCCTTTCAATTGTACACTTGTTTCCAGAAAAGCCGTTCACTTATACAAGAGTACATACTTTCATTTGCAATAGATTTGCTAAGCCTCTTTTCATACGCTAGAAGTTATTACATACACTATCTGATCAAAAGTATCTGGGCACCTATTAGTAGACATTCATTAATATGGGGTGTGTTCACCCTTCGCCTTTGCGACGTCTTGAACTCTGCTGGAAAATATTTCATTGAGGTGTCTGAATGTCTGTGGAGGAATGGCAGTCATTCTTCCTCAAGAGCCGAAACCAGAAAAGGAGTCATGTTAGACTCTGGGATTTAGAGCGAAGAGACGTTCTAACTCATCCCAAAGATGTTCCATTGGGTTCAGAGTGGGACTCTGGGTAGAGCGGTCCATTTCAGGCTTGTGACTGTCCACAAACCATTCTTTCACAGATGCTGCTCTATGACAGGTAGTATAGTCAAGCTGATATAATCATCGTCTCGAAACTGTTCCTCTGCTGTACTCGAAAAATACTCCCATACCGCAACGCCACTCCTCTATACTTCACTGTTGGCACCACACATGATGGCAGGTAACGTTCTCCAAGCATTCGCCAAACCCAAAGCTTCCTTCGGATTGCCCCGTGGTATATCGTGATTCATCACTCCAAATCACTCATTTTCAGGCACCCACTGACTGGTGGCGTCGCTCTTTGCACCACCTCAAGCATCGCGTGGCACTCACTACAGAAATGTGTGACTTATGAGGAACTGTTAGACCAATGTATCCCATTCTTTGTAGTTCCCTACGCACAGTCATTTTGCTAGATGGGCTGCTAGTAGCACTTTGGAACTCAAGAGTGATTCCTTCGGCTGATTTCATGCGCAATGCTCGATGGTTGCTGTTCGCCAGCAAATGAGGTTCGCGTCCGCAGCTCGTGGTCGTGCGGTAGCGTTCTCGCTCCCCTCGCCCGGGTTCCCGGGTTCGATTCCCGGCGGGGTCAGGAATTTTCTCTGCCTCGTGATGACTGGGTGTTGTGTGATGTCCTTAGGTTAGTTAGGTTTAAGTAGTTTTAAGTTCTAGGTGACTGATGACCATAGATGTTAAGTCCCATAGTACTCAGAGCCAATTTTGAAATGAGGGTCGCGTTTCCACTTCACAATCACGTAACAAACAGTAGGCTTGCGCAGCTTTGGAAAGACTGAAATGGGCCTGGTGGATCTGTTACTCAGGTGACATCCAACGACCACTCCACGTTCGACGTTCCTGAGTTCTCCTGACTGAATCATTCTGCTGTTACTGCGTCTCTACTGACAGCACAACACCTCCCGCCTCCTTTTACGAGTATATTGGCGGTTTCGCCTTTCTTCACGTCTAGTAGGCACTTCCGCATTACATAGGGGTGTTCGGATCCTTTGGCACATTGTAGTTCCGTTTACAACTATTGTAACTGACCCTGTACCTATGTCGTATGAAACAGCGTCAAGAGAAAACACTCGTACATTTTATCTTAGTAGCACAGGCCTGTCTTCTCGCTGTATATAACGTCTCAGCTGGGCATGGTACGTCCGCTTGAGAGAATTCACACTAGAAAAAAGATACTGGCCGCCTAGCTTTTCAGCTTTATCGCGTTTCAACGGTTCTTTAACGGATAGTTTGAATACCAGCATCACAGAGCGTTATATTGGCAAGAGCTTTTAATGGCATCAAAACTCATACCTTTCCATTTAAGAAATACCAGACTTGCTTAATTGTCTCGTTTAATACAAGAATTAGGAGGATTAAAAACGCAACAAAACCTCGTGAGTATATCTTGAATTGCGCAAGAAATAAGACGGGGTTGTGTATTTTATGCGATTCGTGCTTTCGGTGTTGTAGTCTCTACAGACGATGGTGTAACTGCTGGTGGGTACGGTTGAGGAAACGAAACTCACGATCGAATGGACTCGAGATTTCCTGAATCACTGCAAAGCTGATTTCTCGAGTCGCGCAAAGCTCGAAACGTTTTGAGCCTGCTCGAACATTCGACACTCGAGTGCAAGCTATAACATGAAAAACTACGAACCAGCTGCAACAACAATTTCTAGCTCAGGTTAAAATTCGACAGTTTCGTGACAAAAAGGACGAAATAGTATTAAATTCTACCACAGCACAGACTACTGCTATATTTGGACAAATTTGAAATAAGACTTTTCGCACAGTATGGATGATTATATAAACATTTTTTCACAATTAGCGCGATGCTTAGAGAAAAGCTAAAAAAAAATTTACCTAAACGGAAACCAGTAAAATTTTACTTGAATCTGAACCTAGTAAGTTGTTTTTTTTTTGTCACAGACTAATGGCTTATCAAACTGATGGCAAACGAGAGTTCGGATCAGTGTCCACTCCTTAGAATAATGGGTAAAATGTTGCCAGCTTTTAAGCAGCACGAAAACAAACATTCAGATGAGACAAGGAACCGTCTAATAAACGAAATAAATCATATTGAACAGATCCTAACTGCGATCGCGAGAATGAATAACAGTAAGACTCGTCACTGTACATAAATTGAAGGTGGAAGGGGAGAAAGGAAAGGGGCTGTTGATGTCAACTGCACCGGGACTTTACATGGAATCAGAGGGACGAGCGAAAATGTATGCAGTGCCGTGATTCGAACCCTGGATCGCCTGCTTACTGAGCCAGTTCCGTTAACCACTGCGCCACCCGACACAGTGCTTATCGCAAGCTCACGGGCTACCTCGGCATGCCTCTCGAGCGACCCACGCTCCCACCCAGCACCACGTTTCCGCAGTCCCTCGTCCATGTCCTCCATGCTCGCTATAGAGGTTCCCGCATGAGGTCGGACGTAACTGCGCATCCACACTGAAGAAGGTCGATTCGTTGCCCATCTAGGCGAGTCAATTATATGAATGTTGGTGTCTGTTCTTTCGAACATGTCCGAAAGAATAGACGTCACGCATTCATATATAAAAGACTTGTCGCATAAATAGTACCAACAGATGTGACTGGGTCGCGTGTTGAACGAAATCTCAAGCGTTGGACTGAATCGAAATTGGGATCTAATGTTTATTCAATAACTGCCGTTTTTCCATATGACCTACTATATAGAATAGGGGTTCCCAAGAAAATTTTCGCGAGGACCCCCTCATCGAACATGATTGGTACCTTGCCATAGCATAGTATCAAGTATCTAAAAAGCCAAATTAAGAGCCTTTTATACATTTTCTATTTTTGGTACCTAGAAAAAACATTGACATATTCATTATTGAAAAAATATTGAGCCGTCATTGTTATTGTTAAATTTTTGAAAATTGCTCAAAATCTTTGTCTTCAAATCTGGGTGTTTAGTATAACCCCTTAAAAAAATAAAAATTGAGTATGGACTGAAAATGACAGGGAAAAATTAAACCTGAGTGCATTGGTCTTGCGCTGCTCATGCAGGAAGCGGCCAAAACAAAAAATCTGTTATCATACGAAATATATTTAATATATTTTTTATTCTGATAGCATCTTGCGGACCCCTCTGGCATAGCTCGGCGACCCCTGGGGGTCCGCGGACCACATGTTGGGAATCACTGATATAGAAGATATTGCATCCGTGTTTAGAACTTGTTTTTCTTGTAACGCCCAGACACGTTGCGAAGATATATCTGCATCTACACCCATACTCTACAAATGACTGTCAAGTGAATGGCAGAGGACACTTTCCGTTTCTTCCAGCTGTTAGTGCTTCTTCCTGTTCCATTCACGTAAAGAGCATGGGAAAAATGGCTGTTTCAAGGCGGTTGTGAGTGTTGTTATTAATACTGTCTTCGTGATCGCTACGGAATTCTTAAATTCGTCACTTAAAGCTAGTTCTGGAAACTCTGTAAGCAGGATTTCTCGGAATAGTGTACGTCTGTCTTCAAGACTCTGCCAGTTCAGTTGCTTCAGTGGGTCAAATAACCATATGCCGTTCGTTTCTTCATACACAAGTTTGTCGGCTATGACCCGAGAATTACTGAAGAAAAATAAATGTAGCGCAACGGATAATGTCTTTCGAATGCAAGTATCAAACATGAACGGCTTGAGAGTGGAAAAATTAAGAATGACTGTGATGGTAAACCTCTTACGTTATTTGATTTCCAAACTGCTGAGCAAAACTGAACGTACTCAGACATTTCTCTCTTTACTTATTGTGACCAACAGTAAACTGAGACACAATATTTTTAGCGCAACGCAATCTGACTTTCAATAACCCCTACAAAAGAATGACCCTGACTAACAATAACCTTTACCTTTCATGAATCACTTACCTCACAAAAATCTTCGTTACTCGAACTGCTGCAATACAGCGAGCGCCAATACTGCCAGCTAAATAAAAAATTTTAACTACTGAAGGCACTAACTTACTACTGATAGGCATAGTCAGCAAATGAAAGGGTGTGATGGAGAACAACAATATATTTACCTTGATAGTGTTCAAAAGTCAAGACATCCAGGCTTACAAATTTCCTTTTGCTGACGGACACACGTCCAGATCGTCCGCTCTCAAAACTCTGCCATCTCTCTCTCCACCCCACATCCATCACTGCTTGCGGCTCACCTCCAACTGCGCAACGCTACGCGCTGTTCACATCCAACTGCCCAGCACTACAATAGTGTATATTCCAACAATGCCAACCAGCCACAGACTGCACATAGCACAGTCAGTGATTTTCATACAGAGCGCTACGCCGGCCGGGGTGGCCGAGCGGTTCTAGGCGCTACAGTGTGGAACCGCGCGACCGCTACGGTCGCAGGTTCGAATCCTGCCTCGGGTATGGATGTGTGTGATGTCCTTAGGTTAGTTAGGTTTAAGTAGTTCTAAGTTCTAGGGGACTGATGACCTCAGAAGTTAAGTCCCATAGTGCTCAGAGCCATTTGAACCATTTTGAACAGAGTGCTACGTGGCGTTACCAACATATAAACCTAAACAGCCTACTTACAGTGGATCCCCAAGTTAACATCGTGAACAGTGCAAAAATATTAAATTAATAATTGTGCAAAGGACTACACTAATCCGATAGTTAAATGAACTTGATACTCTCAAAATTAAGATTTTTCTGAAATCATATACGTGACGAGGATTGGGAATAGACGGTGAATCGGTATGAATTATTGTAAAATCTGAAGTCTAAATTCTGTTTTATTATAAATTTTGAGTGATCTCCTTAACTTTCTGAACACGAAACAAATTCCTTATTAACCGATTTTTGATTAATTTCACACCCTACACCTTCAAGAAACAATCGAATGATAATCTTCCTGACAAGGGAAACTCCCCTCAGATTTAATGGTAAGAGGGCCCAGTGGACAGTCCGTCATAAACTGAACACAGATAAAGCATGGAGACAGGAATAAGGTGTACTGAAAAAAGCAAAATAGAAACAGTGAGCGATCTAAGGACCATAAGTGCAATATTGAGTAGCGTGACAAAGCAATGACCTCGTGGTTAAGTGGTCACGGTGTTAGAATGAAAAGCGTGCGAGCCGTCTTCAAACCTACCTCGCTCCAGTTTTTCCCCGCTGTATTCAAATTTGTGTCTGTGTCGTGGCGTAATGTCCGTTTGCCGCAGCCAGGTGTAAGGAACTAAAAACTAAGCTCCGTCCGAACAGGCCACGAAGGCCAACGGTATAGACCAGCCGCCATGTCATCCCCAGCCGTCACTAGATGCGGATACGGAGGGGCATGTGGTCAGCTCAGCATACCACCCTCCCGGCCGTCCGTCAGTCTACGAGACCGGAGCCGCCACTTCTGTCACGTAGCTCCTCAGTTTGCCTCACAAGGGCTGAGTGCACCCCACTTGCCAACAGCGTTCGGCAGACCGGATAGTCACCCATCCAAGTGCTAGCCCAACCCGACAGCGCTTAACTTCGGTGATTTGCCGGGAACCGGTGTTACCACTGCGGCACTGCCGTTGGCAGGTGTAAGGAAGGGACCTCTAATGACAGCTGATTCCGCACAACTACTCTATCAGCAAGCGAAAGGAAATGACTGTGGAATGGGAACCACAAACGTTTGATGGCAAGGCGACGAGGCAACCAAATCGTTCAACGGAAGACACGTCTGGTGTGTCATACGCGGCATTAGTGACAGTACGTGTATTATATGGCAGGAATCTCTTACCAACACACCTAATTTGTACGTTTGGTGAGTGAGTGAGATATGTTTCCTCGCCCGATTTAAGTGTTCGTATGAATCTGATCACTCCCAAGGAAATGAAGAAAACATAATATTCGTCACATAAGCTGCAACAAATGAACGCAGCAGTTACACTCAGGCAGTTTCTCTGCTCTCTGTCAAAACATACGTTTTTAACATTTTTGAAGTGGCGTTGCGTTTTAGAGGTTCTGACGCTTGAATTCCTTTGTTGTGACATAGTTCATACTTGTATATTTGTTGTTTTCATTTGTGAGAGACGCCTATGGGTTATCTCGCCTGCTCTCACTATTCATCACGTTCGTTTGCGACGGTAACGTATTCTTACGACATGACTCATAGACCATAACCAATGTGTAGTATGATAACTGCCAGGAAGCGGTAGCGGAAGAGAACAAACATTTCAATGACCGGTCGGACAGTTCATAATGTTGTGGGAAAAAAAAGGTAATGGCGCGAGGAAGTTTTGAAAACGGCTCGTCCAACACCGTGTAGTTAAATATTAACTACAACGCGGCGGCTATTCGTCTATTCTCAATATTTCACTTGTTAAGATTGGACCGTTCACGGTTTCTATTTTGCGTTTTTTCCACAATTAAGCACACCTTCTTCCTGTTTTCATGTTTGATCTGTGTTCAGTTTTTGACGGGCTATCTACTGGAGCCTCTTACCACTACATCTGAGGGGGGTGTGATGGGGTGTTTCCCTTGTCAGCACATTGAAAAAAGGGGTTGGAGGTTCAAAATGGCTCTGAGCACTATGCGACTTAACTTCTGAGGTCATCGGTCGCCTAGAACTTAGAACTAATTAAACCTAACTAACCTAAGAACACCACACAAATCCATGCCCGAGGCAGGATTCGAACCTGCGACCGTAGCGGTCGCGCGGTTCCAGACTGCAGCGCCTAGAAACGCACGGCCACTCCGGTCGGCAGGGGCTGGAGGGACATAATATTCGGTTCCACTCATAAACATTCCACAAAGTTAAGTCATTATAGGAGGATTATCGCAACTGCGCCTTGAGGAGGTTCAGAGAGAGAATTAGACTGTGCTAAGCGGATGGCCATGTGGCTGTACTAAATTTTTGTCACTATCACAAGATGAGGGTAGCATATACGTTTGAAATACAGGTTGGTAATAAAGTCTCGCTCCACTTCTACGAAGTAATGGCGACCTTTACGTAATACGCATCGCACTTTAACATGGCCTCCGTCCATCGCTGAAGAGCAGACCTCGATATATTCTGAAGCATATCTTGCGCGTTATACGACACTGCGCCCCAGCAATGACATCTCAGATCCTGAAGCTCTGTTGCCTTTGTTTTAAACGCACTTCATGTATCCCCAAGCGAAGAATATCAGGTGAACGTGAGAGTTACAAAATGGTTCAAATGGCTCTGAGCACAATGGGACTTAACTTCTGAGGTCATCAGTCCCCTAGAACTTAGAACTACTTAAACCTAACTAACCTAAGGACATCACACACATCCATGCCCGAGGCAGGATTCGAACCTGCGACCGTAGCGGTCGCGCGGTTCCAGACTGTAGCGCCTAGAACCGCTCGGCCACCCAGGCCGGCGCGAGAGCTACAGCTTTGCTGAACCTCTGCCTATCCGTCCCTTAGCGAATCTTCGATTTAGGTACTCCCTTCCTATGAGAGCAAAATTACAGAATGCTCCATCCTGCTGGAACACAACAGTCTCACCAATGCCTTCTTGCTGAAGCTGTGGTTTCAGGAGTTGCTCCCTCGCATAGAGGTAAATGTTTCCTGCAATTGTCTCTTCTGCAAAAACGGGTTCTTTGCGGATACAAGCCACACATTCATTTCTGGTGTCTCTCTCTGCCACTCAGTGATAGCGTGAGAAACCATCCCGTATTAACGTGAGGTGGCTCGTTACCCCGTACGTAGCAATTGTGTTCGTTAATTTTTCCGCAGATGTGGAATGTGGCCTCAATAATAACAAAATGTGATCCATGAGGTTTTCGTTGGGTGCAGCTTCTATCAAATGTTAACATGCAGCTTGACGAGACGCGTAATTTTTGCGGTCTAATTTTTGAAGCACTTGAATGTGGTACCCTTTTCTCCTTAGAGCAATGTGTAAAACTATCAAAATCGTTGATTTTGGCGCTTCTAAATCTTAATGAAAGAAATGGATTATATTTATGTATTTTTTCTTAGATATGGACCGAGACTTTATGGTAACATTGTACATTTACGGGTGAGTAATCTAATGCGCGGGAGGATACTGTTATTTATCTACTGTGACCCCAATTGCCAAGTTCACTTACGTAAACTTCAGTCACAATTCTGTCAGTCGATACCTTATAAAATGTAAAGTATTTGCCCTATACAGTCCCGCATGATATTATTGGAATCTGTCGGGAACGATCTGCGTACTTATCTTGGTTAAATGTACATATCTACATTAAATTCATAAACATGTGGTGGCAAGATGCTTCCTACTGATTATGCTACAAATGAGCGATGATTTATCAGAATTCACGTGACCAATCCATTCTCCATGCATCAGAGAGCTTAGTGAACACGTAATTCGACGTATACTTCGGCTGAAACGATCTAACACAGGTTCCAAGACCACGTGGCAGCTGGACCCAACGGTCATACAGTAACTCACAAAACAAATATCATTTAAAATCTGAATTAAATAGGCGAATAATTTGATTGCTACCATCTCCTAGGAAACGAGACACTTAAAGTAGTAAATGAGTAGTGCTATTTGGGGAGCAAAATAACTGATGATGGTCTAAGTAGAGAGGATATGAAATGTAGACTGGCAATGGCAAGGAAAGCGTTTCTGAATAAGAGAAATTTTTTAACATCGAGTATGGATTTAAGTGTCAGGAGGTAGTTTCTGAAAGTATTTGTATGGAGTGTAGCCATGTATGGAAGTGAAACGTAGACGGTAAATAGTTTGGACAAGAATAGAACAGAAGCTTTCGAAATGTGGTGCTACAGAAGAATGCTGAAGATTAGATGGGTAGATCACATAACTAATAAGGAGGTATTGAATAGAATCGGGGAGGAGTTTGTGGCACAACTTGACAAGAAGAAGGGACTGGTTGGTAGGGCATGTTCCGAGGCATCAAAGGATCACAAATATAGCATTGGAGGGCAGTGTGGCGGGTAAAAATCGTAGAGGGAGACCAAGAGATGAATACACTAAGCAGATTCAGAAGGATGTAGGCTGCAGTACGTACTGGGAGATGAAGAAGCTTGCACAGGATAGGGTAGCGTGGAGACCTGCATCAAGCCAGTCTCAGGACTGAAGACCACAACAACAACAACCATCTCCTAACAAACAGAGTGAAGTTAAAAGCTGGAAACTTCACAGTATCAATAAAGCCGAGTTTACAACTAGCACTCCCTCACAAATTTACCCCAGGAATGATCAAATAAATTGATTCGACAGACCGGATCGGTTTTGTCACATAACTTACCAAAATTAAAGCTGATTCCGAACTATTAAAGCTTTGCTCCTAGAGACATTGGGGAGCTTGCCAAAAGCATACATTACTCACCATTTACTGGACGGCTGTGTTGCTTATTGTTTCAGATTGAGTTTTCGAAATTCTCCTATAGCAGATAAAATTCTACAAAATTATACTATCACGCCAACCTTTCCCCAAATGTCTTAAACTTACCAATTCCTTCGTACTCTTATTTGTTATCAGTGTGAAGAGGTGGAATTACGTGTCCAGGACCGTAAAATTATCGTTCACATAAAGAATTATGTTACATAAACTAAAATTTTAATTTATAAACAAAAACAATAGCCTGACCAAAACTGAAAAAAAGCCTGCTCACCAAATTTGCTTCCTTCATGCTTTTCTCATTGCTTTATTGATTTACCTTTTGCGCATCACTTATTTATCATTTTGCAACTCTACACTTCTATCCACTACGCTAATGTGCACAGATGATGTCCGTCGCTCTGCTTTCTGCTCACACGTCCTGAAGGCTCTTAACCGCCGATCTGTCAATATCTCACATTAAATTGTAACAAGGCGTATCAGTATAGAGTTTAAGAGAAATACTCAATATTTGAATCAGCATATAATCATAGGACGTAGGTTACAATATAAAACCCATCAAACACAGATTTTATCTAAAACGACGAAATCCAATATGGCGTCTTCTCGACACGACCATGAAAGTCGATAGACTTCCCAAACTGTCGAAACTGGCCATACGAGGTGCGATAATAAAGTAATGAGACTGATGAGAAAAAAAATGTTGCTTACCGTTTTAGTTAAGTTTAGTGATATTTTGATTAAGTTTAGTGTTGTCTCCTTCAAAGTAGTTCCCTTCTGATTGCACACACTTTTTCCAGCCCTTCTGCCATTGATGGTAACATTTCTGGAACTCATCTTCTGCAATATCCTCGAAGACACTCGTCACAGTTTTTTGGACATCTTGTGTTGTTGTAAAATGGTGTCCCTTGACCGACGTTTTGAGTCTTGGAAATAGAAAAAAGTCGCGCGGAGCGATATCTGGCGAATAAGGTGGCTTTGGTACTAGTGACATTTGTTTTGAGATTAAAAATTGCTGTACTCACAGAGCAGTATGGGATGGTGCATTATCGTGATGCAGAATCCAATTATCAGCAATATTGGCACGGACACGAAGAACTCTTTTTACGAAGTCTTTCTAAAATGTCTTTGTAGTAATATTGGTTAACTGTTTGTGAAGCAGGCATCCACTCTTTATGAACAATTCCCTTGGAATCAAAGAAGCACACAAGCATCCGTTTCACTTTTGACTTTGACATGCGGGCTTTTTTTGGTCTGGGTGATCATTTTGAGCACCATTGCGAACTTTGGCGTTTTGTCTCTGGATAATACTGAAAAAACCAACTTTCATCACCAGTGATAACGCGGCTCAACAATTCTGGATTGATTTCCGTCTGCTCTAACAGATCGGCTGCCACATTTTTCCGTGTTTCTCGCTGTTGTGGTGTGAGATTTTTGGGGACCATTTTTGCACAAATCTTTCTCATACCAAGATCTTCAGTTATTATTACATGAACAGTTTCTCGATTGATGTTCAGTTCTTCTGCAATCATTTTCACGGATAATCTTCGATCAGATCGTACGAGTTCACGCACCCTGGCCAAGTTGACATCTGTCTGTGAGGTTGATGGTCTTACACCGCGGTCTTCATCTTCAACATTCGTTCTGCCTTCACTAAACATTTTATACCCACGAAAAACTTGAGCTCTTGACATAACCTCCTCTCCAAAAGCCTTCTGAAGCTTACCGTAATTTGTCGTCGCGTTTTCACCCAGTTCAACACAAAAATAAATGGCATACCGTTGCGCAATATTACGCGGTTCCACTTGCGTGACGAGAGACACAAACATGTGTTAATTATTACAGCACAACTTACGACTGAGCAGTTGCATCGATGTGCACTTGAACTAGAAGCAGCTTATAGACCAAGGTCATAGATAGTGTGCCTATGCAAGTCTGCAGGGTTGCCACATCTTGCGAAGAAAATCAGTCTCATTACTTTATTGTCGCACCTCGTATATGAGTACAATATGAACAGCAAGAGTCCCAACACACTTCGGTGCGGCACATCTGAAGTTACATCTACATTTGTGGATGCCTTCTCCCTACCAAAAAATTCTCAATCCATTCACGAATTTCACTTTAATACCCCATAAGACTGCATTTTCGGTAATAAGCGCATGCATGGCACTGAGTCAAACTGTGTGCGGAAAACAGGAAATACTTCATTTAACTGAGTGCCTTGATCCATGGCTTTCAGGATATATGCAATATATGTAAGAAAAGTGAAAGTTACTTTCCACATGATCGACGTTTTTGGAATCCTTGTAGTTAGATCGCTGGGTGCAGAAAGTTCGATTAGTTAGTTAGTTAGTGACATTATTTCACAGACCATTTGAACGAATTTTTTTATCAAAATAATGCAGAAAGAGTTAGTTTACAGGATATGTATGCATTATTAACGCTAACGTTAATTAACTTATTATTTTTCACACAAGCAATTTCATTTAAGATTAATTTGTTTTGCTATCTGTCAGACATTTTGCATTATCGCAGAAATAATCAAAACAATTTATTACTGAACATTGAGCTTCTTTCTGAGCCTCTGACAGCCTTAATAATGGGTAATAAAGTTAATTTTTTTCTTTATTGTTGTGTGAATGGCCATCATCATTCTACTCAATAGATAACTTACGACGAATTTCATTAATGAATATATGTACTGTGATGGTGCAGTTAAAAAGCCTACCTCCTTGAAGAGATACCCGCATGACGGCCGCGGGTGAACAACACACTGCTCACTATTGTGCCATCAGTAGTTTCTTAGAAAGTGACAAGATATCCCAGAAAATTATTCCGTAAGATGTTACTAAGTCGAAATATGAATAATTTATCAGGAGGTTGATTCGATTATTTCCAAGACTGGCAATTATACGAAGAGTAAAAGTAATTGAAATTACCTGTTTGACTAGCTTAGTAATATGATTCTTCAAGTTTTCATCATTATGTACAGTCGAAAATTTAGAACATTCCACCTTCTTTACTGAATCCTGTTCACGGGATACATCGATTGTTGTAATGAGTCTGTTTATTGTATAGTACCGAATATACTGTGTTTTTTCAAAATACAGGGAGAAAAAAATGGTTCAAATAGCTCTGAGCACTATGCGACTTAACTTCTGAGGTCATCAGTCGCCTAGATTCAGAATGGTTCAAATGGCTCTGAGCACTATGGGACTTAACATCTGTGGTCATCAGTCCCCTAGAACTTAGAACTAATTAAACCTAACTAACCTAAGGACATCACACACATCCATGCCCGAGGCAGGATTCGAACCTGCGACCGTAGCAGTCGCGCGGTTCCGGACTGAGCGCCTAGAACCGCACGGCCACTTCGGCCGGCAAGTATAGGAAGAGTTCGTTTTCAGACAACCGTTTAACGATTCCCTGAAAAACATCATTAACAGCTTAAGAATCTCTTCTGTTGCTTTCTCTCTGATGGAATTTATTACAATTCTAGTATTGTCTGCAAGAATTACCAATTCTGCTTGATGAATGTTAAGTGGAAAATCAATAATATGTACGTGGTAGATCGAAAAATAACGGGAATTTTTGTTTTACTTAAGGAATCTTCATTTATTCAACATCAGCTTTGTTCTCTTCAGAGTAATCCCCCTTAGATACAATACACTTGTGCCAGCCCCTTTTGCAATCTTGGAAGCGCTTCTGGAACTCACTTTTCGCTATGATGTTTTGCTCCTTCAGTGATTCTGTTTTTATCTCGTCGAAGGTGGCAAAACGACGTTCTTCCATGGTTCTCTTCAGTCTCCGGAACAGAAACAAGTCGCAGGGAGCCATACCCGGCGAATATGGTGGCCGAGGCAACATAAAAGTTTTGTCTTTTGCCAAAACATCACGAACAAGCATTGATTTGCGAGTGGGAGCATTATCATGATGGAATTCCCATGAGTGGTTACGGCACAATTCTGGCTGTTTCCTTCTAATTTCTTCACTCAAACAATGCATAATGCAGATAATATTCCTTGCTGAACGTACGACCACAGGCAGGAACTCATGATAAACTCTCCCACTGTAATCGAAGAAAACAGCGAGAAGAACCTTCACATGTAATCGAATTAGTCGATTTTTTTCGGGTCTGGGCCCTTCAGTAGTTTCCATTTGGACATTTGGGCCTTGTTTCGATGTCATACCCATATACTCATTTTTTGTCACCTGTTATAACCTTCCTTACAAGTTCTGGATCGTTGTCGACTTCATTCAGCAATCCCTGAAAGATGTCTCTGCGACGTTGTTTTTTAATGAAATTCAACAATTTCGGAACGAACTTTGCTGCTAAACGTTTCATGCCCAAAACATATGAAAAAATTGCATGGCATGAGTCAAAAGACATGCAGGCATCATCAACAACCTCTCTGATCGTGATTCGGCAATTTTCCAGGCTCATTTTCTTTACTTCTTCCACACTGTCCTCAGAAATTGATGTGCTACGGCGTCCACGGCCGTCATCGTCTTCAACGTCTTCTCGACCCTCTCTAAACGTTTATGCCACTCGTAAATTCTTGTTTTACTCATAGTAGATTCATCAAAAGCCATAGTCAACATTTCGACTGCGATGCTGGACGTTATTCCATTTTTCAAGCAAAATTCCATGGAAATTCTTTGATCCACCTTTTTCGAAAGTAAAAATTCACAGATTGCTCGAAAACATGTATAACCTTTTGAACTGTCATCAATAAAATAAATGTTCTAAACAGCTGAAAATGCGAACATAAATGAGGAACATGTTTACTGACAAGATAAAAGAAATTGAAAATCCAATGTATAAAGCCTACAAGATTTTTAAAAAAAATCCCATTACCTTTTGATTGGACCTCACATAAAAAATAGAATTGGATCCAAAACTGAACCTTGTGGGACTTCTTTCATGAACTCTCCCCAGCCACTAAAATTTTCTCTTTTCCAAAGTTAAATTATTCAACACCTTTTTTTATTCTGTTCATTGAATGTGATTGTAATCATTTATGTGTATGTATCCACAGAACATAAGTTTTTATGGAATATTCTGTAGGTGCTTGGAGGGACATTGCCATTTTAATAACTTGAACACACAGCAGTAATGTTCCACAACAACATTTATTTAATAGTTCGTTGTGAACCGACTTTTGGTTTGTTATGCCATCAACAGATGATACTAAACCGATATTCCACACATGTTCAGTGAGAATTCTTAGCTGCCCAAAGATTGTTGTACAAAGGTATATGAAATTTTATGACTATATTGATAGAAAAGACAAGCATAATGTAATATCTAAAGAGACTCTGAACAAATAAATCTTATATTACAGTATATTCAAATATTAAAACTATATGAATATATAAGCCAACAATGTTGTATAAGGGAGTAATGGCACACAGACTACAGTGTCATATGGACAAACTGGTATATGTGATGAACAGACTGAAAAATGGGGAGAAAAAGAAGTCTACAGGTTGTGGGTGTGGAACAGTTATAATAAGCTCACTATACAATGGCGAGAGAAATAATAACTGACTGCTGGAACTCATCGTTACTTAAGTTACCACAGACAGTTATTATTTCTCTCACAATTAGATGATAAGCTTTTTATAACTCTTTCATACCCTCATTCTGTAGACATATTTTTAACCAACTTTTTTTGCCTGTTCATTACATTCACCAGTTTGTCCATCGGATGTATAAAGTTTGCAAAATTAAAAAATTTCCGTTGCTTTCTGATCACACCTCGTATAAAGAATATAATGGATCTAAAATTGAATCTTGTGGGACTTCCTTCGTGAATTCTTCCCTGTTTTCCTGTGTCCTTACTCATTTGCACAACTTATTTGGTTCATACATTCACATAGTTTTAATATTTCAGTATACTGTAAGAAAAGGTTTATTTGTTCTTCTTTAGGTATTACATTATGCCTGGGTTCTGTTTCTATATAGTTATAAAATGTCCTATATCTTCGTTCAAAATCTTTGTACAGCTATGAATTTTCCCTAAAGTTGTGTGGGCTGTCTGTTCAGCGTTTAGTTATCTGACGATGGCCTAAGAAGCCGAAAGCCGGTTCATTACGAACTATTACACTACTGGCCATTAAAATTGCTACACCAAGAAGAAATGCAGATGATAAACGGGTATCCATTTTACAAATATATTATACTAGAACTGACATGTGATTACATTTTCACGCCATTTGGGTGCATAGACCTTGAGAAATCAGTACCCAGAACAACCACGTCTGGCCGTGATACGCCTGGACATTAAGTCAAACAGAGCTTCGATGGCGTGTACAGGTACAGCTGCCCATGCAGCTTCAACACTATACCACAGTTCATCAAGAGTATTGACTGGCGTATTGTGACGAGCCAGTTGCTCAGCCACCATTGACCAGACGTTTTCAATTGGTGAGAGATCTGGAGAATGTGCTCGCCAGGGCAGCAGTCGAACATTTTCTGTATCCAGAAAAGCCCGTACAGGACCTGCAACATACGGTCGTGCATTATCCTGCTAAATGTAGGGTTTCGAAGGGATCGAATGAAGGGTAGAGCCACAGGTCGTAACACATCTGAAATGTTGAAAGTGCCATCAATGCGAACAAGAGGTGACCAAGACGTGTAACCAATGGCTCCCCATACTATCACGCCGGGTGATACACCAGTATGGCGATGACGAATACACGCTTCCAATGTGCGTTCAGCGCGATGTCGCCAAACACGGATGCGACCATAATGATCGAACCTGTATTCATCCAAAAAAATGACGTTTTGCCATTCGTGCACCCAGGTTCGTCGTTGAGTACACCATCGTAGGCGCTCCTGTGATGCAGCGTCAAGGGTAACTGCAGCCACGGTCTCCGAGCTGATAGTCCATGCTCCTGCAAACGTCGTCGAACTGTTCGTGCAGATGGTTGTTGTCTTGCGAACGTCCCGATCTGTTGCCTCAGGGATCGAGACGTGGCTGCACGATCCGTTACAGCCATGCGGATAAGATGTCTGTCATCTCGACTGCTGGTGATACGAGGTCGTTGGGATCCAGAACGGCGTTCCGTATTACCCTCCTGAACCCAACGATTCCATATTCTGCTAACATTCAATGGATCTCGACCAACGCGAGCAGCAATGTTGCGATACAATAAACCGCAATCGCGATAGGCCACAATCCGACCTTTACCACAGTCGTAAACGTGGTGGTACTCATTTCTCCTCGTTACACGAGGCATCACAACAACGTTTCACCAGGCAAGGCCGGTAAACTGCTGTTTGTGTATGGGAAATCGGTTGGAAACTTTCCTCATGTCAGCACGTTGTAGGTGTCGCCACCGGCGCCAACATTGTGTGAATCCTCTGAAAAGCTGATCATTTGCATATGACAGCATCTTCTTCCTGTCGGTTAAATTTCGCGTCTGTAGCACGTCATCTTCGTGGTGTAGCAATTTTAATGAACAGTAGTGTAAATAAGTATTATTGTGGAACATCAGTGCTGTGTTTTCAAGTTGTTAACATGAATTTATCTCGTGCTGCGAGTAATCTGCTCGAGTAGTGCTCGAGCGCGGCGCTAGTGGCGAGCGCCTCCCGTGGTCACGTGTGGCGCGTCAGAGGTGCGCGCCGGCGCCCGCAGGGGCCCGGGGCGCAGCTGCTGCGCAGCGGCTCTGCTGCGATCGATCGATAGCGGCCGCGTCAGGCGGCGCAGCGCAGCTCCGCCCGGCTGCTGCCCTGCCCGGCTGCGGCCCGGCGCGCCGTAATCCCGCGAAACGTTATAAAGCCAGCCAGCCAGCCAACGCCAGCCGAATCAATCGCCCCGCCGTTTGCGCCCTGCACGGCCGCCATTACTGCCCCTCCACCCGCGCTCGGCCGGCCCCGCGCCCTCCGCCCAAAGAGTTGCGAGCATGCCGCTTCCCTCCGGACCTCGGCCGGCGTCACTAGAGCCAAACACAAATCCCTATACTCGCGCGCTCCGTCGCAGCAGTGGTATCTGGGATTTCGCAAGGAAGTATTACAGGGCCTCTGCTATCACTATCTACACTCTTACAAGGGAACATCCCCATCGCACCCCCGTCAGATTTAGTTAAAAGTTGGCACAGTGGATAGGCCTTGAAAAACTGAACACAAATCAATCGAGAAAACAGGAAGAAGTTGTGTGGAACTATGAAAAAAATAAGCAAAATATACAAACTGAGTAGTCTATGTGCAAGATAGGCAACATCAAGGAGAGTGCGATATCAGGAACGCCGTGGTCCCGTGGTTAGCGTGAGCAGCTGTGGAACGAAAGGTCCTTGGTTCAAGTCTTCCCTCGAGTGAAAAGTTCAATTTCTTTATTTTCGCAGTAATGATCTGTCCCCTCGCTCATTGACGTCTCTGTTCACTGTAATAAGTTTAGTGTCTGTGTTTTGCGACCGCACCGCAAAACCGTGCGATTAGTAGATGAAAGGACGTGCCTCTCCAATGGGAACCGAAAACATTTGATCGCAAGGTCATAGGTCAACCGATTCCTCCACAGGAAAACACGTCTGATATATTCTATACGACACTGGTGACCGCATGTGCGTCACATGACAGGAATATGTTGTCGACCCACCTAACTTGGACACTTGGCGAATGGGTAAAAAGATTCTTCTACCTTGCCCGATTTAGTTTTCTTGTGGATGTGATAATCACTCCCAAAAAAGTAATGAAAACAAAAGAGTTTGTCACATAAACTGCAACAAATGAATGGAACAGTTTCACAGTCGCACAGTTTTCCCTGTGCTCTGTCAAAACATATGTTTCTAACGTTTTTCAAAAAATTTTCACTCGAGGGAATACTTGAACTAAAGCCCTCTTCTTCCAGAGCTGCTCACGCTAACCACAGGACCACGGCGCTACTGAGTTGGTATTCTCCTTAATGTTGCCTATGTTGAGCATGGACTACTCAGTTTGTATATTTTGCTTATTTTTTTCATAGTTCCACACAACTTCTTCTTGTTTTTTCGATTGATCTGTGTTCAGTTTTTCAATGCCTATCCACTGTGTCAGCCTATAACTAAATCTGAGGGGAGTGCGGTGGGGAGGTTCCCTTGTTAGAAGAGCACGTTTATCAACGACGGGTATGTTAAATCTATTTTGATACTGGGTGTACCTGTGGTCTCATTGTGTGACTTGAGATCTAGGTTTCCAGCGTAGGCAATAACTACACTGAGATGACAAAAGTGTCAGGTGTTGACAGATGTGAAAATTACCGAAATATCACTTTAGTAAGCCACAGCTGCCCTGCCAACTACTAACGCGAATTCTTTGCAGACGAATGGAAAAACTGGTAGAAGCCGACCTCGGGGAAGATCAGTTTGGATTCCGTAGAAATGTTGGAACACGTGAGGCAATTCTGACCCTACGACTTATTTTAGAAGAAAGATTAAGGAAAGGCTAACCTACATTTCTAGCATTTGTAGACTTAGAGAAAGCAGTCACAACCGTTGACAATGTTGACTGGAATACTCTCTTTCAAATTCTGAAGGTGGCAGGGGTAAAATACAGGGAGCGAAAGAGTATTTACAATTTATACAGAAACTAGATGACAGTTATAAGAGTCGAAGGGTAATGAAAGGGAAGCAGTGGTTGGGAAGGGAGTGAGACAGGGTTGTAGCCTCTCCCCAGTACTATTCAATCTGTATATTGAGCAAGCAGTAAAGGAAACAAAAGAAAAATTCGGAGTAGGTATTAAAACCCATGGAAAAGAAATAAAAACTTTGTGGTTCACCGATGACATTGTAATTCTGTCAGAGACAGCAAAGGACTTGCAAGAGCAGTTGAACGGAATGGACAGTGTCTTGAGAGGAGGGTATAAGATGAACATCAACAAAAGCAAAACGAGGATAATGGAATGTAGTCGAATTAAGTCGGGTGATGCTGAGGGAATTAGATTAGGAAATGAGATGCTTAAAGTAGTAAAGGAGTTTTGCTATTTGGGGAGCAAAATACCTGATTATGGTCGAAGTAGAGAGGATATAAAATGTAGACTGGCAATGGCAAGGAAAGCGTTTCTGAAGAAGAGAAATTTATTAACATCGAGTATAGTGTCAGGAAGTCGTTCCCGAATGTACTTGTATGGAGTGTAGCCATGTATGGAAGTGAAACATGGACAATAAATAGTTTAGACAAGAAGAGAATAGAAGCTTTCGAAATGTGGTGCTACAGAAGAATGCTGAAGATTAGATGGGTAGATGACATAAATAATGAGGAGGTATTGAATAGAATTGGGGAGAAGAGGAGTTGTGGCACAATTTGACCAGAAGAAGGGATCAGTTGGTAGGACATGTTCTGAGGCATCAAGGGATCACCAATTTAGTACTGGAGGGCAGCGTGGAGGGTAAAAATCGTAGAGGGAGACCGAGAGATGAATACACTAAGCAGATTCAGAAGGATGTAAGCTGCAGTAGGTACTGGGAGATGAAGAAGCTGCATCAAACCAGTCTCAGGACTGAAGACCACAACAACAACAACAACATGACAAAAGTCATGGGATGTATACCAACTTCGTGTCGGATCTCCTTTCGCCCAGTATAGTAAAGAAACTCGACGGGCATGGAATCAACAACTCGTTGGAAGTGCCATGCAGAAATGTTGAGCCATGCTACCTCTATAGCCATCCATAGTTGTCAAAGTGTTGCTGGTGCACTATTTTGTGAACGAACTGACCTCTCGATTATATTCCATAAATATTTGATAGTATTCATGTCGGGTCGAATTGTCCAGAATTTTCTTCAAACCAGGTGCGAACAACTGTGGCATGGTGAAAAGGCGCATTGTCATTCATAAAATTTTCACCTTTGTTTGGGAAGATGAAGTCTATAAATGGCTGTAAATGATCTCCAGATAGCTGAACATAACCATTTACAGTCAGTGATCGGTTCAAATGGACCAGTAGACCCAGCCCATTCCATGTAAACACAGCCCACACACTTATGGAGCCATACCAGCTTGCACAGTGCCTTGTTGACAACCATAGTCCATGGCTTCGTGGGTTCTGCGTCACACTCCAAACCTACCATCAGCTCTTACCAATTGAAATCTAGATTCATGTGACCAATATACGATTTTCCAGTCGTCTAGAGTCCAACCGATACGATCGAGAGCCCCCGATAGCCGCTGCAGGCGATGTCGTGCTGTTAGCAAAGGCACTCACGTCTGTCATTTGCTGCCACAGCCCATTAACGCCAAATTTCGCTGGATTGTCCTAACGATACGTTCGTCGTCAGTCCCACATTGATTTCTGCAGTTATTTCACGCACTGATGCTTGTCTGTTAGCACTGACAACTCTACGCGAACGTCGCTGCCCTCGGTCGTTAAGGCCTTCGGCCACTATGTTGTGCGTGGCGAGAGGCAATGGCTGAACTATGGTGTTCTCGGCAGACTCTTAACACTATGGATCGTGGATTATTAAATTCCCTAATGATTTCCGAAATGGAATGTCCCATGTGTCTAGCTTCTACCGCCACTCCTCGCTCAGTCTGTTAATTCCCACCTTGCGACCGTATGCACATCAGACACCTTTTCACATTAATCACCTGAGTACAAATGGCAGCGCCGCCTTGCACTGCCCTTTTATACACTGTGTAAGCGACACTACCGCCATCTGTATATATGCATCTCACTACCACATGGCTTTTGCCGCTTCAGTGTATAATATGGGCAGCCACAACCGTTGCCATTGATTGTAAATTCAACTTGAATAAACTGCAAACAGCTGTCAACGCCCGGTTTCGTTGCGGTAAAGCACCATCCACAGGTTGTCCTACATAGGAAATAAAGCGTCCTTTTAATTATTAATTGTATTAAAAACAAATTAAGGACAGCATAGAAGTAAACCTAAATAAAACTACCTACAGTAATGTCATGTAGATGAGGACAGTGACACTTCTCCGACGTTCGTTGTTACATAATACAACCCCATGAAGAGAGGAAGTTGTCAGGTAGTAACAAGCGGCAGAGTATTGGGACGAATAGTGCAGAGGATGAGGCATTATGGCAAAAAGAGCCGTAGTTAACGTAATAAATATGGCTAGAGTGTAAGAAAAGAAGCATAAATAAGATACGTCAGTAGAGGGTCTGTCTGAGAACCGTAGCCGGCCGCAGTGGCCATGCGGTTCTAGGCGCTACAGTCTGGAACCGCGCGACCGCTACGGTCGCAGTTTCGAATCCTGCCTCGGGCATGGATGTGTGTGATGTCCTTAGGTTAGTTAGGTTTAAGTAGTTCTAAGTTCTAGGGGACTGATGACCTCAGCAGTTGAGTCCCACAGTGCGCAGAGCCATTTGAATTTTGAGAACCGTAGCCCAAAAATTAAAGCCCCCAGAAGGATAAAGTTAGGCACGATTAAAAATCTGGAAGCAAGATGTTAATTAAGCTGTTAGGTCTACACGTAAAAACCGAGAATAAACATTAGATAACAGGGGACCCCATTTATAAAGGGAAACCTAGAAACCAGAAGAACAGATTAATGAACCGACTAGCATACGTGATATTCAAATACACCCACAGGCGAAAACTAAAGTCTTTTTTCCCGATTTTTAGTCTTGCATAATTTTATTCTTCTTCTTTTTTTTATTTTTATCTTTGAAGTAGCGAGGCTGGTTGATAGGTTACGATTCTCAGACTGACGCTCCACTCATGTATTTAAATTACACTTCTTATATTACATTTTAAGCACGTTTATTACGCTACTTACGGCTCAGTGCCTTATCCCCTGCACTCTTCGCCCCAGTGATCTCCCACTTACTATACGTTGGCGACTTACCCTCTTCAGGGATTGTATTATGTGACAACGAACGTTGGGGGCGCACCGTGTCCTTATCTAAGTGACACAACTGTAAATATTTTATTTAGGCTGGTTTTATTGAGTGTATTCAATCTGTTTTTTAATATATAGATTACAAGAATGCTTTCTTTCCTATGTCGAACAACCTGAGGATGCTACTACAACGCATCGAAACCGATCGTTAATAAATCATCACTTAATGGCTGTTTTATTTATTTATTTTTTTAAAGTGAGGCACACAGATGGCAGCTGTCATTTATGGAAGATGTATTCAACCAGGAACATACACTCATGATCGAAAATTAAGGATAATGTTGATACATGGTGAAACAACGCTCAGTTGGGCGGTTTGAAGGTTTAAATCTCCTCGGGGTATGACCATGCGGTGCACTTGACTTGCGGCCGTCCACATAAGCAGAGGTGTGTTGGTGCATGTCAGAGTACGGTGCAGAGAGTAAGTGTGCAGACGTTTTCAGACGTGCTAATGGTGTCTGTGTGTTGCAAATGGCTCAAAGAACACATATTGATGACATTATGAGGGGTAGAATACTAGGGCGACTGGAGGCTGGTCAAACACAGCAGGTCGAAGCACGGGCCCTCCGTGTGCCACAAAGTGTGATCTCAAGATTATGGCAACGATTCCAGCAAACAGGAAACGTGTCCAGGCACTACAGTACGGGACGTCCACAGTGCACAACACCACAAGAAGACAGATATCTCACCATCAGTGCCCGCAGACGGCCACGGAGTACTGCGGGTTGCCTTGCTCGGGACCTTACCGCAACCACTGCAACAGTTGTCTCCAGACACACAGTCTACAGACGACTGAACAAATGTGGTTTATTCGCCCGGAGGCCTGCAAGGTGCATTCCACTAACCCCTGATCACAGAAGAGCCTGTTAAGTCTTGCGTCAAGAACACAGTACATGGTCACTGGAACCGTGGTCCCAGGTAATGTTCACGGACGAGTCCAGGTATAGTCTGAACAGTGATTCTCGCTGGGTTTTCATCTGGCATGAACCAGGAACAAGATACCAACCCCTTAATGTCCTTGAAAGGGACCTATGTGGAGGTCGTAGTTTGATGGTGTGGGGTGGGATTATGATTGGTGCATGTACACCCCTGCATGTCTTTGACAGAGGAACTCTAACAGGTCAGGTGTATCGGGACGTCTTTTTGCATCAGTATGTACACCTTTTCAGGGGTGTAGTGGGTCCCACCTTCCTCCTGATGGATGATAACGCACAGCCCCACCGAGCTGTCATCGTGGAGGAGTACCTTGAAACAGAAGATATCAGGGGAATGGAGTGGCCTGCCTGTTCTGCAGACCTAACCGCCATCGAGCACATCGGGGATGCTCTCTGTCGTATCGCTGCACGTCTTCAAACCCCTACGACCCTTCGGGAGCTCCGACAGGCACTGGTGCAAGAATGGGAGGCTATATCCCAGCAGCTGCTCGACCACCTGATTCAGAGTATGCCAACCCGTTGTGCGGCCTGTGTTCGTGTGCATGGTGATCATATCCCCTACTGATGTCGGGGTACATGCGCAGGAAACAGCGGCGTTTTGTAGCACATGTGTTTCGGGACGGTTTTCTCAACATAACACCAATACCGTGGACTTACAGATCTGTGTCGTGTGTGTTCCCCATGTGCCTATGCTATTAGCTCCAGTTTTGTGTAGTGCCACGTTGTTGGCACCACATTCTGCAATTATCCTTAATTTATGAGCATGAGTGTACAATACGACATCTTAATGCTGTGCATGTTGCAAGGATGGTCTGGTTGATAAAAAAAAGGATTGACTTTCGGTCGTGTTACTGCAGATGACAATGCCTCTTGTTGGCCACGCTAATTGGAGACAGGTCAGTACACAAGCAAGTTGGACAAAATCGCCGACTCCTCACAAATCCCTGTGCAGGCCGATAATTAACTGGCCATCTCCAGCTTGCGGCGTTGTACGGATACCACCAGAGCACTGCAAGACGATCTCAGAAAGGTCACTGTGAACACGTTACTAGGAAGAATCTTACGACCCAGACGTCCTGTTCGAGCATCCCACTTGACATGACAACATCTCGCAGGTCACCTTCAGTTCTGCCGTTCCCATTCAACTGACAACTTTGTCATTGGCGTAATGTGTTATTCACAGACGAGTCCAGATATCCTCTGACGCAAGGTGATGGCCATGTCGGTGTGCGGAGACACTTTGTGATCGGTCCCTGCCAAATGTTGTACAGGCCTTCGACAGATTTCCAAGGTTCTTTGATGTTGTGGGGAGGCTTCAGAGTTGACAGCCATACTGATCTTGACGTTGTCCGCGGTCGGCTTACCGGTAGATAGTACATCGAAGAGATCCTGTTGGATCACATGGTGACTACTGCATACTGTGGTGGCCCAGAATTCCTTCTGATGCCAGGGCCCATGTGGAGGGCGTCAGCAGGGATGTCTTGCACAGCCTGGATATTGAAGTAATGGACTGGCCGGCAGTGAGCTCCAACGTAAACCCCATCGGGCACGTGTGGGACATGCTTGACAGACGTGTTCGTGGTCGTCCTGTTCCACAACAGATTCTCCAAGAACTCTTGGAGGCTCTCTCTGAAGAACGGGAACGGATACCACAGGGCGACCTCTGCAGATTTATACAGAGCATGCATGCCACATGGATATCAGGCAGTGATGACGCTCACAGAGGGCATACATGTCACTGAAGCCCTCAAAGTCCAGTGACGATATGAATGAATGTTTCCACTTTGTTTTCGACACCTGTCGAAGGTTACAGTTCTTTGAATGTAAACGACCAAGGGTCTAATGATGTTCTGTTGGGTACTTAATTTATAGAGGATAAAAATATAATTTGGCAACATGTCCAGTCCAAAATTATTGCTCAATGGAGTATTGCAGGTGCCCAAAGTCGTTCCCCTAATTCTTTTGAGCAGTGTAAATAAACGGTTTAGGAGGCAATCTGAGTAGCCCACTCAGATTAACACTTATGGAATATTCCGCCGTTATTTGGAGAAACGTAGGCGTATTAGAAACTCAAATACCCTGTATTGATCCTGCACAATAACATTTGTTCTATAGTTTGTTATGAACTGGCTTTCGGCTCTCTACACCATCGTCAGATACGTAAGGCTACACAAATAGTCTACACAACATTTGTGAGAGTTTATCACTTTACAAATATTGTTTTTGGAAAAATATGTGAGCTTTTACAACTGCATCCGTACCATCCTCCCCCTTCTCCTCCTCCTCATCATCATCATCGTCATCATTGACACGACAGTTCTTCTTTTCTGTTTAGTGCCGAGCTCCAATTTTGAATACCAATTTTCTTATATTCTTTGTGACACCTGCTTCACACCTAAGCTTTAGTCTTCCAACTCACCTGGTTCCTTCAGGCACTGCGCTTAATATCTTCTTAATCATTCTGCCATTAGCTCTCAATACATATCTTGCCCATTCCAGCGTTTTAATATTATTGGCCGGCCGCTGTGGCCAAGCGGTTCTAGGCGCTTCAATCCAGAACCGCGCTGCTGGTACGGTCATAGGTTCGAATCCTGCCTCGGACATAGATAAGTGTGATGTCCTTAGGTTAGTTAGGTTTAAGTAGTTCTAAGTCTAGGGGACTGATGACCTCAGATGTTAAGTACCATAGTGCTTAGAGCCATTTGAACCATAATATTATTGTATCTAACAATGTCAGGCTCATTATGTAGATTATGTAATTCATAGTGAGTCCCTTTTCCAGACACCATTTGTTTCTATTCACCGAAGAATTTGTCTCAAGATCTTTCTTTCAAATATGCCAAAATGTTTTTCATCGAATTTCGTTAGTATCCATATTTCAGCACCGTGTGTTAGTACCGGCCCCACTACATATATTTATATAAAAACAGGGTCACCATGAAAATCTCGAAGAAGATGTGAACAAATAAATCGCGTATTACTTTATACTCTGAGACTAAAAGTATAAGAGGCCGGCCGGAGTGACCGAGCGGTTGTAGGCGCTACAGTCTGGAATCGCGCGACCGCTACGGTCGCAGGTTCGAATCCTGCCTCGGGCATCGATGTGTGTGATGTCCTTAGGTTAGTTGGGTTTAACTAGTTCTAAGTTCTAGGGGACTGATGACCTCAGAAGTTAAGTCCCATAGTGCTCAGAGCCATTTGAACCATAAAAGTATAAGAATATGCAGACCAAAAATGGTACACAAGTGAGCACTGGTACAGACTACTAAGTTACATGGACAAGGTAACTGGTGAATGTGATGAACAGGCAAAAGAAGGGCGGAAGGCAGAAGGGAGGAGGAAGTCAATAGAATGTGGGTGGGAAACAATTATACTATTTGCAATAAGCATATTATCTTATGGTGAAAAAAGAAAAAAAAGACTCACCACGAAGGAGCTATGGAACCTGGTCACAAACTGATATTTATACAGGTATCGACGGAAAGTGCCAAACTGTAAGCTTTGGAGATCTATGGATGAATGTGTGATGCGACAGTGCAATTTCACCGCGCAGGTGGCAAGAATAACAAACAGAGGACATGTCGATACCAGTGCATAAAGTCTTTGCGAATTTCACTCTGGGTACTGAGTTGGACAGTAACTATGCCTCGCCGACTTGTGCGTGAACAATATATGCAGATGTCAGCATCTGAGAGAGAACGTGTAACTGGGCTCAGAGAATCCGGTTGGAGTAATCGGCGACTCGCTCGACATTTGAATAGGCAACAGGAATGGGTGAACCGTGGCCGAACACAGCGTCAAGAAAGAAGCAGTCGAGCTAGCCAGATGGGAGAACGTGAGGACCGAGCAGTCGCCAGAGAGGCACTAAGAGCCCCGGATTCATCGTTATCATCGATCGGACGTGCAACCGGAGCTTTGGTGGCCGCAAGGACAGTTAATTGGCGACTTACAGAAAGTAGGCTTAGCTCACGGCGCCCCTTATGACGACTACCATTGTACATGGACAAGCCCATTTGCAATGGTATTGGGAACATTTGGCCTGGAATCTCATTGACTAGATTAGAATTGTCTTCAGTGATGAGTCACACTTTAAACTGAGTCGTGATGACCAGTGAAGAGGTGCCTTGAGATGCCCCGGGCAACGTTGGGATACCAACCTGACGGACGCCGCCAGACCATCCAGCAGCCAGGAGTGATGGTCTTGGGTGATCAGAGTAGAAATGTCTTCATTGATGAGTCACACTTCGAACTGAGCCGTGATGACCAGCAAAGACGTGCCTTGAGATACCCCAGGCAACGTTGGGATACCAACCCGACTGACGCCCGCCAGACCGTCCAACAGCCAGGAATGATGGTCTGGGATGATCAGAGTAGAATTCTCTTCATTGATGAGTCACACTTCGAAATGAGCCGTGATGACGAGAAAAGACGTGCCTTAAGATACCCCAGGCAACGGTGGGACATCTACCTGACTGACGCCCGCCAGACCGTCCGACAACCAGGAGTGATGGTCTGGAGTGCTATTTTGTTTCATAGCAAGACCTCTTTGGTTGTCATCTGCGGCATCCGAACAGAACAGCAGTACGTCGACGATATTCTACACCCCGTTTTCCTTGGCTTACATTTCAGCTAGGAAATGACCGCCTGCCACTGCGAGAATTTTTACTGCTTGTCTTCGTGCTTGCGAGACCCTACCTTGGTCAGCTACGTCGCCGGATCTCTACCCAGTTGAGGGCCATTGGCACATTACGGGCACGGCGATCCAACCAGCTCGGGATTTTGACGACCTAAAGCTCCAGTTGGACAAAATCTGGCACGACATTCCTTAGGAAGATATCCAACAACTTTGTCAATCAATGCCAAACCGAATAACTGCTTGCATAAGGGCAAGAGGTGCACCAACGAGTTATTGACCTACTCATTTCGTGAAGCTCTTTCTCTTCAATAAATCAGCACATTTTTCTGAAATGATAATCTTTTGTTTGTCTCCACATGTACATCATATCTACTGATTTGCCACCTATTCGGATAATTCCATTGTGGTGGATCGTCTTTTTTTTTTGTCTTATAGTGTAGTATCATTGCTCCCCGCCCACATTCCATTGGTTACCTCCTTCCCTCTGCCTCCTTTCTTTAGCCTGTTCGCTACATTCACCAGTTATTTTGTCCATATAATATTGTAGTCTGTGCCAATACTCACTTTTGTATCATTTTGGGCCTGTACATTCTTATACTTTTAGCCTCCGAGTACAGCATAATTTGAGAGTTATTTGTTCATAGCTTCATTATGAATTTAATTAAGGGTGTGATTTTGTATACATATGTGGTTGTAAAAGGTGATATATCTTTCGAAAACCAATCTTTGTACAGCCGTAAACTTCCACTGATGTGTGGACCATCTGTTTAGCCTCAGGTTCTCTGAGGATGACCTAGAGAGACAAAGATCAATTGCCAACGAACAAAAACATGAATATGATTTTGCAACACCGGGACTATGTATTTAAATTTTAATACAACTTAGATTGTAGATGATGGTCTCGTTTACAGTCTAGTGAAGCCATCAGAAAATCACAATTAATTGCAAAATGATGTAGATAAGATATCTGCAAGGTGCAAAAAGAAGCAATTGACTATGAGCAATAAAAAGTGTGAGACCTTCCACGTGAGAGAAAATAAAAAAATCCATTAATCGGAATTTGACGGTATTTCGATTACACGACAAATAACACAGATTTAAAGGTTTTAGCTTCAACTAAATACTGGACGATTACTATTATAAACAACGTAAATTGGATCCATTTCATGGAAAGAATGTGGGAAAGGCAAAACATGACTTCCTTTTACTGGCACAACACTTAGAAGATGCAACAAATCCTCTAAGGAGACTGTGAAACGTCCCCTTAGAAAAGATTCCAGTGAGGTATCCTCGGCTAAGGGTCGACATATGAAACGTCCCCTTAGAAAAATTATACATGACTGTACTTAAACTGACACCCAATATTTTTTTAGCGCAACGCAATCTGACTTTTAAAAATCCCTACAAAAGAATGGCCCTGACTAACATTAACCTATACGTTTCACAAATCACTTACCTCACAAAAAATCTTCGTTACTCGAACTACTGCAATACAGCGAGCGCCACTACTGCCAGCTAAATAAAAGATTCAAACTACTGAAGGCACTAACTACTGATAGGCATAGTTAGCAAATGAAAGATTTTGATAGAGAACAAACAATGTATTTACCTTAATAGTGTTCAAAAGTCATTATATATATATATATATATATATATATATATATATATATATATATATATATATATATATATATATATATATATATCAGTTCATGACATTCAGTTTTACAAATTTACTGTCTCTGTCCAAAACTCCGCCATCTCACTCCCCACATCCACCACTGCTGGCGGCTCACAACCAACTGCGCAACGCTACGCGCTGTTAACAGCCAACTGCCCAATGCTACAATGGTGAGTATTACAACAATGGCAACCAGCCACAGACTGCACACAGCACAGCCAGTGATTTTCACACAGAGCGCTACGTGGCGGCGGCGTTACCAGTATAAGAACCTAAACAGCCTACTTACAACTGGATACAGTACGCTAGGCCTCTCTCTTCTGGAGTATTGCTGTGCGGTACCGAAAGTCATTCACTATTATTTGTACACTGGGCAAGCAGTAAAGGAATTAGGAGAATTCGGAAAAGATTTAAACTTCAGGGAAAAGAAATAAAAACTCTCAGGTTTTTCGACGACATTGTAATACTACGAGTATCATACACCACAGAGGACTTGGAAGAGCGGTCGAATAGAATGAATAGCGTCTCGAAAAGAGGTTACAAGATGAATATTAACAAAAGTAAAACACTTACAATGGCGTGTAGTCGATATAAATCAGGCGGTGTTGCGGATATTAGACTAAGAAATGAGACACTGAAAATAGTAGACGATTTCGGTATTTGGAAAGCAAATAACAGATGATGGCCGAAGCAGAGAGTACAGAAAATGAAGACGCTTTAGCAAGGAAATAGTTTCTGGAAAAAGACGATTTTGTTAACATAGGCCACAAATATCAGTGTTATGAAGTGTTTTCTGAAGGTATTTGTATGGAGTGTAGCCATGTATGGAAGTGGAACGTGGACAATAAGCAGTACGGACAACAAGAGAACAGAAGCTTTTGAAATGTGATGCTAGAAAAGAATGCTAAAGATTGGATGAATGGATCGTGTAACTAATGAGGAATGTGCCGAATCTCACTGGGGAGAAAAGAAATTTATGGACAACTTGAGTAACGTGAGGGATCAGGCATCAAGCACTTGTCAGTTTGGCACTGGAGGGAAGTGTGAGGGATAAAAATTGTAGACCAATATCAGGGGATAAATACAGTGAGCAGGTTAAAAATGGATGTAGTCGAGCCCAGATAGCCGCGCGCGTTTACACGTCGCTTCCCCGATTCGGTGAGACGCTCCGGGCAGGTCGAGATCGTATCCTCCCGGCGGATTTACGGGGGCTATTGTGCCTGCCAGAATGGATGCTGTATGGGGTGGTTTCCCACACACGACAAGGCGAATAACGGGTTGGTACTCATGTCTCGCATCAGTTACACGATTCGCAAACGTTTCTAAAAACGTTCTTACGGTTTCACATATGATGACATTAGACACAGGTAGGTGAGCTAAACAAAGATTCCGTGCTGGGAGGGACGGGTAGCGAGAGAAATGGTTTTCGACCTCACCCCATCACTAACATTGCCAAATCGAGATTAACTAACCGGTCCCATGAAGATACGGGATTAGAGGGTTGCACAGGACAGAGTAGTTATGGAGAGCTGTGTCAAACCTGTCTTTGCACTGAATTTTGGAACACGTATTATGTTCGAGTATAATGACTTTTTTGGAGACTAGAAATCTACTCTGTAGGAATCAGCATGGGTTTCGAAAAAGACGGTCATGTGAAACCCACCTCGCGCTATTCGTCCACGAGACTCAGAGGGCCATAGACACGGGTTCACAGGTAGATGCCGTGTTTCTTGACTTCCGCAAGGCGTTCGATACAGTTCCCCACAGTCGTTTAATGAACAAAGTAAGAGCATATGGACTATCAGACCAATTGTGTGATTGGATTGAAGAGTTCCTAGATAACAGAACGCAGCATGTCATTCTCAATGGAGAGAAGTCTTCCGAAGTAAGAGTGATTTCAGGTGTGCCGCAGGGGAGTGTCATAGGACCGTTGCTATTCACAATATACATAAATGACCTTGTGGATGACATCGGAAGTTCACTGAGGCTTTTTTCAGATGATGCTGTGGTGTATCGAGAGGTTGTAACAATGGAAAATTGTACTGAAATGCAGGAGGATCTGCAGCGAATAGACGCATGGTGCAGGGAATGGCAATTGAATCTCAATGTAGACAAGTGTAATGTGCTGCGAATACATAGAAAGATAGATCCCTTATCATTTAGCTACAAAATAGCAGGTTAGCAACTGGAAGTAGGTACTTCCATAAATTATCTGGGAGTACGCATTAGGAGTGATTTAAAATGGAATGATCATATAAAGTTGATCGTCGGTAAAGCAGATGCCAGACTGAGATTCATTGAAAGAATCCTAAGGAAATGCAATCCGAAAACAAAGGAAGTAGGTTACAGTACGCTTGTTCGCCCACTGCTTGAATACTGCTCAACAGTGTGGGATCCGTACCAGATAGGATTGATAGAAGAGATAGAGAAGATCCAACGGAGAGCAGCGCGCTTCGTTACAGGATCATTTAATAATCACGAAAGCGTTACGGAGATGATAGATAAACTCCAGTGGAAGACTCTGCAGGAGAGACGCTCAGTAGCTCGGTACGGGCTTTTGTTAAAGTTTCGAGAACATACCTTCACCGAAGAGTCAAGCAGTATATTGCTCCCTCCTACGTATATCTCGCGAAGAGACCATGAGGATAAAATCAGAGAGATTGGAGCCCACACAGAAGCATACCGACAATCCTTCTTTCCACGAACAATACGAGACTGGGATATAAGGGAGAACCGATAGAGGTACTCAGGGTACCCTCCGCCACACACTGTCAGGTGGCTTGCGGAGTATGGATGTAGATGTAGATGTAGATGTAGAAGACCACAAAAATACGGGATCCTTACTCATGAAAGTATTCACATTTTTCTTCATGGGATTCTGTTTAAATTTTAGATGGTTTTTAATAAGTAAGAGGCTTTTTAAAATTTTAATTTACGATGTGCTTCAGGGTGTGAAAATATCCAAAACAACTTGCAGTTTCACCAGGCAGTGACTCAAGCTTTCTGAACGTTTAGAAATCATCACCAAAGTGGCAGTCAGTTGTGGGTGCTCATCGTCCGTTCACCAGAGAATTGGGTCACCATCACCATTTATCTATTCAGGCTATACGCCCAGAGGCAACCAAGAAGACAACGTAAGGCGTGAAGTAAGGCCAATATCACAGCAGCAGCGGCCAATATTGAGGAAGAGCTGAAAACGTCAGTTTCAAGACGACTATCTGGGACCTCAACTTGGCCAATTTTGCGAAGGGATTTGAGCCTTAATCTTTCCAAAGTTCTTCAGCATAAATATAAAATTATTAAATAGGAAAAGTGAATAATATGTCCACTCCAAAGTATTTTGACACTCCTGTTTATTTGGTAAAATGTGGTAAAAGTTGTCAGCACACCTCTACTTGCGGCTGCTCAGCTTCACGACTACCAGGAGAAGACAAACCAGATCTGCCTTTCTTCATGGATAGTGTAAGTCATATCTCCTTCCGCTATTGTACATGGTGGTTCAAAATGAATGGAAGAAAAAGAGAGAGTTCCTGTGACTACGATAATGGCTTTATTTCAGATATACACGTATGACCGAAAGCGTGACTCCCACTGTTCCTATGGATATTCACAGTTGGGAGAACGAGACAGCGGCAGAGATAAATTTGCTTCTTTGAGCGACTAATCGATAATAAAGAAAACGTGACGAGAAAAATATGACTAAAACGGTAAGTAAAACTACAAAACTAAACGGACAGATTATTTTGTAGCCAGAGGTCTAATATATTGCAGACTCTACCGATTAAACTACACACACCAAAAAAAGTTTTCGATCACCTCGGTTCCGGGAGTTCCGGACCCTGTACAGAAAACTGGAATAGAGATCAACATAAACATCATTTCCGCCCTTCTTATTGCTCATGAAAACCACACATTGCATGTTGTACCACCAGACAGCGAGACCTTCAGACGTGGTGGTCCGGATTGCTGTACATACCGGTAACTCTAATACCCAGTAGCACGTCCTCTTGCATTGATGGATGCCTGTATTCGTCGTGGCATACTATTCACAAGTTCATCAAGGTACTGTTGGTCCAGATTGTCCCACTTCTCAACGGCGATTCGGCGTAGATCCCTCAGAGTGGTTGGTGGGTCACGTCGTCCATAAACAGCCCTTTTCAATCTATCCCAGACATAATCGATAGGGTTCATGTCTGGAGAACATGATGGCCACTCTAGTCGAGCGATGTTGTTATCCTGAAGGAAGCCACTCACAAGATGTGCACGATGGGGGCGCGAATTGTCGTCCATGAAGACGAATGCCTCGCCAATACGCTGCCGATATGGTTGTACTATCGGTCGGAAGATGGCATTCACATATCGTACAGCCGTTACGGCGCCTTCCATGATCACCAGCGCCGTATGTCGGCCTCACATAATGCCATCCCAAAGCAGCAGGGAACCTCCATATTGCTGCACTCACTGGACAGTGTGTCTAAGGCGTTCAGCCTGACCGGGTTGATTCCAAACACGTCTCCGACGATTGGCTGATTGAAGGCACATGCGACACTCATCGGTGAAGAGAAATGGAAGTCAATCCTGAGCTGTCCATTCGGCATGTTGTTGGGCCCATCTGTACCGCACTGCATGGTGTTGTGGTTGCAAAGATGGACGTCGCTATGAATGTTGGGAGTGAAGTTGCGTACGTGTAGCCTATTGCGCTCAGTTTGAGTCATAACACGGCGCCCTGTGGCTGCTAGAAAAGCATTATTCAACATGGTAGCGTTCTGTCATGGTTCCTCCGAGCCATATTCCGTAGGTAGCGGTCATCCGCTGCAGTAGTAGCCCTTGGACGGCCTGAGCGAGACATGTCATCGACAGTTTTCTTTCTGTATCTCCTCCATGTCCGAACGACATCGCTTTGGTCCACTCCGAGACGCCTGCACACTTCCCTTGTTGAGAGCCCTTTCTGGCACAAAGTAACAATGCGGACGCGGTCGAACCGCGGTAGTGACCGTCTAGGCATGGATGAACTACAGATAACACGAGCCGTGTACCTCATTCCTGGTGGAATGACTGGAACGGATCGGCTGTCGGTCCACCTTCGTCCAATAGGAGCTGCTCATGCACGGTTGTTTATATCTTTGGGCGTGTTTAGTGACATCTCTGAACAGTCAAAAGGACTGTGTCTGTGATACAATATTCACAGTCAACGTCTGTCTTCAGGAGTTCTGGGAACTGGGGTGCTTCAAAACTTATTTTGGTGTGTGTGTTTGTATATACATTAATGATACAATCATGGCTTTATTTCTACCGCTTTTCTCTCCAAGTTTATGACAAACCATGTTTTCACTGCTTCATCTAAGCGGTGACGTACACAGACACTACTGGATGAATGAAACATATGGAGATGTTTGCATTCTAATTTACATATTTGCAATTACAGGTGTGGTAACACTATTAGTCATCGACGTACTGTTTCTCGACAACTCGTTATAACAAAAGGCACGCGAAACATCGAGCTTCCTATGTATCTTTACTGTGCTGGTGCTTCAAACAAGTCATCTTGATAGCACGCTAAGTTCTAAATCAAACAACCACCAAATACAGCGCATCGCATTTAGGAAGCTGTATTTCACTGAGGCGTGTGCTCGGTTCACCATGTGACATGGAAAGCGATCTTCTTGTATTGCGTAACATCTTGAGAATATTGAGCGTGATTTACTCAGTATTTCACATCGGGAATATTCTGAACGTGAAATTCCTTGTTAGGAAGCGACAGACCTCGTCCCACTCAACGACCACGTTAGCGTTCACGTACCGTGTGAGGAAGAATTTTTTCATACCACACGCAGCACATAGTAAGCACATCGGACAAAAAAATGTTTACCTCCTGGAGACAAAACGCTAGTATCATGTAACACCATTGTGCTGCTGTCAGCCTCAGTTCGTTGACGAAGAGGATCTAGAAGATTTTTAGGTACGGCATATCCAGTTGAAGCCACTCCTTGATGATTAGGACAGCTACTAATTCAGGAATGTTGACTGACCAGTTGTTCCAAATAGTAACAGACATTTTCTGTGGGATTAAGTTCGGTTGCTTTAGTGTGTCAGTCGAGATGCCATGGGGCGCTTGAGTGTTTATCCAATCAGAAACACAAGCGCGCAGTCCTGTGAACACGGCTAATGTCATATTGGGAGGCGGCAATTCCATAACGTACTCACCGTGAAGATGTTGAAGAAACAGGATTGCTCTATCACCGTCTTGGTGAAACGTACCTCTTGATACATCTCTCAGGTTTTATCGCCGTGATTTATTAACCACCGCAATATCAAGGGGGATGGGGGTATTTTATGTCCACCTTTTGAAAATATTATAATCTCATCAGTTTCTTTATATTTTAATAATTTAAAAAATATTTATTGTTGTTAATTGTTTCTACTACCAGATTCCATATAAGTTTTAAATTTTTCAGTTGGATTTAACTCAAAAATTTAAGTCTCAGTAGTAGATGTCTATTCCCAATGAAGGTCATGTTCAATATTTGCAGGTTCAGGATCATACTTACACATGGTGATGTGCAAGTTTAGACTAAAAGTCATCAACAATGAACGAAATATGCGTTTTTTAATGATGTTGTTTAGAGTGTGCTAATAGGTGTTTTCAGATTATGGACCCTGATTACATATTAGTACCTCTTTAAAAATTATGGTGTTAATATAATACAACAACAATTAACAATTTTTTAAAATTTTTTGCTGTGGGCCCTCGTTATACGCTGTATGGAAAATGACTTGGTACTTCTAGGATTTATAGTGTACTTCCAAGTTTTCGGATGAGTTGTTGTTTCCATTTAATGCCAAAAATTCCGAAGATATATTTGTATCGTAGTTAATGGTGTGCTTTCGGGTGTTCAGACAAATTTTTTCCATTTTATACACAACATTTCGGCGACTGAAATGTCGTCTTCTTCGGGTGCTGCGAGCAATGTTGAAGTCCAGGCGGCGAGTACACACAACAGCAAAACTAGGAGCACCTAACGAGACGACTGTGTGAGCCGTCGAAATATTGTGCATAAAATAGAAATAACTTGTCTGAACACCAGAAAGCACACCATTAACCTCGATACAAGTTTACAGTAACCTGTATGAGTGGATACATCTCACGGCACTAAAACACCTCCCACCGTCAGAGAACCATTCCTCTCTGCGCTGGATCCACCAGACAGTCCCTGACTGGAACGTCGACGCCTTGCATTCTTTAAAATGAGACAAAATAGCGAATTGTTGGAACACAGTGCCCCATTCATTTACCATCCAGTTTCTGTATTGTTTGACCCATAGAAGACATGCAACTTTATGAGCTGCTATGAGCAATAGCCTTCTGCAAGGCAGCCGACTCCAAATGTTCACTGCATGCCCCACCCTTGGAAGCGTTCACTCGGAAACTAACTGATGTGAACCTGCATTCACTGACTGTACCAGTTCCTGTCGGCACGCAGCCAATTGCTATTGACAAGAGTTGACGGGCGTTTCTGATTCTTGTTGGTTAGAATTCTTCATGACCACCGTTCTTATGGCGTGTTAGTTGGTTGCGAGTGGAAGGGGAAGGTGGGGTACAGTGTACAGTGACCCAGTGAAACGTTTGGATTTCCGTACAAGTTATCATGGTTGTAGCCTTGTGGTTAATCTATTTACAATTATCCTTTGTTACCACTTTAATTAGCGGAAGCGTTTAAAACTCATCTTTGGTATGCACTGAAAAAAAAAAACGTGGTTTGAGCATGTGGAGTAAATTTTTATGATAGTACAATATTTTCCCTGTTGTTTACAGTCACAAAGAATTAAATTCTAGCTAACAACGACAACTATATAACACGCATCTTGAATTTTGGAAAAGTGTCACGCCTTGTATCTAAAGTACTGTTAAAAATATAAATATCGTGTGACTAGGGTCTCCCGTCGGGTAGACCGTTCGCCAGGTGCAAGTCTTTCTATTTGACGCCACTTCGGCGACTTGCGCGTCGATGGGAATGAAATGATGATATTAGGACAACACAACACCCAGTCCCTGAGCGAAGAAAATCTCCGACCCAGCCAGGAACTGAACCCGCGCCTTTAGGATTGACATTCTGTCGCGCTGACCACTCAGCTACCGGGGGCGGTAAAGTGCCGGTGAGGGGAAGTCAATTAGCTTTCAGTGGATGGTTCGACCAATGTTATTTCTTTCTTAAGTCGACAGCCAAACACATAACGGGTAATGTATCATTAAGACTTTTTTTCCTAACGACTGGAGGATTTTAATACAAATTAACCACATAAGGATATGTTAATGTCTGTCTGTGAGTAATCGTCAACCGCCTGCGTAGCTCGATCACTAAGGCACCTCTGTGCGGTGGCGTTCGTCTTGGACGTAAGCAGGCTCGAAGCCTGGTGATGGAAAATTGTTACTGGCAGTATTTGGCCGGCAATGGAAGGATGGATGGTGGCGTAAAGTTCCTGATCGCCAGTCTTTGTGCCAGTGTCCTGGATTAAGTTTCAAACCTCTCCATAGTGACTCATGAATTGAGGGGATATGACACTGTTGATGTGGATCCATCCCTCGTACGGGGACGTCCATAGCTATAAAAACTCAACACTAAACTGTACAAGCACCCACAACAGTCATACACACGACACAGATATAACTTGACATAAACAAGTTGAAGGACGGCAACAGCAACAACAGACTACATCCACTAGGGACTTGCCTAGAATGCTGATGTAAGATTTCTGTATCTGCTCCGCTATGCCGACTCCCTGAGTAAGAGACTACTTTGACTTGAGGAGAACAGACATCGTTCAAACCAAGAGACGTGTACTTGCTGCCATAAGACAGAGTTTATGCTACACATCACAGGAGCTGGGCGTCCAAGACGCCAGTGCAGCAGAAGGACACTATAGGGAGACAGGAATGCCGTTGTTGTGATGACTATCCTGATTGGAGTAAGGAGGTCAAGTCGCATATAAGAATAACTATACAGTATACTGACGCCCCGAAGTATGTCCGCCACCGCTTCAGGAAGACGACTTTGAGAGCTTTTAGCTGCAGCCACAGTTGCCAGGGAAGCTTACCGTACAAGAAAAGCAGGTCTCACGGTAGCAAAATACACGGGCAATTCCTGTATAAATATTACTCGTGTTCTGGTGGGTGATCTACTCAGGTCACAGCCGTCCAGCCTGGACGTTGGACCTGTGATGGTCTATCCTCTGCCCGACTAGCCGTCCACAGTCTTAGATGATGGAGCAACGAGTCCTTTCTGGGGGCCTAACTGCCATGAGCTGTGGCGCTGCCATCCGCATCAAGGCTGATGGGGAGCTGTAGGCGTCAGCATCCAGCGGGACAGCGAGCAGATCATCATCCATCATCGTAGGGTTGTGCAGATGCCGCCGCCTACCTTCCGTTGGTGTGAGCAGACTTCGATTCTGCTGTTCTCCAGTCAGGCGCTTGCAGCATGACTCCACACATCTTCATGCATTTTGTGCAGACCTGGTGGCACCTCTCCTGCATTCATGGTACGATCGGGCACGCCCTGGTCACACACTTTCCGGAGATGCTTGCAGCCGTGACCACTGGCTCCGTGACGTCACTGGGCGCTGATGCCGCTGCTTTAGCCCCACTGCAGGACGAGACTGCGTGCTGCGCGCTGGCGTCAGTGCATCTCTGGTGTTGTGCTTACCACTCGTGCTGCAGGCAGCCTCAGAACGAGACAGCTATGTATCTTTTAGCAATAAACGTTTACTTTGTTAATAATGTTTCACTAGCATCTCGAGGTGTCTGACGGGCCTTCACACACCGAGTCACTGTTCACCCAAACCTAGGGGTGATGACGCAGCTAGGTCCTGACCGTCACAACCTACCGTCACCGCTCAACATAGCGTCTGACGCCCCAGGCACCGCACAGCATTGCGTCAATAGGTTGTGCGATCCACTACAGCCAGACAGCAAAACATCTCAGCCTGAGTGTGTTACAAATAGCTGCCTACCAGCAGCGTAGATGTTGACGAAGAGTTGGGCGACAGACCGCAGTGGAGCTGTGTGTCTGTTGAGACCAGCCAGCTGCCGGATACAGTCCTCAGGCTCTGAGACTCGACGCTGTCGGGCAGCCCACAGAGTCCAGTGAAGCGTTCACTTAACCACCGCCAGCTTTGCTAAGTACAGTCACTCCGGTCTGCAAGAATGCTGCACTGGCTCCAGCTTGCCGTCGCTGCCGCTTCCGCCACCAGCCCTACTTCGTGCCGTCTAAGCGTGATGCTTCCCAGCAGCATGAGTGGCCTTCAGGCGGATCCACCTCCAATGCACACCGTCGATCAATAGCAGTCTATGCTCACAGGAGGGCACGAACCTGTATTAACTGTATCTATATGAATAATAAAGAGTTTTCCTGAACTTCGCCGTCTTGCTAAGGACACACACACCTCCAATGAACTCCTGTAGGCCCCAGAAGCCTATCGAGCCCACAACAATGCCCAGGTGAGAGAACTGCTACGCAAACCTAATCGAAAGAACTTCTCCCCTCCTCTCCCTTCCGTGTATCACATACCAATCGCCGCTGCTCATAACAGCCGTACAGCTCAGAAGATCGACTGAAGCATATAGCATTTGTAAGTTTAGAGAAAGCACTCGACAATGTGGAATGGACATCACTCTTTGAAATTTTGAAGGTATCATGCATGTTATACAAGGAGAGATAGGTTGTTCACATGTTGTACAGAAACCTGTCTACAGTTTCAAGAGTATAAGGTTCAAAAAAATGGTTCAAATGGCTCTGAGCACTATGGGACTTAACATCTGTGGTCATCAGACCCCTAGAACTAAGAACTACTTAAACCTAACTAACCTAAGGACATCACACACATCCATGCCCGAGGCAAGATTCGAACCTGCGACCGTAGCAGTCGCGCGGTTCCGGACTGAGCGCCTAGAACCGCGAGACCACCGCGTCCGGCTGAGTATAAGGACATGAAAGGGAAGAAGTAGTTGAGATATGAGTGAGACAGGGTTGTAGCCTATCCGCGATGTTACTGAATCCGTACACTGAACAAACAGTTAAGGAGGCCAAGGTGTAGTCTGGAAAGAGCATTACAGTTCAGGGAGAAGAAATTAAAAGTTTAAGGTTTTCTAAGGACATTGTACGAGTACTGTTCAATAGAGAATGATCATTTTTTACAACATACCTTTACTCATTCTCAGTTCCCTTTGGATGAGGTACCTTGTCCCAGAGATTCTGTCAGTCTACAAAGGTATAGTGGAAACCTGTTTTTGATCGGTCTTTCAGAATCACTTTCGCCGCCTTCACTACTACTTCTGATAGTGGAAAATGCCTCCCACGACGGTGTTCCTTGACATTAGGTTACGTTGGGGAACAGAAACAACTCGCAGCGGGCTAAATCCGGACTTTAGGGAGGGTGGGGGGTGACCTTCACATTGTTTTTCGCAAGATATTCAGTAACCACATTTGAAATATTTGGCCGTAGAGTGCCGTGGTGCAACATCCAGCCAGTTTCAAGGATACATGGTCTTTCGCGCCTCATAGAGACTTATAAAGTTTTGAGGTCATCCGCGTAGTATTGTCCAGCTATTGGTGTATGTGGAGGTACAACATGCATGAGTATCAAGAAATGATAACTTCCCTAGCAGAAGCAACCACTTTTGCTTTTTTTTGGGGTTGGTGGTGGAGATTTCCACACTGAGCTTTGCTGTTTGCTCTCAGGATCGAAATGATCTACCCAAGTTTCATTAGCAATGAATGCCTCTGAAAGGACTCCTGATCTTCCCCTAACATCGCGTGTAGCCACCAACGTTACGGTGGGCGATACTCAACTTGTCTCAGCTTGCTAGGCCCGTTGACGGGTACCGTGAGTGCCAACAATGAAGTTAGTGCGGCATGTTTGTTATACATTATGTTAAGATTAAATTCAAACGTAAGAAATGATGTCAGTAAAAAGTTTGATCATTCTATATCGACGAGCCCTCTTAATTCTGTTAGTTTATTTATTTAATCGTATGGCTAGAGCGCTCCATCGGACAGACCGTTCGCCGCGTGCTGGTCTTTCAATGTGACGTCACTTCGGCGACCAGCAGTCGATGAGGATGATAGGATGATGATGAGGACAGCACAACACCCAGTCCCTGGGCGGAGAAAATTCCCGGACCCAGACGGGAATCGAATCCGTGCCCAGAGGATTGACAATCCGTCACGCTGACCATTCAGCTAGCGGGGGCGGACGAAATTCTGTAAGTGACAGCATCAGTCTTGGAAGATCAGTTAACTGAATGGGCAGTGTCCTAGAGAGAGGTCACAAGATGAACAAAAATAACAGTAAAATGTAGATAGTGGAATCTACTCAAATCAAATCAGGTGATGCTGAGGTAATCAGGTTAGGAAATGGAACACTAAAAGTAGTTGATGAGTTTCGCTATTAACTTCGTATATAAATTTAAATCCTAGGAAGTAATTTCTGAAAGTGTTCGTCTGGAAGTGAAACGTGGACAATAAACGGTTCGGAAAAGAGAAGAATAGAAGCTTTTGAAACGTGGTGCTACAGAAGAACGCTGAGAAATAGGTGGGGAAATCAAATAACAAATAACTGGTAGGGATACACGGCAGGTGGCAGCACTAGCAGTGGAGGGGATGTATAGCGTGTCGGGGAAGCGCGGAAGTAGTGCAGTCATTGTCGTAATGCGGAAACGGCGCGATTTATCTGACATCCAGAAGGACAAGATCATTAGCTTTCAGGCCAAAGGTGGAAGCATTTCCGGAACGGCCAATACTGTAACGTGTTTACGTGCCGCCGTGATTAAAATGTATCGTGCACGGAAAAATGGCACTATCCAAAACCGGTGGTGAGGCAACGCGGCATTCCAGCATCGTAACTGAGCGTCCATTAAGTGGCGGCAGGTGGCGTTTTCAGATGAATTACGTTTTATGCTTCATCGGACAGATGGCCTTCGGCATGTACAGAGTGAACCGTCTGAAAGCAAAACTCTGCGACAATCGCCGGAAATGTCCAGGTCGGAGGGCGATACGTCTTTCTGAAAAGCACAATGTATCACCACAAGTACGTATCTATCCTTTGGGACCACGTCCACCCCTACATGCGTTTTGCTTTTCCTCGGCACGATGGCATCTACCAGCAGGACAATGCAACGTGTCGCACAGCCCACAGTGTGCGTGCATGTTTATAAGAGCGCCAGGATGAGTTTGCTATATTCTCCTGGCCATCAAAACCCCCGGAAACCAAATCGAGAATCTGTGGGACCATCTCGATTGGGCTGTTCGCGTCATCGATGCTCAATCAAGAAACGTAGCGGAGCTGGCTACGGCGCCGGTGTCGACATAGCTCCAAATAAATCCCTGTCGGTGCCTTCCAGAACTTCAGTGACTCTCTTGCTGCAGTCTCTCGGCGGTCCGCACTGCGAAAGTTGGTTATTCAGGCTGTTTACAGATGGTTACATTAATATGACTAGACAGTGTATATCACAAGTGAAATAAAACTAGAGATCGGTTTATGTGATACATCCTGAGGCATTAGGGAATTGTCAGTTCTGTTGTGGAGGCAAGGGTGAAAGTGAAAATTGTAGAGGGAGACCGAGACTCGAATACAATTGAAACATCACCTTAGAAAAATTTATGAATTAATATGCTGGTAAACCCCTTACGTTATTTAATTTTCAAACAGCTAAGCAAAACTGAACGTACTCAGACATTTCTCTCTTTACTTATTCTGATCAACGCTAAACTGACAAACAATATTTTTAACGCAACGCAATCTGACTTTCAATAATCCCTACAAAAGAATGGCCCTAACGAACAATAACCTATACCTTTCATGAATCACTTACCTACAAAAATCTTCGTTACTCGAACTATTGGAATACAGCGAGCGCCAGTACTGCCAGCTAAATAAAGGACTCTAACTATTGAAGGCACTAACTACTGATAGGCACAGTTAGCAAATGAAAGATTTTGATAGAGAACAAACAATGTATTTACCTTAATAATGTTCAAAAGTCATAATATGTATCAGTTCATGACATCCAGTCTTACAAATTTACTCTCTCTAATGGACACACGTCCAGATCATCCGCTCTCAAAACTCCGCCATCTCACTCCCCACATCCACCACTGCTAGCAGCTCACCTCCAACTACGCAACAGTACGCACTGCTCACATCCAACTGGCCAACACTACAATAGCGACTATTCCAACAATGCCAACCAGCCACAGACTTCACACAGCACAGTCAGTGGTGTTCCCAACATAGCCGGCCGCGGTGGACTCGCAGTTCTAGGCGCTCAGTCCGGAACCCCGCGACTGATACGGTCGCAGGTTCGAATCCTGCCTTGGGCATGGATGTGTGTGATGTCCTTAGGTTAGTTAGGTTTAAGTAGTTCTAAGTTCTAGGGGACTGATGACCGCATATGTTAAGTCCCATAGTGCTCAGAGCCATTTGAACTATTTTTGTTCCCAACATAAAAGCCTAAACAGCCTACTTACATAATAAACAGATTCAAATGAATGTAGTTTGCAATAGAATTGCAGAGATGAAGAGAGTTATACAAAATGGAACTGCGTGGAGAACTGCGCCAAACCAATCTTCGGACTGAAGACCACAACAACAACGACGTCATCAAAGGCTGAAGTCTTAGAGAATAAGTCTTAGCTGTGTCGATTATGGTAATTCCGTTTCAGTACTCCTGCCTATTCGATTGTCCGAACGATGTGAAAACACTGGTACAAATGTTCGGCTTAAAAGGACGTTTACGGAAACGAGAAAACAGTAACGTTTTTCCTCGTACATCGGCCCCGGAAAGAATGAGAAACGGGAACCAGCGGCCACGGTAATAAGCGAGGTACCGTACAGCACGCATTAGGCAGTGATATGCCGCAGGCGGAGTGCGCGGAATTCGCCAGAAGCGAGCAACAGATAAACATTAGGGTGGTGCGTTGGGAGGGCGAGTTTGTTCCAGGTTTATCCCCCGGTGCGATGATTTGATTGCTCGCGCCGGGAGGCCGGCGGAAAGGGTTGCGTATACGCCTCTCTCTGGCGCTCTCCACCTCCACCGCCCACCCCCACCCTTTTCCCCCTCCCGCGCTCCTGCAGCTACGCAATTACCCGGGAGCAGCGCCGCCGTCCCTACGCGGGCGGCCACTTGCGCCAGATAATGCGGTTCTCTGTATTCAATGGTGCACTTATTTTCGAATCTATTGCCGGGGAGGAGAGAAGGGTGCGAGGAAGAGCCGAGACGGCGCGACGGGAGGCAAAGCGACGCGGGGGTAAATTTTGTTTTCCGAAAGTTCGCGGCGCCGGCAGCGGCCGGGTTGTGAGGGTGGCAGGGGGAACGGGAGATGGCAGAGGCCGGTGGGTGGGTGTGTGGGGGAGGGGACGTAAGAGCGGCAGAGGAGAATAAAGAGGATAGCGGCGAAATGAAGGAGCAACTTCTTGCGCGGCGAGACGCGCCCGAGCGCAGCGCAGCCGGCCGAATGGAATTACGCTGGCTCGGCTCGGCTCACCTTCCCCCCGTGTCCCCCCCCTCCCCCCACAAACCTTCAAACCCCACCCAACTGCTGCGAGCGCGGGTATCGATTTAAAGAGACGCCAGTCGATAAACGGAATCATCGAGTTATTGTTCACGGCGCCGGGAGGGGAAGGGACCCGCAGATACCTTCAATTATCCGGTTATGAAGTGGAATATGCATTGTGGTTATTGACAACCGCGCGTGGCGTGGTTTGCCGCCCCCGCTGGGACGTGCCCCGAATGCGGGGGCGCGGAGAGTGGGACCCTGCGGCGTCCACGTAAACGGTTCCCCTCTCCACTTTCGCCGTAATTCACTGCAGAGAGAGGCACGGCTGTATAATGTAACCACATAGCTGGGTTGCGAAGATTAGTACTTGGCTTTAGTTTGTTGATGACTGAATATCGGGAATATCTCTTCGTTGCAGTTTGTTCAAATGTGTCAGAAATCTTATGGGACGTAACTGCTAAGGTCATCAGTCCCTAAGCTTACACACTACTTAACCTAAATTATCCTAAGCTGCTGTAATTTACCGTCTAGTAAGGTCATCCGAAGACCAGTATCAGTTGCAAAGCGATTTAGAAAAGATTGCTGTATGGTGTGGCAGGTGGCAGTTGACGCTAAATAACGAAAAGTGTGAGGTGATCCACATGAGTTCCAAAAGAAATCCGTTGGAATTCGATTACTCGATAAATAGTACACTTCTCAAGGCTGTCAGTTCAACTAAGTACCTGGGTGTAAAAATTCCGAACGACTTCAGTTGGAAAGACCACATAGATAATATTGTGGGGAAGGCGAGCCAAAGGTTGCGTTTCATTGGCAGGACACGTAGAAGATGCAACTAGTCCACTAAAGAGACAGCTTACACTACACTCGTTCGTCCTCTGTTAGAATATTGCTGCGCGGTGTGGGATCCTTACCAGGTGGGATTGACCGAGGACATCGAAAGGGTGCAAAAAAGGGCAGCTCGTTTTGTATTATCACGTAATAGGGGAGAGAGATATGATATGATACGCGAGTTGGGATGGAAGTCATTAAAGCAAAGACGTTTTTCGTCGCGGCGAGATCTATTTACGAAATTTCAGTCACCAACTTTCTCTTCCGAATGCGAAAATATTTTGTTGAGACCAACCTACATAGGCAGGAATGATCATCAAAATAAAATAAGAGAAATCAGAGCCCGAACAGAAAGGTTTAGGTGTTCGTTTTTCCCGCGCGCAGTTCGGGAGTGGAATGGTAGGGAGTATGATTGTGGTTCGATGAACCCTCTGCCAAGTACTTAAATGTGAATTGCAGAGTAATCATGTAGATGTAGACGTAGAACACACATACTCATGCCCGAGAGAGGACTCGAACCTCCGCCGTGACCAGCCGCACAGTCCACGACTGTGGCGCCCCAGACCGCTCGGCTAATCCAGCGTGGCGTTGCAGTTTGTCTCCACCTGTAAGAAAATCTTGGGTTGTCCATAATTTCAGGATCTGCGTATCTTGATTAATCAGTTCCAGTGAAATGATGTGGCCGAAACGGTTGGTTGCTTTGGGATCGTTATTTATTCGCGTCACAAACTGACTGTTACAAAATGTTCAACAATATTGGGCCCCATCGGCTGCTGGCGCCATTCCTTATACATATTTCAACAATGAAGACATGAATATTTTACATTGTTTAACACAGTAATTTAAAAGTTTTCAATTAAAAGTTGCAAAGGTTTACAGGAAAAGCTACAGAGTTTGAAACTATTAAACGTTACGACCATCTCACAATAATAAACAGGTCAAAATAATATGGATGACTTTTCCAAAACACAAGAAATACCATATACGGTAACAATAATGCTGACTTTAGAAACTGAAATAACGTTTTAAATACAGGTTTGATTTTATTACTGACATATTTTCCAGGCCTTCTCATTAAGTTAAGGGAGTCGGATGGTTGTTTGGTTCAAAATTTTTTATTTTTATTTTTTGCACTTTTTTTTGTTACGCATGTATCTACCAAGCAGATTCAGAAGGATGTAGGTTGCAGTAGGTACTGGGAGATGAAGCAGCTTGCACAGGATAGAGTAGCATGGAGAGCTGCTTCAAACCAGTCTCAGGGCTGAAGACCACAACAACAACAACAACATATCTAGGTTTAAATTGATACCAAATTTATTAATTTATGTTGAATGGTTTCCGTTTTACAAGCGTTTTAGTAAAATCCTGCAACGAGCACTTTTCATGAACTCAACTTTCTTTTTACTTGCTAGAGACTACTTGTTATAGTACAGCTGTTTGAAAGCTTAGTTGGTGACACTGATGAAATACTGTTGGCATCAATGATGAAAACAGCTGCCAGTTGACTTTGTTGTTTTCAGTTCTTTGTTTTTGGTGACTGAAAGTGAAGTTTGTTTACGATATTCGTATTTCAGTGTTTAGATCTCAGCAAATAAGTTTATATTATGTAAAAATGCCGCGAATACAATAACCAAAAACAGTTTTTGCATCATGGTGAATCTGAAGTGGAAGTTCATTGTGAAGGTGACCCTAGGCCTAGTACTAGTACTGAATTTGCTTGTGCTTATAAAACAAGCAGTTTCGGTAGCCTAGTTAGCCAAATTGCGGTGTGCGTAAATTGTAAAGGATCCCTTACCGTCTCTACTGGAACCAGGCTAGGCTTACAAGTACCGATAGTAATAACGTGCAGTGACTGTTCTTTTGAAGTGTCCACTACTAATTCTCCATGCTTACCTGAATCTAAACAATCAGAAGTGAATGTCCGATTAGCCTACGCATTCAGATATATTGGAAAAGGTGAAGAAGCGGCGAAAACTTTCTGCGGTGTAATGAACTTGCCGACTCCGCCAGCTTTCAAATATTACAATAAGATGCTTCGATATGCTGCAAAAGAGGTCTGTGAAGAGAGTATGAAGGCTGCTGTTGAGGAAAGTGTCGGTGAAAATGATGGTAACAGAGATTTGATAGCAATATTTGACGGATCGTGGCAACATAGGAGCCACACTTCACTCAATGGGATTGTAACTGCAATAGCAGAAAACACAGGCAAGGTAATTGATGTTAAAATTTTATGCAAGCACTGCAGATGCGAAAATAGAATTACCAACAATCGTGATGCTGATTGCCTAGCTAACTACTCTGGTGTAAGTGGAGGCACGGAGGTAAAAGGAGTTGTGGAAATGTTCCAAGAATCGCTGGCGAAATACGGAGTGCGGTACAAGTATTATTTAGGAGACGGGTACAGTGCTCTTGCCCTAAGGTTTGTGAGGCCGAAGCATATGTAGTCGCCTCAGGAAACTGAAAGAGAAACTTGGGAAAACAAGACTTTCCGACGGCAAAACCATCGTGGGTCGTGGCCGCCTTACTGGCGAGGCTATAAATCAAATACAACTATATTATGGCCTAGCTATAAGAAGGAATGCTACAGAGCTCTAAAGGACATGAAGGCAGCGGTCTGGGCAGAATTATTTCATTTGACGGCTACCAACGAAGACACATCTGGACACGGACTATGCCCCAAAGGTGAGACAAGCTGGTGCAAATTCCGAAAAGCCCATGAGAAAAATGAGCCTTATGACCACAATGACCACACTCATCTTCCTTTCGCTGTCATGGAACAAATAAGACCCACATTTAGAGATTTGGCCCATCCTGACCTCTTGCGTATGTGCCTACATGGTGGAACGCAAAATCCGTCAGAGTCGTTCAACAATGTTATATGGTCGCGGCTACCAGAAGCAACTTTTATTTTGATGACTACATTTCAGTTGGGATTGTACGAAGCTATTACAAGTTTCAATGAAGGAAATATAGCAAAGTGTAAAATGTTGAGTCATCTAGGCATATCTCCAGGCAAGAACTGGGTCAAGTTTTTGAAAATCGACGATGAATTCGGATTAAAAAAGCGGACAAAGCTGTCACAGAAATTGAGATAAAGTGTCGCCAGGCCACACAGCAAGCAAGAAGAAAGATTGAGGACCAGTTTGAAGAACTAGAAGATCCAGATAGACCTTTATATGAAGCTAGAATGTACTAAAGTAAGAATAAAATCATTGTTTAATAGTCTTATCTTTATTTGCGTTTCCCTGACAACTGTGTTTTTCAATGGTTGGGTACATTTTCTTGGCCGCTATTAATGTTATCAACATGATTTTAAAAAAAAATTGTTCCTTATTTGTTAGTTGTTGATTTAAACTGAGGGAATATGAATATCTTTTAAAGAACTATGGCCTAAATTTAATTAAAGTAAAAAATTGCAGTTGTTATGGCTACTTTAAAAAAATATTTTTTTAAAAATAAGTTTTTATTATTTTTAAGACTTATCAGTTTTAAATGAAGATAAATACATAAGGAACACAACAAAAAAATCATGATAATATGTCAATTGGTTAGGGAGAAAAATGTTCCTAAAGTCAAATAATTTAACATGGCCGAGATAGAACCATCCGACTCCCTTTAAACAGTAATGACAATTAGGTCTCTATTTACAGATTTTATAAGTGTCGGCTTTAACATTTGTTCACAGTCATTGAACACACTATCGAACAGAAACTATACTTCACGGTAATTTCATTATAATTCATCATAGATGTGCTCAAGGTACCATTATTTCAACAGTTTAGTCAATAACATTATAACCTGAACTCATTAAGATTCTGTACATTGTGTATGACATCAGGAAGTGGTATGGAATAGTTGTCAGCCTATTCTGTCACTTAACAACTGGTTCAAATTGTTCAAATGGCTCTGAGCACTGTGGGACTTCACAGCTATGGTCATCAGTCCCCTAGAACTTAGAACTACTTAAACCTAACTAACCTAAAGACATCACACAACAACCAGTCATCACGAGGCAGAGAAAATCCCTGACCCCGCCGCGAATCGAACCCGGGAACCCTGGCGCGGGAAGCGAGAACGCTACCGCACGACCACGAGCTGGGGACTTAACAACTGGCAACTGTCACTCTGGTACTTGGTCATTAAGGGGACCTGGACATGAACGGGCTGCCTTTTCGTACCTCGCTCTCAGTGCACATTACTCTTGATCTAGAATGCGGAGGAAGCTGTGGTTTTTTATCAACAATGGATGATATTAACTCAAGCTGTAAAAAGAAATTTATTGAAATATCTGTTATAGTTTAAGAATTACAGTATATTGCCTAATATATGTGCCGGCCAGAGTGGCCGAGCGGTTCTAGGCGCTACAGTCTGGAACCGCGTGACCGCTGCGGTCGCAGTTCGAATCCTGCCTCGGGCATGGATGTGTGTCATGTCCCTAGGTTACTTAGGCTTAAGTAGTTCTAAGTTCTAGGGGACTGATGACCACAGCAGTTAAGTCCTATAGTGCTCAGAGCCATTTGTACCATTTTAACCTAATATATGTTTTTTATAATACACGATCCCATTCTGGTTCCATTTTCTGGTCCATTGCCAGACTAACAGCATTCAAACTGTGGCAGGCTGCTGTCAACATTCATAGGAACACATTATGCCTCTCGTTTTGTAGTTTGGAGTATGTCTGAGGAAATAGAAAAACCCTTATTATACCACATGACTATATTGTCTAAAAAATATCGCCAAAATTATATACAAAATGACAAACATAGATAGTTTCTGTGATGTATTAGACAGAATACAAAGATACTATGTCATTCTTCACTTGAGAGAAATTTGGTGAACATGGATAAATGTTCTATGTACCTAATGTTCTGAAAATTTAGTTTCGAGGAAATGAGAAAAGAATGTTTGACTCACTGTATGCCTCTTTCAGAAAATTCCAGCAGCATAATCTTCTGGCCACCTGCTTCTTTATCCTCTGTAGACTTACTTCAGGAGCCTTTTCCTTACTCTGGACTCTTTAGTGGTGGCTTCCACAGCCATTTCAGCTTCAACTAATCGCTGACGATCTATGGCAGTCAGAGCAGCTATCATATTATTTCCTGTCTGGATGCCTAATTTGTCCATTACTTTTGTCCTGCTGATTACACCATCATTGAAACAGATGACAGCATCCATCACACCCATTTTGAGTATTGTCCATCAAACAAACACTGACATTTTTGGTACTCGTTGCCACACGCAGCTTTTGAAACTCTCATTAGAGTTTTTTGTACGGCCTTGTAGACATTTGCTAAGTAATTTTGTATTTGTAAGATCCTTGTATATTAGCTTTATTGTTTCCATGACTGTGGCAGGCAAGAAATGTTTATGGTGATATTCCTTGCCTGTCGCATGAGCGTGGCTGGTTTGCAGACATTTGTTCAAAGAGCGTTTAAGACCAAATCAACAACTGAAAAGTAGATAAAAAGTACATTTTTTGAAACGGGATAAAACTGTCTTTCAGATGGTGAAAAAAAGTGTTTTCGAAAATTTCAGTCATTTCACGACCAGGTTCCCTTAAAACTGCATCTCTGTCTCTGGCATGACTTGATTCTGGCTGTGGCAGTGTTAGTTTTAGTAAAAAATACTAATTTTATACTTCCTACTGTTCGGTACTGTAACAGCACACACAACATGTCTTGCGTTGTTTTGCTGAAACAAAAGCATCATGAGGGTTTGAATCTAAAGCACAGCCTGAGCTTTGTGCACACCAGTTTTCTCCTGAGCGTATCAAATATCTATAGCTGCAGCCCTGTTTTGCATTGGTTCAGCTGTTGCCAGGGAACAAAGGCGAGCCAGTGCATGATGGTGCTCCGATCTAAGACTGTGCGCTGGGTGGTTAAGGGAAGGAAATTGAATTGGCTGGAAGCGTTCTGTGCTGTTGGTGAGCCGCGTTGGGCACGGCGTGTTTTCCTTGGTGGTACACATCTGTTTATGGAGGAGCTGGCAGCCTGGCCTTGCCTTTGTTTCTGCCAGTTAGTGATCTGGATCGGACCCGCCAAACACCTTCCATCATTGCGGCGGCAACCGCAGCCCAGAATTATCTTACGTTCTCGAAGTGGTGCAGTTGTTGATAGTAAGCATAGGCTTTTGATTTATGTGAAGGTTTTTGCCTGTTTCCAAAGGTGTCTTGCTTACTGGCTACTTGGTAACATGTGCTTAATGCTATCTGCCGGCCGGAGTGGCCGTGCGGTTATAGGCGCTACAGTCTGGAACCGCGTGACCGCTACGGTCGCAGGTTCGAATCCTGCCTCGGGCATGGATGTGTGTGATGTCCTTAGGTTAGTTAGGTTTAAGTAGTTCTAAGTTCTAGGGGACTGATGACCACAGTAGTTATGTCCCATAGTGCTCAGAGCCATTTGAACCATTTGAATGCTATCTGTTTTTAGTGTGTGGCCACTTTAGTTGTCAAATGTTTTTCTGCTGTACTTGTGTGGTTGCGCAAAGAGTTTAAATGTAAGCTATCACGATTTGTGTGACGTCTGATGTTTTATTGATGCTTATTTGTGTGAGATGTCCAAAGGTAGCAACTTGTATTTAATTTCTGTGTTTAAATCTCTTGTAATGTGCACCATGCCCGTAATTGTTACACCTTGTGATAGGACCGTTGTTTGGTGAGTAGCAAGTGTCCTTCGTTCTCTAAGTGTCTTGTTCTGTTGTTTGATGTCCGTCAGCAGTGCCATGGTGGGTGGCTGTCGTTTCCTGTTTCAGGGGCAGTGCCAAGCTGGTGCTTATGCTATTTGCGCTTGGGAAATGTCGATGTTGTATTCACATTCTCCTGTTCCATTCAGTGCTTCCACACAACAATTGTTACGACCTGTGACGGGAATCCTATTCGTTTGTGTTTATTTACCAAAATTTTCACCCGCAAAATCTTATTCATTTGCTTTCCACCTTTTTGTAGGCTCTTTAAGTTATGTGATACGCAAGCTTAAGTGAGCAGCAAGTTATTCATGAAATATACACTCCTGGAAATGGAAAAAAGAACACATTGACACCGGTGTGTCAGAACCACTATACTTGCTCCGGACACTGCGAGAGGGCTGTACAAGCAATGATCACACGCACGGCACAGCGGACACACCAGGAACCGCGGTGTTGGCCGTCGAATGGCGCTAGCTGCGCAGCATTTGTGCACCGCCGCCATCAGTGTCAGCCAGTTTGCCGTGGCATACGGAGCTCCATCGCAGTCTTTAACACTGGTAGCATGCCGCGACAGCGTGGACGTGAACCGTATGTGCAGTTGACGGACTTTGAGCGAGGGCGTATAGTGGGCATGCGGGAGGCCGGGTGGACGTACCGCCGAATTGCTCAACACGTGGGGCGTGAGGTCTCCACAGTACATCGATGTTGTCGCCAGTGGTCGGCGGAAGGTGCACGTGCCCGTCGACCTGGGACCGGACCGCAGCGACGCACGGATGCACGCCAAGACCGTAGGATCCTACGCAGTGCCGTAGGGGACCGCACCGCCACTTCCCAGCAAATTAGGGACACTGTTGCTCCTGGGGTATCGGCGAGGACCATTCGCAACCGTCTCCATGAAGCTGGGCTACGGTCCCGCATACCGTTAGGCCGTCTTCCGCTCACGCCCCAACATCGTGCAGCCCGCCTCCAGTGGTGTCGCGACAGGCGTGAATGGAGGGACGAATGGAGACGTGTCGTCTTCAGCGATGAGAGTCGCTTCTGCCTTGGTGCCAATGATGGTCGTATGCGTGTTTGGCGCCGTGCAGGTGAGCGCCACAATCAGGACTGCATACGACCGAGGCACACAGGGCCAACACCCGGCATCATGGTGTGGGGAGCGATCTCCTACACTGGCCGTACACCACTGGTGATCGTCGAGGGGACACTGAATAGTGCACGGTACATCCAAACCGTCATCGAACCCATCGTTCTACCATTCCTAGACCGGCAAGGGAACTTGCTGTTCCAACAGGACAATGCATGTCCGCATGTATCCCGTGCCACCCAACGTGCTCTAGAAGGTGTAAGTCAACTACCCTGGCCAGCAAGATCTCCGGATCTGTCCCCCATTGAGCATGTTTGGGACTGGATGAAGCGTCGTCTCATGCGGTCTGCACGTCCAGCACGAACGCTGGTCCAACTGAGGCGCCAGGTGGAAATGGCATGGCAAGCCGTTCCACAGGACTACATCCAGCATCTCTACGATCGTCTCCATGGGAGAATAGCAGCCTGCATTGCTGCGAAAGGTGGTTATACACTGTACTAGTGCCGACATTGTGCATGCTCTGTTGCCTGTGTCTATGTGCCTGTGGTCCTGTCAGTGTGATCATGTGATGTATCTGACCCCAGGAATGTGTCAATAAAGTTTCCCCTTCCTGGGACAATGAATTCACGGTGTTCTTATTTCAATTTCCAGGAGTGTACATATGTGGTGTCTGTTTGTTTGGACAGGGTGAGTCATGTAAGATATAGTACTAATTATATTTCGTCAACGATTACACATATCGAAACGCGGTTTTCAGAAAATGGTAGAGCGTCGAAGCGAACGAACGTATTTGTTTGGTTAATGTTTTAAGCGCTGTCACCGACGGAGATATTGAAGCAAGTACGTTTTTTTTAAATGGATCCATGTACTTTTTATACCTGCGTTCGAAAGCTCTTAAGAAGACAATTACAGTGATACACCGTTTGTTAATGTTGACGTTGAAACATATCGTATAAAAATTCGAGAAATGTTCTAGAATTTGCGAGCTCAGTGGTCGGAATCGGCATTGACGGTGCAAACATCGTCAGGCAAAGCTGTCGTGCTACGCTGTGCCAGAACGCCAACACAACTGCCTGTTTACTTTGCTGCACTGCAGGCCTCTCGTTTCTGCTTCAGCATTCGTCGCCTGCAGAGATGTATACCAATGAGGAGTAGTTGGCTATACTACTTCTGTATGGTGGATGTAAAAGGATTGCCGTAAAAAGAGTACAGCGGTATAGGGCTATCTATCTGGATCGCCATTGTCCGACGCGCCAGGCAACTGCACAAATTATTAAGAAGCTAGTGCGGACAGGCTGCTTTAACGTCAAAAAGAGGACAAGAAAAAAAGACTGCAACTGACAGAGAACACTAAGAAGCTGTTTTGGCTACGACGTTAATTTGATCCGCACAGTGGAACGAGACGTATTGCCGAGGAATTTGGAATCAGCCAGACGAGTGTCATTAGCGTCCTGCATCAACAGAATTTCTATCCTCATCATCAGTCACTAAATCAGGCACTCGACGACCGTGCTTTCTAACGTCGTACAGAAGTTTTTCGGTTTGCCCTTCAGCAACTGAGAGACGACCCTATGTTTTTCCATCATATGCTCCTTACCGATGAAGCAACGTTTACTAATCACGCTAATGTAATTTTGCGTTACGTGCTCTACTGGGCAGCCGAAAGTACGCACTGGCTTCGTCAGGTGCAATGTCAACGGCCGTGGAGGGCAAACGTATGGTGCGGCATCATGGGAAATTACACTGTGGGACCTTACTTCATCTCAGGCGTTCTAAATGGATATTCGTACGCACTCTTTCTGACGAACATTCTGGCGTTCCTTCTAGAAGAGGTACCACTGGATATTCGACAGTGTATGTGGCTGTAACACGACTGTTATCCAGCTCACTCGTTCCTTGTGGCAACACAAATACTGAATGAGAACTTGCCTGGACGTTGGATTGGACGAAATTCTGTCTTCATATGGCCTGCAAGGGTCGCCCCGATTTCACTCCTCTTGATTTCTTTCCTTGGGGAGCACTCAAAGATGCAGTCCATGACGAAGCTCGAACTACGCCAGACGATATCTGACGTAGAACTGCCAGTGCACGCTCTACCATACAATCCACTGTAATTACATCTGTTCGTTGTTCTTTCCAACGGCGATTGCAGATGTGCCTTCTAGTCCATGGTCAACAATTTGAACACGTACTGAAATATAGGTTAAAGTCAATTTTTTTGGAAGACAAAATTTATGTCAAAATTAGAATTATATTAATACCTTCAACTCTTAACGGGCCTTGATATATGTCAACCGGGACTCGAACCCGGGATCTCCTGCTTACATGGCAGACACTCTATCCATCTAAGCCACCGAGGGCACAGCCGATATTGCGACTGCAGGGACTATCTCGCGCACGCCCCCCTAAACTCACATTCTCACCTTGTACGTCCACACACTACATTCGTAGTATCCCATCCCAACACACTCATTACTCGTGGAAGACATTCTTACCAAGTCCCGTAAGAGTTCGGGGAATATGTGTGCATCTGCTCAAAAGAAGGAGGTCATGGCCGTGTTCCCAGAACTATATACTTATATGGATATAGTGTCTGTTCTTTTGGACTTGATCTTCTTCTTCTGTGAGGATGCACACATATTTCCCGAACTCTTACGGGACTTGGAAAGAATGTCTTCCACATGAGTGTGTTGGGGTGGGACGCTACGAATATAGTGTGTGGACGTACAAGGTGAGAATGGGAGTTTAGGGGGGCGTGCGCGAGATAGTCCCTGCAGTCGCGCTATCCTCTGTGCCCTCGGTGGCTAAGATGGATAGAGCGTTACCATGTAAGCAGGAGACCCCGCGTTCGAGTCCCGGTCAGGGCACACATTATCACCTGTCCCCGTTGATATATATCAACGCTCGTTAGCAGCTCAGGGTATTAATATAATTCTAATTTCGTTCTTGACGGTTGCAGATCATCAATGGTGTCTATTCATTTGGACATGTCCTAAAGAACAGACACCATATCCATATAAGTATAAATTTATGCCATGTGATTTGGGTGTTACCATATCATTGATAGTAATTTGTTTATTCCGTTTAGGTGTGTATGAAATTGAATTGCAATGTAAAATAAGTCGACAGCGTGTATTGTACGTAGCTGGTAGTACTGTCATTACGCGCTTTCGTTCAACATGAAACAACGTTTCGTTAAGACGACCATTTATTTTGCGTTGTACAGGTGGTTCTCGAAGTATTTTTAATAAAACGTTTACTTCAACGACTGTGTCCCATATGATGTAATTTAAAGCAGTTTAGGTAGAGTTACTTGTCGGACAGCATGTATTTTATCTCTAAGAAGCACACAGCCACGTATAGGAAAAGAAAGGTCAAATCATCCTTCTAACATGTTAGTATTTAATAGAGTCGTTGCTTTTTGCAGCGTATAACACCTCTCTATTTTTGAAGAAGAACAGTTAATTTCTCTGTTTCAGCTCACGTAAATCTGGAAGGATATACTGATGTGCAATAGTTTTCCTATGCCCTTTGTGATACGCTATATTCTAGCCTATCTCGTATTTCCATATAAAACATTCGTAGGTGAACCTGCATCTACGTCGTAAGTTTGTTCAAAGACAAATAAAGCTTTTTCTCATAGCGCAGGCCCACCTTACGGTATACAACTACGCAGGCTGGTCCGAGACGCCTGCATGGCAATTTTTGCACTGCTAATGATGTGCTCTCACATTCGAGGACATTTCTCGACTTTTTTTACCACAGGTTTCAATGTCAACATTAGCAAACGCTATTTCATTTAATTGTCTTCTCAAGAGCTATCGAATACAGTTATAAAAAGTGTACTGTTCCATATAAAAAACATACTTGCTTCAATATATCAGTTGATTACTAACGCTAAAAACATTAACCGAACAAAAACATACGTGCCCAAAGACGCTCTAAGATTTGCCGAAAACGCGTTTCAATATGTGTAACGGTTCACGAAGTAAAAGGTGTGTTATGTTTTACGTCACTCACTCTGTATATATAAAGGTGTGACGACCAAAGATCCAGGTGCACACCAATATTGATCCCTTGCGGGAATCCGAAATGGCGAGTGGGGGGGGGGGGGTTCATGTGTAGGTGACGCTACGTAAATAGGTGCAACAGATTGGAAATTTGGGTCGAACGACCTAGGCGGTTAAGGCGACCATTCACGTTAAGAGGGAGATCCATGTTCAAATCCGGGTCTGGCACAAATTGTCTACTGGTACCGCTATTTCATTCCGCTACCCAAATGCGGCTAACGTCATTGAAAACCTTTGAATAGTATTTGTACGGCCGCTGGATCACACAAGGTGTCTGTTCTTTCAGACCAGCAGCTAACGTCATTGAAAACCTTTGAAATCTATTAATGAGGTTTATAGTGTGCAAGCAATTCTTAGAATCATTTTCTGAGTGGATAGTACGTATATGATATCGTATTCTGTCTGTGCCCAGTTAGTCATGATCAGGTTCACAAGCCATTTTCATGTGCTTGAAGCCACTGCATCATTATGTATCCTCTTGAGTCCTGAAGATAAAATAAGTGAGGAAAATTGTTTTCAGTGTTATTTTTATTAGTCTTACACATAATTACATTTAGAATCATATTATTTACATTTTTATTCTTTGTAATGTCTAAAATATTTGAGGTACACATATGTGGACTACAGGTTTTAATTGGTAAATAAATAATACATTGAAAAACATATTAAAGTTACTGTTGATGAAATTTTACCAAACAATTGTTTAGTGACACATAAATAAACATTACAATTCTTGCACAAGTTTCTTGTGTGGGATAGGCAACCTTCAAAGCGACATTTAGAAGCATTTCTTGCCTATACGTATTGACGAAGATGATGAGTCTGGTCGTATCGAGTTGCTTGCTTGGCACGGAAACAATTTTTCTTCTTTTTGGTTTATATCTTCATCTACTCTTGGACTGCCAGTAATTTCCTGTTCATCCAAGGTTATTTCTTTGGGGTCTTGCCTGTAAAAAGTCTGTCACTATATATTACATGTTGTCCATTTTTTTTGGAACTGTCACAGTCAAAAGCTTAATTACACTTGCACCTAAACCTATTTCTTTTAATTCAGTGTCAGGCACTGTTCCTTTGCCGGTATATATTTTGAAGTCAAGAACTAAACCATCTGAAGACACCAAAATAAAGTTCAACGTCATTGCACATCTGCCAGATAATGGAATTATCTGATCATCAATTGAGAGATGTTTAGACCGTGGCAAGGCGAGACACATATTCCTGCAAAAATTAATGACAGGCCTCACTTTCCAAAGTTTGTCACTCCTATCATGATCGTGTAAATTATTTACGAAATGTAAACTATTTTGTAACTTGAAATACATGTCCCGAGTCATAGTATCATTGACGGGAGGCAGATCAAGTAGCCTACACCATTCTATCTTGGCTTGTGGTAGCGTGAAGATACCCATTAGAATTTCAATCACAACAAATGAAAGAATTTCGTTTATATTTGTGTTTAAATTCTTACCATTACCTTACACATGATATATATTTGTTTGTTCTGCATCACCATTCCAAAACTTTTTATCATAATATTCAAAAAAGTATTCAGCAGGATCCCTTAACACACCATCCATCAGATCTTCGAAACTATCTTCCCCTGGTTCTTTGTTTTCCATTTTTGAGCAAGTCCATTGTAACTTATGTTTACGTCTACTGTCCTGCGACCTGTCATGCGTAGGGTCTTCTACTTCGATTTCTGCGTGTTCAGTAGTGACAGCAGATTCAGGGACAACCCCCTCATCCGAAAATTGTTGACTCACATCGTCTGAAAGTAAACTGAAGTCACTCTCCTCCAGCATCCGAAGTATTTCTTCATCGTTGATTACTGAAAGTAACGCCATAAATTAACTGTTGATGTTTCAACAATCGGGATCCTAAAAATTATTTAATATTTTGCCACAACGACTGGATAATTATGAGGATTTCCTCACACAATACATAACAATTAAAACTCCACAGTGAATAAGGTAAACGGAAAACTTTGAGGTTGAGACCTGAAGTACACATACGTTTACTTGGACTTTCTATGTCCACTGTATTCACAATAAGAGATAATTTTGGAAAAAAAACATGTATCAATTACACTTGTGACTATTTTTACATATGTAAAGCAAAAAAGAAAGTAAATTTAGTGTATAGAATAAGGTATTAAGGCCACTGCAGCTTCTGGTCATGTGTGTCTATATTCGTTTAGATTTGTGCAGTTCTACTGTGTTCGTTTGGATTAACTGTGCAGAGAAGTCATATTTTGTATTTTCATTCTTTGTACTCGTTCCTTGAAACTAAATCAAGGACACAAAAACTTAATAAAACAAGCATACACAGTAATACAGTTCCTCCGCAATTTCTTTCCTCTGTGACAACTAGCCACGATACACAATACCGGCTGGCGAAAACGGAACGATATAGGTGTGGATGCTGTCATCGCCTGCGTTGTCACGCAGACGCCGTTTATGCTGCGTGCCTTGCCTTCTAATCGGCGGCGTCGACTACCTACAACATTTGCCTATTGTGCGCTGTTGCTGACCTTAACCCTTGACCTACGTCGGCGACCATGAACAGCCAAAAGCCCGCTTCACATTTCTCGATATTATAACATTCAACTGCATTGTCACTTAGTGACATATGAACATGAGGGAAAAGAGTGTACTTGTAGTTCAATGTGTGACACTTTGTACAAAATATTTTTCCTCATTTACGACTCATCCTGCATATGTTACCAACAGTCCCACAGATTACGCATTTGCATAATTTACACTTCAATAACCACTAGAAAAATAAGTTAAAGTAATCGCAATTAACCATAACGAAATCCGAATACAGAATATTTACATTAATAGAGTCCAAACTGACTGTAAAATTTTAGCGGTAAAATGCAGTACGTGACATAATAAAATACGTGAAACACTAAAAGCAGTATCAGATATGTTGAAAGCGAAACAATTCGTAATTTAATAAAAGAATTCCATGGTACTCGCCCACAAGAGCTCCTAGTCAATCAACAAGTAAAACTTACGAGCTAATGTTTTAACGGCGAGCAAGTTTAGAATATTATAAATACGAACGCCTAAAACTTGCACCAAAACAAACAGAACAGACAAACATGGTCAGTTAAGAACACAAGTACCAACTTAATCAAAATGGATAAAGTAGAACAAGTACTCGCCATAATATGCGGGGTGTTCAAAAAGTCTCCGCAGTGCCGTATGCTTGTTCGCCTGCCTGGGTAACTTCCCTTCAAATGGACTCTCCTAACATTCCACTGTTCCGTTTATCTCAGCCAGCGTCAGTAGTATCGTTGGTGTGTGTCGTTACGTGTTGACGTGAACGTTTAAGTTTAGTTTCTTTGTTCGTTTTCTTTTTTTTTTTTCGTTTTGGTCACTGTTAAAATGCTAACCATTGAAGAACATGTGTTTTTAGTTGAACAAGTGTTCAAAGCTGGCGGCAAATACACAGTTGCAGTTCGTCAAACATTTAACTCAGTTTTCCCGGAGACAACACTCCCACATCGCGATGCTGTGCGAGATTTGATTAACAAATTTCGAAGTAAGGGTTCAGTGACAGATGCACCGAGAAGTGGTCGTAATAGTGTTTTGTCTGAGGATAAACTACTCGATATGTCCGATAAAACGTCCATGAGTCCGAACAAATCAGTAAGAAAACTCGCCCAGGAAATCGATGTTAGTGTCGGGACGGTCCACATAGATGTAAGGAAAAAATTAGAACATTTCCCATACAAAGTAACAGTCGTGCAAGAACTGAAAAATCCTGATCATGGCAAGAGACTGCATTTTGTCAACGCTTCAAAAATTTCGTTCAACAAAATGGGAGGAAATTCTTAATGAAACGTTTTTCACTGATGAGGCGTGGTTTCATTTATCCTGATATATAAAGTCGCAAAATTCTCGTATGTGGAGTACTGCAAATCCATTGTCTATTCATGAGGAACCACTTCATTCTGTGAAAATAGGAGTTTGGATTGCAATTTCTAGATATCGGATTGTGGGTCCCATATTTTTCAACGAAAACAATAAACGCACAACGATACTGCGGTGATATTATGTAACCATTCCTAAGAGAACTTGAGTTAAGTGAAATATTGAGCGGTTATTTTCAACAAGATGGTGCAACCGCGCATACAGCTCGCGTTTCAATGTCACTGCTTGCTGATGTTTTTGGTGATCCCATAATTTCACAGGGACTTTGGCCTCCACGATCGCCTGACCTAACACCACCTGACTTTTTCTTCTGGGGTACAGCGAAAGCAACTGTCTATAAAAACTGTTCAAAATCCATCGATGAACTGAAAACTGCAATATCCACTTTCACTGCTTCTGTTACAGAAGAAATGTTACAGGTTGTGTTTGGAAACATGATTAGACGAATTGAATTGTGTATTCAACAACAGGGGGGACACTTTCAACATTTAATGTGAAAATTTGTAGGTAAAAATTAATATTCAATAAATTAATAACTTGTATTTCACTGCGTTTCATTTCAGTATATTCTCTGCGGCACACGGCACGCTTGGTCAACAATCATACGGCACTGCGGAGAGACTTTTTGAAAACCACGTGGTAAAACATATCATTTTACTCAGCTGACTAATCAATAAACAAATGTACCCTCCTCAGTCCGTGAATCCATATATGTGGACTTCGCGGTTTTATTTCGTAAAGCATGTGAACAGTTTCTATTGTCTAAAGACCTCTCGTACACATTTGTTCGATATGATGGCCAATGTGTGTGTGTCAAAGTTCGACTCTTCGCAGAAAGGACTGTTGGACACGGATCCATCATGTCTTTGTCTCATCGCATAATATCAGAGGTATGTTGTATTCTGCGTCGAAGGTTGGTGCCGTCAACAATCCCTTCTTCATAAATCGCAGATTTCAGATGGCTCCGCAGAGAGAAATCCAGCAGATTAAGGTCTGGCGATCTAGCTGGCCATGCCACAGGGCCTCCACGATCAGTCCGTGTTTTAGGGTTTCGTTACGAGAATGAAGAACGTGGTCCCAGACTGGTATTGGGAGCGACGCAACACAGGATGTGGATCGACTGAATTTTAGGAAATGTAATTTCCATATCGCGATTTGGTAGTAGCTCTATGCTGCATGATTGATTTGAAAAACTCGGACATCTTTGATGAATGACTGCAGGTCATGATGATAAAAGAACACTTAAGTAACTCAAATTAGTATATTGTGAAGTTACTACAACTACAGCCCACTATGCTTACATGCCAAAAGCTGACGAAAGACAGAAAGACAAGTGCGAACAGTCAAGCTTCTCCTAGCTGCTCTCAAAAAAATTTAAGGATGCGCCTCCTTTTATTACACAGATAATACAAATGAATCGCTTATTTCAGTAGGGCCCTAAGTCCACTTCTGTGACATTTTGTGCTATGTACATTTCTATGTTCCCTAGGAGTAAACTTATCGTTAAGTATGGAAAGCATCTCTGCTTTTTATCAAATAGCCGAATTATACAGCGGAGAAATTCTCATTGGTTTCAAAAGAGTCCCATGTCCAGGACATAGGCCGCTTTTGCACTCCACAATTCTGAACAATAACGCCATATTCTTTATTGAGATACTGTAATAGAAAAGGTGGGAGAACGACATAAGTAATACAACTATGGTTTGTTTTAAAGTCATTGTTACAGACAAAGAGGTAAGGTGTGATATTGTGTCCTCGTAGTATCTTATATTCTATCAATACGAGTGAATTTGATTGTGAAATTGAACCTATTCATAAGAAAAGGAGGATGAAAGGTATATGTCATCCTGAGCTTTACGAACGAAATGTAAATCAGAACCAGTTAACTAAAGGAACTGGAGCATACAATTTACCGTGGTAAGGTAATAACAGCAAAATATGTCGGACAGTCTTGTACATGCAGGTATAAGTGTTTTGAATCCGTTAATCAGGATGATCAGCTATCAATTCTCACACGTCTTCTGGATCTTAATAGCAAAGCTGAACAAGATTTTTACCTTCTGAGCCTAAAACAGGCAGAAAAAGTAAAACGACAGAGACCAAGGCAAGGAAAAAGTCCAATGGACAATTCTTACAAATATCATTGCACAGTGGGAGCAAATCGTATCCAAATTTGCAGACAAGCGTTTCTAAGCTTATTTGCAGTTGGCGAAGAAAGGGTGAGAAGAGTAAGACAACTACCTGTGGTTGGAAAAAACCCTAAAGATGAGAGAGGAAAGTCAAAGAGCGGTGATTCAATATCACAACTTGTAATTGCCAGAGTTCATTAAAACGTATCATCATTTCTGACGAAAGAGTCTCATTATACTGTTAAAGCGTACCTTTACTTAAGTGCTGGCTTGAATAGAGAGAACGTGTACTAGCTTTCAAAGAAGTGAATGTCCTTTCTCCCATCAAATACGACTACTAAGTGAAAACGTTTAAACAGGATTTTGATCTTCATTTCGGCAGACCACAGGTAGATACGTGTTGTGAATGTGAGCAATTAACGGTGAAAATTAAAAATGAAAGTCTGAACGAGGTATTTCGACGGATTGCGGTTTGTTCTTTAATGGTGCACAGGAGAAGAGCCAAGTAATTTTATACTGTTTTGAATGTAGCTGAAAGGCTGTACAGAGAAAATAAACTTATTTTGAGTCTGAGACTTGATTTCATGCAAAATTTTCATCTACGAAGAGTGCCTATTCAAGGCCTATTTTATCTCCGGCAGCTGACGTTAATGTTTACGCATCATTCACAATTTGGAAGACAATACGGCATTTCATTATCTTTATCACGAAGGTTGTAAGTAGGATGTTTAGGTCTTGCACAGAGCGTGCACTGGCAATTTGACCTAGGACCCATGAATCGGTATGCTATTTTTAGTACTTTGGGGCATTCAGACTTACAACTACGAGTAATGTGATAGAATTTCAGGATCGCCACCAGCCTAAGCCGACTCTTAAGACAAGAAGAGAACCGACCGAGCTGGAAATTGTTTATAAAAAAAAGGATCTACAATTGTTTTCCCCCTTTTTCTCTGATCATTTAATTAAGTTGTTCTGGTAACTTTCACCTTCCCTTTTATTATTGCCCTTATCAATGACTCGTCAAAAGATATAAAAATTAACAGAGCATTCATATTGATTTTACAATTGAAACCGGGTATTAAACTAACGATCGTGAAATAATACGCAGGACTGATGGTGTACAACTTATCATTGGTTTATTCAATTAACAGTTCTCAATAATGGAAGTAATCAATTACTTTATAAGAGAAAAACGGTTGCCTGATCCTGGAACAAAATAACCTGCTTTAACGAGAAGGAAGGGAAAGGAACATATAGTAATATGGAAATTGCCATACACTCAGTTACTCTGTTCGGTCTCAGAAGATGGACTCAAGTAAGAAATCACCACCAGCACTCGCATGCAAAGGAGGAAAAGAGAGAGTGCGTTTCCACCGCATAATACAGCCGTATAAATCAGATCGATGGGGAATGATCTGGTCCGGCTGAAGGCCTCCACTTATTCCACACCCACGTGGTTCCCACGCAATAAATTTGTACACTTGTAGGAAAACTCCGAGAATTCACAAATAATATCATAAACGTAATTACTTAAAGTCACACCGAAAGAAACTTATTATATACGAAAGGTCAAGCAAATGGCTCTTCAAATAACGACAACCGTTACAATGCGAACAAAGGGCACGACGATCAGCTTAGGAACCAAAGGCGTAAAGAAATTGAAAAGACGCACACGCATGAAGAAATAATCACCCTTACTTTTCACACGAAGTATGGGCAAGTTATTCTATGCTGGAAAGTTTGTGTGGTGCGTGAATTGCACCACGTTGTTCTACTGGAACAAGGCCAAGTCCGATCACTGCAAAAATTGCGCATAATCGTCTGCTCTTACTGCTACCTCATAGCACAAAGGCACTGGAAAACATATAGCGTTTCAAATGAAGCGAACTTAAATATTTCCGGTTATTTACCACGGATAAAACGCTAACTTCGGACGTTCCTAGCAAAGCAACATAGGACCATGTCTGTACCCACCAGCAGCAGAATGTCTTCCTCTCCACAAAGGTTCCACCGGCTACCACGTGGAAACGGAAACCAGAGAGAGCTTCCGTCACCAACCTGACAAACCAATAATACCACCCCCAGAAAGAACAGACCTCTCTGCCCCGGTACTAGGATCCCGAGTTGGTCATCCTGCTCTCCCCTCCAAGCAGCGAGCACCCAGCCCTCGCTCTAGCAGACGACGACCAACTCAACTTCCACCACAAATCGATAGAAAAGACATTCAAATGCTCATTTTTTCACATTCACACACACAAGATGGTTCAGGGACAGGGATAGGTATATATGTGCAAACATGAAACATAATAAATGACATGATATAATCAAACACTGATGACCTTCTGCAAAATACTTGGTTTTGTGGCAAGAAAAAACATTTTTCTGCCGTCAGTCCACCTACTCAAGCCTTCTGGAGCGGTTCATACGCTCAACCACAGTTACACGGTGGGCCATATAATTCATAATGGGAAGTTCTAATGGAACGGCTCTGTTGAGATGTTTCAAGGTTTCGCCCACAACGGTCCTATGGCAGTGCGCACTTTCTTGTTATCACTACCTCAGCACGTGAAACCCCAACGACATAAAAAATGTTTATCTGTTTTGTGATAACTGCCCAGTGTAAAACAAAACTCACTGTTTAATAAGAATGTGTCAAGCTTTCGGGGATGGTGGAAAATGTCAGAAAATAGAAGTATTCTTTCTTCTCAGGGGCCACTATTTCTTACCACCTGATAGAGCTTTCGGCAGAATCAAGAGATCACTGCGAAGAAATGACAGAGTATATACTAACATGGATTACGTTGAACTGATCATCTCATCCAGTGCAAGGCGACAATTCTCTGTTAAGGTTATCTCAACATACGAAATCTTGGACTTCAATTCGTGGTGGATGAGGCTTTACAAGGGGAGAATTCATTCATTAGAGACAGTTACATCAGAAGGGACGCGAGAGTAGCACTCAGTGTTTCAACATTTCATCATTTTGTCTTCAGAGATGAGGTATTTGAGACTGTGACAGCTTGCAGTATGAATCAATAGTTTAAATACTCACACATTCAGCCGGCGTAGTGGCCGAGCGGTTCTAGGCGCTTCAGTCCGGAACCGCGCGAGTGCTACGGTCGCAGGTTCGATTCCTGCTTCGGGCATGGATGTGTGTGAGGTCCTTAGGTTAGTTAGGTTTCAGTAGTTCTAAGTTCTAGGGTACTGATGACCTCAGATGTTAAGTCCCATAGTGCTCAGAGCCATTTGAACTGTTTTGAACCCACACATTCAGATTAGAACTTCCTGAAGGTTCTTGATGCGGCGTTAACTTCTCAGCTGTTCGAGCCTATTCAGATGACTACATTCCTATCAACGCAAAGAAGATGATAGACATAAAGAAGTCGGATGCTTACATAGTGCAGCAAGAACAGTCCTAGACTCCTGCAATACTGTTCGTCACTGGCCAACTTCTACGGGAGCACCGGACACAGAAGACGTGTGATTTGTGATTTCCAGTACTGATAAACCGTTCGTTTTCATGAACAGATATGGTCAATGCTTGGAACATTGTCTCTAACATTTACTTACATGTTCATTAAACAGTTTGTTTGTATGATGTGTTTTAATTTTTTTATTTCTCAATATTTCAGAAAAGCCCTATGTTCAAGAGAAATATTCAGCTCTGGTCAATAAACAGACGCAATATTTGAGTATATAATAAATCCGAGTAATTGTTCATATTGGTATCTCTCACATGGTCATTGCAAACAATTAAGAAAATGCCCTGCAAAATATTTTTCTACTTTTTTCAAAACTATGTCAGAGACGTAGGGCCCGTCTCAAAGAAGCGGTTGAAGTATAAACATCGACTCTGTGGACGAAATCTTTATACATATGTTTCACACAAAACATAGTTTTTTATGGCTCTGAGCACTATGGGACTTATCATCTATGGTCATCAGTCCCCTAGAACTTAGAACTTCTTAAACCTAACTAACCTAAGGACAGCACACAACACCCAGCCATTACGAGGCAGAGAAAATCCCTGACCCCGCCGGGAATCGAACCCGGGAACCTGGGCGTGGGAAGCGAGAACGCTACCGCACGACCACGAGATGCGGGCACATAGTTTTTTTACAAAAGCGGTATTACACGTCGCACTGCGCCACTGAAGTGAGCGGGGGTACCATCATACATGCACCACAGGTTCATACGAGATGCCAAACTAACGTCTTCCAACAGTTCTGGTAACATAGCATCCAGGAAACGCAGATATTGCTCTCCTGTCAGCCTTGGTGGTAGCACATGCGGCCCTATGAGATGCCGATCGACAATACCACGCCAGCCACTAACACCGCATCGTTGTTGGTACCATCGTATCACTGCCCTGTGGGGGCTTTCTTCTGCCCACACCTGTTTATTATGCGAGTTCACTATATCGTCCTTTGTGAAATAGGTTTCACTGGTGAACAGTATTGTTCATGAAACGTGCAGGTCATGCTTCTGAGCCGTAGGATGAATTTGCAGTTCCAGCCTCTCCTGCTAGTCTCCCGGCGACAATGCTTGTACTTTGTATATGCGAAATGGATGGTAATGGTTTCTACGCATTGGTCGCATAACAGTAGACTGTGACATTCCAACTGTAGTGAGGAGAAAGCTGGTGCTTATTCTTCGGTCCTCTGCAAGAGTTTGTAACAAATTCTCTTCGTTATCCGCATTGTGCGTCGACGATCGGCCCGGGCCACCAAATACTGGAGATGCTACGCATGCATCATACTCCCTCAAGCGCCTATCCACAGAGTAAAATGTTTTTGCAGATGGAAGGCGCCGATTAGGAAACCTCTCGAGGTACCGTTGTCCTACAACTTCAGCCCTACTATCGGTAAGCCCATAGATGAGGTGGATGTCAGCGTATTCCTCGTTTGTGTAACCTGGCATGGTAGTAATACTGCGACGTGCCCGTTAGCAGTTGTCAGCAAGGCGAGTGTCGGCTAGAGCGAACAGCGCAGTGCTGCTATAAACACGTCACGCACGCCGCGGTTTTCCTTCCGCCAGTGACCGCTCTTCCCGTTTACAGGGATATGAGACTGTATACACTGTCAGCGCCGAAAACATGTGAGCTATAAATTCTGACATAAATCACATACACTTGATGGGATTTGTTCTATCGCGTACCTTTCAACGCTGGTAGGCGCAAATCAGCTCATTCGTGTGTTATGTGGTGTCATGTGAATAACATGTCGGGATTGTGGGTTTGTCGGTTTCCCATTACATGGTTAACCATTTCTTTTATTTTACGTACATAGTACACCGAGAAGGACAAAATTAACAATGGGTGACACTTGTTGCACATAGCAGCATGTAGTCCTCAGAATATTTTCCCTCATTTACGACTCACCCTGTATATCCAAGTAATCTATGTTGGAAGCTATTCACCAGCCGTTGTGGCCGAGCGGTTCTAGGCACTTCAGTCTGAAACCGAGCGACCGCTACGGTCGTAGGTTCGAATCCTGCCTCGGGCAAGGATGTGTGTGATGTCCTTAGGTTAGTTAGGTTTAAGTAGTACTAAGCTATAGGGGACTGATACCCTCAGATGTTAAGTCCCATAGTGCTCAGAGCCATTTGAACCATTTGGAAGCTATTCATTTTAATCTCACCTTGCATGTTGTTTATGGTGCCTCGTACCTTACAGTTTGGGGCCTCACCACAGTGCAGTAAAAAATCCTTGTCCTTCTCCCACTTTCCGTTTCCATTGAATGGTTAAAACACAGTCATGTCGCTGTAACTCAGCTTAGCCTGTTTCTACGTGGGTTGCAGAAGGTGGTAGGTATAGTTTTCTCTGACTTCTACTCAGTTCCGACTTACATTGGAACGATCACACGCGCAAAGCTGCAGGGATGGTAGCGCAGTGTCTGAGGGGCAGTTGCAAGATGCATAGGGACTACCTAAACCATGTTGGAATTTTACTGTAGCAGATACGTTCGAGAAAGGTGACTCGTTTCGAGATATGAAAGTGCCAGAACCATGATTCACTAGTGGCTGTAATCATTAAATGACTTCTCCATAGGATCCAATGCAGGTATGTTGTTGAATGGAAAGACCTGATTCCAAATCCCAGGCAATATTTCTACCGAAAGCGTAGCGCTAGAGATCTGGAACGCTAGTGTACATTTCTTACGACCTCAATCAGCACATCATCTACTACTGTTTGTGAAACTTCTCAATCAAACGTCGCCTATAACCCAGCTGATATATCACTGAACCTCTGACATGGCATTGAGACAGAATGTGTTACGAATATTGGAGAAATATCTAGCAGTGGGGGTATGAGGGAGTTGCAAATACTGGTTTCATACCATGTTATTTAGCTGAACCACTTTCAAAATTCGGTAATTTTATTACGAGGTTACCCTGTCAGCGATGTGTATCCGCACTGTTGGTCTGATACTATACACTCCAGCGTTACCGTCTATATTCAGTGTCACGGCATTTGTCTGGAAAAAACCACTTCATTCAGAGGTAATTTATAAAGCGAGTATAGCTTTTAACATGAATACTTGTATGCACCTGTAGAACCAAGACCGCTTGTGATGTTAATATGGTTATGTTTTATAACATCTGGCTGTTTGTAAGATGATTACGCCTCTCTTCTAGGACACAGTGGTACCACTCGCAAGAAAACTTATGAGACATGTGCTGCGCGGGATTAGCCGAGCGGTCTAAGGCGCTGCAGTCATGGACTGTGCGGCTGGTCCCGGCGGAGGTTCGAGTCCTCCCCCCAGGCATGGGTGTGAATGTTTGTCCTTAGGACAAATTAGGTTAAGTAGTGTGTAAGCTTAGGGACTGATGACCTTAGCAGTTAAGTCCCATAAGATTTCACACATTTTGTATGAACCATGCCCACCAATGGTTGATTTTCGGTCAGTATTATTTCGTATCGCCAGCAATCGGTTATTGACAAAGTATTATACTTAGTAGTAGGGGATGTGTGGTAGGTTCGCCTTGAGCATCAGTCATATACAGCATGTTTGTGTTCCGACATGTGCAAAGGAAATGACTATGTCCAGTCATAAAGAAGATGTGGATTTGACGTGGAATACTGTGATAGCAAAGGAAAGAGATGTCAAGTCATAAGTATGGTACAGATATTTCTATTTCCAGAGCCATAGCCATCAGCACGGTGTATTTCTGATACTTCGCTCATTGTCGAATGTCATTCAACTGATACCGCAATCATAACATTTAATTGTACGTATAGCGATAAAAAATATATACATGACCGATTTCGTAGGATGATACTGTCTATGTGTGCTTGGTGCGGCGGCGGTGGTGGCCTGAGGCGGTAATGATTCATGTTTCCCGCTGATGGCAGGAGCCGTCCGAACGGAGAGGCCGGTTGCAATGCAGGAATGTAATTGACTTAACCATGTCATCCTCTAAATGGCCAAATAGCGGACTAATACTTAGTATGTGTTGGACAGCTTTTGTGATCGTGTGGAAATTTGAGAAGATTCAATGTGGAAAGGTGCTGCACTGGACCATTATTCCCTCCCACGTAAAATGTTCAATTGACTATTTCTTCACATTTCCCGTCTTTATTTGGTTGAGTGTAGATCGATTGTGGTGTGTGTTGAGTGCATCTAACACGTGGAAGACGGGTGGAGGACATGTGCGCTGGTTCTCTAGACATGAGAAACACGTTAGTTGACTTTGAAAGCTGGCCACTGTGGCCGAGCGGTTCTAGGCGCTTCAGTCGGGAACCGCGCTGCTGATACAGTCGCAGGTTCGAAACCTCCTCGGGCATAGATGTGTGTGATGTACTTAGGTTAGTTAGATTTAAGTAGTTCTAAGTCTAGGGAACTGATGACCTCAGATGTTAAGTCCCACAGTGCGTAGAGCCATTTGAACGATTTTGACTTAGTGATGTACACTCCTGGAAATGGAAAAAAGAACACATTGACACCGGTGTGTCAGACCCACCATACTTGCTCCGGACACTGCGAGAGGGCTGTACAAGCAATGATCACACGCACGGCACAGCGGACACACCAGGAACCGCGGTGTTGGCCGTCGAATGGCGCTAGCTGCGCAGCATTTGTGCACCGCCGCCGTCAGTGTCAGCCAGTTTGCCGTGGCATACGGAGCTCCATCGCAGTCTTTAACACTGGTAGCATGCCGCGACAGCGTGGACGTGAACCGTATGTGCAGTTGACGGACTTTGAGCAAGGGCGTATAGTGGGCATGCGGGAGGCCGGGTGGACGTACCGCCGAATTGCTCAACACGTGGGGCGTGAGGTCTCCACAGTACATCGATGTTGTCGCCAGTGGTCGGCGGAAGGTGCACGTGCCCGTCGACCTGGGACCGGACCGCAGCGACGCACGGATGCACGCCAAGACCGTAGGATCCTACGCAGTGCCGTAGGGGACCGCACCGCCACTTCCCAGCAAATTAGGGACACTGTTGCTCCTGGGGTATCGGCGAGGACCATTCGCAACCGTCTCCATGAAGCTGGGCTACGGTCCCGCACACCGTTAGGCCGTCTTCCGCTCACGCCCCAACATCGTGCAGCCCGCCTTAGTGGTGTCGCGACAGGCGTGAATGGAGGGACGAATGGAGACGTGTCGTCTTCAGCGATGAGAGTCGCTCCTGCCTTGGTGCCAATGATGGTCGTATGCGTGTTTGGCGCCGTGCAGGTGAGCGCCACAATCAGGACTGCATACGACCGAGGCACACAGGGCCAACACCCGGCATCATGGTGTGGGGAGACATCTCCTACACTGGCCGTACACCACTGGTGATCGTCGAGGGGACACTGAATAGTGCACGGTACATCCAAACCGTCATCGAACCCATCGTTCTACCATTCCTAGACCGGCAAGGGAACTTGCTGTTCCAGCAGGACAATGCACGTCCGCATGTATCCCGTGCCACCCAACGTGCTCTAGAAGGTGTAAGTCAACTACCCTGGCCAGCAAGATCTCTGGATCTGTCCCCCATTGAGCGTGTTTGGGACTGGATGAAGCGTCGTCTGACGCGGTCTGCACGTCCAGCACGAACGCTGGTCCAACTGAGGCGCCAGGTGGAAATGGCATGGCAAGCCGTTCCACAGGACTACATCCAGCATCTCTACGATCGTCTCCATGGGAGAATAGCAGCCTGCATTGCTGCGAAAGGTGGATATACACTGTACTAGTGCCGACATTGTGCATGCTCTGTTGCCTGTGTCTATGTGCCTGTGGTTCTGTCAGTGTGATCATGTGATGTATCTGACCCTAGGAATGTGTCAATAAAGTTTCCCCTTCCTGGGACAATGAATTCACGGTGTTCTTATTTAAATTTCCAGGAATGTATAAGGATTATTTGGAATCTATTATATCACCGACATCGGTATTCGCGAGTGGAAATATCAGTTTTGTCTATTTTTTTCGAGTTTCCACGTAACGATCTACGAAGACGGGATAAGTTTCTCAGTCGAACGTAAAACTAAAACTAAATGAAAATGGACTTTGTGTATTTTCGTGGAAAGAGGAGATTTATTATCATTGCGAATGTTTTTTTTCCTTTCTTTTAAAAGTTGCTTTATTATACTAGTCGAGTTGGTGTTAAATAATCCAGTCCAGAACGGCGGGTGAGTTCTCTACGAGACCGCAGCTCCCCCTCGGTCCCCGCTGGAGCGTCCTATGTGACGTTACACAAAAGTGTTTTCCATCCCAGAACGAGATGCCTACTGCAGGCGTTGAGGACCTGTCTTGTCTGTGATAGCTTGTCGCTGTATCGGCGCCTCCTAACCATTATGAGCGGCTGATACTTTAGATGAGCAAGATGCATTTGGGAAAGCCCCCTTTTATCTCCTACTTGCTTTTGTGTTGGCGAAGGACCGTCATCTCATGGCAGACAGCGGCCAGCAAGTGTAGCTCCTTCCCTCGGTCCATCCATCCCGCAGGTGGAGAGAGGCTATCGATTTTCGGCAGTTTGTGATTGTACATCGAGAAGAACGCATGTTCAACTACCATCCCCTCTGCAGTCTTTTAGGATGACGATTTACCCCAGTACATGTGCTGCATTACGACCCATTGAATACGAGTAGTGGTGTTTTAACGACAATTTCGAAGTGAAATTAGAACTGTGACGCATTTTTTCCATCAGCTGTGATAGCGTGTATTGTCTTCAGTTAGCTGGGCTGTAGGGTGATTTTTAGTAGGCGTGTGTAGTGAACTCTAGCGTCAAAAAGCGATAGATGCTGTATGCTTGCAGAAAATACACTTTTTTAAAACTCCTCTCTGTCCAACACCAGCATCTAGTCTGTTGAACGTATTTCCCACCAAAAAGAATAAAGATAGTACCTTACACCCCAGCTTTTTGCCCCTAGCTTATAGGTGTAGGGTGGAGTTTGAGTGTTTCTGTCGCTGGTTTCGAGTGGTATTGCGAAATTTTTCCCCAGCAGGATAACACCAGTTGTATGGTATCGTCAGTTTTTGCAGCGTATTGTGCTTTTTTGTTGTCCTTGTGCAGCGCTATGCATATATTTGTGTTATTAGGTCCAATCTTTGTGGTTAATTAGGTAATTAGCATCGATATTTGCGTAAGTTTCGAGATTTTTTTCCCAGCAGGATAATACGAGTTGTAGGGTATCGTCAGTTTTTGCGCTATATTGCGATTTTAGGCTGCCCTTGTGCAGCGCTGTGCATATAGTTGTGTAATTAGGTCCGATATTTGTGATTAATTACGTAATTGGGATAGATATTTGCGTCAGTTTCGAGTGGTATTGTGAATTTTTTTCCCAGCAGGATACGACCAGTTGTATGGTATCGTCAGTTTTTGAGCTGTATTGCGATTTTCAGCCGTCCTTGTGCAGCACTATGCATATAGTTGTGTAATTAGCACTGATCTTCGTGATTAATTACATAATTAGGGTCGATATTTGAGTCAGTTTCACGACCAAAATAGATAAAGTACATTAAGCTAAACTTCCTCTCACGCATCTGGACGGTTTCCATATGTTAGGCGGTGCACTTGGCTTTCCATCCAGTAGAATCAGGATTGGAGTCGCTGACACGTTGAGTTTTTTACGTGCACTGAGTGTTTGTGCACTGCATTATTTTCAGTTTTTTAAGTGTTGTGAGCGTGTTTGCATAGCATTATTTCGGTGATCTACGAGTAGTCTGCATGTCTGTATGCTGTGTACTGGATTATTTCGGTAATTTATGAGTTGTTTGCCCCTCTGCACATCAGTGTACTGCATTATTTACGACTAGTTTCCAGGTCTGTAAACTGTATATTGTGACCCCAAGCACGTCAGGGTGAGAGTTTTGTATCAGCGTAGTAAATAAACTAGGTGACATATGTCCCTAAATAAATTGTTCCAAAAATAAATAAAGTACACTCCTTCCTCTCTCCAGCAGTCCAGAACAGGCTGATTCCTTTTCCCACCAATTTTCCCCACCAGACCGCCAGGCTTTGAGGAGGCTGGAGCACATGTGCACCTGAGAAAAATACGTATTGCTATCATGATGCTGTGCTCCTACGGACTGAACTGCATGATCATGTGATCTACCACGGGGCCCTCTAGCAGTGAACTCGCCAACTAGCTCAGTTCTTTGATCTGATGGATTGGAGGCAGTTATCTCTTGTGTGGTGAGAGCTTATATGTAGGTTTTAGAAATGACAGACAGTTCCATCAGAGACAGATGTTTCCATGTGTTGTGTAATGCATCTTTAATGTTATTTGCAGGATCATATTCTTCCTCTTCATATGTTAAAGCATTAATGTTCGCTTCCATTCTTCATGTAGTGAGCTGTGGATGCACTCCTTGGTTGAATGAGTGGAAGTAATACAGCTATTAAACTCCCCCTCTCTGGCAACAACATCTTGCTAATAGAACACATGCTCCTTCCACACTGACAGCTCAACAAGCACTGATTCTCAGCCTCTTGTGGTGGTAACACCACACTAAGTCACTAATGCTGTAGGCAGATAATAAATTTAAACAAATTTCAACAAATTTAATCAAGTTTATACAAATTTAAACCAATTATATTCGAATTGAATGACATTGTGAGCCGTCTCTAGTGGGGGCAACACAATACTATCTCGCTCCAGCTGCAGAAGTAAGCTCTTAGAGAAAATTCCCCCCAAAATTCGAAATTCCCGCCCATTTTCCAAGACGATGGCGCACCATCAAGCAAAAAAGTCGGAAATGGGGGCGGGGGATGTGTAGAAGCACATAATTCAATTTCCTACCAAATTTCAAACTTCCCAGCAGGGGGGCGTGGCACTTTCCCTCCAAAAGCCGCCATCTTTGATAATAGTACTCACGTCATAAGCTGATGTCACAGCCGCCAGATTGGATAATAGTACTCGCGTCATGAGTTGACGTCACGACCGCCATCTTGGATAACGGTACTCGCGCCATCAGCTGACGTCATGGCCGCCATCTTGGATGACGTCAGAGTGGGGTGACGACCGCTTTGTTCTACTACTGGCTGTTGAGGATGAAACATGTCAAAACCAGCCCGACCATGGGCCATTTCTTAACTGCCATGGGTCATATATTACGCATTTGCTGCGTGTAAACCTCGATCAGGAGGCTGATTGTGCCTGTGGAGAGAGAGAGGAACCGCAGAACACGTGCTTCTTTAGTGTGACCATTGGCTGCAAGAAAGGCAACGGGCACACTCACACACTGACACAACACAATCACTAAGAGACCAGACCCTGTGGACTGATCTCAACGACTGTGCTGACTGACTATCAAGAGCGCTGCGTAAAGCGTAGATTTACTTGCAATGGCGAGAGTACAGGCGGCGAGGAGCACGGGTGACGATTGACTCCGCAGATAATACTAGCAAAACGGACGACGGTAGTAGCGGTAGCAGATCAGCTGACAGTGGCACAGGCGAAGACGAACAAACACGCAATAAGGACTCAATTTAGTCAACGGCATGTCACGAAAAAAGCTTCATTAGACAATGATATTAGATTCTAACAAGGGAACCTCCCCATCGCACCCCCCCCCCCCCCCTCAGATTTAGTTATAAGTTGGCACAGTGGATAGGCCTTGAAAAACTTAACACAGATCAATCGAGAAAACAGGAAGAAGTTGTGTGGAACTATGAAAAAAAAGCAAAATATACAAACTGAGTATTCCATGTGGAAGATAGGCAACATCAAGGAGCGCTTGAGCACAGCAGTGCCGTGGTCCCGTGGTTAGCGTGAGCAGCTGCGGAACGAGCGGTCCTTGGTTCAAGTCTTCCCTCGAGCGATAAGTTTAATTTTTTATTTTCAGACAATTATCAAAGTTCAGGCACTCACACATAATCAACTTCGCTCTCCAAAATTCCAGGACATGCTCAGATTTGCTTGGACATATGCAGGATTTGACGGTCTACACACGAAAAATTTGAAAACGTTAAAAACATATGTTTTGACAAAGCACAGGGAAAACTGTGAGACTGTGAAATTATTGCATTCATTTGTTGCAGTTTATGTGACAAACTCTTATATTTTCATCACTTTTTTGGGAGTGATTATCACATCCACAAGAAAACCTAAATCGGGCGAGGTAGAAGAATCTTTTTACCCATTCGCCAAGTGTACAAGATCTACATCTACATCTACATTTATACTCCGCAAGCCACCCAACGGTGTGTGGCGGAGGGCACTTTACGTGCCACTGTCATTATCTCCCTTTCCTGTTCCAGTCGCGTATGGTTCGCGGGAAGAACGACTGTCTGAAAGCCTCTGTGCGCGCTCTAATCTCTCTAATTTTACATTCGTGATCTCCTCGGGAGGTATAAGTAGGGGGAAGCAATATATTCGATACCTCATCCAGAAACGCACCCTCTCGAAACCTGGCGAGCAAGCTACACCGCGATGCAGAGCGCCTCTCTTGCAGAGTCTGCCACTTGAGTTTGTTAAACATCTCCGTAACGCTATCACGGTTACCAAATAACCCTGTGACGAAACGCGCCGCTCTTCTTTGGATCTTCTCTATTTCCTCCGTCAACCCGATCTGGTACGGATCCCACACTGATGAGCAATACTCAAGTATAGGTCGAACGAGTGTTTCGTAAGCCACCTCCTTTGTTGATGGACTACATTTTCTAAGGACTCTCCCAATGAATCTCAACCTGGTACCCGCCTTACCAACAATTAATTTTATATGATCATTCCACTTCAAATCGTTCCGCACGCATACTCCCAGATATTTTACAGAAGTAACTGCTACCAGTGTTTGTTCCGCTATCATATAATCATACAATAAAGGATCCTTCTTTCTATGTATTCGCAATACATTACATTTGTCTATGTTAAGGGTCAGTTGCCACTCCCTGCACCAAGTGCCTATCCGCTGCAGATCTTCCTGCATTTCGCTACAATTTTCTAATGCTGCAACTTCTCTGTATACTACAGCATCATCCGCGAAAAGCCGCATGGAACTTCCGACACTATCTACTAGGTCATTTATATATATTGTGAAAAGCAATGGTCCCATAACACTCCCCTGTGGCACGCCAGAGGTTACTTTAATGTCTGTAGACGTCTCTCCGTTGATAACAACATGCTGTGTTCTGTTTGCTAAAAACTCTTCAATCCAGCCACACAGCTGGTCTGATATTCCGTAGGCTCTTACTTTGTTTATCAGGCGACAGTGCGGAACTGTATCGAACGCCTTCCGGAAGTCAAGAAAAATAGCATCTACCTGGGAGCCTGTATCTAATATTTTCTGGGTCTCATGAACAAATAAAGCGAGTTGGGTTTCACACGATCGCTGTTTCCGGAATCCATGTTGATTCCTACATAGTAGATTCTGAGTTTCCAAAAACGACATGATACTCGAGCAAAACACATGTTCTAAAATTCTACAACAGATCGACGTCAGAGATATAGGTCTATAGTTTTGCGCATCTGCTCGACGACCCTTCTTGAAGACTGGGACTACCTGTGCTCTTTTCCAATCATTTGGAACCTTCTGTTCCTCTAGAGACTTGCGGTACACGGCTGTTAGAAGGGGGGCAAGTTCTTTCGCGTACTCTGTGTAGAATCGAATTGGTATCCCGTCAGGTCCAGTGGACTTTCCTCTGTTGAGTGATTCCAGTTGCTTTTCTATTCCTTGGACACTTATTTCGATGTCAGCCATTTTTTCGTTAGTGCGAGGATTTAGAGAAGGAACTGCAGTGCGGTCTTCCTCTGTGAAACAGCTTTGGAAAAAGGTGTTTAGTATTTCAGCTTTACGCTTGTCATCCTCTGTTTCAATGCCATCATCATCCCGGAGTGTCTGGACATGATGTTTCGAGCCACTTACTGATTTAACGTAAGACCAGAACTTCCTAGGATTTTCTGTCAAGTCGGTACCTAGTATTTTACTTTCGAATTCACTGAACGCTTCACGCATTGCCCTCCTTACGCTAACTTTGACATCGTTTAGCTTCTGTTTGTCTGAGAGGTTTTGGCTGCGTTTAAACTTGGAGTGAAGCTCTCTTTGCTTTCGCAGTAGTTACCTAACTTTGTTGTTGTACCACGGTGGGTTTTTCCCGTCCCTCGCAGTTTTACTCGGCACGTACCTGTCTAAAACGCATTCTACGATTGCCTTGAACTTTTTCCATAAACACTCAACATTGTCAGTGTCGGAACAGAAATTTTCGTTTTGATCTGTTAGGTAGTCTGAAATCTGCCTTCTATTACTCTTGCTAAACAGATAAACCTTCCTCCCTTTTTTTATATTCCTATTAACTTCCATATTCAGGGATGCTGCAACGGCCTTATGATCACTGATTCCCTGTTCTGCACTTACAGAGCCGAAAAGTTCGGGTCTGTTTGTTATCAGTAGGTCCAAGATGTTATCTCCACGAGTCGGTTCTCTGTTTAATTGCTCGAGGTAATTTTCGGATAGTGCACTCAGTATAATGTCACTCGATGCTCTGTCCCTACCACCCGTCCTAAACATCTGAGTGTCCCAGTCTATATCTGGTAAATTGAAATCTCCACCTAAGACCATAACATGCTGAGAAAATTTATGTGAAATGTATTCCAAATTTTCTCTCAGTTGTTCTGCCACTAATGCTGCTGAGTCGGGGGGTCGGTAAAAGGAGCCAATTATTAACCTAGCTCGGTTGTTGAGTGTAACCTCCACCCATAATAATTCACAGGAACTATCCACTTCTACTTCACTACAGGATAAACTACTACTAACAGCGACGAACACTCCACCACCGGTTGCATGCAATCTATCCTTTCTAAACACCGTCTGTGCCTTTGTAAAAATTTCGGCAGAATTTATCTCTGGCTTCAGCCAGCTTTCTGTACCTATAACGATTTCAGCTTCGGTGCTTTCTATCAGCGCTTGAAGTTCCGGTACTTTACCAACGCAGCTTCGACAGTTTACAATTACAATACCGATTGCTGCTTGGTCCCCGCATGTCCTGACTTTGCCCCGCACCCGTTGAGGCTGTTGCCCTTTCTGCACTTGCCCGAAGCCATCTAACCTAAAAAACCGCCCAGCCCACGCCACACAACCCGTGCTACCCGTGTAGCCGCTTGTTGCGTGTAGTGGACTCCTGACCTATCCAGCGGAACCCGAAACCCCACCACCCTATGGCGCAAGTCGAGGAATCTGCAGCCCACACGGTCGCAGAACCGTCTCAGCCTCTGATTCAGACCCTCCACTCGGCTCTGTACCAAAGGTCCGCAGTCAGTCCTGTCGACGATGCTGCAGATGGTGGGTCGATAACATATTCCTGTCATGTGACGCACATGCCGTCACCAGTGTCGTATAGAATATATCAGACGTGTTTTCCCGTGGACGAATCGGTTGACCTACGACCATGCGACCAAATGTTTTCGGTTCCCATTGGAGAGGTACGTCCTTTCGTCTACTAATCGCACGGTTTTGCGGTGCGATTGCTAAACACAGACACTAAACTTATTACAGTGAACAGAGACGTCAATGAAGGAACGGACAGATCATAACTTTGCGAAAATAAAGACAATTAATTTTTCACTCGAAGGAAGATTTGAACCAAGGACCTTTCGCTCCGCACTTGCTCACACTAACCACGGGACCACGACGCTCTTCAGCTTGTACTCTCCTTGATGTTGCCTATGTTGCGCATGGACTACTCAGTTTTTATATTTTGCTTATTTTTTTTCATAGTTCCACACAACTTCTTCCTGTTTTCTCGATTGATCGGTGTTCAGTTTTGCAAGGCCTATCCACTGTGCCAAATTATGAGGGGGGTGCGATGGGGAGGTTCCCTTGTAAGAGTAATGCAGAAGTAGAGGACAGCACACCCTGACATCCAGAATAATGTAGCCTAGATGTAGGTCCACGTCGTATGAGGGTGAGAGGCTCATCGTATTTATTGCTGAGGTCCTTGTTCTCGGATCGGGAGGTGGCTGCCCAGGAGTGAGGGACCCTATCTTTCTGAGGCACTCCCTCCTGGACAGTATCTGAGGTGGCATTCTATAAATCTGAACTCTTTCTCTCTTCCTATTTTACTCTCTTCTTAATACAAAAACCGTCAAATTTAAGCATTTCCATTTCCCAGTTTATTACAGATTTGCAAGTATTTACAGCTGCAATATTGTTAAACTTTGGTGAAATAATAAAATATTAGATAATCTTCAAATCATGCAGAGACATAATTTAATGCTGCGTATCTTAGTTACTAGATGGCAGATCATGTGTAAATAGCAGCAAAAAAATAATAAATAAATAAATAAATAAAAATAAAAGAAATAAGTACTTAATTTAACTTGGCATTGTAAAGTGTAGATCATAGATATGGAACCAACCTTCTAGACCAAAAATATGTGGGTAAACAGAAATTGAAAGTCAGATTCTATGAGATGGGAGGGGTGGAGGCCAGTTGTAAACCACCATCTTGGGGGCAACTGGTAGCACGGGGGGAATGTGACACGTGAGACAGATAGAGATGTACACGAGGAAAACAGTTGTATCTGCGTCTCAGCATAACTTTATTTATTTGGAGGATATCGTATTTTATACAGAACAGGGCAAATGCTGGTAATAACACATAAAGACTGCAAGACGTGCTCGACGTGTGGTCCAGCACGTTGTATGAATGCTGTTAACTGTTCCCTTGTGCATCTTAATCAGAACATACACTACCGGTCAAAAGTTTTGGATCACCGATGATAAAAACTATATACTTTATTTCAGTGTGCACACACATCACACAAACTACATACACCAACAAAATAAATATTTTCTCTCTCTATCATTAAGTACAATACAATAAAGTTCAGATTTTAGCCTTTTCGAAGTACTCACCCTACGCCATCAAAACAGGTGTAGAAACTCTTGACTTTCTGAAAATAAGATTATGTAATGTTTTTTAAGACATTGCAGTCCAAAACGTCTGTAATTCATTCCACAGATATCATCATTAGATGATGACTTTGGTTTTCTGACCTCCCTGTCAAGGTCATCCCATAAGAGATCAATGGGATGTAAGTCAGGTGACTGACGAGGCAAAATTATATTCTTCAGTTCCCCACATTTCCCATCACTATTTACATGCCCTGCCAAATCATATTCTTCATTTCCCTACATTTCCCTTAACTATTTACATGCCCTCTGCACAGTTTACAAGCATGTTTGGGATCATTTTCCTGTTGCAGAACAAACCAAAGGCCAATAAGTTCCTTGGCATATGGGACTGCATTTTTGACCAGTATCGTGTGCTATTCTTCTTTTTTTAAAGTTTCGTTTATCACCAGCAAAACATCCCCACATCATGAACGATCCTCCATCATGCTTTACCATTAGCGTCACAAACTGACTCTTCATACCTTCACCACGAACTGGACGAACAAACACTCGCCGATGCCTTTCAAATACTTCAAACTTATATTCGTTCGTGAATAATGCCTTGTGCCATCGCTGCACGCTCCAGTTGTTATGCTGTTGTGCCCACTGCAGTCTTTTCACATTATTTTGTTTGCGTAATAAAGGTTTCTTCGCCGCTATGCGCCCCTTTAAACCTTGTCCATGTAGACACCGTTGTACTGTTGAGACAGTGATTGGAGCCGCTCGAGTGCTATTTACTTCCTCCCGAATTTCAGATGCAGTACGAGAGTTCTGACGTTTGATCAGTACACACATGAACTGCTCTTCCCTGTAAGGTGTTACTCGGGGTCTTCCAGATCGCGAAACACTTGCATTGCCATCAGATTGCTTGAACCGCTGCAATGTGTACACCACTGTAAATTGGATTTCGCCAGCTTTTGTTATACAGTCCTACTAGAATAGTCTTCCTGATGCAGAGCTACAATTACAGCATGTTTTTCAGTTCCTGTCTTCTGCTTCCGTCCCATTAGGGATTAGGTGGTAATAGAGTATGATATTGATCAAGAATACAAACACAGTGCTGCATGTACACTATGTACTGTAAACTAATGAGAAATGATCGCTGTACAGACAGCTGAAGAACTGAGAGCTGTTCGATTGGAACCGACTTCGGTACAGGCATCTCATTGTTACTGTGGATACTCCTCAGCGCCTCTCTATGCGAACAACCAGTCGTATACATAACGGAGGCGCTTAGCCTTTAAATGTTTATACTTGTTTTATTATCAGAACGGGGACATGGCAGAATATTCAACAGGAAATCCCTCTTTCAACCACATATCCATAGTTGTCACAGGTGACCGAAAAGTTTTGAGCGCTAGTGTATACCAGAAAGAGAACATAATCATCGACAATCCGCTCCATGAATTGTGCACGGTTTCTGATCTTCACCGCATACATAACTGCCTTTACGAGTTCCCACACATTGAAATCTAATGGACTTAAATCAGGGGAGCATGGCGCCCGCTTCACGAGATCTGTATGACCTATCAGTCTCCGGCATATTACATATACAAGTATGCCGGGACAGATAGTCCGTAATAATGCGGTGTATCATAGTGCTGAAAGTAAGGTTAAAACGTCTTAACTTCAGACATCAGGAACGGTAGCACATCTTCATCTAACAACAGTAGGCTACGGGCTGCTGCTGGTGTGCCCTGAATCAAGACCGAGAACCCCTTCTTCCACATCAAAATATCACTTTCGATGGCTCTGTCTGGTGAAGGATGGCATCTGACCAGTGTCTGTGATGCTGATTATGTACCTAACCGTTCACATAGAAATTAGCTTAACCTGCAAACAGTACGTTATAGGTGAAGCGAAGCCTTTCGTGCAGGTTGCGTGTCGCCAGTTCTGCGAAATGAATTCAACGATCTGGTGAGTGCTCAGGGATATGTTGTAACATTTGTATTTTGTAAAGTGCCACTTACGTGTGGCCAAAAATTTCGTTATTGATGCTCGACTGGCCCAGTTTGTTGCGAGAAGCTGTGAATTCTGCGCTCTCGACTCTTAATGAACGATGTCAGAACCTGTAGTCTCAGCCGAAGGGGGACACCAGGGCAGTTGTGGTGACAGCTAAGAAACGACAGTGATGAGTGTAGGTGGCAGAATCATTGTCGCAGATGTGCGTATGTTTACAAAATTGTGGAGCATTGTTTTTGCTTACGCTGAAGGTGGAAACACTAGGTCAGCGAGATATTTCAATGAATTGTACTGGTGTTATTGTTTTGTCCTGAACGATGACCAATATTATTGAAGATTTCTCCGTTACTTTCAGATAAAAATAGATGTCGCGAGAAGCGGACTCACCAGTATAAAAGAAAGCAACGAGTACTGTGTTGTCCGTAGAGAAGCAGTAACAGCAAAGGTTTTTTTTTTAATTACCGCTACCAGTCACAAACTTTGTCAACTATTATATTACTTATTTATTTAGCGACATGTTTCGAGGGTTATACATCTTCAGGCTAAATGACACTACAAAAACAACTTTACAATAAGGTCATACTGATGTTAGATAGTCTTTTCGTAAATGGTATGGTCATCTTTGTTCTTCTGGCGTGGCAGTCTCGTTGTGATGCGTTGCGATGTTTCCATTACCGTGGCTCTCTTGGTCACTGTTCACACATTGTCACTAACACTTGGAAACACGATCACAAACTACAGAACTGTTTGTGATTATGTTTCTAAGTTACTGCTATGTTGGTAACAATTTGTGGACAGTGACGGCAATGGAAACACCGCAACGCATCACAACGAGACTGCCACGCCAGAAGAACAAAGATGACCACACCATTTACGAAAAGACTATGTAACATCAGTATGACCTTATTGTAAAGTTGTTTTTGTAGTGCCATTTAGCCTGAAGTGAGGTATAACCCTCGAAACATGTCTCTAAATAAATAGGCAGTACAATAGTTGACAATGTTTGTGACTGGTAGCGGTAATTTAAAAAAAAAACCTTTACATATTTCTTGAGACAGTCACGGTCGAAAAATAGTCAAAATGGCTTCAAATTCAACTGTACGATGGTTCGAGCAGAGCAGCGCAGTGGCTACTCGTTGGATGTCATCTGAGTAACAAATCCATCACGGACATTTCAACCCTTCTAGACTTCCCAAGTCGGCTGTTGGTGAAGTGACTGAATGGGGAACACGAATGAATATCCACAACTAACCCCAACCAGGCACAACTCATGTACTTCGGACAGTGATCGTCGAGAATTGCATATGATTGTGTAAAAAAAAATGTATGAAATCAGTGAGAGGAGTCGCTCGTGAGTTCCAGAGAGCTGTTAGCAGTCCACCTTGCACAATAACTGTGCCTAGAGAGTACAATGATCGAGCAGCTGCCTATAAGGAACACGCTACTTAGTCAGTGCTAAACAGTGCTTGTGGTGGAGGAAAGAGCGACGCTACTGGAGAATGGCAGCGGATAACTGGACACGAGTGATTTGCAGTGACGAATCATGCTGTACGCTACGGTAATCCGATGGAATGGTTTGGGTGTACTACTGCCCGGACAATATTATCTGCCATCATACGTAATGCCAACAATGAAGTACGGAGGAGGTTGCGTTACGGTATAGGGGCGTTTTTCGCGGTTAGGTTGTGGTACTGCTATTGCGCTTAAGAAAACGCTAAATGCAGAAGGATATGAATATATTTTATAACATTGCGTCTGGCTTGCAGTAGAGTAATAGATTGGAGACGATGATTGATTGTCTCAGCGTGACAGTACACCATGTCACGAAGCAGTATCTGCGACTCAACAGTCTGCGGATAATAACATCCGTGAGATGGACTGGCTTACCCAGAGTCCCGACTGGAACCCATGGAGTACCTTTGGGAAGAGTTAGAACGTCGACTTAGCTTCAGACGCGATATCACTACCAATCCTGGTTAAGGTCTGGAGGAAGAATAGCCTACCATTTCTCCAAAGGTATTCAGCCAGCCCACTGAAAGCGTATCCAACAGAGTTCAAGCCGCCCGAAAGTGGACATTATTGTCCATTTATAGGCGCGCAGTCACTTTTGATCAAACAGTGCAAGTACTCTGCGCAACGGAATTAAAGGATCACTTTTTCAAACCCCATAATTTCTTGCCCACGCTACGCTTGAGTTTGGAATTTGTCTCAAAGGTGCGTACGACATTCCTCTGTAATGGTCCAAAAGTGTGGCGACCAGCGACATCAACGTCGGACTCGATGACGCTACAACACATACGAAAAAAGGGCCACAGTTCAGAAGTTCTTGTGACGAATAGGGCGAGTTAATGATGTCACATTGACACCAAACTTCACCAAAATTCTGACCAACGTCACCATGGACGTATCGCACTGTACGGAGGTCGTCACAGCCTTTCACCTACATTTCACCACTTTTTTTGGCGCCTCTGCGATGCGGGTTAGAACCGTGACGCACAGTGTTGAAATCACGCAATTTTCTTATGAATAGCTGCGGAAAACATTCCAGACACACCGACGCTTAAGATAGGCACGAAAATGTCTCAGGAGGAAGGGGGGGGGGGGGCATTGAGGACCTCAATGAAACCACCCCGCCGGCCGCGGTGGCCGTGCGGTTCTGGCGCTGCAGTCCGGAACCGCGGGACTGCTACGGTCGCAGGTTCGAATCCTGCCTCGGGCATGGGTGTGTCTGATGTCCTTAGGTTAGTTAAGTTTAAGTAGTTCTAAGTTCTAGGGGACTTATGACCTAAGATGTTGAGTCCTATAGTGCTCCGAGCCATTTGAACCATTTTTTTTTGAAACCACCCCTTTACCTGAGGCCTCGATTCCCCCACGTTCCGTGGTCGACAACGACAGTCAACCTTTGACACTTCTGACACCCTCGGGCATTTAAATCCTTCTCTAAGAAGATTGTGGAGCTGCTTGCCCATTAAACGTCATCATACCACTTTGGAGCGCAGTGCGGTCGCAATTTTATTCTCTCAGTATAGGTTGTGACTGTTCAACCTAGGGACTGTTCAACATTATTCGACGAAATTTTAACGTGATCCGAAGCAGCAAAGGCTACTTATGCTTTTTCATGCTCCTATTTCGCGTTTTTACTTGGCTTGATCACGGGATTTGGTGGTGCAAGGGGGGGGGGGAGGGGGGAACAGAGTTACACATTGTCACATGCATGAATAATACAATGGTAAATGGTCCTTCTAAGATTTCCCAGTTTAGCAATACTCTCGTTACTATCAACCTGCCTTTGTTGAGCACCTTAAACCTGAATCTGTGCCGACAGAACCGTAACGTGATCCCCAGGCGGTGCTGCGAACGCCTAGAACTCCACAGTGGTTCTGTCTGCACAGATACATTTTTAAAATTCTCAGTAAAAGTGGGCGAGTGCCACCGAGGGTTTTGCCGAACGGGGGATCTTAGAGGGACCCTTTGCTGTTTTGCAGGCCAGAGTGGGCGAGCGGTTCTAGGCGCTATAGTCTGGAACCGCTGGACCGCTACGGTCGCAGGTTCGAAGCCTGCCTCGGGCATGGTTAGGTTTAAGCAGTTCTAAGTTCTAAGGGACTGATGACCTCAGCAGTTAGGTCCCATAGTGCTCAGAGCCATTTGAACCATTTTTTTTGCTGTTCTATTCACGCATGTGTCAACGTCGCATCTCTCTGCGATTTCGCCACAGTAGGACACAAAACAGGAGCGTTAAAAAGGCATGAGGACCCTTACCTGCTTCGGATCACATTCAAATTTTGTCGAATGATGCTGAACTATTCCTAGTGGTTCCAACCTGTACAGGAGAGCAAAAATCCCGGTCGCGCTGGGCTGAAAATGTGGATGTAGCCCTACAGTGTTCTTAGAGAAGAGTCTAAGCGCCCGTGGATGTCAGTCGTGTCCCAGTTGTCTGACTGTTGCTCATGGCACTGTGAACCGTCGTTTTCGACCACGGAATATGAGGGAATCAACGCCTCCAGGAAAAGGGGTGGTTTGATTGACGCCCTTTAGGCCATCCTCTCTCGCCTTATCGCTCCGATTCTGAGCGGCGGTCTTTCTGGAAGGTTTCTTCTGCCATTCATAAGAAAACCACGTGATTTCAACGCTGGGCGTCACGGTTTTGACCTCCACCGCACAGGCGTCAAAAGAAGGAGTCAAATGCGGGGGGCTGTGACGACCTCCCTATCATACCTGTACACAGTGCACTGGGCTAAATTTTGGTGAAGTTTGCTCCCCAATGTGGCATCATTGACCCACTTTACACGTCACGTGATCTTCCGAGCTGCGGCCTTCTTACGCAAGTGTTGACACCTTAATGTTTGAAGCGCCGTCGAGCCCGAGCTTGACGTAAAAGGGCGCCATGCTTTTGCACCATTACTGAGGAAGGTCATACACATCTTTGAGGCAAATTTCAAACTTGAGCGTCGCAGTGAGTGGGTTACGGGGTTGCGAAAAAGTGATCCTTTAATTCTGCTGCGCAGAATGGTTGAGTTAGTAATCTAATGATTGAGTTAGTAATCTATGTAATTAGTGGCGGCTCGTATTGTTGTTGTTGTTGGTGTTGTGGTCTTCAGTCAAGAGACTGGTTTGATGCAGCTCTCCATGCTACTCTATCCTGTGCAAGCTTCTTCATCTCCCAGTACTTACTGGAACCTACATCCTTCCGAATCTGCTTAGTGTATTCATCTCTTGGTCTCCCTCTACGATTTCTACCCTCCACACTGCCCTCCAATGCTATATTTGTGATCCTTTGAGGCCTCGGAACATGCCCTACCAACCGGTCCCTTCTTCTTGTCAAGTTGTGCCACAAACTCCTCCCCGATTCTATTCAATACCTCCTCATTAGTTATGTGATCTACCCATCTAATCTTCAGTATTCTTCTGTAGCACCACATTTCGAAAGCTTCTATTCTATTCTTGTCCAAACTATTTATCGTCTACGTTTCACTTCCATACATGGCTACACTCCATACAAATACTTTCAGAAACGACTTCCTGACACTTAAATCTATACTCGATGTTAACAAATTTCTCTTATTCAGAATCGCTTTCCTTGACATTGCCAGTCTACATTTTATATCCTCTCTACTTTGAGCATCGTCATTTAATTTGCTCCCCAAATAGCAAAACTTCTTTACTACTTTAAGCGTCTCATTTCCTAATCTAATTCCCGCAGCATCACCCGATTTAATTCGACTACATTCCATTATCCTCGTTTTGCTTTTGTCGATGTTCATCTTATATCCTCCTTTCAAGACACTGTCCATTCCGCTCAACTGCTCTTCCAAGTCCTTTGCTGTCTCTGACAGAATTACAATGTCATCGGCGAACCTCAAAGTTTTTATTTCCTCTCCATGGATTTTAATACCGACTCCGAATTTTTCTTTTGTTTCCTTTACTGCTTGCTCAATATACAGATTGAATAACATCGGGGAGAGGCTACAACCCTGTCTCACTCCCTTCCCAACCGCTGCTTCCCTCTCATGCCGCTCGACTCTTATAACTGCCATCTGGTTTGTGTACAAATTGTAAATAGTCTTTCGCTCCCTGTATTTTACCCCTGCCATCTTTAGAATTTGAAAAAGAGTGTTCCAGTAAACATTGTCAAAAGCTTTCTCTAAGTCTACAAATGCTAGAAACGTAGGTTTGCCTTTCCTTAATCTATTTTCTAAGATAAGTCGTAAGGTCAGTATTGCCTCACGTGTTCCAACATTTCTGCGGAATCCAAACTGATCTTCCCTGAGGTAGGCTTCTACCAGTTTTTCCATTCGTATGTAAAGAATTCGTGTTAGTATTTTGCAGCTGTGGCTTATTAAACTGATAGTTCGGTAATTTTCACATCTGTCAACACCTGCTTTCTTTGGGATTGGAATTATTATATTCTTCTTGAAGTCTGAGGGTATGCTGTGCGGGATTAGCCGAGCGGTCTAGGGCGCTGCAGTTACGGACTGTGCGGCTGGTCCCGGCGAAGGTTCGAGTCCTCCCTCGGGCATGGGTGTGTGTGTTTGTCCTAAGGATAATTAAGGTTAAGTAGTGTGTAAGCTTAGGGACTGATGATCTTAGCAGTTAAGTCCCATAAGATTTCACACACATTTGAACTTTTTTCTGAGGGTATTTCGCCTGTCTCATACATCTTGCTCACCAGATGGTAGAGTTTTGTCAGGACTGGCTCTCCCAAGGCCGTCAGTAGTTCTAATGGAATGTTGTCTGCGGCTCGTATTATTGTCGTTTAAATTAAACTGTAGGGGGTAAATAAAATTTTTTCGGTGTCCCTCAGCACGTGGGATGGCATTCGTTTTGTGATTTGAACCGTGAGCCCCCTTGTACATAAGTCTCGCCGTAGCGTTGCGTCAGAGGTCTTCGCGAAACTGTGCCCTCCCACGGCACAGGCGACTTCTCGAGACGGCACCGCCGCTCCGAGTCGATAGAAATGGGGGAGCAATAGGATCTGCGGCGACCGCAGTAAATCAGCGGCCGGCAGCGCGCGCTGCCGAAGTTGGGCGACATAAATCCAGGGAACAGGTAGGACAGCCAATCTCGCGCGAGTAAGGAACGCTGTCCGGCGGAGGCGGCGCCGGCCTCCTCGCCTCGCCGCCTGCTTAAAATACGCGCCCTGCCTTGGGCCGGCGCGGCGTGGCGGTGGCGAGCGCGCTGTTTGGGAGCGCCGCCGCCTAATGGGATTACTCGGACCAGGCAGCGGCTGCCGGCCCGGCCGCCGCGTCCGTCATAGCGGCCGCTGCTGCCGCCGCCCCCAGAGGCAGTCCCGCCACCGGACACGGTACGCGCATTACGCCGATTGCGCCGCTGATTGGAGTGCGCCGAGAGCGAGTCAGGAGTTGCTCCCCGCCACTCTTGCCCCCCACCCCCTAACCCTCCCCCACCTACCCACGACCCAACCACACAGACTCACTCTGCCGCGCGAGAGCCAGGTAAGCGACGAAACTGCACCCCTTCACCTACAGCATTTAACAACTCCCCCCTCCGTATGTGGGACACCGACATAAGTTGTACTGACATAAGCTCGAAAGCTTCTCTTCTCTTGGCGGAAATGTTTATCGTTCCTGGTTCACTTCCACTGTCATGTCCCAGCACAGGTCCTGTCGCCAGCTTTGCGCTAAGGTGTGGCCAGCTTCGCACAAACAGAACATTGTAGCACTGCGACTGTATTTGGCCAGAAACAAGCAAACTAGGAAGTAGATTACAGCCGAGCCAGCCGCAGGTGAGCGTGGATGTTATGACTCACAAGACAATACAGCCGTTGCGAAGTGAACCAGCCAGGTGAGGTGTGGAAATACACTACTGGCCATTAAAATTGCTACACCTAGAAGAAATGCAGATGATAAACGGGTATTCATTGGACAAATATAGCATACTAGGAGTGACATGTGATTACATTTTCACGCAGTTTGGGTGCATAGATCCTGAGAAATCAGTACTCAGAACGACCACCTCTGGCCGTAATAACGGCCTTGATACGCCAGGGCATTGAGTCAAACAGAGCTTAGATGGCGTGTACAGGTATAGCTGCCACTGCAGCTTCAACACAATACAACAGTTCATCAAGAATAGTGACTGGCGTATTGTGACGAGCCAGTTGCTCAGCCACCATTGAACAGAAGTTTTCAGTTGGCGAGAGATCTGGAGAATGTGCTGGCCAGGACAGCAGTCGAACATTTTCTGTGTCCAGAAAGGCCCGTACAGGACCTGCAACATGCGGTCGCGCATTATCCTGCTGAAATGTAGGGTTTCGCAGGGATAGAACGAAGGATAGAACCACGGGTCGTAACACATCTGGAATGTAACGTCCACGGTTCAAAATGCCGTCAATGCGCATAAGATGTGACCGAGATGTGTAACCAATGGCACCCCATACCATCACGCCGGGTGACACGCCAGTATGGCGATGACGAATACACGCTTCCAATGTGCGTTCACCGCGATGTCGCCAAACACGGATGCGACCATCATGATGCTGTAAACAGAATCTAGATTCATTCGAAAAAAGGATGTTTTGCCATTCGTGCACCCAGGTTCGTAGTTGAGTACACCATTGCAGACGCTCCTGTCTGTGATCCACCGTCATGGGTAACTGCAGCCATGGTCTCCGAGCTGATACTCCATGCTGCTACAAACGTCGTCAAACTGTTCGTGCAGATGGTTGTTGTCTAGCAAACGTCCCCATCTGTTGACTCAGGGATCGAGACGTGACTGCACGATCCGTCACAGCCATGCGGATAAGATGCCTGTCATCTCTATTGCTAGTGATACCAGGCCGTTGGGATCCAGCACGGCGTTCCGTATTACCCTCCTGAGCCCACCGATTCCATATTCTGCTAACAGTCATTGGATCTCGACCAACACGAGTAGCAACGTCGCGATACGATAAAACGCAATCGCGGTAGGCTACAATCCGACCTTTATCAAAGTCGGAAACGTGATGGTACGCATTTCTCTTCCTTACACCAGGCGCCACAACAACGTTTCACCAGGCAACGCCGGTCTACTGCTGTTTGTGTATGAGAAATGGGTTGGAAACTTTCCTCATGTAAGCACGTTGTAGGTGTCGTCACCGGCGCCAACCTTGTATGAATGCTCTGAAAAGCTAATCATTTGCATATCACAGCATTTTCTTCCTGTCGGTTAAATTTCGCGTGTGTAGCACGTCATCTTCGTGGTGTAGCAATTTTTATAGCCAGTAGTGTACCTGACACAGCGGCACATGAGGAGAAAAAGGTGGAAATCTGTCTACACCAGCAACCGTGGGAGAGCTTAGTTTACGTGCTGCAAAGCACAGCAATGGTCAAACAATTTAGCCCATGAGCGTATACACAGAGATATGTAAACAGGCAGAATACGGCGCTGCGGTCGACAACGACTATATAAGATAACAAGTGTCTTGCACAGTTATAAGATCGGTTACTGGTGCTGCAATGGCAGAATATTCAGATTTAAGTGAGTTTCAAGCATCTCCGAGGTGCCCACGAGTGTACCTTGACTATCAGGAATCCGGTAAAACATCAAATCTCCGACATCGCTGCGGCCGGATAAAGAACGGGACCAACGACAACTGAACAGAATCGTTCAGTGTGACAAAAGTGTAACCCTTCCGCAAATTGCTGCAGATTTCAATGCTGGGCTATCAACAAGTGTCAGCGTTCGAACCAGTCGAGTAAACATCGTCAATATAGGCTTTCGGCGCCGAAGGCCCCCTCATGTACCCTTGAAGACTGCATGACACAGAGCTTTACGCTTCGCCTAGGCCCGTCAACATCGACATTGGGCTGTCGATGACTGGAAAGATGTTGCCTGGCCGGACGAGTATCATTTCAAATTGTATCAAATGGTTCAAATGGCTCTGAGCACTATGGGACTCAACTGCTGAGGTCATTAGTCCCCTAGAACTTAGAACTAGTTAAACCTAACTAACCTAAGGACATCACACACATCCATGCCCGAGGCAGGATTCGAACCTGCGACCGTAGCGATCTCGCGGTTCCAAACGGCAGTGCCAGAACCGCGCGGCCACTTCGGCCGGCCAAATTGTATCGAGCAGATGGACGTGTGCGGGTATGGAGAGAACCTCATAATCCATGGACCCTGCATGTCTGCAGGGGACTGTTCAAGCTGGTGCAGGCTCTATAATGGTGTGGGGCTTGTGCAGTTGGAGTGATGTGGGACCTCTGATACATCTAGTTACAACTCTGACAGGTGACGTAGGTAAGCATCCTGTCTGATCACCTGCATCCATTCATGTCCATTGTGCATTCTGGAGGACTTAGGCAATTCTAGTAGGACATTGCGACACCCCACACGTCTACAACTGCTTAGAGTGGCTCCAGGAATATTGTTTTGAGTTTAAACACTTCCGCTGGCCACCAAACTCCGCAGACATGAACATTATTGGGCGCGTGTGGGGTGCCTTGCAATGTGCTTTTCAGAAGAGATCTCCAATCCCTCGAACCCTTACGGATTAATGGACAGACCTGCAGGATTCATGGTGTCAATTCCCTCCAGCACTACTTCAGACATTAGTCACGTCCATGCCAAGTCGTGTTGCGGCTTACGATTGTGCAGGCTAAATACTTCAGCATTATTCCACCACTTCCTACATACATACATATATACATTAATCCTTGTTCCTTAAATCATGAATAAGAAATTTCGTAATGACGTCGAATGCGTCACCTTAACATAAGTTTTCTTTAGATAAAATAATTAATTAATTAATTATTTTTATTTTTTTACAGTTACTACTTCATAACTAAGAATTCATCTACTGAGTAGAATGACTTGTCATTCAGAAATTCTTTTAATTTGCTTTTAAATGTTAGTTGGCTATCTGTCAGACTTTTAATACTATTTGGCAAATGACCAAAGATTTTTGTGGCAGCATAATTCACCCCTTTCTGTGCCAAATTGATATTTAATCCAGAATAGTGAAGATCATTCTTTCTTCTAGTGTTGTAGCTTTGCACTCCGCTGTTATTTTAATTGGGATGAGTTATTAATGACAAATTTCAAAAGTGAATATATATATTGCGAAGGTACTGTGAATATCCCGAGTTCCTTAAATAAATGTCTGCAAGGTGATCTTGGGTGGTCTCCAGCTATTAGCATGGTTACACACTTTTGTGCAATGAATACTTTCTCTCTTAATGACGAATTGCCCCAAAATATGATGCAATATGAAAGCAGTGAATGAAAATAGGTATAGTAAGCTAATTTACTGATATGTTTATCACCAAAATTTGCAATAACTGTAATAGCATAAGTAGCTGAACCTAACCGTTTCAGCAGATCAGCGTTTCTTCCAATTCAATTTCTCATCAATGCACACACCCAGAAATTTCGAGTATTCTGCCTTAGAGCAGGCTTCTGTTCATAGTCTATATTTATCAATGGTGTTATGCCACTTACTGTAAAGAATTGTATAAAATTTGTTTTCTCAAAATTTAGTGAGAGCCCATTTGCATAGAACCACTTAATAATTTTCTGAAAGACATTATTTACAATTTGCTCAGCTGATTCTTGCTTGTTGGGTGTAATTACTATACTTTTATCATCAACAAAAATAACTAGCTTTGCATCTTCATGAATATAGAATGCCAAGTCGTTAATATATATTAAGAACAATAAGGGACCCAAGACTGAACCCTGTGGGACTCTATTCTCGATATATCTCCCATTAGAGGACTCTGCTGTTTTTTTGCAGACTATTCCTACTGTTAATTTAGAGCCTCTGCATTCTTCAAGTTAAGTATAAATTAAACCATTTGTGCACTGTCCCACTCATACCACAATACTTAAGCTTATCTAGAAGCATTTCATGATTCATACAATCAAATGCCTTTGAGAGATCACAAAATATCCCAATGGGTGATGTTTGGTTATTTGATACATTTAATATTTGATCAGTGAAAGCATACATAGCATTTTCTGCTGAAAAGCCTTTCTGAAAACCAAACTGACATTTTGTTAGTACTTCATTTTTACAAATATGTGATGCTGCTCTTGAATTCATTACTTCCTAAAGTATTTTGGATAAAGCTGTCGGAAGTGAGATTGGGTGGTAGTTGTTAGCATCAGGCCTATCCCCTTTTTCATGCAATGGTTTAACAATAGTGTATTTCAGTCTATCTGTAAAAATGCCCTGTTTCAGTGAGATACTACATATGTGGCTGAGAACCCTACTTATTTGTTGGGAACATGCTTTTAGTACTTTGCTGGAAATGCCATCAATTCTATGTGAGGTTTTACTTTTGAGTGAATTTATTATTTCCTAATTTCAGTTGGAGAGGTGGGTTGAATTTCAGTTTTATCAGATTGCATAGATACTGCCCCTTCCATACTAATTAGCATCATGTTCCCTGTACACCTTATCCTAATCTAACTATTGCAAGCTTTCCCTAAACTTTTGAATTATTAAATCTTTAAATGAATGCACTATTTTGGAGGACCTTTTTCCGTTATTCTATGGAGCTATGTCATATACTGTAACTAGCTGTGCATCAAGGTCAGTCAGACCATTCTTAACAGGAAAAGCTTTTATTTGATCAAATTTACCTTGGTCTACAAAAACATTATCTATCAGTGTGCTTCTTTCCTGTAAGACCCAAGTAGGAAAATCAGCAACTGATGTCAAATTGAAAGAACCAAGTAATACTTCAAGGCCAAACTTTCTATCAGACACCTTCAGAAAATCTACATTGAAAGCCCCACAGACAATAATTTGCTTTCATCTGTCTGACAGATAACACAACAAAGAATCCAAGTTTTTCAATAATAGTTGAAAATTTCCCAGTGGTGACCTATACATGGCTACAATTATAAAAGTGCCATTATTTAGTCTAAGCTCACACGCACATGCTTCTTTACGTTGCTGTATGCAAAATATTTTAGTTTCCAAATTTTTCACACTATGACAGATTTTAACACGTATAGCAACTCCTCCTCTCTCCATAGTGTCTCTATTTATATGTGCTGAAAGTTTATATCCACCTACATTTACCATTTCAGTACCTGTGACTATATGACGTTCAGACAAGCAAAGTACATCTGTTTCACCCCCAGTTTCTAGATCTTCTAAACAAACAAGAAGCTAATCTACTTTGTTTTTTAATCCCCTGATATTCTGATGCAATGTACCAACATTATTTTTCACTGTGTTTTTATGTGAATCTTGGACATACTAATATCATTTTTCACTGTACTGTTATGAGAATCTTGTGATATTTTAACAGTTCTAGTAACTGCCTGTCTGAACTTCTCATTAAGCTTAATTTCAATCAATGTTGGATGACTGGACACTGATCTTAGCCTAAAAAAGTACTCCCATGTGTTTCAGTGACCCCCTTAAAGATTTTGCTATCATCCCAACCATCAGCAGGAACCAAACCTACGCCTGACAATGTAGCTGCCCAAAGCAGCTATAGCTCCATATTGAGCCTCCTGACAGAGCTGTTCAATTACGACCGATCATACTGCATGAAAGCAGGGACCAAGCCAACGTTTGTATGGTTCGTTTCAGATGCTATTTTTACCAAGTCACACTCAATATTGTAGTCCTGATCCCTATCAATACTGTTTCTCGCTCCACCCATTACCACAACTTGACCCTGCTTTGTGAAACCCTTGCACAATGATCCAACATCCTCTATCACCTGGCTAAGACATGCACTGGGCTTGAAAATACTTGTGACCTGGTACCTGTCACCTAATTTTTCCTGCAATATCTGGCCTGCACCTTTCCATGGCTACTAACTAACAACAGAGCTTTCCTCATAATTTGTACTTTTTCTGTAACAGTTGGTTTCGTAGTGAAAGTCTGTTGAGCGCTGACTACACGTGCATCTACTTGAGCCTCTTCCTTAGTTGACTGAGGTGGCAAGGCAAATCTATGGTTTGTGCCAATGATGAAACTGTCAAATAATGTTCTCTTTCTGTGACCCCTGTTCCTTGCTACCACTTCCCACCTGTCTTCCCCTTCTTCCCCCTTACCCTCATCAGTTCTTCCCTAGAACAATCCAGTTCAGCCTGAAGGGCTCTAATCTTCCCTTCCCGTTCCGCTATTTTCCTATCCCTTGAACATAATCTGCAATACCATGGAAGAGACCCATGTAACCCAATGTAACCAACTGCCACAACAAAAAATGGTTCAAATGGCTCTGAGCACTATGCAACATAACTTCTGATTTCATCAGTCGCCTAGAATTTAGAACTACTTAAACCTAACTAACCTAAGGACATCACACACATCCATGCCCGAGGCAGGATTCGAAACTGTGACCGTAGCGGTCGCTCGGTCCAGACTGTAGCGCCTAGAACCCCACGGCCACTCCGGCCGGCAACTGCCACATCAACTGCACAGAACCCCAGAACTGACTTTCCTACGGCTGCTCAAACACTTCTCGCTCATGTTTGTTTACAATATTTTTACAAAATTTGTCTAGGCAATAACGATAAATAGTATAGACAAGAAGAGAATAGAAGCTTTCGAAATGTGGTGCTACAGAAGAATGCTAAATATTATCTGAAGATTAGATGGGTAGATCACATAACTAATGAGGAGGTATTGAATAGGATTGGGGAGAAGAGAAATTTGTGGCACAACTTGACTAGAAGAAGGGATCGGTTGGTAGGATATGTTCTGAGGCATCAAGGGATCACCAATTTAGTATTGGAGGGCAGCGTGGAGGGTAAAAAACGTAGAGGGAGACGAAGAGATGAATACACTAAGCAGATTCAGAAGGATGTAGGCTGCAGTAGGTACTGGGAGATGAAGAAGCTTGCACAGGATAGAGTAGCATAGAGAGCTGCATCAAACCAGTCTCAGGACTGAAGACCCCAACAACAACAGTAATAGTAATATTTTAGTAACTACAGACCACAAGAGTCACTAAAATTATTTGGAACACTAATATACGTGTGTACTATTAATAGAGTAACGTAATGCAGTTAAACTAACGTTAAAAATCACAACTTGTATACCCGAAAAATTAGGCCTAAGATCGTGTATGCGCGATACGTACTTTACGCGTTTTGAAAGGAAATAAAAGATAGAGCTTAAAACCTTCAATTCCCCGAGTAGATACGGCATATATATGTGTAATGAAACAACATAAATTCTTCACTTAATACTTAAAGAAATGTGTTAAATTTGTATGTAAACCTACGTATAAATTAGGTGAAAACCGGCCCTTAGATTATGTTTTTGTTTTTTTAGAGAAATACTTTGAGACGAGTGAATCCTTCAATAGATAATATAAAATTAATTAATATAGTTACGGTGTAATATTAACCTAATTGACTGTTGTTATAGAATTACTTATCTTCGGGAGCTTAATATTCAAGCGGGTGAGATCTGCGACAGTGCTGCCAGCACGTGGGACTATTGGTATGTCTTATCTTTGGGCAGGGTCTATGTTAAGCGTGCAGTATTGCTTATGTTTTTGAATTTTTACGTAGCTTGCTGAGCAGTTCACGTTGAAGGCGGGGAAGGTCTGGCTACCTGATAGCAGCCTGCCTGTGTAGTTGGTTTCCCAGGTTCGCGACTAATCCATTCTCCGACTGCTGCGAATTTTCACAGACTAGTTGCTCAATCTGTGTGATTTCTGGGATACCAGTGAGCTGCAAATCCTGCGTTGGAAAATCGCGTGAGAGATGCATTGTCAATCTAAGCACTCTGCTTTGGAGGCCTCGCAGACGTCTTACGTGGCAGTGAGTCGCATTTCCCCACATTACGGCCGCGTATTCAATCAGGTAGCGTACAAGGCCCCGGGAGTAGACAACATTCCACTAGAACTACTGACAGCCTTGGGAGAGCCAGTCCTGACAAAACTCTACCATCTGGTGAGCAACATATATGAGGCGGGCGAAATATCCTCAGACTTCAAGAATAATATAATAATTCCAATCCCAAAGAAAGCAGGTGTTGACAGTTGTGAAAATTACCGAACTATCAGTTCAATAAGTCACGGCTGCAAAATACTAAAGCGAATTCTTTACAGACGAATGGAAAAACTAGCAGAAGCCGACCTCGAGGAAGATCAGTTTGGATTCTGTAGAAATATTGGGACACGTGAGGCAATACTGACCCTACGACTTATCTTAGAAGCTAGATTAAGGAAAGGAAAACCTACGTTTCTAGCATTCTAGCATAGCAGGGGTAAAATACAGGGAGCGAAAGGCTATTTACAATTTGTATAGAAACCAAATGGCAGTTATAAGAGTTGAGGGGCATGAAAGGGAAGCAGTGATTGGGAAGGGAATGAGACAGGGTTGTAGCCTCTCTTCCATATTATTCAATCTGTGTATTGAGCAAGCAGTGAAGGAAACAAAAGAAACATTCGGAGTAGGTATTAAAATCCATGGAGAAGAAATAAAAACTTTGAGGTTTGCCGATGACATTGTAATTCTGTCAGTGACAGCAAAGGACTTGGAAGAGCAGTTGAACGGAATGGACAGTGTCTTGAAAGGACAGTATAAGATGAACATCAACAAAAGCAAAACAAGGATTATGGAATGTAGTCGAATTAAGTCGGGTGATGCTGAGGGAATTAGATTAGGAAATGAGACACTTAAAGTAGTAAAGGAGTTTTCCTATTTGGGGAGCAAAATAACTGATGATGGTCGAAGTACAGAGGATATAAAATGTAGACTGGCAATGGCAAGGAAAGCGTTTCTGAATAAGAGAAATTTGTTAACATCGAGTATAGATTTAAGTGTCAGGAAGTCGTTTGTGAAAGTATATGTATGGAGTGTAGACATGTATGGAAGTGAAACATGGACGATAAATAGTTTGGACAAGAAGAAAATAGAAGCTTTCGAAATGTGGTGCTACAGAAGAATGCTGAAGATTAGATGGGTAGATCACATAACTAATGAGAAGGTATTGAATAGGATTGGGTAGAAGAGAAATTTGTGGCACAACTTGACTAGAAGAAGGGATCGGTTGGTAGGACATGTTCTGAGGCATCAAGGGATCACCAATTTAGTATTGGAGGGCAGCGTGGAGGGTAAAAATCATAGAGGGAGACCAAGAGATGAATACACTAAGCAGATTCAGAAGGATGTAGGTTGCAGCAGTTACTGGGAGATGAAGGATAGAGTAGCATGGAGAGCTGCATCAAACCAGTCTCAGGACTGAAGACCACAACAACAACAACAACACATTAGCGCCAGATACAGCGTACCGCCGTAGTGTGAGGACGGTGTGGACTCAGGGTGTATTAAAGGGTAGAGTGACTTCAGCCTGCCTATTGCTTTCCACGTGAGGTGCTGTGCGCAAGCATGTGATGGGGCTTCCTTTGATTCGCACTGGTGGGAGATGCCTAGGGATTCTTTTCCGGATGATGATTAGGGCCTGGCTTTTGATAGAGTTATTTTTCAACCTCTATTTAGTTGGCCAGGCTGCCGGGGTTGTAACACTTGGAGCGTCGTCCAGAATGCGACACGGGGTCCGCAGTTGGACCTCGTGTACGGAGCTGCCACCGCTGCAGACCCCACCGAGGCTGAGGACATAGCGCGCCAGGTACAGCGTTCATAGAGCGGGCCAGGGCCGCCACAGTGCTGGAGACACCGGGCTGCCGAGCGGGGAGGACCTCGTTGACGGAAGCAGTCGTCTTACACCATCGCTCGGCCACACCATGCTCTGTCAGCATTGCAGGACGTCATACACACACACAAGGGAGGCAACTAGATACCTCAGCCACACTGTCACTGTCTGAAACATATCCCGGCAGGGAGCCGTAATAAAGGGATGTGGAAGCACCATACAGGTCTACTGACGCCTCTGCTATTTCAACGTTGACGACAACGTGGGATGAGATCTAGTAAGGTACCTTTAACGGAATGAGATGGAGAAAGTCGCACAGGTTGCTTAGCACAGGTGATCTTGGAGTGTAGAGGTGTAGGAAGTAAAAAAGGATACAAACTCTTAAGGATACAGTTTAAGAACAATATATTTCCCAATGGCGCAACCTTATTTGGAGAGGTGTCTGAAAGTGGTTTTATTTTGTTACAAATCAATGCGTACACCCCACCACTATATGTGTTAGCCCTTCCCAGCAGCTCCCAGGTGCTGAGTTCTATCTTTTGATTTCAGAGACGAGCACTGTGCTTCCAACTCGTTTTGACAATACACAAGCAAATACTTCAACCACAATTGGAGACATGTGCAACGCATTGTTCTTTTCTATATTCTGACACAGAAAATATCAAATATTATTCGTTGTGACTATAAGCAATTATTCACAACAGGAGATAAGTGAGAGGAAGCACTTTTTCCTCTTTATATTCTGACACACAGAAAATATCGACTATTAGTTGTTGCTACTATTAGAGACAAAATCTACAGAGCTTGTTCTTTTCTAGCAGGCAGAAAACTCAAGGTAATATCTGTTGATGGCTACTTATTGGAAAATCAGCTGTACTTCATCGACTGTGTACAGAGTTATCGTAGTTTTTATCGCATCAGCATCAAAGTGTGACTCTATAGTGACTGCTCCGAACGACTTGGGCGTTGCACTGCGCCGACCGTGGTGGCCGAGCGGTTCTAGGCGCTACAGTCTGGCACCGCGCAACCGCTCCGGTCGCAGGTTCGAATCCTGCCTCGGGCATGGATGTGTGTGATGTCCTTAGGTTAGTTAGGTTTAAGTAATTCTAAGTTCTAGGAGACTGATGACCTCAGATGTTAAGTCCCATAGTGCTCAGAGCCATTTGAACCATTTTTTGTTGCACTGCTCCTAGCTGCTTCCTTGTGAAGACTCCTTTTAACTCATTATACTTAGTGCGACTGCCCCGGTCCTGTAGGTTAGTCGCTGGAATATTGGTTTTTGAGGGCGTTCTAAATTTATTTCTCTATCATCGTTGCTTTCTCCTTCCTATTCCACAGCTCTTCCTAAAGATTCTTCCATAAGGTTTATGATGCCAGCGTCTTTATAGTCACCTTCGCGCTCAAAGTTGTTGTACTTGCCTAGCCAATACGGCATCACTGCTTCTTAGCAGGTTGTCAACAACTCTTTCTGATGTCTGCCTGACACCACGCTTTCTGCGTTGTTCTTCATAAAGTTTCTCTCCTATCCTGACAGCCATGTCACTTCTCACGTTAATAAAATATGATACTGACGACACCATCCATCAAAGCAATTCATGCGCACTTATACAGTGTGGCATGAACTCCTTCAAATTTAGAAATACTTTTGTTTTTTACATGATGTTCCTTTTAATCTGTTGAGAAGATTTGCATATTTCTTATCTACCTTCTATTCCTTAAGTAAACTTTATCTATTTCTTCGTGAGAGCACATGAAGTGCAATCACAGTTGAGAATATGGACAACCATCAGCTCTGTAATGGAATGACGACAATGAAAATTTGTGCCGGACAAGGACACGAACCCGGATTTCCTGCTCTTTGCGAGCGGTCGCCTTCCACAAGGGTATTCGAGCATGGTCCAGAGCCAGACCCAAACTTCCACATATCACCAACCATGTGACTACAACATAAACTCTTACATCCACTATGTACACTACTGGCCATTAAAATTGCTACACCAAGAAGAAATGCAGATGATAAACGGGTATTCATTGGACAAATATATTATACTAGAAGTGACATGTGATTACATTTTCACGCAATTTGGGTGCATAGATCCTGAGAAATCAGTACCCAGAACAACCCCCTCTGGCCGTAATAACAGCTTTGATACGCCTGGGCATTGAGTCAAACAGAGCTTGGATGGCGTGTACAGGTACAGTTGCTCATGCAGCTTCAATACGATACCACAGTTCATCAGGAGTAGTGACTGGCGTATTGTGACGAGCCAGTTGCTCAGCCACCATTGACCAGACGTTTTCAGTTGGTGAGAGATCTGGAGAATGTGCTGGCCGGGACAGCAGTCGGACATTTTCTATATCCAGAAAGGACCGTACAGGACCTACAACATGCGGTCGTGCATTATCCTGCTGAAATGCAGGGATCGAATGAAGGGTAGAGCCGCGGGTCGTAACACATCTGAAATGTAACGTCCCTTTTCAAAGTGCCGTCAATGCGAGAAAGAGGTGACCGAGACGTGTAACCAATGGCACCCCATACCATCATGCCGGTTGATACGCCAGTATGGCGATGACGAATACACGCTTCCAATGTGTGTTAACCGCGATGTCGCCAAACACGGATGCGACCATCATGATGCTCTAAACAGAACCTGAATTCATCCGAAAAAAATGACGTTTTGCCATTCGTGCACCCATGTTCGTCGTTGAGTACACCATCGCAGGCGTTCCTGTCTGTGATGCAGCCTCAAGGGTAAACACAGCCATTGCCTCCCAGCTGGTAGTCCATGCTGCTGCAAACGTCGTCGAACTGTTCGTGCAGATGGATGTTGGCTTGCAAACGTCCCCATGTGTTAACTCAGGGCTCGAGACGTGGCTGCGCGATCCGTTACAGCCATGCAGATAAGATGTCTGTCATCCCGAGCCGGCCGTAGTGGCCGTGCGGTTCTAGACGCTACAACCTGGAACCACGTGACCGCTACGGTCGCAGGTTCGAATCCTGCCTCGGGCATGGATGTGTGTGATGTCCTTAGGTTATTTAGGTTTAAGTAGTTCTAAGTTCTAGTGGACTGATGACCACAGCAGTTAAGTCCCATAGTGCTCAGAGCCATTTTTTGTCATCTCGACTGCTAGTGATACGAGGCCGCTAGGATCCAGCACGGCGTTCCGTATTACCCTCCTGAACCCACCGATTCCATATTCTGCTAACAGTCATTGGATATCGACCAACGCGAGCAGCAATGTGGCGATACGATAAACCGCAACCGCGATAGGCTACAATCCGACCTTTATCAAAGTCGGGAACGTGATGGTTCGCATTTCTCCCCTTTACACGAGGCATCACAACAACGTTTCACCAGGCAACACCGGTCAACTGCTGTTTGTGTATGAGAAATCGGTTGGAAACTTTCCTCATATCGGCACGTTGTAGGTGTCGCCACCGGTGTCAACCTTGCGTGAATGCTCTGAAAAGCTAATCATTTGCTTATCACAACATCTTCTTCGTGTCGGCAAATTTCGCGTCTGTAGCACGTCATCTTCGTGGTGTAACAGTTTTAATGGCCAGTAGTGTATATTACCGTACGAGAGAGACGTTTTAATTAGAAGTCGCCGCCGGCCGGTGTGGCCGTGCGGTTCTAGGCGCTTCAGTCTGGAACCGCGTGTCCGCTACGGTCGCAGGTTCGAATCCTGCCTCGGGCATGGATGTGTGTGATCTCCTTAGGTTAGTTAGGTTTGATTAGTTCTAAGTCTAGGGGACTGATGACCTCAGATGTTAAGTCCCATAGTGCTCAGAGACATTTGAACCATTTTTAGAAGTCGCTAGCCCGGTATCGGTGGATAATTGCAACATTACAGTGCCTATGTTGATCAGAGTACGCCGAAGAAACATTGCATCGTATTTCTGACCAACCCAGGCACTGGAATATCGTATTTTTGTGAGGATGTCTCTCGTAGATGAAGGTTGCCTGTCTTTCTGAATTGAGTAGACTCGGGTGTATTGACTACAGTAGTATTAACTCATATTAACTGGCAAAAATTTCCACAGCCAAAACAGTCTGTAACAGATTATATATACACTATGTGATCAAAAGTATCCGGACACCTGGCTGAAAATGACATATAAATTCGTGGCGCCCTCCATCGGTAATGCTGGAATTCAATATGGTGTTGGCTCAGCCTTAGCCTTGATGGTAGCTTCCACTCTCGCAGGCATACGTTCAGTCAGGTGCTGGAAGGCTTCTTGGGGAATGGCAGTCTATCTTCACTGAGTGCGGCAGTGAAGAGAGGTATCGATGTCGGTCGGTGAGGCCTGGCACGAAGTCGGCGTTCCAAAACATCCCAAAGATGTTCTATAGGATTCAGGTCAAGACTCTGTGTAGGCCAGTCCATTACAGGGATGTTATTGTCGTGTAACCGCTCCGCTACAGGCCGTGCATTATCAACAGGTGCTCGATCTTATTGAAAGATGCGATCGCCATTCCCCAATCTGCTCTACATGAGTGGGAAGCAAGAAGGTGCTTAAAACATCAATGTAGGCCTGTGCTGGAATAGTGCCACGCAAAACAACAAGGGGTGCAAGCTCCCTCCGTGAAAAACACGACCACACCATAACACCATCGCCTCGGAATTTTACTGTTGGTACTACACACGCTGGCAGATGACGTCCTCCCGTCATTCGCCATACCCACACCCTGCCATCGGATCGCCACATTGTGTACTGTGATTCGTCACTCCACACAATGTTTTCCTCTGTTCAATGGTCCAATGTTTACGCGCCTTACACCAAGCGAGACGTCGGTTGGCATTTATCGGCGCGTTGTGTGGCTTATCAGCAGCCGCTCGACCATGAAATCCACGTTTTCTCACCTCTCCCCTCTCCAACTGTCGGCGGTCTGTCAGTCAACAGACGAGGTCGGCCTCTACACTTTTGTCCTGTACGTCCCTTCACGTTTCCACTTCACTATCACATCGGAAACAGTGGACCTAGGGATGTTTAGGAGAGTGGAAATCTCGCGTACAGACGTATGACACAAGTGAAACCCAATCACCTGACCACGCTCGAAGTCTGTGAGTTCCGCGGAGCGCCCTATTCTGCAGTCTCACGATGTCTAATGATACAGAGGTCTCTGATATTGAGTACCTGGCAGTAGGTGGCAGCACAATGCACCTAATATGAAAAACGTATGTTTTTGGGGGTCTTTTTTGGGGGTCTACGGATACCTTGATCGCTTAGTGTACGTATCTATAACAGAGGTAATGCAATCAACAGCAACCTATACTATACTGACAGGGAAAAATATCGCAACACCAAAAAATAGTTGTTGTTGTTGTTGTGGTCTTCAGTCCTGAGACTGGTTTGATGCAGCTCTCTATGCTACTCTAACCTGTGCAAGCTTCTTCATCTCCCAGTACCTACTGCAAGCTACATCCTTCTGAATCTGCTTAGTGTATTCATCTCTTGGTCTCCCCCTACGATTTTTACCCTCCACGCTGCCCTCCAATACTAAATTGGTGATCCCTTGATGCCTCAGAACATGTCCTACCAATCGATCCCTTCTTCTGGTCAAGTTGTGCCACAAACTTCTCTTCTCCCCAATCCTATTCAATACTTCCTCATTAGTTATGTGATCTACCCATCTAATCTTCAGCATTCTTCTGTAGCACCATATTTCGAAAGCTTCTATTCTCTTCTTGTCCAAACTATTTACCGTCCATGTTTCACTTCCATACATGGCTACACTCCATACAAATACTTTCAGAAATGACTTCCTGACACTTAAATCTATACTCGATGTTAACAGATTTCTCTTCTTCAGAAACGCTTTCCTTCCCATTGCCAGTCTACATTTTATACCCTCAACATCACCCGACTTAATTCGACTACATTCCATTATCCTCGTTTTGCTTTTGTTGATGTTCATCTTATATCCTCCCTTCAAGACACCATCCATTCCGTTCAACTGCTCTTCCAAGTCCTTTGCTGTCTCTGACAGAATTACAATGTCATCGGCGAACCTCAAAGTTTTTATTTCTTCTCCATGGATTTTAATACCTACTCCGAATTTTTCTTTTGTTTCCTTTACTGCTTGCTAAATATACAGATTGAATAACATCGGAGACAGGCTACAACCCTGTCTCACTCCCTTCCCAACCACTGCTTCCCTTTCATGCCCCTCGATTCTTATAACTGCCATCTGGTTTCTGTACAAATTGTAAATAGCCTTTCGCTCCGTGTATTTTACCCCTGTCACCTATAGAATTTGAAAGAGAGTATTCCAGTCAACATTGTCAAAAGCTTTCTCTAAGTCTACAAGTGCTAGAAACGTAGTTTTGCCTTTCCTTAATCTTTCTTCTAAGATAAGTCGTAAGGTCAGTATTGCCTCACGTGTTCCAGTATTTCTACGGAATCCAAACTGATCTTCCCCGAGGTCAGCTTCTACTAGTTTTTCCATTCGTCTGCAAATAATTCGTGTTAGTATTTTGCAGCTGTGGCTTATTAAACTGATTGTTCGGTATTTTTCACATCTGTCAACACCTGCTTTCTTTGGGTTTGGAATTATTATATTCTTCTTGAAGTCTGAGGGTAGTTCCCCTGTTTCATACATCTTGCTCACCAGATGGTAGAGTTTTGTCAGGACTGGCTCTCCCAAGGCCGTCAGTAGTTCCAATGGGATGTTGTCTACTCCGTGGGCCTTGTTTCGACTCAGGTCTTTCAGTGCTCTGTCAAACTCTTCACGCAGTATCGTATCTCCCATTTCACCTTCATCTACATCCTCTTCCATTTCCATAATATTGTCCTCAAGTACATCGCCCTTGTATAGACCCTCTATATACTGCTTCCACCTTTCTGCTTTCCCTTCTTTGCTTAGATCTGGGTTTCCATCTGAGCTCTTGATGTTCATACAAGTGGTTCTCTTATCTCCAAAGGTCTCTTTAATTTTCCTGTAGGCAGTATCTATGTTACCCCTAGTGAGATAAGCCTCTACATCCTTACATTTTTCCTCTAGCCATGCCTGCTTAGCCATTTTGCACTTCCTGTCTATCTCATTTTTGAGACGTTTGTATTCCTTTTTGCCTGCTTCATTTACTGCATTTTTATATTTTCTCCTTTCATCAATTCAATATTTCTTCTGTTACCCAAGAATTTCTACTAGCCCTCGTCTTTTTACCTACTTGATCCTCTGCTGCCTTCACTACTTCATCCCTCAGAGCTACCCATTCTTCTTCTACTGTATTTCTTTCCCCCATTCCTGTCAATTGATCCCTTATGCTCTCCCTGAAACTCTGTACAACCTCTGGTTCTTTCAGTTTATCCAGGTACCATCTCCTTAAGTTCCCACCTTTTTGCAGTTTCTTCAGTTTTAATCTAGAGGTCATAACAAACAGATTGTGGTCAGAGTCCACACCTGCCCCTGGAAATGTCTTACAATTTAAAACCTGGTTCCTAAATCTCTGTCTTACCATTATATAATCTATCTGATACCTTTTAGTATCTCCAGGGTTCTCCCATGTATACAACCTTCTATCATGATTCTTAAACCAAGTGTTAGGTATGATTAAGTTTTGATCTGTGCAAAATTCTACCAGCCGGCTTCCTCTTTCATTTCATCATACATTTCTTCAATTTCTTCGTCATCTGCAGAGCTAGTTGGCATATAAACTTGTACTACTGTAGTAGGTGTGGGCTTCGTATCTATCTTGGCCACAATAATGCGTTCACTATGCTGTTTGTAGTAGCTTAACCGCATTCCTATTTTCCTATTCATTATTAAACCTACTCCTGCATTACCCCTATTTGACTTTGTGTTTATAACCCTGTAGTCACTTGACCAGAAGTCTTGTTCTTCCTGCCACCGAACTTCACTAATTCCCACTATATCTAACTTTAACCTATCCATTTCCCTTTTTAAATTTTCTAACCTACCTGCCCGATTAAGGGATCTGACATTCCACGCTCCGATCCGTAGAACGCCAGTTTTCTTTCTCCTGATAACGACATCCTCTTGAGTAGTCCCCGCCCGGAGATCCGAATGGGGGGCTATTTTACCTTCGGAATATTTTACCCAAGAGGACGCCATCATCATTTCAAATTACGGCCGTAGTTTCCCCTTGCTTTCAGCCGTTCGCAGTACCAGCACAGCAAGGCCGATTTGGTTATTGTTACAAGGCCAGATCAGTCAATCATCCAGACTGTTGCCCTTGCAACTACGGAAAAGGCTGCTGCCCCTCTTCAGGAACCACACGTTTGTCTGGCCTCTCAACAGATACCCCTCCGTTGTGGTTGTACCTACGGTAAGGCTATCTGTATCGCTGAGGCACGCAAGCCTCCCCACCAACGGCAAGGTCCATGGTTCATGGGAGGGGGGGGGGGGGGGGGGAATAGTTAATGGACAGTAATGAAATCTCGGAAATACATTTGTCTATGTAACAGATTTAAGTGATTAATATTGCATGATCAGCTGTATAATGGAATGACGACAATGACAATTTGTGCCGGACCGAGAAATACTGGTACACTGGTGAACCTGCCAGAATTTTAAATGGAAGCACACAAACATGCATGCATTGTGTTGCACAGTTGGTGTCAGTTTGAGGGGTGGAGTTCCGTGCCTATTCCACTTGGTCGGTCAGTGCAGTGACGCTTACGGCTCTTTGTGGATGACGCTGGAGTTGTCGTCCGATAATGTCCCATATGTCTTCGACAGGTGACATCTAGTGGTCGAGTAGACCAAGGCAATATGTCGACACTCTGTAGACTTGTTGGGTTATAACAGCGGTATGTGGGCGTACATTATCCTGTTGAAAAACATCCTTTGAAATGCTGTTCATGAATGGCACCACAACAGGTCGAATGACCAGACTGACGTATAAATTTTCGGTCAGACTGCGTGGGATAACCACGAGAGTGCTCCTGCTGTCATACGAAATCGCATCTAAGACCATAACTCCAGGTGTAGGTCCAGTGTGTCTAGCATGCAGATAGGTTGGGTGCAGATTCTCAACTGGCCATCACTGGCACAGAGGTAGAACCATCTTTCGTCAGAAAACACAACAGACCTACACCCTGCCCTCAAATGAGCTGTCACTTGACACCACTGAAGTAGCAAATGGTGGCTGTTTGGGGTCGGTGGAATGCACGTTACAGGGCGTCTGGCTCCAAGCTGTCCTTGAAGCAACCGAGTTGTAACAGTGCTTTGTATAACTGTCGTGACAATTGCTGCTGCAGATGCAGTACGATCCGACACAGCAATACGCTCAACATGACGGCCTTCCCTCTCAGTAATGCCACGTGGTCGTCCAGAGCCCGGTCTTCTTGCGGCCGTATTTTCGTGACTACCACAGCCAACATTCATGTACAGTGGCTACGGTCTTGCCAAGTCTTTCCACACTATCGCAGAAGTAACGTCCAGCTTCTCGTAGCTCTACGGGACGACCTCGTTCAAACTCAGTGAGGTGTTGATAATGACGCCTTTGTTACCTTAAAGGCAGTCTTGACTAACATCAGCCCACCGTTTCTATCTCAAAGGTAACTAAGGCTCACGACTGTTACAGCATGTATTTCAGGCAAACCTGATTTCCATTCCTATAGTGGCGCTATTAATGCCACCCTTGTGTGACCGTCGCGAAATCTGATTTGGCATCATCTTTCAGATACATAAACACGCCTACCAACTTTCGCTTATGTCGCACAACACAATCTTGGCGCTGCGATTTTTTTCAGTCAGTGTTTCTAAGCAAGCTTATCCTGTTTTTGTGTGAAATCAAGATTTGTGACGTCAGTGTCCTCAAACTGATTTGGTGATTTATTGGGGTTCGTGCTAGTGAACGATTCCAGAGATTCTACAGATTTTGGATGGGTCGTACGCTGTTACGCACATGGCCTAATAACAGCACCAGTTACATAACTGCATTTCATGAGGCGAACGCTGATTCTACACATAATATTAGAGACATACCCCAAAAATAAGCAAATAAATAGTTTGAATAAAACAAATGGTACCTTAGTGGAAACAAATAGTAACATGTCTGGTTCTGATCGCTTCACGATCCATTCAGTCACGTTTATTCTTCAATAAAAGTGGGCAGTACAATCTGTTGGGTGATGACTGAAATATTTTCACACAACGAAGAAGATCTTTGCACATGACGTGCTTGCTCTGGAGTTGTGACAGATAAAGCTTGTCTCGAGCTGACTGTCTGTGGTGGTTGACAGGGCTTGTTCTAAAGTTGTGAGTTCTGGAAGTTTACCCCGGATGTGCGTTCGCAACGGTGCCTTTCCATTCAAGCGCCCACTTGAAATGTAGCAAGTAGGAATTCTGCATGGACGTCAACAAGAATCCTGCCTTTCCAATTCCATGCAAACGTGACAAATTTCACCTCCTCAAAGTATTTATGTCTGGTTATTCCTATGTATTACTTCAGCTCCTTTTATGAAGCAATAGCGAAAGATCGTTCAAACTCGGTACCAACCTTAGAAATTGTCCATGAGTATTTGTAGACCACGCCTCGTCAACTTTTGCAGAATATACATGGAGGCACTTCCTCGTTAGTCATATTCCCTACAAGCATGCTGCAGATCTTGGGCTGAGAGTAAAGAACTCTGAATTTTTTTTCATCCGCTTCATGGCATTCAAATCATTCGTTTCCTGGGAGTCGTCCCTTGCCGACTGTCATTCGCTTTCTGGCTACCGTGCCTTGTTGACTGTGTAGTATGAAGATGAGTCGCTTTTTGCTATAGCATGAGGTGTTAGTTTCACGTCTCAGAGTTCTTACCCTGAGCAGGTGGCGCACGTCTAGGTGTTTGTGCATATTGGATGCGGAGTTCATTGGGCTATTACTCCTGTTTATTTGAAAATGCGAGTTGTATAGATGACGAACTCTGATTTTGTACGAGGGTTGCCCAGAAAGTAAACAATTCTTTATTGAGCGTAATGAGAATTACACACACGACAGAATGGTGTTTTATCTACACACCCTATCTTTCCAAGTAATCTGTATTCCGTTCTATGGCTTTCCTCCAGAGCGAAACAAAGGCATTTATGCCCTGTCGGTACCAATCCTTGTCCTGGTGGCGGAGCCAGTGCTTGAATGAATCACCTCCTCATCGTCTTCCACGAATGGCATCCTTTAATGGCCCAATCTCGCGAATGATATCAGCTCGTTGCAACATGTCAGCCGTGGATGGTCTCCCCGGCCGCTGCAAATCGTGGAGCTCCTCCGAACCTCCTTCTGATGACCTCACCCTCAGTGGCAGCGACTAAGTGTACTTCTGTCGACAGCAGACGTTCCATAGACTTTGCACAAGCGTTTGTGAATATTCCCCACAGGTTCTTTCTCTGCAGTGAGAACGGCACGTTGCTTGTAACGTACATCACTTACAGACGCCATTTTGAAATTGTCCTGCAGCTACGCTATCTGTCGGAAGTGACGGAAACTTGGCGCGCTCACTCACGAGACTTCAAATAATACATACGTAACGTTTTGCATTCGTAGCACTGTTTTTGGCTGAGAAAAAAAATACGGAGCATTACTTTCTGGGCAACCATCGTACATCTTTCGGTTTTCCAAACGATTTCAGTCAAAGTCCTGCGTAATAAACTTCAGTACTTCATGTTTGTTTTCTGTGTTCTTGTTTTTCAAGAGTCATATTGCAATAATATTCCATGTCCTGTTTGAATTTGAATAAATATTAGTTACGTGATATCGACTGCAAATTATGAACCGTACTTCCTACAACTTCTCTCATGATTATGCGAGCCTTATTTCAGAAAAATAATCAGAAATATACCAAGGTATTGTTTCAATATGATGTTACCGTTATGTCCGGTGGCCAAATTATTAACGGAATCTTGCATGAAATGCAAAGTTGTTTACTTTGATGACGAGTAGATGGCGCTTGCAGGTTCTTATTTCAAAACTCAAATCATCACTAATGCATATTTGTTTATAAATAAATAAATGTAGTTAGCACATTAAAAAAATTGAGTTTAAATTCTATACATTGTTCAATCTAAAACATAGATGGTATAGTGGTTATAGTGGTCTTGCATCACGTAATTACTAACATAATGATTTCCACAATCTAGCTGTCGTAACTATGCACCAATCGTTGTGGCTAATGTGATTTCTGTACACTACGACAGCCTATGAAATGTCGCTGGCATGTCTGTCTGTGTGATAACAGGTACTACGCCCAGCAGAGAGTAGCAGACGCACATACACAATTATATTACATCTACTGAAATAACTACAAACATCATTGTTCAAAACACTGATTTATACGGTAACACAAATACTAAAATTTGGTGGACTGTTTCACAAAGAGTCCTAGCCTGTGCCAACATCCTATTCAGAGATGAAGCCCAAATTGATGAATATGACTATCTTATTCCTAGAGTAAACACTGCTCCGTGGCTATGTCTTGCACTGTCACTGGGGAACAGATTTCCCGTGAGACTCATCATCGCCGTGCATGGCGATTCCTTTTGCGAGCTGCTCAGTGACCCGTGCCTAGTGAACTGCGATGGAACTCTATGGAACTGGAACTACCTGTTGCCTGCAAAACGTGGCTTATACCCTGGCTTGCGCAGTAGTATGAAACTTCGCGCTACTTGTTCCATGTGACTGCTGGCATCTCACTGGTTCCTATTACGCGGGCAGCCTCGGTCGTAGGCCGCTTGAATTACTAACGGCCGACTTCGCCTGCCGGGTAGACTGCTCCGTGCAACCTGCATTGCTAGAGAGAAGACTAGTCTGCAGTGGAGTTGGGACCACGCGACCCACGGTCACAACAGTTAAAGAAGTAAAATCATATCGAAGTAGAGTTAAGATTGCGTGAATACAAGATAACCGAATAAACTTTGCAAAATTCGCCATCGAAATAAGCTACCATGAAAGCAAAACCGATATCTGAGTCCCTGCTATGAGTTAATTTTAATGTTCATCATTGATGCTGCTTCACTGTCTGCAGAAGTTCATCACAAAATATATCTGTCACTCATGCAAAGTCAACGTAATTTAATCGCAAAAATTTGCAACACATGGAAGATGTATGAAAAAGTCGTCACACGTAGTTCAAAATTCTGTCAGATGCAAACTTTTAAAGTATTAAAACGGTGGGGCTTACTTGCAACCCAGGGACTGTTTACCTCCTACTGAAGGCTCCGTATTTTGACCCAATACAGATCACCACCAACTGACTGCCGGAATACCGCTGGAAAGATAATGAGGTACGTTAGCGCCGCCTACTTAAAACCTCGTGAAGTCATACCACTTAGTCATGTTCACAGCTTCTTGCAAACTTACTTTAAAATGACCGTCATGTTAATTATATTTTGTAATGAGTGCCTCCGTACGCTTGTCATTTTCTGACCTTACGAACCATTATCGTATTCATATTACGATAAATATTAATGAAAACATCTCATGCTAACGTCATGCATAATTGTTAAAAATAAGAAACACAAGAAAATAATTTTATATACTTGAGCACTGTGTGTTAAACTAAAGTGTATTTTCCTGCTCGTTTACATAGTGCTATTAGTTCTATATAGCACTCACCCAATTTAAATTACGGCCGATTTAATTGGAGGTTTGGTTCAATCAGAGTGAGTAGTGCTTAATTTAATACGGAAATAACTTATATATCTCTAATAAACACATTTAGGAAAAAGACTAGGATAAAGGATATCATTTGCTCACGTTATAATTGTGTAATCCTGTAATACTTTTGCCGGCCTTGTGGCCAAGTGGTTCTAGGCGCTTCAGTCCGGAACCGCGCTGCTGCTACGGTCGCAGATTCGAATTCTACCTCGGGCATGGATGTGTGTGCTGTCCTTAGGTTAGTTAGATTTAAATAGTTCTAAGTCTAGGGGACTGATGACCTCAGATGTTAAGTCCCAAAGTGCTGAGAGCCAATTTTTTGCAATACTTTTAGTTCAGATTAATTTGACTGAGTGATTTTAATCAAAATTTCATTATTCTGGATTCGTTTAAGCTACGGATAATCTGCGTCAGTGTGTGTTACTGTGGAGATCAGCCATTGTTTGACGTATTGTTCATGATTGTAGCAGCTTCGGTTTATCTGTAGCGTAATTTAAAGTTTTTCTGTAATCATAACTTGTAAAAATCTATGTAGTTAAACACTAGAGTTAGCGCAGCGTTGTAGAGTGCTGCATATAATTCGTGACATCGAGGCATAAAGTTTTATATCCTCATTCATTGTATAGGTCCACTGAAATCAATTTTTGTATTTAATTGTGAAATATTTGCTAACAATATAGGGTGTCCGAAAAGACTATCCCTGGTTACATAAATTGATAACTCAGGCTAGAAGTAAGATACAAATATGAAACTTGTCTCGAATTGTTTACAACTATCAAAGTTTTTTTCTGTTTTAGGTTCGCAGTACGTAAGCAGTGGATGAGGTGCAGTGCCCAAGGAGCCATGTTAACCAATCAGGAGAAGGCACAGTGTGGCCTATGGTACCATGAGACACGATCACCAACCACAGTGTAGAGACACTTCCAGACAACATTTGGAAGGAATCCACCTGATGTCAAGAGCATTAAACTCTGGTATGAGAAGTTCAAGAACACAGGATCGGTTGCTGACCTTCCGAGGTCTGGTCGACCAAGAACCTCAGAGACAGGGTGGAAGATGTAAGGCGGTCTTTTCTGCGAAGTCCGAAGAAATCGGTGCGCAGGTCCTCACGTGAATTACAGATGCCAAAAAGCTCTCTCCATGACATTTTACACAAACGTTTATTGTTTCGTCCGTACAAAGTGCAAATCGTTCAGGCCTTGTTGCCCAGTGACAGTACACGTCGATATGACTTTGCGGTCGAAATGCTATCACGTATTGAGGACGATGATGGTTATCTCAGACGAATTGCCTTTTCCGACGAAGCGACCTTTTTTGTCAGTGGAGTAGCGAATCGTCATAATGTGCGCATTTGGAGTTCACAACCCCCTGGCGAGGTCATGGAGTGCACCAGAGGTAGTCCAAAGGCGAATGTTTGGTGCGCGCTTTGCACGATCGAATTATCGGGCCATTCTTCTTCGCTTAGGCTACCATCACATCTGCAATGTATCTGGAGATGTTGCAACTGTATGCTGTTCCTCAGCTGCTTCAGTATCACCCCGATGTCTTGTTTTAGCAAGACGGTGCACCGCCTCATTGGGGTTTGGACGTCCGTGCCTATCTCGACATGACCTTTCCTGGGCGATGGATTGGTCGTGATGGGCTAACGGTTTGGCCTCCACGCTCTCCTGACATAACCTCATTAGACTTCTTTTTATGGGGTTATGTCAAGGACGAGGTCTACCGAACACGTGTACCAGATCTTGAAACCCTGCGGCAACGGATAACCACAGTCTTTGAATCGATCCCTCCAGTGATGTTGGCTAATGTGTGGACGGAAATTGAATGTCGCCTAGATGTGCTACGTGCTACCAAGGGTGTTCATGCGGAAGTTTACTGATGTGCGAAAAAAACTTCGATAGTTTGTAAACAATTAGACACCAGTTTCATATTTGTATCGTTCTTCTAGCCTGAGTTATCAATTTATGTAAGCAGGGAAAGACTTTTCGGACACCCTGTATTTTGTCGCTGGAAGCAGACTTCATGGCAATCGGTCACACGTCCGCCGCCGGCATGGTCATCTGCACCATTCCTGGAGATTCCAGGCCGTTACCAACTTTTCCCCACTTCTTGTTCTTGGCGCCCGCAATGTGCCATCCGGTCGCCCCTACGGACATATGGCCCAAGCCAGAAGCCATCTTGCTTTGTAAGTTCGCAGGTACAGTGACGCATCCAGACAAATACCTACAGAAAACATTACCTAAAATTTAAATTTATAATCGATGTCAGTCAATTCCTCTTTCTACAGTAATGCTTTTGTTGCAACTCCCGGTCTGCTTTTTGTATTCTATCTACTTAATTCATCATAGTTACCTTTCTGTCCACATGATGTACCTCATCTACTACTAGTAGTATCCCGTTTTCTAGTCTAATCTCCTCAGCATCGCCTGATTCAGTTCCACTACATTCTATTTCCCTTGTTTTAATTTTGTAGTTGGTCATCTTATAACTTCTTCTCAAGAGATTATCTGCTCCGTTCAACTGCATTGTGTCTCTGACAGTATTACAATGTCGCCCGTTAATCTCAAAAATTTTATTTCTTCTCCCTAAACTTTAATTCCCTTTCCAAATTTACCCTTAGTTTCCTTTAATGCTTGCTCAATGCAGAGTCTGAATATCATCGTGGATTGGCTATAACCCTGTCTCATTCCCTTCTCAAGTACTGCTTCCGGATCGTGTCCTTCGACTGTTGTAACTCTGAACTAGTTTCTGTACATTTTAATCCTTCAAAGAGCGTATTGCAGTCAACCTTGTTAAACGCTTTCTATAAACCAACAAAATCTATAATGTAGGTTTGCCTTTCTTCACCCTGTCTTGGGGAATATTATGGTACAACTTGACTACATCGACAGCCATTTACATCTACATCTGCATCTACACTCCGCAAGCCTACTTGCAGTGAATGGTGGAGGGAACTTTGTGTACCACTGACATTTCTCCACTTTCCTGTTCCAGTCGCGAATAGTTCGCGGGAAGAAAGTTTTCCCGTAAACCTCCGCATGGAATAATCTTTTAGTTTTATCTTCAAGGTCTTTTCTTGAGATATACGTTGGAGGAAGCAATATACTTGCTCACTCCCCTAGTAACGTACGCTCTCAGAACTTTCACTATAAGCCACACCGTGAAGCAAAACGCTTCTCTTGCAGTGTCTGCCACTGGAGTTGGTTGATCATCTCTGCAACGCTTTCGTGCTTATTTAATGAGCCTGTAACGAAACGCGCTGCTCTTCTATGGATCTGTTTCCCCTATTAGTCCTGTCTGGTATAGATCCCTTACTGCTGAGCAATATTCAGATGCTGGTCAAACGAGAATCTTGTAAGCTACTTCCTTTGTTGATAGACTACATTTTCTGACGATTCATCCAATGAATGTCTGTGTGGCACCTGCCTTGCTTGCGATTAGTTTTGTGCTCGTTCCACTTCCAATTGCTCCAGACGCATACGCCTAGATATGTTATGGAAGTACTCGCAACTGCTTCCAGTGATTGTTTTATAACATTGTAATCAAACAATAAAGTGTCTTTCTGCCTATATATTCGCAATACGTTGCATTTGTTTATGTTGAGGATCAATTGCCATTCCCTGCACCAAGCGTCGATCCTCTGCACGTCTTCCCGCATTTCGCTACAGTTTTTTATGTCGCAACTTCTCGGTATGGCAGATCAACATCCGTCGAAAGCCTCATGAAGCTTCCGACGTTATCTACTAGGTAATTTATATATATTGCGGAAAGTAATAGTCCTGTAACACTGCCCTGTGACACTCTCGAAGTTACTTTTAGATCTGAAGAATTCTGTCCGTTCATGATGACATGCTGTGTGTTCTGTTTGCTAGAAACTCTTCACTCAATCACACAGTTTGTCTGATATACCGTATGCTCGTATTTCGTTCATTGGACGCCAGATCGGAACTGTGTCGAAAGCCTTCCAGAAGTCAAGGAACACGACATCCATCTGGGCACCTGTATCTGCTGCTTTCTGATATCATACACATAACGTAGCTGGAAAGCGTGATAAGAAAGTGCGGCAATGGTGTCGTCAGGGAAGGAAGCGAGTATCAATCGATGATCTTGTTCAGTGAGTGGATCAAGCGATTCGAAAAAGTCGTATACGAAGGGCAATTCATACAAGCGAAGGGAAAACACATCAGACACGGGGAAGTGTTTGATCAGACACCATACAGCCCGAACTTGGCTCTAATTGATTTTCATCTCTTTGATGACATGAACCACTAGCTATGAGGACAGCGTATTGGTATTGAGCTGCTGAACAGCATAGAGATAGGCAGAAAACACAGGCGGCTGCCTTGTATGACGAGGGTACTGGACAGTTGGTACTACGCTATTATAAATGTCTAAGTCAAGCGGTCACTGTGTCCAAAAGTAGGTATTAGGAGCAGCTAAAAGTTGAAAATAAAACATTTTTTCCTTTTCACCGTGGTTTCTATATCGTGACCGATCGGATCTTTTAAAAAAAAATAGCGATGGTACACACCAGAAAACTTTTACATGAACAATCAACAACTATTCTCGGTCTAGTCTCGAATTCTAGTTTCGAATACTTGATGTCAGTTATCGAAAATACCACGATCACAGTGAAACAGAGAACTCCCGAGTTTTAGTCCTCGTATTGCGCGAAACTATGAGAGGTTCCCCAATGTCTTTGTCAATGAGGAAGAGGTCTATGCTCTTCGCAGGTGGCTACGAGTACTGACTTCCACGGACCTGCAACAGCAACTTTCTGTTATGCTAGGAACGCGACTTATATTCTGGTTTGGGCAGTGGTATGAAGCTGTGCCCTACTAGTTCCATTTGACTGTTCACGTGGAACGTAGCTCCCGTTATGCAGGCGACCTCTGTTGTAGCAGGGAGGGGCTGGTTATAGGCCGTTCAAATTATCAGCGGTCTCGGTTCGCCAGTCGAGTAGGCTGCCCGTGCTACCCTCTTTGCTAGGGAAGTCGCTGGCTTACAGTGGAGTTGTGAGAAAGCGACTCGCGGTCGCACGTCTGTACGACAGACGCCGGGGTTGGATGAAAATGTGGAAACACCGCGAGAAATACATACTTGAACATAAATGCAGATGCTAGCCAAACCTTCTGGTTAGAACAGTGTTCTGTGTATTAGTGCGTGCATAAAGTCGGAGCTAAGTGAATTAGAATCGGGCAAGTTTTTGGTGATCGTACTGCTGGTGCTTCCGTAAGCACGGTAGTAGAAGTGTTCGGTATTTCAAGAGGCACCGATCGAAGATATGTACCGCGTACAGGGAAAGCGGAAAGCATCATCCGCTAAGTCACAACACGAACGAAACAGTGTATTGTGCGATCGTGACAAGACGGTTATTGAAGAGGATTGTGACGAAAATTAGCATGAAGGGAGCTGCAGGAGCAGGGAATTGCAGGGTGAGCTGCAATTCCAAGCCGGCCGATGTGGCCGAGCGGTTCTAGGCGCTTCAGTCTGGAACCGAGCGACCGCTACGGTCGCAGGTTCGAATCCTGCCTCAGGCATGGACGTGTGTGATGTCCTTACGTTGGTTAGGTTTAAGTAGTTATAAGTTCTAGGGGACTGATGACCTCAGATGTTAAGTCCCATAGTGCTCAGAGCCATTTGTAATTCCAAAACCACTCATCAATAATGCAGAGGCCCGTTACAAGAAAACGTGTTCCCGAAGCCGTAAAACCTGGACTATAGAGCAATGAAAGAAAGTTCTATGGTCGGACGAGTCTTGATGCACATTCTTTCCACCTTCCGGCCGAGTTTACGTGTCACGAGTGAAATATGGCGGTGGTTCGATAATAATTTTGGCTGCCATATCATGTTACTCCATGCGTCTCTGGCTACCTTGCAACGTCACGTTACCGCCAAGGGGTACGTGACCATTCTGGCTGATCAGGTCCATCCTATGAGACAATGTTTGTTCCACAATGGGAATACAGAGTTCCCAGACGAGAGGGCCTGTCGACACTGCTTACATCGTCCAATACTGGTTCTGTGAGTACGAGGATGAATCGTCGCAACTCCCGTGCTGAAGCGTACTTTCTCCCCTACACTTTATGGTGATATGAGAATTGATCTCTAAATTATGCGACTGCAAAGAATAAAAACTAATACGTAAAGTTAAGGTATTTATAAGTCGTCGCATCGAGCAGACACACTTCAAAATCGACTGTACTGATACTTTAAACCCGTACATGAAAGTTACTTCAAAACGTCCTCTTAAAAATGGTTTTATAGTAAGCTGTTATTTGAATAAAGCCTACATGCAAGCTGTTACTCGAATAAGGTCAATTTGAAATGGTGGCTCCAGTCATTGTTTAGTAGCATTTGACCGCGTAAGTTATTAAAATTTTCGTGCAATGACATGTTGATTGCAATATACACTACTGGCCATTCAAATTGCTACACCACGAAGATGACGTGCTACAGACGCTAAATTTAACCGAGAGGAAGAAGATGCTGTGATATGCAAATGATTAGCTTTTCAGAGCATTCACACAAGGTGGGCACCGGTGGCAACATCTACAACGTGCTGACGTGAGGAAAGTTTCCAACCGATTTGTCATACACAAACAGCAGTTGACCGGCGATGCCTGGTGAAACGTTGTTGTGATGCCTCGTGTAAGGAGGAGAAACGCGTTTCCGACTTTGATAAAGGTAGGATTGTAGCCTATCGCGATTGCGGTTTATCGTATCGCGACATTGCTGCTCGCGTTGGTCGAGATCCAATGACTGTTAGCAGAATATGGAATCGGTGGGTTCAGGAGGGTAATACGGAACGCCGTGCTGGATCCCAACGGCCTGGTATCACTAGCAGTCGAGATGACAGGCATCTTATCCACATGGCTGTAACGGATCGTGCAGCCACGTCTCGATCCCTGAGTCAACAGATGGGGACGTTTGCAAGACAACAACCATCTGCACGAACAGTTCGACGACGTTTGCAGCAGCATGGACTATCAGCTCGGAGACCATGGCTGCCGTTACCCTTGACGTTGCATCACAGACAGGGGCGCCTACGATGGTGTACTCAACGACGAACCCCGGTGCACGAATGGCAACACGTCATTTTTTCGGATGAATCCAGGTTCTGTTTACAGCATCATGATGGACGCATCCGTGTTAGGCGACATCGCGGTGAACGCACACAGGAAGCGTGTATTCGTCATCGCCATACTGGCGTATCATCCGGCATGATGTTATGGGGTGCCATTAGTTACTCGTCTCGGTCACCTCTTGTTCGCATTGACGGCACTGTGAACAGTGGACGTTACATTTCAGATGTGTTACTACCCGTGGCTCTACCCTTCATTCGATCCCTGCGAAACCCTACATTTCAGCAGGATAAATCACAACTGCATGTTGCAGGTCCTGTACGGGCCTTTCTGGATACAGAAAATGTTCGACTGCTGTCCTGGCCAACATATTCTCTAGATCTCTCACCAATTGAAAACGTCTGCTCAATGGTGGCCGAGGACTGGCTCGTTACAATACGCCAGTCACTAGTCTTGATGAACTGTGGTATCGTGTTGAAGCTGAATGGGCAGCTGTACCTGTGCACGCCATCCAAGCTCTGTTTGACTCCATGCCCAGGCATGCACCCAAATTGCGTGAAAATGTAGTCAAATGTCAGTTCTAGTATAATATATTTGTCCAATGAATACCCGTTTATCATCTGCATTTCTTCTTGGTGTAGCAATTTTAATAGCCAGTAGTGTAATCGGATTTCGTTATGCATGAAAGTAGGTTATCTGTGAAACATTAGAAGATGTTTAACGATAGTGCGCGGTTGTCACATTGCCTTTTTAACCATTAAACAACCCGGTTCCATCTTTTTATACGATCCATAACTTCAAATGAAATGAAATATCTTTTCAATGAAAGGAAATACGATTTTAAGTGAATTTCTTTAAACACATTTGAACAAAAAATGATGTTGTTATTAACAAATTTCGTTACACACCACTTATATCTGAACAGTCGGGCGACAAAAGGAAGAAGAAGACCTAATAATTAACGATACGAACGATGTGCGCTCAACAAAAGACAAATGGCTCAAAAGCATAACGTACATGAGTAGACTCTTTGAGTATAACTATGCAATGCCAAGTATTTGCCTTACAGTGGCTTGTTTGTATTGAATTTTCTCTTTATACGTGGTATTATGTGCAGTATTTGCGTTTTAAAATTCCCTTGAAAACCATGAAAAGTCTGTATTTATCCACGCCGAGGCGACTGGAAGCTGTTTCCAATGACAACAGTTTTCCTATAACGCATTAGGCACAGTAACAATATAAACCGCGACACTGTACCATACAAGTGGCTTGTAGTGAAATTGCGTGCTTGTGGAATATCGTCTCAGTTATGTGACTGGATTTGTGATTTCCTGTCAGAGAGTTCACAGTTCGTACTAATTGACGGAAAGTAATCAAGTAAATCAGAAGTGATTTCTGGCGTTCCCCAAGGTAGTGTTATAGGCCCTTTGCTGTTCCTTAACTATATAAACGATTTCGGAGACAATCTGAGCAGCCGTCTTATGTTATTTGCAGATGACGCTGTCGTTTATCGATCAATAATGTCATCATAAGATCAAAACAAATTGCAAAAGGATTTAGAAAAGATATCAGAATAGTGCGAAAATTGACAGTTGATCCTAAATAACGAAAAGTGTGAATTAATCCACATGAGTGCTAAAATGAATTCGTTAAACTTCGGTTACACGATAAATCAGTCTAATCTAAAAGCCGTGAATTCAACTAAATACCTAGGTATTACAATTACGAACAACTTAAATTGGAAGGAACACATAGAAAATGTTGTGAGGAACGCTAACCAAAGACTGCGTTTTATCGGCAGGACACTTAGAAAATGTAACACATCTACTAAGGAGACTGCCTACACTATGCTTGTCCGTCCTCTTTTAGAATACTGCTGCGCGGTGTGGGATCCTTACCAGAGAGGACTGATGGAGTACATAGAAAAAGTTCAAAGAAGGGCACCAAGGTTTGTATTATCGCGAAATATGGGAGAGAGTGTCACAGAAATGATACAGGATTTGGTATGGACATCATTAAAAGAAAGGCGTTTTTCGTTGGGACGGAATCTTCTCACGAAATTCCAGTCACCAACTTTCTCATCAAATGCGAAAATATTTTGCTAACACCGACGTACATAGGGAGGAACGATCACCACGATAAAATAAGGGAAATCAGAGCTCGTACGGAAATACTGTATATAGGTGTTCGTTCTTTCCGCGCGCTATACTTGATTGGAATAATAAAGAATTATGAAGGTGGTTCAAAAATGGGTTCAAATGGCTCTGAGCACTATGGGACTTAACTTCTCAGGTCATCAGTCCCCTAGAACTTAGAACTACTTAAACCTAACTAACCTAAGGACATCACACACATCCATGCCCGAGGCAGGATTCGAACCTGCGATTGTAGCGGTAGCGCGGTTCCAGACTGTAGTGCCTAGAACCGCTCGGCCACCCCGGCCGGCGAAGGTAGTTCGACGAACCCTCTGCCAGACACTTAAATGCGATTTACGGAGTATCCATGTAGATGAAGATGTAGAAACTGCAAAACGATGTGGAAAAGATATCTCCATGGTTTGAAAATTGGCAATTGACCATAAATAATGAAAAGTGTGAGGTCACCAACATGAGCGCTAAAAGGTTGCACGGTAAATCAATCAAATCTAAAGGCCATAAATTCAAATAAATACCTAGAAATTACAATTACAAACATCTTAAATTGGAAAGAACGCATAGGAAATGTAATGAGTAAGGCGAACCAACGACTGTGATTTACTGGCAGAACACTTAGAAGATCTAATACATCTACTACAGATATTGCCTTCACTACACTTGTCCGTCCTCATTTGGAGTACCCCGGTGCGGTTGGGGATCCTTACCAGACAGGATTAACGAAGTACATCGAGTTCAACGAAGAGTAGCATGTTTTGTATTATCGAAGAATAGGGGAGAGAGTGCCGGGACATGATACAAGATTTGAGTGGACATCATTAAAACAAAGGCGTTTCTCATTGCGGTGGGATCTTCTCACGAAATTAAAATCACCAACTTTCTCCTCCGAACACGAAAATGTTTTGTTGACGTTGATCTACAGAGGTAGAAACGATCATAATAATGTAATAAGGTAAATCAGAGCTCGGACGGAAAGAAATAGGTGCTCGACTTTTCCGCGCGCTGTTCGAGGGTGGAATAATAGAGAATTATTGTAAAGATGGTTCAATGAACCATCTGCCAGGCACGTAAGAGGGATTTGCAGGGTATCCATGTAGATGTAGATGTAATATGCATGGTTTGGTGTCTCCATGTTTTGCCCACATCCTGTACCCTTTGCTAAATAAATTGTCTCCACTGTACTAGGGAAAGTAAATAGAAGATGCTGTGGCTAAGGAAGCCCCTCACGACGAAGAAATTTGCTATTGAAACTTTCTGTAGATTAAAGCTATGTATTGAACCGGGATTCGAACCTGACGCCTTTGCCTTTAGCAGGCAAGTGCTCTACCGACTGAACTACCCAAGGGCGACTGATGACCCTCCTTCACAGCTTTACTTCCACCAGTACCTCTTCTCCTACGTTTCGCACGGTACGCTGGTCCAAAAAACACTCTTTCGTTTATTTTCGCTCCACTGATTCTTGCAAAACTGTCTCGCATATGCATACTCGACGTTATGTTTTGTCTACGGGTTTCACAAAGCCTTTGGCGAGATTCAGGTGAATGTGAAGCAGAGATATACTGTATTTGCATGTTTAGGGTCAACAAGAGGATGGTTCGCCCCATTCTATTCACCGAGTAGGACATTTTTCCAATTGTGATGTTTTTGTCTGTTTTTGCTGTCTCACTCGCATAGAAATGAGGAGTGCTTTGATTACCCAAGCTGCATGTCAATAAGAATTGCAATTACCTTGAGACCCCAAAATACACACCATTTGTATTTCTCATACTGGATAAATGTGAGTAGCATTTAAAGTTCCCATAAGTCTTGAGATTAAGGATATTGGTTCCAGTTGTGGGGAAGTGCTGCTTTAAGACTATCTTATCTCGATCCTATGAGTGAGTACTATTGATTTCGACTGTAATCATGACCACAAGGCTCCAAAATGGATTCAATGTCATTATAAAAATTCATGTAAGCTTCCGTAAAGATATATTCATAAAAATCAGCATGGCAATCACGATAAACACTCAACTACGTGTCTGAAAGGAGAAGATTCCACTCTTTTAATCGCGAAGTTAAAAACTCATCCTGTTGCTTAGAAAAATTTAAATCGCGACCAAGATTGCTGAGATCCGCTCGACACAAAAAAAGTGGCTCATTTGATTCCCAGTGGCCTCGAAATATTTTGTCGGCGTGTATAGCTCCTTCGCTGCCTTCTACGTGTTTCTTATTCTATTCATCTTCACTGACTGTCACGTTCTCAGGAGTGTCTAGCATCGTCCTATTCTTCAATGTGACATACTGGCCTCATATCAGATGGTAAATTAGCAGTTGCACAGATTCCTTGTTTTCGAGGCGATCCCATCTATTTTTGATATAGAAAAACAACAGTGTGCACAGTGCGGTCTGCACACAGTACTGTGATCGTTTCGATATTTTTCAGGAGTGGAGTCCATATATGCGGGGCCCATTATTAACTTCGTCGCCAATCTTTAACCGAAATCCAAGTTCGTAGAACTTCTTCACAAGCAGATTAAGTTTCCGTATATTCGACTTCAGAGTTAAGTCACCACAGATGAAACAAAAAGAATCTGTGCTGTACACAGGTACGAGGTAGTTTTTCTTCTGAATTATCACGACACAGAAACTAAATAGACATGGATTGTATTTGCAATTGCGAATACGAACAACCATCCGCTGTATAAGTGAGTGATGACAATGGAAACTTATGCCGCGCCGGGACTCGAACCCGGATTGCCCGTTTCACGCGAGCGATCGCCTTAACCACTTTGACTATCCGTGCACGACACACAGCCCGACTCAAACTTCCGTATATCGTCGTCGGAGAGCTCACATTCTTCCAGAATTTTGGAGAGGCACGGCGGTGTTAGACGTGGCGTCACGGTGTGGGGAGCCATCGGGTACGACTTCAGGTCGCAGCCAGTAGTCACTGTGGGAACTCCGACAGCACAATTGTATGTTACTATTATCCTGAGTCCTCACGTGTTACCTCTTATACGACAATGTCGCGGTGCAGTTTTTCAATAGTAAATCGGTCGACCACGCATAGCACGGGTCTCTATGGACGGTCTGTGAGATGCTGAGATACTCCAGCGGCCAGCAAGATTCCCAGCTCCGCCTCTGTCAGAATACAAGTGGCACCAGCTCCATCCCATGATATCAAGGACCAGTTACAAAATTTGTTGGCGAGCATGGCTGAGGATGCGATACAATGGCTTTATTACACTCTGTGTGCATCTAGGCCAGAAGGGGTGCTACGTTATACTGATAAGAAGGGTTATACTGCCAAGTTATTTCTAAGCTTAGCTCGATTCTGTAATCGCTGTCTGTAATACATTGAAGCGACAAAGAAACTGGTATCGGCACGCGTATTCAAATACAGAGATATATAAACAGGCAGAATACGGCGCTGCGATCGGCAACGCCTATATAAGACAACAAGTGTCTGGTGCAGTTGTCAGTTCAGTTACTGCTGCTACAATGGCAGTTTATCAAGATTTAAGTGAGTTTGACGTGGTGTTATAATCGACTAACCGTTGCACGAACAATGGGACACAGAATCTCCGAGGTTGCGATGAAATGGGGATTTTCCCGTACGACCATTTCACGTGTGTACCGTGAATATCAGGAATACGGTAAAACATCAAATCTCCGACATCGCTACGGTAGGGAAAAGATCCTTCAAGTACGGGTCCAACGACGACTGAAGAGAATAGTTCAATGTGACAGAAGTGCAACCCTTCCGCAAATTGCTGCAGATTTGAATCTTGGCCCATCAAGAAGTGTCAGCGTGCGAACCATTCAACAAAACATCATCGATATGGGCTTTCGGAGGCGAAAGCCCACTCGTGTACCCACCAAGATTGCACGACACTAAGATTTACGCCTCGTCTGGGCCCGTCAACACCGACATTGGGCTGTTGATGACTGGAAACATGTTGCCTGGTCGGACGAGTCTCGTTTCAAATTGTATCGAGCGGATTGACGTGTACGGATGTGGAGACATGGACCCTGCATGTCAGCCGCTGGTGGAGGCTGTAATGATGTGCGACGTGTGCAGTTGGAGTGATATGGGACCCCTGATACGTCTATATACGACTCTGGCAGGTGACACGTACGTAAGAATTCCGTCTGATCACCTGCATCCATTCATGTCCATTGTGAATTGCGACGGACTTCGACAATTCCAGCAGGATAATGCGACACCCCACACGTCCAGAAATGCTACAGAGTGGCTCCAGGAACACTCTTGTGAGGTTAAGGGGGGCAGGACGTCAAACGGGCCGACTTGGAGCAGGAGAGGTACCACAGGAGATTTTAATTTACAGTACCTATACTTTTACAAATTAATTTCGTAAAACTTTGTCAGCATGACCAGGAAGGATTCAGGATTCACACTCATAGCAGTGGAAGTTCAAAAACATAACAAAATAATTTTTTTACATGTGAAATTTCATCATTTTTTCACTTACTACTGGCTGCATTTGTTGCTAAAGGTACATTTTTCTTCACAAATAAGAGAGATTCTTTGATGAATTTTGCACAGCATACAAACCATACTTGCAGGTGTATGAAACTCTAGAATTTTCCAAATCTATTGAAAACTATGGTAAAAATAGAGATAATTAACTACAAAATTAGATTTTTTTCTAGACATAAAGCATAAAACGTAACAGCTCATTCATTTTATCATAAATTAAATAGATTCTAGAGTTTCAGACACCTGTAAGTATGGTTAGTATGCTGTGCAAAATTTATCGAACAGTCTCTCTTACTTATGAAGAAAAGTGTACCTATAGCAACAAATGCGGCCAATAGTAAGTGAAAAAATTATGAAAATTCACACGTAAAAAATTTATTTTGTTATGTTTTTGAACTTCCGCTGTTGTGAGTGTGAATTCTGAATTCTTCCTGCTCATACAGGCAAAGTTTTATGAATTTATTTGTAAAAGAATAGGCACTGGAAATTAAAATGTCCTGTGGTCCTTCTCCTGCACCAAGTCGGCCCGTTTGACGTCCTACCCCCCTTAAACAATTCTGATGGTCATCAGACTCCCAGATATGAACATTATTGAGCATATCTGGGATGCCTTGCAACGTGGTGTTCAGAAGAAATCTCCACCCCCTCGCACTCTTACGGATTTATGGACAACCCTGCAGGATCCATGGTGTCAATTCCCTCCAGCACTGCTTCACACATTAGTCGAGTCCATGCCACGTCTTGTTGCGGCACTTCTGCGCGCTCGCTTGGGCCCTACACGATATTAGGCAGGTATACCAGTCTCTTTGGCTCTTCAGTGTATAATCACGTACCCTTTCAACCTGCCTCAAGTCTGGTTTCATTTCCTTCTATTTTTATGCTTGCCTCTCTTTGTCAGGAAATGTGTTTGAAAATGTGACCCAATACAGCCCATCACTGCGCATTATTTACATCCCGCGCAACACGCGTGCCAGCTCCATTGTAAATAATGACCCCCCCTGCCACCGGAGCTGTTTCAGCAGGTGCGCACCGGCGAGCGGACGAGTATATTTTGGAATTATCTGAGGCGGTACATAGATGCGCCGCGTCTCTCGGCGCACTGGCGTGGCGCATCCGCCCGTCACAGGGCCGAACGGTCGGCTGTCCGCCATCGAAACAGATTAGGCGTTAGATGGAGCGGAACCATTACCGCAGCCGCAGCGCGTATAATGTACTCATCCGCGCGTCCACATATTGTATTTTTAATCGACAGCCGGCGAGACGGGCGTGCATGCATGGCGAATCAAAGTGGCGTTGGCGGGACAAAGGCCCAGGCCGGTGTGGTCGGACCGGCGCGTCGCATCGCCACGCTACACGGCGCGGCACAGCGCAAGGCGGGCCCCGCCTGGCAGCCGCGCAACCCGCACCCCACGCTGGTGGGGGGGGGGGGGGGGGCGCCGCCTGCCTCTAACTAGAGGTCACGCCAACTGCTGCACTGTTAGGCCCGTCTCTCACGGACTAAGATTCTCCGTAAGTTTAACTGTTAGTTAACACAGAGTACGGACGACCAACTCGCATGTCGAAGCAGTCACACGGTGTAGCATCTGCTGCAGGTTGTGTCGTGGCAAAATGTCCGCTTCAAGTACAGATGTTTGTTAACCCTTTCAGGGGAAGTGGTTCCGTTTGAAACCACCTACAATTTTCTCATTTTGTGGGAAAAGGGAAGTGGCTACATTTGGGGACACCATTCAGCAGTCACTTGGTGCTGCTCTCTAGCGGCTTTCACTGGAACCGTTTCAAAATCTGTAAAAATTAGCAAGTAGTAAGGCGAGTTGGATAACCATTTTTGTACGCTATGCGCGAATTCCTTTGTTCTCAAATTGTGACTGTATTCTTCTGTATTAGGTAACTTTTATGCATGTATTAAATGCAGAATACTGTTCTGTTTACATTAATACTATATGTACTACAATAGTAACCAAAATAATGCTTTTATTTCCGTGAATGTTGTGGTGGTTCCATTTGAAACCACTGCTCCTGTAACGGCAGCATTAGTAGGTGTTACGATTTTTTTTCCAGTTTCACGTAATGTATTCTCACAGACTAAAGGATGAGGAAATTCTGGAGTGCCTTTTCGCAGATATTCCTTCAGATCCCTACTCACAGATTGACACTAGCAGTGACAGTGAAGTGGTGTGCTAGCTGAAGACAGTGATCTGGATTTGCGAATGAAAACACCTTTTTTATCTCGAATTATTTTGGAAAGTGAGAGTGAGGACCATTTTGACAATGACAGTGATGATAGTTTCAGTAATAATGACTATTTACCACTGTCTTTCATAGAGAATTTTTCATAGAGAAAGGACGTCAGTGCAATGAACTTTGCCGCCAATTTTTCAGAGGAAGTTGGTGTACGAAGAAAACTTAAAAATGACAGTGAAGGTATGCAACCAGTATATCTTTTTTGTGTCTGTTTTGTGACACTATGATAGAACGCACAGTTTTCCAGTCTAACATGTACGCAACACAGAAAGGTGGCAAATTCAGGCCTCTTTCTAAAGCAGAACTAAACGTATTTTTGGCTATAAACATTCTAATGGGAATCAAGAAACCTTGTTATTATCATGATTGCTTGTCATCCCATAAGGAACTTCGAGATGAGTACATTTCCTCACTAATGTCGGTAAAAAGGTTGAGCTGGATTTTGACACATATCCACATCAATGACAACGCTGTTATGCCTTCAAGGGAAAGCAGAAATTATGACAAATTATATAAAATCCGTCCACTAATCAGATATTGATAAACTTCAAAGAATTCTATGCACCTACTAAGGAGCAAGCTAGAGATGAATGCATGGTGAAGTTGAAAGGACGGCCGGCCGTTGTGGCCGAGTGGTTCTAGGCGCTTCAGTCCGGAACCGCGCTGCCGCTACCGTCGCAGGTTCGAATCCTGCCTCGGGCATGGATGTGTGTGATATACTTAGGTTAGTTAGGTTTAAGTAGTTCTAAGTCTAGGGGACTGATGACCTCAGATGTTGGGTCCCACAGTGCTCAGGCCATTTGAACCATTTTTTTTTTTTTTAAGGACGAATCGCATTCAAACAATATATGCCTCAAAGGTCAATCAAGAGGGGATACAAAACCTGGGTCAGAGCTGATAAGCTTGGATATATTTGTGATTTTCAGATATATACTGGAAAATTTGAGGGCATAGTGGAAAAATCCTTAGGAGAGAGAATTGTGAGAGTTATGTGTAAAGGCTTGGAAGGAAAGAGATACCACATATACTTTGACAATTTTTTTACCAGTGTCTCACTTTTACAGTAGCTAAAATATGACAGACTTTTTGCCTGTGGAACAATTAGATCACACAGAAAAGGACTTCCTACGCTAAAAACAGACAAAGGGTTACAAAGAGGAGAGTTTGACTGGTCAGTTCATTCTGATGGCATTGCCTGCATCAAATGGAAAGACAAATGTGTCGTAATGTTGCTGTCTACAATTGATTCGCCTGTATGTGTTGAAGAAGTCAGCCGTAAAGAAAAGGATGGAAAAATCACAAAGGTACCTTGCCCAAAAATAGTGAAATCATATAATGCAAATATGGGATGTGTCGATAAGGTAGATATGATGAGCAGTTTTTATGCAATAGACACGAAATCACAAAAGTGGTGGCTAAGATTATTTTGGTATATAGTTGATATTTCTATTGGAAATGCATTTATTCTGTTTCGATTATGTAATCCAACAGCGAAGCAAGTGCTAAAGAATTTTCGAAGACGTGTTGCCACAGGCCTGGTAGGCAGTAATGTCTTCAAAGATCCCAGTACACCGTCAGAACCATCTGCAAAAAAATTCAGAACTGTTGTTCCCCATGAGAAACATATATCGAAAGCAAAACATCCGCCAAAACATGGAACCTCAAGGCGCTTTGTGCACTGCAGCACAAAGAAAGAACCCCACAGAAGCAGATGGACATGTAGTCACTGTCAGGTAGCCTTATGCTTATCTGCAGAAAGGAATTGCTTTTTACTGTATCATCAAAAGTGATGACATTTAGCGGGCAGTGGTTCCATTTGAAACCACCCTGTTTGTGTTCAGTTTATGTATATTTCATTTAATTTTTACATTTTTCTGTCTCACTGTATGAAAATTAATACAATAAAAAGAAGGAAAAATTAAAAATTTTTTTTTTTTATTTTGCCCCTGAAAGGATTAAAATGTTGTTGTTTGTGGTCTTCAGTGCGAAGACTAGTTTGCTGCAGCTCTTCATGTGTGGTATGCATACTGTAAGACCTTCAGTACACACACCATCAGATTATTTGACTTGTCGCTCTAACGAAGTAGGCGAGTGTCAGTAATATGTCTCGTGGTCTTATCGTGGCGTGTTTATCTTCTGCCGTTAGGTCAGACGATAGAAATGCCACTTGCACGCTTAGAATAGCGGATTGACGGTGACCAACTTTGAACAGCACTTGATTAATTTTCACACACATTTATTAAAATAATAACAAGCATAAAAATTACTTAACTTGCTTCTGGATGCTATTTACAATTGACAATCTGAAGTTCCTTTGGTATTGGTACGTTAATCTTATTCTCACATATATCTCTGATACTTGACAAAAGTGTCTATGTACAGGAATATGGTAATCTTATTAGGCGCAGACTGAAACTTGACTATAGACTGGTACAGACAAATGTAGAACTCGTACAGACTGGTACAGACTAATGCAGACTGGTACAGACTGATGCAGACTGACTAATCGGAGGTCTGTACATCCGTTATAATTACCTAGCGCATTCATGTATCACTGTGCGAGTGTGATCCGCAAGGAGAAAAGGTTCTACGTTAGCAGCAATCTCACTGGCTGCGTTACATATTAATACGCGGATCGGCGGAAGCAGAATTTGGTCCGTCTCTAAGACAGCGCCATCTCGTGGTGCGGAGATGGACGAGCGCTGCGCCTGCGCTGTTGTGCTTAGCGGGGCGCGCTCTCGTGGGAAAGTTGTGTACGCGCTGATAAGGCGGAACGATGTACACAACATCATGCTAACACACTGAAGTTGCAGAAGTCGGAGGATACCTTCTAATATAGTGTCCGATCTTCTATTGCCTGGCGTAATGCAGAAACTCGACGTGGGATGGACTCAACAAGTCGTTGGAAATCCCCTACAGCAATACTAAGCCATGCTGCGATGCAGGATTTTGTGCACGAACTTACCTCTCGATCATCTCCCATAAATGTTCGATGGGACTCACGTCGGGCGATCTGCGTGGTCAAACCATTCGTTCGAATTGTCCAGAATGTTCTTCAAACCAGTCGCGAACAATTATGACTCGGTGCCACGACGCATTGTCATTCACAAAAAAATTCCATCGTTGATTAGGTACATGAGGTCCATGAATGGCTGCAAATTGTCTCCAAGTAGCCGAACACAACCATTTCCAGTCAATGATTGGTTCAGTTGGACCAGAGGACGCAGTCAGTTCTATGCAAAGTTAGTGCACATCATTATGGAGCCACTACCGGCTTGAAACGTCCCCTTAGAACAATTATACAAGACTGTGCTTAAACTGACACACAATATTTTTAGCGCAACGCAATCTGCTATCAAAGATCCCTGCAAAAGAATGGCCCTGAGTAACATTAAACTATACCTTTCAGAAATCACTTACCTCACAAAAATCTTCATTACTCGAACTACTGCAATACAGCGAGCGCCACTACTGCCAGCTAAATAAAAGATTCAAACTACGGAAGGCACTAACTACTGATAGGGACAGTTAGCAAATGAAATATATTAATAGAGAACAAACAATGTATTTACCTTAATAGTCATAATATATATAGCAGTTCATGACATCAATTTTTACAAATTTCAAACTCCGCCATCTCTCTCCTCACATCCACCACTGCTGGCGGCTCACCTCCAACTGCGCAACGCTACGCGCAGTTCACATCCAGCTGCCGCTGCCCAACACTACAATGGCAGACAACAATGCAAACTAGCCACAGACTGCACACAGCACAGCCAGTGATTTTCATACAGAGAGCGCTACGTGGCGGCGGCGTTACCGATATAAGAACCTAAACAGCCTACTTACATAAAGAAAACATAAACAGCCTACTTACATAGCCCCCATGCTCCCCACAAAAAATTTTACAAAATATTTTTGGGCAGTGGCCAATAATGATTTGAAAAAATTTTTCATAATTACAATAACAAAGATACCAAATGCACACACTTATTTATACAATGTTGGTCAAAAGCTAAAATTTTCTCACAGTCCGTAAAGACAGTCCTGATCATTCATCATAATAGTAATTACAGTTTTTTTTCACAAAGTCTCATTAGTAAAAGAAATTGCACACAGAAGTAGTGGATTTCCATGCAGTCTTGAAGAAGTAGTGTTGTCCTTCCAACGGAAAGACAGTGCTGACTCTTGACATGCTGACAGGTAATGGGCCACAACAGAGCAAACCCACCGCAGAGTCATTCGACGTTTTGAAGAATATTGGTAGGTAGGTCATCACAGAGTAGACCCACTGTAGTCCTGGTAGAGATTACGGTATTGGTGGGCCACCAGAGGTGTAGACTCACTGCAGTCCTTGTAGAAATAATGGTATTGGTGAGTCATCAAAGGTGTAGACCCACTGTAGTCCTTGTAGAGACGGCCAGCAGCCATCCGTTACGACTGTGCAGGTGCACATTCACCATCGAAGAGTCTTGCGGAGAATATAGCAAGTCCATAAACCACCACTTGTGCACTCACAGGCTTCTACAGTGCCTTGTTGACAACTTGGATCCATGGCTTCATGGGGTTCGCGCCAAACTCAGCCCTTACCAACTGAAAACGGGACTCATCTGACCAGGTCACGGTTTTGCAGTCGTCTAGTGTCCACGTGATATGTTCAAAACTGATGAGAGGCGCTGCAGACGATGTGCTGTTAGCAAAGGCACTCGCGTTGCTCGTCTGCTGCCATAGCCCATTAACGCCAAATTTCGCCACACTGTCCTAACTGATACATTCGTCGTACGTCCCTCATTGATTTCTGCGGTTATTTCGGGCAGTGGTGCTTGTCTGATAGCAGTGATAACTGTGCGCAAACGCCGCTGCTCTCGGTCGTTACGTAAAGGCCATCGGCCACTGCGTTGTCCCTGGTGAGGGGTAACACCTGAACTTTGGTATCTCGGCACACTCTCGACACTGTGGATAGCGGTATATTTAATTTCCTAACGATTTCCGAAATGGAATGTCCAATGCATCTACCTCCAACCACCATTCCTAGATAACTGTATGTGTCTCGATTTCAGTTGGTAAGAGACGATTGCTCGAGTATGATGCGGACTGCGCGAAGCCATGGACGCAAGTTGTCAACAAGGCACTGCGCAAGCTGGTGGTGGCTCCATAATGGTGTGGGCTGTGTTTACGTGGAATTACTGGGTCCTCTGGTCCAACCGAAGAGATCATTGACCAGAAATGGTTGTTTTCGGCATTTGCGGCCATTCATGGACTTCGTGTTTCAAAATAAACCATGGAATCTTTTTGGCTGATAATATGCAATGTCACCGAGCCACAATTGTTAGCGATTGGTTTGAAGAACATTATAGACAATTCGAACGAATGATTTGGCCATCCAAAGCGCTCGACATGAACCCCATCGAACATTTATGGGACTTAATTGAGAGGTCCGTTCGCGCACAAAATCCTGCATCGGCAACACTTTCGCTATTAAAGATGGCAATAGAGACAGAATGGGTCAGTATTTCTGCAGAAGACTTCCGACGACTTGTTCAGTCCATGCCACGTCGAGTTACTGCACTACGCCGGGCAAAAGGAGATTCGACACGACATTATGAGGTATTCCATTTTTGTCTTCCTATCTGAACAGCTTATCGTCAATATTTTACGTACATACAAGACTACACTCCAGACAAATACCTTCATAAAAGATTTCCTAACGCTTTAATTGATTAAGAAGTTCCTCTTTTTCATCGATGCTTTTCTTGCCATTCTCAGTCTGGTTTGTAGAACCTCTTTTCTTCGGTCATCGTAAGTTATTTTACTGTCCAAATAGCGAAACTCATCTACTACTTTTGATGTCTTATTCCCTAATTTAATTCTGGCAGCATTGCCTGATTTTATTCGACAATATTCCGTTAACTTTGTTTTACTTTTGTTGATGTTAATCTCATAATCTCTTTACAGCATCTATTCATTCCGTTCAACGGCTCTTTCTATTTATTAGCCACCTCTGACAGGATTACAGTGTCATCGGCAACCCTCATAGCCTTTTTTTGTCTTCTCGCTGAACTTAAATCATCTTTCGAAATTTCTCCTTAATATCTGCCGCATCTTGCTCTATGTACAGATTGAATAACATTCGGGATGGGCTACAACCCCGTCTCACGCCCATCTCAATTATGGCTTTCTTTTCACATCCTTCAGCTTTTATAACCCAGCCTGGTTTCTATTCAAGCTATAAATAACATTTCTCTCCCTCTGTTCTATCCATATTACATTCAATACTTCAAAGAGAGTTCACCAGTTAATACGGACAAAAGTTTTATGGAAATCTAAACGTGCTATAAACTTAGATTTGTCTTTCTTCAACCTGCCTACATACACATCTACACTCCTGGAAATTGAAATAAGAACACCGTGAATTCATTGTCCCAGGAAGGGGAAACTTTATTGACACATTCCTGGGGTCAGGTACATCACATGATCACACTGACAGAACCACAGACACATAGACACCGGCAACAGAGCATGCACAATGTCGGCACTAGTACAGTGTATATCCACCTTTCGCAGCAATGCAGGCTGCTATTCTCCCATGGAGACGATCGTAGAGATGCTGGATGTAGTCCTGTGAAACGGCTTGCCATGCCATTTCCACCTGGCGCCTCAGTTGGACCAGCGTTCGTGCTGGACGTGCAGACCGCGTGAGACGACGCTTCATCCTGTCCCAAACATGCTCAATGGGGGATAGATCTGGAGATCTTGCTGGCCAGGGTAGTTGACTTACACCTTCTACAGCACGTTGGGTGGCACGGGATACATGCGGACGTGCATTGTCCTGTTGGAACAGCAAGTTCCCTTGCCGGTCTAGGAATGGTAGAACGATGGGTTCGATGACGGTTTGGATGTACCGTGCACTATTCAGTGTCCCCTCGACGATCACCAGTGGTGTACGGCCAGTGTAGGAGATGTCTCCCCACACCATGATGCCGGGTGTTGGCCCTGTGTGCCTCGGTCGTATGCAGTCCTGATTATGGCGCTCACCTGCACGGCGCCAAACACGCATACGACCATCATTGGCACCAAGGCAGAAGCGACTCTCATCGCTGAAGACGACACGTCTCCATTCGTCCCTCCATTCACGCCTGTCGCGACACCACTGGAGGCGGGCTGCACGATGTTGGGGTGTGAGCGGAAGACGGCCTAACGGTGTGCGGGACCGTAGCCCAGCTTCATGGAGACGGTTGCGAATGGTCCTCGCCGATACCCCAGGAGCAACAGTGTCCCTAATTTGCTGGGAAGTGGCGGCGCGGTCCCCTACGGCACTGCGTAGGATCCTATGGTCTTGGCGTGCATCCGTGCGTCGCTGCGGTCCGGTCCCAGGTCGACGGGCACGTGCACCTTCCGCCGACCACTGGCGACAACATCGATGTACTGTGGAGACCTCACGCCCCACGTGTTGAGCAATTCGGCGGTACGTCCACCCGGCCTCCCGCATGCCCACTATACGCCCTCGCTCAAAGTCCGTCAACTGCACATACGGTTCACGTCCACGCTGTCGCGGCATGCTACCAGTGTTAAAGACTGCGATGGAGCTCTGTATGCCACGGCAAACTGGCTGACACTGACGGCGGCGGTGCACAAATGCTGCGCAGCTAGCGCCATTCGACGGCCAACACCGCGGTTCCTGGTGTGTCCGCTGTGCCGTGCGTGTGATCATTGCTTGTACAGCCCTCTCGCAGTGTCCGGAGCAAGTATGGTGGGTCTGACACACCGGTGTCAATGTGTTCTTTTTTCCATTTCCAGGAGTGTACATCCACATGACTGCTGCTCTGCAGCTGACAAATAAGTGCCTGGCAAAGAGTCATCGAATCACCTTGAAGCTATTTCTCTACCTTTCAACTATCGAACAGGGCGCGGGAAAAACATCTTTCTGTGCGAGCTCTGAGTTCTCTTCTTTTACGAGGACGTACTGAAACAATGCCTTCGAATGTTTTGTTCTGTTCTCAATTTCGGCTGAGGTATTATATGTAATGCTTATTATTCGGAGGGCTTTCGCACTTCACTAATGGAAGTTGCAACCCTCTGCCGCTAGAGCGCTTCGAATCGTAGCGAGCAACAGAGTCGTGTGTAACGTAACTAAGTCGGTGAGTGAGAAACAGTGTGCTGTAATTCCCAGAAAAACTGAAAGCACGAATTCGAAGAGTTCGTCCACACAAAGGGGCACCCTCTCCTTCAGTATGACAATGGCAGACCATACACAAACTCTGCGACATCAGCATCGATGGGACATCTTGGGTTCACTGTCATCGATCATTCTCCATAGAGTTCCGACTTGGCCCCATACGATTTTCATCTGTTTCCAGAACTTAAAGAACACCTTCGAGGACTTCATTTTGATACTGACGAAGTGGTAGAAGGAGAGGTGAGGTTGTGACATCGTCAACAATGTCGAACATCCTACAATGACTGTACCAACAAATTGGTCCCTCGCTGGGAGAAACATGTTCATCACCAGGAGACTATGTTGAGAAATAAGTATGTTGACATGAAGAATAAAGATGTACAATGTTAATAAAGCTTGTTTTATTTAAAATGCTTTAAGAGTTTTTATGTAAAAGATTCGGAGGCATTACTTTTCAGCACGCGCCGGTACCAGTTTTCTATGACAAGTCGTAGGATCAGTATTGCCAAGTGTGTTCCTACATTTCTTCGGAACCCAAACTGAACTTCCCCTTGGTTGGTTTCTACCAGTTTTTCCACTCTTATGCAAACAATTCATGTCAGTATTTTGTAACTCTGTCTTAGGACACTGATAGTTCAGACGTATTCACACCTGTCAGCAATTAATTCCTCTTTCGATCTAAATGAAGTTGATTTCCCGTGTATAGCTATTCTACACAACGACTTCTACGAATAGCCGTCTGAGCTCTTGCTAATCATACTGCCGCTTCTCGTTTCTACAAAGGTCACTTTCATGCTCCTATAGGCGCTACTTATCTTCCCACTAGTTCTACAGCTTCTCATTTGTCCTCTAGTCATACCTGCTTAGTCATTTTGCACTTTTTCAAACTCATTTCTAAACCTATGTATTTCATTTTGCCTGCTTCATTTACTCCTTTCGCCAATTAAAATCAGTATTTCGTATATTATCCAAGGATTTCTACTGAGATTGCCTTTTTGTTGTTTTGATCATCTTGTGCCTTCTGTTTCACATCAAAGAGCTACTCAATCGTTTTTATTTTGCACTGTCACGGCGTAACCGCACTCATGTTCAAATCTTAAGGCAAGCTCGTCAGTGAAATACAACAAATAGCACTGAAAGCAAGTACATTACCAACACCAACGGGCAGCCAGAACAGAACAGAACTCCTGCACGGAGATCGCAGTTATGTAGAAAAACATCAAATATTCCAGAAAGTTGATATTCACACAGACAGAATATTCCAGAATATACGAATATTTCAAGATCCTTCCAGAAATAATTAGGAATTACAAATAGTTTCTGGAGGTCAGATTTAAACTGGCGACTCGTAGTACGCAAGCCAGTGACGCTAGCCACTACGCCATGCTGCATGAGCCACAGTTCGCACACTGCTCCCTCTCTACAAGAAACAACGACAAATTATTTCAGAAGTTCTCAGTGGAGCCGACTACAACACCTCGGATCTAGATTTTATTAGCGGTTCTCTGTATGGCGGCGGTGCTGTATCTTCGCATGCTGGTCGTGTTTTTGTATACTACTCACAACGATGAGCATCAGAGATAGCCCTCCCGTCGAAGCTTCGCGATCGTCGTCTGGGTGTTCAGTTTACTTGGACCTCCCATCGACGATCCTTCCTCTGGCAGGGCTCCACACAGAGGACGATGTCTCTGCGCTTTTGTCTCCTTCATGAAGGGTCATGATGATTTCCTATGTGACGTCCGACTACCGACGAAGAATACGATGTGACTGAAAGCAGCACTTTAGTAACCTTTCCGATGGTCTTGGTTTCCGCACAGACGTAAACATGCGAACCAAGTCTCCCGGTCTGTGTCTCAATGGCAGGTGCGTGGCGTCACATCGCTCCCGGTCTTTCTTCTGGGCGTCCAGGATCCTTATGCGAGCCGGCTGTCTTGCTTCTTCGTTCCTGGTGACGAGGTTTTCCTCGTAGTCATCTTGACTATCGTCTGGTTTAATCGGGAACAGTGTATCCACTATTGTTTTGGCCTCGCGACAGTGGAGCAGAAAGAATGGCATCAATCCTGTAGTGTCTTGCTTGGCTGTGTTGTATGCGAAAGTCATGACGGACAGTGTTTTATCCCAATCTCTCTGTTCTACATGAATGTACATCGAAAGAATATCTGCCAACGTCTTATTTAAGTGTGCTCTGAGACCATACGTCTGTGGATGGTAAGGAGTTCTCATCGTGTGGATGATGTCGCAACGTGAAATTACCTATGACACTAGTGTCGATTGGGAGCTTTTCCACGATTAGAGATCATCACACAGGATACTCTCTGCTTCATTTGTAAGTAGCCTGTTTAGGTTTTAATGTTGACAACGCCACGTAGCACTCTGTATAAAAATCACTGACTGTGCTGTGTACAGTCTGTGGCTGGTTGGATTCATTATTGGACTATTCGCTTGTGTAGTGTTAAGCAGTTGGATGGGAACAGCGCGTAGCGTTGCGCAGTTGGAGGTTGGCCGCTAGCAGTGGTGGATGTGGGGACAGATATGCCAGAGGTTTGAGAGCGGACGATATGGACGTGTGCCCGTCAGAAAGAGGAAATTTGTAACACTGGATATCATGAACTGATATATATATATATATATATATATATATATATATATATATATATGATGACTTTTGAACATTATTAAGGTAAGTACATTGTTTGTTCTCTATCAAAATCTTTCATTTGCTAACTATGCCTATCAGTAGTGAGTGCCTTCAGTAGTTAGAATCTTTTATTTAGCTGGCAGTATTGGCGCTCGCTGTATTGCAGTAGTTCGAGTAACGAAGATTTTTGTGAGGTAAGTGATTCATGAAAGGTATAGGTTATTGTTAGTCAGGGCCATTCTTTTGTAGGGATTATTGAAAGTCAGACTGCGTTGCGTTAAAAATATTGTGTGTCAGTTTAGTGATGATCAGAATAAGTAAAGAGAGAAATGTCTGAGTACGTTCAGTTTTGCTCAGCTGTTTGAAAATCAAATAACGTAAGAGGTTTAACAGCACAGTCATTCTTATTTTTTCTAAGGGAATGTTTCACATTATAATGTCTTCTACAAGTAATTTCGTTATTTATAGAGCTTCGACAGTCGGTATGGCATTAATGACTGCATAGTGTCTGAGGTAGTCTCCCACCCTTAGGTGGCCAAATATCTTGCATCATTGCTGCAGTCGTACGTTGGTTGAAATGACAGATATATTAAAAGCAGTGGATTATATTGAAAAACTAAAAGACATGATCATGGGCTTGTCAGTTCTGGTGTTGTGTTCTTATTTGATATGTTTTCTGTGATTCCTGTGATACTTCATGTACAGGAAATATTTTTCCGACTGATATAGTAGCTTTATTTACACCTTGTTCCATTAAAACCTATTTCCAGTGTAGCAATGAATTTTACGAACAAACTGACGGGTTGGCCATGAACAGCCCTTTTAGTCCAGTTGTTGCCAATTTATTTAAGAAGATTTCCGAATAATGCTGCAGCCAGCCAATAAAAGATCAGTTAAATAGTACTGATATGTGGACAATACCTTTGTAGTATGGACATACGCCGAAGAGGAGTTGAATGTCTTCTTGGTACATCTTAATATTATCAACACAAAATTTACGCCGGAGAAAGATAGCAAAGAGGAACTTAACTTTCTGGATGTGTCTTGTAACGAAATTTCTTCTTTTTTTTTGGCATTGTGGGAAGAGACTGGAAATGCGGCAAAAGTACAACATAGAAATATTATTTGATTAAACAGAGAATTTGAGAAGTTTGTTGTTATACTTGTCTTCCAAAGACACCAAGAACGTGTGATCATGGGGGTATCTTATTGATCACTCTGGCCTCCACCCTCAAAGATAACTTTGAGACAGATACATATGTTTACTGCTAGAACAGTTTCCAAACATTACACTTTAGTAATTTGTTCTGCAGTGACATAAAGTTTAGTTCATTGCTTATACATATCTTCGTTCAGTGTAACTCGGAGTAATCTGCTTCTGCCGCTGCTGCTGAAGTTGTCGTCCCGGTCTATTTCATCTGCAAACTGGATTCTAGTTACGCGAATTCCAAGAAATAATCCAGGTACCAAGTTGTTTTATAGTGGTTTATTGATGACAAGCTGCACCACTTCTTCTTGGTGGGAGCCCACTCCACATAACAAGCTACATAATCACAAAACAGTGGAACAACAATTAGATTAATACACTGACGTGCGACTCAGTAGTCTCCAACTGACCTTTTTCTGAGCCTTTTGCACCCCCTATTTATATGTCCTTAACAATGAAGTCAGCAAAAATAGAGTGCAAATTTACAAAATTAACATTAAAAGTTCAAAGTTATTATGAATAACCATACACAAAACCTTTCGCATTTTACGCCCAAATTGCCGTATACAATATAAAAGATTTTTACATAAGATATACATCACATCATACAAAATAGTGAAAACAACAATGCCTACCTAAAACATGACACACAAGTAAATAAATGAAATAATAAATTTTATGAAATTTAATGTGTTACACGAAATCACTTATTCGATGCAATTGGAATAACGAAACCTTCAATGAATTGCCTCTTCGGAGAGTATTTCATTAGGGCATAGAAAAAGGAATGTAAAGCAAGGGGTTGTTATATTTCTATCTGTGATCAAATAGATGGACCGGTTTTTGGACTATATGGGGTACAGTCCCATTAGAACTACTGACAGCCTTAGGAGAGCCCGGCCTAACAAAACTCTACCATCCAGTGAGCAAGATGTATGAGACAGGCGAAATACCCTCAGACTTCAAGAAGAATATAATAACTCCAATCCCAAGGAAAGCAGGTGTTGACAGATGTGAAAATTACCGATAATCAGTTTAATAAGCCACGGCTGCAAAATACTAACACGAATTCTTTACAGACGAATGGAAAAACTTGTACAAGCCGACCTCGGGGAAGATCAGTTTGGATTTCGTAGAAATGTTGGAACACGCGAGGCAATACTGACTCTACGACATATCTTAGAAAATATATAAAGGAAAGGCAAACCTACGTTTCTAGCATCTGTAGACTTAGAGAAAGCTTTTGACAACGTTGACTTGAATAATCTCTTTCAAATTCTGAACGTGGCAGGGGTAAAATACAAGGAGCGAAGGGCTAGTTACAATTTGTACAGAAAGCAAAGGGCAGTTATAAGAGTAGAAGGGCATGAAAGTGAAGCAGTGGTTGGGAAGGGAGTGAGACGGGGTTGTAGCCTATCCCCGATGTTATTGAATTTGTATATTGAGGAAGCAGTAAAGGAAACAAAAGAAAAATTCGGCGATGACATTTTAATTCTGTCAGAGACAGCAAAGGACCTGGAAGAGCAGCTGAACGGAATGGACAGTGTCTTGAAAGGAGGATATAAGATGAACATCAACAAAAGCATTGCGAGGATAATGGAATGTAGTCGAATTAAATCGTGTGATGCTGCGGGAATTAGATTAGTAAATGAGACGCTTAAAGTAGTAAATGAGTTTTGCTATTTGGGGAGCAAGATAACTGATGATGGTCGAAGCAAAGAGGATATAAAATGTAGACTGGCAATGGCAAGGAAAGCGTTTCTGAAGTAGAGAAATTTGTTAACCTCGAGTATAGATTTAAGTGTCAGGAAGTCGTTTCTGAAAGTATTTGTATGGAGTGTAGCCATGTATGGAAGTGAAACATGGACGATAAATAGTTTGGACAAGAAGAGAATAGTAGCTTTCGAAATGTGGTGCTACAGAAGAATGCTGAAGATTAGATGGGTAGATCACATAACTAATGAGGAGGTATTGAATAGAATTGGAGAGAAGAGAAATTTGTGGCACAATTTGACTAGAAGAAGGGATCCGTTGGCAGAGCATATTCTGAGGCATCAAGGGATCAGCAATTTAGTATTTGAGGGCGGCGTGGAGGGTAAAATCGTAGAGGGAGACCAAGAGATGAATACACTAAACAGATTCAGAAGAGTGTGGGTTGCAGTAGGTACTGGGAGATGAAGAAGCTTGCACAGGATAGAGTAGCATGGAGAGCTACATCAAACCAGTCTCTGGACTGAAGACCACAACAACAACATGGGGTACAGGAAACCTATACTTGCTGATCCAGAAAAGAGATGTCATTGAAAACTTGGTGGACAGAGTTAATAAAATTTGCGAGCACTTTTGTGGTGATTTGAATCACTTACGGTCGGACCGAGTGAGGTGGCGCGGTGGTTAGCACACTGGACTCGCATTCGGGAGGATGACGGTTGACTCCCGCGCCCGGCCATCCAGATTTAGGTTTTCCGTGATTTCGTAAATCTCTTCCGGCAAATGCCGAGATGATTCCTTTGAAAGAGCACGGCAGAGCTCCTTTTCCATCCCTCCCTAATCCGATGAGACCGATAACCTCGCTGTTTGGTCTCCTTCCCCAAATCGACCCAACCAACTTACGGCCGGCTTTCAAGAAAAATGGCTACTCGAGTAAAATGCTGGGTCGAGTACTTCGTCTAACAAGAGAGAAAGCCAGGACTACCGAGGAATAACAATCACCAGCTGAAAAAGTTTTCCTCACCCCCATTAACAAAATGACGGATCGCATCGGGAAAGTGTTAGCCACGTATGGCTTTGAAACTATTTACAGATCCCTCAAGAAGATAAAAGAATGCTTAAGCACAGCAAAACATGTACGGAATAAACCAGCGGTACCAGGTTGTATAAAATTCTACGTAATATATATCGCGGCCACAGAAACAATTGTTAACACCCACGTAGGCAAATACAAAATGAACTGCCATGTGGGACCTACTGACAATTCGCCCGTAGCAGAACATAATCCCGAATTGGAAATCAAGAAATAATATTTAGTGAAAAGAGCGTTTTAGCACAGACAAAGCATTGTTATGAGTGTATTATAGAGAGGGCACAGAGATTCAAAAATACTATAATGATTTCAATAAAAAGGAAGATAAGTACGCCAGCGGAATGACAGTCGATTATTTTCTGGCGCCAGTCAGAGATAATGTCAAAACAAGCATCGTATGACGAACGGCGGTTCGCCCTAAGCAGCTCAATAACGTGGAGGCCCCCGAAGCCTAGATGCAGTTGCTGTTGTACCTCCGAAGAGGTCTTCCGCTGTCAGAGACGAAACGTCGCGGGATAGTTTCTTACAGGGTGGTCAGAAACAGTCTGAAAACTTGTAAGGATGTTGCAGGGTAAGCTGTTCTCAGAAATAATAGTTAAGAAAAAATTTCTATACGTCCCGCCATAGCACTGAAGTTAACCAATAAGGCCACTGCGCGCGAAAATTCAAGCGGCCCGCCAGATACAATTAATGTTAGTTGTTCTCATAGCGAAGAGGCTGCTGAGCCTTTGGTTCGGGTTCTATCCTTACTACCGCCCCATGTCCAATTTTCGCATCGCTGTCTTGTTCGGTTTTAGAAAACCAGTCGAAGCACACTTTCGGTGACCCTCTCTCTGGCGGGCAGCTTGAGTTTGCGCGCGCATCGGCTTGATTGGCTAACTTTAATATTAATTAACTTGTAAACAGCGCAACGTATCGAATTTTTTCTTAACGGTTATTTCTCAGCATATCCTGCCCTGCAACACACTTAGAGGCTTTCCACCCTCTTTCTGACCATCCTGTATATCGACTTTGGCCTCTTAGCCAGGAAGTTTTAATGGAAGTAAATGCTGGCCATGGAAGCCTACACTGTATGATTTCCTTGGATGATATTTTGTTGTATTCGTAAAAGCCTAATCCAGCAATAATGCCCTGAATCCATCCATTCAACTTTTGGTAAGGAATCACCGGTAGAAAAGACGATTTACATTTGGTTTGAACAAATTCATACTGGTCGTCCTTCCTTCACCAAAGCCCCAGCAATGGCGCATGGCAGCTGGTAAAAGGAAGGAATGAAAACATTCTGCTGAAGACAAGCAAAATACGTCTACAACATCGGGACAGGAGATGAATGTTGGATGTATTTCACAAGCCTCTTTCAAGAAAATGACTGCTTGTTTTTCTGGTTACACTGGACATGTCGCTGATTTTGCTTTAGAGCAGAGGCGCTCAGCGTTCTTCGGCTTGAGATCTACAACATGCAATTTTGTTCATTTAGAGATATACTGAGTTAAATATTCATAAAGGTTTAAGCACAAGACGACACCGTAACCAAAATTAACCACTTTAATTACGAAAAAATGTAATTTCGTTAAAGGTTGAAGGCTTACAACTGAATTTTCAAGATATTACTCATGTGAAAAAAATTCCGAAAGTTCAGACTGTGTTCGAGGAAAGTGTTTCACATTTAATTTCTGTAACTGTGCTTTCAGAAGCTCACGTTTTTGCCTGAAACACTTTATAGAAGAAATAAAAGTTACGACGGTTGGTCGTTCCCTTGAAGTTATTTGTTTAACTACTTTCAAATGCCAGATCCACCAACTAGCTAAAATCAAACAGTTTGAGTAATCTTCCTCTCTTTCAGACACGAAAGATTTTATCGCAAGCAGAAATTTTCTAAATGTATTTAGAACCATATCTCAATTCAGCCGTCGAACTTCAGTGTTCAGTAGCACGTCTCCATACTGGCATGTTTTCCTGTGTTTATCTGCTGTCATTTTTACCAAGACATGCAGGCGTTAAAGGCGGTGGAATGCAGATGAAGACGAAATAGATGGACACGGTGTTGCCAGTTATACCGCCTACAAATACCGTGCGAAACACTCATTTTCAACAAGCTGATAATTTGCAAAAACAGCTGATCTGAACGAAGTTCGGAGATAAGTTTTGAAAGATCGACTCATAAAGCCATCACGATATACCGGTCGATCGTGATCGACAGGTTGAGTACCCCTGCTTTAGGGGATAGAAGGATGGCAACTACTGAATAGTACACAACAGTTAGTTTGGCACAATCATTGACGAAATTAGAAAAAAACCGAAAAAGTAGCATCATTCTGGATCACCGCAAAGCACGTCGAACAACTGATCATTCGACAGAGAAAAACATTGAATTGATTCCTCACTCCCACATCCTGATTTGTGACGTAATGACTGTTTTAGTTCCATTATATTATGCAGAAATTGCGTTGACTACCACGTTTATCACCTCAAGGAGCTGTTGAATGCTTCCAAAACCATTTTTTAAGTACAAATATCGGACTGAAAAAAAGTTTGCAGAACTGACTCAAACACATGCGTAGATGCTGCTTACTCTGGCGTAATTGGGTGGTAGTAAAATGATAAAAGGAACGACTCTGAGATTAATTAAACAGTTTGCCCCCGATTCGCAATTAGCTGGAACAGTTGTCTCACCTGTCACTCTGCTGCAGAACTCCATTTCTTCCAGCATGCGTTTCTGACAGCTAAATAAAACCTTTTATATGAGACAACAAGAGAGTACTACGCACCGGAAGACGTAAAGACCCGGTAAAATTGGAATATATTGATCATAAACACAAGGAATGCGAGGTAGTCTGTTACAGCCTAACAGCGGTTACTCAACACGTGATATAAAACAACAACCTGACACGAACTAAGTCTTGCTGTTATGGCTCTGAGCACTATGGGACTTAACATCTATGGTCATCAGTCCCCTAGAACTTAGAACTACTTAAACCTAACTAACCTAAGGACAGCACACAACACCCAGTCATCACGAGGCAGAGAAAATCCCTGACCCCGCCGGGAATCGAACCCGGGAACCCGGGCGTGGGAAGTGAGAACGACCACGACCACGAGCTGCGGACAAGTCTTGCTGTGTGTGTGTGTGTGTGAGAGAGAGAGAGCGAGAGAGAGAGAGAGTGCAAACTGAGGGTTAGGGGTTCGTTAGAAATAATTAATGGTGAAGAGAGATGAGTTGACTGAAGGGCATGCAGATGCAGCAGAAATTGACTCATTGTACAAATTTACTTATTGCGGAAGCGTGGATCACTTCATCACGCCTGTCGACCGAAATGCAGGCTAAGCATCGCTAAGCAATAGTGACCGAAATAATCACGGACCGTATACTCAGCGAAGCTACTACCAATACGAGCTGTAAGGTCCATGGCAGCGACCAGGTAAGGAAGCATACACACAGTCATGAAAATGGCGACAACATCCGCGCTACAGTGCTTTCACGAAGAAACTGTTACTAAGAACTATGATCGACTGGGCTCACGAGTGCGGACGCCGTGAAATAGTAGACGTCCACCAGCAGAAAGAGGACCCCGCGGCCAACTTAACTAGGGTGTTGTTGTTCCGGCCAGCGACAGTTTGGTGTCTCAGCTCAGAAATTGGAGAGACTGAAATGGCAGCAATCTCCCGAAGGGCAGGACGGTCCGATATCCCTACGACTTGTAGCATCCGTGGCTTGAAATGTAAAGTAACGGCTGAGCAACCTTTATAGAATTTCATGATCTTGTAAATTAGTGGCAATAGTCAATCTGATGTCCGGAAAATTACTCTGCCCACACTAGATGATAGTTCTCAGTTTAGGCAGGCAAACGGTGGTCTCCGGTTGCCATAGGAAATTTTAAATGCTGTCTCTTGTACATAATTATTTGTATGTTGAGGCATTATGATCACTACTCCTGTTCACGAATTCTTAGTGTTGGTTTTAGCTATTTCAGTTACAACCATGTATATTTGTATGCTTTACTGGTACTGCTATGGCAGCATCCATTTTAACGTGTTTTAATTACTATTTCAGCCTGTCTCCTTCTTACACGTTTTTACATATTTTGTGTTTTTATAGGCTTTCACTTATTTCTATCCAAGCCCTAAAAGTGATTTTATCTTTACAATTAATACTCAACTAATTATAATTACAGAACTGCAGGTGTACTTTGACTGTAAGACTTCACATCGTGTGACGCTCCCACGGCTGTGATGCCCTCTGTGTGAGGTTCCGTCGCTAAGCTCCACTGAGCGCTTAGTCCAATTCTTAATTGTTTCTCTGCTCCAACTGTGACAATTTTTACTATACTGTGTTTAAATGAGGGCATAGGTCGGCAATTCTGTACGGGTGGTCCTGTCGCTTCATAATAGTACCTACCGTTTTATGTGTGTCGACGGTTAGGTAGGCATTTTTAAATTTTCCTCTGCTATTGTACTTCTTGGCCAACGGCCTTGCCGTAGTGATAACACCGGTTCCCGACAGATCACCGAAGTTAGGCGCCGTCGGGCTGGGCTAGCATTTGGATGGGTGACCATTTGGTCTGGCGAGCGCTTTTGGCAAGCGTGGTGCACTCAGCCCTTGTGAGGCATACTGAGGAGCTACTTGATTGAGAAGTAGCGGCTCCGGTCTCGGAAACTGGCATACGGCCGGGAGAGCGGTGTGCTGACCACATGCCCCTCCATATCCGCATCCAGGATGACACGGCGGTCGGTCGGTACCGTTGGGCCTTCATAGCCAGTTCGGGAGGAGTATTGTTCTTCTTCCTCGTTCTTTAAATATTTTCTTATTACTTCATATTCATTGCACAGGTACACACCCTGTTTAACGCGATCTTGACGCATGCTTATTTCACAGCGTAACACCAAATCTAAGTTTTCTTTCTAATGGTTCGCAGACGTTCGTTTGATATTTTTATTTCAAACTATGCATGATAAGACCATACCTCTGGCTATTTATTTTTTCCTTTCTTCTCTGTTTCAAGAACAAGAACACCTGATGCTTTAAAAAGCGAAACACGCCATCAAAGCGATAATTATTGGAACCAAGACTTTTTTTCAAAATAATATTTATACAGCTGCTGTACCAGTCAGCCTGATGGAGTGGGAAAAATTAATCTGATCGACGTTTGAACTAATAATCTGAGCACCCTGATTCGCAATGTCACGGGCAGTCAGAATCTACGAAATCTAGCTTAAATTTTGCTTCACCACTCTTTCTTTGTCAGGAGGCTGAACCGGGCGGCACTCACTGCTTCTGCACGCCTTGTTGTAGATAAAGAAAAAGTCTGCTCTATATATGCAACTCTATGTAAATTTGAAGAAGAATAAAACAATTTATTGAAAAACAGTTTTGTTTGATTTTTTCTGTAAACGTTGTGGTACTTGGAACATCTTGCTTAAGTGGTAGCGACTGTTCCATGACTGCAACTGTCTTCCAACGGCTTTTGGAAACAAATTTGCGAATAGCTCTGCTAACGGGCAAGAATATTAAAGCAGTTTCAGAGAGTTGCCTGCAACTCGCAAAATCGAGGGCTCTGTGGGCAGCCTTCGTGAGTGTAGGAAGTGAGTCGCGGTCTTGTGGGGCGGAGCTGATGTTTCAAGAGTGCTGAACGTAGCTAGACCAGGGTGTCTGGTCTTCAGTGAGCAGTGCCTTGATCTGCCAGTACGGAAAGCACTGAAAGAGTTCGCATCTGTATTTCTGAGAGCGGGCGAGGAATTCAAAGTTATTTATTAGTTTTATAGTCGAGTTTTTCAGTTTAGTAAACGTACACGTCAACGATAGTAAGAGGTAGTGTACCAGAGCGTGGAGCCATTAGCTAGCTAGAGGTGGAGAGGAGTTTAATGAACGATACGCACTTGACGATGTCTAATATAACATGATTGGGAGAGATCACTTCTCTATCCTGTATCAGTTCATTTCAGTTACATTTTGTCTCACATACAAAATGGATGGGATGTATTGACTGGCGGGGGAGGGGGGGGGGGGCTGAAAGGTTCTGATGCGGAGTTGCGGATTCCGAGACATTCCGTGTCTACTGTAAGGCTGCAGCATAAAGGCTCCGCTCAAGTTGGTCGGAAATTCTGGGCTTGTTCCCCAGGCCTGCTCGGCGCATTCTGAAGTTGTGTTTTCCAGAAGTTAACCTGTGACATGCGGCCGGAACGGTGCCTTCGCCCCCAACTGCCGACTTAAGGTGTAGCAAATAACTGTCCAGAAATGTATCACCTTCTCAACGGTATGTTCCATTCGACCATCCAGTGTATTGACTCTCCTAACCACCCTGTATCCTTCGTCAACCAATAGTAACAGCTCGGTACAAACCTTAGAAATTGTTTTTGTTTGTGCATATGCCATGCCAGGGAAATTTCTTTCCGCATTCACCTCTGTTTCCATGCTCCGAAGCCCACTTACTATCGCCACATTGGCTACAAGCTTGCTGTCACCCCTCAAAACAGAGTTTGGACTGAGTAAAAAGAACTTCGCATTTTTACCTTGCGTTTGCTGGGTGTCGCCCCAAGCCGACAGTCATTCTCTTTCTGGCTGTTGTGCGGTGTTGACTGCGTAATTTGAAACTGAGTCACTTATCGATATAGTATGAAGTGTTAGTTTCATGTCTCTGAGTCCGTACTCTGAGAACGTACCATTTGTCTGGTTGTTTGTACATATCTTCCTTTTTTTCTTGTAAAGAGTCACATTGCAATAAGATTCCACTTTGGTTTTGAATTTGAATCAACGATTAGTTATGTGATATAGTCTTCCATTTATGAATTCAACATCTTACAACGTCTCCATGATTAGGCTGCTCTTATTGAACAAATATAGGGGATGAGCGAAAGGTTTCCGTTCGAAGGCCGTAAAGTCCAGAATCGGCATGCCAACCAGACAAAATCGTCGTTAGCACTGAGGCAATCAGCCAAAAGTCGCACCAGATTGAAGATATACGTTTGATTAAACAGATTCCTGCTGCGTGAAGGAGTTCGTAGCTCCTGCTGCACATCCTCGATCGACAGCAATTGACGAACCTTAAAAGCCTTTTTTAAGGACCGAAGGCGTGATAATCTGATGGGTAATGATTAGGACTATAGGGCGGGTGCTCGAGTGCCTCCCACTTGAGACTTAAGCGTTACGATATTTGCAATACGGGGACGTACGTTATCATGAAGCAGCGTTACCCCTTGGTGCACAATTCCACAACGGTGGACATGTTGCCCTATGAAAATTCCTTATTCTCCGATGGATGTCTGCCGGTGTTTGTCCTTCGGCAGCACGTTGGTCCTGTTTGGACGCATTTGGTAATAACGTCCCCATGGTTCACGTTTCCACGTTTACCGCACGCACGTCGAAAAAAAAACGAATGTCACACTAATCACTTGAATACGTGTCTGTGCTTTCATACCCACATCGTAGTCGCACTTCATCGCATATACTTTGCAGCAACATCCTGGAACGGAAACTTTTTAATAGCCATTACTATGGAATCATATAAAGAAGTAAACCAGTTACCAACCAAAAAGCTGCTTTAAGCACTGCAATGCTTGATACTTTAATGGACTCATGTTCAGGTTCAGTTATTAAGGATGATGAAGAAAACAGAAACATAGGAAAGAAAAATACTAGAGTGTGCTGCAAAGTAATATGAAAAGATTTGAAAACCCTTAAAGTTTTTAAATGAAACAAACTTTAGTAACATTCTTCATGTCTACCCATTTAGCTGTCAACCTATACAGGGTGAATCACCTAAAATTTGCACCGCAAATATTGCGGAAATCGAAAGTGCTGTTAATGTGCGGATTTCATAGACGCTCGCACTGTTAGCCAATAAACAGATTGTAATAATATTTGGAAAGTGTACTTTTGTGCAAACACACACGTTTTTAAATGGAACAATGCCTATTGACATTAACAAATTAAAAGTAGGGTAAATTAGAATGTCAGGGGTGTTCGTTGCACGATCCTAGTGCGAGTCGTTTACGAGGTATCGTATTTTCAAAAGTGTTCACACCGATTCTTCTACGATACTTTTGGTAGCACACGCTAAAGAACAACAGTACGGCATACACTGGTTAGTGGATTCTGACCAGTAACGAGACAACTGACCATCACAGGTTGTGTTCAAAATGGCCGCTGGCAATTTCCAGTCATGTGAATGTAAACCAACACTCTCTTCTGTCTGTGGTCTCAACATTCCACTGAAAGTTGCTGGTTGAATCCACCCATATCAGACAGTTCCGCTACGGCGTGCTGCCCATGTCGACAGACGCGACTACAACGAGTTTTTGTTTGTTTCATACTGCCTGAGGGAACCATCCGTATTATGTACACAATGAGGTATCCTGGACTTGGAACACTTACACCAGAAACACATGAATATTTAGTTCATCCTCTGTAGTTAAGAACACATGCGTTCAACACAAATTGTCTTCGATGATCCTCATAACAAGTAATAAACATTGTAACTAGTTCCTAATAGCAAGACAAGTTCACAACTAAACGCAAGTAGTTGGAATACAAGTGCTGGCTGAGGAAGCAACAGAATGAAAGCTTCTACAGTCACAGCTCGTTCTCCGCTAGTTTGACTACAAAATATTTAAGTCGTCGCTATCCTTGAGCGGAGCACATTGGAACAGAGTAACACGTAAGCTATGATCTGTACGAGTTCATAGTTTCTATAGTCTTGCCAAATGAGCCTGGCAGAATACCAACAGGCCCGAGAGCACGTTGCCGAGGTCCCTTGGCGGCGAAGACGGCTTGCGGTCGAGGCGGCGCTGGATCCGGAGCAGACTCCTTCTCTTGGCTGGCTGCCTCTTAACGGCCGTGATCGGTGCGGGCGTGATCCTAAATACCCGTACGGCGAAGGTGCATTCCACCTGATTGGCTGCACGTGACAATGGCGGATGCAGCAAAAGTTTTGTGGCGGGAGCGATCTCTCTTGCTAATTTAGGCGCCCTGTGTGCTTTGGTGCGGTGTACGCCAAGTCCCTCTGCAGGTCGCACTGCAAATGGCGGAACCGGAAGGACGTCGCAGGGGCTGAGCTGGCAACCAGCCCGACGGCCGCGTGTTGCAGTGTGGCGTCGGCGCATGGCAGCTTTCGCGACACGAGCACATAGCGCACTGATTGTCAGGACCCAGTCAAAGCTGTAGCCTTGGACTAAAAGACCCTTTCTCTTTTCCCGTCTGGTAAAGATGTGCTGCTTTCGCGGACAGAGGCGACTAGCGACCGAATTGAACATCTGGGAATTGACAAGTGACTTAAGCAGAGCGCGGATCTGTGAGTTACGAAAGGGGCTCCCTTCAAAACGGCTGCCTTTCAACAACAACTGCAAATAGTGCTGAGACATCACGAATTATTGATACACAGATTGTGCAGTTTGTACGAGGGCGTGATGAAAAGTAACGCCTCCGAATTTATTATGACAAAACTCTTGAAGCTCATACGTAATCCGTCCAGAGCCTCGCGCAGAAAAGTGAACACAGCATTTTCAGTTGTTCTAAAACCACAGTGTACATTTGACAGCAAATAATGTGAATTGAAACGATCAACAATTACCGTTGTACATGAAGCCTCTTCAACAACTTCTGCAAAAGCCGATGGCATAGAAGTAGGTCTAAATTGCCTACACTACCTCTTTCTCATTCTTTAGACAGTTCATTACAATGCTTCTCAAGCCACTGTAGCACCGTTCTGGCTCCGAGATATAGACAATTATACTTCTGTAAGATGGTGTGGCCGTCGGGGAAGACATCAAGCACGAAGAGATGCAGGTGGTTCGCAGCTGTCAGCGTGTCTTCGATTACTACCACAGGTCCCATGCAAGCGCAGGAGAATGCTTCCCACAATATAATAACGTTCCCACCAGCCGGCATCTGTGGCATGCTGCACGTTTCGAGTCGCCATTCACTTCGATGACGGCGTTTGTGGAGACGACCGTCGGCCTAGTGTAGCAAAAATCTGATGCACCAGATGAGCCGACATGTTTCCACTGATCGACGGTCGAATCCCGATTTTCCTGTGTCCACTGCAGTCGTGACTGACGATGTCGTTGGGTCGACATGTGAACACGTAGGGGTCGTCTGCTGCGGAGCTCCATGTTCAACAATTTACCATGAACGGTGTGCTCGGCTGGTCCCGGCGGAGGTTCGAGTCCTCCCTCGGGCATGGGTGTGTGTGTTTGTCCTTAGGATAATTTAGGTTAAGTAGTGTGTAAGCTTAGGGACTGATGACCTTCGCAGTTAAGTCCCGTAAGATTTTACACGCACACACACACACACACACACACACACACACACACACACACACACACACACACACACACACAACGGTGTGCTCCGAAGCACTTGTGCGTGCGCCAGCGTTGTGTTCTTTCGGCAGAGGTGCCACAGACCACTATCTATCCTATTTTACAGACCAGACAAGCCTCCGAATCACACGTTATATGAAGAGACGTGGTCATCCATACATTTAGCGCCTAGTGGTTATTTTACGGTTCTTCTACCTCTTTCCGTAGATGCTACGAAAGAAGCACGTGAAAATCGATCAGCTTCTCCGTTTTGGAGATACTCGTTCATAAGTCCTGCATAATAATAATCTGCCCTTTGTCAAAGACTCTTTATCTCATTGGATTTCCCCATTGGCAGCCCGTATCTTTGCTAGCGTGATCTCCCGTCCGCGTCTGCTCTGCTTATACACTTTTGTTACCGCGCACATAATCCGTCGCAGTACACAGTGGTCACAATGTTTTGGATTATCAGTGTACTCAGAACAGTACTTTAGTATTCTGCTAGATACCCCATCATATTCATACTCAGAACAGTACTTTAGTATTCTGCTAGATACCCCATCATATTCACGAGAGACCTTACTGATTTAATTATTGACTCAATCTCCCCCTTCATTATCATGGAGGAGTATTTCAGATAACAGTCTCAGAAAGCTATTTTATAAGAGAGATATATGATTCCCTGTACGAACTAAGCTTCTATTTAGGTCACCTACTATATTCAGAAAGTGATCATTAAATACTATACATATATCCGACTTGTCAATAAGTGAAACATTTCTAATGCTCCCTGATTTTACATCTGCAACCTGGTGCTGCTGACCAGACACTTCCTTCATGACTGACCACATGGTTTTAATTTTATCTTGAGAATTAGCTATTTTTTTGCGTACGACACACTTTTACCCTTCATAATAACATTTTTAAATATCTTAATATACTGTTTGTAATGGGCTGTTGTAGCTCGATTGCGACTGCTTCTAACATTTTGATATAATTCCCACTTTTCACTACACGATATTCTTATCCCGCTAGTCAGCCACCCATTCTGCTGTGACTGTAGCAACAAACTGGTCTCTCGTTGGTAGAAATGTGTTCAACGCCATAGTGACTTGTTGACAGCTAAATGTGTAGACATGAAGAATGTTAATAAGTTTGTTTCATTTAAAAAAAGTTTAAGGGTTTTCAAATCTGGTCATATTACTTTCCAGCACACTCTCGTATTTTTCTTTCTTATGTTTCTATTTTTCTTCATCATCCTTAACAACTGAACCTGAACATGAGTCCATTAAAGTATCAAGCATTGTGGTGCTTAACGCAGCTTTTTGGTTGGTAACTGGTTTACTTCTTTATATGATCCCATAGTAATTTCTTATTTATTGACGTATTCTAAAGCACTGACACACCGTCTAGACTTTGGATGCTATACCAGGTGGTGTATGTTGTATAAAAATTTAAAACAACATTTTCAATCAAAAATATACATGTGCAAAAGAATAGATAAGGTAACTGAAAATCAAAATGTAAATAACCCTAATATAATCCCAGCACCAATATGAAGCTAACTTACAGCAAGAAGGGGTCATTCCAGTGTCAGTGGTAGCAACAGACAGTTCTTAGCAACCAGCGTAGCAGCCTCCCTTAAGTGTTGTTGCTACCTCTGGGGCCCTCTACCCCGTCCATCACATCAGGCGACAGTGTACTGACTCAAAGCTGCGAACGTGCCACGAAATTCTATTTAGACTTGTGCGGCTGATCCCGGCGGAGGTTCGAGTTCTCCCTCGGGCATGGGTGTGTGTGTGTTTTACCTTAGGATAATTTAGGTTGCCTAGTGTGTAAGCTTAGGGACTGATGACCTTAGCAGTTAAGTCCCATAAGATTTCACACACATTTTTTTGAAATTCTATGTACATGTGGCACGATGGGGTAGGCTTATGTTCGATCAGCATGTACATGGCGTCAAAGTTATTCTATTGTGTGACAATCAACCGCTTAAAGCTATAAATACCACATAAAGAGTCCTACAATACACAGGACATAAATAAATCAACAAAATATTACGGTGCCTTTTGCCTACCATCACGTCTTTTTTGTGATTACATCGCGAGTTTCCTTTGGGAGAACTGATCTGCCAGCCTATCTAGCACCATACACAATTCCTCACCACGTAGAAAATTGTAATCATTGGTACTTCTGAGGAGGTCTTTCACGTCGTCTCTGAGTTCAGACCGACACTTGTAAACTGGTCCTCTGGTGAAGCTTCTGCACACACACGCATTTTCCGTCCATTCTTCTATTTATTCTGTATACCTTTCAAGGAAAGTGTTAACCCACGTAACAGCGCCATGTGCATTTAAACCCATCTATCCATCTTAGCATTTTCCCATTCAGATTGCCACTGTGTTTCAAGACCCCTTTTTTTCCCAACTCGCTACCGGGCCTCTATCCTGCTATCATCTGCACGTCCTATGTCTCCTCTACAGGGTCAGGACTTGGCTTTCGGCCAGCGTATCTGTAGCTCGAAAGGGTGCAGTCGAGGGATCACCAGGAGCTCTGACAGCACGGTGGTCTTATGTGCTCCCACCCTGCAGTTTAATCGTGGGGTCATGGTATATGTGAGTCTCCACTTGAGCACAATATACACGGTTTTACTGTATCGTATTCGACAGGCACTCCCAACTAAATAAAGCATAGTAAAAGTGTGTACATTTTTATATACAGTGCTTGACAAAAAGTGAAGCATCTGAAGGCGAGGAAAAAACGAAATGAAACTTAACGGATTGAGAGGGGTGTGATGCTATTGCAGCGATTAAAAAATTGAGTCAAATTTACAAAGAATTTGACAGTACGTGCCCACTTCTCAGTGTCACGTTGCACCCCTCTGGCTTGGTTTGGATGCATGCACTCATTCGGCTGGAGAGCCTGTCGTACAAACATAATATCCTCTCCTGAGGCGAGTTAGCCTACAACTGTCGTAAGTGGTCCCCGATATAGCAGGTACTGACACTGGGATGGAGTTGACGTCTGAAATAGTCCCACACGTTCTATTGGGGACTGCTCTGGGGATCTTTCTGGACACAGGAGTATCTCATCATCACGCATACAGTTTATAGAGATATGTGATTTGTGTGGACAAGAACTATCCTGTTCAAAAATGGTGGGAGGCCCTTACCCGGCCCAGAACCGAGCCTGTTATCGCAGGATTTACAAAACAACAATGCTAATCACCGGACCATGAGCTGCAGACTGCGTGTGGATGCAGGATGTCGGAGCTGTGAGAGGTCCCTCAATTACTACCAGCCATAACCTGAAAGCATACCCGATGGCTCCCCACACCATGATGACGTTGGAAGAATGGGACCTCTCCCCATATCGCCACCATAATTGCCAACGATGGTCATCCAGGGTAGCGCAGAAGGACAATTCATCGCTCAATACAATATGTCACCATTCATCAGCAGTCCATGTTTCCCGGTTACGGCACCTCTCCAAATGCATCTATTTGTGTCGTGGTGTTATCAGCCTTCGCGTGGGACACTAATTCACCAGTGTGGCTACTCCACTCCCTGGCCCATGGTGTGGGATGATACGGAATGTTGCAGAGAGTCCCTTAGTTGTTCTCGTCTGGTAGGCACAGATGTGACGGTTTTAAAATGTCCTCGATGCACGATGCAGCGGTTCTCCGTTGTAGGAGGTGGACGTGGTCGACCGGAACCTTGAAAACGAGTACGCCTGCCCTGACGCTCTCATTCGGACCAGTGTAGAGGTACTGCCAAATCGGAATGCGCCGCAAATCTGGATATTGCACGATTTGACGACCCGTCCAAATGGAGATCCACAACGAAGATCCTTTCAGACTCTGCCAGGTGCTGACAACGCTGTATCACATGAGAGTCGGTATATCCGCGCCCTTCACAGCGATCACTCACCATTTCACGCTGTTCAATGCCGTTATATAACCTACCAGGCCTGGTAAAACACCAACAACACTAACGGACTCTGCTGCCCATACTATCTGCTGCAGGGAATTGTAGCGCGACTGATTTACATACACACTGATGAGTGTGCGTTTATGATGTTACACTGACATAATACGACTGTCTTCCAGGTGCTTCACTTTTTTGTCAGGCGGTGTGTACATCAATTTCCAAATTTCCAAAAAGTAAGTAACATGAAACCGACGTCTCAAAAATGGAATGGACTGTGTAAGAAATGTTTAACGCAGTTTTTTGCTCATGTGAACGGGGTTTGTCCTGATCGCCTGTGGAGAACATTCCTGCCAGTTAAAGGCGCCCATTCACACGGTGAACGTACTTGATTTATATCGCCCAAATTTTGATGTTGTCAAAGTTATGACAATCTGTTGCTGCTATATTCTGTCAAAAGGGCTGCGTGGCACATGAACCTCTTAAGTGTCCAGACGAACGCTTTCCGAAAGCTGTGCTTCCGGAAATTGTAATATCTTAGAAGTGACGTTAAAGCGATGTACTTTACACTGATACAAACCTACTGTAATGATTATTATAATTTTAACATTATATAGTTTTATATATTTTATTGCTACTATTATTACAAGAGCGAACACAGCAAATAAGATCAACATGCTGAATTTCGAGTTTGATTACTTGTAAAACACTTACGAAGCCTCTAGAATTGCATGCTGTCTCGGTGGATAATTCGTGCACATCTCAGTCAAGTGGCTTTTTGCTGCTGACAGACGGATATGTTAACAACTCCAATGGTTTTCAGCTCCACTCTAAAACATTTTGGCACTGTTCTCAGCATGAAGAATACCATTGTGACACCATTTGTTTAAGCTGTAGCTCGATTTTCAATTCCTCCTACTTGGCAAATTATTCAAGTTGTTTCTCATAAATTCTACTATCACTAAGGCAATGCCAATGAACCACACTTTCTTCTGCTCCGTAATTTCTGATGTCTGATGTATTATGATGCAGCATTCGGTCAGACTGAAGTCGTAATCCGTACATAAATTAGTTTATCTTTGTTTTCGACAACTTTTTCTGACAGATGGCAGATAGTAGTTTTTTCAATGGATGAAGGAGAAGGTCTTGTTTCCACCTCGGCTGTTGCTAAGTGACAAGTATTTACTTTATTACGTTTCGCACAATTTCTCAATTTGGGACATACAGGCTTTTCTTAAATGCTATAGGTACCGACACTATGTCTTTTTTTCCCTTTATTCTTATTTCATCCCCCTCACCACATATGGGCGGGTAATGGGCTGCCAGTGTTACAATATCACGCTACTCAGCCATAAATTTTTACAAAACAGGGTGATTACAATTAAACTTTCACTACTTGAAAACTATTTACCGTATGGGTACCCAGCTTTATAGGAATGATGTTTAGACTGCGCGCTGAAGGATTGGCCTTGTTGGTAACATTAGTGTCATGATTTGCTGTTAGGAGCCGGTACTGGTGCGGTGGTTGAAACAAGCATCAGTGTACATTACAGTAGCAGACAGTCAACATGGGTCTGGACTAGTTGAGCAGGGCTTTACTTATACTGTGTTACCAAAACTAGAGCAATAGCGCCGTTGATCTTCTCAAGCAGCGACATTTTAAAGGAATACGGAGAGGTCGTCTTTCCGCACCGGGGTTGAAAAAGATGATTCAGAATATCCACGGGTGTACTGCCGGTCTACAGTGTTCAACGGGCACAATATTTCGGCGTTCATACATGTCGCCATCATCAGGTGAACTGACGGACTGAGCTCCTGTGAACGTGCCGGCACGGAGATCCGTACGCTATGGCTGCTCAGAGGGAACTGGGTTCCGTCGCGGTGGCGGCCGATTTAAATACCCTCCGCCCACGGCACGCTGCCTCCGCTGTCCACGCCCCGCGCCACGGTCGCGCGGTGGAACAGATTGCGACGGCGTCTGAGATGACGTCGGTGTGATGGCTCTGTCCACCGTGGTCGTCACAACTATGCGCTTGCTCGATTTACTCTTGATTAACGCAATCGCTGGTTCCCAATCCTTGCTAAGATTATAGCCACAGTCACGGTTTATGGGGTCGTCATTGGAGCGAATTTCGAAGGCCTCTCTAACAACGCTGTCCCAGTATCTCGACGTCTGTACCAGAATCCTCGTGCGTTCATACTCCATAGCGTGATTTTCCGACAAACAATGTTCAGCGACCGCCGACTTGCTCGGATACATCAGTCGAGTGTGCCTCTAGTGTTCACGGCATCGATCCTCGACGGTACGCATCGTCTGACCAATATACGACTTGCCACATTGACACGGAATCTGGTACACGCCGGCCTTCCTCAAACCGAGCTCATCTTTGGCGCTCCCCACCAGTGCACGAGTTTTATTTGGAGGACAAAACACAGTTCCGACCCGGTGTTTCTTCAAAATGCGGGCGATTTTCCCCGAGGGTGTATATGGAATAAACGCAGTGCCTATCTCCTCCCTCGTGATTTCATCCATCTCCACAGGTTGTGCTGTAGTGGTTGGGCGGAGAGCACGTTGAATCTGCCGCTCTGAGTACCCATTTTTTTCGAAATACAGTTCTCAGATATTCCAATTCCTGGACTAGACTCTCTGCGCCAGAGATAGTGCGCGCCCTATGTACTAGAGTTTTAAATAAAATCGCCCGCATTTTGAAGAAACACCGGGTCGGAACTGTGTTTTGTCCTCCGAACAGAACTCGTGCACTGGTGGAGAGCGCCAAAGATGAGCTCGGTTTGAGGAAGGCCGGCGTGTACCAGATTCCGTGTCAATGTGGCAAGTCGTATATTGGTCAGACGATGCGTACCGTCGAGGGTCGATGCCGTGAACACCAGAGGCACACTCGACTGATGTATCCGAGCAAGTCGGCGGTCGCTGAACATTGTTTGTCGGAAAATCACGCTATGGAGTATAAACGCACGAGGATCCTGGTACAGACGTCGAGATACTGGGACAGCGTTGTTAGAGAGGCCATCGAAATTCGCTCCAATGACGACTTCATAAACCGTGACTGTGGCTATAATCTTAGCAAGGCTTGGGAACCAGTGATTGGGTTAATCAAGAGTAAATCGAGCAAACGTATAGTTGTGACGAGCACGGTGGACAGAGCCGTCGCAATCTGTTCCACCGCGCGACCGTGGCGCGGGGCCCGCGGAGGGAGCGCGCCGCGGGCGGAGGGTATTTAAATAGGCCGCCGCTGCGACCGAACCCAGTTCCCTCTGAGCAGCCATAGCGTACGGATCTCCGTGCCGGCACGTTCACAGGAGCTCAGTCCGTCAGTTCACCTGATGATGGCGACATGTATGATCGCCGAAATATTGTGCCCGTTGGACACTGTAGACCGGCAGTACACCCGTGGATATTTTGACTATCAAATACGCCCGGAGATACTCAAGAATCACATGATTTAGAAGTTCGAATTAACTGGCGATTTGGGAATTGCTCCTGGGAGAGGCCGAAGAAATTACTGTTGCATAGCTGAGAATTGTGGACGCATATGTGGAGGGTGAAGATGAGCATAGCGGAGAAGGTAGCTGTTATCCCACCTGAGATGCTTCGGGCAGCAGCAGAGGAACATCTAGTGTGGTTCTAAGCTGTCGCAGATGCATAGGGTCGTCACATTGAGCAAAGTTTGTAACCTGGAACGTCAGCAGGGTACGCAGTTAACAAATATTACTCTCTCATGTGGAAATTAAAATCTGTTTCTTTCAGTGATTTATTCGTTTTTTCCCTTCCGCTTTTCCTCACAAATATTTCCACAAAATTTCATTGTCCTAATAACATTAGTTTTTCATGAGCATCTTCTCAAGTAGCAAAAGTTAAATTATAACCACCCCTTATAAAAAAAAAACGACGTTACAAGAGTATTCATGGATGAAAAAATTAAATACAGTTTTAAAATCTATAAAATGTGATTATTTGATGCTATTTACAAAAATACAATGTTGTTATCTCCATGTAAAGTTTGGAAAAGAAATAAACAGTCTAATAGGTAAAGATAGAAAGACATTGAAAAGACGTTAAAAGAATGACGACGTTCGTTGAAAAGGAGCACTGCACATTCACTAAAAAGTCTAAGGACCTGCGCTGGATAAAAGAGGTTTGGTGTTCCGTGCGAGGGAAGGGCACGGATGTAAATATACAGGGTGATTCCGTGACAATATTACAGGCTTTCAGGGATGGTGGTGAAGGGTAAATGTATCAGTATGAGGTAAGGGACCCTGGTCCAGGAACGATCGAATCGGAAGCTATAAGCGAAAATCGTTCTTATACTACTTAGTTCCAAACACGCAGTCGCGTCGCAGGTTTTCCTTGTTTACCAGGCGCAGGTCGGAACTGGAAACCCCCTTTCAAAGATTCCCGGTTCTGACAAAGGACCTCTTCTACTGTAAGCTCTTTGCTTTCCATATTTTGGGAGGACGTAGGACGCATCAAAACAAGAAAAAATCACCTTGTAAACATGGCTCTAAACTACATACTTGAAGAAGTATGAGCACTTGTTCAATAAAAGAGATGTGTTTCACAGTAGTTAAATGAGCAAGTGCTCATAGCTCTTAATGTGTGCTCTTCACAGTGGATGTGGACTTTACTTTTGTTTTGTTTTGTCCCATGCTACTTTCTCCTAAAATATAGAAAGCAAAGTTCCTGCAGTAGAACAGATCCTCTGTCAGATGTAGCAGAACGATTTTCGCTTAAAACTTTCGATTCGGTCGTTTCCCGACCAGGATTCCTTACCTCATATTGATACATTTACCCTTCTCTATAATTCCTGAAAGTTGCTCATTACGGAATGCTCAATTATGAGTCGCTGGGTGGTATCTGGAAACGAAGGTAGGTGGCAGGGTGGATGGTGGAAAGACGGAAAACAAGGATGAGTTTGGTGGTAGGCAGAACCGTGGTATCAGGGTAGGTAGAGATGTGGAAAGAGGAGAGGGGAGAGGGAGGGGAGAGGCCCTGATGTGGAGTGGAACTGGTGGGGAAGAGTTACAGTTGTTAGGAGGGACAGATGTCGGTGCGGATTTCATTTTCTGAGAGAGGAAGTCAGATGAAGCTGCGTTGGTATAGGATATGGAGCGCATTCGCAGTATTGGTGAACAGAGGGGAAACAATGGAATGGGTATTGGAATCAATTTTATGGACAGCGGATAGTATGTGAACGTGGTGTTCAATGTCGGCGAGGAGGGGTAGGAATTTTTTGATTTGATGAGATTGCAGGGGATCCACATGGGGGGGGGGGGTTGTAAACGGATGTCGAAAGAAGGCGGAGTGCATGACATTCAAGGGACTGGAGAGACTGGTAAATTTTAGGAGTGGCAGATATCCAAGCAACATATGAGAGGAACGGCCGGATCAAGGTTTTGTAGGTGTGGAGGATAGTGGAGCGGTCTAATCACCAAGTTCGGCCAATTAGTAGTTTTAGCAGATTTACTCTATTATGGGCTTTCTGTCGAACAGTTAGTACGCTGGGTTTCCATGTTAGTTGGCGAACGAGTGTTAGTCCAAGATGTTTTAGTGTGTTATTTAATTAGATAGGGCGGTTGTAGGTGGCGAGGTAGAAGACATGGTGCCGGAAGCTGCGAGTGGTACAGTTACTGCCTGATTTTGGAAGGGTTGAACTTAAGGAGCCATTGGTTACACCAGGAGGAAAACTGGCTGAGGTGGATTTGGTCGGACTTCTGGAGTGTAAGGTAGAACGTGAGGAAAGCAGAGTCATCAGCATACTGAAGTAAGTGAACTGGCGGGGTGGTTTGGGCGTATCGGCAGTGTAGTTGAGGTAAAGAAGAAGAGAGAGGGCAGAGCCTTGGGGCACGCCTGAGACGGGATGAATGGTACGGGAATTAGTATTGTTAGCAATGATAAAGAATGTGCAGAGATAGGAATGACGTAATAAGGCGGACGTTGTTAACTGGAAGTGCATAAATCATGAGTCTGAAAAGTAGACTGGAATGTCACACATGGTCATAGCCGTTCTCCTGGCCGAGGGCGACAGAATGTCGTAATATTCCCGACTGTAAGCAATGGACATGATAGTTCCGAGAGCGGGAACATACATGTGCAGGCGTCATGTTTAAAATAGAACATTTACTGAGCACACTAACTTTTCAGTCCTCCCGCATATGGCGGATAAAAAAAACTGAAATACGCATGTTGCAATAAAAACAGTACAGGTTCTGAGGGTGATTGTCCACACGACTTGACTAAAATTGAAATGTCGATACCTGACAATGCCTAATAGATGTTCACTGGGACGAAGCCATGAACATCGCAGTCGCTAGGAGCAGGGAGTTCACTGAATTATTAAGCGACACGGACCGACGAGGCGGTGGGTTGCGGGCAGTCCAGGTGCAGGTCCAGCGAAACGGGGCCCTCGGGAGCGGCGACGTACGTCCACCTCCGTACGGCGCTCGCGGAAAGGGGCGAGAAGGCACTGTCTGGGGCAGCAGCTGAGGGAGGCACTGGGTCCATAGCTGTTGACCCTCAAGGGGCTCAGCGAGGTGATAACTACCGTTCTGCAGCAGGCTACAGGTGCGGTGACACGTTGACACGTGACCGAGCGGACGCAAATCGGTGCCTGCGACTTTAGCGCTGTTTGCTGCGTTCTGCACGCACCGTATCGGCACTGCTTGCGCCACCAGACAAATAGCCTGCAAGGTGAGGTGGGGGCTGTGCCTTGCACGTGGAGTGTGATGACAAAATATACAGGGACGTAGCCCTGCATACGACACAGTAATGTTCTTCATTATATCTATTGGCACACTCGTAGACACTTCATGTGCTCACTTTCGTAGTGATAATCGATCCATCGGTGGCAATTACTACATTTAGTGAATATATTTGAAACCTGCCACCTGGAAACGCACATCCTCGGTTTCGGAACTAGCTTATCCGCTCCTTGTAGACTGATACACTACGACCAGCTGTCGGTACGTAAGGCACTTGAGAATGTTCCGTAAGCCCGAAAGTGGCTAATCTGTAATGAAGTAAATACTTGAAACTTACTGGCAGATTAAAACTGTGTGCCGGGCCGAGACTCGAACTCGGGACCTTTGCCTTTCACGGGCAAGTGTTCTACCGACTGAGCTACCCAAGCACGACTCACGCCCCGTCCTCACAAGCTTTACTTCTGCCAGTACCTCGTCTCCTACCTTCCAAACTTTACAGAAGCTCTCCTGCGAACTTTGCAGAACTAGCACTCCTGAAAGAAAGGATATTGCGGAGACATGGCTTAGCCACCACAGCCTGGGGGATGTTTCCAGAATGAGATTTTCACTCTGCAGCGGAGTGTGTGCTGATATGAAACTTACTGGCAGATTAAAACTGTGTGCCGGACCGAGACTCGAACTCGGGAGCTTTGCCTTTCGCGGAGGACAGGGCGTGAGTCGTGCTTGAGTAGCTCAGTGGTAGAGCACCTGCCCGCGAAAGGCAAAGGTCCCGAGTTCGAGTCTCGGTCCGGCAAACAGTTTTAATCTGCCAGTAAGTTTCATATCAGCGCACATTCCGCTGCAGAGTGAAAATCTTATTCTGGAAGCAAATACTTGTTAATTAAGCAGCAGTACAGATGAAACCATGCCGGCCGGAGTGGCCGTGCGGTTCTGGGCGCTACAGTCTGGAACCGAGCGACCGCTACGGTCGCAGGTTCGAATCCTGCCTCGGGCATGGATGTGTGTGATGTCCTTAGGTTAGTTAGGTTTAATTAGTTCTAAGTTCTAGACGACTGAAGACCTCAGAAGTTAAGTCGCATAGTGCTCAGAGCCATTTTTAGATGAAACCATGAACTTGACCTTTAACAAATTCACTGCTGCGGTACCCTGTATGAAAAAATTTCCAGTGGTTGTGTCATGGTGCTACTATTATTGTTAATATGTGAGGAGACTGTATGAAACTGTAGTACCCTCGGCCCATGGGGCACACCTTCCGCACCTCTGCCGCACTCCAGAAGCGAACCGAGTGAGACTGCGCAGTGTTTAGGACAGTGGTCTCGCATTCAGGAGGACAACAGTTCACACCCGCGTCCGGCCATCCAGATTTAGGTTTCCCGTGATTTCCCTAAATCGCTCCAGACAAATGCCAGAATAATTCCTTTGAAAAGGGCACGGCCAGTTGCTTCCCCATCCTTGACACAATCCTTGCTCCGTCTCTATGACCTCGATGTCGACAAGACGTTAAACCCAATCTTTCTTCATTCCTTCCCACAAGCTTATCACATATCCGCGTCAGAGGTAATAGAGTTTATGATCGAAATACACCATAGCTCTTTTGTTCGACCAGCACTATTGCTAGAATTCCCACATTACTAAAGAATTCTTTACGGCTTTACGAAAGTTTTCGCAGACTAATTTACAGCAAAAATCGGAAATCCGGCGGAGCCGTTGTGCCGATGGCAGAGGCAGAGTGTGGGCGAGACTCGCTGGCGCGGGGCGGTCACATCTGGCGGACAAGGTCCACAGGCTCGCGTTTGTAATGATTTAGTGCGGCGTGCGGGGGATCGAGTTAACAAGTAGCGAGAGGCGGGCGCACGCGCGAGAGATCGATAGTCGTTAATTCGGCCTCGCGGCGGGCGCGCGGGCCCTGAATGACGGCCGAGGCTTAGCTGGGGACGCTTTGCAGTCCTCCCGGGAGCAAGCGCGCCGCTGGCTCATAAACCGGCAGGCGCAGGGTCAGCTCCCCTCCTTTTTCCAGTCGCCGCTCTATACGATTTGAGCTGCCGCGCTCGCAAGACGCTCCTTTCCCCGCTGCACGCTAAATCGCATTACGTCCGCCGGTCTATTAATACGTAGCGAGTGGGAAAGGGCGCGACCGTGCTCTGCTGCGGATGGGGGTTGTCGGCTCGGCTCGGCCGCGACACAGAAGCAGCAACACGCGCGCATGCTCAGTCGCCGCTGAGGAGACGAGACGACACTACGCGAGCGAATGGCGGGCAGCGAGCGTAATTTGTAAAAGGAACGCGGTAATTCCATCAGGAGCTCTTCTTGTTTCGCGCCTTTCTGTCGGCGACACGCCCGCGCTCGCTCGCGTGCCTGTCGCCGTTTCCTTCTTCTGCTACTTCTCCTCCTCCTCCTCCTCCTCGTCCTTCTTCCGCCACAATCACGTGACGCGTCGCTCGTTTGTTTCTGCGCCGCCACTTGCCTCTTTTGTCGCCCGCGGCCGCGGCGCGGCGCTGCAATGCAATTAGGGCCCCAGCAGTGGCTGCGCGGGGCAGGGCAGGGCGCGCACATTACGTTATGAGGTGAGTGAGGGCGGCGGCGGCGGCGCGGCACCCCGCGGGGGCGTGAGCGACTTGTCAGCGCCACTATTTGTCACTAACTGCGTTACGCGCCCTCCCCGCCGTCCGCCCTAATCACCGAAGCCGGCGGCGTCACCTGCCCCAGCGCCGCTGCCGCCCCTCTGACCCCTCCTCCCCCCCCTTACCACCACATCCCATCCACCTCCGCCCTACCCCTGCCACTCTCCACCCTAATTCGATCACTCGCAGCAGCCGCCGCCACAGCCGCGCTGTATTGGCGTACAGTCTGATAGTCGGCTGCAATACTAAAGCGAACAGCGGCGGCTGCCGTGACTAGATTCATAATCTGCGAACCCTAGCATCGCGCCGATTCCGCCGACGACGACATTGGGAGCGGGGAGCCAACTGCAGAAAATGCACACTCCCGGTGGATAGCTTGTTTGTTTATGCAGCGTGTAATATAATTCATAGCGAAAACTGAAACAGGTGAGAGTATACAATAATAGAAGAAAAACGTTCCTATAAGCAAAGCTCCACAATCAAGCCTTTTGCGACATACTCGTGACTGCGAATGCCCGATACTAGCCAGAAGTTAGTACCGCAGTACAGATGTACGCTGTCTGACAAAGAAGTGAAACACCCAGAAGAAATCAGGAAACAAAATGAAACTTCAGGGGTGGTGGGTATTTGACGCTACTTCAGTGATTATAAAATCGAGTAAAATTTACAAAGAAACTGGCAGCATGAGCCCACTTACCACTATGACGTTGTTCTTCTTGTGGCCTGCACGCATGCACTCATGCAGTTGGGAAGGGTGTCATAAAATCTTTGTATTCTCTCCTGAGCCAAGTGGGCCCACAGATGTTGTAACTAGCTCCTAATAACCTGAATACTTGCACTGGCATGGAGCTGATATTCGAATGTTTTCTTAGATACTGATCTGGTGATCTTGCCCGTCACGGGATTACCTCAACATCACGCAGACAGTTCACAGACATATGTGTCTTGTGTGCAGGTGCAATCTCCTTCTGAAACGTGTCACAATGATAGTATCGCATGAGCGGTAAGTCATGAGGACGCGAAATGTCCGTGATGTGTTGTTGTGTCGTCACAGTTCCCTCCAGTTGTCACTACCAGCTATGACCTGAAGTCTTACCCGAAAGGCCCCCCGCACCGTGGCGCAAGGAGCTACACTGTTTGTTTGTTTTGTTTTAGGACTTGAAAACAACTAGGGTCATACGCGCAAATGGTAGAACCGTAGAACACTAAGAAAAAAGGAGTTTATAAAGACGGAAGAAAATCTAGCTAAAAACACGTCGATAAAATACGCCATATAGAAATGGATGTCCTAGCTAAAGATTAAATGCCCTTCGCTATATTGCAGTGGCAGAATGGGACATCTCCCCAGGTCACCACAATACTCGCCGACGATGACCATCCATTGTAGTGCACAACCGGGATTCATCGCTGAACACAACGCGATGCCATTCAACAACAGTCCATTCTTCGGCTGCTGCTAGTCTGTGACCAATGGTGCGGGATGACAAAGAAAGTTCTCCGATGGCAGGCGGGGATGTGGAGGGCTATGATGAGCTTGGTGCACTATGCTGACCAGGTTGGGTCGATCAGAATCTTGAAGACGAGTATGCCCGCCCTCACGTTCCCATGCAGTCCATCTTAGAGGGCCTGTCACATCCGAATGCCACTCTGATCTGGGTAGCACACGATTCGACCTTTCGGCCAAATGGAGGTCCCTAACGATGCGCCTGCCGGTGTTGCCGAGCGGTTCTAGGCGCTTCAGTCCGGAACCGTGCGACTACTACGGTTGCCGGTTCGAATCCTGACTCGGGCATGGATGTGTGTGATGTCCTTAGGTTAGTTAGGTTTAAGTAGTTCTAAGTTCTAGGGGACTGATGACCTCAGATGTTAAGTCCCATAGTGCTCAGAGCCATTTTGAACCTTAACGATGTACCTTTCAAACCCTGTCTCAAACTAGTTCGCGGCATCTCCGTGTCGTTCACTGTGCTCACTCAACATCTGACGCCGTTTACGCCCCTTATAACCTTGCGAGGTCTGGTAACAACACTAGACACGAACAACACTTACGCAGTCTGGTGGGCATTTATTGCACCTCTAATCATTTACATACCCGCCGATGGTGTGTACGTATACGAAGTCACACTGACATTCGATCATATCTTCTGGGTGCTTAACTTTTTTGTCAGTCAGTGTATTTGAAATATAAAGTTTTCGGTTACGTTGCCATCTAATCGAATACTCATGACCTAACTTTATAAGAAATGCAGTATCACTTCAGCTCATCACATGGACGATATAAAGAGACTTGTATCAGTTATAGGAGGTTTCCATACATCTACATACAATAGTACTCTCCTCTGCCGTCAGTTACGGATTCTTTGAAACCTTCGGATCATCTCTTACATCCCGTCAAGACTGCACAGTTCACTCCTCCAGTTCGTCGACCCTATCGACAGGAGTCTGTACACTTCACTTTTGTGAACACTCCAGACAGAAAAATCCAGAGGATTCAGGTCAGGGGATCTTTGAGGCCTAGTTACAGGCCCAGCTCGGCCAGTGCATCTTGGACCATATTGCTGCTTCAGATGTGGTCTTCCATCTGCAGTAAAATGTGCCACTGGCTTGTCTTCCACGTACCATATTCCTCAGCGTTGTGCACGGGAAGGTCCTCAAACAATCTTAGAAACTGTAGGTACCCTCGTCCATAAACATCTCTTGAAATCTGCCGCCCAGTGAGACGATCATCTTGTAGCCTGAACCACACAGTCAATGAAAAATGTTGTCGATGTGATGAATCAAGAGCGGCCCGTAGGTTGACTTTTAATTTGAAGCCAATTACAAATGAACTTAAGCGAAAATTTTACACAACAAGTACATTTTTACAACTACAACAATGCTTTATACTGATGTCAGTGGCAGTTTGTAACCACACCTCCGAAATTCTCTCGCAAATGGCTCGTTTGGAGAGACCTGTTTATTGGAAAAAAATTTTGCTCCTGTTATCGTATACTGTTACCAATATTGGTTTTCGCTATTAATTATGAAAAATCCAAGGAGTAAAGCTTCATAATGCAACGCAACCTTACTACCGGTGGCACTGATAAAACTCGACCTGGTAGAAATTTACCGTCGCTTATCATGTCCTACAGCATCTGCAAGTCACCCTCTGCAGCACAGGTTTAACAAATTCGTGTGGTGCACGAAATTACAGGTCCCTGCGAGTTACTATTAGGGAATAATTAATTTCTAGCGGGTGGGTTTAACGAATCGGTAAAAATTTGAACGCAACGGATAACGCAGTCTACATCTACATCTACATGGATACTCTGCAAATCACATTTAAATGTCTGGCACAGGGTTCATCGAACCTCCTTCACAATTCTTAATTATTCCAATCTCGTATAGCGCGTGGAAAGAACGAACACCTATATCTTTCCCTACGAGCTCTGATTTCCCTTATTTTATCGTGGTGATCGTTTCTCCCTATGAAGGTCGGTGTCAACAAAATATTTTCGCATTCGGAGGAGAAAGTTGGTGCTTGGAATTTCGTGAGAAGATTCCGTCGCAACGAAAAGCTCCTTTCTTTTAATGATGCCCATACCAAATCCTGTATCATTTCTGTGACACTCTCTCCCATATTTCGTTATAATACAAAACGTGTGGCCCTTCTTTGAACTTTTTCGATGTACTCCGTTAGTCCTATCTGGTAAGGATTCCACAGCGCGCAGCAGTATTCTAAAAGAGGACGGACAAGCGTGGTGTAGGCAGTCTCCTTAGTAGATCTGTTACATTTTGTAAGTGTCCTGCCAATAAAACGCAGTCTTTGGTTAGCCTTTCCCACATCATTTTCTATGAGTTCCTTCCAATTTAAGTTGTTCGTAATTGTAATTACTAGGTATTTAGTTGAACTTACGGCATTTATATTTGACTGATTTATCGTGTAACCGAAGTTTAACGACTTCCTTTTAGCACTCATGTGGATAATCTCACACTTTTCATTACTTGGTATCAACTGCCAATTTTCGCACCATTCAGATATTTTTTCTAAATCGTTTTGAAGTTTGTATTGATATTCTGATGACTTTATTAGTCGATAAACAACAGCGTCATCTGCAAACAACCCGAGACGGCTGCTCAATACCACTCAAAACTTCATGCGGGTAAAGAGCTAGTTGTGTTTCACAAGAACGATGTTTTCTAAACCCATGGTGACTGTGTGTAAATAGACCGTTTTCTTCGAAGTAACTCATAATGTTCGAATACAACATATGTTCCAGAATCCTGCTACATGTCGACGTTAATGATATGGGCCTGTAATTAAGTGGATTACTCCTACTACCTTTCTTGAATATTGGTGTGACCTGTGCAACTTTCCAGTCCTTGGGTACGGATCTTTCGTCGAGCGAGCGGTTGAATATGTTTGTTAAGCATGGAGCTAATGCATCAGCATACTCTGAAAGGAACCTAATTGGTATACAGTCTGGGCCAGAACGCTTGCTTTTATTGAGAGATTTAAGTCGCTTCACTACTCCGAGGATGTTTACTTCTACATTGCTCATGTTGGCAGCTGTTCTTAATTCGAATTCTGGAATATTTACCTCGTCTTCTTTTGTGAAGGCATTTCGGAAGGATGTGTTTAGTAATTCTGCTTTGACAGCACTGTCTTCGATAGTATCTCCATTACTATCGCGCAGAGAAGCCATTGATTGTGTATTGCCTCTAGCATGCTTCGCATACGACCAGGATCTCTTTGGATTTTCTGCTAGGTTTCGAGACAAACTTTCGTTGTGGAAACTGTTATAAGCATCTCGCATTTAAGTCCGCGCTAAATTTCGAACTTCTACAAAAGATCGCCAATCTTGGGGATTTTGCGTCTGTTTAAATTTGGCATGTTTGTTTCGTTGTTTCTGCAACAGTGTTCTGACCCATGTTGTGTACCAAGGAGGATCAGCTCCGTCGTTTGTTAATTTATTTGTTATAAATCTGTCAATTGCTGCCGATACTACTTCGCTGAATTCAAGCCACATATGGCCTACACTTATATCATTAATTTGGAAGGAGTGGAGATTGTCTTTAAGGAGGGCGTCATGTGAATTTTTATCTGCTTTTTTGAATAGGTATGTTTTTCGTTTATTTTTGGAGGATTTTAAGAACCACTACAGAAGGCACCTATGCAGGGATTAATAGGCAGCATAGAGCCTTTGTTTACTTTCATTTGTCGACCCAGCATGCGACTGAAGAAGTGACTAACTTTTGGTTTCACCTATTCTTTATGATGAAGGAAGGAAATAATCAGTGGAGGATATAGATTAATTGATATTTATTTAATACCTATGACATTTCAACAACTAGTCGTATATCTGTTGGAATAATTACTGCCCAATCTTATGCAACAGCAGGGGCTCTCATATCATACATAATTACAACTGGTATCTCTGGTTAACATGATTTACTTTCGCCACGTAATTATGGAAAGGGAGAGGGGAGCGCAGATCTGGCTTCAGGGGAATTTTATGCAGGCACACAATTATACTTAAACAGATGCCTTCTATTGATATTACGTTTAATTATACAGGTCACGCAGAACTAGTTCAGCAAAGACACTAAAAGCGGAACTCGGTCAGGGTGGAAGAGTATCTTCCTAAGTATTTCAGTTTTCATTAAAACGTAGGCTGAAGAGGGGTAGCAAGTGGGGCACTTGACTATGATTGCCAATTTTGGTTTAATCCTGCGTTCAGAAACAACACCACGTTACTAAGCGAGAGGGAAGGGGGAGAACATTTATTATCATATGGTGGGAAAATTTTGCAAGCCTTTATCCCATCAGTGGGCATTAAAAGCTGAACTTTTCCTAGATACAAGAGCTTAAACCATATATTTTATGTAACGCACTTACACAAGAAACATTTACTAATCATCACCCTGATACTATTCCACTCACGTGGCCAAGTTGCGGTAGCCAACAGAAATGCAAAAAATACCGACACACAAGATTATTTCTTCCCTATGTTACACTCACGCACTACCGTACAGTTATTCACTCGTCTACTGTACATTTTCAGACCGAAACTGCATTTTACCAATGTGGCGGTTGCTCCAACCGACCACGTGGCGAGAAACCAAGTACACAAAGAAAACATATGAAAAATAAAAAAAAGAAACCAAAACATCACTGCGAAAGAAACACCACATCAAAATACATTAAATGAGTTACTTCTGTTACGCACAGAGCAATAATATGACCGTGAGCTTAAGGCCCACGGTGCGTACTTAACCAAGGCACAAACGGAATGTTCTTACTGAAATTTGAGTAAATTACGAAAATAAACTCCCTTATGGGGGTTTAGTGGTAATCTCACCCCTGATTTTAACATCTGGACTTCAGCAACGCACAGATTTGAAACATTCTAATACCTTTGTTAATATTACCATAAGTCGAGAACTGCGTCTTCCACGTCTGCCCAGCGCTGCTACCCAGGAACAAGAAGGCCTGCGGACACATCACCCAACCGTTGCTCGTTCAAAAGGTGGTGGAGGGGGTGGTTCGCCAACCTATCAGAGCCAGTACTCGTGCCTTCGCGACTTCTTTGACCTGACTTGCACACTTTCCTTGCCAAACTTGTTCGCGTTTAGTGTTTGGCACTATCCTACCACAGTACCACTCTACTCATGCAGTGCTATAACCTCTGACTAAAGCTTTCTGCTACTTCACATAATATCTCATTCATGCAGCCCAGGTCGCACAAGGGAATGGATGCAGGGAAACGCGGCACACACGAAACGAAATGAATAAATAAATAAATAAACACCGTTTATCCCATTCTCTCCTGCTTGTTACCCACTGATTCATCTCTGCAGAGTAAAAACACTCTCGCTATAATTCTCCGGTACCGTAATTTATTTATAAGAAATATGGAACGGGACAACAAGTTCCGTTAAGATGTAAATCCCGCTGCAGAGAAAGCTGATGCAAACAGTGACTGGGCAGCCCGGTGCTCTATATCTACGAAATGAGCGATACAACGCTAATCGACGCTGCTGGTTTCGAAATATTCACGTTAAAAGCTACAGTTTACTTGGCTCCCTAGGGGGTGATTTAATGCCACTTTTGCGTTAAACTGTGATCTGTTAAAAAGTATACGGCTAACTGGGCAAAAAACCACTGTTAAAAGACATAACTCACTTTATTCCAATCTTAAATGCTCCATCGAAAAGACATCAAGCAACATGTGTCCTTCTACACCTGCATTTCTTGTGCCACAGTCCCCAATCACAAAGTAGACCCGACCGAAATGAAAATAATTTTTACAAATTTCACACTGCCTAGCATTCTGAAACGCATTACTATAGTTGCAAATGTCAACTTTAATGGCTCTTAGTAAAATATAATTATTTTACTTAAAAGTCAATGGTACAATTTCTCCACAACGCGTGGTGCGAAGATGCAAATACGCTCACAAGCCCTAAGAACTCAGATTTCCGGTGGAAACAACTGACTTGCGCAACTAGTAACTTAAAAATCTTCAGAGTCTCTGAAATGCTGTCTGCTAGGCGATATAATTACTATTTTAACCTTACAGTAAGAAGGTAAAACATTAGAATTCACATAATGCTGATATCGAGGCGCAGGAAAGGAAGAGACCGTGACCTACTCGAATACGAAAACAAGACTTTCTCGTTATGATTTGGACGCCGGCTGAGCGGATAATGGACAGAGGGCCGTTTTCACACGACAGTAATTTTTTATGAGCGACTGGTACGGAGGTGACCGAACATAAATTTAGATAAATTTGCACTCTGAACAGGATGACTGTGAGGCAAAATGTACAGCATAACTCACCGAAATATTGTTGTCGATGAACATCTGTTGCACTCTATACACCGTCTTATCGAGGCAAAGTGAAGTAACATTGCAAGACACTGTTCTCATTGGCAAGAGGCGCCCATCAGCCGAATACAAGTTGTCTGCTACGGCACTTTAAAAAAAAGTGTCATTGAAGCAGCGCTGCATCCATTTCTGATGGCCGCATTGTAGAAAAAATTCAGTTTAGATTTATGACGTCACAGCTTTTTGTTCAATACATTGTTTTATTTTCTTCTATAATGTTTCTCGGTTGATGCTTGGAAAACTTTTACGTTAAAAACCTTGAATCTTTTGTGCCTTATAGCCTCACGTCGTAGCATGATTATCGTTTCATTATTCATCATAAGCCGGCCGCGGTGGTCTAGCGGTTCTGGCGCTGCATTCTGGAACCGCGGGACTGATACGGTCGCAGGTTCGAATCCTGCCTCGGGCATGTGTGTGTGTGATGTCCTTAGGTTAGTTAGGTTTAAGTAGTTCTAAGTTCTAGGGGACTTATGACCTAAGATGTTGAGTCCCATAGTGCTCAGAGCCATTTGAACCATATTCATCATAATTAGTATCGTGCTTCGAAATTAACTGATTTGTCGCGCAGAATTCTACGATTTTGCCTTGAAAAATTTGCTCGCTGGACACTTTGCGTTGATGTATGTATCTTACGACGTTACTCGCGGCCTGTGTGACAGAGCAGTTCTAGGCGCTTCAGTCTGGAACCGCGCGACCGCTACGGTCGCAGCTTCGAATCCTGCCTCGGGCATGGATGTGTATGATGCCCTCAGGTTGATTAGGTTTAAGTAGTTCTAAGTTCTAGGGAACTGATGACCTCAGATCTAAGTCCCATAGTGCTCAGAGCCATTTTTGAACGTTACTCGCAGTCATAAAGTAAATTCATGTTACATCTAGATTTAGTTTCATTTGTTCATGGGTCAAATTCAGTTCAGTTTCACGAGTTATTTATGGTATGAAAAAGATTTTGTTGTCCGCAGTTATTACTCACACTTCCTTGGACCAGGTAACTTCTTGTCTGTATTTGAGTCTTTCACTACCCCTATTTCACAGAAATCTTCCAAATTTACTTAAAGAAAGTACGTGTAAACAACGGTCGAAGTGGAACCATTATAATGCCCTTTAACAAATATACGATTTTGGTACACCATATGAAGAAAATAATTTTAAAGATAATTGGAAGTGTACTGTTATTTGTAAGCAATGTCGTAAAATAATGTTAGGGGTGGTTATTGGATTATTTTAAAAGTACGAATTTAATTTTCCAGAATAACAGATAGAGAGAGATAATGATGATGTAAATGATTACTTCTTTTGCCACTTACTTACATTCTGATAGTTATTTCTTCTTCTGCCAAATTCCACTTTCCTTATACCTACATTGTTTGTTAAAAATGTGTCCAATGACTCAATAAATTACTCTTTTACGAACTGAATGAAACCAGATTTTCTGCGTGTGAAAAGTTATGGCTTACGCTAAATGACATTAAATCTGGCCGTTGGTATTTTCACTAACTGAACATTAAATTGAGGAAACATTGTTCTCTTTTTCATCTTAAATTCTAGTGGTTGCCTGATCCCTCACATAAAATTAATTCTAAAATAGAAGATTTTGTTTACGTTAGATCCGACCGCGGGACAGTCCAGCGCAGAGCAGTGCTGTGCGGTCGCTCTCTCTCTCTCTCTCTCTCTCTCTCTCTCGCTCGCTCGCTCCTATGGCGACACTAGCGACACACGGTCGCGGACGGGGCGCTGAACTACACTGTCTTGCGCCCGCGGGGCGCGGGCGCGCCCGCCGGGCGCAATTCTTGGATGAGCCTGTTATAGATAAAGCAGGAGGAATGATATGCCCACTGATATTTGTCACTTTTCTGCATGTCGTGCAGTTTTCGCGCAATCATCTTCATGAATAACCTTGTATTTGTTGGTGTAATGACTAGATACGTAAGTAACGTGATACCTTTAGAGTCCGTATAGTAGCTGCACCTATATGTATCGTGTTCTGTGGTAAGTCTTGGCTGGAGTGAAGTGGGGAACACGTTACGTAATTCTGCCTGTTTGCCGTTTGGGCTGGAGCTGCGCTGCGTTGTGCGGGCAGCATCCTGTGGTCCCGCAGGGGCGACGCTGGGGGCTGGGGTGTTTACCGGCGGCCCCCGGCGGGGGGCGCAGCTTGCAGTGGCACGGGCCGGCCCGTCCCAGCAGGTGGCGGCGGCCGGCCGCCGGCAGCGCTTCGTTCGCCTGCCGCCGACAGCCGCAGCGGCCGTCTTCTGCCCTCGCTCTTGTCCCACACACACACACACACACACTGGACTACACGCTACGCCCAAGGTTCTGCGCAGAGCAGGACTCTCAACAAAGCCCAGCTGGTTCACAGCCGGTAGGATTAAACCGTTCTGTAACTACAGTCTAAAATATACAGTAACGACTCTTCATCTGATTTTCGTTATACGCTGCGACAGAGCGCGGCAAGCGGCCAATAAGCCACAGCACTAAATACGATATTTGATGAGCGTGATGTGATATTAGTAATTTTCGCCTCACAAACATTAATATACGCTCAATAGTAAACGCATGATGGCCTAAAGTTATCGAACAAGTGTAAAGTAAAACAAATGAACCATCGCATAGCAGGGACAGAATCTATTATTCTTTATCTTTGCCGCTCTTGCGCAGTGCCTGTATATCTCTATGTACATGTATCGATTAATGATAGCCGGCCGGTGTGGCCGTGCGGTTCTAGGCGCTTCAGTCTGGAACCGCGTGACCGCTACGGTCGCAGGTTCGAATCCTGCCTCGGGCATGGATGTGTGTGATGTCCTTAGGTTAGTTAGGTTTAAGTAGTTCTAAGTTCTAGGGCACTGATGGCCATAGATGTTAAGTCCCATAGTGCTCAGAGCCATTTTTTTGATTAATGATAAAAAAAGAATTCAGTTGTTTCAAGACAAATGAGGCACGGGGTGCCTCACCTTTTACTGTTTGTATTCCATGAAAGATGGACGCGTACTTGATGCGTTCCGCATCGGTATTTTATATTTTATGTGAAAATATTCAGTAAATATGCTAATTGTTATTTTTCCAATCAGAAAACATGTAGTTTCTTGTAACTGATTACGAACAAACAACATCAAGAGGATATTTTTACTGTTATGTATAAAGTATTTGACCATAATGGTCATCTATTGTAATTTAATATGAAAAGGTACATAGCCTTAAAACGTGTGTTAAAGACAAGTGTGCTTATTTTAGTAAATTAACTTTGATGATTTCCATCTCATTTACGTGAATGTTAATTATTTTGTGTTAGTTCATCACCAGAAATTACGATCACGCTGATCGGCCGAACGCAGCACGAGGCAGAAGGAACATTATCGTTTTCCTATTATTTCTGAAACAGCTCTTTTTTTAGGTTGTGTAGTGTTGCATTTCTTTTAAAGTCTATAAATCTTCTGGTCCCTTAGTGTTGTTCCGGGTATGACTACATCGCAACTATAAAAATGCACGGAAATGACAATGTTTCTTCCGAACTGTCTCGAATAAATCAATCTGCTGCTCTTGTTCAAAATAATCCAACCAGGTATTTAATGCTCAACGTATGTTATTATAATAGTGTAATCAATCCATGATTCTATTGCCAAGTGGCCCATCAAAATATTCACTTTTTCGACATTTTTCAAAAAAATACATAATAACAATTATTTTTTTCGCACCCTCCCCCCCCCCCCCCCAAGAGCAACGCTACAGTGAGGAGGATCGTTTCTGTTGGTCTGTAGAATGGTTTTTGCGAAAAGGAGCGCATGTAGTGCACCAAATTGCAGCAATAACAGAAACATTCGTTATCCTTTAGGTTTCCTCACGAGAAGTATGAAACATCACGTTAACAGGACTGTCTGGTTACGATTCTCCTGTAACCTACGTACGTTTAGTGAAGATTAATGTTGTTTTTAGGGGCGAGAAATGGTTAGTAAGTAGTGGAAGAGAAGACCTTTCGCAGGAAGATGTCGCACTCCAGGCCGGCCAATGTGGCCGAGCGGTTCTAGGCGCTTCAGTCTGGAACCGCGCGACCGCTACGGTCGCAGGTTCGAATCCTGCCTCGGGCATGGATGTGTCTGATGTCCTTAGGTTAGTTAGGTTTAAGTAGTTCTAAGTTCTAGAGAACTGATGACCTCAGATGTAAGTCCTATAGTGCTCAGAGCCATTTGAACCATTTGTCGCAATCCTACAAAATAACATGGAATGTTGTTTGCTCCACTGCGAGCCAAACAAATTCAAGAAAAAAGAAAATAAATAAAAATAAAAACTAGCATGGAATACAGTATCTACAGAGTGACAATTATTGAATTACATGAAATACAATCGTCATAACTTCTCAACTATTTGAGTTAGGACGTTCAAACTGCACGGTTGGCAGCGGGGCATAATGGCAATTTTGATGTGAATATGGTTTGGTATGGCGACGAAGCCCACTTTCATTTGGATGGGTTCGTCAATAAGCAAAATTGGTGCATTTGGGGGACTGAGAATCCGCATTTCGCGACCGAGAAGTCTCTTCACCCTCAACTGGTAGCTATGTGGTGTGCAATGCCCTGTCTGTGCAAAATAACTTGATGGCACGGTGACTAGCAAAAGGTACATGGAGGCTTTGGAAGATGATTTCATCCGCATTATCCAAAATGACCCTGATTTCGACAAGATGTGGTCCATGCAAGACGGAGCTCGACCCCATTCAAGCAGGAGAGTATTTGATGTCCTGGAGGACTCTGGGGACCGCATTCTGCCTCTGGTGTACCCAGAGCCCACTGCCATGCGCCTCGATTGATCGCCATCTTCTCAGGATCTGAACCATTGCGACTTGTTTTTGTGGGCCTGTATTAAAGACAAGGTGTACATAAATAACCCCAAATCCATTGCTGAGTTGACAACAGCCATTCAGAAGATCATCGACAGCATCGATGTTCCGACACTTCAGCGGTCCATGCAGAATTACACTATTCGTCTGCCCCACATCATCACCAATGATGGGAGGCATATCGAACATGTCATAAATCCGAGTATCTCTAGTGACATTCACATATTGAATAAACTCTGTGCACGCCGTAGTTTGTAACTAATTTACATTTTTTCATATTGTTCAGTAATAATGTCAACCCTCTAAACATCATTTAAAGTACCAGATAGGTCAACGCAACTGTCGCTGAACAGGAAACAGTCACACAAACGTGATAGCAAAATGTCAGAAGCGACAAAATTGTTTCGAGACACACACACACACACACACACACACACACACACACACACACACACACAATTGTTGCCATAAAGGGACAGAAACAGACCCACAAACCTCAGAAACTTAAACGCGACTGTCTTCAGAAACGCTTTACTTGCCATTGCCAGTCTACATTTTATATCCTCTCTACTTCGACCATCATCAGTTATTTTGCTCCCCAAATAGCAAAACTCCTTTACTACTTTAAGTGTCTCATTTCCTAATCTAATTCCCTCAGAATCACCCGACTTAATTCGACTACATTCCATTATCCTTATTTTGCTTTTGTTGATGTTCATCTTATATCCTCCTTTCAAGACACTATCCATTCCGTTCAACTGCTCTTCCAAGTCCTTTGCTGTCTCTGACAGAATTACAATGTCCTCGGCGAACATTAAAGTTTTTATTTCTTCTCAATGGATTTTAATTCCTACTCCGAATTTTTCTTTTGTTTCCTTTATTGCTAGCTCAATATACAGATTGAACAACATCGGGGAGAGGCTACAACCCTGTCTCACTCCCTTCCCAACCGCTGCTTCCCTTTCATGTCCCTCGACTCTTATAACTTCCATCTGGTTTCTGTACAAATTGTAAATACACTCCTGGAAATTGAAATAAGAACACCGTGAATTCATTGTCCCAGGAAGGGGAAACTTTATTGACACATTCCTGGGGTCAGATACATCACATGATCACACTGACAGAACCACAGGCACATAGACACAGGCAACAAAGCATGCACAATGTCGGCACTAGTACAGTGTATATCCACCTTTCGCAGCAATGCAGGCTGCTATTCTCCCATGGAGACGATCGTAGAGATGCTGGATGTAGTCCTGTGGAACGGCTTGCCATGCCATTTCCACCTGGCGCCTCAGTTGGACCAGCGTTCGTGCTGGACGTGCAGACCGCGTGAGACGACGCTTCATCCAGTCCCAAACATGCTCAATGGGGGACAGATCCGGAGATCTTGCTGGCCAGGGTGGTTGACTTACACCTTCTAGAGCACGTTGGGTGGCACGGGATACATGCGGACGTGCATTGTCCTGTTGGAACAGCAAGTTCCCTTGCCGGTCTAGGAATGGTAGAACGATGGGTTCGATGACGGTTTGGATGTACCGTGCACTATTCAGTGTCCCCTCGACGATCACCAGTGGTGTACGGCCAGTGTAGGAGATCGCTCCCCACACCATGATGCCGGGTGTTGGCCCTGTGTGTCTCGGTCGTATGCAGTCCTGATTGTGGCGCTCACCTGCACGGCGCCAAACACGCATACGACCATCATTGGCACCAAGGCAGAAGCGACTCTCATCGCTGAAGACGACACGTCTCCATTCGTCCCTCCATTCACGCCTGTCGCGACACCACTGGAGGCGGGCTGCACGATGTTGGGGCGTGAGCGGAAGACGGCCTAACGGTGTGCGGGACCGTAGCCCAGCATCATGGAGACGGTTGCGAATGGTCCTCGCCGATACCCCAGGAGCAACAGTGTCCCTAATTTGCTGGGAAGTGGCGGTGCGGTCCCCTACGGCACTGCGTAGGATCCTACGGTCTTGGCGTGCATCCGTGCGTCGCTGCGGTCCGGTCCCCGGTCGACGGGCACGTGCACCTTCCGCCGACCACTGGCGACAACATCGATGTACTGTGGAGACCTCAAGCCCCACGTGTTGAGCAATTCGGCGGTACGTCCACCCGGCCTCCCGCATGCCCACTATACGCCCTCGCTCAAAGTCCGTCAACTGCACATACGGTTCACGTCCACGCTGTCGCGGCATGCTACCAGTGTTAAAGACTGCGATGGAGCTCCGTATGCCACGGCAAACTGGCTGACACTGACGGCGGCGGTGCACAAATGCTGCGCAGCTAGCGCCATTCGACGGCCAACACCGCGGTTCCTGGTGTGTCCGCTGTGCCGTGCGTGTGATCATTGCTTGTACAGCCCTCTCGCAGTGTCCGGAGCAAGTATGGTGGGTCTGACACACTGGTGTCAATGTGTTGTTTTTTCCATTTCCAGGAGTGTAGTTTTCCGCTCCCTGTATTTTTACCCCTGCCACCTTCAGAATTTGAAAGAGAGTATTCCAGTCAACATTGTCAAAAACTTTCTCTAACAAGGGAATGGTCAGACTTGTCATGTCGAAACCTGTGTTGCTTTTTTTACCACTGTGAGTTAACATTGCAAGAAGTCTGTATGCAGAATTTTAGCTGCTGACATGACCTGGAAGTCTGTAAACAATTTTATGAAGAAAGACATTATTGTCGCATGGTTTCCGCGCTTATAACTGCGTCTTGTACAACCCTGACGTCTCTCGCTACGTTATACCAACGCCATCTAGGGACAAGGTGGCGATAGCTACGCGCCGCTCTCTCGCCACAGCAGTGAGATAGCTGATTCCCCCAGTGAAAGCGATCGTATGATAATGAAACATTCGTTGACAAATATGGCTGATATGTTATCTACAACATTCTTTCCAAATAGCTATGAAATAGACACAAATAAATATACGGTTTAGAACACGTCCAAATTTTATTTCTTGTAATTACCGCAAAAATGCGAAATATTGATACAATGTTCAAAACATAGGTTTTTTGTGCACCAAGAACATACAAGCAAAGGCGGCATATGACAGCCCTGCAAATCACAGACGTTATCAGATGTCCGTAGACAAAACTGGGCTGGTGTTAGGAATGAATCAGGCCTAGTATCAGTATATTTCGACGAGTGCCACACATATTTAATCAAATTCTGAAACCGTGGGGAGGAAAATTGATAATGTACTACTGACTGCAGCTTGAGAATATTGTCACGGTGATAGACAGGAAATTGCAATGATCTGCACACAATAATTTTCTGTTAGTTTTCTGCAAAATGCCTTCCACTGACGGAAAAATTCTCTGTCTAAAGGTTGAATTAAGTTCGTCGTGCCGGGTGGAATCTGAAGTATCTTTACTTCTTTGTCAGAGTGGGCTCGAAATACAGCTTTTAATGAATCAGACCTTTTATGACCTGACCACGAATCTAGAAGAAGAGATTTGTTCCCGCAGAACGGAAGAAAAGCATGACGCATGAAAAGTGTAACATTTTCATTTCCCATTTTTCCAGACTTCGATGCGTCTACCACAAGATTGTTTGCGTAGAACATTGTTCTTTTGACACGTGGTCCAAAACGTCCAGTTGGTTCTTGAAGACACACATATAGTTTAGGCAGCAATGAACCATCCAGACTAATTATGGGCATTGTAGTATATGAATGGGTGAGTGCAGTCGTGGACTGCGCAATCGCCTCAATATGTTTTTCCTCTTTGAATGACAGTGTTCTTTCCGCACGGATTTCTTTTTGAAAACCTGACTGACCTGCATTGTACACGTACTATTCACTAAAACTAGCAATCTCATTTTTTGCATTCGTAAGAAAAGCTCGATACAAATTTTGTTATTTTCCTTGCCACAATTTTATGTGATCTTATGAAGCGGCTAATCAACTTCGAGAAGCTGTAAATTCTTTAGCGCCTATCGCGTTGGCAATCTCTAACGCCCAATCACGCACAGTTGTATCGCTGACACTAAATGACTGTTGTCTGGCATCGGTAAATAGCTCAAAAAGTCGCGCATTTATCTCCGTCGCAATTTCCAGTCGACTCTTACGTCGTCCAGCGACGTCCTTTTTCCATCTATACAATTCACGTTCAGAACGGACAAAGCGATACTTATTTTGAACAGTACTGACACGTAGGCGTTTCTTACCACTTTCGTTCTACCAATACATCACCGCTTTTTCTTTGTCTGATAAGGTAATTGTAGTTGCTGGTGTTACTTTCGGAGATAATTGATGATGGGACGAGGCACTATCACTCGAAGAGTCTTCATGAGTGCAACTTTCGTCGGTGTCTTCGCCGTCTGTAGATTCACAGTCTGCAATATCGAGTGTTTCAGTTGTTTATAGCCACATGTCTGCGCCATTTACATGCTCGTCTAGAAGTTTAACAACCATGTCGCACAACACATAGCCTTCACGCGTGTTTTCTGTTGATTGCTTCATTTGGCGTCTGTGGTATATTTCCATGACAAGCAGCAAAATATTTACAGGGTTCGCCATCACCTGTGAGGGGAGATTGAATGTTCATCGTAAAGTGGCTTGCGGAGTATAGATGAACATGTACAGAACATCTTTCACATCTCTAACCAGGTTGAGGACAGTATGTTTCGAAATAAGTACCAGAAATTAAAAGGACGTGCATGCCACAGAAACGAATATTCGTTTCCCCTTTCCACCAAAACCGTGCAGCGATATTCCTCTTTAGTGAACGCCGCGATAAGACGGCCGCACTTCCCGACCATGCGCACAACGCTCGCGACTCGTCATTTCCAGGGGTGGCCAGCTGTAACTGCAAGCGCCAAGCAGGAAACACAGCCATGTTCGTGATTTTGTTTAGGTGACTTCCAGTTCATGTCAGCAGCTACAATTTTGCATACGGACCTTTTCCACAGTTAAATAACAGTGCTAAAAAAAGCAATACATGTTACGGCATAACAAGTCTGACCATTCCCTTGTAAGTCTACAAATGCTAGGAACGTAGGTTTGCCTTTCCTTAATCTAGCTTCTAAGATAAGTCGTAGGGTCAGTATTACCTCACGTGTTCCAATATTTCTACGGAATCCAAACTGATCTTCCCCGAGGTCGCCTTCTACAAGTTTTTTCCATTCGTCTGTAAAGAATTCGTGTCAGTATTTTGCATCCGTGACTTATTAAACTGATAGTTCGGTAATTTTCACATCTGTCAACACCTGCTTTCTTTGGGATTTGAATTATTATATTCTTCTTGAAGTCTGAGGGTATTTCGCCTGTCTCATACATCTTGCTCACCAGATGGTAGAGTTTTGTCAGGACTGGCTCTCCCAAGGCTGTCAGTAGTTCTAATGGAATATTGTCTACTCCCGGAGCTTTGTTGCGACTCAGGTCTTTCAGTGCTCTGTCAAACTCTTCACGCAGTATCATATCTCCCATTTAATCTTCATCTTCATCTACATCCTCTTCCATTTCCATAATATTGTCCTCAAGAACATCGCCCTTGTATAGACCCTCTATATACTCCTTCCACCTTTCTGCTTTCCCTTCTTTGCTTAGAACTGGGTTTCCATCTGAGCTCTTGATATTCATACAAGTGGCTCTCTTTTCTCCAAAGGTCTCTTTAATTTTCCTGTAGGCAGTATCTATCTTACCCCTAGTGAGATAAGCGTCTATATCCTTACATTTGTCCTCTAGCCATCCCTGCTTAGCCATTTTGCACTTCCTGTCGATTTCATTTTTGAGAAGTTTGTATTCCTTTTTGCCTGCTTCATTTACTGCATTTTTATATTTTCTCCTTTCATCAATTAAATTCAATATTTCTTCTGTTACCCAAGGATTTCTACTAGCCCTCGTCTTTTTACCTACTTGATCCTCTGCTGCCTTCACCACTTCATCCCTCAAAGCTACCCATTCTTCTTCTACTGTATTTCTTTCCCCCATTCTTGTCAATTGTTCCCTTATGCTCTCTCTGAAACTCTGTACAACCTCTGGTTCTTTCAGTTTATCCAGGTCCCATCTCCTTTAATTCCCACCTTTTTGCAGTTTATTCAGTTTTAATCTACAGTTCATAACCAATAGATTGTGGTCAGAGTCCACATCTGTCCCTGGAAATGTCTTACAATTTAAAACCTCGTTCCTAAATCTCTGTCTTACCATTATATAATCTATCTGAAACTTGTCAGTATCTCCAGGCTTCTCCCATGTATACAATCTTCTTTTATGATTCTTGAACCAAGTGTTAGCTATGATTAGGTTGTGCTCTGTGCAAAATTCTACCAGGCGGCTTCCTCTTTCGTTTCTTACCCCCAATCCATATTCAGCTACTACGTTTCCTTCTCTCCCTTTTCCTACTGACGAATTCCAGTCACCCATGACCATTAAATTTTCATCTCCCTTCACTATCTGAATAATTTCTTTTATTTAATCATACATTTCTTCAATTTCTTCATCATCTGCAGAGCTAGTTGGCATATAAACTTGTACTATTGTGGTAGGCGTGGGCTTCGTATCTATCTTGGCCACAATAATGCGTTAACTATGCTGTTTGTAGTAGCTTACCCGCATTCCTATTTTCCTATTCATTATTAAACCTACTCCTGCATTACACCTATTTTATTTTGTGTTTATAACCCTGTAGTCACCTGAACAGAAGTCTTGTTCCTCCTGCCACCGAACTTCACTAATTCCCACTATATCTAACTTTAACCTATCCATTTCCCTTTTTAAATTTTCTAACCTACCTGCCCGATTAAGGGATCTGACATTCCACGCTCCGATCCGTAGAACGCCAGTTTTCTTTCTCCTGATAACGACATCCTCTTGAGTAGTCCCCGCCTGGAGATCCGAATGGGGGACTATTTTACCTCCGGAATATTTTACCCAAGAGGACGCCATCATAATTTAACCATACAGTAAAGCTGCATGCCCTCGGGAAAAATTACAGCCGTAGTTTCCCCTTGCTTTCAGCCGTTCGCAGTACCACCACAGCAAGGCCGTTTTGGTTAATGTTACATGGCCAGATCAGTCAATCATCCAGACTGTTGCCCCTGCAACTACTGAAAAGGCTGCTGCCCCTCTTCAGGAACCACACGGGTGTCTGGCCTCTCAACATTTACCCCTCCGTTGTGGTTGCACCTACGGTACGGCTATCTGTATCGCTGAGGCACGCAAGCCTCCCCACCAACGGCAAGGTCCATGGTTCATGGGGGTAAGGCAAAAAGATACGGTTTTGTAAATTAATTAAAAAACTAAATAGAAATAAGCACAATTTTTACACGGTACACGACTTTAAGAGACAACACGCTTTGGGTCCGCTAACAGCATTAGTGACGCTCCAGCTGTCAGCAGTCACTGTTGGGTACTGCGACTGTATATGTTAAACTCAGGTATAGTCGCAGCTTTAATTTCCTTTATCGGACAAACCTGTTGCTATTTAATATTGTATTAACAAGTCTTAAGTACTACCGTCTGTATGTAATTGAATGAAGGTAATATTTGTTTCACTTCAGCATGTTAAGGCATCGTCAGAGGTCTGAAACATAGATTTTCATTTGTATGCGTTGCTTTTGATTTATGCCTTCTGCTGTTGCACATGTAGGGCCTAATTTAGGTGCAGTCTACATTTTATTAGTTACTGTATGTGTTGGTATTGTTCTACACGTGCTGATGCTGTAGAGCTGGTGAAGCTGTTGTTCTTTCTGCACCAGTTCAAACAATTTTCAGCACAGGACACGAACTTCGCACTACGATAACCAACCTTTTATGGTTTCAGCGCTAGTTGTAAGATGTTGTCAGGTATAGTAGGCATCTGAGAAGAACGCATGCAGAGACCTCTGAAGACATCACGCTAATACCGTGTGGCTCCTCCTCTAGTCCTGATAATGGATTCATTTCGACGAGGAAGAGGGTCTCCACCAGTTCTTTAGTTCTGCCGTATCCAACCAAAACCACTCATTGATGATTGGATACCTTACAGCTACCATATTGCCGAGATGTTGGTAGTTGCATTTCATCCGATGCTGCAAAAGGTCACAAACATTTTCTATGGGCTCAAGATCGGATGATTCAGCGGAATAATCGAGGTGAGATACGTGGTGTCACAGCAAGGTACCACACTTGCTAGGTTGTAGGCTTCAAATCGGCCGCTGTCCGTCAGTACACATCGGACCCGCGAGTCGCCACTGTCGACGCTAGCAGACCGAGCGCCGCCACTTTTTTTTGTTTTTGTTTTTTTTCTCCTTATTTTTTTGTCGCGCTGACCACTTTTTTTGTTATTTTTTTCGTTTTTTATGTTAAGGAACGTAGGAGAAACAGAAACCTTTATTATTCACAAAATCAACTTAGTTCGTCCTGACACATGATAACTGTCCTGGAAGGAACCTCGCTGCCGTCCTACCATGCAGCATGAAATAACAACAAAATCAAAGTGGGGCCCCTCTCCGGCACCCTAAAGAAAAGTATTGACAGATATGAAAACAAAATTTGAAGTACATCCATTTGCTATCTGTGCAAGCGTTAGCTTTTCCTACGTCGCACACTCGCATAGTGTTCTTAGTGGATCACATTACGTGGTCGGTTTCACAACGAAAGCACCGCCGCTCATCTTTGCGCATCCGGCACACCCCAAGTATATGGCGGGTCCGCAAAAACCGTTACTAGGATATTGGCATACCAATCCTTGTACTTTTGTAGACGTAATAGTTTTGTGTGTCCATCTTGCAAGTATTGCCAGTAATCCAGGACGTTCAGTAAGTTCGTACGTGTGTCTCTATAGATGTAATGGACCGTCATACCTGTGATCCACGCCACTGCGTTCGTCTTATGACGCGGAAAATACGTTTCCTCTGGAAAAAATACTATGTCAGAACAGACTGCTGTATACTTAGTGTACCGCATGAACGCGATTATCTTTCTTGCGAGAGTCCAGACAGCGAATGCCTCGCCGCAGACCAGCCGATGGTCGTCCGTATCCAGCACGCCGCACTGCTGACACAAGGGCGAATCCGCCAAATGTATTGCGTACTTTTTGTCATTTGTATGGTATTTCCGGTTGACGACAATGTACCATATTGATCTGACTGTTGTAGGTAGGTGGGGGTGGTGGACCGCGCGCCACACCAGTGCCAATTAACAGCTGGATGTTTCCGTTCCAGCCTATTCCGGGCGATCTGTCGAAGAAGCAGATGGTACACGTCCTTCGATGTCGAGTGTCGGGTCGTCGGTAAACGCTCTCGAACGTAACTGTGCTCCACGATGAACGTGCGCACATACGTTAAAGGGGGCGATATATGGCCGACGCTGATTGGAGGAAGATGCGATGTTGGTACGAGTTCTTCCATGATCGTCCCCGTAAGTGAGTGATTCCTATTGCGCCACCGTATGAGCATAGTATTAATATACATGGCACGCGCCTTCTCGTGCACGTTCACTAAACCAACGCGCCTCTCTCGCGCTGGGAGGGTAAGCATGTTGTACTGTACCTTAAAGAGTTGTCCCAGGCATACATAGTACCCAAAAGCCGCCTGAATCCTCATAGCCATCGTGCGCGTCAAGGGGAGATGGTGTGTCAGGTGGCACATCATGGGCGCGAGATGAAGGTTGACGAGTAACACTCGCTGCAGCATATCCATCGACCGTAGAGAATTTAGTCGTACTGCCGTGCGGACTCTGAGTAACGGTCTTCGGTAGTTGTCCGCAGCCGTTCCCGCTGTCTCTTTATGAAAGGTGATACCCAAACAGCGGAGGGTTTGCACCGCAGGTAAGGGTCCTTCCGTTCCTGGTTCTAGTCCACGCCCCACATGCATGAATTCTAATTTTCGGTAGTTGACCACACTTCCAGCTGCCATCCCATACGTCTGTAGCCAATCCAGTGGTGTTTGAGTCTCCCTCTCATTCCGTACGAGGAACACAATATCATCCGCGTATGCTCTGCATTTGAATGATAAATGCCGTAGGGAGATCCCGGTAAGACGGCGGCGAAGGCCTGCGAGGCACGGTTCTAAGGCGATCGCATAAAGGAGGATCGACGAGGGGCAACCCTGTCTCACTGATCTTAAGATCTTAAAATACTCAGTTCTCCCTCCGTTGACCACCATCGCTGATCTAGCGCTGTGCAACAGCCGCATTACAGCACTGGTCAATAATGGCGAGACACCCATCCTGTTCATCACCGCCGCGAGATACACATGATCCACGCGATCAAAAGCATGATCGAAATCTACTGCAACCATCGCCCCCCGGAGGCGGCATGCAGCCGCGAGGGCGACGACATCACGATAGCCTCCCAAGGCTGTGTGGATGTTACTGATGCCGCCAAGACAAGTCTGATCGGCATGTATTCGATTCTCCAGCGACTTTTTGATACGACTGCCCAGGATGCGCATGAAGATCTTGTAGTCACTATTAAGGAGGGTCAAGGGGCGATAATCACAAGGCCGTTTACCACCACGGGGCTTCGGTATCGGTATCATGAGCCCTTCCGTGAACTGAATGTGAACCGGTACTTCTTGCCGCAGAAGCTCATTAAACATACATAGCCACATCGGTGTCATAATGGTCACAAAGGCACGGTAAAATTCCAACGGGAATCCGTCTGGACCTGGGGACTTGTTGCAGGCACCTCGTGTAATCGCTTCCTCCAGCTCTTCACACATAATTTCAGATAACCCGTCCGCTTCCCCGTTCACACTCGTCGCGTCTGGGATCTCTTCCAGGACGTTCCCCCCAGCTCCCTCTGACCCTCCCCGTTGCTCGCATAGAATCTGCTAAAATGATCCGTGAACGCCTGTGCTATGCCCCTTTGTGCTGTAAAACGACGGCCATCGCCGAGATCGATCTCATGTATTAAATTCCTGCGTCTTCTTCGTCTTTCCTTTATCACATAATGCATCGAGGGAACCTCGTTGCGCAGGAAATCCTGCGACCTCGCGCGTATCATCGTACTACCTGCCATCCTCAGCGTCGCAAGTTGTACCAGCTTCGCCTTAATTCGGTGGACGGCCGTCTGGTGTAGGTGGTCGAGATAACAGTTCCCGGAGAGCCGTGAAGTAAAACTCAGTGGTCGTGCGCTGCCATTGAGAAACCTCCTTCCCGTAACCTACTAACGTCCTCCGTAAAGCTGGCTTCGCGCACTCGATCCACCACTGCAGGACAGAACCGAAAGAATTTCGTCGACGGAGGCAGCCATGCCACGCGTCCTCCGCAAAGGCGTCGGCATTCTGCATCTCGCAGGTGGGAGACGTTCATCTTCCAATTACCCCTCCGTCTCCATACCTGCTGTCTATCAAGGTTAACCGTACAAATATATGCCTCGTGGTCTGTAAACGCTCTCGGCCACATTTCTGCGTCCACCGTCGACACTGCTAACGCCCTTGAAACGTAGATCCGATCCAAACGGCTCGCGGAGTGGCTAGTAAAAAATGTATATCCTGGTTGGTTGCGATACTTCAGGTCCCATGTATCGACTAATTCCATCCCGTTGACCAGCTCCCGAAGTTCTTGGCTAGTAGTATAGTTAGGTTGTTAGTCCTTTCTGTCTAGCACACAATTAAAATCTCCGCCGAGTATGCAAGCATCGAATCGTCCCTGGAACAACGGTGTAACCTCATGGGCGTAAAAATCTGCTCTGTCCCTTCTCTTATCCGAGCCTGACGGTGCGTATATGTTGATCAAACGTATTCCACCTATGGTCACGGCCGTACCACGGTCAGAAGGCAAATACTCTACTTCGTCTGCATGTATCCCTTCCTTTAATAATATAGCTGTGCCAACGCCCCTCTCATCACACGGGGAACAGTAAATGTCGTAACCGTAAAAGTCCGAGGGGGGAAGTACCCGAACTTCCTGTAATAGTGCCATGTCTAAATCCGCAGCCTTTATCATGTCACTGAGCATCTTGAATTTTTACCGGCGTCCCAATGCTATTGATGTTAACAGATCCTATCCGATAAGCTTGCTGCGTGGCGGTCAACGTAGATAGGGTGCCGTACGGTCGCTAATTTTACCGTACATAGGCTGCTGTCGGACTAACGTCCCCCGCCGTCCCCTCATATGGTCTGCCGTTATTCCGTGCACTCTGCCAGTCTTACACCGGGAGAGTGCGTGGGAGCAGTTCCTCCGGCATCATCTGTTCCCCACGGGGGTGGCTCTTCTGACCAGTCCCCTAATGTCCCATCGTTGTCGTGCGGTGCACGCGCCGTAGCCTCCTCAGTAGCCTGTTGCCGTCTATGGAGCTCCTTCGCTGTGTCTGGAGCATCGTCAGCGGTAGGTAGTACCGCCGTCCCGCTGGCCACCATTGCATCCACGCTAGGCAGTTCTTCTGTATCCATGGTCGTCTGCTCTGTACCCTTAAACGTCTCAGAATTGTCTGCTAGATCAGAGTGGTCGTTCTCCACCGTGAGGCGGCGCTTCTTCCGGCGTTTTGGTGATCGCTGTTTTCGTTGCCGCGCCTCGGAATCAGAGGTCATCATGGTCTCCAGTTGTTCGTGGGGGACGTCGGAATCGTGCGCCGTCGTATTATCGACGTCTCCACGTGCCTTATCTGAAGGGGCCGCAAGCGGCACCGAAGAGAGGGCGTCCTGTGACTGCTGCAGGCGGTCCAGCGCAACGTCGTCCTTCCGTGGTTCGCCACGGTCCGCCGCTGTCTGTGTGTTCTGGTATGCGTCTGTCTCGCGGCCCACGTCATCGCGTAATGCGGCGAGATAAGACATGGGGAGCACAGTCGGATGCGGCGTAAGGAGTGGATCATCCTGTGGCAGCTGTAATAACCTTCGTTGAGCACACTCAGAACGTACGTGTCCCTCCTTCCCGCACCCAGAGCACGTCCTTGGTTGTCCGTCGTAGATGACACTCGCCCTACAACCGGCGATGTACAAGTATGATGGAACGTGTTTTCGGAGTTCGATCCGTATTTGTCTGACGCCATTGAGGACAGGATACGTCTTGAAACTCGCCCATTTTTCAGCCACGTAGGATAGGACCGTTCCACAAGGACGCAGGGCGTCTGTCACCAATTCTTCTGGCACTTTGAATGGAAGCTCAAAGACGCGGATCGTTCGGAGTCCCATGCCGGCGTGTTCAACTTTTACCGCTCCCACATTCCCGTCCGAATGACAGAAACGAAGTCCTTGTCGGTGTCGAAGTAGTAGTTCGTCACATGCCGTTTCATTTATGAGCTCGACATAGACCACGCTGCTGACTATAGATAAGTGTATTCCAACTAGAACGTCAGGTTCGATTTTCACCTCGTCCCGTAAATAACGTTCGATCTCTTAAGCCTTCGGTCGAGCATATTCGTTAACAAAACTAAATTTCAGTGTCGATTTGCGGTACGACAAGGCCATGATTCGTTCTACGTATACCGCTACACACTTAACGTAAACACCTCTCGCGCAGACGTGCGGCAGGGACGTAAACCGACACCCCCGGGATAACAAGGCCGCCCAGCAGTGTCAGTGACGTCACACTAAGCGGCCCATAGCCGACGCAGCAGTCCACGGACACCTGCGTACAGACGCGCCTGGTGCTAACGATCTTCTGTCCGTCGTACAGAAAGGAGCGAACTATATTTCGAACCAAAGACCAAATTATGTATATTCTTGTAAACTGCATAAAGGTTCATAACGAAATACCGATTACATATACGGGCAGGAATAGGTTCTAGAACTCCTCTGAAACGTGTTTATCTTCAGTACCAGAATGAACATCAAATTGTCAGGTTTTCCAAATAGAAAAGCAGTTTGTTAGTAACAGACAGCAATAATGAGACTTGCAGTTGGTGATTTCTACGTGGAAAAGGAAATAAGCTGTAGAGAGATTGAAAATGGTAAGTAAAGAGAGCCTCAGCCTTTTGCTCACATTCTTACATGTAATGCACTTGGTTGTTTTTCATTTCCTTACCTTTCATAACATTTTTGATATTGTTTCAAGAAGTGTATCTTCAATAGCAGAGTGAACTTCAAATTGTCAGGCTTTTCTTAAAGGAAAGAGCAGTCCCTTAGTATCACAGTGCAAGACAGAATCTTGTGTTCAGTGATGTCTATGTTAAACGAGAATATTTGATATCTATCTTTTGTTTCCATTCTTTATTACTGGGGATACACTTGTAAAAATTCTTGAAAAGAGCTGTCACCATGAACATATGAGTAAATTCACAACAGTCATGTGTTTTATGAGATAAAGCGAACTCTTGGTTACTTATTGTAAACGAAAGTTGTGAGGGTTTTGCTATGTATGACAGTGTTTAAGATAATTTACCTTCAGTGTCATAGCTTGAAAATGTTAAGTCCTGCTGTCAGTTGGCATTTGTCACCACCTGTATGCGAGTTTTAAAGCTAAATAGTGTTCTGACAATTGTAAAATAGTGGCAAAGTTCCTCAATCGATTAAACTTATTCCTGCCCGTATATGTAATCGGTATTTCGTTATGAAACTTTATGCTGTTTACAAGAATATATATAATTTAGACTTTGGTTCGAATTACAGTTCGCTCCTTTCTGTATGACGGACAGAAGATCGTTAGCATCAGCTGCGTCTGTACGGAGGTGTCCGTGGACTGCTGCGTCGGCTATGGGCCGCTTAGTGTGACGTCACTAACACTGCTGGACGGCCTTGTTATCCCGGGGGTGTCGCGTAAACACCGGCCGAACCGCTGCGCCGCTGAAGGCTGACTGGACTGGTCTTACGAGATAAGCTAGCGCACTGGCCAGTTCTACAGCCGACTTTAATGGGAATGGTTCACTGATTATAGCTTCAGAGATCTCATTTGCAGAGACGCTTGTTAGCATAGCCTTCAGCTAAGTCAGTAGCTACGACCTAGCTGGACGCCACATACAGTTTATGCATTGACAATTGATCTATATGTGTGAAGCAATCAGAATTGTAAAGAAATATTCACAGTTCAGTCTACAGCGGCACTTGTAAATATTATTGTACCAAGTCAAGATCGACGTTCACCGCTGATGCTGAATTAAATCTAAGTATTTAATTGTATTCCTGTCTACTAACTTTCTAATCGCCTAAGACGTTCCAGATACATCCCGCCAAGTATAGTTCATTGATACCTCAGTCTATGTGATCAACGCGTGCATTTAATGGCCACACCTCGTGATCAGATTAAGAGTCATGGTAGACGTGACTCAGCCGGATCACCCTTTTCCCATGAAGCCCATAGTTCCGCCTCATACGTAACAAGATATGGTGCCTGAAAGTCCGTCAAACCAGCAACGTATGCGTGCAGCTCTGAGTCAGCTCTGGTGTCATCTTAATTAGCTGGACGGTTGACGTAAGATGCGTTGTCATGTCGTGCCCTTGCATCAGTGATTTACTCCGTGATCTGTAAAATGGGACGGATGCACTTGACGAAACATTTTTGTAAGTAGTGGTTTTTATTTTGAACATCTTGTATATAAACTAAATTCCGTCGGAACAGGCCCCGGAACACTCAACGGACTGACAGACCGCCTTGCCATCCTCACCGGATGCAGACATGAAGGGGCGTGTGGTGAGCACACCGCGTTCCCGGCCGTTATCAGTTTCGTGACCGTTGCCGCTGCTTCTCAGTGAAGCAGATCCTCGTGCTAGACAAGCCCAACAGTGGTGATCTAACGGGAACAGATGCCAATGCATCTCAATTCAACGGCCCAGCTAATTAAGATATGGAGTATATTTATAGCGCAAATTGTCCATAAGTATTAACCTGATGGTTTTTTTGTCAATGGCATGTACTCTTATTAACCTGTATATAGATCAGATGTTGGCAACTCTGATTACAGAAACCAATCATCATAAAACAAGGGTTTTATATATGCGATGTTGGTTGAGAAGTTTACTCTCTTCTAGTTGTACGCCAAATTGAATAGAACTGACACAGTTTCAATTAATTAATTTATTTATAATCGTTACAAAGAGATGGACTGACTGATGGGAGCTACACATATGAGGATTTAGAAGTTAATCTGTAGTATTATGTGTGATATCTGGAAGTAACTGGCGCTCATTGTGATAAACAGATTACGAGGGTGAGTCAAATGAAAACCTTAAATTTGTAATAACAAATGGAAATTTCGCGCCGTTACCCTGAAAGTTGGTACGCGTGGTAAAAACAGCGTGAGGAATGGCCTGTAGGTGGCAGCTTAGTGCAGATGCACACATACTGTTGCAGTATCAGTATGAAGATGGCCGCCCCATTTGCGACTTGCACCAGGGAAGAACAGCGTTCTGTTATTCGGTTTTTGCGTAGTGAAGGTGTGAAAAGTATTGAAATTCATGGGCAAATGAAGGTTCAGTACGGTGATGCATGTTTGTTACAGCAGCAAGTCTACGAATGGAGTAGGAAGTTCGCAAATGATGTGACTTTAGTGGAAAATACTCCTCGTCCAGGTCAGGCACAACGAGTTGTGACTCCACAGAACATTGCAGCAGTTGAAGCCATAGTGAAGGAAAACCGCCGAGGGACACTGAATGACATTGCAGCATGTTTCAAGATTAGTCATGGGTCAGCACACCACAGTGTGCATGATGTGCTCCAGTTTCACAAAGTGTCTGCAAGATGGGTACCACGGCAGCTCACTCCTGAAATGAGAGAACGACTTGTCGATGCTTGTGAAGAACTTCTTTGGCGCTTTGAACGAGAAGGTGATGGCTTCCTTGCAAAAATCGTTACTGGGGACGAAACCTGGGTTCACTTCCGCCAACCGGAAACGAAGAGAGTGAGCAAGGAACGGCGCCATTCCTCATCACCAAAACCAAAGAAGTTTCGATCAGAACCATCAGCAGGGAAGGTTATGCTGACTCTTTTGGGACGAAAAAGGCGTCATTTTGGAGCATTACATGCCTAGAGGGACCACTGTCACTAGTGCATCATACACAGATCTCCTAAAAAATCATCTGCGGCCCGCAATCAAATCAAAGTGACTTGGATTGCTGTCAGCAGGTGTCCTTTTGCAGCATGACAATGCAAGGCCTCACACTGCCCGTACAACAGTTGCAACAATCACAGACCTGCATTTTGAGTGTCTTCCTCATCCACCATGCTCACCAGACCTTGCCCCAAGTGATTTCCATATGTTTGGACCACTTAAAACGCAATGGGAGGAAAGAAGTTTCGTTCTGATGAAGAGGTACGACACGCGGTGCATGAGTGGTTGCGCAGACTACCAAAAGAATTTTTTTCTAAAGGAATTTATGCGCTTTGTAAGCGTTGGAGGACTTGCATTGAGCGTTGGGGAGATTATATTGAAAAGTGATACAGCTTTGTACCACTTATGCACAATAAATAATATTTTAAAAAATATTTAAGGTTTTCGTTTTACTCACCCTCGTATAAATAAACAGACCAAAATGGCCACTTTTCCGGACGAGTAATGTGGCTACTTTTCCCGGTCTGACGCCATGTAGACGTTAGTAGTACAGCGATGAAACTACCAAGACCAAAGCAACAACAAGGAACCACATCGGGCACGGCTAAACATTCCTCAATATGATATTCAGAGGCTGTTTATTTTCGTGCCACTATCACTACAAGAGTGTGTTCATTCCTGCGGGGGTCACACCTCACACTGATGGTGCACATCAGTTCCAAAATGAGATGAAAGTTTACTCACAGCATACACTGTTTGTGATAAACATCTCCAAGAAGTTCGATAAATTTCTGAGCGGTGCTTCATGGTGGACGTCTACCCATTCCGGTGAGCGTGTTTTGTCCGGTGAGCTTACATTAAGAGATCTAGACGCAGCTATCCATAAGAAATATTTTTAATTTGTCGCGGTGTGGTGAGTTGGCCGACAAAACGGCCGGACCTCGGCTGTCTGCGGCGTGGGCTGCGGGCCGCACCCAGTAATTACGGCGCCTAATGCGCGGAAAACGAGCCGCCACCTGCCGCGGCCAGACAGCGCCGTCTGCCGCACTCGCCCGCCGCAGCTGTCACGGCCTCTACTGGAACCAGCAGCAGCAGCAGCAGCAGCAGCTCAAAACCTGCCTGTCTGACAGACAGCTCCAGTGTCTAAAGCACCACTGCACTGCAACACCGAGATGACATTTATTCCATAGGTTATCGACATGGAAATACACAACTAATTATAATTACAGAACTGCACGTGTACTTTGACTGTGAGACTTCACATCGTGTAAAGCTCCCACGGCTGTGATATGGAAATGATTAGCTTTTCAGAGCATTCACACAAGGTTGACGCCGGTGGCGACACCTACAACGTGCAGACATCAGGAAAGTTTCCAACCGATTTCTCACACACAAACAGCAGTTGACTGGCGTTGCCTGGTGAAACGTTGTTGTGCCTCGTGTAAGGAGGAGAAATGCGTACCATCACGTTTCCGACTTTGATAAAGGTCGGATTGAAGCATACCGCGATTGCGGTTTATCGTATCGCGACATTGCTGCTCGCGTTGGTCGAGATCCAATAACTGTTAGCGGAATGTGGAATCGGTGGGCTCATGAGGGTAATACGGAACGCCGTGCTGGATCCCAACGGCCTCGTATCACTGGCAGTCGAGATGACAGGCATCTTATCCGCATGGCTGTAACGGTTCGTGCAGCCACGTCTCGATCCCTGAGTCAACAGATGGGGACGTTTGCAAGACAACCATCCGCACGAACAGTTCGACGACGTTTACAGCAGCATGGACTATCAGCTCGGAGACCGTGGCTGCCGTTACTCTTGACGCTGCATCACAGACAGGAGCGCCTGCGATGGTGTATTCAACGACGAACCTGGGTGCACGATTGACAAAACGTCATATTTTCGGATGAATCCAGGTTCTGTTTACAGCATCATGATGGTCGCACCCGTGTTTGGCGACATCGCGGAGAACGCACATTGGAAGCGTGTATTCGTCATCACCATACTGGCGTATCACCCGGCGTGATGGTATGGGCTGCCATTGGTTACACGTCTCGGTCACCTCTTGTTCGCATTGACGGCACTTTGCACAGTGGCCGTTACATTACAGATGTGGCTCTACCCCTCATTCGATCCCTGCGAAACCCTACATTTCAGCAGGATAATGCACGACCGCATGTTGCAGGTCCTGTACGGGATACAGAAAGTGTTCGACTGCTGCCCTGGCCAGCACATTGTCCAGATCTCTCACCAATGGAAAACGTCTGGTCAATGGTGGCTGAACAACTGGCTCGTCACAATACGCCAGTTACTACTCTTGGTGAACTGTGGTATCGTGATGAAGCTGCATGGGCAGCTGTACCTGTACACGCCATCCAAGCTCTGTTTGACTCAATGCCAAGGCGTATCAAGGCCGTTATTCCGGCCAGAGGTGGTTGTTCTGGGTACTGATTTCTCAGGATCTATGCACCCAAATTGCGCGAAAATGCAATCACATGTCACTTCTAGTATAACATATTTGTCCAATGAATACCCGTTTATCATCTGCATTTCGTCTTGGTGTAGCATCGGCTCATCAAGTCGTTGGAAGCCCCCCATACAAATACTGAGCCATGCTGCGTCTATAGCTGTCCATAATTGCGAAACTGTTGGCGGAGCAAAATGTTTTGCACGAACTGACTTCTCGATTATGTCCTATAAATACATCATGCGATTCATGTCGGAAAATCTGGGAGCCCAAATCATTCGCTCAAATTGTCCAGAAAGGTCTTTAAACCAGCGCGAACAACTGTAGCCGGTGACATTGCATATTACCATCCATACAAATTCCATTGTTTATTTGGGAATATGCAGTCCATAAATGGCTCCAAATGGTCTCCAGGTAGCCGAACATCACCATTCCAGTCAATTATCGGTGCAGTTGCATCAGAGGACCCAGTGCATTCCATGTAAACACAGCCCACTCCATTGTAGAGCCATCATGACCAGCTTGCACAACGCATTGAGTCCATGGCTTCGTGGGGTCATCGTTACACTCGAACCCTGTCGACATCTCTTATCAACTGAAATCGTTACTCATCTGACACAACCACTGTTTTACAGCCGTGTGAAGTACAACCGATATGGTCACGATCCCAGGAGACACGCTGCAAGCGATGTCGTGCTCCTCGCAAAGGCACTCGCATCGGTCGTCTGCTGCTATAGCCCATTAACGTCAAATTTTGCCGCACTGTCCTAATGGATACGTTCGTCGTACGTCCCACATTGATTTCCGCCATTATTTCACGCAGTATTGCTTGTCTGTTAGCACTGACAACTGTACGCAAACGTCGCTGCTCTCGGTCGTCAAGTGAACGCCGTCGCCCACTGCGTTGTCCATGGTGAGAGATAATGCCTGAAATTTGGTATTTTCGGTAAACTCCTGCCACTTTGGATTTCGGAATATTGAATTTCCTATCGATTTCCGAAATGGAATATCCCATGCGTCTCACTCGAGTACTATTCTGCGTCGGAAGTCTGTTAATTCCCGACGTGCGGTCGTAATCACGTCGGAAACCTTTTCACATGAATCACTTGAGTACTAATGACAGCTCCGCCAATGCACTGCCCTTTTATACTTCGTGTACCCGATACTACTGGCAACTGTATATGTGCATATCGCTATCCAGTGACTTTTGTCACCTTTGTGTATGTAGATGAAGAAAATTTACATCCATTTCAGTAAAACTGTAACTTTATGCCATAAAAATTAAAAACTACTTTTTGTGGTTTCCACATGTTCTCCAGTATTCAGTCTCATTCCATTTTGGGTAAACTACTCGGAAAAAAAATCAGCAGCCTACAGTCTAGCATCACAGTTTGGTAGTGAACTGGTTTTCTTTTCGTTATTGCCCATACTCGCTGAGTTACTTCGTAAAAATTACTAAATCACCGAGCATATTTTGAAAAGTTTGGAGTGAACAATGTAAACGAAGGCCAGTTTACGTGTAGTGAGTTTTACGTCACAGGTTGCTGTGTACCAAATAAAACTAATATATCGAAATTGTTTTTAACGGTGGAAGGAGAGCGATACCTCTTTCCATTCTCGAGAAAAAGCGTGAGATATATTGGAGGCTGTCCGCGACGAGGTCAGCAGCTAGGCGTCACAAGCAAGGCTGTTGCCGCCTGCTATGCGGAATGCTTGCTTCTCTTTCTCGTGTGCTGCCTATGCAAGCTGAAGGTGGAAATGAAAAGCGTGATGAAATGAAAAGACACCGGGAGTCACCAGCTGATGGTGCTCACTGAATGTTTCTTCAGTCTGGGCTGCCTAATTTCGCGATACTTTGTGACAGGTGTAAAAGAGATACGAAAGCCAAATTCCTGTTGTTCTGAATGAGCAGATGGACAAGCCCGAGGAGAACATGTCAGAATTTTTCTTATGATCACGGGCTTCTTCCATTTGTTCAAACACATTGTCTAGTCCTACTCAGAGTTCACCTTCCCAGGCTAAAACATCGATAGTGAATGATACCAATTCAAATCCAGTACCGTTTCTTCTGAATACTCCTCAAGCGGAATCAGATACTACTTTGCAAAATTGAATAGTTGTAGAAATACTAACCTAGCTTTATTAATTTGTAATTATTATTTACATACGTAACACAATGAAAAAAGTACCATATTAGGTGGTCTTACTAAAATTAAGCTTTTCACAGTAGAATTTTAACGTCAATTAAACACGTGCACCAAATTAGCTTATTGTAATGAGTAGCTTCCCAGCAGGAGAACTAGTAGGTCGAAAATTTGTGCCGTGCTTTGTCAGATTAGTTGCTGCAAACCGAGGAAACTGTCTGGACTCATCCTGTAGAACTCGTGGAAATTATATTTGCATTTGGAGAGCTCACGAGAAACCACCGCTGAACTAGGTTGTGTTCCAACGTCAAGCCAACACTGTGGACGAAGCTGTCCTGTCGGTTACGGCCATGTGGACAAGATAGCGGTCGTCTCGCGCTGTGGTCACACTGCGTGGTCCAGCACCTGCCCGTTGCTGTGTACGACACGCTTCCATCCGCTGATTCTGCACACGCATCACTGTCTTAGCAGCGTCCCTTGTACAAGCAGTAGTGTCACACTACAACAAGCCCGTTTCCGGACACCAGTAATTCTGCCCCGTTCGAACATACACATGCTAAAGCGGCGCGCTTTGACGTTGACTAGACATATCGAAACTTGCTTGCACGTTTCCACTTTGTTTGACGGCTCTGCATCGACAGAACGCCGTGGAACACCTGTCCGGTCACACCTGCACGCCCTCTCTCTACAATCTTAAGCACGTACTGTAGTCTCAACGTTCCACACATCCTCCAATTTCGGAGTACTTTAGACCATTACTTCTGGTGTCGCATTTTTCACAAGCTGTTGTAGAAAAAGTTACAATACCTGCACCCAATTTGTTTCATACAACTGCTATATTGTTATACAAGTTAGAAGACGGGTCCGTAATGCGTTCCAGCTAAAGAGAGGCTGAGAACTTATTGCGGCATTACCATATAACGGCTCTGCTATATTTTGATATAATGTAATTTTTGCTGAAAACTTATTACATATAACGCAGTGCTGTTGAACGGTGCAAGGATGAACGTTTTCGAGTATTTTACGCGGCAGACAGGGAGAGAGCGATGCTTTCGTCACTAAGATTAGACAACAAAACTATCATCGGCAGAAAATCTAAGAAGGAAATTTAAACAGAGAACTTCCTCTTATACTACGCAAACTCTCACACTATTATATCTGTTTCAATATAACATTGCAATGTTTTATTTTATACACACAAAATCTAAAATATAAAAATGAATATTTGTTTACTCATCTTCCGTGCATTCCTATGCTATTCATCAGATTACGAGGAAACGTTCGTGACTTGTTGTACGTAAGCCCACGAAGGTTTCTGTGGAGGCTAGAAACACCTACAATTCATAGTGTTAGGGGAGGAAAGAGGATAATATACACACATAAAAAAAAGTTCTGTATCATAGGACACAGGTGAAAAATTGTGTAGAATATTCAACTTATAAATACCTGAAAGTCATTCAGTGAAAAATCTAGCAGCTTTACAACGTTTAGCTGTTATTTCCATAATATCTACTCGTATAGCCTTATTGCATAACATTAGCTTGTGAAGTACGTAGGTTAGCCACACTCATATCTCACGCGACTGTTTTGTGTCCATGCTCTCTCACCACTTCGAATCTGTACAGCATGTCCATAAACGGAAGTTGCAGAAGTGAATGTTTAATTAGCCGACGTCTTACATACATGCTGGCTATACAAACGTCATAAAAGGCTGGTACTAAACAATGCTTTACAAAGTTGCAGTCAATTATAAAATACACACATCAAAGAGAGTTTTGCATCACCTCAGGCCCGAGAGTTCCGGAACCTATACGGAAAATTGAAACATAACGATCATTTACGCCATTTTTATTCCTCATGAAAACCACACATTGCATTTGTACCACCATACAGCGAGACCTTCAGAGGTGGTGGTCCAGGTTGCTGTACACACGGGTACCTCTAATACCCAGTAGCACGTCCTCTTAGATTGATGCATGCCTGTATTCGTCGTGGCATACTATCCACAAGTTTATCAAGGCACTGTTGGTTCACATTGACCCACTTCTCAACGGCGATTCGGTGTAGATCCCTTAGAGTGGTTGGTAGGTCACGTCTTCCATAAACAGCCCCTTTCAAAACTATTCCAGGCATGGTCAATAGGGTTCACGTCTGGAGAACATGCTGGCCACTCTAGTCGACCGATGTCGTTATGCCGGCCGGTGTGGCCGTGCGGTTAAAGGCGCTTCAGTCTGGAACCGCGTGACCGCTCCAGTCGCAGGTTCGAATCCTGCCTCGGGCATGGATGTGTGTGATGTCCTTAGGTTAGTTAGGTTTAAGTAGTTCTAAGTTCTAGGGGACTGATGACCACAGATGTTAAGTCCCATAGTGCTCAGAGCCATTTGATGTCGTTATCGTGAAGAAAGTCATTCACAAGATGTTAGCATTAGGGCGCCATTTTTCGTCCATGAAGACGAATGCCTTCTCCAATATCCTGCCGAAAATCGATGCAATATCGGTCGGAGGATGGCATTCACGTATCGTACAGCTTTCCATGACCACCAGCGGCGTACGTCGACCCCACTTAATGCCACCCCAAAACATCCGGGAACCTCCACCTTGCTGCACTCGCTGCACAGTGTGTCTAATGCTTTCAGCCTGACCGCGTTGCCCCCAAACACGTCTCCGACCATTGTCTGTTTGAAGGCATATACGACACTCCTAGGTGAAGATAACATGATGCCAATCCTGAGTGGTCCATTCGGCACGTTGTTGGGCCCATCTGTACCACGCTGCATGGTGTCGTGGTTGCAAAGATGGACCTCGCCATGGACGTCGGGAGTGAATTTGCGCATCATGCAGCTATTTCGCACAGTTTGAGTCGTAACACAACATCCTGTGGCTGTGCGAAAAGCATTATTCAACATGGTGGCGTTGCTGTCAGGGTTCTTCCGAGCCATAATCCGTAGGTAGCGGTCATCCACTGCAGTAATAGCCCTTGGGCGGCCTGAGCGAGGCATATCATCGACAGTTCGAGAGCCCTTACTGGCACAAAGTAACAATACGGACGCGATCGAACCGCGGTATTGACCGTCTAGGCATGGTTGAACTACAGACAACTCGAGCCGTGTACCTCCTTCCTGGTGGAATGACTGGAAGTGATCGACTGCTGGACCCCCTCCGTCTAATAGGCACTGCTCATGCATGGTTGTTTACATCTTTTGGCGGCTTTAGTGATATCTCTTAACAGTCAAAGGGACTGTGATACAATATCCACAGTCAACGTCTAGCTTCAGGAGTTCTGGAAACTGGGGTGATGCAAAACTTTTTCTGAGGGACGGCTGAAGCAACTGAAATCAAATTTTGTGTATACATCAGGAATTATTTTTATAAAATTATTCATTGAAAAACACTACAATAAACCCTAGTTGTGAGCGCAGGGGTTAGAAGTAGTTATATGTAAAAATATTCGATAACGATGATATAAATAACGTGTACCAAGTTTGGTTGAAATCGATCCAGGGGTTTAGGAGGACCTTTTACCCATGGTTTTTCCGCATACACTCATTTCACATATATTCCACACGTATTTAATACATTTCACACATATTTGTACACGTGGTTCACATGTATCTCTAGAGAATTTGTTATGTTTGCTTATAGTTTGCATGTGTGTTCCTTGAGTGGAATACAAGTTGTTAGTCAATTAGTGTGCGACGGTCAAAGTAGTAGGTCGTGAGTGGACAACAGGATTTAGTAATGCAGAAAAATGTGACATGCTCATTGAACCGTGAATTTACTTTCAAAATCTTTTCTTAAGAATTTACTTTATTTACTAGCGATTCATCAAGAACATTAATACATTTAATCACACTATGTGAGCGTGGAAATATTTGCCAGTTGGTAACTGAAGAAACAAATTAAAATTTTTTTTACTAAATTCAAATGTTATTCCTAAAAAGCCCTTTTTTTAAAAACAGGTTTAAAATTATAATCAGAAAGCACCCTGTAAATATCAAGTTACAATTTATTCAGAGGCAGAAATAATTTTTTTTTGTGTGTAGTATGAGCTTTCGGGCTGAGAACCTTGGCGCTCCCTTTTAACACGGCCGTAGTCACTACCGCTCACAAGAACCTCTGAAAGACTACACTGGTGCAAATCTGCAACACACCAGATTACTTTAAACTAAAAATTTTAACAACTCACACAAACACATAAACTATGCACCCTGTAAGAGGGATGGAAATGGTACAAAACACTCACATTAAAAATTATTTGCCACCGAAAGTGCAACTTGTTTTTAAAAGAACTCCTACGGTGGAAGGGTGGCAACTTTATATACTAAAATGACCATTTAAATAAAATCCATGAAATGCAGCTTTACATAAAATGTACCAACATGCTCTACATTGCACATATACCACCTCGCAAGATGATAGGCAGATAAAAACATATTTCAGGATATTAAGCAATAAATTCGTTAATACCGAATCCGACAAACATGACAGACGCAAACGCATGGTAGGCCGACAGACAGACAGACAGACAGACACTAACTGTCTAACAACTGTAGACGAGAGACAGACGAGCAAGCTGGGCACGAGAGACTGGCCAAGAAAACAAGCAGAATTTAACAAGTAATGAAACAACATATCATGAATCACTTAACTTCTAATAAACTGCGATGTCTGGCGAAGACCTGGCGCATTACCCCAAAAACGCTCTCCCGAAACGTCCGCTGCCAGCCGCTATAACGGACGCATGAAGGGGCGCCGATCTCCCGTCTCACGGCGTCGCAGCTCGCACCGGCCAGATGGATGTCGTGGGTTGACTCGTGTTGCTCTCTTGTCGGCCGCGAAGCCACTACCCCTCGCTATACGGCGCGGCCCACTGGCCTGACGTGGCGACCTCACATGCGCCGACCATCAAGACGGGCAAGTCATCTTGTGTCCCAGTGCGCGACCGACCAACAGATCGATCCGACCGTCAATGCCCATTGCCTGAGCAAACTCGAGCAGACTGGCGGCCCAACACGTAGTAGCGCTCCGGACGACAGACAGACACTGACTGTCCCATACTGACCCGGCTGACCAACTGACCGACTCGCCAAGACTGACAGACTGACTCACTCTCCAACTGAACAACTGGAGAGCTCATAGCGCCCCTTAAATGCATGTTAACAGACAACCTTTCCTCTTCCCCACCAGGGGGAGACACCAAAGCTGCGATTGTCACAGCGGCACCATCGCCAGAAACGGAGGGTGACTGCTTCACACTACGCGCTGCGGCGCGCTATTCAAAACAGCAATTTTTACCACGGCTCACTCATGGTGTATGGAGAGTGTGTAAAGAATGAGTCCGTTCTTGTACGGTGTGTGCAACATATCTCAATAGACATCAACCGTCTCGGGAGTTATTTATCAACCTCTTCATGAAAGTAATACCTAGACAACGTAACAGAAGGAAAAAAAGTGTCAACGGAAGAGAGAGGAAATTAATGTGTTTGCTGTTGCTGCAGCTGATCCGCACGTTAGCTTCGTACCATTACACGAGAAAGTGACATGAGTCAGGCAAATGTCCTACGCATTCTCTATCGCCATAGGTTCCATCCCTATCACATCTCTCTCCATCGAGAGCTGCGTGGAAACGATTATGAGAATCATGTCGCAGTCCCCTAACAGACAATCTTCCACGCATGCTAGAATACGTTCCTCACCAAACTAGGAGGAACCTGTGGTACCAACATGATGACTGGTTTTTGGAAATTTGTGGTAAGGTCTTATGGGACCACACTGGTAAGCTCATCGGTCCCTAGGCTTACGCACTACTTAATCTAACTTGAACTAACTTACGCTAAGGATAATACACCCACTCATGCCCGAGGGAGGACTCGAACCTCCGACGGGTGGAGCCGCGCGGGCCGTGACAAGACGCCCCAGGCTGCGCGATTAGCCCGCGTGTCCATGATGACTGTCCAACCCTTAGTACACGAAGTACTACAGCGTGTCTCCACGTATTGTTTCCGAATCGTTGGACTGGACGCAGAGAATCTGTACCTTGGCCGGCTCGCTCCCTGGATTAGACGCATGTAACTTTTTTCTCCGGGGAAAGCTGAAGGACGCTCTCTACAAGAACATTCCAACTGCACCTAATGGTATTTAAGGACGTATTGCTGTAGACTGCTCGGAAATCTCCGTTGAAATGTTAGCACGTGTGCAGCAGTCGTTCCACACCAGACTGGAAGCGTGTATTACACCTGCCGGCGGACATTCTGACCACAACTGTGATGGTCAGTTGTCTCGTTACTGGTCAGAGTCCACATAACTAGTGTATGCACTTTTATTCTTTGATGAGTGCTGCCACAGGTACTGTACAAGTGTCGATGTGGGAATTTTTCAAAATACGGTATCTCGTTAACCACTCATTCTGAAATCCTACAAATTAAACCACTGTCATTCTAATTTACCCCACTTTTAGTTTATTAATGTCAACAAGCATTTTTCTATTTAAAAAGTGAATGTCTGCACAAAAAATACACTTTTAAGTATTATTACAATATGTTAATTGGCTAAAAATATGAACCCCTGACTACCAATCCATTCTGTGGAAACCGCACATCAACAGTACTTTCCATTTCCGAAATATTTACCGTGCAAGTTTTAGGTGATTCATCCTGCATATATATAGAGCCAAAGAAACTGGTATACCTGCCTAATACCGTATACGGCCCCCGTGAGCACGTACAAGTGCCGCAACACGAAGTGGCATGGACTCGACTAATGTGTGAAGTAGTGCTGGAGGGAGACACCAAGAATACTGCAGGGCTGTCCATAAATCAGTAAGAAATGAGGTCGTGAAGATCTCTTCTTAACAGCACGTTGCAAAGCGTCAGAGGTATGTTCAGTAATGTTCATGCGTGGGGAGTTTGGTCGCCAGCGGAAGAGTTTAAACTCAGAAGAGCGTTCCTGGAGACACTCTGCGTCAATTCTGGACGTATGGGGTGTCGCATTGTCCTGCTGGAATTACTTAAGTCCGTCGGCATGCACAATGGACATGAATGGGTGCAGGTGATCAGACAAGATGCTTACGTACGTGTCACCTGTCAGTGTCATATCTAGACGTATCAGGGGCCCATATCACTCCAACTGCATACGGCCCACGCCGTTACAGAGTCCCCACCACCTAGAACAGTTCCCTGCTGACATGCAGGGTCCATGGATTCTTGAGGTTTTCTCCATACCCGTAAGCGTCCAAACACTCGATACAATTTGAAACGGGACTCGTCCGACCAAGCAACATGATATTTACGATACATTCGTGAAATGGTTGTACCGGAAAATCCCCAGTTCATAGCTGCTGTGGCTCAGCTCTCGTGCGCTGACTATAACACCACGTTCAACCTCGCTTAAATCTTCATAACCTGCATTGTAGCAGCAGCAACGATCAAACGACTGCGGCCGACACTTGTGTTTTGTGTGTGTGTGTGTGTGTGTGTGTGTGTGTGTGTGTGTGTGTGTGTGTGTGTGTGTGTGTATGTATGAATTCTTAAGGGACTAAACTGCAGAGGTCTTCGGTCGCTAGATTTACACACTTCTTAAACTTACTTATGCTAAGAACAACACACACACCCATGCCCGCGGGAGCACTCGAACCTCCAACGGGAGGGGCTGCGCAATCCGTGACATGGCGCCTCATTTTTACATAATGTTTATTTACTTTCCATTTAGTACATAATGCATTACAACATGCATGTTACATGTATTCAGTTGAAAAAGACGTACAACGTCTTTTATAAACGACTTTAACACTCGTCGTACAGATGTTGTACAGTTCACAGATCAGGTTCGAATTTCCCATTATGAACGTCAATGCATTTTTGTGCCCCAGCGATAATATGTTGTGTTGCTTGTTCAGTTGCCTGTGGTCGGTTCCTAATCACTTCAGCAGCGTCCAAGATGCGACGAAGCAGTTCATCTCGTGTATTTACCTTCACTTTGTGCACCTCTGATTTGATTCAACCCCACAAACAGAAATCTAAAGGTGTAAAGTCAGGCGATCTTGGAGGCCAGTTAATAGCACCGCCATGGCCAATCCAGTGATTAGGGTAGGTGCGGTTGAGGTGGTCCCTCACACGCAAGGTAACATGTGGAGGGGCACCGTCATATTGAAAGTACATTCCAGTTCGCTTGGCTAAAAGAACGTCTTCCAGTAGTTTCACAAATGCATTTTCCAAAAAATGCAGGTACCTCTCACCCGTCAGTCGCTGACTGATAATAAATGGACCTATTAACAGGTTACCGATCATGCCTCACCAAACATTTATGGCAAAACGAACTTGAAAATTGCTATCCAACGAAGCATGTGTATTTTCCCGTGACCATCGATGATTATTGCGTGTGTTGTTTATTGCATGTCGAGAAAACCGGGCTTCGTCAGTGAATAGTCTGTATGGAAGCATGTGACTATTCTGAAATACCCAGTGACAGAATTGAAGTCGTTGGGCATTGTCGCCAACGTGGAGATTTTGGACACGCTGCATTTGAAATGGATACATGTTTTCCGCATATAATGTTTCCCATACACGTGTCTGTGGGACATTCATACGTCACTTAACACTTGGGATCATTTCTTCCTGTTCTTGCAAAGTTTGTTGACGTGTACGCCCGGGCGAAAAAAGTCTACTTGGAAGAGAGCCTGTTGCACACAAAGTGATAAATATTTTGATAAACAGCCTGCGATCAGGTAATAGCCGAGTCGGAAAGCGCCTGTGGTATTTTTTTCTTGCAGCGGTAGCACTACCGTCGCGAAAGCCATGAACATACACCATATCTGCGTATTCCTCCTTAATGTAGACGTGTGGCATTGATATCTGCGTATTCCTCCTTACTGCAGACGTATGGCATTGTTAGCAGCGCTTGTACTCGTACGAACACAGTAACACCATACTGTACACAGCTAGCCGATCCGTCGCCAGTACACTACACAATGCGGCTTACATGGCACAACTGCGCAAACTACGGGTGATTGTACTGCGTACTACGTACGTCACATGACCATAATACGTGGTAGGTTGCATAGCGTAAACATGGCATGCACCCTGCATTGTTTACGTATACGTTCACGTTGTGCACATCAATTTTGCAGAATTAAAGTTCCTTTCAATATCCATACCTCCCTAACGAAGCATTTGCGGAGCTATGTTCATATAACATTTTTTGCTCAGAATTACTTATACTATCACTGTTTAAAATATTGACCTTTCCTCCCAAGTATTTAATTCCATGTGTACTTATTGTTTATATCATCAGTTGTACTAAATGAATGACCTACATCTACATCTACATACATACTCCGCAATCCACCAAACGGTGCGTGGCGGGGGGTACCTCGTACCACAACTAGCATCTCGTCTCCCTGTTCCACTCTCAAACAGAACGAGGGAAAAATGATTGTCTATATGACTCTGTACGTGCCCTAATCTCTATTATATGTGGTCTTTCCGCGAAATATAAGTTGGTGCCAGTATAATTGTACTGCAGTCAGCCTCAAATGCAGGTTCATTAAATTTCCTCAGTAGCGATTCACGAAAAGAGCGCCTCGTTTCCTCCAGAGACTCCCACCCGAGTTCCTGAGGCATTTCCGTAACACTCGCGTGATGATCAAACCTACCAGTAACAAATCTAGCAGCCCGCCTCTGAATTGCTTCTATGTCCTCCCTCAATCCGACCTGACAGGGATCCCAAACGCTCGAGCAGTACTATAGAATAGGTCGTATTAGTGTTTTATAAGCGGTCTCCTTTACAGATGAACCACATGTTCCCAAAATTCTACCAATGAAACGAAGACGACTATCCGCCTTCCCCTCAACTGCCATTACATGCTTGTCCCACTTCATATCGCTCTGCAGTGTTACGCCCAAATATTTAATCGACGTGACTGTGTCAAGCGCTACACTACTAATGGAATGTTCAAACATTACGGGATTCTTTTTCCTATTCATCTGCATTAACTTACATTTATCTATATTTAGAGTTAGCTGCCATTCTATCTAAGTCATCTTGTATCCTACTACAGTCACCCAACGACGATACCTTCCCGTACACCGCAGCATCATCAGCAAACAGCCGCACATTGCTATCCACCCCATCCAAAAAATCATTTATGCAGATAGAAAACAACAGCGGACCTACCAGACTTCCCTGGGGCACTCCAGATAATACCCTCACCTCCGATGAACACTCACTATCGAGGACAACGTACTGGGTTCTATTACTTAAGAAGTCTTCGAGCCCCTCACATATTTGGGAACCAATCCCATACGCTCATACCTTAGTTAGGTGTCTGCAGTGGGGCACCGAGTCAAATGCTTTCCGGAAGTCAAGGAATATGGCATCCGTCTGATACCCTTCATCCATGGTTCGCAAGATATCATGTGAAAAAAAGGGCGAGTTGCGTTTCGCAGAAGCGATGCTTTCTATAGCTGTGCTGATGCATGGACAGCAACTTCTCTATCTCAAGGAAATTCATTATATTCGAACTGAGAATACGTTCGAGAATCCTGCAACAAACCGATGTTAAGGATATTGGTCTGTAATTTTGAAGATCCGTCCTTCTGCCTTTCTTATATACAGTCGTCATCTGCGATTTTTTCCAGTCGCTCGGGACTTTACGTTGGGCTAGAGATTCGCGATAAATGAAAGCGAAGTAAGGAGTCAAAGCAGTAGAGTACTCTCTGTAAAACCGAATTGGAATCCCATCAGGACCTGGCGAAGTCGATTCATTTACTAAGTGAGATGCTAACAACTGCTTATCTGCTCTTTCTAGTAAGAATACTCTCCTAGCCTTCTTGACCGACTTTTTAACTTTCGTAGGTTCGAATCCTGCTTCGGGCATGGATGTGTGTGATGTCCTTAGGTTAGTTAGGTTTAAGTAGTTCTAAGTTCTAGGGGACTGATGACCACAGATGTTAAGTCCCATAGTGCTCAGAGCCATTTGAACCATTTTTTTTTTAACTTTAGTAACCATAGTCGTATGACAACATCATGATCACTAATCCCTGTCTCAACACTGACACCGTCGATGAGGTCTGGTCTGTTCGTGGCTAACAGATCTAAAATATTTCCGTTACACGTTGGCTGTTGATTTAGCTGCTCAAGGCAGTTTTCGGATACTTTGTTCAAAAGTAATTCACACGACGGCTTGTCTGTACCACCTGTAATGAATCCATAGACATCCCAATCTATACTAGGTAGGTTGAAGTCGCCTCCTACTAATATAGCATGATGCGGGTCTTCTGCGATACAGAGTGTAGACTCCCTTTGAATATTCTAGAACTGTCACGAAGGAACCTGGTGGCCGGTAATAACATCCAACAATTAACTTTATTTCTCCTAGGCCTGTTAAACGTGTCCAGATAACTTGACAATCACACTCTACTTCGACCTCAGTAGACACAATGTTTTTGTCAATTGCAATGAAGACACCACCTCCTACGGTGTCTACTCTGTCTTTCCGATACACTTTCCAACCCTCACTAAATATTTCAGAAATTCCAATCTCGGGGTTCAGCCAGGTCTCAGTCTCGAGAATAATTTGCGCGCCACACGCTTCCTGGAGGGCAGTAAATTCAGGACCTTTATTCCGAACACTCTGAAAATTTACTGCTAATATTTTGATAGCTGAAGTGTCTTTACACTGAGCGCTTCCTGATTTCCCTGCCTGCACGTCGACTGGTGAGTGTTCATCAAGACACCTCGCACTACTGCCTAGCCTAAAAAAAACCCATGTGCACGCCACAAGTACTCTGCTACCCGAGTAGCCGCTTCCTTTGTGTAGTGCACCCCTGACCTATCTAGGGGAGTCCTACAATTCCCCACCCAATAGCGCAAGTCTAGAAATCTGCAGCCAAGACCGTCACAGAGTCGACGAAGCCTCTGGTTGAGACCCTCCACTCGGCTCCAAACCAAAGAAACCCGATCCACTCTGGGAACGATACTGCAAATAGAGAGCTCTGCTTGCACCCCGCGTGCGAGGCCAGCGGTCTTCACCAAATCCGCCAGCCGCCCGTACGAACTGAGGATCGCCGCAGAACCCAAGCGACAGGCATCATTGTTGCCGACGTGAGCATCTACTTGCAGACGACTGCACCCCGTACGCTCGATAGCCGCAGGCAAGGCCACCTCCACATATTGGATGAGCCCCCTCCCCCCCCACCCCCGGTAGACAAACCGAGTGCACGTTGGAATTCTTTGCAGCTCTGTACGCTATTTCCCTAAGGGGCTCCATCACCCGCCTAACGTTGGAGCTCCCAATAACCAGCAAACCTTTGCCCCCATGCGCCTGCTCGGGCCCTGTTGAAGGAGCGGCCAACTGCCCACTGACAGATGAACGGACGAGGCCAGCCGACCAGCCTCCACATTGACCCTCCGCCTCGAGCGACGCGAACGCGTTGCAGTCCGCCACTCACCCTGAGGTGAGGGCGGCTCCAACGCGCCGGGTACACTAGAAGGTGCCTCGGCAGCTGAGTCAGCGGACGCAGCAAGCGACACCTGGGGTGTCTCAAGCGACGCGCCAGACCGTCCGCCGTCGCTGCACCTCGAGGCAGCAGCCTGAATGCGGCTGACCGTGGCTAACAGCACGCTCAGCTGCTCGCGAACCGCGGCCAGTTCCTGCGTCCGCACACAGCCCGCACACACCCTATCCATCCTACTGCTAATATCTGGACGTATAGAGTTGCGACAAATAAAACAGCAATAGGCGACTGCACAGTTGCGTCACCAGCGCCAGATTGAACTGCGATATGTGAACAATTACTTAGGAACCAACACAATCAAATGACCACGACTACGCCACAATACAGATATTACAATGCGATCCTACCCCTGTCTTAGTACAAATGACAACCGCCTACGCGATGTTACACTCTACCGTTATTAAAATTTGATATTACCCCTTTCTGATTCGAAAATACGCAAAGATCCGAAGAATTTCACCACGCAAGCACACAAACACACAAAGTAATTTGAATTAAACCTGCGGAACTAATACGAAAAACTGAATATACGACTAGTTTCTGCTACTGCTGCTCGCCCACGTCACTCTGCAAGCACAGATGAAACAACTGCACTGGCCTCTGCCTGCTGCTAACTGACTCTACGAAATAAACAGAAAGCATTGGCTGTCAAAAACAAACAACTGGCTAACGGCTCCGCGAATTTATACTTTACAGCTATCAATAAGCAATATAACTCTTCTCAAATACGAGAATACGCAAGGATTTTATGTAATTAAGTATGCAAGCGCACAGACACTCAGGAAGAACTTAGGAATCAAACTACAAAACAAATATGAAAGCTAAATATGCGACTCGCCACTGCACTGCTGCTGCACTACCGCTGCACTGATACTTCACCAACGGCTGCTCATTTTCTCTTTTTGTTTCGTGAAATTGATATTGATTGTGCTAAGACACTTATGTTTAGGGTTTATATTGTACATGTACGTGTATCTGTTTCATGTACGTCTAGTCACTTATCAAGAAAAAGCGACAAGCTGAACACAGCTAGTGACTACAAAAATTTTTTTTACCATTCTGAACCACGCAAAGTTCTAAATTATTAACGTTGCAAAATAGGGTGACGGACGACCAGTGAGAGCGTTTCTTGGTGCATAAAGCAGGGTGGTGGAGGAGACACAGGAGTGGGTCCTTGGCGACAGAATCAAGAAGAAGATTTTCAAATGTCGAAGCTCGGGATACTACGTGTGCGCGATGTGCAGGATGGCAGTAGAATCAGCAGGGGTTCTTCTGCGCAATCCGACAAAGAAGCCATGCCATCGTAGACGGCACATCAGCTGTCATTTTGGAGGATCTACCCAGAATTACGGGCTAAATCAGCTCGTAACTCCTAGGGCAGGTGTTACACTGCAACTAGTCTCGAAAGTAAAGGTGGCTGCCGTTAGCAGCACTGCTTAAATGAAGGGACCACTACCATCTTACAAAACGACTCCGGTAGCTTCAGTAACTTGCTAAAAGAATATTTTAATAACTCATCTTAACACCATAACGAAGTTTCAGAATTTCATTTACATCAACTACCGTGTTTGCTGAGAATACTTCATTCATAACACATATTTTAACCTTTGAGTACTATATCCCTAAGTCGTTGCACAGTACATACTGTGGCCCCCACTGCAAACCCTGTTATAGAAAATTTGGCAGCTAACAATATCAGAGCAGATATGGAGCTGCCTGGCATCAACTCGCTGAAGTGAGTGCTGTGAAGACATAGCGAGTACGTGAAATTCCCCACTACATAGAACTGTGACCAGAATAATTTCAAACACTAGACTTAACAGCCTCAATTATTTTTTTCTTGATTCGCTCTGGCACTGTTGGAAATTGTTGCTGGAACACAGGAATTTCACGTTTTTTGTATGGGTTTTTTTGACCGCGGCGTTGCGGAAACAGAGAGTGCCACGTGTCTGTTGAGAACGCGCACTTCTGTCTTTAATAACTTTTGATTTGCTGGTATCATATCATTAAATCTGACTCGATACCATAAACGAAGCGAAATGTGATATATGAAAAATTGTTTCAACCTGAAGGAAAAGGTAATTTCTGTGACAGCTAGCAGTTGGTGCACTATAGGACAGCGGTTTAAATGTTCCAAGCGTTAGTGAACGCTACAGCCAGTCCGCTTTCTCTCCTTATCTCTGTCCCAGAACACAGTCTCCGGCCGTTGCCTACATTGGTAACTGACAATGCTGTGGTGGCGCCGCAACGAACCACTGTTTCACTTCTGACTGCCTCACGTAAAATATGTGTACTCGGAAAGTTATCACTGTAATACTTGACTTCTTTGCTTTATGACGCTTGTAATGAACGCTATAGTCCGTAAAGGCCTTTATAATATTTAAACCAACATGAAAATCAATACTAGGCGGTCTACGTGTATCCGGTAATGCAGGCCGCAGGCAGACGCGGCAGAATATCGCTACTGCTTGCTGCTGTACATTGCCACGATGCCCTTCATCTTACGTGCATTCTGCAATAGCGTTCCTGTGGATGCTGGGTCTTTTCCCACAGCCATTGAACAAATATCTGGTTAGTTCCCCAATAATGAAGTACCTAGAATAGGATGACCTTGTGCATGTCAGCCAACATGCATTCTGTAAATATCGGTCGCGTAAAAAACAGCTTGCTGTTTTCTCACGTAATATACTAAAAGCCATGGTTCACGGAACTCAGTTAGTAGCTACATTTGACCATCTAGAACCATTTGACTCGAACCACACCAATATACAGGGTGTCCCAGCTATCTTGTCCACCCAAAATATCTCTGGAACAATAACAGCTATTGGAAAACGACTTTCACTGGTATCAATGTAGGGCTGGGGCCCATGAATGTACATATTTGGAAACATTCTTAAACGAAAGCATATGTGTTTTTTAACACAAACTTATGTTTTTTTTTTAAATGGACCTCCTATATTTTTTCTTCAGCAATCCATAGCATGACAAAGCACATACACAATGGCGTCGGTTGCATCGCAATATTCCCATTACATCCCGAGATATTAAGACGCGAAGTTGACGCTTGAAACACCCGATATGCGCTGCTAGCGCACGTCCTGAGGCTCAGGCGTGAATCCCATGCTGCCCGTAATCGCGATGTGATTGACATGCGTAATCACACTTCTATACTTATCAAGAGGTCCGAAACGAATAATACGGTCTGCTGCCGTCCTGCTGCGATTACGGGCAGCATGGGGTTCACGCCTGAGCCTCAGGACGTGCGCTAGCAGCGCATGTCGGGTGTTTCAAGCGTCAACTTCGCGTCTCAATATCTCGGGATGTAATGGGAATATTGCGATGCAATCAACGCCATTGTGTATGTGCTTTGTCATGCTATGGATTGCTGAAGAAAAAATATAGGAGGTCCATTTAAAAAAAAAACATAAGTTTGTGTTAAAAAACACATATGCTTTCGTTTTAGAATGTTTCCAAATATGTACATTCATGGGCCCCAGCCCTACATTGATACCGGTGAAAGTCGTTTTCCAATAGCTGTTATTGTTCCAGAGGTATTTTGGGTGGACAAGATAGCTGGGACACCCTGTATATTAATAAAAGTAAGATTATTTGCGGTGTGACACGGGATTTGTGATCGAGTTCAAGAGTTTTTGATACGAAATATGCAGCGTGTTATGTTGGATGGGGAGTAATCTACAGATGTGAAATAACCTCAGGCAAGTTTTTTGTGACACTTTCTCTTCATGGAGTGTATTAATGACCTGGTAGGCAATATTAATACCAACCCTAGAACTCATTTTTCATTCTGCATTGGAATGCGCACTGTTTGGAAGCTTCCTGGCATCAGAATAGGACTCTAGTCTGGAACCTTGCCTTTTCCAAACAATGCGGTTGGCGACTGGGTTTTCTACCGACGACTCACGACCCTCCCTCACAGCTTTACTTCCGCCAGTAGCAGGAGACCTTAAGCGAAGCTGCAAAGTAAGACACAGGTACTTGCGGAAGTAAAGCCGCGAGGGAGAGTCGTGAAACGTGCATGGGCAGCTAAATCGATGTAAGCACTGCTCGCCAAAAACAAAATTCTGAGTTCGTATCCCGGTCCGGTACACAGTTTTAATTGACCAACATGTTGCTCTAATCTCAGACTTTTTGAAGATGATGAAGTTACATGTAAATAAGTAAGCGAAAAAAGCTGGGAATACTTCCAGAAATATCGTAATACGATTTCAAAGTGGTGCAGAGACTACTTTAAGTGTCCAGAAAAGTAAAATTTGTGCACTTCATAATGCGCAAGAAGTGGTATCTTATGAATACAATGTCAGTGAGTCACAAGTGGAATCAGTCACTTCACGTTAAGTACCTGGTTTCCAGCGTAGGTACAGCAGATGTTGGGCTTTGGTTCATTCATACGATATCGATAAAATCCAATCAGCCGAAGAAGGGGAGTGCTTGCAAAACATACAAGCAGCCCACCCTAGAATAATGCTCAAATATGTGAGACCAATACCATGATAATAACAGAGGACAACGAACGAATAGCGACAGATTTCTTCGGATCATAGGAGAGTGACACGGAAGTGCTGAGAAACAAGAACTGGCAGACGCCTGATGTTAGACATCACTTATCCCACGAAAGCCTACTTGCAAATGATGATGATGATGTTTGTTTTGTGGGGCGCTCAACTGCGCGGTCATCAGCGCCCGTACAAAGTCCAAATTTTTACGGAGTCCAATTTGTTTTCACTGTTCAATATAGCCACTGTCACAGATGAAGATCATGATGAGGACAACACAAACACCCAGTCCCCCTTACTTGCAAAGTTTCGAGAATCAGCATTAAGTGAGAAACCTTGGACAATACTACAGCCCTCTAGGTATCACTCCCTTATGGACTGCGAAGACGAGATTAACTGCTTCTAAGACTAACCAGTAATCCTCTGTCGACCAAACTGGTGGTAGCAGTACTCAGTTACTCAGTTTAACTGCCACGACATGGCGCCCAAACGGTGGGACCATGGGGTCCAGAGACTGACTGTACCACGGAAAAGCGACTTGGCGGAAGAACAACTCGGCTTCCAGTTAGAGCCCAAGCTGTGGAGGCTGTTTAAAAGCTGGGATTTCGAAGAAAATAGCCGACCGCACAGGGTGCTCCACACTTCATAGCTAGCGCATCTGTGCTTATTTGCACCGTTCTGAGCAGGCTGCTTGGTTACGTTACGATGTCAGCACTGACTACTTATGGCGGCCAGAACCGCTTCGCGGGCACCTCTCTGGTGTATTCATGCGCGAAGGACCGTTCAAAGTTAGCGAATAGGGCTTTCTTACAATGGAAAATGCCATCTTGGCGAAAATTAATAACTTCTCAATTAACTGCAATCACGACAAGCATAAATTATGGGCAATACCTCTATGCTGGGGCATCATTACTGTGTCTCTGCTCTCTCTCATCAAGCAACACACATGAAGTCCCAAACCAAACTGTAGTCAAAATTAATTTCTTCATACAGGAGTATCATCGTTAGCAACACACATAAAGTCCCGAATCAAACTCCAGCCAAAATTGATTTCTTCATATAGGAATATCACTGTTAGAGACAAGCATAAATTCCCAAACCAAACTGCAGCCAAAATTAATTTCTTCATATAGGAATACCATTGCTAGCCTTACTGACTTTTTAATCCCCAATTATCGCAATTCTCATGTGTCGATAGTACCTTGCCACCGCTGAGGAACGTCTGAGAAAGGCGACCGATTCGGCTTGTTAAATAAACTCGGTTTGGAGCCTAAAAAAGCGCCAGCAAGGGAAGGCACTATTTTCTCTACCATCGATATAGTGGACGCCATAAAAACGATTGCCTGGGCCTGAACAGAGCTGCAAACACTGAAAAACATTTTCAGCTTTCTTACTCTAGACTCACCTGCCCTCCAAACGTTCTCATGACCGCTGTATATCAGTCGGGGCGGGATCACAGCTGGCACAGGAGTTCATTACAGCGTTCATCCGCTTTTTTTATTAGTTTCCACACCCAGACAGTTAGCTCAAATCTAATTACATCAACAAGTAGGTAAGCACTCAGGAAATTCGATGGCATATCACCCCTTCTCGCTTGACTAGGAAACCTTTGGGAAATCGTTTTTGAAATTTTAAGAACTGTCAAATAGTTAACCTCAAACTGATATATCAGGAACTGCTCGCCATTACAGTGTGTGTCTGAAGTGCACTCTCCCACTCCGTCGGTCAGGCGCCTCCTCTAAGTCTCTCCGGTAGCAGGAAGCAGACTCTGGAATGATCTCACCACTAAGTCAGAATAGCGTACTAAATAACACCTTCAACTATGATAAACGGCTAATGAAATATCTACTAAAATAGCAATAATATCTGCCTTAGTTCTGCATGGATCCCTTATCTCATTACGACAAACTACCGTTCTTTCCTACTAGACCTTGCTTGTTTCCAACATCTCATCGCTGGTGTAGTATGCCTAAATATCTCTCCGGCAGAACTCGCTGTCAGAAAATATAGCTTTTATACATCCTTAAATACAAGTTCTATTTGCTAGTACTACTACTACTACTACTATTACTATTATTTTCTTATTATTATTAACAGCAGGAACAGAAGTAGTAGTAGTACTGCTAGTATTATGGCAATTAGTTTTTAGTCGCTACGGTTACGTCGTAACCAGCAACAGGGGACATCAAAAACACAACACATTATCATGCTTAATACGGTGTAGGAAAATTGTTGGCACTCGAAACAGTTTCCAGTGGTCTCGAAATAGATAAATGTAAGTCTTTTATAGTTTTCAAGAGAATCTTCAAATTTATGGAAAATAGTGGCAAGTTCAGTTAATGGTGACGGAGGTGGACAGCGATCACGCACGCTTCTCTCCAAACTAGACCACAAAGGCTCGATAATATTGAGATCTGGTGACGGTGGTGGCCGGGAAAGATGTGGCAATTCATCCTGGTGCTCGAAAAACCAGTCCTGGATGGTGCGACCTGTGTGGACAAGGACCCAGTCGTCTTGGAACACAGCAACACCATTGGGGAAAGAACACTCTACAATGGGATGGATCTGATCAGCTAAATGTCTACATAGTCCTTGGCATTAATGCGACCTTGCAGGCTAACCATGAGGCCCATGGAATACCATTGCCCAAATCATCACCGAATCTTCGCCATATTTCCTCTCGGGCGTAAACTCTCCCACAAATTGGAAAGAGTGAGTAGTGCGACTCATCCAACTAGATCACAAGCTTCCATTTTATGGTTTTACGTTTCCAGGTTACGAGCATTTGCATCACTGGAGGGTGGTTTTGGAATTCCAGCTCTCGCTACAATTCCCTACTTATGGAATTCCCTTCGTGTTGTTATGGTGCTCACGAATGCGACATTCAGTTCTGGAGTGACTTCTGGAATTGTCGTCAGAATCCTGTCCGCGATGTGACTTGGTAGATCATGTTTTTTTCCCATTTCCTACCACACTCGAAACACCAAACACTTTGACTATCTTTGTTACGGAAGCAAGCACCATACGAGCATCGAACATTGGCCCACGTAATTCACTTATCTCCGACACAACGCACTCACAACTACACAGTACACCGTTCTGACCAAGACTGACACTTGCGATCTATTGACGACAGTGCACAGGCGCCTTTCGTATTAAAACACAACAGCCCCACCTGCAGGCTTGTCTAGCAACTGAATTTACGTTCATGCATGCATTTCTTGCGGTGCTTCCATAATTTTGTCCAACCCCTGTACACGAAAATCTTTTTTGAAACACTTTTTAAATCTATGACTACAATTTTATTACTATTTATCACGTTACAATTACTATAATTTTACGTATTTATGATACAGAAAGTGCTGTATATGTACAAGCCTGTTCCGATGTAAGAGAGGGCCTGAAGGTACTAAGATGACCAATTTAAAGAAAAACTGCTATAAGTTTTCTCCCCGCCATGTCGGATTTTTAAATTAAAGCTTCCGTTTGATAACCTTCTCCTTAGAGTGAGCTGTGAGTACGCCTAGTCAGCTGTCTAGCCAGTGTCCCGAGGATCTCAGATGTTTGATACGAGTAAAGAGGGGCGGGCCTGGCATGATGCGACAGCACCAGGAACAAGCTTCGCAGAAGCACACTGAAAAAGCGAAGGACTATGCGAACACTGTTACGCTATCTGACACACAGCGACTTCCTCCATCAATTGAAAGGTGCAGCAAGTTTACGAGTCAACGACAAGTTGCCTTGTAAGATGTCTCCCCTACCTTTTTCTCTGAAGAAGACTGCACTGACCGTGGAAAAAGGTGTATGGTGAGCTGACATTTACAACGAAAGAAAAAGTATAAGTCTGTTTTTCCACGCCAAATTCTTGTTGTATAATGATCTTTTTTTCTTTTTGGAAAACGTTACTCCGAAGCCTTGCTATAGATAATACTAAAATATTATCATCTTTCTCAAATGGTTCAAATGGCTCTGAGCACTATGGGACTTAACATCTGTGGTCATCAGTCCTCTAGAACTTAGAAATACTTAAACCTAACTAACCTAAGGACATCACACACATCCATGCCGGAGGCAGGATTCGAACCTGCGACCGTAGCAGTCGCGCGGTTCCGGACTGAAGCGCCTAGAACCGCTTGGCCACCGCGGCCGGCCATCTTTCTCAGCTCAACATCTTACTCCTTTAGGACGGATGCTGATTCAGCTCTTCAAGCGAGCAAATGAGAAGTTGCTGTGCACAATGCCGAAAAGAAACATTGTAGCCATGGGCATGACATCTGTTGGTAAGCTATGTCGTGTACGTTACGAAATAATGCGTGTATAGTTGGTCTAGTGGCTGCAGTTCTTGGTACTAAGAACTGAATGAACAGTGTAGCATTAACTTTTTCAATACCAAGTAACTTCCGTTCAAGAACGTAAAATCAGAACAGTATTGTACAAGAATGATAAACCGAATAAAGTTGTTCTGTTGTAAACACACTGGCCTTGCATTAGGATGGGTGGAGGTTCCAGTCTTCACCCGGTCATCCTGATTTAGGTTTTCCATGGTTTCCCTAAATTACTTCAGGAAGTTTCCGGTATGTTTCTTACTACTACGAAGCCACGGCCGACTGCCAAACTAGACCTGTAAGAGTGTCTCATTACCTTCACCACCCCAAATAACATTTTCCCCGAAGAAAAATAAAAAATGTGTGAAGCACAAGTTTTTTAGCTGCTGGAGAGACTTTAACCATGATGACTGTTTTTCTTATAACTTCGTCCATTAAAACGATATGCACAGCAGTACGTCTTCTTTAAATGCGAGGATGCACCCTGTAATTTTATTCGGTAATCCACTTCCTTTCCTCAAGGCTCATTGAAACCTTGTAACAGTAAATGTGACGTTATTAAAACCGTAACACAAAACTGACTTTGACCCTCCTTTACAAGCACAAAATGCAGGTATTCAATGCAACATATCTCGTCCACTTGATGGAGTTGACAATAAACAAATGGATACACAGGGCAAATGCTCACCGGTAATTCAGTCAAATGCTTTCAGCTGAAGCTTTGTGTGGTTACAATGTACATACTCGAAGAGAAAGTAGAAATGCTACTCATCGGTGGAGAATGTAAGTTAAAAGGACAGTAATTGTATTAATGTTTTGTTATTCACAATATGGGTACATTTACTGCTGTAGTACTTACTGTATTACTTTTAAACGACATGTTCCGTACAATAAAGGCAGTCCTTGATCACAGACAGTGTCATCATTATATTTGTAGGAAGGCGTCGTGTTATTCATGCAGAAGAACTCTAAAGAGAGCGATATCCTGTCTCAAATTCATATTGTTCAAATGGCTCTAAGCACTATGGGACTTAACATCTGAGGTCAGAAGAACTACTTAAACGTAACTAACCTAAGGACATCACACACATCCATGCCCGAGGGAGGATTCGAAAGTGCGACCGTAGCAGCAGCGCGGTTCCGGACTGAAGCGCCTAGAACCGCTCGGCCACAGCGGCCGGCCTCACCTTCTCGACGGATGTTTTCTCGACTTGTTGTGACACTTAAGGAAACGCGAAGTTTCAGCCCAAGGCAACGCAGCCGTCGTAGAATTTGCGTAGATGAAGTCGTCGAACGTTCTGTTCTCGCTTCTATTGTAATGAAACCAGATGTTGGTTGGTTGGTTGGTTGGTTGGTGGGCTGATTTGGGAGAGGGAACCAAACAGGATGTCATCGGTCCCATCCGGTTAGGGAAGGATGAGGAAGGAAGTCGACCGTGGTCTTTCAAAGGAACCATCCCGGCATTTGCCTGAAGCGATTTAGGGAAATCACGGAAGACCTACATCAGAATGGCTGGATGCGGGTTTGAACAGTCGTCCTCCTGAATGCGAGTCCAATATGCTAACCACTGCGCCACCTCGCTTGGTGAAACCAGACGTCAACACACGACAGCTTGGACAGAAGATTGTGATATCTAAATCCAGTGTAGTCGTACAACTTTTCTAATAAGTCACAAGTTCCATTGCCATGAACACTTAGACACAAATCATATACACTTCTGTCAATGGACACACCAACAAATCATCGCCTTTTACGAAAAAAATTTCGTCCTCAAACAAAGAACAGTTAAATACACAAAATATGCATTACTGGTCCAGCGAAAATCTACTGTGGCTTAGCCAGGTGGAACATCAGCGCCAATGGGAAGTTAATGTAGTTGGTGGGATGCTTGGTACTATGATCTTTGGCCTTTTTTTTCATAAACGTTAACCTAATGGCAGGGTACTCACTTATTATCTTTCTCACACGAATTCTTCCTGTCTTCAACATGAAGTTCTAACGAGTACTACTATCTTTGACGACATAACGTATCGATGTTGTACTCCTTACTTATCGCTGGCTTCTGGAATTTTCGAAGCCGAGCGCTCTTTGCTAAAGACGGAGCCGCTGTGGCCGAGCGGTTCTAGGTGCTTCAGTCTGGAACCGCGCGACCGCTACGGTTGCAGGTTCGAATCCTGCCTCGGGCATGGATGTGTGTGATGTCCTTAGGTTAGTTAGGTTTAAGTAGTTCTAAATTCTAAGGGACTGATGACCTCAGATGTTAAGTCCCATAGTGCTCAGAGCCATTTGAACCATTTATAGACGGAGCGCCATCCTGCTGTATAATGTCAACAGCGCTCCAGCGGTAGTGGTCACGCGCCGTCATGTTGTGTGCAAGGGCGTCATCTTGAGCTCCGCACGGAGCGGTCGCGCGCAGCCGTTGAATGATAGAAACGATTTGCCAGAATGTATAACTAAAAGATGAAAGTGTTATGTCGGTTCGTAAGAGAAAGATGTTTGAGTAATTTGGTCATTTCGCGAAAAGAACGTGCGGGATAAGTTTTGAGATTTATGACTCGAACATTATCGTGAGTGTGAATCAATAATTTTCGAGGAGAAATATATTGATAGCAGAACGCAAATGAAAACGCTGTTAATTAGTGTGGAAAAGAAACGCAGCAATGGTTACTACGGTGTGAATGTGAAACAGGCATAAGTGTTAACGCGAGACTGGATGAGTTTAGGCACTCTTAGAGAAGAGTATTACCTGCTAAGGGTACAATAAAACAAAATGATTTGACTTGTACTATTATTATTTCAAGGTGATATTTTCCATTTATCAACTAAACAACTTTATTATTTTTGAAATGTATAGGACACACGTGTTCGTATTAGACACATGTTCAGATTTATTTCGTAACGAAGAATGTTCTCTGTGTAAAGCTATCACACTCGAATCCTATAGGCCGATAATCGTAAAAATTAATCTAAAATAACCGAAGACGGATGTTTACAAAGTACCGCTAAGAACCTGACTGCTCAGGTGGCATAAACACGATGGATGTCCAAGGCACAATGCCTTACATACACGCTATGTTTTCAAACGAAGGTATCCTGCCCGATGGGCTGGTCATGGTCGAGCAGTGAACAGTCCTGCTCGGTCTTCTGAATTACCTATCACCATATTCAGACTACTCCAGAGAAGACATGCTTACTCGTAATTTACTTCAACAGGCAACATTGGCAGCGGCGATAAATTGTTTTATGCAAAGCACGGAATAATGTCTCACTGACCATGGTCACCAATTTGAGAACCTTTGAATGTTCTGCCCCTTTTTGTGCCCAGAATAGGATTAGAGTGCTGCAGAATGCTATTAAACATCCAAGTTTCTGATTCTTATTTAGTTGAATGTTGTCTTTACGTGAATGCATGCTACATTTTTGAATAGGTTTTAAGGAGAGGAAAAGGATTACCGAATATAAAATAGCGCGTTGTTTAAAAAAGACGAACAGCTGTTCAAATATTCGAAACGAGCAGAGATGCAAGATAGAAAGTCATGCTGTTTTATGTTTCTCTGGTAGCTGAACAAATTTTTATATTTTTTTCCGGACAGCAAGTTATTTGGCGTATCCAGGATAAACGGGACCCACCCATTGTACAACGAAGTTTGGTATGTAGTTAAGCAAACAAATATTTTGAACCAAGTCAGAGGAGTAGTGTAAGCTAAAATTGGCTAGCATGTTGTACTGCTTTACAACACATCAGTTAAAATGGTTTCAAAATGAATGAGCTGGGATGATACAGAGACAGCGAGAGAGAGAGAGAGAGAGAAATGCAAACAATGAGAAACGGCGGTGACATATTAATTCGTGTTGCCTAGACCGTAGGCGGCAGCATCAAAATGTGTAGTTGCAAACTGTCGGCCGGCGGTCCATTTGTCGATTGCGTAAATCACCAAAGTACACGGTCTGACCAAAAAAGTAGAGCATTCAGAAAGCGAAGAGGAAACGAGATGATATTTTACAGGTTGAGAGGCTATTTGATGGTATACCAGAGATTGTTAAATAGTGTCAAGTTTGCTAAGAGCTGGCTGAATCAGCCCACTTGCCAGTAAGGCTCTGCTCCCCCTGTAGCCTAGATGTATGCACTGATTAGGTCGGGAAGTGTGTCATTGTATCCTCTGCTCCGAGTTGGTCTCACACACTTTCTCTTGGAGACAGATCCGGTGTCTTGCTTCCCAAGGAGGTCTCTCAAAATCACGCAAAAAGTTCTTAGAGGCAAGTGCCCTGTGTACGTTTTGTTGAAAAATGACATTACGATATTGTCGGATGAGTGGCAACACGTGAGGTCGCAGGATTTTTGTGACGTACCGCTGTGCCATCAGAGATTCCTCAGTAACTACCAGCTGTGACTTGAAATCATATCCGATGGTTGTGCACATACCAAATTTCAAGCATTATCTCTCACCACCGACAATGCAGTGGCCGACAGCCTTCATTTAACGACAGAGAGCAGCAGAGTTTGTGTAGAATTGTCAGTGCTAACAGACACGCAACAACGCGTGAAATAACTGAAGAAATCAATGTGCGACGTACGATGAACGTATCTGTTCGGACAGTGCGGCGAAATCTAACTGCAGTGAACTATGGCCGCAGACGACCGACGTAGATGAAAATGAGATGGGAGATATGATACTAAGAGAAAAATTTGACGGAGCCCTGAAAGATCTAAGTCAAAACAAAGGCCCGGGGTAGATGATATTCCGTTAGAGCTACAGATAATCTTGGGAGAGGAAGCCAGGACAAAACTCTTCCATCTGGTGTGTAAGATGTGAGACAAGCGAAAGACCTTCAAATGTTACAAAATGCTAACACGAATTCTTTACACTAGAACTGAAAAACTGGAAAAAGCCGACCTCGCTGGAAGTCAGTCTGGATTCCGGGAAGTGTAGGAACACGCGAGGCAATACTGACCCTTCGACGTAACTTAGAAGGTAGGTTAACAAACAGCAAACGTACGATTATAGCATTTAAAGACTTAGAGAAAGCTTTTGACAGTACTGACTGGAATACTCTCTTTGGAATTCTGGAAGAAGCAGACATAAAATACAGGTAGCGAAAGCCCATTCACAACTTGTACGGAAACCAGATGGCAGTTAGACGAGTCGAGGTCATGAAAGGGAAGCACTGGTTGAGAAGGAAGTGTGACAGGGTTGTAGCCCCGATGTTATTCAATCTGTACATTGAACAAGCAGTAAAGCAAACCAAAGAAAGATATGGAGTAGGAACTAAAGTTCAAGGAAAAGAAATAAAAGCTTTGAGGTTTATTGATGATATTCTAATTCTGCCAGAGACAGTAAACGACTTGGAAGAGCAGTTGAACGGAATGGACATTGTCTTGAAAGGAGGATATAAGACGAACATCAGCTATAGCAAAACAAGGATAATGGAATGTAGTCGAATTAAATCAGGTAATGTTACGAGAATTAGATTAGGAAGCGAGGCAATTAAAGTACACTACTGGCCATTAAAATTGCTACACCACGAAGATAACGTGCTACAGACGCGAAATTTAACCGACAGGAAGGAGATGCTGTGATATGCAAATGATTAACTTTTCAGAGCATTCACACAAGGTTGGCGCCGGTGGCGACACCTACAACGTGCTGACATCAGGAAAGTTTCCAATCGATCTCTCATACACAAACAGCAGTTGACCGGCGTTGCCTGGTGAAACGTTGTTGTGATGCCTCGTGTAAGGAGGAGAAATGCGTACCATCACGTTTCCGACTTTGATAAAGGTCGGATTGTAGCCTATCGTGATTGCAGTTTATCGTATCGCGACATTGCTGCTAGCGTTGGTCGAGATCCAATGACTGTTAGCAGAATATAGAATCGGTGGTTTCAGGAGGGTAATACGGAACGCCGTGCTGGATCCCAACGGCCTCGTATCACTAGCAGTCGAGATGACAGGCATCTTATCCGCATGGCTGTAACGGATCGTGTAGCCACGTCTCGATCCCTGAATCAACAGATGGGGTCGTTTGCAAGAGAACAACCATCTGCACGAACAGTTCGACGACGTTTGCAGCAGCATGGAGTATCAGCGCGGAGGCCATGGCTGCGGTTACCCTTGACGCTGCATCACAGACAGGAGCGCCTGCGGTGGTGTACTGAACGACGAACCTGGGTGCACGAATGGAAAAACGTCATTTTTTCCGATGAATCCAGGTTCTGTTGACAGCATCGTGATGGTCGCATCCGTGGTTGGCGGCATCTCGGTGAACGCACGTTGGAAGCGTGTATACGTCATCGCCATACTGGCGTATCACTCGGCGTGATGGTATCGGGTGCCATTGGTTACACGTCTGGGTCACCTCTTGTTCACATTGGCGGCACTTTGAACAGTGGACGTTACATTTTAGATGTGTTACGACCCGTGGCTCTACCCTTTATTCGATCCCTGCGAAACCCTACATTTCAGGAGGATAATGCACGACCGCATGTTGCAGGTCCTGTACGGGCCCTTCTGGGTACAGAAAATGTTCGTCTGCTGCCCTGGCCAGGACATTCTCCAGATCTCTCACCAATTGAAAACGTCTGGTCAATGGTGGACGAGCAACTGGCTCGTCACAATACGCCAGTCACTACTCTTGATGAACTGTGATATTGTGTTGAAGCTGCATGGGCAACTGTACCTGTACACGCCATCCAAGCTCTGTTTGACTCAATGCCAAGGCGTATCAAGGCCGTTATTACGGCCAGAGGTGGTTGTTCTGGGTACTGATTTCTCAGGATCTGTGCACCCAGATTTCGTGAATATGTAATCACATGTCAGTTCTAGTATATTTGTCCAACGAATACCCATTTATAGTCTGCATTTCTTCTTGGTGCAGCAATTTTAATGACCAGTAGTGTTGTAGTAATAGTAGATGGCCAACAACATACCTGATGATGGCTGAAGAAGATATGTAGACTGGCAATGGCAAGAAAAGCATTTCTGAAGCAGAAAAATTTCTGAACATTGAATATAGACTTAAGTGTTAGAAGTCTTCTGAAAGTACTTGTATGGAATGTGGGCATGTACGGAAATCAAATATGGACGATAAATATTTTAGACAAAAACAGAACAGAGGTTTTCCAAAAGTATTGCTGCAGAAGAATGTCGAAAATTAGATGGGTAGATCACGTAAGTAATGAGGAGGTACTGAACATAAATGGGGAGATAAGTAATTTGTGGCACAACTTGACTAGAAGAAGGGATCGGGTGACAGGATCTGTTTTGAGATCTCAAGGGATCACCAATTTAGTATCGGGGGAAGATGTGGAACTTAAAAATAGATTAATACAGTAAGCAGATTCAGAAGGATGTAGGTTGCATCAGAGCTGCATCAGACCAGTCTTCGGACTGAAGACCACAACAACAACAACAACAACAACAAAATGGTTCAAATGGCTCTGAGCAGTATGGGACTTAACTTCTGAGGTCATCAGTCCCCTAGAACTTAGAACTACTTAAATCTAATTAACCTAAGGACATCACACACATCCATACCCGAGGCAGGATTCAAACCTGCGACCATAGCGGTCGCGCGGTTCCAGATCGTAGCGCCTAGAACTGCTCGGCCACCCTGGCCGGCACAACAACAACAACAACAACAACAATTCTTGGTTCTGGGTTATGTATGTTGTGTCCGATGGTAATATGTGACCAAGGTTCATTACTTTTCCTATGTGATGTAAACTGTATTGGTAGAGTGATTCTCGTCGACGAGGACAAATTAAATAGATTATAGACTCAACTGCCTTTGATTAATGTATGGTGGAAACTTGCTAAGAGGAAAATTTAAACAGTTACATTAATTATCAAAATCTAAGTGAGTACTACTGCATAATTAGACATATAACTTTTGAGTAATGGTAACATTTGAAATTAGTTTTGAATTTTTTTGTTAATGAGAATCTGTGGAATTATGAGACTCTTTTAAATTATTTTATTTCTTCAAGACTATACAGTTATGGTAACACAGTATGGTTAAAGGTTAATCTTTTACAAAAGAAAACTCACGAGAACTGTCTCAAATTAAACCTTGTACCACTGAAAAGATGAGTGAAATCATTTTTAGTATAACTGGCGTTGAGAAACAGCTGAAATCGTTAAAATTGAACAAAGCTCCAGGGCCTGATGGAATCCCTACCAGATTCTATACTGAATTAGTGGCTGTGTTAGTCCCTCTTCTAACTATAATCCACCATAGATCCCTCAGACAAAAATCGTGCGCAGTTTTTGGAAAAAAGCACAGGTCACACCATCTACAAGAAGGGTAGTAGACGTGATCCGCAAAAGTACCATCCAATATCCTTGACATCGATTTGTTGTTGAATCTTACATGTTATGAGCTCAAACATAATGAGGTACCTCGAACAGAATGACCTCCGCCATGCCACCCAGCATGGATTCTGGAAACGTCGATCATGTGAAACCCAACTCGCACTTTTGTCACATGAACATACTGAAAGCGTTGGAGCAAGGCAGTCGGGTAGACGCAGCATTTTTTGATTTCCCAAAAGCATTGTGCACAGTATCACATCTAAGCTTACTGTCAAAAGTACGATCATATGGGGTATCGTGTGTTATTTGTGACTGGATTGAGAACTTTTTGGTAGGGAGGTTGCAGCATGTTATCTTGGATGGAGAGCCATTGTCAGATGTAGAAGTTGTGTTCAAATGTGTGTGAAATCTTATGGGACTTAACTGCTAAGGTCATCAGTCCCTAAGCTTACACACTACTTAACCCAAATTATACTAAGGACAAACACACACACCCATGCCCGAGGGAGGACTCGAACCTCCGCCGGGACCAGCCGCACAGTCCATGACTGCAGCGCCTTAGACCGCTCGACTAATCCCACGCGGCGATCTAGAAGTGTGTTGGACCCTTGCTGTTCACGTTGTATATCAATAACCTTGCAGACAATATTAGTCGTGACCTCAGACTGTTTTCAGATGATGCAGTAATCTACTATGAAGTATTATCTCAAGGAAGCTGCAGAAATATTCAGTCAGATCTTGATAAGGTTTCAAAGTGGTGCAAAGATTTTCAACTTGCTTTAAGTATTCAGAAATGTAAAATTGTGCGCTTTACAAAACTAGAAAAGTAGTATCCTATGACTATAGTGTCAATGAGTCACTGTTGGACTCGGCCAACTCATACAAATACCTGGGTGTAACACATTGTAGGAATATAAAATGGAATGATCACATAGCCTATGGTACACCTCGGTTATTGGCAGAGTACTGGGGAAGTGCAATCAGTCTATAAAGGTGGTTGCTTACAAATCACTCGTGCGACGGGTTCTAGAATACTGCTGAAGTGTGTGAGACCCGTACCAAATAGGACTTACGGGGGATATCGAACGTATACAGAGAAGTGCAGCACGAATGGTCACAGATTTCTTTGATCCGTGGGAGAGTGTCACAGAGATAGTGAAAGTACTCAGCTGTAACACTCTTGAAGATAGACAAAGTATCCCGAGAAAAGCTATTAACAAAGTTTCAAGAACTGACTTTATATGATGACTCTAGGAGTATACTGCAACCTCCTACGTATCGCTGACATAGGGATCGTGAGGATAAGATTAGGATACATACTGCACAGCTATGATTAATGCATGCAGAAATTAAAGGAAGCTCTGCAAATTTTCCGTCACAGATCGCCTGAAACGATTGAAATGAACAACAGCACAATGAACCAACGTCCTAAAAATGTAGCTCATTATACTTATTATTTAAGGATCACCTAACAATACGGAAGTTGTAGTACGTTAGGGATCTCAAAATGTAAGTCAAGATAGCGACATCAAAACTTTTATTTACCCTTGTCATGTGAATAATTACACCCAAACAGCACAGAGCAATTTTCTTAAAAAATGGAGAAAACTGAAGAAAAAGTATTCTGAGCACTGTGGGACTTGCATTTGTATTGGAAGACTGCACGAAGAAAAACTAGTAAGATTTCCTCTTCTGGACAGCTTGCAAATTCAAGGTAAAGAAGACAGTGCAATTATTACAATTTATTACATTGGTACTGCTACCGAAGAGGGCCTCTCCAATGGTTAGCATCGTTCGCACCGTGTTTACTGGCGGTGGTGATACTTTAGACTGGACAGTCTGTAAATTGGAGGGATAGCAACGAACTTCCTAACGTGGTCGGGTTAGCACTGACAGATGGCTCTCTTTACACTGATTAGCCAGAGCATTGTGACCACATACCTAATAGCGATATGTCCACCTTTGGCATGGATAACAGTGGCGACGCGTCGTGGCGTGGATGTAATTTGGCCTTGGTAGGTCGCTGGCGAAAGTTGGCACCACATCTGCACACACAATTCATCTAATTCCCGGAAATTCCCGGGAGGAGGCGATAAGCTCTGAAGCCACGTTCAATCATATTCCAGATATGTTCGATCTGGTTCATACTTGGGGAGTTGGGGGAGGGGAGCAGCACAAATGGCTCTGAGCACTATGGGACTTAACATCTGAGGTCATCAGTCCCCTAGAACTTAGAACTACTTAAACCTAACTAACCTGAGGACATCACATATATCCATGCCCAAGGCAGGATTCTAACCTGCAACCGTAGCGGTCACGCGGTTCCAGACTGAAGCGCCTGGAACCGCTCGGCCACACCGGCCGGCGGGGCAGCACATCAACTGGAACTCGCCACTGTGTTCTTCGAACCACTCCATTACACTCCTGGCCTTGTGACACGAGGCATTATCTTGCTGAAAAATGCCACTGCCGCTGGAAAACATGATCGTCATGAAGGGGCATACGTGATCTGTCAGCAATTTACGATAATCCTTGGCCATCATGTTGCCTTGCACGAGCTCCACTGGACCCATGGATGCTTACGGGAATGTTCCCTAGAGCGTATTGGAGCCGCCGCCAGCTTGTCTCCGTCACGCACAACAGGTGTCAAGGAGGCGTTCCCCTGGATGACGATAGATTCGCGGCCTCCAGTCGACATGGTGAAGAAGGTATCGGGGTTCATCAGACCAAGCAACGCTCTGCCACTGCGCCAAAATCCAGTCACGTGCCCATTTCAGTCGTAGTTGCCAAAGTCGTCGTGTTAACATTGGCACTTGCATGGACCGTCGGCTGCGATGGCGCATCGTTAGGGGTGTTCGGTGCACTGTGTGTTCAGTCACACTTGTACTCTGCCCATCAATAAAGTCTCATGTTAGTTCCTCCACAGTTCGCCGCCTGTCCTGTTTTATCAGGCTGCCCAGCCTACGACGTCCGCATCTGTAATGAGGAATGGTCGTCCAACCCCACGACGTCTGGACGTGGTTTCACCTTGACCTCGCCAAGTGTTGAACACACTCATCACATCATCACACCCAACAAGTCTAGCAGTTTCAGAAACGCTCATGCCGAGCCTCCGAGATATCAAAATCTTCCGTCGGTCGAACTCAGGTAGATTGCGCGCCTTCCCCATTCTACATACGGACAGCACGCTCACTGTACTACATGCACCGTGAGTGTGTCTGAGTAGCAGTCACCCCTCGCCAGATGACGCTGCTATCGCCTGGAAGGGTTTATACCGATAGTGGTCAGTGGCCACAGTGTTCTGGCTCATCAGTGTACGTATGTACAGTCAGAAAGGCAAATTTCACACTCAGATACTCTTATCTATAGAGGAACGATGCGGTGGTCGGCGGCACTGCGCCTGTTACAGTGGATAAAGCCAGGAACTGACCACAGTAACATTTAGGGAAACAAGATCTTCCTGTAAAAACCAGGTGACTCCCAGGACGCTGCCATTCCCTGCATTTGAAACAGACTGAAAGCTTTCCGCTGACCAAACGGTGCACTGCCGAGCACTCCAGACTCAGTCCCTACCTGTGAGAAATGTAATAACTTTCCACTTCCAGCAAAAGTACCAAGCTCACACAATAAATTATCAAGTAAACGTAACAACTGATACGAAAATCTTGAAATGATATGTAAGAATCATGTTACAAAATGGTTTGTGTTTAGCATAATATTGATCTTCTTGGCCAGTTTGAGGGCTTAGAAATAATCTACACCGATGGATCACTGGTCGACGTTCTTGTTGGCTACGCTTACGCTCACGTTGGCCATACTGAACAACATTCCTTGCTGGATGGCTGCAGCGTTTTCACTGCAGAGTTGGTTGACATCTATCGCGCTCTTGATCATATCCGCTCCTGCTATGGTGAGTACTTCATCATTTATAGTGACTCCTTAAGCAGCATGCAAGCTCTCGACGAGTGCTTCCCTAGGTATATTTGGTACTGTTAATCCAAGAGTCTCTTTATGCCCTCTGCACCAGTGGACGCTCTGTGACCTTCATTTGGACCCCAGGCCATGTCGGGATACCGGGCAACGAACTTGCTGACCGCCTGGTCAAACAGGCCACCAGTAAACCACCTCTGGAGATTGGTCTACCGGAGAACGATTTGCGAGCAGTCTTCCGCCGCAAAGTTTTCGCGATCTGGGATACTGAATGACGCACTCTCGGTACACCAAATAAACTCCGTGCTATCAAGGAGACGACGAATGTGTGGCGGTCATCCATGCGAGCCACTCGCAGAGACTCTGTCATCATTTGCCGGCTCCGCATTGGCCATACGTGGCTCACACATGGTTACCTTCTCCGTCGCGAGGACCCACCTCGGTGTCGCTGTGTCTCCCTTCTGACTGTCGTGCACATCTTGCTTGACTGCCCAATTATAGCCGCTCTGCGGCGGACTTTTAACCTTCCCAGCACCCTACCTTCGGTGTTGGGCGACATTGCCTCAACGGCAGATTTGGTTTTACGTTTTATTCGTGAGGGGGTTTTATCGTACCATCTAAGTGTGGGCGTTTGGCCTTCTCTCTGGGGCCTGCACCCTTCCTCCATTTTAACTCTCTGTCACACTTCCTTTGCATTTGTTTGTCTTGATGTTTGTCTTTTCCATTCATGTGTTCATCTCGCCTTGTCTTTTTGGGGTGGACATCTTAATTTGTTGCCGAGTTGCTGGCTCATCTTCTTCTATTCTTGTGATTAGCCAGCCCAGACCATCTGCTCTATGGTTTTAATATAATATTCTACTTTTTCTTATGGTGTATATTATCCCCGTTTTTTGTTCGTACCATTCGTTTTGTTTTTAGGTGTATTCCGCATTCATTTTCCACCTTTCACCTTCCCAAACGTACTTTGGAAGTTGTTTTACCCTGAGCCTTGTTTGCGTCAGGAACAAGGGACTGACGACCCTCTAGTTTGGTCCCTTTATCCCTCAAACCAACCAACCAACCATAATACTGACAACAGAGGCAGTACAAGCCCGAATGAAACACGGATGTGGCATTAAGCGGCGTGCACCTTTTCCGAAGGAACGATCCCGGCATCCTCCTGAAGATGATTTTCAAAATGGTGAAAAACCTAAATGAGAGTGGCGTGGCGTCAGTGGCTCCCTCCCTCCTCCCCCCCCTCAAAAAAAAGATCAAACAATGATCCATCTCTTTTCGTATATTTGTCAACTCTGAAATGAATGTATTACTTTACATGGAAGTCACAAATGTTCAGCGTTACTGATGTCACTTGCGGCACCATAAAGTTAGTGTGTGCGGTATGAAAACAAATAATTTCTCCTAGAATTACTGCTTGCCATGTTAGATCATTCATACAGATCTGCTCACGAAAGTTTGTTAACATTATTAGATAAGGAAGGGAAGTTTTAAGGAAACCTGGACGGGGTAGCTAAGTGGAAAAGTTTGAAAAAGTCGAACTTGGTTTATTCGAGGCGATTTAAAAACATAGTAATTTGATACGTAAGTATATATGGTTCTGTAGTTCATGGCTACGTGCCATTCTACAAATCGGAAATTCTGGGGTTTAGTGTCTCCTCGGATTTTTTTCGACCACTTATCACATTTTTCATCCTTGGCAGCGACTTGTGTATGTGAAAAATACGAAGCTGCACTGCAGGCCTCATTATAACAGACTATGTGAACTGTAGCACCATTTCCTGGCCCATCGTCTAGTACTGGTCGCTGTTGTGAATGCCAGCGCCGGTTTTCCAGATTCCGGAGGACAGGGATTGTCTGCCAGTCTGGAGATAATATTCTCGTCCCCCCTTTATCCGGCTAAATAGATGGTTCTCTCGCCCGTCCATGATGTTTTAAAAGGCAAGTGATTTCTACAGGATGTTCGGTGTTTCCTGATACCCTCTAGGAAAGAAACTTCCGAGAGTGTTGGCACGATCCAACACCTCATAGGAAGTACCATGAGCGTTAGCAGGAAATTGCCGACTGAAGTTCTCTCTCATTCTGCTTTGGAGGGAGACTGTCCGAAACCCCTGTATGTTCAGATAACTTCGTGAGGTAGTTTGTATTTCCGGAAACCAGAAGTCAGCTGGCAGCCTTCGCGAGGTTGGACGGCGGTCGTGAGCCGAGCGAGGTGGAGCTGTGGTTCTGAAAGTGTTGCGTGTGTGAAGGTGCAAGTGATTGTCAGTGACCAATAAAGTAGTTGCTCTACTGTGGAAAACTGAAAATATTGGTAAGTGCGTTTCCCGTACACCGGTATGAAGGGCTCAGCTGTTGTATGGTTTTAGTGATAAAGGGCGAGTAAATGAGTGCGTATTGCTAGTTGGACATAGGTATCATAGCAGAACGTGGAGACACCAACTGCTGGAGGTATTGCTTGATAACAACGAAGCGATCATGCCGAGGTCTTACAGGGGAGAATAAATTGCATTTGCACTAGTGGGAACTTGTCGTATTCTTGTGTGTGTCTTTTTTTCTTTTAACTTTAGGCTGTTATGTTTTGTTTATGGAGGCGATACCAGTAACCGAATGGAGAAAGTGTAGTAACTGTTTGTGGTGCTCATTTTCCAGTCCATTGCTCAGATCTCACAGTATTTTGAAATCAGTTGAATTATTCCAAGATACAGATTAGTAGTACAGAAATAGTAACAATTTTAACGCTGTGTCATGGGGAAAAATGAGCTTGATGACCTTACTTTAGACTGACTGTATTTTTATAGCGGGGCAGAATATTAATCTAGATCTACCAATGAACTTCTTGCACCCACCGCCCATCTACAACTACGTCTACATCGATACTCCGCAGTCCACCGTACGGCGCTTGGCGGAGGGTACCCTCTACTACTACTAGTCATTTGTTTTCCTGTTTCACTCGCAAATACTCGTACAACGAGGGAAAAATGACTGTCTATATGCTTCCATATCAGTCCTCACTTCTCGTGTCTTATCTTCGGCGCAGTGTATGTTGGAGACAAAAGGAGTTTCTGCAGTCAGCTTCAAATTCCGTTTCTCTAAATTTTGTCAACGGTGTTCCTCGAAAAGGATATCGCCTTCCCTCCAGGGATTTCCATCTGAGTTCTCAACGCGTCTCCGTAACATCTGCGTGTTGTTAGCCTCTACCGGTAACAAATATAGCAGCCCACCTCTGAATTGCTTCGATGTCTTCCTTTAATCCAACCTGGTACGGATCCCAAACGCTCGAGCAGTATTCAAGAATAGTTCACTCTTGCGTCCTATATGCGTCTCCTTTACAGATTAACCACATTTTTCTACAATTCTCCCAATAAACAGAAGTCGACCAGTTGCCTTTTACCGCAATCCTCACATGCTTGTTCCATTTCATATCGCTTTGCAACGTTACGCCTACACATTTAAACGACGTGACTGTGTCAACCAGGACACTACTAATGCTGTATCCGGACATTACGGGTTTCTTTTTCCTACTCATCCTCATTAATTTAAATTTGTCTACATTTAGAGCTGGCTGCCATTAATCACACCAACTAGAAATTTTGTCTAAGCCATCCTGCATCCTCCTACAGCTACTCAACCTACTCCTGACGGTACCCTTGTCTCTGATGAACATTCTCGGTCGAGAACAACATACTGAATTTTATTACTTAAGAATTCTTCTAGCCACTCACATATCTGTGAACTTACTCCACATGCTCGCACCTTCGTTAACAGCCTGAAATGGGGCACCGTGTCAAATGCTTTCCGGAAATCTAGAAATATGGAATTTACCTATTGTTCTTCATCCACTGTTTGCATATCATGTGAGAAAAGGGCAAGCTGACTTTCGCGCTAGCAATGGTTTCGAAAACCATGCTGATTCGTTGACATAAACTTCTCGGTCTCAAGAAAATTTATTATACTCGAACTGATAATATGTACAAGAATTCTGCAGCAAATCGATGTTACGGATATTGGTCCTTTCTTCTACACTTCTTATACACAAGAGTCATCTGCGTTTTTTTTTTTTTTTTTTTCAGTCGCTTGGGACTTGGCGCTGAGCAAGAGATTCGCGATAAATGCAAGCTAAGTAAGAGGCCAATGCCGTAAAGTCCTTCTTAAATAACCGGTTTGGGATTCCATCCGTGTCGAGGCTGAGTCACTGTAGGAGGATGCAAGTTGGCCTAGACAGAATTTCTACTTGGTGTCTAAACGTAGACAAATGTAAATTAATGCTGATGAGCAGGAAAAATAACCCATAATTTGGTGACTTTTTTTGTTTTCAAGTGCTTGAGTTGTTTCTCCGCGCCAGGTATGCTTATTGCTATGTCGTTCATACGGGACTCTGTGGGACGGTCAAACGACGGCGTGTTTGTACCAGTCTCCTGGGTGAACGATTTCTTGAACGTGAAATTTAAAACTTCTGCTTTCGTTTTTCTATTTTCGACTGCCACACCAGATTGACCAACAAGGGACTAGATGAAAGTCTTAGATCCATTTAGCGATTTTACATGGGGCCAGAATTTTCTCGGGTTCTCTACTAGATCTTTTGCTAAGGTATGACAGTAGTAGTAATTGTATGCTTTGCGTATAGATCTTTTCACAGACGCACGAATCTCTACAAATGCTTGCTTGTCGTCATTTGCGCGTACTCTTTTGACCCGAAAGCGCAAAAGCCTCTGCTTTCTCAGCATTTTCCAAATATCGTTATTAATCCATGGCGGATCTTTTCCGTCCGTACTTACTAGGCAGAGAACTCTCCAGACCACGAACTACGGTCTGCTTAAACTTTGCTCAGAATTCCTCTACGTCCCTCTTACTGGAACTAAGTGATGCTAACAAATGCTTGTCTGCTCTTTCTAACAGAAACACCCTTGTAGCCTTCTTAATTCATTTATTAACTTTCGTAACCATAGTTGCAATAATGACATCATGATCGCTAATCCCCGTTTTTATACTGACGTTGTCGATATGGTCCGATCATTTATAGCTACGAGGTCTAAAATTTGCACTGCATGTGGGCTGCCGAACTAGTTGCTCAAGACAGTTTTCAGAAAACGTGTTCAAAAGTACTTCTCACGACTGTACCCCTAGCAACGAATCCATAGACATCCCAGTCTATAATTGGTCGGTCAAAGTCGCTTCTGACTAGCAATGCATGATCTGGGTATTTACGATGGCTCTGAGCACTACGGGACTCAACATCTGAGGTCATCAGTCCCCTAGAACTTAGAACTACTTAAACCTAACTAACCTAAGGACATCACACACATCCATTCCCGAGTCAGGATTCGAACCTGCGACCGTAGCGGTCGCGCGGTTCCCGGCCGGCGGTATTTTCGACATACTGACCATAGACATTCTTTAAATAACTCTAGGACTGTCACAGCAGACTCGCGAGGTCGGTAAAAATACTCAAGAATTAAGCTGGTTTTACCTAGACCTGTTATACGCGACCATATAACTTCACTGTCACACTCAACTTTGACCTCAATAGAGACTTTTTGTCGACTGCAATAAACACTCCCCTCCTATGACTTCTAATCTGTCTTTCCGATATAGGTTCCATGACTCGCTAAATATCTCAGAGATTTCCGCTTCTGGCTTCAGCCGTCTCTCGATCCCGAGAATAATTTGAGCACGAGAATTTTCCTGGAAGGTAGTAAATTCAGGAACATTGTTACGAATGCTTCAACAATTTACTGATAAACTCTGTAGGCGGTTTGATTTCCTTTGCTGTGTATCGAGGGGTGAGTGTTCATCAGAGTACCTCAAACTGCCATCTAGCCTGAAAAATCCTCATTTGCACCCCACGAGTACTCTGCTATCTGAGTAATTGCTTCCTTTGTGTAGTGCACCCCTGACCTATCAAGGGAAGTCCTACAAATCGCCAACCGATAACACAGGTTTATAAATCTGCAGCAAAAACTGTCACAGAGACGACGAATCCTTTGGTTTAGACCCCCCCAATCGGCTCCGAGCCAGTGGACTCCGATCAACTCTAGGAACAACGCTGCAAAGTGCGAACTCTGCTTGCAGCCCACGCGTGAGCCAGCAGCCTTCACCACTTCGCCCGCATCTCGTGGTCGTGCGGTAGCGTTCTCGCTTCCCACGCCCGGGTTCCCGGGTTCGATTCCCGGCGGGGTCAGGGATTTTCTCTGCCTCGTGATGGCTGGGTGTTGTGTGCTGTCCTTAGGTTAGTTAGGTTTAAGTAGTTCTCAGTTCTAGGGGACTGATGACCATAGATGTTAAGTCCCATAGTGCTCAGAGCAATTTGAACCATTTGAACCTTCACCACTTCCGCCAGCTACCTGTATGAGCTGAGGATGGTCTCAGAACCCATGCGAAAGGCGTAGTTGGTACCGACGTGAGCCACAACTTTCAGACGACTGTACTCTGCATGCTCGATACCCGCGGACATGCCGAGTGCTCATTCGCTTTCTTTCCAGAGCTGAACGCTATCTGCCTAAGGGGATCCGTACCATGCCTAACGTTGGAGCTACAGATAACTGGTGAACTCCTTCCCCGTGAGCCTGCTTCGACCCTGCTGAAGGGGCAGCAGCCTGTCCATTCAGGGTGAGTGGGAAAGGCCAGACGACTAGTCTCCACACTGCCAAACGTGTTACCACCTGCCATTCATTCTGCTGTGAGGGCGGACCCACCGCGCCGCGTACACTATGAGGTGTCTTGGTAGCAGAGCCGGTGGGCGAAACAAAAGACACATGATGTGTCCCATTCGTTCTGCCAGAGTCTCCACCACCGCTACACCCTGATGCAGCAGCCTGAAGGCGATTGACCATAACCAAAAGCGCATTCAGATGTTCGACAATTGTGGCCAGCTCCTCCTGCGTCTGCACACAGAATGCACACATCCTACCCACCCCAGCAAGACTAGCCAAAAAAGTAAATGAAGAAGCAGACAAATCGTAGATATGCAGTTTGCTACCCTCCTGATGTGTGTGATGCCTCAATGAGCTATGTAGATGGCTAGTCAGAAGAAATGAAAACTGCGCTACAGACTGCCCAAATTTACACTTATAAAATGCGAGCTTGCAGTTCTTAAACGGAAACATGCACGAAATTTTAGAAATATACTACGAGGAAAAAAACAGGAAAAGATAAACACTTAACTTGACGCTCTGTAGATGTGTATCAGCAGAAAGCTGGATCCAACTGACTGGCTTACTAAACGAACGTAGGCTGTTGCTGACGGCTACATAGTCACCCAAGTATATGAGGATGGCCGCCTGCCCATCAGGATATCGAGTATGATGACCTCAGGGAAAGAGTAATGCTGGCTCGATGGTGATAGCGAAGCGAGAGATTGGTCTCAGAAGAGAAAAATCTTTTATTGGCAGCACATTCCATACAATAAACAAACCGGCCAGGTTAATGTGCTTTTTAAAGCGCAGCTGGCAGGATGTAGAGGTGCGATGAGCCCAGATCGAAACGCCCGGCGGACTAACGACGAGGGCTGGTGTGCCGGGACAGAAAGTGGTTTTTACGTGAATTCACATATCCGACTAGTCCCGCGTGAGTTACACAATTGCAAACATTCAGAAAAACGTTCGCACTCTTTCACATGGATAACACTACATGCAGTCAGCTGAAGTACAACTATTCCATCCTAAAGAGTAACGCGATGGCGACAGGGTGGGCTTTCGTCTACCCATTTAATTAACCACGCCATATCCAATAGTAACCATGCCAACCTCACATAGTTTGGGACTAAGGCACAGAAAAAAGAAGATATTCTATGTAGCAAAGTCGGTCAGTGCTCAAGGGCAGGAACTGCTGATGCAGTGGCATGACCGCGGGACTGCTACGGTCGCAGGTTCGAATCCTGCCTCAGGCATGGGTGTGTGTGATGTCCTTAGGTTAGTTAGGTTTAAGTAGTTCTAAGTTCTAGGGGGCTTATGACCTAAGATGTTGAGTCCCATAGTGCTCAGAGCCATTTGAACCTTTTTTTTTTTTTTTTTTTTTGCAGTGGCATGCTTCGACTGGAATGCTGGCAGCAGCTGGCTGGGTGGCCTTGCTGAGGTGAACGATGCCAGTACAACGTCGTAGCAGAGACGTGGTCAATAGCAAGTAGCAGGGAGGCCGCAAGTTGGGTTCGGCGTGCCTCGGGGCGACCCTAGCCTCTCCAGAGGTAATGGAGTCCTAGTTGCTGGTGTGCGCCGAACAGTGCCTATGGTATGGTCTCTATTTGGCGACGAAGAGCATCAACTATTTCGTGCTAGCAGGAACGTGGCTGTGTTTATAGTCGAGTCGGTATAAGAAGATTCCTGACAACGAGCAGCGCTGTTGTCTGCTTTCAGCCCCAAAGCGCTAAAGGCTGTACGTGAAAACAATAGCAGTTTATGGAACTGCAACAACACTAAGGCATTGCTACAGAGAAGTTAACAAAACCATATCATGTTACAGGTCGTCCGCCTACTTAGCTGGGTGGTAACGCGCTTGCCTCCCATGCACTGGGCCCGAATTCGATTGCTGGACGGGTTGGAGATTGCAGAATGAAATTTTCACTCTACAGCGGAGTGTTCGCTGATATGAAACTCCCTGGCAGATTAAAACTGTGTGCCGGACAGAGACTCGAACTCGGGACCTTTGCTTTTCGCTGGCAATTGCGCTACCGACTGAGCTACCCAAGCACTACTCACGCCCCGTCCCCACAGCTTTAATTCCGGGGCGTGAGTCGTGCTTGGGTAGCTCAGTCAGTAGAGCAATTGCCCCCGAAAGGCAAAGGTCCCGAGTTCGAGTCTCGGTCCGGCACACAGTTTTAATCGGGTTGGAGATTGTCTCCGCTTATGGACTGGGTGTTGTGTTGTGCTCAATATCATTTCATCCTCATCATCTGCCGTAAGAGGCCAATGTGGCGCCGAATGAAATAAGACTTGCACTTGGCGGCCGGACCAGAATGGGACATCCCGGCCAACAATGCCATACGATCATTTCATTTTATATATGACAGATGGAGGTTGGTGCACAAAGCTGTCACGAACAGTCCACTGCAGCTGTCAGGGATCTTCTTATGCTGACTAGACTACACAGCAGATGCGGACTGTGGAGGCCATTGGCTGATGTGGAGTGTGAATTGGTGCCCGGGCTAGAGCTGAAGTCAGAACTGATGTTGAAGTGCAGCATGGCGCCGGTGATAGACACATCAGAAGCCCTGTCTGACGTTGGGTGGCGAGAGACAAATCCCCAGTGCAAGTGATCTTTCGTTGGGCTGGAGGAGCAGATATACTTTTCCGGTAGGCGTTATTGTGGCAAAAGCTATGCTTGTTGTGACACGTATCTGAAAAGCGCTGCCCCAGGTGTCGGCCTGGAGCAACCCCGCCCCATTGTAGGGAGGTCGCGCAGTATAGGATGGAAGGAGCGATGTTACAGTGCTTGCCATTGGTGCTTCGTAACTGGCGCCTAGCTTGTTCGACTGTTGAGGCACGCTCGAGCGAATGTCGCAACAAAAAAGTACTGAAGAAGTTAACGCTGTAGTTCTTTGTGTAATTTGTCTCACTCGTCGCGCGGCGCTAACAGTGCGTGGATTCTGGTCTTGGCCGCCAATGTGTCACCCGACGCTACGGAAGATGCGAGGAATAGTCGGAAGGAACGTTTCAGAGTCAGTTAGGAAGTTAGAGGGAGAACATGGCATACGACTTCCAATAGGTCCGTGCTCAGTAATCTTGCTACTTCCATGACGCTGGATAATAGGGACTACAGGTATAAAGTACACACGCTATTCACGAAATAATTTTACATTTAGCTGTGTTTGTTGTCTGCTTTATTTGCATTCAATTTCGAAGCCTTTCAAAGTTTTGTCTTGAGGCATTTGGGAACAGTTACCGAGATGAAATACACACGTAAATACCGAGGTGTCTGAGGGTGAAGCCATAATCGGCTTCAAATTTGATTGCATACGAAGTAAACACAAGAATAGCTGGGTGGAAAATTAACATAACTCGATATTCCGCAACCTATCTTGGGGCTGAGGTTAGCTTTATCTTCTGATACTGTAAGGGGTAGTCAAATGAAAACGAGACAGATGAGAAGAAGGTAAGTAAATTGCTTACTGTTTCAAAAGTAATCGCCATAACCGTTAATATAGGATTCCCACTACGATACAAGACAATGAATGGCTTCATGGAAAAATGTTTGTGGTTGCCTGCGGAACCATGATGGCACCCAGGCTTGGACCTCTTCGTCCAAAGCAAATCGTCTGCGGGCCCACAATACGGTGTACGCTGCAGAAGTTTCTCTAGGAAGCCCACACACATCCTCCGTACAGTCCCGATCTGTCCTCAACCGATTTTCATATTTTTGGAGCCCTGAAGAAAGACAGTCGTGGCCGTCACTTTTCTTCGGACGAAGAGGTGCACTCCTGCGTACAATCGTGGCTCTGTAGGCAACCGCAGACATTTTTCCATGAAACCATTGACTAACTTGTCTCACATTGGGGAAAACGTATTAACACTTATGGCGATTTATTATGAAATAACAAACAGATTACTTACTTTTTACCATCTGTTTCGTTTTCATTTACTGCCCTTTATAAATTGTAGATTAAAGGTGGCTCTGTTGTGTCCTCCAGAAGATACGGAACGCAGTGTACGAAGAAGAAAGAGTACCGAGGCGTCTAGTACTCAGATGCAACTGAGTGCAAACCAGCCTCCAACAGAGGGCGCTCAAGGCAAGGACTACTTTACGCTGCCGTCTTATGGTTCGTATGGCTCTGAGCACTATGGTTCAAATGGCTCTGAGCACTATGGGACTCACCTTTGGAGGTTATTAGTCCCCTAGAACTTAGAACTAGTTAAACCTAACTAACCTAAGGACATCACACACATCCATGCCCGAGGCAGGATTCGAACTTGCGACCGTAGCGGCCTCGCGGTTCCTGACTGCAGAGCCTAGAACCGCACGGCCACTTCGGCCGGCGCAACATTTGAGATCATCAGTCCCCTAGAACTTAGAACTACTTAAACCTAACTAACCTAAGGACATCACACACATCCATGCCCGAGGCATGATTCGAACGTGCGACCGTAGCGTTCGCGCGGTTCCAGACTGTAGCGCCTAGAACCGCTCGGCCACTCCGGCTGGCTGCCGTCGCATGTCACACAAATACACTCCTGGAAATTGAAATAAGAACACCGTGAATTCATTGTTCCAGGAAGGGGAAACTTTATTGACACATTCCTGGGGTCAGATACATCACATGATCACACTGACAGAGCCACAGGCACATAGACACAGGCAACAGAGCATGCACAATGTCGGAGCTAGTACAGTGTATATCCACCTTTCGCAGCAATGCAGGCTGCTATTCTCCCATGGAGACGATCGTAGAGATGCTGGATGCAGTCCTGTGGAACGGCTTGCCATGCCATTTCCACCTGGCGCCTCAGTTGGACCAGCGTTCGTGCTGGACGTGCAGACCGCGTGAGACGACGCTTCATCCAGTCCCAAACACGCTCAATGGGGGACAGATCCGGAGATCTTGCTGGCCAGGGTAGTTGACTTACACCTTCTAGAGCACGTTGGGTGGCACGGGATACATGCGGACGTGTATTGTCCTGTTGGAACAGCAAGTTCCCTTGCCGGTCTAGGAATGGTAGAACGATGGGTTCGATGACGGTTTGGATGTACCGTGCACTATTCAGTGTCCCCTCGACGATCACCAGTGGTGTACGGCCAGTGTAGGAGATCGCTCCCCACACCATGATGCCGGGTGTTGGCCCTGTGTGCCTCAGTCGTATGCAGTCCTGATTGTGGCGCTCACCTGCACGGCGCCAAACACGCATACGACCATCATTGGCACCAAGGCAGAAGCGACTCTCATCGCTGAAGACGACACGTCTCCATTCGTCCCTCCATTCACGCCTGTCGTGACACCACTGGAGGCGAGCTGCACGATGTTGGGGCGTGAGCGGAAGACGGCCTAACGGTGTGCGGAACCGTAGCCCAGCTTCATGGAGACGGTTGCGGTTGGTCCTCGCCGATACCCCAGGAGCAACAGTGTCCCTAATTTGCTGGGAAGTGGCGGTGCGGTCCCCTACGGCACTGCGTAGGATCCTACGGTCTTGGCGTGCATCCGTGCGTCGCTGCGGTCCGGTCCCAGGTCGACGGGCACGTGCACCTTCCGCCGACCACTGGCGACAACATCGATGTACTGTGGAGACCTCACGCCCCACGTGTTGAGCAATTCGGCGGTACCTCCACCCGACCTCCCGCATGCCCACTATACGCCCTCGCTCAAAGTCCGTCAACTGCACATACGGTTCACGTCCACGCTGTCGCGGCATGCTACCAGTGTTAAAGACTGCGATGGAGCTCCGTATGCCACGGCAAACTGGCTGACACTGACGGCGGCGGTGCACAAATGCTGCGCAGCTAGCGCCATTCGACGACCAACACCGCGGTTCCTGGTGTGTCCGCTGTGCCGTGCGTGTGATCATTGCTTGTACAGCCCTCTCGCAGTGTCCGGAGGAAGTATGGTGGTTCTGACACACCGGTGTCAATGTGTTCTTTTTTCCATTTCCAGGAGTGTAGTTCCCAAGTGTACATCCATCCGTCAAACACGGGTATAAGAGGACACACGGTTCCGCTCAAGGCAGTATCGCGCGATACAAGCAGCACCTCAAGACAGCACCAGAACTCATCCACACTCGCCACCAAGAAGCGCCAAGCTGGCCGTACTACAAGTTATCTCAGTCATTATTCACTGTTCTCATGACTACACCAGAATTAAAGACAGATCACTGCAAGTGACCATCGAACTATTACCACACACCACCTTCATATTACAGTTAAGTAATGTAAAGTTGCAAAATTAACCATCGTAAACGGTTGCCAATCTGTGTTGCCACCACTTTCCCATAGATGTTCCCTAACTCTGTCTGGCCCTGTAACGAAGCTGTACAGTTTCTGCGTGCAAGTAACCCAACTCTTAACTGCAACTACACCAGTTTGCGAAACTTAAGGAGGAAAGTAACTTTCACACGACGTGTCACTGCGAACTAACATGGGCCGATAGTATCTGAGCCATACATAGAAAGAACCGCTACAGTACAGTACAGAACAGAACAGAAGGCGAATGAAACAAATACGCAATGAGACTAACAGATTTATGGTGGTTCCCTGGATATTACAAAAGAACTCATATGTTTCTTAATAGGGTGTCTGATCACCACGGACGGAAATATATGCTCTGCAACGAGCTCTCACGCTGGCCACAAATTTGACAAGGAATTCTGGTGGTAGGGAGTTCTATTTCTCCACCAGCGTGGTTGTCAACCACTGGATGGTTATTGGTGCATGTGGACGTGTTGAAATACGTCTCCCCAATGCATTCCTCAAGTGCTCGATGCGATTTTAGACAGGGGAGTGGACAGGCCAGTCCATTCGCTGAATATCTTCTCTTTCGAAGTGCTCCTCTACTGGCGCGTTGTCGCACATTACCACCCATAAAAATGGAGGCAAGGTCGAATGCACCCCTGAAAAAACTCAAACGTGGAGGGAGTGCAGTGTCGCAATAACGATGACTGGTAAGTGTACCGCCGGCCGGTGTGGCCGAGCGGTTGTAGGCGCTTCAGTTCGGAACCGCGCTGCTGCTACGTTCGCAGGTTCGAATCCTGCCTCGGGAATGGATGTGTGTGATGTCCTTAGGTTAGTTAAGTTTAAGTAGTTCTAAATCCAGGGGACATATGACCTCATAAGTTAAGTCCCATAGTGCTCAGAGCCATTTGAGCCATTTGGTGAGTGTACCGTGTTCAAAGGCTTGGAAATCAGGACCCCATGCAACATTGTGCCTCCAAACACCTAACACCTGGACCAGCAAAACGATCATGTCTGACAGTGTTCTTCGGTGCATTATATGTTCTCACATCTCGTCGTATGAAGATATATAATACTTCCAGGAACATTGTCGAGCGCGACCGTATCGATGATCCAAATTTTACGATGTATGGAGACATATCGTTGCATGGGCGTACTGACTTCTAAATCTTTGAACAGGTAAACGTCAACGTTATTATGACACTGTACTCCTTCCCTATGTGTGACTTTTCAGTATGCATTCGTCCTTAAGTTCATTTTTGTGGATTACAATGCGCGACCTTGAGAGGTGGCATGAGCCCCCTCTCATATTTCTATCTTACGATTCTCCTCTCTAATTGCATGCGATGGAAAGTTGCTATTCCTTCACACGCGGACTTCCCACGCAGCGTCTCTCGTCACCCGGGTGGTCCAGTGACAGGCGGGCTCTTTTGACTTTGAAAGGGTAAGCCGACAGGTGTGAGGGAGTCGAGTGAATGCTTTCCAGACGCCGACATTGTCAAGAGGTACGCCCGCAGGGCCTGAAGTAGCGGCTGGGCTAGAGGTTCCGTTACTTCGCAGAAACTTAGCGAAAACACTTTCTGGCGGGCTATCAGCGAGGCGTCGGAATGACTTGTGTACCCAGGCAGCTGTGGCGGGAAAATTCCCGCGCTTTCTGCAAAATAGTAACTGTGATTGGGTTGCTCAGGGCATAGCTCCGTGACGTAGCAAGATCGGAGCAGAAATTGGCGCCAAGAATCTCCATTGGTGGAATGGTAGCGTTCCGGCAATGGAGTGGAATTTTCCGCCGGTTTTCGAGTTGCTGATTGGAATGTTTAACCACGGCCACTGTCGTGGGGGCGGGAATGTTCTGTGTTCGGTTTTGTACGGGTGCTCTTGTGGGGAGTCGGCTCTCGCCTTTCGGTCGAGGACGTCGAAGCAACCAGCCATCGGCTCCGGTACACCAGATCGTTTTCTTGCAGTTAAGAAGACAGTTTGGTAAGGTATGTCCGCAGCACTGGCAGACAGGGATTTTCCTAGGTGATAATCAGAGCTCAGCAGAGCGCACCTGTTCGTCTTTTTCTAACTTTGTTCTGTCTTGGGTAGCAGGAATTAATGTTGGGTTGGCTATGTGTTTTCTCTAAGATTTGAGTTGCAAGGGATTGGCTGCACATACCACTTCGTCATAATCCTCACAATCTAGTTTAGGGACAACTTCACATTCACAGCGTTTGTTTGAGTCTCCAATTTGAGCCAATTTGATGTATTATAAATGTTTCATGTGTTTTTGTTTATTATTTTGTGTTTAGTCTTAATAAATCATATTGTTATTTTGGACAGAACTTTCATTCTGTTAATCGGTAGAGCAACCCCATCATTCCTCACTATGTTAATGAAACCTGCGTTTATTTAACTTATTTATCGAATTAAATTATTGCAGGTGCCAAACTCTCTTCTACTCCACTGGCAGGGTTGATTACACTCAGTTCGCGTATTTTTTTTTATACTTGTGCAACAGCAAAAGCTGGAGTTAGAATAGGGGGGGGGGCTTAGAGCATCATGTACATATGTAGATTCTAGAAGAATTGAGTGTTAAATACACTGCTAGCCCTGGCACCTCGCAACCTCATCGAACTGTGCAGCCGGAGGAGATATTGGAATGAGATGCTATTCAGCTGATGGAGTAGTTTGCCTGTTCCCCCGACTCAAATCCTGTCGAGCACTTGTGGGATGCTCTGGGATGATGTACTGCAGCACATCGGCATTGTAACAAAAAATGGTTCAAATGGCTCTGAGCACTATGGGACTCAACATCTGAGGTCATCAGACCCCTAGAACTTAGAACTACTTAAACCTAACTAACCTAAGGACATCACACACATCCATGCCCGAGGCAAGATTCGAAACTGCGACCGTAGCGGTCGCGCGGTTCCAGACTGCTCGAATATCATGTCGTTTTTGGAAACTCAGAATCTACTATGTAGGAATCAACATGGATTCCGGAAACAGCGATCGTGTGAGACCCAACTCGCTTTATTTGTTCATGAGACCCAGAAAATATTAGATACAGGCTCCCAGGTAGATGCTATTTTTCTTGACTTCCGGAAGGCGTTCGATACAGTTCCGCACTGTCGCCTGATAAACAAAGTAAGAGCCTACTGAATATCAGACCAGCTGTGTGGCTGGATTGAAGAGTTTTTAGCAAACAGAACGCAGCATGTTGTTATCAACGGAGAGACGTCTACAGACGTTAAAGTAACCTCTGGTGTGCCACAGGGGAGTGTTATGGGACCATTGCTTTTCACAATATATATAAATGACCTAGTAGATAGTGTCGGAAGTTCCATGCGGCTTTTCGCGGATGATGCTGTAGTATACAGAGAAGTTGCAGCATTAGAAAATTGTAGCGAAATGCAGGAAGATCTGCAGCGGATAGGCACTTGGTGCAGGGAGTGGCAACTGACCCTTAACATAGACAAATGTAATGTATTGCGAATACATAGAAAGAAGGATCCTTTATTGTATGATTATATGATAGCGGAACAAACACTGGTAGCAGTTACTTCTGTAAAATATCTGGGAGTATGCGTGCGGAACGATTTGAAGTGGAATGATCATATAAAATTAATTGTTGGTAAGGCGGGTACCAGGTTGAGATTCATTGGGAGAGTCCTTAGAAAATGTAGTCCATCAACAAAGGAGGTGGCTTACAAAACACTCGTTCGACCTATACTTGAGTATTGCTCATCAGTGTGGGATCCGTACCAGATCGGGTTGACGGAGGAGATAGAGAAGATTCAAAGAAGAGCGGCGCGTTTCGTCACAGGGTTATTTGGTAACCGTGATAGCGTTACGCAGATGTTTAACAAACTCAAGTGGCGGACTCTGCAAGAGAGGCGCTCTGCTTCGCGGTGTAGCTTGCTCGCCAGGTTTCGAGAGGGTGCGTTTCTGGATGAGGTATCGAATATATTGCTTCCCCCTACTTATACCTCCCGAGGAGATCACGAATGTAAAATTAGAGAGATTAGAGCGCGCACAGAGGCTTTCAGACAGTCGTTCTTCCCGCGAACCATACGCGACTGGAACAGGAAAGGGAGGTAATGACAGTGGCACGTAAAGTGCCCTCCGCCACACACCGTTGGGTGGCTTGCGGAGTATAAATGTAGATGTAGATGTAGATGAACCGCTCGGCCACTCCGGCCGGCCATTGTAACAACCTAAGGGCGATTTTCTCTTTACCAAATTTATTCTATTGACGCCCGTATCACTTTTAATGAATCGTACGATGCCACTTTTGGTTCATATTTGCGTAATTCACGACTTTTTCTAGGGAGCTAGTCTTTACTGTAATTATCCTATTATTTGTATTACCTTATCCTTCTGGTTGGTTATGAAAATATTTGATATGTTTTTTTATACAAATACGTACTTACTCTAAAAAGCTTGTACAGGTATTGTTACATTTAAATTAAACATAATCATATACAAATAATTACTCATGTTAATACAAATAATATTTTACAATAATTCACGAATCTATATTTTTATAACGTACAAACTTAATGTCACAATATAAATCAATTAACTTCTTTGAAAATTATGTTTGGTGTATTATGATTTTTGATCATAAGTTGGCGCCTTGTAAAGCTGTCTGAGTTAACAGGTTGCTGCGGTTATTGTTCCGCTCGGTTAGCCTTGTTATGCCTCTGTTCTGCGAAGTTATCGCGTACGTACATAGTTTTTTTTTTACTAGTAAAGATACGAATTTCATTCAATTAGATATGTGATAAAAAGTGTGACATGGAACACATTTGCATTAAACAAAAACGGCGAAATAAATCAGTTACAACAAATAATTAGGTTTCAGTCATTAACAAAGCAAACCCCTGACTCCATACTGCAAAGTATTAATAAACGTATTTTAGCCCCTGGACTGCTGAAGCCATCAAAAAGATAAGTGGAGATCGACGTTTTATACAGGGCGAGTCACCTAAGACGTAACATCCCTTCTATTTCGTGAACGGTTGCACATATCGGAATGCGGTTTTCGGCAAATTTTTAGAGCGTCGAAGGACACTTACGTTTTTATTTCGTTAATGTTTTTAGCTCTGGAACCAGCGGAGGTATTGAATTAAGTACTTTTTTAAATCGTACTATACACTTTTTACAACTGCATTCGATAGCTCTTGAGAGACAATTAGAGTGACATAGCGTTTGTTAATGTTAACGTTGAAACCTGTCGTTAAAAAATTCGAGAAATGGCCTAGAATGTGAGGGCACGGTGACCGGATACGACGTTCGCGGTGCAGACACTGCTAAGCAGGCGTCTGGGGCCATGCTGCGTAGATGTATACCGTAATGCAGGCCTGCACTACGAGAATAAAGCTTTATTTGTCCTTGAACTAACTTACGACCTAGATGCAGGTCCAACTACGAATATTGGATATGGAAATACTACATAGGCTAGAATCTAGCGTATCACAAATGGATTAGGAAAATTCTTTCACATTTGTGTATCATCCCTCATTGAACTAAACATTTTGTTAAAAATACTTTGGTGACCACCTATATACAGCAAAATAAATATTCTTCTTAAAGAAACGTCGTTTCACGCTGAACGTAAGCGCGTAATGACAGTGTTATCACTACGCGCAATACGCGCTGTAGACTTATTTGACACTGCAGTGTAATTTCGGACCCACGTCAATGAAATAAACAATTAGCTAACAATGATTTGGTAGCCACCAAATCACATAATGTAAATGTTGTCTTCCAAAAAATAACTTTCATCCTATATTTAAGTATGTGTTCAAACTGTTGACCATGGGCTGAAAGGCACATATGCAATAGCCGTGTAAAAGAACGATGAACAGATGTAATTACAGTGGATGATATGGTAGAGCATGCACTGGTGATTCGACGACACATATCGTCTGGCCAACTAAGATGGAGCTTCGTCACGGACTGCATCTTTGAGTGTTCCCCGAAGAAAGAAATTGAGAGGAATCAAACCGGAGGACCTCGCAACCTATTTGACAACAAAATTTCGTCCTCTCCAACGTCCAGGAAAATTCTCATTCAGTATTTGCGTCGCAGCACGGATCGAGTGAGATGGAAAACCGTCGTGTTACAGCCACATGCACTGTTGAATATCCAGTGGTACCTCCTCTACAGGAATCGACAGGATGTGTACGAATATCGATTTAGAAGGTATGAGATGAAGAAAGGTCCCACAATGTAATTTCCTATGATTCCGCACCATAAGTTTACTTTCCACGGCCGTTTATGTTGCACCTAACGAAGCCAGTGTGGATTTTGGGTTGCCCAGTAGTTCATGTTATGCAAATTTACATTAGCGTGGTTAGTAAGTGTTGATTCATCGGTAAGGAGCACACGATGGAAAAAGAAGAGTCGTCTCTCTGTATGACGTTCGAAATTACGGTCGTCGAGGGCCTGATGGAAATTCTATCGATACAGGAATCGACTGACACTCGTCTGGCTGCTTCCACATTCCTTGGCAATATTTCTCGTATCGGTCTGCGGATTCATTAGCGTTGTAGCCAGAACAGGTGTTCTCTGTCAGTTGCAGTCTTCTTTCTTGTACTCTTTGTCACGTTCAAGTAGCCTGTCCGCACTAGCGTCTTAATAATTCGTGCAATTGTCTGGCGCGTCGGACATTGGCGATCCGGATAGATAGCCCTATACCGCTGTACTGTGCTTACTGCGTTTATTTTACATTCGCCATAAATTAGTAAATACAACTTCTCCTAATTGATGTATATGTCTTCACGCAACGAATGTTGAAGCAAACGAGTGGCCTGCAGTGTTGACAAGTAAATAGGCAAATGTGTTGACATTGTGACCCAGGGTAGCGCGAAAGCTCTGCTTGGCGGTGTTCGCACCGCTAATGCCCATTCCGGCCACCGTGATCTCAAATTCTAGGTCATTTATCTAATGTTTTTACGACAGGTTTCAACGTCAGCATTGAGAGACGTTATATCACTGTAACTGTCTTTTCAAGAGCTATCGAATGTAGTTATAGAAAGTATACGGTTCCGTTTAAAAGAACGTACTTGCTTCAATATCTCCGTTGACAACAGCACTAAAAACACTAATCAAACAGAAAAGTACGTGCCTCTCGACGCTCTAACATTTTCCGAAAACCGCGTTTCGGTATGTCTAACCGTTCACGAAATAAAAGGGGTGTTACGTCTTATGTGACCCATCCTGTATAATTACCACTCAATGGACTATGTTTATTTTGCAAGTATGTGATGATCCGCTAAATTTTCATGTTACAATTTTTTTCGATTATTGTCAGTAAAACCCTAGTGAAAGGTAGTTATAGCATGTACCAACGACCATGCAGCACATGTCAACCTTGCTGGTGGAGGAAAGGAAAGTCCTGTCACAATAACCTGTCACCAACCTTGTGACCAGTATGGGTGCACGTTGCAGAGCATATACTGCAGAACATATATTGTCGTTCGTGGTGATCACACATCCTATTAAGAAACATTTGTAATGTCCAGGGAACCAGCATCAATCGTGATGACTATAGTGTCATCACTATCTATGAATAAAAGCGTCATTTATGTTCTTCTCATTGCCTATTTGTTTCAGTTGCCTTCTATTCTATACCATACCGTACTATACTGTAGTGTAACAGTTCTTCCTATATATGATCCACTTTTCCTGCTATATTACTTGGCAGTGAGATATCATGCGAGAGTTACTTTCATCCTTAAGTTTTGCACACCAGTGTAATTTCAATGGTAAGTGGTGCTCCTACTGCCGCATATTTATGTCTGACACAGCGTATTTGGTGAATACAACAGTAGCTATTACTATAAATCATAATATTTTCCAAAAAGGGCAATAAAAATTCGATTTTAAGAAAAATATTCGAAATAAGGAATAGTGGTCGGTAACGGTTAAGCTGTCAAAATACGTAAAATAGCGAAACGAATGCCAGATTCGTATACGTGCTATTTTTTATGTGACAGTACAAAACTGTCATAATCCCAAAGTTCGCAAGCTACACACTATAGCAAGAAATATAACTGAAGAGTGGAAACGTCAGACTTCTAAGTCCCAGATTTTACATTTGCCAGATGAATAAAAAACATTGTATTTATATTTTCACGTAAGAGACTGAGAAAGTATTCTGATAGCACAGAATTACGCTGCTCACCTCGTCACAAAAAAAAAAAAAATAGTAAGACAAAGCAGAAAATACAGAAAATACATAATTTGTTACGAACGTTCTCGATGTAATACCAGGGAACTGAGTGGTTCTAAGTGCCACTAATACTGAGGTACTACGTCCTGTTTGAGATGATAGAAGTTCTGAAATACAGCAATAATATATTAACTAGTATAATTGTACTCAACAAAAAGCATTTCTCATGTCTTTTTTATATTTTTCAAGAGAATAAAAGAGTTAAATCCAAGAAAAACTCTCTCACTATTGCCTTCTATTTCTTACACACGTCCATACTTTGGATCTGATGTTACAATATTTAGTGTAGAACTCCTTCTTATATTGAGGAACAAATGACAACATAGCTAGCAGGTTTTTCTCTTTTGCAACTGATAACCATGGCTGGTCTTTCAGATGAAGTACGGCGCGGCATACATCAGCCAGGGCCTTTCCTCTTTAGAATACACTGACATTTTTCCATTCTTCTGGTTCAGAGCAAAAATTTTTAGCAGCTATTTGAAATGGAATAGTATGAGATAGTTTGATTGATACTGCATTTCAAGATCTTACATGCCGCATTGACAACAGTGTTTCAACAGCATCTTTAAAATCAGAGAAGTCAGTTGTTTGCATTGGAATTGCATGGAATGGGTTCGTAGCTTTAGTTGACTCTATACTGTTGTATAAATCTTGCAGAACAAAGGCCTTGCTTATCTTTCTTCGTTTTTCTAAAATTGCATAATCTTTGGTGCAGCTGAAAAAGCTTCACCCCACTCACCAATAAGCTTGTGTGGTATCTCATTCCAGCCTTACAAGAAACATCATTACAAACTAAATGGTGTTCTTGAGGTATAGCATAATGCATTTGCAGATTTTGCATGCTAAAACTACGAAACCCTTCCATGCAATTCCAATGCAAACAGCTGACTTCTTTAATTTTAAAGATGCTGTGGAAACATTGTTGTAAGCGCTTGGAACTCCAGAGAGAGGCTCTGCTTGGCAGAAAGATAATGAGCCATCTAGTAATGTTTGAAACAGTTTCCCCTCATTTTAAACTTGGAATAAGACTAGGAACATACAACAGAGTTCCGAGAACATACCACTAAAAACGAACTTTGTGAAAATATGGCCCTTGAACCGTTTAACATTCCCACTCTTCAATTCCTCTCGTGACGAGACAGGCATTGACTTCGCGAACTCACAACCAAGCTATGACGTTTCAACCCGACCTAATCGTCTGCCTAAGCTAGAGATAAGTCTCTTATTACAACCTACAAATCAAGAAAAGACATAGACGCAAAAGAAACATCGTTGTTGTACCTCCGCTTAGATTCTAACACCCGCTTCCAGCGAGACAAAAGCATATCGCAAATTCAATATTTGTGCTTACTTCGTACATTTTCCGGAAGAGAAGACATCATTCCCACTGAACAGAGTTACAGTTTTCTTTCGATCCCGACTAATACAGCAGTTTGACACTTGAGACTTAAAAGGAAGATAACGTAAAGGAAATTATTTAGTATCTGCAAGAATACTGCTTACCTGACATCATGAAGGCACTTCCATTGCTGAGGTTTGTTTCAGAATTAGAAGGAATAGTTTTAACAGCTGAGCGACGTGAATAATACCTAACCAGCTTGCACAGAGCAACTGAGCAACGCGAATGAGCGTCAAGCATTACCATAGTTACGTTGCGACAATACAGGAAATAACATTACAAAACAGATGAATGTTGTTCATGGGAGAGACGTTAATTTTGCTTAGCGAAGGATGCGGTGCGCCGTAACAGGAAATAATGCATCACACAACACTCCGGCAATTCTGATTCTTAAACTTCCCATCATTTATCTAAATCACAAAAGGTCAACGGTAGGAGGGTTCTTTAAACAGGTTATGGCGACTGCCCACTGTCTCCATACTTTTCAACTCGCTCCGTTTCTAATTGTTTGGATTTCGACGAACGTTGAACAATGAGAGTCCATCCTTTCCACACGACAGTCACGACGTACATCTTCACATCTTTAATCCAAAAGGCAATTTAAGATGTGTGGCGGAGGGTACTTGTTGTACCAGTGTCTTATCCCCACGTCCTCTCCCTTATGCGAATGGTGCGTAGAAGCAGCGACTGTTGTTAAGTCTCCGTACGAGGTCTCATTTCCCAGGTTTACTCCCAGTGGTCGTTTAGCGAGATATAAGTGGGACGAAGTTGTCTGACTCTTCACGAAACGTAAGATTTCAAAATGTAATCATCAGCCTTCTCCGTGAAGGTGAGCATGTACGTAAAAGTATCAAAACTAATGAATGAATCCGTAATGAAACGTGACGCTCTTCTATGTGTCTCTTCTACATCGTCTTATAATTCTATCTAGTATGGGTACCACATTTTTTTATCAAAATGGCTCTGAGCACTATGGGACTTAACAGCTTTGGTCATCAGTCCCCTAGAACTTAGAACTACTTAAACCTAACAAACCTAAGGACAGCACACAACAACCAGTCATCACGAGGCAGAGAAAATCCCTGACCCCGCCGGGAATCGAACCCGGGAACCCGGGCGTGGGAAGCGATTTTATCATTAATTAGCTTTCGCGACGTGCCCATACAGACATCTCAACAGTGGAAAGATGATACGACAGTGTGATCCGACAATTCAGAACATTCATTAGGGTCAAGCCATACCCTGACAAGAAGTTATGTAGCCTTAGACTTGTCATGTGACGCCATAGATACGGCTTTCGTGTTACTTATGACGGTAAGAAGATGAGGACAATACTACACCCAGTCCCTGAGCAGAGAAAATCTCCGATCCAGTAACGCTTTGACGAGTTATTTTAATCTCTTCAATTTACCTACCCATAGGTAGTAAAATAAAAGTTATAACAAATTACTTTCCAAAACGTCGAGCATGGTCTTAGCGCAACTGCACCGAGCGAGCTGGCGTAGTGGTTAGTATACTCGACTCGCATTCGGGAACACGACGGTACAAATTCACGACCGGCCATCCATATTTAGGCTTACTGTGAGTTCCCTAAATGGCTCCAGGCAAATTCCGGGATCGTGTGTTTGAAAGGGCACGGCAGATTTCCTTCCTCATCCTTGACGCAGTCCGAGCTTGTGCTCCGTCTCTAATGACGTCACTGTAGATTGGACGTTAGACTTTCCTTTTTTTAACGAGTTCTCATCCAGATTTTCTAATTATTCGGTCAGGTATTGAAATAAAGTAGTGAGCAGCTTCTAAAAATAGCGTTCTGTATTCAGTTTACTCTCAGCTATGAGAGGGCTCGTTAGCAAATGATGATGTAGTGTCCATCGATCAATGTGTGTGTGGAAATTTCTTCCTGTTTAATTGACGTCGGATAACGTTAAACTTACAGAGTACCTAAGGACAAACTGTTGCGGGATGGTCGTCACACCCCTTCCTACCCACATTCAACCCCCTCTACGATGGAAGTGGGAACCGTAACGACCAGCGTTCAGATAACGAAATTTTCTTGTGGGTGGTCGAGAACACGCTTATGATAACCCGTTTCTCAGAATCGACACGAAAAGCACTCAGAAGGCGGCATAAAGGGCATCAATGAAACCACTCGTTCCCCTGCAGTGCAGATTCCCACACATATCGAAGTCAAAAACGACAGTTGTCAGTGTGATGAACAACAGGACGACTTTTTTGACAAAGTTCGCCATTGCTGAGAATCCCCGTACGATTCAATTCCTCCCTAAGACAGTGTGGGGCTGCAATCCCATTGAACGTGATCTGGCTCCTTTGGAGTGTAGTGCGACCACAGTTTGCCCTGGTGTACAGGGTGGAACGACTAGGGATCGTCCAAAACCATTCGACGAAATCTTGAACGTAACCCGCAGCAGCAAACTGTCTTTCTGCTTTTTGTGTTCGCGCCCCCTTGTTGCGTGATCCTAGAGGTGTTGAGGGAGGGAAGTTGTGACATTCACACATAAATGAATAAAATGGCAAAGGGTCACTCTAGGACACCCAGTTTGGCAACACCCTCGGTGCCACATCCACACATTTGTTAAGCACTTTAAAAAATGTGACTGTACAAAGACTTCGGCATCCATTCATTTTAGTGGTGCTCTGCTGCAGCGGGCATGCAGAATGCGGGATTCGTAATCTAACAAGCGGAGGCCACGACGTTTGGAACGCGGATTTACTGCAAACTCCGTACACTCCTAGTACTCCATGAGAACAACAAAATGTGTAAGCAGTAGCGCGTACTTCTCAAGCGTTATTGAGAAAATCTCAAGATAATTTCGGTCGTCAAATATATACCTGTGTGTGGCCATTTTTACCATGAAGCGGCGGCAGCCGAGTGGTGCCGGTACGGTAGCTCAGCGTGTTCGGTCAGAGGGTTAGCTGCCCTCTGTCATAAAAAACACTGAGTGAATGGATCAACGAACAAGCTCAACGGCCGTCAGGGGACATCCGCCACGAACAACTGAAACGAACTATAACGGACAAAATGAGATTAAAAAAAAGTGTTTTGTTTTTTCACCATAGTAATTTTCTTTACTATTTATATTACAATTGATATAATGGTAAAAATACGTGTAATCGGATGAACTTTTATTAAATTTACAGTGTTATTTCGCAGTCTACTAATTTTTATTATCACAAATAATAAAATATTCGTAACTATCGACTAGTAAACGACCAAACGCATAAAGTGATACTGAAAATGTATGCTTGTCCGTGATTTGAGAAATTCTTTATACCTGGAAGGAGCCCGAAACGACTTGTTGCCTCCAAGTTTTGACCGGCACAGACGGCTTTCGAAAGATGTACAATTAATCGTCGCTTTCGACATTACGAGTACAAGTTGCAAGATGGTATTTTTCGTAAAAACATGGAAAACGTAAAGTTAAACGGCACCAGCTGCATTGAATAAATGCTATGTTTCCGCATACGCAAGGTTTTTTGACGTTTTCCGATTAAATACAAACAGTTTGGAAGACACGGACAAGCATACATTTTCAGTATCACTTTATGCGTTTAGTCGTTTACTAGTCGATAGTTACGAATATTTTATTATTTGTGGTAATAAAAATTAGTAGACTGCGAAATAACACTGTAAATTGAATAAAAGTTCATCCGATTACACGTATTTTTACCATTATACCAATTGTAATATAGATAGTAAAGAAAATGACTGTGTTGAAAATAATAAAAAAAAAAAACTGACGAACGGAACACGATCAAGCGATCCAGCGGCTTGAACGCCAACCACTTTTATTTAAAAAAAATACTCTTGTTCTATATTGTTCGTTGAATTTGTTCAGGGCGGACGTCCGGTGACACCCGTTCACTTGTTCGTTGATCCGCTCGCTCAGTTTTTTTTTTATTAAAAAGGGTAGCTAACGCTCTGACCGAACACGCTGAGCTACCGTGCCGGCACCACTCGGCTGCAGCCGCTTCATGGTATATTCTTGCGATTTTCTCAGTAACGCCTGAGAAGTACGCGCTACTGCTTACACATTTTGTTGTCCTCATGGAGTACTACGAGTGTACGAAGTTTACATTAAATCCGCGTTCCAAACGTTGTGGCCTCCCCTTGTAAGGGCTGACGAACAGTTTGCCTACCTTCAGGCGCTAGAGCAGAGGCGGAGCACGACTGAGTTGAATGGGAGCCAAAGTCTCTGCAAAAGGCACATTTTTAAGGTGCTCAACAAAGGTGGACAGGTGGCACTGAGGGTGTTGCTGAACTGGTGGGACATAGCGAGGTTGTCAGGTGGCTGTAATTTCGCACCTTACAAGCATTCATCTACATACTTTGCCGTGATTTGCAATCGGAATTAGGTATCATTTGATAGGTTGTACATCGTATATATGAATATTTAAAGAAGACTGACATTGTCACGTACACCTTGCAAAATAGTTGTTAACTCTTACTGCATGAAAGGTGATGGATTGTCTTTATTATCAAAACGGGGTAATGAATGATTGCCTATACTAGCAGAGGTTGGAACACCAGTGGAAATGAAAAGGCAGGCGTAACTCAGGCCCTGAGTGGAAAAGCCGGCACAGCTGGAAGTAGCCCAAGACGGACGGTCTGGGCACCTGAGCGCTGAAGCACAATACAGTGGCGGCCGGCCGGTTTTGTAGCGAGGACGGAAGGACAACCGGATAATACTTCGAATACTCTGAAAATCTTGGACGCCACAGAGAGGAACGAGGGAGCGTTACCTCGGAAATCACGCAGGCTGGGTTATTTCCAAGGATTTTTACTCTCAGAAGCGTACCATTGTATGAATTCCTAATTAACGGGTATAGGTATTTCCTCTCAAAATTTTCGTGCTGGACGACACAGGACTAAAATATGTTTGGTTGGCGTTCGGAAGAATCTGTAGAGAAGGAGAATATTCCGTGGTTTCGAGAATATGATTCGCCTTCAGCAGCTACGAGGGAGGGGAGCGGAGCTTTGCCGGAAAGCCAGCAGTGGAGAAAAAGAGGTCTTCCGTTTTGCGCGCCCGTGTTTGTCGGTCGCTCAATATCAGCTTTTGTTGGTACAGACAGACTTGCTGTCTTTGATCTCAGGAGATTTTATAGTTAGTGGACGGTTAGGCACTCTACTGTTGTAAACTTATACGATTACGGACTTCGCCTGCAGGTAGGGAGTAGTCGTTAATTACGCAGCCTTCAGTGATTGAGAGCACTTCTTCTGCCTATACTCACGTTGAGACGTTATCTGAATTACGTCCTTGTGGCTGGGAGTTCGCGTTTCTTGTCTGTAGAACTCAGAGAAGGGAAGACAATATTAGATTATACTAGTGAGAGGACCGCCTTCTGCCGTCCTAGTGTTTGAATGTGTTTTATTTTGTGACTGGAGTTCTTCCATCGTCGCAGACGTGTACGAGAACCATCACTCCAACGCAGTGGATGCAGTACGTATAGTGATATTGCTGATTGCTTCATTTTATTAGGGCTGTAAAGCTAAACAGTTGTAATCACGTAACTTTATTTCCACTGAGGATCCACACCACTGTAGTTCATCTTTGAAAGTACTGTCTCTAGTGTTTGGTACGTAGATGATGTCAGTCATCTCGCATAATTTATATTAGATCGCGTAACCATAAAAAGGGGCACTTTTGCGCAATTGATCAGTAATATTAGTTATGAAATTCATTTGCATCTCTTTATGTCCATTGGACATTGATATATAACATTTATAACATAAAGGGGTTTTAATCTACAATAAATGTATAAGCTGAAACAACATTTATCAGTCAGTAGTTACTAGTTCCCTTAATCATTCATTTATGTTCATGTTGTAATTTATATCTTAAATAGCAAGAAGGAGGAGGTAATAACACCACTAAAGCTCTTAAGGTCTGCTTCAGAGGGTAGTCAGATCGGGACAAATCTTCATTTTTGCGTTCTGTGTTTTCAGTTGCTCACGTTCATTTTACAACCTCCTGTAGTAGCATCTTGGAAGGTCTTAGAGGGACCCTTTGCCTTTTTCTTTAAAGCGTTTATTAACGACCATGTCAACAGTTGCAGTATGTATATTAGGTGAATAGTTTCGAACCTTACAGGCTCATTTTAAAGTCTGGCCTACTAAGGCTACAAAAAACTGTACATAGTTGTCAGTAAATAGTGAAAACAAATGTGGTATTACAATGAAAAGATCAAATGTAACAGAAATTAATTATTTTAAAAGGGTACAGTACCGCACGACATTGAAAATAGGTACAACATACTTCATTATTTTTGTCAGAACAACACTTTTTTTTGTAAAATAACTCAATTTCAATTAATACAGCGAAGCCGGATACCAGTGTAGGAAAGAATGACAATTTATTTATTTAATTTATCATATGTGCACTCCCACAAAATAAATCCCTACATCCAGTTTGGTGAGATCTGTGAAATGAATGAATGTATGGTCGTCTGCTAACCGCAGATAGTGAATGTGAATATATGATCATCTTTGAGACGATACTTTGGCCACCTTTGGTGGGACCAAAGAGATGAAATTTACCTGAGCTTTGAGCGCCTGAAATGTGGCTGACCAATACGGTAGCAAGGTGCTCCCCCACTTCAGCAGCGGTGCAAGAGGACCTGAAGAACGGCCATGTTTCGGCACTCTGCGGCTGGATCTTGTGCTGTTAAGACCTGTCTTAGTTGTGCTCCGTAAAGACAAAAGAGTGGAGACATGGTATGCATGTGGAATATTTAAGAGTAGTTTGAAATAATAATTTCTCTATTTCAGGAACTTTTGTGGGGAGAATTAAATGTCAGGCAGGTAATATTAATGGGATCGTAGTAATCTTCGGAAGCGACCAACGGTCACAATGAAACCACATGTAGCAATAAGTTTGAAATACTTCCGTGTGCTTAAGTTAAGCTGAATTACTAGCGTGTGTACAATAAGTTGAAATATTTAAGAAATGGCGTGTGCAGGACTTGAAATTAAAGACGAGTACTTCCACGTGGTGAGTACTGTGTGAGTCTCAATCTGTGTATGAGACAAAGAATAAAGTGAAGTACTCGTCCATGGTATCAGTTGAGGACTCGCGTGTGTGATGAATATGTTCTTAATATTACTTTGCATGATATGATTCCGTGTGACGCTTGATTCAAACTATAAAACTCTGAGAGAGAAGCAAGGTGAGTCGGCCGTCTACCCAGCAACGCCACTTGGCTTGCATTGCACAGGAAGACGTGTATACATCTCCAGAGTTCATAGTAGGAAAGTAGAATTACAAAGTGGGGCAGTGTCGTGTGAAACTGGGATAAATATTAATTGAAGTGGGAAAGCTGAAAGTGATAATGTTGTGACTAATCTCTGTGTTGTATTTCATGTTGTAGTGTGGTGTATGTCATGTAATTTAAGTATGTGTGGTTTGCATGGGAGAGTAGCAAGGTAGTTTCAGAGGTAGTGGGTTACGCATGTTCCTTTTGTACTCCTCGGTCGGGAGGAAAGTTTCGTGATGATGATTGTGAGAGTCGAAGTGTGAGAAATAATAAAAGATCCACCATCCTATCCAGAAAGTGCACTGTAGCGTTAAATAATTACGAGACCATAAGATAGAGATTCACCAATGTAAAGCCATGCCCACTGGGCGGAATTTCTCATGTGTTATTGTTGTAGGTTATAGAATTTGTGTGTTTAGGTTATAGAATTTATCGGAATAAATAAGATAGTGAAAAGAAAAAGATTGGTGGCCTTTTCCTTCGAATTGTATGTTGTCATGATATCCATAGTTTATAATGTGTGCGCCATTCATATTCAGTGTGATGGCCACGTGTTGATAAAAGCCGTTAAATAAAAAAAGGAAAATGTGGTATTGCCAGTGCGTAGTGAACAGTCAAAGATCTGTAAATTACTGATAGTCAGATGTGCGTTTCCGTTGCGTATTATTCATACAGGAGGATAATTTGTAACTTAGTTGTGAGTATGAGAGTTCATGTTACTCGATAAATAAGAATGAATCCACTCGCTTGGCAGACCACTCATCTTGCAGGCCTGACTGCTTGATGCCACAGTATGAGCAAGGCATGTGGGTGCCTCTCAATTTGAATACAAACATACCTGCTCTGACAGTGCCTGATCTTAATAATAAACATCAAAGTGCCAACACATGTTTTATAAATGTTTGCAGAATTAATGCCACAATCCAAACATGTCTCTTACCAAGTCAAAATGAAACTGGAGATCAACATAGCCAACAGTAACAGGAAACTTTCAATGGCGCTAGCGTCGCGCCTCACGTACAAGCGCACGTCTGCAGCCAATGGGCGTGTCTAGTTTTACATGTGGATGCATCTAAGCAACTTTATTAATCATGACAGCAACAAGCGTACACGTCTTACAGAAATACACATGATAGTGTCGCGTGTACCTGTTACATATCTGAACTTCATGTTCAAGCGCGCGTCCACGCCAATGGACGCAGGGAATTAAAATGTCGGACATCGCAGCGTCTTTATTAACCAGTCACATTTAATATAAAGTACAATAAAACATATTACATTTGTTACTCCACTACAAATTTTGCGTTATACATAGAAAAAGTTGTCTTCCAAACGTCTACATACATAAATAGTTCACATAAATGAAACATTTAAAAAAATACTATTTTTCTAAGCCAATAAGTTCTGTAAAAAAAGTTACATAGTCCTGCTAAAACGCACTCGTACTTCCATTACGTATGTTCTCGTACAGGTCAGACGTTGTACTTCAAAGTCGCTTGCCCGGTATCGGCAGATAAATATGATATTGCACTGCCTGTATTATCCTGATTACAATCCAAAGTTCCTTTGGACATGCTTGCATGTCCAAAGGAACAGGCACTGCGGAGACCACAGCCGGTTGAAATCCCGATCCGGCACAAATTTTCATTGTCGTCATTCCATTTTGCAGCTGATGGTAGTCCTTATTCGCAACTGCGAATTCGTTTGCTGTAATTATTTTAAATTTTATAAAAGTAAAGAGTTTCAACAGCGCTGGAAACTACCGAGGTGGCACACCGCTCCGCATTCTTCAGTCCACTAAGCCTACATGAGAAGTCAAAGCTACCAAGTCATTGAGGGAAGTGAACTTTACCATGGTTCCCGGAGAGGTATAAAGGCACATTTGCATGCCGAGCGTGAGTTTCCTCGGGAACGCGAAATATTAATTAAATAAATAATCAGTGACAAATAAATAAAGCCTATGGCACACAACTGCAGCGCTGTGTCGCTGATAAAACAAAAGCACAATTACGTTACTCTTATGTTTGATTAAGAAAAGGGGAGAGCTCTGGTAGAAGTGGTGCGAGAAGCACGTATTTTGTTCTATTGTCTGGCACACCGCCATATTTCATGTTATAGAAGAATACTGCGAGTTGCAACCAGACTAGGCACTCGATTCTGTAAAGAATTTATATTTATAAAAGTAAGTAGGATTATGAACTGTAGGCTTATTCATTGAATATATCTGATTTAACTAACTGTGTAACTTTTTTATGTTTAGTAGACAATCACCTTTGTACGACGTATTGGCATGGCTGGCAAATTATTGAAATATTGAGATTTAGATTATGAGTCCGCACCTACCGCAGTAGTCTTTGGAAACGATTTAATTACGAAGTCCGATTATTTCAGTTTTATTTCACGGTCAACTACGAGTAACATTGCCTTTACGAAAAAGCCATTGTCAAGCGTCTGATACCGAATAATTAAACGTCCACGTTCCAGATAAGCAAATATCAATTACAATTACAATCACCATCATACAGATAGAATAATTAATATTTAAACAATATTTTTTATTTTATTTATTTTATAATGGCGACTGCGTGTCGGACTTGTTATTTTGTCATTTGTTACATTGTTCTCTTTGTTTCATGTGAAAAATCACCTTTCTGGACCTGGACGTGAATGTATGAGAGATAACAAAAAATCTGAAGATATTTTCCAATTCTAAAATTTTGCTGGAAGACGCAATGAAACTTCCAGCAAAATAAGGTAAGACGCAGCATCTTTGCATTAGCAGGCTTGACCAGACGTATAATTCAGTGTATTAGCTTTTCAGTAGATTCTGTAGTGTTTCTTTCGCGCATAACAGTTTTCAGTGATAAATTTCATTCTCAGTACTTTTCCTTAAACAATAACGTATGCAACAATACCAATACACGAGTGTACAATATGGCCGACTTCTGTACGATACGTAGTAACATGGACAGCAGCCATTACCAATAATCTCAAACTCAGTTTATATTTTTAAATTAACAGACAGCCATTGTTGCTACGAGCGATTCATGCTCAACTGCATTTTATTTTAAAATCAGTGTCAAATATTTTCTTGAAACATATATCACGTGTGGCATGGTAATAACTAGAAATCAATACGCAAAAATGGAACAGCAAAGACGTACTATTCAGACGCAATCCGACTCGGACGAGAGACAAATGTTAGAAAATGACTTTACGACAGCAACCGGTAGTGACGATTTATCAAACATTGACGCAAGTGTTGACGGAAATTTTGGCAATAGGCCGTCCACTACAAAAATTTCAAAGTCTCAGTCAGAGCCCATGTTGATGCATGACGTCACGTCTAATGACGCGACGGGGGCACAGACCTTGCAAACAGTAAACATTGCCGACATGTTACAAATGCTAATGAAACAAAACGCAGAAAATATGGCATACATAAGGAAACAGAACGCCGAAAACATGGCAACCTTACAGACACAAAATGACGCAATTAAATCTGACCTCATAGCACTCAAGACAGGTAATGACACTTTATGTAAACGTGTGGAACTTATAGACGCCACACTGACCAAACAGATGACTGAACTCAGTACTAAATTTTCCCAGCTTAATACGAGACAAGAAAAGACTACAACTGACGTAGCACTTTTACAGACACAAGTAAAAAACCTTAATGTCACGTGTGAAGTTCTTACTGAACAAATTCAAACATATCCTTCAGTACATGACAACCTTGAAAAACGAATTACTGACGTACAGAATAAATTTGACAATGTTGAACAACACCTGACTGACATCTTACAATCTGATGCCACAGCTCATTTTCAAAATATTAATAAAGAATTTCATGATTGGGTAGTGAACAAAGACAAACATTTTGATAGATGCTTACGTGAAAATTTACCAACAATTGTGCACGACTCCGTAGCGCAATACATTACTAATAACAAACAGCTGATCAGTGACGCAGTACAATCCGTCACTGCACCCATGAGACAATTCACCGATCGACCACAGTTTGAATGTAACGAAAATATCAGTCAAAATGCACAGTTCAGGAACCAATATACATTCGAGTATGACACACACATACCGCACACGACAAACACACAAGAACAAAACACACCACGACTACAACACATACCACGATGTGCAGACACAAACACAAGCTATTATCATGGTAAACCACAGCAACATTATCGTAATTACTCGCCAGCTGAACATACCAGTAATTACAATGGAATAAATCCATATCACAATGCGAAGGAAGAAGAAAGCTTAATGAAACACAGGCAATTTCAGATTTTTATCCAAGAAAAACGAACCATTCATCCGGTGATTTTTCTTAAATCTTTTAGTAACGCATTTCCACGCACTTGGAGTGACCGGAAAAAGATTTCATATATTGTCGGTTACATCCAAGGCGATGCAGCTGTCTGGGCATACAGTCAAGCTGACGTATGTACCACGTACAGTGAGTTTGAGCGTGCTTTTCTGAACAAATTCTGGTCGCAATCCGTCCAGGAGCGACTCAGAAGACAAATTTTAGAACCTGAAACTTTTAACAGTAAAAATGGCAACTTACGCAGATATTTTGAAAAATACTTGAACATGGGACACTTTTTAGACGAACCAGTCGCAACGCGTGATATACTCCGTGCGTTGAAGGCCAAATTGCCTTTCAACATTAAAGAAAAACTCCTACATATCCCGGATGACGATTTAGATTATTTTTTAACAGCCTTAGATTCGGTTGACATGTTACTTGAAGATCAGCGCTTCGCGCGGCAAAACAGCAGCCACAATGTTTACACTAGTGGTATGCAAAACATGCAGGCTTGCCAACTCAATTCTGGCGCGCCCACAGTTGGATACGCGGTACAGCAAAAACAGCAAACTCACATGCCGTCTCAATACGAAAATCAAAATCAACACGCGTATTCCAATACAAACAATAGTTACAACAGTAATAACACTTCATGCGGCAATCCATACAAAAGGCACCGCGGTAATAATTACAACGGTAACAACGGATACAAAGGCAACAACAAAAACACAAACAGAAATAGAAATAATAATAACTACGAACCAAGACAGCATCAAGGTTGGACTCGTAACGATCAGTACTTCCATTCAAACTCTGCTTTACCACAGCAGCCACCAGGACAAAATTGGAGCATACCTTACGACCGACAGGTAAGTTATAATGCGCAACAGCAACAACAACCGCAAAAGTTTGGAGATCATAATAGGCAATATCCGATTGTGAATATAATAGAAATGACACCTGATGCACAACCTCAATCTGTGTCAGTACCTAGTACAAATGCTAATCCAACAAACTAGAAACAGTCACTTCTATGCCCCAGGTCGTGGCTGAAGAATTCTTGGGGGGCGACTTCAATGTTAATCAGTTATTTGACACCACACTTGAACAACAGAATAATGATATGCCGAATAATTCTAAACAAAAATTACCTGTTTTATTTATAAGATACAACTACAATAACAATATATCAGATGAACTTTTACAAGACAGTACACAATGTCGTTCAAACACAAATGAAATTGTTTTAGCATCTACTACTGGTGTAGTAGGTGGGATTCCAACTACTATTATCCTAGATACAGGTGCAGCTGTGAGCGTTTTGTCTTTTAATTTCTATAAAAAGATGTGTGAATTGGAACCTGTGCCTGAGTTTCCTGCCCAAAACTGTAAAATAACTACTGCACTAGGTAATAAGTCATGTAGGGTTACGAAGCAAGTTTTTGTAAACATTAAAATAGGTAATGGAACCGTACAATGGCCATTCCTGGTTGAACAAAACCTTGTGACAAATTGCATATTAGGAATAGATATTATGAGCGAGAAGGACTCTATTATAGACTTCTCCAAAGGTAAATGTATTTTAAATGATAAAGGCAGTGTAATTATTATTGATTTGGACAGGAGAGCTCTAAAGCATGACAAACACTGTACAGGGTACAAGGTTCAGTTAGTACTTGTCAATGACATTCAAGATATGCAAACACACTCATCTGACACAGAGATAATGGACTTGAAAACATTGCTTGATCATAAGATAAGTGAAGCTACAGCTCTCAGTGTACATGAACGTATAAAACTACAGGAAGTGTTATCCAAATATTTACAAGTTTTTACCAAACGATTAGGTGTTATTAACACGTATGTATACAAGATTGAAGTTAAGCCTCACAAGATCTTCTACCACAAGACATATAACGTACCGTTATCTCAACGACCTGCTGTGTGGCAAGAATTAAAACAAATGTTAGACTGGAAGGTCATTGAACCATCCACCTCACCTTATTGTAGTCCTCTACTTGTTGTCAAAAAATCAAATGGAAGCATTAGGTTAGTGTTAGACGCACGAGCAATTAATGAAATAATTTTACCGGTTCACACAAAACCCGAAAATTTGGAAGAGCAATTACAGAAATTTCTAGATGCAAAATATTTTTCCACAATAGATCTCGCTAATTCGTTTTGGCAGGTGGGTATCACTCCTGATTCACGAAAATATACTGCATTTATGTTCGGGGGGCGAACCTATCAGTTTTGTGTTCTACCTTTTGGACTGAATGTCAGCTCTGGGGTATTCATTACAGGCCTGGATACCGTGCTTGGCGACGATTTAGTTGAGACAGTCACACACTATGTAGATGATATACTGATAGCTACACAGTCTTGGAAGGAACACGTTGACACACTTCAAAGAATTTTAGAAAAATACGCACACCGAGATCTTAGAGCATTTCATGCTGAATAATGTCAAAGTCATACCCATCAAAATATTGCTAAGCAACTCGAAAAACTCTGTTGTTACAACACAGATAATAAGTAGTGTAGAAATTTTCATTTCAGCGTTCCAGAGTCGCAGTTGAAGACAGAAGAACTCTTCTTTCAGCGCGCGCCACCACCTGGAAGACGGAATATCAAAATGAAATTTATGATTACGTAGCAGTGAATGATATATTAATTTTTCACGGAACATTTGTTATTGTAGGTACCACTGACTTGGTATGACACCTGACGAACCGACAGACGTCATCTGTGAAGCGATCTTTTACTTTGAGAAATAGATTAGACGCACATCTCTCAACACGAAAAGCATCTATCAGTAGTCAAGGCCACACAGACACTCTACACACACGCACAAAACGCGAGGAATCGAACATTTTCTCTCTCTTACTATTTTGAATATTTATTGAGTAGTGAAAACGCCTGGTCTTGCCTACTGATGTAATGAATGTTGTGTCTAACCTATCTTAATTTCAGATGACATCACAAAAAACATCGATAATATCCCAGCAAAACCGCTAAAGAGGATGTAAATATCGACAATTCATGTAATCAAACGTGACACAATGTAATAACCTATAGCTATGTAATGATGATGTAAACATGTTTATGTGCAACTATATTATGTTTATGCTAAGAAAATATGTGACATGTGTATGTATAATTACTTATTTTTTTAACTGATGTATCATGTAACTGTTACTATGTAAAAATTTGAACAAAACGAGTGCCAAAAAGACATTGCATAGTGAACCTCTGTTCACGGACATTAACGAACATTACTAACTCTGCAACTACGCAGAAACCTATGTGAAGGAAACGGTTAATGCCATTCATTATGCATCGTACCTATGTAAACGCGATGAACGATTTCTTTGATTAATAACTACGAACATTTAGGTGAGCTATATTCAGCAAAAAACTGAAAATGTGAAGTGCATAATTCGTGCATCGTCTAGTGACATTACTACAGTACCTAACTTCAAGATGTTAACTGGATTAAATGGACACATAGTGCCTGTCCAGAAAACAACACGACGGGTGGAAGAATTTTGGTTGGAACTTCAGGGAATGAAATGTTCTCGAAATGTGACGGACACTCTTACCTGGACTGTCCAAGGATCGACGCCAGCTATGTGCCGTCCGAGGTTCTGCAACCAAGCTTCCACGGAATGTAAAAAACGAACTGCACGTGGACCAATTACTCGACGGGTCACGTCTGATCTGTAATAAGCAATGCTTTTAGTCACAACGAACTGCATCACAACGACTATAATGGAAATGGGAAATGGACACGCTTATGTATTAATCACGTTGTTATACAACGATGTTACTGTGATCAAAAAACTTTACCACGACGATACTAACCTGTAAAAAATTATTGTGCAGCAGATGAATATGAACTGTAATAACGACACGATGTGTATAGGTCAACGCACCTGAAACATACGGACATTTTTCTTTGAAGTATTTCAAAACAATACTATGTAACTAAGAACATTCAACAATCTAAGTTGTATTGTGTTATAACAAATATTGTAAATTTAAAACTAGGTTACCTGTCATAGAATGTAGTCTTCATAGGTAATCTTGGTTGAATATTTTCTTTGTGCAACGACTGAGAAACGCGCGCACACGAACAATATGAACTGCAATACTGTGCCGCGTGATCTAACTGTACGATATAACGGCAGTGCCGGAGTCACACAGACGCTTCTGCGCATGCGCGCACTCTATCTGCCAACATAAGAACTTTTACGGCGCACCCGCGTCATTCAAATTTTGTATATAATGTGTATAATGTAAGTCATGTAAATAGTTGTAGATAACTTAGATTTTCTTGTGCCTTTAGGTGAATTGCTCGCCTGCAGGTGTGTCCTTTCGCCTCGCAATTCAGGGGGCAATATAAAGGCACATTTGCATGCCGAGCGTGAGTTTCCTCGGAAACGCGAAATATTAATTAAATAAATAATCAGTGACAAATAAATAAAGCCTATGGCACACAACTGCAGCGCTGTGTCGCTGATAAAACAAAAGCACAATTACGTTACTCTTATGTTTGATTAAGAAAAGGGGAGAGCTGTGGTAGAAGTGGTGCGAGAAGCACGTATTTTATTCTATTGTCTGGCACACCGCCATATTTCATGTTATAGAAGAATACTGCGAGTTGCAACCAGACTAGGCACTCGATTCTGTAAAGAATTTATATTTATAAAAGTAAGTAGGATTATGAACTGTAGGCTTATTCATTGAATATATCTGATTTAACTAATTGTGTAACTTTTTTATGTTTAGTAGACAATCACCTTTGTACGACGTATTGGCATGGCTGGCAAATTATTGAAATATTGAGATTTAGATTATGAGTCCGCACCTACCGCAGCAGTCTTTGGAAACGATTTAATTACGAAGTCCGATTATTTCAGTTTTATTTCACGGTCAACTACGAGTAACATTGCCTTTACGAAAAAGCCATTGTCAAGCGTCTGATACCGAATAATTAAACGTCCACGTTCCAGATAAGCAAATATCAATTACAATTACAATCACCATCATACAGATAGAATAATTAATATTTAAAAAATATTTTTTATTGTATTTATTTTATAGAGGCGAGAATGATAAGAGATGGCACTTTCTGGTGCGTGGGCACTTCCCAAGAAGTGTGGCATCCTGCTTTTGCTATTACTTTTTAATTATTTGCCTATATTAAATTCTGGCTTTCTTTTCTTTGTCACAAATTTGTCGCTATCGTAAGATACTTTCTCTCTCTTCCAAACGTTAATTTTAATTTTTTTTGTATTACTCTAATTACCTCTGTCCCGTGATTTGCTGAGACACCATTCGGCGCACAGCCTAAGCTGACCACTCACTGGGCGGACCGCTGGGTGTCCTTGCTGCCAGCGGAAACCCACCTGCAACAATGTTCTGCCTTTCAGGCCAGTCATTTCCGAAACTCTTAGGTGTCTCTGATCCACAAGTAAAACTGCTAGGCGCTCTCGCCACTCATCTTATCCAGCAGGGAAAACCTGCCGTACAGAAACCAAGCGCCTGCCTTATGTAAAGTATTTAAATAGCTGGACGGGAGAACTGTATAGCTACAAAGCTGCTGTAGGCACTCAGGTCACCTGACCTCAATTCTATTGAACACACCTATTATGTTATCGTACGAGATACGTGCACCTTGGACCTACATCCGACGAATCTGCGTGTCAGCGACGGTGGTGTGGTAATGGCTCACAGTGCCCGCTCAGCCGTTCTGGTACCGTGCGGAGTCAATACCACGACCAGTTGCCGTCATTAGGGCGAGAAGGGGTACTACTCGCTTCTCTGGAGCTGTCTATAATTCAATTCTTCATTAGTGAACAATTTTACCAACATCGGTATGCAGATTGTTAATACCGTTGTAAGACATGTATATTTCTATTGCCTATTGTCAAATCACAATTTATGAAAGATGTTTATATTTTATTAATAGGATTAAGTAGGAATAATTAATATTTGTCATGTTGGAAATAATTGTGGTATCAGGGAATGTCTGCACCAAAGTATTGTTGGCAAGAGAGACCGCACATTGACATAATTTTAAAAAGGGCGGGAGAGACCCAGTATGGATACATTTTAAGACAAGAGCGGGAAAGACCGCGCATTGATGCATTTTGTAATGGTAGCAGGGATTGTCTGCACCAGAAAGCATTGTTGGCAGCAGAGACCGCACTTTAGCGTTCGTAGGAAGTCAGTAGTAAGCGAGATGTGAAGCGAGTCGGTAGCAGGTCTGAAGCGAGAGGTTGAGAGGAGCGGTGTGCTTGCTAGCCACCAGCTATGGTTTATGAGAGATTATAAACGGATGTACGGAGACATCAGCTAACTATTATCATAGGAGGAACTAATATTATTGAATTAATTTTTTGAGAAACTCAAGACTACTGAAGGTATGTTTGCGCATTGCTAGTTGTACGATTATTGTAAAAAGTAAGTCCCATTTGAACGTTTGTAAAATCATTTCATTCAGAATATAATTAATTTTTGCCAGCAATATTGCATTACTGATTATAATCCATCCCAAAAACCATCAACGTAAAACTTTGCAAAATTTTATTGTTGTCAAGAAAAAGTTTAACTATGAATTACGTAACTTCAGTCAAATTAATTAAAGAATAACGTCAGCTTTGCTATTAAAGAATAACGTCAGCTTTGCTAATAAATACAGGCACTTATTATGATAGACCACCAGCAGCTAATAGGGTATAGTAAAACAGAGTAAGTATATTCATGTCGTAGTTCGATGCAGCAGTCAGATGGCGATCCAGTAACAGTAAAAAAGGTAAGGAACAGTTTTGGGTTATTGCAGGTAACATTCCATGTTTCGTCGAAATAATCAGAAAATAACTTTATAATAAGCAGCATTTAAATTTGTATGCGAAGATTGAGAAAGAGAATTAATTTCAAAGGGAAGATTTCATTTGTTATTATTAAGCAACAGGTAGAAATCCTAAGGGAAGGTTTCATAGGTTATTGTAGAAGAGAAAGTTGGCGTAACACAAAAGAGATATAGAGAAGACGGGAAGTTTTCACCGTTTACAGTTGCAGTGAAGTGTGTGGCAGAGGGTACCAAACTGTACCACTTATTAGAGTTTCTTTCCATTACATTCGTGTACGGAGAACGAAAACAGTGGCTGCTTAAATACTTCTGTGCGCATTGTAATTACTTTAATCTTTTTCTCACGACCTTTGTGGTAGCGATACTTAGGGACTTATAGTATTTTCCTAGATCCCCGCTTAGAGGCAGATCTTCAAACTTCGTATGTCGACACCAGATTTTCTCGGAATAGCTGGCATATATATTCAAGCATCTGCAACTTAGGTTCTTCAGCATTCCTGTAACGCTCATCTGGGAGTCAAACAAACCTGTGACCTTCGTGCTGCCCTTCCTTGTATCCGTTCAATATCCCTTGTTAGTCATATTTGCTACTGGTCCCACAGACTTCAGCAATATTCTACTTTGTGCCGCAATAGTATTTGTAAGCAGGCTCCCTTTTCGACTGACTGGATTTTCCCAGTATCATACCAAAGAACTGAAGTCGGACATCTGCTTTACCTACAAATGAGCCTAAGTCATCAAGCGTTGACTGATTAAAATTGTGGAAATGGAAATTTGTGGTAAGTTCCTATGGGACCAAGCTGCTGAGGTCATCGGTCCTTAGGCTTACACACTACTTCATCTAATTTAAACTAACTTACGCTAAGGACAACACACACACCCACGCCAGAGGGAGGACTCGAACCTCCGACGGAGAGAGCCGCGCGAACCGTGGCAAGGCGCCTAAGACCGCACGGCTACTCCGCCCGGCGATTAAAACTGTGATTCAATGATATTGCAGTCGTAGAATGTTACGTTTCTACATTTTGTACTGTGCTCAATTTTTTCATTTCTGAAATATAAAACGAGTTTCCAGTCTTGGTATTACTTTGAAACCAAATCAGGATCTGCAAAGGTAATTGCACATTTTTATTATTATCAGTGTCGAAAAATACTGAAAGTTTTGTTACCAAAAATTGCAATTATTATTAGCCTGGTGAAAGTCTTATGTCAAAAATTAATATGATGGCAGCAGACGTACGAAAAATGTGTAGCTCTATCTCTGACATTATTCTCGTTATCTATCTTTCTCTCTAAAATTGCTAGGCTGTCTAGGAAACTTTATTTTCGTTAACTTAAAATCGGATATGTAGCTGTAGAACTTGTATTATGAAAGCTCTTATTCCGACACGTCAGCGCGAGCACAAGGGCAACACTGGACTTCGATTATAAGCGCTTCCTGTCAGTGCTAAAATTAAAGAATTTTCGGGAAAACGGAAGTCCGCTCCAAGCAAAAGTTTGGCTTTCTCAGTTTAGTCACTCATTATAGGGGTCATGGCCATTAGAGGCAAAATTGGAACTTATCTATGAACAGATTGAAGGTCCAGCAGCCGAGAAAATGAGTGAGGTAGCGGCAAACTGCCGATCATTCCATGAACTCAAAGATGCGATTTTCGGAATATAATGGTCAGAGGAAATGCAAGACCGAGTAAAACGAGAAATTATCCTGTGCTCAGACCTCGAATTGTCAGGGTATAAGAGCCCTACGAAGTTATTCGAAGGAGTAATAAAAAATAACCGTTCTTAGACGCGCAGCTCAACGACAGTGAAATCATCCGGTTCACTTTCTCAGAACTACCAAGTAATTACCAGATAGGGATAGTTGGTAAATGTGGTACAAATATCGAGACCTTTAAAAGTCTATTTCGCTAACTTGAGCTGATATTCGACAGACAAGGTGTTCGAGAGTGAATCACAGAACAGAATAACAGCTACCGGGAACAACAACGCAAGCATTACGGAAGAAATAATAGGTATGGACCGTCAGGACGACAAGAGCGCCCGAAACGGAATTCGGGAACAAGGGGAAAATTAAAACAATTCCAAAGAGGTAATAGAGAGCGACATTTTGAGCAAAAATGGCGAGAGGCGAACCAAGGTTCTCAGGGGGTCCAGGGGGTCGATATTTGGGCACCTAACCCCAACAGCCAACAACGAAGTAGTAGTACGACGCGAAACTGACGTCAGGTTCGTGCGGAGACCACTCAATCGACTCCGCAAACACTCTCGGACCAAGCCAGGTACACGTGATAAAGCATGAGGACCTGCTGGAGGAGCAGGAAGTGATAACGCCACAGGACCTTCATCCGTTGATAACTACAACCACAGGGGACGTGCATTTACACAATATAATCGATAGTAGGAACCACATTATGCCCATTTCGGAGACGGCATACCAACGTTGTTCAGAGAAGAGAAGCTGCCATACCCTATCAATGAGAGAGACGAAGATAAAAAGTGCACTTGGAAGAAAATGCACGGAAGCAAGCCTCCAGACGCGATTGTAATTCATGTGTCAAGGACACGAACTAAAAAACAACTTCTTAGTCGAACCAAATTCGGCAACGCCATGATCATGACGAAGAATTTCGTAAATGAATACTAGGCTACTCTGGACCTTTGAAGAAGACAAATTGTATTGCGCAAGAGCAGTAAGATCTGCATAAACATTGAGCAGCCCGCGATAAAAGCACAGCTTCCAACCAGTTGCGTCCATCTCAGTTATACGAATGATGACTACAGAATAGACCGCGCTTCGGGTCGTCTCAGTAAGCAAATGAAAAGAAAGAGGAAGTAGTGATCCAAGAAATGAAAGAGGTCATAGAGGAAAAGGTCAAGTCCTTTCCGTGCATTGAACCTGAGGTGCGCAATGAGTTACGTGACATGTTACTAAAAAAAAAAAAAAAAAAAACAGACGTTTTTCTGCCTAAACCAGGTTCGATTAAAAATTTCCAGTACATATTTAAGGTACGTTTGCACAAGAAATTCTTTGTGGCACCCAACGCCATTCCACTCATATAAGGAGACAAAGTGGAGAGGGAAATCACAAAAACGTTAGCAAACGGGGTGATAGAGCCTGCCAGGTCCACCTATAATAACCCGCTCAAGCTAGTCGAGAAGGCAGATGGAGCCATCCGTCTTGTCCTCGACTCACGTTACATCAACACCATTATTGTTCTCCAGAACTTTCATTCAATATCCGATTCTCTTCGGTAGACCTCAGATCTAGCTTCTGGAAAATTGAGCTCCACTCGAATCGCCGGCAGTACACAGAGTTCCTGGCATTTGGGGAACGCTGTCAATCCTGGATACTACCTTCTAGAATAATATTTCGTCAGCTGCGTTTATCCGAGTTCTTCATAACGTTCTAAGCGATTGCCTCGAAAGACACGTAACGAGTTACGTTGAGGACCTACTAATAGACGAAAAGACAGGGCAAGAACATCATACGGTATTGCGGGAACTTCTTCACACCTTGAAGGCGTTTGGAGTCACTGTGAACATTGAAAAATCTATATCTCGAACGTGACTTGTGAAATTTCTTGGCCACATCATAAGAGTAGATGGAATTAAACCTAACCCCGAAAAAATTGAAGCGATTGAGAAGTTTGAAAGACCGACGACTAAAAGAGAGCTAAGAGCGTTCCTTGGTATCATAAATTTTTATAATCGATTCATTCATGTGAACACCCAGTGCAGCCCACGTCTGAATCAGTTTACGAGAAAGAAAATAGCGTGGGAGCGGGAAGAGGCCTTGAAGTCGGCACTTCTACAAGGGTCAATTTTCTCACAACCTAACTTACAGGGGAATTCTGCATGATCACTGACAGTTCCTATAAGGCTTAGGTGTGATGACTTTCCAGATTCTACTGAGGATCGAAGTCGAGTCTGAAAAACTACTGGATTTAGGAACACAGTCCTCTAACAATACGAAAAGAAAAAGATTTACTCTATCACTGAGCTTGAGGCATTGGGAATTGTCTGAGGGTTTGAAAAGATTAAATATTTCTTATACGGGAGGAAGACCAGAGTCTATACGGATCACATGGCCCTGGAATTTTTACTCACTGCGAAATTAACCCACAAAAGGCTAATGAGATGGGTAACATACTTGCAGCAGTACAATTTCACCATTACATACATAGATAACAGTCAAAATGTAATAGCTGACGCATGATCCCCTATATGGGTACATCCGTGTCAAGGTGAATCTTAACGTGAACCATTACAATCCCTACCTACTATGTGAGAGAAATCGAGTTCGAAAACTTCGTGACCTGCACTATGAAAGACGTTAGAAGAGAGCAGGACAAGGATCCAGAGCTTCCGAGGGTCAAAGAGAAGTGCAATGATCGAAATCATAAGGCCATAAGACAATTCTACCTGCTAAGGAAAGGTATACTCTTTACAAAAATACACTCCTGGAAATGGAAAAAAGAACACATTGACACCGGTGTGTCAGACCCACCATACTTGCTCCGGACACTGCGAGAGGGCTGTACAAGCAATGATCACAACAGGACAATGCACGTCCGCATGTATCCCGTGCCACCCAACGTGCTCTAGAAGGTGTAAGTCAACCACCCTGGCCAGCAAGATCTCCGGATCTGTCCCCCATTGAGCATGTTTGGGACTGGATGAAGCGTCGTGTCACGCGGTCTGCACGTCCAGCACGAACGCTGGCCCAACTGAGGCGCCAGGTGGAAATGGCATGGCAAGCCGTTCCACAGGACTACATCCAGCATCTCTACGATCGTCTCCATGGGAGAATAGCAGCCTGCATTGCTGCGAAAGGTGGATATACACTGTACTAGTGCCGACATTGTGCATGCTCTGTTGCCTGTGTCTATGTGCCTGTGGTTCTGTCAGTGTGATCATGTGATGTATCTGACCCCAGGAATGTGTCAATAAAGTTTCCCCTTCCTGGGACAATGAATTCACGGTGTTCTTATTTCAATTTCCAGGAGTGTAATGTGGGGGAATCGGAATGGTGTCTATGCCTACCGGAACACTTGATCAATAAAGTGGGGTGGACATTACGGTCCGAGAAAGTGGTTCCTCAAACTAAGGACACTCTTGTCACTTCAGGAACATGGAACGGAGAATCCGGCGTGTGCTGTCAGTATGCAAGGATTGCTAGAAGGCAAAGCACACGACTGTAAATATGGAGAGCCCCTCTCTTTCCGATTGTTCCCAACAGGTTAAAACACTTAGCGGCCACATATTTGATGAGACCGTTACCGAAAACGCGGAGAGGATACAGGTACTTGTTGGTTTTTGTAGAACTGACATCGAAATTTTGTGATTTTCATACCACTAAAAAGAGCTAGAGGGCTGACGGTGTCGCGAGCTCTGAGTAAAGTCTTTCTGCCGTAGGTGGTCCACGTAGGTGGTCTCTGATAATGGGCTGCAATACAAGTCAAAGCTGTGGAAAGTGACACTAAGAGGAAACAGGACTGAACCAATTTTTATTTCTTCACACCACCCGAGCTAGAATTCTACCGAGTTACAAAATAGTTTGGAAACCTTTGTCGGCTATACTGCCACTGGCAACACAACTCCTGGGACGTTTTCCTCAAGGATTTCCCAGATGTCATCCATGAGGCACCACATGGGATCACTAAAGCAGTGCCGATAACAAAGACTTGACAGCCGCAGGACTTAACTCTTGGTAGACTTCCCACCGCAAACTCGACTGCAGCTTCAGAAAATTGTAGACATTGTTCTCGGCAGAATCCAGTCTGCAGGTCGGAGCATGATGGAGCGTGCTGACAAGAAAGCACAAGAAAGAGTGGAATGAGATTTTCACTCTGCAGCGGAGTGTGCGCTGATATGAAACTTCCTGGCAGATTAAAACTGTGTGCCCGACCGAGACTCGAACTCGGGACCTTTGCCTTTCGCGGGCAAGTGCTCTACCAACTGAGCTACCGAAGCACGACTCACGCCCAGTACTCACAGCTTTACTTCTGTCAGTATCTCGTCTCCTACCTTCCAAAATTTACAGAAGCTCTCCTGCGAACCTTGCAGAACTAGCACTCCTGAAAGAAAGGATATAGCGGAGACATGGCTTAGCCACAGTCTGGGGGATGTTTCCAGAATGAGATTTTCACTCTGCAGCGGAGTGTGCGCTGATATGAAACTTCCTGGCAGATTAAAACTGTGTGCCCGACCGAGACTCGAACTCGGGACCTTTGCCTTTCGCGGGCAAGTGCTCTACCAACTGAGCTACCGAAGCACGACTCACGCCCAGTAGTCACAGCTTTACTTCTGCCAGTATCTCGTCTCCTACCTTCCAAACTTCGAAAGCTTCGTGACCTGCACTATGAAAGATGTTAGAAGAGAGCAGGACAAGGATCCAGAGCTTCCGAGGGTCAAAGAGAAGTGCAATGATCGAAATCATCCGGCCATAAGACAATTCTACCTGCTAAGGAAAGGTATACTCTTTACAAAAATACACTCCTGGAAATGGAAAAAAGAACACATTGACACCGGTGTGTCAGACCCACCATACTTGCTCCGGACACTGCGAGAGGGCTGTACAAGCAATGATCACACGCACGGCACAGCGGACACACCAGGAACCGCGGTGTTGGTCGTCGAATGGCGCTAGCTGCGCAGCATTTGTGCACCGCCGCCGTCAGTGTCAGCCAGTTTGCCGTGGCATACGGAGCTCCATCGCAGTCTTTAACACTGGTAGCACGCCACGACAGCGTGGACGTGAACCGTATGTGCAGTTGACGGACTTTGAGCGAGGGCGTATAGTGGGCATGCGGGAGGCCGGTTGGACGTACCGCCGAATTGCTCAACACGTGGGGCGTGAGGTCTCCACAGCACATCGATGTTGTCGCCAGTGGTCGGCGGAAGGTGCACGTGCCCGTCGACCTGGGACCGGACCGCAGCGACGCACGGATGCACGCCAAGACCGTAGGATCCTACGCAGTGCCGTAGAGGACCGCACCGCCACTTCCCAGCAAATTAGGGACACTGTTGCTCCTGGGGTATCGGCGAGGACCATTCGCAACCGTCTCCATGAAGCTGGGCTACGGTCCCGCACACCGTTAGGCCGTCTTCCGCTCACGCCCCAACATCGTGCAGCCCGCCTCCAGTGGTGTCGCGACAGGCGTGAATGGAGGGACGAATGGAGACGTGTCGTCTTCAGCGATGAGAGTCGCTTCTGCCTTGGTGCCAATGATGGTCGTATGCGTGTTTGGCGCCGTGCAGGTGAGCGCCACAATCAGGACTGCATACGACCGAGGCACACAGGGCCAACACCCGGCATCATGGTGTGGGGAGCGATCTCCTACACTGGCCGTACACCACTGGTGATCGTCGAGGGGACACTGAATAGTGCACGGTACATCCAAACCGTCATCGAACCCATCGTTCTACCATTCCTAGACCGGCAAGGGAACTTGCTGTTCCAACAGGACAATGCACGTCCGCATGTATCCCGTGCCACACAACGTGCTCTAGAAGGTGTAAGTCAACCACCCTGGCCAGCAAGATCTCCGGATCTGTCCCCCATTGAGCATGTTTGGGACTGGATGACGCGTCGTGTCACGCGGTCTGCACGTCCAGCACGAACGCTGGTCCAACTGAGGCGCCAGGTGGAAATGGCATGGCAAGCCGTTCCACAGGACTACATCCAGCATCTCTACGATCGTCTCCATGGGAGAATAGCAGCCTGCATTGCTGCGAAAGGTGGATATACACTGTACTAGTGCCGACATTGTGCATGCTCTGTTGCCTGTGTCTATGTGCCTGTGGTTCTGTCAGTGTGATCATGTGATGTATCTGACCCCAGGAATGTGTCAATAAAGTTTCCCCTTCCTGGGACAATGAATTCACGGTGTTCTTATTTCAATTTCCAGGAGTGTAATGTGGGGGAATCGGAATGGTGTCTATGCCTACCGGAACACTTGATCAATAAAGTGGGGTGGACATTACGGTCCGAGAAAGTAGTTCCTCAAACTAAGGACACTCTTGTCACTTCAGGAACATGGAACGGAGAATCCGGCGTGTGCTGTCAGTACGCAAGGATTGCTAGAAGGCAAAGCACACGACTGTAAATATGGAGAGCCCCTCTCTTTCCGATTGTTCCCAACAGGTTAAAACACTTAGCGGCCACATATTTGATGAGACCGTTACCGAAAACGCGGAGAGGATACTGGTACTTGTTGGTTTTTGTAGAACTGACATCGAAATTTTGTGATTTTAATACCACTAAAAAGAGCTAGAGGGCTGACGGTGTCGCGAGCTCTGAGTAAAGTCTTTCTGTCGTAGGTGGTCCACGTAGGTGGTCTCTGATAATGGGCTGCAATACAAGTCAAAGCTGTGGAAAGTGACACTAAGAGGAAACAGGACTGAACCAATTTTTATTTCTTCACACCAACCGAGCTGGAATTCTACCGAGTTACAAACTAGTTTGGCTGCCTTTGTCGGCTATACTGCCACTAGCAACACAACTCCTGGGACGTTTTCCTCAAGGATTTCCCAGATGTCATCCATGAGGCACCACATGGGATCACTAAAGCAGTGCCGATAACAAAGACTTGACAGCCGCAGGACTTAACTCTTGGTAGACTTCCCACCGCAAACTCGACTGCAGCTTCAGAAAATTGTAGACATTGTTCTCGGCAGAATCCAGTCTGCAGGTCGGAGCATGATGGAGCGTGCTGACAAGAAAGCATAAGAAAGAGAGGAATGAGAATTTCACTCTGCAGCGGAGTGTGCGCTGATATGAAACTTCCTGGCAGATTAAAACTGTGTGCCCGACCGAGACTCGAACTCGGGACTTTTGCCTTTCGCGGGCAAGTGCTCTACCAACTGAGCTACCGAAGCACGACTCACGCCCAGTACTCACAGCTTTACTTCTGTCAGTATCTCGTCTCCTACCTTCCAAACTTTACAGAAGCTCTCCTGCGAACCTTGCAGAAATAGCACTCCTGAAAGAAAGGATATAGCGGAGACATGGCTTAGCCACAGCCTGGGGGATGTTTCCAGAATGAGATTTTCACTCTGCAGTGGAGTGTGCGCTGATATGAAACTTCCTGGCAGATTAAACTGTGTGCCCGACCGAGACTCGAACTCGGGACCTTTGCCTTTCGCGGGCAAGTGCTATACCAACTGAGCTACCGAAGCACGACTCACGCCCAGTAGTCACAGCTTTACTTCTGCCAGTATCTCGTCTCCTACATTCCAAACTTTACAGAAGCTCTCCTGCGAACCTTGCAGAGCTAGAACTCCTGAAAGAAAGGATATAGCGGAGACATGGCTTAGCCACAGCCTGGGGGATGTTTCCAGAATGAGATTTTCACTCTGCAGCGGAGTGTGCGCTGATATGAAACTTCCTGGCAGATTAAAACTGTGTGCCCGACCGAGACTCGAACTCGGGACCTTTGCCTTTCGCGGGCAAGTGCTCTACCAACTGAGCTACCGAAGCACGACTCACGCCCAGTACTCACAGCTTTACTTCTGCCAGTATCTCGTCTCCTACCTTCCAAACTTTACAGAAGCTCTCCTGCGAAACTTGCAGAACTAGCACTCCTGAAAGAAAGGATATAGCGGAGACATGGCTTAGCCACAGCCTGGGGGATGTTTCCAGAATGAGATTTTCACTCTGCAGCGGAGTGTGCGCTGATATGAAACTTCCTGGCAGATTAAAACTGTGTGCCCGACCGAGACTCGAACTCGGGACCTTTGCCTTTCGCGGGCAAGTGCTCTACCAACTGAGCTACCGAAACACGTCTCACGCCCAGTACTCACAGCTTTACTTCTGTCAGTATCTCGTCTCCTACCTTCCAAACTTTACAGAAGCTCTCCTGCGAACCTTGCAGAACTAGCACTCCTGAAAGAAAGGATATAGCGGAGACATGGCTTAGCCACAGCCTGGGGGATGTTTCCAGAATGAGATTTTCACTCTGCAGCGGAGTGTGCGCTGATATGAAACTTCCTGGCAGATTAAAACTGTGTGCCCGACCGAGACTCGAACTCGGGACCTTTGCCTTTCGCGGGCAAGTGCTCTACCAACTGAGCTACCGAAGCACGACTCACGCCCAGTACTCACAGCTTTACTTCTGCCAGTATCTCGTCTCCTACCTTCCAAACTTCGAAAGCTTCGTGACCTGCACTATGAAAGATGTTAGAAGAGAGCAGGACAAGGATCCAGAGCTTCCGAGGGTCAAAGAGAAGTGCAATGATCGAAATCATCCGGCCATAAGACAATTCTACCTGCTAAGGAAAGGTATACTCTTTACAAAAATACACTCCTGGAAATGGAAAAAAGAACACATTGACACCGGTGTGTCAGACCCACCATACTTGCTCCGGACACTACGAGAGGGCTGTACAAGCAATGATCACACGCACGGCACAGCGGACACACCAGGAACCGCGGTGTTGGTCGTCGAATGGCGCTAGCTGCGCAGCATTTGTGCACCGCCGCCGTCAGTGTCAGCCTGTTTGCCGTGGCATACGGAGCTCCATCGCAGTCTTTAACACTGGTAGCATGCCACGACAGCGTGGACGTGAACCGTATGTGCAGTTGATGGACTTTGAGCGAGGGCGTATAGTGGGCATGCGGGAGGCCGGGTGGACGTACCGCCGAATTGCTCAACACGTGGGGCGTGAGGCCTCCACAGTACATCGATGTTGTCGCCAGTGGTCGGCGGAAGGTGCACGTGCCCGTCGACCTGGGACCGGACCGCAGCGACGCACGGATGCACGCCAAGACCGTAGGATCCTACGCAGTGCCGTAGAGGACCGCACCGCCACTTCCCAGCAAATTAGGGACACTGTTGCTCCTGGGGTATCGGCGAGGACCATTCGCAACCGTCTCCATGAAGCTGGGCTACGGTCCCGCACACCGTTAGGCCGTCTTCCGCTCACGCCCCAACATCGTGCAGCCCGCCTCCAGTGGTGTCGCGACAGGCGTGAATGGAGGGACGAATGGAGACGTGTCGTCTTCAGCGATGAGAGTCGCTTCTGTCTTGGTGCCAATGATGGTCGTATGCGTGTTTGGCGCCGTGCAGGTGAGCGCCACAATCAGGACTGCATACGACCGAGGCACACAGGGCCAACACCCGGCATCATGGTGTGGGGAGCGATCTCCTACACTGGCCGTACACCACTGGTGATCGTCGAGGGGACACTGAATAGTGCACGGTACATCCAAACCGTCATCGAACCCATCGTTCTACCATTCCTAGACCGGCAAGGGAACTTGCTGTTCCAACAGGACAATGCACGTCCGCATGTATCCCGTGCCACCCAACGTGCTCTAGAAGGTGTAAGTCAACCACCCTGGCCAGCAAGATCTCCGGATCTGTCCCCCATTGAGCATGTTTGGGACTGGATGACGCGTCGTGTCACGCGGTCTGCACGTCCAGCACGAACGCTGGTCCAACTGAGGCGCCAGGTGGAAATGGCATGGCAAGCCGTTCCACAGGACTACATCCAGCATCTCTACGATCGTCTCCATGGGAGAATAGCAGCCTGCATTGCTGCGAAAGGTGGATATACACTGTACTAGTGCCGACATTGTGCATGCTCTGTTGCCTGTGTCTATGTGCCTGTGGTTCTGTCAGTGTGATCATGTGATGTATCTGACCCCAGGAATGTGTCAATAAAGTTTCCCCTTCCTGGGACAATGAATTCACGGTGTTCTTATTTCAATTTCCAGGAGTGTAATGTGGGGGAATCGGAATGGTGTCTATGCCTACCGGAACACTTGATCAATAAAGTGGGGTGGACATTACGGTCCGAGAAAGTAGTTCCTCAAACTAAGGACACTCTTGTCACTTCAGGAACATGGAACGGAGAATCCGGCGTGTGCTGTCAGTATGCAAGGATTGCTAGAAGGCAAAGCACACGACTGTAAATATGGAGAGCCCCTCTCTTTCCGATTGTTCCCAACAGGTTAAAACACTTAGCGGCCACATATTTGATGAGACCGTTACCGAAACGCGGAGAGGATACAGGTACTTGTTGGTTTTTGTAGAACTGACATCGAAATTTTGTGATTTTCATACCACTAAAAAGAGCTAGAGGGCTGACGGTGTCGCGAGCTCTGAGTAAAGTCTTTCTGCTGTAGGTGGTCCACGTAGGTGGTCTCTGATAATGGGCTGCAATACAAGTCAAAGCTGTGGAAAGTGACACTAAGAGGAAACAGGACTGAACCAATTTTTATTTCTTCACACCACCCGAGCTAGAATTCTACCGAGTTACAAAATAGTTTGGCAACCTTTGTCGGCTATACTGCCACTAGCAACACAACTCCTGGGACGTTTTCCTCAAGGATTTCCCAGATGTCATCCATGAGGCACCACATGGGATCACTAAAGCAGTGCCGATAACAAAGACTTGACAGCCGCAGGACTTAACTCTTGGTAGACAGTGTGCCCGACCGAGACTCGAACTCGGGACCTTTGCCTTTCGCGGGCAAGTGCTCTACCAACTGAGCTACCGAAGCACGACTCACGCCCAGTACTCACAGCTTTACTTCTGTCAGTATCTCGTCTCCTACCTTCCAAAATTTACAGAAGCTCTCCTGCGAACCTTGCAGAACTAGCACTCCTGAAAGAAAGGATATAGCGGAGACATGGCTTAGCCACAGTCTGGGGGATGTTTCCAGAATGAGATTTTCACTCTGCAGCGGAGTGTGCGCTGATATGAAACTTCCTGGCAGATTAAAACTGTGTGCCCGACCGAGACTCGAACTCGGGACCTTTGCCTTTCGCGGGCAAGTGCTCCACCAACTGAGCTACCGAAGCACGACTCACGCCCAGTACTCACAGCTTTACTTCTGCCAGTATCTCGTCTCCTACCTTCCAAACTTCGAAAACTTCGTGACCTGCACTATGAAAGATGTTAGAAGAGTGCAGGACAAGGATCCAGAGCTTCCGAGGGTCAAAGAGAAGTGCAATGATCGAAATCATCCGGCCATAAGACAATTCTACCTGCTAAGGAAAGGTATACTCTTTACAAAAATACACTCCTGGAAATGGAAAAAAGAACACATTGACACCGGTGTGTCAGACCCACCATACTTGCTCCGGACACTGCGAGAGGGCTGTACAAGCAATGATCACACGCACGGCACAGCGGACACACCAGGAACCGCGGTGTTGGCCGTCGAATGGCGCTAGCTGCGCAGCATTTGTGCACCGCCGCTGTCAGTATCAGCCAGTTTGCCGTGGCATACGGAGCTCCATCGCAGTCTTTAACACTGGTAGCACGCCACGACAGCGTGGACGTGAACCGTATGTGCAGTTGACGGACTTTGAGCGAGGGCGTATAGTGGGCATGCGGGAGGCCGGTTGGACGTACCGCCGAATTGCTCAACACGTGGGGCGTGAGGTCTCCACAGTACATCGATGTTGTCGCCAGTGGTCGGTGGAAGGTGCACGTGCCTGTCGACCTGGGACCGGACCGCAGCGACGCACGGATGCACGCCAAGACCGTAGGATCCTACGCAGTGCCGTAGGGGACCGCACCGCCACTTCCCACCAAATTAGGGACACTGTTGCTCCTGGGGTATCGGCGAGGACCATTCGCAACCGTCTCCATGAAGCTGGGCTACGGTCCCGCACACCGTTAGGCCGTCTTCCGCTCACGCCCCAACATCGTGCAGCCCGCCTCCAGTGGTGTCGCGACAGGCGTGAATGGAGGGACGAATGGAGACGTGTCGTCTTCAGCGATGAGAGTCGCTTCTGCCTTGGTGCCAATGATGGTCGTATGCGTGTTTGGCGCCGTGCAGGTGAGCGCCACAATCAGGACTGCATACGACCGAGGCACACAGGGCCAACACCCGGCATCATGGTGAGGGGAGCGATCACCTACACTGGCCGTACACCACTGGTGATCGTCGAGGGGACACTGAATAGTGCACGGTACATCCAAACCGTCATCGAACCCATCGTTCTACCATTCCTAGACCGGCAAGGGAACTTGCTGTTCCAACAGGACAATGCACGTCCGCATGTATCCCGTGCCACCCAACGTGCTCTAGAAGGTGTAAGTCAACCACCCTGGCCAGCAAGATCTTCGGATCTGTCCCCCATTGAGCATGTTTGGGACTGGATGAAGCGTCGTGTCACGCGGTCTGCACGTCCAGCACGAACGCTGGCCCAACTGAGGCGCCAGGTGGAAATGGCATGGCAAGCCGTTCCACAGGACTACATCCAGCATCTCTACGATCGTCTCCATGGGAGAATAGCAGCCTGCATTGCTGCGAAAGGTGGATATACACTGTACTAGTGCCGACATTGTGCATGCTCTGTTGCCTGTGTCTATGTGCCTGTGGTTCTGTCAGTGTGATCATGTGATGTATCTGACCCCAGGAATGTGTCAATAAAGTTTCCCCTTCCTGGGACAATGAATTCACGGTGTTCTTATTTCAATTTCCAGGAGTGTAATGTGGGGGAATCGGAATGGTGTCTATGCCTACCGGAACACTTGATCAATAAAGTGGGGTGGACATTACGGTCCGAGAAAGTAGTTCCTCAAACTAAGGACACTCTTGTCACTTCAGGAACATGGAACGGAGAATCCGGCGTGTGCTGTCAGTATGCAAGGATTGCTAGAAGGCAAAGCACACGACTGTAAATATGGAGAGCCCCTCTCTTTCCGATTGTTCCCAACAGGTTAAAACACTTAGCGGCCACATATTTGATGAGACCGTTACCGAAAACGCGGAGAGGATACTGGTACTTGTTGGTTTTTGTAGAACTGACATCGAAATTTTGTGATTTTCATACCACTAAAAAGAGCTAGAGGGCTGACGGTGTCGCGAGCTCTGAGTAAAGTCTTTCTGCCGTAGGTGGTCCACGTAGGTGGTCTCTGATAATGGGCTGCAATACAAGTCAAAGCTGTGGAAAGTGACACTAAGAGGAAACAGGACTGAACCAATTTTTATTTCTTCACACCACCCGAGCTAGAATTCTACCGAGTTACAAAATAGTTTGGCAACCTTTGTCGGCTATACTGCCACTAGCAACACAACTCCTGGGACGTTTTCCTCAAGGATTTCCCAGATGTCATCCATGAGGCACCACATGGGATCACTAAAGCAGTGCCGATAACAAAGACTTGACAGCCGCAGGACTTAACTCTTGGTAGACTTCCCACCGCAAACTCGACTGCAGCTTCAGAAAATTGTAGACATTGTTCTCGGCAGAATCCAGTCTGCAGGTCGGAGCATGATGGAGCGTGCTGACAAGAAAGCACAAGAAAGAGTGTTCCCCCTCAAGCGGGCCAAAAGTTCTTCTGAAATCTTTTCAGCTATCAAACAAATTGAAGCAGAAATTCCAGAAATCCTTTTCGGTGTACAATGGACCACCGAAACTGAGGATCTGCCACCAGAATGCCTTTGAACTGGAATCAAATGGCTCTGAGCACTATGGGACTTAACATCTTAGGTCATCAGTCCCCTAGAACTTAGAACTACTTAAACGTAACTAACCTAAGGACATCACACACATCCATGCCCGAGGCAGGATTCGAACCTGCGAACGTAGCAGTCCCGTGGTTCCGGACTGCAGCGACTAGAACCGCACAGCCACAGCGGCCGGCGAGCTGGAATCGATGAAGAGCAAAAATCATCTGAGCTCCACCATATCTCCCATATTAAACCACTTGTAGAGTAGGTTAGGGTAGCACACTCTTGGGGAGTAAGTTTAGGCTAAGATGTTTAGGATAGAAATGTACATAAAGTAGATGTAGGAGTTTGTGGATTAATTTTTGACCACGTTATTTGTTGTTGTATAGACCGATAAAGTAAACAAGATGGGCGATGCTGCTTGTGCGTCCTCAATGACTGTGAATGAAATGTAACTGAGTTCGTTTTCAAACAAACAATTCATTGCTTTTGAGGGGGGAGTAATGCCATACATACGAGACTCGAATTATGGGAGAAGTTTCTTGTGGGTGTCGATACTTGGCCGATTTTGTGAAATGGATGCGATTGGGAAGCTACTCGCCTTATGTTTCATTGGAGTATGGGGACGCCGCCCAGTTAGCCGTGCTGTCTAACGCACTGCTTTCCGGGCGGGAAGGCGTGCTGGTACACGGCACGAATCCGCCCGGCGGATTAGTGTCAAGGTCCGGTGAGCTGGCCAGCCTGTGGATGGTTTTTAAGGCGATTTTCCATCTGCCTCAGCGAATGCGGGCTGGTTCCCCTTATTCCGCCTTAGTTACACTATGTCGGTGATTGTTGCGCAAACACTATGTCCACATGCACCTAGCCGGCCGCGGTGGCCGTGCGGTTCTAGGCGCTGCAGTCCGGAACCGTGGGACTGCTACGGTCGCAGGTTCGAATTCTGCCTCGGGCATGGATGTGTGTGATGTCCTTAGGTTAGTTAGGTTTAAGTAGTTCTAAGTTCTAGGGGACTGATGACCTAAGATGTTAAGTCCCACAGTGCTGAGAGCCATTTAAGCCACATACACGTACACCATAATTACTCTGCCACGCAGACATTGGGGTTACACTCGTCTGGTGTGAGACGTTCCTGCGGGGGTCCACTGGGGCCGAATGCACAATAACCCTGGCTTCGGTGTGTGGTGGCGGTGAGGTGGATGGGCTGCTGTGGCCTATTGTGGGGTTGTGAGCCACTGAGGGCTATGGCGGGGACGAAACCTTCCCGTCGTTTCTAGGTCCCCGGTTCAATACACACATACACACACACCTACACTCAATGTACAATCTTCATTTGGTAAGGGTTACGGTATGTGCGTGAGTCAACAGAACAACTCTGAAGGCTAACCTATTGTATTACGGACATTTGCCTTCTTGGAGGATAACGACTGAGTTTGTGTTTGGTACGCAAAAAGTGGATTTTTAATTGTTTAAGAGTGTCTGTGAAGTTGCAGGGACCAGGTGGTCCTATAATAACAGCAACTTACACCACAGCCTTCTGCCAATGGCCCAGATTTTATTTGTGTGGATCACTTTGTCGTTGAGTGTGCGTTGTTCACCTGAAAATAAGTCTGTGTTGGGTGAGGTATTGTAATGTGTGGAAAAGAGAAGTTGGCTGTATCGTTAACTCTTCTACCTACCTTCTTGTCCCTACTGACGTTCTTTGATTTTATTAAAACGTAATGTAAGTTTCAACTTACCTGATCCTTTTTTATGTCAATGACACATTATCCTAACGATAAGTGAGCCAGTCAATATAAAACAGATTTTTTTGTGACTGAGGGACTGTGAAAGACACCAAGCTCTCTACCTGAGTGACAAGAACTGGGTACGGCCCACTCTTTGCACAAGAGCAGGTGCCCGGCGTTTTCGTCTTTTCTAGCGAGGCGAGAAGGATATCTGGGACTTGGGCAGCGTCAGAGCTGGAGTCTCGCAAGTCGTTTTACTGCAATGGGACCCTTCGTTCGGCTGTCAGGCAACGCCGGACTGCTGCACTCTCTGGGTCAGTTTGGAGAGTTTTAATGACTGTGTCCACGGGGGCTCGACAGTGCGGCGCCGACATAGACCATTGCCATCCAACGGCCAGAGGCGGTTTCAGGTCTATACTTTCCTGCGTATAGACCGAAAAACGCATCTGATTGGTAGACCAGTATGAGGTGCGCACTTCGAATTTGGCGAGACGACTCTTGATAGGAGGAAAATTTGTTGTAATGATTTGGTGGGGAGAGGAGCGGTAGAATGTAAGAGTATGACTGGCTGCTGTTTCTGTGTTCTTCCACAATTTGAGATTTTCTTGTGTGGTGCCGACAAGGAGCTAATCTTTCGGTGTGAAGGCAAAGTGAGGAGTTCAGGGATTTGCTTCTGGACGGCCGGAGAGGTCGTGTGTCGCTTCTGGACAGCCAGAGCGAACGATAGAGTTCTTCACTTCTGGTCAGCCGGAGTGAAGGTGACTGCTAGAGTGAGAAGTATTTCTGTCACGGTAGTCCGGGCAGAACCTGTATGTTACCACTCGGCGACAACAATCGGATTTGTTTGTCGTTTTGCGCTCGCACTGTTTCGGTCGGGTCTTGATCCACGGGCGCGTACCGCCACTGAGAGCATCTGCAACATCATCCCTGTGCTCTGAGCAGTCGGCGCGCGGCCAGTCTTGCAGGTGGTAATGTATTCGCAGCACCGGCGCAGCAATCTAATTAATATGATCCCTCCCAGCTTGCGCTGTCACCTTGTCGCCATGCACAGCCATGGCTTGCACGTTCGATCTGTATCAAGGGATCTCATTCCCGATCGATACAGTTCCTAATAGTCACGGCTAACGTGTCAAGGCACACTCTCACTCACAAAATTTGTACGACTCTATAACGTGGTAGTTGATCCCATGTACGCCCGCGAATTCACCCAAAATCTCATTCCCGAGTACTTCGTTCTTATTTATATTTCATTCAATATTTGTGTCTGGTAATACTTTAGGAATTCTCGCAGTAAAATAATCACTTTGTGATACCAAAATCTTAGTATTATTTAGAAGTTCAATTTCGCCTTTGTTATCATGACTCTTTGCCATATACGACTGATAAGCTATTAAATTATGATAGCTAGAATTATGTCGAAGGTGCAACTCTTAAAATGACCACAAACAAGGCCATATCATAATTTCCCCCATAAATCGTCTGTTGCTTGATAAGAAATGTGGTAGTTAAAGGTGGGTTGAGTGTATTAGCCTAACTAATACGGATGTCTTTAATAAACTGAGTGACATGGCCATCTCTCAACCCCAGCACCTTGCAATGTGTCTTTAACTACATCAGAAACATAAAGAAGAGATGAAATTGTGATTACTCGTAAACTGTCCCTCACAGACTAAAGCATAGGTTCGGTTTTCCGCTCTCAAAGTACGACCAGGAACACAATGTTGTTTTCAAGAAATATAATTAATTGAAAAGTGGAAATGGTAAATGTTCTACGTGCCAGGTCTGAAATTTGGAAGGAGAATCAAATAACAATGTATCTTTCTGTACGCAATTTGTTTGCAACCAAAAAACTGGGAAGGTGTTCTGATAACATATGATTATACTGCCCAACTCATCTTTGGAAAAACCAATGGGACAAATTAGAAAATTGATTTGTTACGAACTTTCTAAGGAAAACGGCTGGTTCTAAGTGCCAACAAGAAAGTTTTTAATTTTAAGTGCCATAGTAATGGAAAACCGCGTTTTATTTGCGACAGCACACATACAAAAATACAACAGTATTGTTTACACTAGTAGAACTGTACTCATAAATGCCACTTCTCGTACATTTCGAATTTTTTACAAGATTGTAACAGAACTGAATTCAAGGAAAAAGTGTTTCAGTATTGATTTCTGTTCCTTACACAGCTCAGTTTTTGGGATCTGATGACAAGTTTACTGTAGAGCTCCATGTACTGTTGAAGAACAAACGGCAACATCGTCAACAGGTCTTTCTTTTCAAATGATGGGGCACAGCAATCAGTCGCCCTTTTCTTACAGGTTTTATTAGGCAAATCCAGATTTCTGCTAGTGCCTAGCCATTATCAATGCACTATTTTACGGTATCAGTGCATGTCCTAGTACGTCAGTACCCCGTTCACAGTTCAAGTCTTGAACGAATTGTGACAGAAGCCGGAACAACAAGGGACTGACGTATTAGGGCATGCTCTGATACCGTAAAATAGTGCATTGATAATGGCTAGCCACTAATCGAAATCTAGATTTTCCTGATAAAATCTGAAAGAAAAGGGCGACTCATTGCTGTGCTCTATCATTTGAAAGTCATATCACAGCCGTTGAATGCACTCACATCCCTAATGGAAGGTAACTTGATGATGTCTTTCTTCTCACAACTGATGAACATCGGTAGTCTTTCAGACGAAGTACGGCAGGGTATACGTCACCCTTAGCCTTTTCTGTTATGAAGACATTTTTCCATTGTTCTCTTTTAGTGTAAATTCTATAATAAGTATTTGCGTTGGATGAGTATGAGGCGCTTTGATCATACCACAATTTGGAGCCCAAGATGAACATCAACAAAAGCAAAACGAGTATAATGGAATGTAGTCGAATTAAGTCGGGTGATGCTGAGGGAATTACGAGTAGATTAGGAAATGAGAAACTTAAAGTAGTAAAGGAGTTTTGCTATTTGGGGAGCAAAATAACTCGTGATGTTCAAAGTAGAGAAGATATAAAATGTAGACTGGCAATGGCAAGGAAAGTGTTTCTGAAGAAGAGAAATTTGTTAACATCGAATATAGATTTACGTGTCAGGAAGTCGTTTCTGAAAGTATTTGTATGGAGTGTAGCCATGTATGGAAGTGAAACATGGACGACAAATAGTTTGGACAAGAAGAGAATAGAAGCTTTCGAAATGTGGTGCTACAGAAGAATGCTGAAGATTAGATGGGTAGATCACATAACTAATGAGGAGGTATTGAATAGAATTGGGGAGAAGAGGAGTTTATGGCACAACTTGACTAGGAGAAGGGATCAGTTGGTAGGACATGTTGTGAGGCATCAAGGGATCTCCAATGTAGTACTGGAGGGCAGCGTAGAGGGTAAAAATCGTAGAGGGAGACCAAGAGATGAATACACTAAGCAGATTCAGAAGGATGTAGGTTGCAGTAGGTACTGGGAGGTGAAGAAGCTTGCACAGGATAGAGTAGCATGGAGAGCTGCATCACACCAGTCTCTGGACTGAAGAGCACAACAACAACTACACACATCTGCATTAACAATAATGCTTCAACAGCATCTTTAAAGTCAAAGAAGTCATATTTACACATAATAATTATGTGCAATGGGTTAATAGTTTAGCTTAATTTGTGTAAATCTTGCAGAAAAAGGCGTTGTACATCTTTCTTTTATTCTTGCGCCAACTAACATTGAATGAAACATTGTATACGTGATTTGGCCCATGCAGCGGAGCACTGGGGGCGCAATAGCACTGAAAATGCGTTTTGTGAAGAAGCAGCACTAAGAATGTTTGACATTGGCCCTCCCGGTTGGCCGTGCGGTCTAATGCACGGCTTTCCGGGAGGGACGGAGCGCCTGGTCCCCGGCACGAATCCGCCCGGCGGATTTGTGTCGAGGTCCGGTGAACTGGCCAGTCTGTGGATGGTTTTTAGGCTGTTTTCCATCTGCTGCGGCGAATGCGGGCTGGTTCCCCTTATTCCGCCTCAGTTACACTATGTCGGCGATTGCTGCGCAAACAAGTTCTCCACGTACGCGTACACCACCAATACTCTACCACGCAAACATAGGGGCTACACTCGTCTGGTGTGAGACGTTCGCTGGGGGGTCCACCGGGGGCCGAACCGCACAATAACCCTGGGTTCGGTGTGGGGCGACGGAGGGGTGAAGTGGACTGCGGTAGTCGTCGTGGGGTTGCGGACCACTGCGGCTGCGGTGGGGGCGGAGCCTCTCCGTCGTTTCTAGGTCCCCACTTAACATACAATACAATACCATACGATATTTGACATTTCCACTCTTCAGTTATACAGGGTGATTGAGCTGCCCCTACCGATATCGTTTCATGCAACCCCACATTACACAGCAATTTTGTTGGCCAGTTCACTCTGGAGATGCAAAGCACTGTGTCAAAATGTCGCAGAATAACTGGTAAAGTATACGAAGACTTGACTTTTGTCACCTCAATGTATGCTGATTACGCGGCTGTCGCCTGTGTGGACACCGCTCCTGATGCAGACGTAGTGCAGGTTGCATAAAACGACGTCGATAGGGGCAACAGAATCACCCTGTATTTTGTAGAGCGGTGATTCTTGTCCGGCGCGTTTACTACTTCCCGCAACCCTTGTAAATTGGCTTGCCCTGGCTCTACCAGAGATGTTCTGAGAGGTCACCCAGAGAAAGCCGTGTACCGGCGCAGGTCGGTGCGCGGTAAACAAGCGGAGCGCACACGTCAGCGTCAGATACCTGCCGCGGACAAAGCGGCCGTGTTCTTTGTGCGCACGTGCGCCGCGCCGGTCGCGTGCCGCTGCCACGTGCCCGGCCGCCTGGCCACGTGCTGTGTCAGTCGCCGGCCCGGCCGCCGCCTACCGCCTCCCCACCACGCCCCGTCTTCCGCCCTGCGCTGAACGCCGCTTGCTGCCACCTCTCGGGCCCTCCCACGTCTCCCACCCTTCACTAACTGGATGCGTCCGTTGATAGCAGATCGTCTCATTACCCAACAAACAGTTTATCGCCCTCACTTGGCGACGTTATTTTTTCTATTGTTACGCCATTCTCCTCATAGCTGTCAACCATAGGAACATTTCCCTACGCGTTTTTGCGTAGGGACGAAGGGACAGATTTATGATGTAGCAACTTTTTGTCCAAGAAAGAAACATTTCATATCAAGACTTAGACATTGCACACGTCTGTCACCATTGCATGCGGAAAGTTGGCCTATAAGGGCCTACCTCAGGGGCAAAACGACGTGCAGAAGGAAAGTATTTTAGTCACTATCTGGAGAGGGTACGTGACAGGGGAAATACTGACACGTGTTTTGCTTAGCGCTGCTCGTTCCGATAAGCTGCTGCCTCTTGAGGTACTGAAGTAACCCGAGTGGCCGAGCGGTTCTAGGCGCTACAGTCTGGAACCGCGAGACCGCTAAGGTCGCAGGTTCGAATCCTGCATCGGGCATGGATGTGTGTGATGTCCTTAGGTTAGTTAGGTTTAAGTAGTTCTAAGTTCTAGGGGACTGATGACCTCAGCAGTTAAGTCCCATAGTGCTCGGAGCCATTTGAACCATTTTTTCGTACTGAAGTAACACAGATCGCGAATGCCCATTACGAGACATTTTCAAATGTGGTACTTATTTGCAGCAAGGAAAGTAAATTAAACTACAGTTGTTGCAATACAACGCAATAATTATAAGAGAAATCGCCACTGTCGAGGAAACCCCGACGCTGGCAACAATTGCGAATAGAAGGCAGTCAACGCGAAGCGTTAAGATTCGATTGGCGGCAGCATCTGCTGAGCACTCACTATCCTTACCAACAACAGATCACATCAGTGTTCGACTGTTCGACTGTTCCGCTTAGCACCCTACGGCGTTGGATGTGTGGGCACATAAACATGTGATTTTTAGATGAGTTCTGTTAATAATATAAAACAATCAGTTTACACTGACGATACTGTGGGCAGGTTAGTAACACGAAAACAACACTTCTGTGCTAATTTGGAGTATGTAAACTGTGGTTCGATAAAGGAGCTTTACACCCAGTGTATACTTCAAACATTGTAAAAAGGTAGTTTACTGTCAACTGTCTATTATTTCGAGTGACGCACGATCGCGTGCGCGTAATTTTATCACTATTACCATTTTAGTTCAAAATTCTAACGGCTATTTTTTGCTGTAAAAATAGGTAGGTAACGTTAATGAGTGGCCCCTGACAGCACGGCGCCTGTAGCGTGTGCCACATGTGCTGTGAGGATAAACTGCCTCTTCGTTCGGTCCTAAAAAATATTCAGTGTGTGTGTGTGGGGGGGGGGGGGGGGGGATGGAGGATGCGGGAGTCGAATCGACCAAATTTTTCCACGTAACCATAGGATGGAAATGTATTATTGAGGAGCTATGGCGAATCAGAACGAGTGTGTGTATTAAAACTAAATTCACTCAATAAATGACTGTTATGCTAAACAAAATGGTTCAAATGGCTCTAAACACTATGGGACTTAACATCTGAGGTCATCAGTACCCTAGAACTCAGAACTACGTAAACCTAACTAACCTAAGGACATCACACACAGCCATGCCCGAGGCAGGATTCGAACCTGCGACCGTTGCAGCAGCGCGGTTCCGGACTGAAGCGCCTAGAACCGCTCGGCCACAGCGGCCGGCCTTATGCTAAACAGCACCGTACTATTTAAAGTAGCTGAAGATAATGGTTTCAGATGAACATTTAAAGCTAGGCAAACTTTACATTCCTATTCTTAGCTGTTTACATTAGACGTGAATATTCTGTCATGTCTCTTGGGAAAAATTTTGAGTGTTAAATTAGGTACGCCTAAAGTACAGCAATGCCATTAACGCATTCAAAGACAAAAGTTAAAAAAAAGACGCACTACGGTGCAATTGTTCGAATGGGACGGAAATCGCTTAGTTCCACGTCTGGCCCTTATGCAAGCAGTTACTCAGCTTAGCATTGATTGATAGAGCTGTTGCATGTCCTCCTGAGGATTATCGTGCTAAATTCGTAGTATTCGGGTAGTAGAATATCGTCGACGAACCGCTATGCTGATAGGGTGCCGCGAATGACTACCAAAGGATTGATCTTATGAAATGAAATGACATCCCACACTATCACTTCCAGCTGTCGGGCCGTACGGTGGGCAAGAGTCACGTCGGTATCCGAACACTGTCCGTGGGGTCCCCAAACACGTCTTCGCTGGTCATCGAAGCTTGATTCGAAGCGGGACTCATCACTGAAGACAATTCTACTCCAGTCAATGAGATTCCAGGCCGAAGAATCTGTCTGGGGGTGCCCCACACAGCGGTGAGATACCAAGTTGATTGTCGCCCGCCATAGGGCCGGCAACCAGGAATGATGGTCTGGGATACAATTTCATTTCATAGCATGACCCCATTGGTTGTCAACCGGGGCACCGCTACAGCACAGCGATAAGTGGACGTAATTCTACGCCCAGTTTTTCTGCCTTTCATGGCAAGCCACCCATGTCTTACATTTCAATAAGACAGTCGTCTCCCGCACATGGCGAGAGTTTCTACTGCTTGTCTTCGTACTTGCTAAGCAGTACCTTGGCCAGCAAGGTCGCCGGATCTCTTCCCAATTGAGAACGTTTGGAGCATTATGGGCGTGATCCTCCAGCCAGATCGGCATTTAACGATCTAACAAGGCAATTCGAAAGAATTTGGTACGACATCTCTCAGGGGGACATCCAATAACTTTATATTGAGCAATGGAAAGTCGACTAAGTGCTGGCCATCAATGCCGGAGGTAGACAAACGCGTTGTTGTTGTGCCCAAATTGTGAAGCTGTTTCTCTTGAAAGAATGATCCAGTTTTTATGAAATTTTAATCATTTGTTTATCTGCGCGTGTACCGATTTCCATTTCGTTGGATAATTACTTCGTGGTGCGTCGTTTTCTTTTTGTCTTAGAATATATGTTCAGCTGTATTGCAGAAAAAAACACAACAGTAAGACAGTCAACATTTAGTCTGTAAGGCGCAATGCTATCGGCTGTTGCGCCAACACCTCTCTAGCGGACGTCATAATCCGTGGGCGGATGGGCCAGCTGGCTAGCTGCGTAACTCTGATGGGTGGGCAGAAAAGCGCTGAGACGGCACGGAGAGAGCCTCTGGCACTACAGCTAGCGTGGTTCTCACACGCCGGGCGTCGATGCTTGCTGCCTGGGCTCCATGCGTGACGAGATGCGGCGCCTTTTAATAACCCCGGGTCGAAGCTTTATAAATAAAAGCCGCTCCGGCAGTGCAGTATCTGTCGTCGACTTGTGCCTACGCCACCACGCCAGCTGTCTACCCAATGTATGTCGTCCAGTCTCACCTACAACTAGCCACCACCTTCTCTAGCCACTGGTAATACGGTCCGTGCTTAGAACTGATGCCACCGCGGACTGAACTGGCACCGTACAGCTGGGGTCTGCTACTGGCTGGGTTCCTACAAGGGGGTCTTTGGTTTGCAGACCATGCTGGGGCGCCTCCTGCACCCGACCCACCGGAAGCCGCTGGCTGGCCGCTGCACTGATGCCCGATTGCGCAGCCAGTCCACCCACGAGGCTGTTGCTGCTGCGTGATTAACGTATGTAGGCCTGACGTGAAGACCTCCCTCAAAGAAATTTCATAATTACTCAAAAAAGTTATTGTTTTTCTTTGGTAATTTATTTATACGTTTTATTATGCATGATCATATGATGCAGCAAGTGTTATAAAATAGCACATGCATTTACCATACTTTACAGTTTTTATAAACTTATCTTACGAGGGTGAGTCAAATGAAAACCTTAAATATTTTTTAAAATATTATTTATTGTGCAGAAGTGGTACAAAGGTGTATCACTTTTCAACATAATCTCCCCCATGCTCAATGCAAGTTCTCCAGCACTTACAAAGTGCATAAATTCCTTTAGAAAATAATTCTTTTGGTAGTCCACGCAACCAATCATGCACCGCGTGGCGTACCTCTTCATCAGAATGGAACTTATTTCCTCCCATTGCGTCTTTGAGTGGTCCAAACATATGGAAATCATTTGGGGCAAGGTCTGGTGAGTATGGTGGATGAGGAAGACACTCAAAATGCAGGTCTGTGATTGTTGCAACTGTTGTACGGGCAGTGTGGGGCCTTGCATTGTCATGTTGCAAAAGGACATCTGCTGTCAGCAATCCTCCTCGCTTTGATTTGATTGCAGGCCGCAGATGACTTTTTTGGAGATCTGTGTATGATGCACTGGTGACAGTGGTCCCTCTAGGCATGTAATGCTCCAAAATGGCGCATTTTTCGTCCCAAAAGAGAGTCAGCATAACCTTCCCTGACGATGGTTCTGTACGAAACTTCTTTGATTTTGGTGATGAGGAATGGCGCCATTCCTTGCTCACTCTCTTCGTTTCCGGTTGGTGTAAGTGAACCCAGGTCTCGTCCCCAGTAACGATTCTTGCAGGGAAGCCATCACCTTCTCGTTCAAAGCGCCGAAGAAGTTGTTCACAAGCATCAACACGTCTTTCTCTCATTTCAGGAGTCAGCTGCCGTGGCACCCATCTTGCAGACACCGTGAAACTGGAGCACATTATGCACATTGTGGTGTGCTGAACCGTAACTAACCTGTAAACATGTTGCAATATCATTCACTGTCACTCGGCAGTTTTCCTTCACTATGGCTTCAACTGGTGCAGTGTCCTGTGGAGTCACAACTCGTTTTGCCTGACCTGGACGAGGAGCATCTTCCACTGAAGTCACACCATTTGCGAACTTCCTACTCCATTCGTAGACTTACTGCTGTGACAAACATGCATCACCGTACTGAACCGTCATTCGTCGATGAATTTCAATAGGTTTCACACCTTCACTACGCAAAAATCGAATAACAAAACGCTGTTCTTCCCCGGTGCAAGTCGCAAGTGGGGCGGCCATCTTTATACTGATACTGCGACGGTATGTGTGCATCTGCACTATGCTGCCACATACAGGCCATTCTGCACGCTGTTCGTAGCACGCTTACCAACTTACAGGATAAAGGCGCGAAATTTCAATTTGTTATTACAAATTTAAGGTTTTCATTTGACTCACCCTCGTAAGAATGTTGGTTATACTATGAATGTACAGCGTGGAATAATGTAGTACTTATATATCAAAAATTTTAATTTCTTGTTGCAATGGCAAAAATATTGAAAAGTATTAACAGAATACATTATCTATCATACCAAAATAATACACTGTGTTTATTTAATTAACCTCAAAACTAAAAAAAGGAACTTGTAGTTCCGTATACGACAAGGAACAACAACAACGAAAAAATTAGACCGAGGAAAAATAAGTTGAACTGTTCACTCGGCAGCTAACACATAAATTCACATAAAATACCCTGTCTTGTACATCAAGGTATATACACATGTGCAACTAGTCCACGCATCGAATTACTGGGACTTTGTGACCCGGGAAGTAGTCGAAATTAGACTTAGCGATAATAACTTTAACAGAGACAACGGCTATGCACTTAGCAACACCTGTAAGAGTGCACTGGATAAAGAAAAATCGCAGAGGAAAACTTCCCGCGCTTTACCTCCTGATTCAAGGGATGGCGCTGCAAGCAACGCGAGATAGAAACTACATCTATGGAAGCAGAGGGCACCACTTCACTACGCGCTATGACTCATTCCAGGCAATCAGAAGCCGTCATTTGTATCTAAAAGTGGGAGCCTCGCCAGTTTACGACAGTCAGTTTTAGCCCTGACGATGACCATGGAGGTAGTGGTCGAAAGCTTGGCGTTTTATCCTGAATTGACGCGGCGTGTACACCGAGAGACTTTTATTCAAGAAATACGTCGCGAAAGACTTCGTAGCCATTGCCTCATTTTATCTGGCGATAAAGTAAGAAGCTCTTTATGCAACAAAGGAAACCTCATAAGAGGTACAGGAATGTTAACTTGAGATTTGTTTCCTCTTTTGTTTCTAGCAGAGAATGACATACCCAAGGTTCAATGACATTATGACTAAGATGCAGATACACTGCATTTCGATAATTTGTGTTCATATTCGAGAATGAAATTAGTAATTTTGAAGTTTGTGTAAGACTTCCTGATTCCTTCAAGAACACTAACAGCAACAAAGTCATTCTGGTTCATTTCCTTTGTACTTAAACAAGCTTCAGATGCTACTATGTACTTCCATTCAAAGGTAATCATGACATCCATTAAGTACGGCCCCAAGGCAGAAAGCTGTGCCCTAAAACAATAAACTTATGCTATATTGCAACTACTTGACATTGTCGGAAGGACAGCTATTTCTACATCAATGTAAAAAAGCCTCAGAAATAGATACTTTACTGCCCGGATCACAGTTGACACAACTCCTGATTACTAGTTTCAGCGAAGTTATTTTGCCATCTTGAGTTCATCAGATACGTGAATTATAAAGCCCCTACATGTGGCACATTGCCTTCTCGCCCCTGAAAACATGGAGGTAAACACACGGAAAAGACACTCCCATTCAGCACTAACAAGAGGACCCTCCCGTCTCGGTAATTCAGTTCGGGACGAGACAGAAGTTGGCAGTATACCTCAAGGGTGCCCATTCGTAGTAGTCTAAAAGCGCACTATGCAGAAAATTCCAAGAAGAAAGTGCTGAAAAGCTTTAAGCGTAGCTCATACACAGCCATTATATGCTCGGAAGTGGCGTCCCATGATACCGGTAAAATACGAGCAGCTTAGCCTTAGTCGGCCTTCAGTCGCGACACGTCTTGGACGCGAGGCGCACTGGGCAGCGCCACGCACGTGTGTTTGTTTACTCGCTGCGCGAGGTAATGCGTTCGTTGTTGTGAATTCGAGATATCTCCAGATATAGGCGACGGTGAAACTCAGGTTGGACGAATCCCACCCGCGTCCAAAGGCTTAAGAAATAGAACGGTTTTTGAGGGACGGCATGCATGTGGATCGCCACGAGCTCATAGTCATACATCTGTCTATCGCTTCCAGTACAGTCTACCTCAAGACGAAGAATGAAGAGGCGTTTGCCGACCTAGTCCGACGTTCCACCAACGGCCACCGCTTTCGCCATTCTGACGGTAACGTCAGCACAGTAGTGTGGACCACGCGGGTATGGGGGTGCGTATAGTGCGCATATTCGAACTGCCGAAGTCCTGGCCTCGCTAGTCACTGACGCGTTACGCCTGTATGGCATTGTCGTAGGCTACATGGAAGAGAAGTGGAACACCTTTCAAACATATGACGTAATCAGTGGCGTCCGACAGGTATCCATCGAACTCCGCAAACACGTGCCGTCGTACGTGCCCATCGCCGGTTGCCGAGCCACTATTATTTATGATGGACAACCGCGGATGTGTGCCGGCTGTGGACAGGAAGGCCATGTCATATCAAACTGCCTCCAGCGTCACCTCTTCCAGGTGCCACGTGCGGAATCACTACAGACAGCGGTGCCGACCGCGTTACCGCTTACGTACGTGAAATAGGTGAGGCTGGTGTGCACAGACGCCGCGCCCTTGACCGCGAGCGCCGCCGAGGACGACGCAGTGACGGCGGCGCAGCACGCCGAGACGCCCTTGCGGGACACAACTCCCGCCAGCACCACCGCCGTCGTCGTAGGGGCCGAAAGTGCTGACCCCACCCCTTCGACAGCGTCGACACGCTGTCTCGGAAACAACTTTCACCAAAGTCTCACGACGGCAGACCACCAACGGTGCGGAGACAGGAAGCAAGCTGCTGACACCGTCTCTGACTCATAGTTGCCAACAGGCTCAACCAGTACAGCCGCAGGGCAGATCCGACGCCACCGACAGAACGGCGGCCTCGTCCACCTCCATCTCTTCATGGCCGACACCCATCAGGAGAAAACGAGGCGAAGGAGCCCACTGCTTTCACCGACCCCTTCCCTGCTCAGTGACTGGGATGGTGAAATTGACGCAGAAGACGCACAAGACTCCGTTGACTCTCCTCCGCCACATGGGACGAGTGCCCCACTTGGGGAAAGTCTAACACCAGCAGAAGGGCCGCATTAAACACGCCTGCCACAAGGTTGGGTAGCCGAGCGGCCCCATTACCACCGAGGGGCCACCATTTGCATCTACATACTTTGCAATAATATGTTCCAGTCCTACCATGTGGGTATGATCAACATCAACAGTATACGCTCTGTCATCAAAATGACCCATGACATGCTCCAGGCAGCGGACTTGCATATCACTCTCCTTCAAGATGTCCACCTGGAGCTGCAATTGAACGTTCATGGGTTCACAGCTTACAGCATCCCACCTAGTGATACTGGCGGTGGAACTGCCATCCTGTAAAGTGACGGCATCGAGGCATCGGACGTCACGTATCTACCATCTGCAAGAGGACTTGCCATTATGGTAAGAGCAGTCCGTATTGTCAGTGTATATGCGCCGTGTTGTAAGCATCACCTTCTATTCCAATAAAATTGCTCCACTCCTGAATGGGAACACAGAACACTACATCACAGGCGGCGAATTATATAGAATCCTGGACCAGCGGCGGCCGGAGTGGCCGAGAGGTTCTAGGTGCTGCAGTCTGGAACCGCGCTACCGCAACGGTCGCAGGTTCGAATCCTGCCTCGGGCATGGATGTGTGTCATGTCCTTAGGTTTATTAGGTTTCCCATAGCGCTCAGAGCCATTTGCACCATTTGAAACTGGACCAGCGGACCAAATGCCGCACTACTCTACCTGCCTTGCACTATAGGGACTCGTCTGGGATCTAGCGCTTCATGACACATGCCGTCTCCTCCAACGGGACCGCCATGGCTATACGTACTTCACCGACCACTTTGCCAGCCGCCTCGACCGGATATACATATCCTGAGGACTCTTAGAAGCGACAAGCCTTCACCAAGCATTTGGCATACATCTGTTCAGTCACACTCCCCCATCAACACACATACCGAAGCTGCGGTCCATGGGTGCTTTCCTACCTGTAAGAGCATGCATGTCAGCTGCCTCCGAAGTACATCCTTCCACCTTACATCGCTGGCTCCAGCGCACCAAGCCAGCCCTCCAACGAATGATCATGGGATATGACCATGACAGAGCTTCTTGGCGTCGGGGAGATCGAAATTTTAGTATACAACGCTGAGAGAACTAATGACACAGCTGCCACCACGGATCCGGCAGACAACGGTTAATCATCTCATAGCTCAGCTCCTCTGTCTCACCATGGAACAAGTCTGCAAGAGGGCACGCCATGCGTCTGTATATCACATCATTAGAGAGAGACGCGACCACAAGCACCGACTTATAACATCAGTAGAGACAGCAGCAAGTGGACACATTGATACTCAGTGCGGCATCACTGCAACCTTCATTCACCTGAGGACATCGGCACTGTCCCACGAGTATGATGGCATCCTGCGCAATTTGTCTGTTCCCAGGGCAGTGGCCATGGACGACGCCCTTCTGGCCCCCATAACTGCTGAAGACTTAACAGCCGAACAGATCACTGGGACCAAGACTGGCCATGATTGTATCAGCACGACAGAGAGGTGACAAATACATCAGATAGAACACATCGACTGCTGACAGATTTATGTTGATAATCGGCTGTGAAAGGATTCTACCGTCTAGTCGTCTCACCTGCATGCGTTCATCGCCACCTACTTTCTCACCGGAGCGCGAGATGCAGACTGGCAGGTTGTGACTGCCTAAAGGTCATTTCATTCTGGAAAATCTCGGAACGGAACACGCTAGGTACATATGATTGCATTAGAGAACACTGTGTCATGATGAAAGCTAGCTCACGTGTGCTAGCCATGTGGGCACGTTATATACATGTGATTGTATTGGAGACAACACGGTGTCGAGTATAGACTCCTGATGAAAGCTAGCCCACGAGTACTAGTAACAATGACCTCACAGTAAATGCACCAAGGAAACTGAATACTCTTTTGGCAGTGGTGGCGCCTGAGGATGGCGGTAATGTGCTGCTGAAACCAATCGTGTGACAGAATAATGACATTCTCAAGATACAGCTGTGGTGAAACTTTTTCTCCAAATGCTTTTTCTATTTTTTCATTTCTCAGCAGGGTGAAAATTTGCCAGGAACATCTGTTATCAATTTTGCTTCATCCATTAATAAATTCTACTATCAGTTCCTTAACGCTGAGGCTACAGGATGGCTGTAATTAAAGTGCAGCTACCCACTGAGATCCAGCATGGACTGTAATTATCATACGTCAGCGAAACTTCATAGATACGCTAATGCGTTAATGTGGAACCGATTTACGCTGCAAAAATTAGTTCCAGTTTCGACCTTCAGGTGCTAATCTGGTGCATTACGCTCTTTATATGACGGTATGGCATCCACGCTGTCATTTGAAAAACCAAAAGGTAACCGAACAGTATGGCTATTGAGAAGAGAGACCACGCGCTGTTAGTCAACTGTTTTACGTGAAAGGCAGCAATTACAGTGCTGCATTAAGAGAGTAGCTGCGACTGAAAGGTCTGAGAGGCCCGGCATCATAAAGCGGCTTAAAGGAGAAGATAATGGAATTCGGAAGCACGAGTGAGCTTGGTGTGGCACCTGGAAGAGGACGCCGTCCTCTCTTGATGGATGTTATTGAAGACGTTGCTGTTGCTGTAACTGACTATGCAGCACGTCTCCGGGCAGTGCTAGGGCTCAAGCAGTGTCATGAGAATTGCCCATCCCATGGTCAACCATCCGGAAAGTTCTGCGGTCTATTTTACACTGGTACCCGTACGAGATCCAGACGGTGCAGCAACTGAAACCTCTTGACCCGCAGCAAAGTTCTAAACTTGCTCTTCCGTTTCCGACACGGATCGAAGTTGAAGACATGTGGCTGGCAATATGCTATGGAGTGACGAGGCACATTTTACACTGAGGGGCGCAGTGAACTGCCCAATTTGGGATGTACTGTTAAATCCCGTGTGTGCACGAAGAGCACCTGCACTCGCCGTATGAGACTCTGTGGTGTGGATTCACAAACACCTTCATTCTCGGCCCTTTCTTCTTTGAAGAGGATACACCAAGGAGGCTGTCAGGTGAACCATGGCGTCTGTACGTTTTTGAGACCTCCTCGTAACTGTGTGGAAACCACTGTTTTCATGCAAGCCTCATGTCGCTCTGCTTAATGCAACCTTCGAGGAATGTGTTGTCTCTAGAGGTTTTCCAGATGCGTGGCGTGCAAGATCACTTGATCTGAATCCATGTGACTTTTGGCTCTGGGGGTACCTAAAAAAACGCGTTTACCAGGCCATATTCGGTCTCGGGTCTGAACGCCGATGTACTGGAACACACTCAGATTTTAGCGGAACTGCTACAAGCAACTGTTTATCACTTCGTTTCACGGATGCAGCAACTCGTCGACATCTCCAGTGCTCATACTGAAAAAATTGTGTAAGCGCTGGTTAGTAATAAGATCAGCATTATGCCTTTCTGACTTGTTTGACCTTCTCTTCCCACGTCCAGTTCCTAACCAATTAATATGAAAACATTTCTTTAGGTCTTTCTTGCATTCACAACGCAGATTTGCACCTGGTGGCCACAATTGGAACTAATTTTTTTCCAGCGAAAATCGGTTCCGCATTAACGCGTCAGAATATTTACCAAGTTTCCCTGCCATACGGTAATCACAGCCCCCACACTGGACCCGTTCGGAACTTCTGTACGAGAGGCGATGTCTCATAAGCTCACTTTCATCTTTCAGTGCTGTTGTACTAAGCGATGTGGGGTTGTGACAGTACAGCTCTGTGAGCACAGAGCGCTCAAGCCAGTCTGAGAAGAGGGGGCGTGGCCGTTCGGCGCGCGTATGACGGTTCCCAGACGACAGAGGGGGGCGCGTGGCTCTCTGCTTGGACTGCAGACCTGTGCATACACCACGAACCTGCGCCGAGTGCTTTGCCGATAGACGTGCCTGTTAAACCAGCGGGTCAGGAGGCTGCCGAATTCCGCCGAAAACGTGCGGTCATGTTCCTTGGCGTGAGGACCGACTGAATGCGGCCACCTAACTGACAGCTTGGATTTCCTTCATAATAACATGTACGTGATGTACTGCCTGCATGTTAAACTAAAACTCTCTCCAATAAAGAAAAACTGACCCCACGCAGAATCATGTTGCATAAGTAGTTTATCAATTTTCGTAAATTAAAAAAAAACTCATCTCTTGTTGTATGGACTCCACAAAGCTGAGTGATAGCTCAAAAGAAAGATTATCCAGTGTTGGATACTAATGTAATATCAAAAAGCAAAGTTAATGTTGATTTATATGTTATTAGGACTTTCCTATATTTTCTATGTAATTTTAGAAAACATATCGTTAATACAAATTACAAGTAAGAAACCCAAAGCAGCAAGAAAAGGAAGAACTTACAGTGAGTCGATGGAGCGATATCAAGAAACGCGATCGCAGTCGGAATCGCATAAAATAGCACCAAAAAATAACACCCACTACCTAAAAGCTGGTGATATGCCCTTCCTTAGCTTGAGAGAAAGTAGTAACATTGTACCAATTTTAAGCAAGCCGTCTTCGCGTGAACATGTGTGGTGCTAAGATTAATTTTACTATTTTAACCCTTAACCGATGTTGCGGAGTCTCTGGGACTCCGGGGAAAGAAAAGTTCTAATCACTTTCCAATTTGTTGATCGGGAACCATTTGAACATGTTCCGAAACAGAGAAAAGTTAACCCTGCAAATCCTAACTTTGAGGAATGTGTACTAAAATGGATTGAGGAACGAGATACTCACTGTTCAGATCAAGATGGCGATCCCGAGAGCAACATTACCATCGAAAATACTATTCCAAGTGATCACGAAGCAGCAAGTGAACTTTTGGCGACGAATCTGAAGATGAGATGCAGTGAAGATGAAAACTGTGTGTTCAACACATTACAAATCTACAAGTCTCTTAAACATTCTTTCTTTTAATGTGCTTGTTTGGACCGTTATTAACATCTTACAGTTTTTATACAGAAGAAAATGTAGGCTCTTTTCTTATGTTTTAGGTCTTAGCACACGTGTAATAAAAAGTTTATTTGTCAGTTTTTCCTTGGAAAATGGATATAACAGAAAGACTATATAAGGATGGCAGCAGCAACCAGAAGACAGTCACCGCTTGACAATGCCCGAGGAGTACTCGGCGAAAGCTCGTGGATTTTAAACCACTTGACGCAGCTGGAAGCCCGAGAAACTTTTATTAGTACATATCACCGTGAAACTATGCACTGCTATAAGACTAACTTTATTTCTGTAATATTTTTAGTTTAGATTTTTTCGCTGTACTTTGTTTATGAATTGGTTGCACTGCTTCCTTATACGACTTTGATTACGTTTATGTTCCAAAACAACAACAAAAGGAATCATTGCCAGACACAATATACTTTTTTAGTTTCGGAGTCCCCAGGACTCCGCAACGCACTATGTTTTAAAATTTTCGACCACGTCGGTTAAGGATTAAAGATTGTGGGAGAAGTAATAACTGAAGGAAATCTATGAAAACATTTTGAGATATGGGCTGAGAAGACGTCATATGACATGTATAAAAAGGTAAAGTCTGTAGCGCAAACATGTGACGAGGTTATTGATCTGACTTAAGGTAGAGTTCAGCCACTCTGCGCCCAGCCACTAGGAGAGGGAGTGAGGCGGACCCATCGCCTCGGCCGCATCCCTCCTCCCGCAAAGATCCGCGGTACTTACTTGATATAAGAGGCTAAGTAAATCTCTGGCCTTTCTGGAGGTACTGCAACGAGGAAAAGTCCCTGTCTCATCTGAGGCTGAACATAAGACCCGCAGGGATGGAGTCTAGTGCTCTACCTGCTAGGGCACCACAGCAACTGACATGTATAACTTACATTTTAAACGAAAAACTTGCAAATGAATACGCAGAACGGTGTATCTATGGCTCGAAAACACAGTCAGAGAGCGCTCAGGGTCAGGCTTCCGCTAGCCAGTCTCGCAGTCCGTTTTTTCGTAGCAAATGGCGCGAGCAGTCTCTTGGTAGCCAGAGGCTCTATCGTATGTGTAATACGTGTACTAACTTTCCCTTGGACATAAATCATATGTGAAGACAACCTCCATGGCTCCGTAGCACACATTCCTCAAAGTTACGATTTGTAGGTTAACTTTTCTCTGATTCGGAACATGTGAAACTGCCACGCTGTTGAAAAAATTCTGTCGGTTGGACATAAATATTCCGGTTGATGCTGCATTTGGAAAGTCGACAGTCCCTGGACTTAGAATCATTCGAGATCGTCGGGACTTTGATTTTATATAACTATTATTAGCCCCTCCATATCCGCATCCAGTGGCGTCTATGGGCTGCGGATGACACGCCGGCCGGTCGCTACCGTTCGGCCTTCACGGTCAGTTCGGGGGAGGTTTTTTTTAGTGTTTCAGACATTTTGATGAAGATCAGACTTGCATTATCTGGTGTGAACTGGGAATATGATGGTGGATTGAACAGTCATGTGTTGATTAATAGCCATCCAGACTACATGAGAAATCTTGCAATGTGCTTTTGTGTTTTGAGAGTACACTAATTTCGGTGAACTTCGATAAACTGTCTAATTCAGTAACGACACTTTCAGTTTATCTTATTGAGATGCATCGCTGCTCCGAGAGTTTACGAATTTACTAACTTTCCCTTGGACATAAAGCATATGTGAAGACAACCTCCATGGCTCCGTAGCATTTCGTCTTCAGGCCACAAGTTGTCCACTGGGACCATCCGACCGCTGTGTCATCCTCAGCTGAGGATGTGGATAGGAGAGGCGTGTGGCGAGCACACCGCTCTCCCGATCGCTATGATGGTTTTCTTTGACCGAAGCCGCTACTATTCGGTAGAGTAGCTCCTCAATTGGCATCACGAGGCTGAGTGCACCCCGAAAAATGGGAACAGCGCATGGAGGCCGGGATGGTTACCCATCCAATTGCCGGCCACGCCTGACAGCGCTTAACCTAAATGATCTGACAGGGGTCGGCGCATCCACTGCGGCAAGGCCGTTGCCTGACTCAGAAGGCAGGTATAAATTTTAGAGCTGAAATTCAAAGAGCTATATTAAGCCCCAGTAAGAGGAGGTAAGATCGCAAGATTATGTTGTCGTTCCGTCTAGCACATCACAAATCGACGATGGCGCTCCCTTCCATTCCGTGGCGTTTTGTTGACCTTAATAAGTCAATTGACCTGCCGCACTACATCTCACCGTCCAGACAGCCGATCGACTCCAAACGGCCAAGAAACTCTCTTGTTCTCGGAGGGCAACGCTTCACTGAATTGCGCAACAAACATTCAACATGTATCGAGAACCTGATTCAATGGTGTACGTGGAATAATTAAGCCAGCCGAAACGGCCCTGTGATGTACCAGGCAATTGTATGTTTTCTTGTTTGTTGTCACATCTCTACTTCCTCACTAACCACTTTTCCTTCTTGTAAAAAGGAGGGCCAGTAGACAAACTGGTGCCTCCCGTCGGTCCAGAAAAGTAGCCACTTTACAGTACAATACTCAAAACAACAGAACAAGCCGCTGGCATGTTGTACACTGTCATAACGTGTAAAACAACGGTAATGAAACGTAGGAGAATTAATACGGGTGACGCTGAAGGGGTCAGAATTAGACGCTGTAATCAGCAGACAAGTTTAACAGCAAAATAAATGATGATGGCTGAAGTAGAGAGGACTAAAATATAGTCTTGGAATAGTAAGATGAGCTTTTTCTGAAAAAAGAAGTACGTTGACACCTAATGTCAATTCAGAGTCAGGAAATATTTTCTGAAAATATTTGTCTGGAGTATAGGCTTATTAAAAAGTGAAACGCGGACAATAAGCAGTACAGAGAGAAAGGAAGAGAAAAGAAGCTTCTGAAATGTGTTGCTACAGGAGAGTTCTGAAGATGAGGTGGGTGTATCGAATTACAAATGAACAGATAATAAATAAATCGGGACGAAAGAAACGTATGGCTCATCTTGACTAAAAGAGGATATCAGTGAATAAGACACATACTGTGGCAACGGAGAGTAGTACAAGTAATTTGATAATGGCAGGAATTGTGTGCAGGTAAAGATTGTAGACGGAGGCTTGACTACAGTGATAATGTTCAAATAGTTGAAGGGTGTAGTAGTTATGAAGAATGAAGAGGCTTGCATTGGACAGACAAGTGTGGAAGGCGGCATCAAACCAGTCTTCGGAATTAAGACCACAATAACAACATGGAAGAAGCGCTTAAGGGTGGTAGCATATCATTTCTTTGCCGTGTCCGTTGGCTATTGTGAAATCATTGTGGCCTCTGTAAACACCAACCAGTTAGTGACTGCTTCTGCTTGGTACGTTATTTTATCGGTTCCAAGATCTTGATTACTTTAGTTAGGAGTAATATGAACTGATGAAGAAAAACAAGGGGGTGGGGGAGCTATATAACATATCAATACATGGATAGGACCGTCCGCTAGTGCTGGTCGCTACTGTGAATGCCAGGACCAGTTTTCTGGTTTCTGGAGGTTGGGGACTGCTCTCCAGACCGGAAATAATGGGCCAGTTCTCCATTAAACTGGCTAAACCTTGGTAGTCTGGCCCGATACGGATGATTTCGAAGACGAATGTTTTCTACCGTATGGCTGGTGTTTCCTAACACCCTTTGAAAAAGAAACTTCTGACAGAGTGGGCAGAAAGCAGCATTCTACACTGTGTATCATGAGCGTTAGCAGGAAATGGCCAACTGAAGTGCCTACAATCTGTTCTGGAGGCTGACTAGTCGAAAAGCAAAAATGTTAAAATAATTCCGTGAAGCGGGTAGGAGCTCGCGAATTCCGGAGCAACCCGGCATCTCTCAGGAGGGTAGGAAGTAAGTTGGACACCTTTTGCGATGAAGTTGAGGTTTCGAAAGTGCTTCATGTATGAAGTCGGGAGCGAGTGATCCTTAGTAATCAATGAAGTTGTTCTTCCGCTTTGGAAGACTGAAGGAGTTGAAAAATGAATTTTCCCTGCACGCTTATGAAAGACTCATCTGTTTTCCGGATTTGTGAAAAAGGGTGTGACTTAATGAGTGACCACTTGCTAGGTGGACAGACGTTTCATAGCATAACGTGGGGTCATCAGTTCTACTTGTTCCATTGGAAACTTGTGTGACCTTCTCGTTTTTAATGTTAAACTACTATCCTCTTTTGCTTATGGAGAAGAATGCTAGAAAACATTGGAAAATGTTTGAGATGCTTCTTTTCCACACTAATGATCAGAACTGCGAGTGTTTTAAAAGCAGTATAATAGCTACAGGGCATTTAGTGATACGGAAGTATGGCGATTCTTATTTGGTTGGTTCAAATGGCTCTGAGCACTATGAGACTTAACTTCCGAGGTCATCAGTCCCCTAGAACTTAGAACTACTTAAACCTAACTAACCTAAGGACATCACACACATCCATGCCCCAGGCAGGATTCGAACCTGCGACCTTAGCGGTCGCGCGGTTCGAGACTGTAGCGCCTAGACCTCTCGGTCACCCCGGCCGGCAGTCCTTATTTGGATGGATTGTTTATATTTGTATTAGTGGAGAAGATTAATCTGGTTCACCAATGAACATTTGGGAGTAAGTGTGCGGAGCAATAAGTCACGTGAATTGTCATGCCTCGCGCCTCGCCATGAGTACAGCACCTGATCAAAAGTATCCGGACACCCTACGTAATGCGGAATTGGTAAATAGATGTCACGACAGACGAACCCGCCAGTATAAAAGGAGGCGGGGAGTATTGCGTGGTCAGTAGACGAGCAGTAACAGCAGACTGGGTCTGTCAGCATAGCTCGTTGGACTTGCGATGTAGACTAATCATTGCACGCACTCCGAGTAACAAATCCAGCAGTGATATTTCTACCCTTCTAAAGCTGACCAAGTCTACTGTTGGTGGTGAGACTGTAAAGTGGAAACACGAAAAAACAACCACAGCTAAATCAAGACCAGGAAATGACAGTGGCCGCCACATAAAACCGGCTGAAGAAGTGGCTCGTAAGATTCCAAAGTGCTATCAGTAGTTCACCTAGCGTAATGATTGTGCGTATGGAGTTAAAAACAATGGGACAAAACAATTCCTCATAAGCTATACTTTTCTGCAGTAAATGTTAGCAATGCTTGATGCAGTGTAAAGAGCAACGCCACTAGACAGTGGGTGATTGGAAAGCTAGTTATTTGGAGTGATGAATCAATGATATACCGCGTGGCAGTTAGTTGGAAAGGTTTGAGTTTGGGGAATGACTAAAGATGTTACCTGCCATCGCGTGTAATGCCAAGAGTGAAGTATGGAGGTGGTGTTGTTACAGTACGGTTGCGCTTATCGTGCGGTATGGTCCCCTTATTGTGCTTACGAAAACGCTAAATGAGGAAGAATATGGCGACATTTCACAGCATTGTGAACTGCGTACAGCTGAGAAAGAGTTGGAAAGCAGTGATTGTTTCAGCATGTCCGCAGCTCGTGGTCTAGTTGCTAGCGCTACTGCCTCTGGATCACGTGGTCCGGGTTTGATTCCCGGCCGGGTTGGGGATTTTCTCTGCCCGGGGACTGGGTTTTTGTGTTGTCCTCATCATTCCATCATCATTCATAAAAGTGGCTAGATTGGACTGTGTACAGAATGGGAATTTGTACGGGCGCTGATGACCGCGCAGTTGAGCACCCCACAAACCAAACATCATCACCATGTTTCAGCGTGAAAATTCACTCTGTCGTAGAGTGGCATATGTGAGGCAACGGTTTGCGGATAATAACATTCTTGTAATAGATTAGCCTGCCCAGCGTCCTCAACTGAGTATAGTGGAACACCTTTGAGATGAGTTACAACGTCGACTTTGCTCCATTCTCCAGTGACCTACATCGGTACCTTCTTTGGTCGAGGAAGAACGGGCTGCAACTCCCCCACAGACATTCAGACACCTCATTGAAAAAGTCCCCAGCAGAGTTCAAGCCGTCATGAAGGCGAAGGTTGCGTGCAGGCAACATTACCGTCCACTAACAGATGTCCGGATACTTTTGATCAGACGTTGGTTCTGGCCGTCGGTGGAGTTACTTCGTATGACATCACGGGAAGTCCGAGACATGGCCGAAAGGAAAGTTTAGAGATCCAGTACATCGTTTACACTCTGTCCACAGTACGACTCTTTTGAATAATAAGGTTTTCTTCTCCAATTGAGACATAATGAAAGTGACGTGTATAGCTTCTCCCCCCAGCGTACTCGAAGCAGCTTCCGAGATGGTAATTCGCTGGTAACGCGGTATGTCCACTTGCGGCTTGTGTGTGAGTTGCCTCCTGTAGGGCCGCAGAGAGGTAGGCTGGGCGGAGGCCGCGCCGTGGCGCCGGCGCCGGCTACCTCCGTATCGACCCCTGGGAGGCCGCCGCCTCCTCCTCCTCCGCGCTGTCACAGGCCGCTGCTACTGTCGCTGCCGCTGCCGCTGACAGCCTCGCAAACAAAAACCTCGCCTGCTCCTCCGCCGCCGTCTCTCTCTCTATACATATATATAGCGACAGACGCGCTGCCAGGGAGGCGCGGAATACTCGCCCCGTATGAATCATTCACGCGCTCTCACACGGTCGGAGCGGCGTTCGCATTTATAGAGCCTCTTCGGATGAAACAACGAGACGGTACAAGTCCCACCCAAAGAGGGGCAAGGCGCGGCTTCTCTACAGTTTACGGCCCACTGCCCGTCCCGAGGCGTGTCTGCATCTCTTACAAGAGGTTCGAAACGACGCCCAGTGCTTCCGTCACTGATGTTTCCAAATATTCTACTATCCTACTTTCCCCTTGCGTATAAGAGCCACGAGTACAAGGTCAAAGCCAGCCCCAAACTCTGGCAATGAACGTTGGGGCAGTGTAGAAATCTTGCATTAGAGTTCTGGTGCTAGTACAAATGATTTTATTGCTCCGACATATCATAAAGCACTGTTCATCTTCCTGGACTACTGTGATCAGCGACTGAGAAGCGTAGTCATCTACATCTACATCTACGTGATTACTCTTCTATTCACAATAAAGTGCATGACAGAGGGTTCAATGAACCACCTTCAAGCTGTCTCTCTACCGTTCCACTCTCGAACGGCACGCCGGAAAAACGAGCACTTAAATTTTTCTGTGCGAGCCCTGATTTCTCTTATTTTATCGTGATGATCATTTCTCCCTATGTAGGTGGGTGCCAATAGAATGTTTTCACAATCGGAGGAGGAAACTGGTGATTGAAATTTCATGAGAAGATCCCGTCGCAACGGAAAACGCCTTTGTTTTAATGATTGCCACTCCAATTCACGCATCACGTCTGTGGCACTATCTCCCCTATTTCGCGATAATTCAAAAAGTTTTAATACATAAAGTTTTAATTACCACCCCGAATTAATAAATTTGCTAATTAATTTTTTACAGTCGGGCAGTGTCTGTATTTCAGAGTGTCTGTATAGTTCGAAGCAATGTTCCTTCGTACATGCATGCGTGTCCAGCAGAACAGACACTGTTAATGACTGAAATGCGCATTAAACTATGAAATGCATTCGCAAATTTCGAAAACGACTGAACGACAGCTATATTGTTGAGTAAAAGCATACGAAAATTTGTGCCCAGGTGGGATTGACACCTGTAATTGCCGGTTTAATCGAGCCGTCGCCTTAACCGTTCCAGCTATCCACTCTTTCAGGATAGACACAAACCTCCATATGTCCTTATGTCCCACAGCGCTCCCTGTGCAGGAGTCACAGGATTTGTGTGCGTTTGTGTGCGAATACAAGGAACGTAGTCATTAGGACATATGGACGTTTTAGTCAGTCCAGGAAGCATGCTCGGATAGCCGAAACTTAACTCGTACAGCAGCCGGCACATTAGCTCAGCATGTTTGGCAGTGGGCTGTTTACCCTCTGTAATAAATTTAAAAAAAACGGAGTAAAGGAATCACCGATCAACTTGAGCGGATGCCATGTGACGTCCACCCAAATCCAATGAGGGGGGAAAAAAGCGGTTAAGGCGACCAATCTCGTAAAGTCGGAAAAGCGGCTCGGAGACCCCGCCCAGCACAAATTTTCATATGTACAATCGTATCGGCAATTTGCGAATGCATTTCATAAATTAATTTTTTGTTTGCAGGTACGTGACTGTAGTTCTGGTAGATATTTAAATCCCCGCGCCGCAGTACCACAGCTCCACGACAAATCCCCATCTCATTCTGCACAGGACATAGTCACAGTGCTGCTTCTTTTGGGTACCAAATTTCCCTCAGCTCCTCGTATTCTCCTGACATGACACCTTGTGGCCTACTCTTCTTTTCTCAGATGAAGAAACCATTGCGTTAGAGGCATTTCCAGAATAAAAACTAGATGATTTTCGAGATGAAGCGTTTCCCGAACAGCCAAAACGCAGATTTCTACAACCAACGCCTCTGACAAAATATGCCACACCCAAGGGTGACTGTGTGGAGAAGGGCTGGCACCATCACCAAGTTTCGTGGTCGCAGTTTGATTTTCCTGAGGTGAAAATTAAATCTTTTGACTATCCCTTATAGGATTGTGTTTCTGTTGTTATGGGTGAATATGGAATAAAAGGAAGCGAGAAGGTGATGCCTCTGCTTAACTTGCCTCGCTCGAATTATTTGTTCGTGTTATTTTCTGTGTAAAATAACTCAATGTCCTTCTAATACTTCGTGACATTAACCAATCTAATTAATGAAAAGCTGCTCCGGCTGCTTAATTAGAACTTTATTAAATCCACACGACCGGTTTTCGCATTTTTATCAGGCCCATATACCAATATAAGCAACGTTGCTTGCTTCTCTACAGCATAACTTTCAGACACACTTGTTAATGGCCTAATAAAAAGACCAAAACCGGTCGGGTTGACTTAATACAGTTCTAATTAAGCAACTTGTGCGGCTTTTCATTAACTGAACAACAGTTGCGGGATAAGCATCCTCCGAACATGGAGAAACTAAAAATATTGACAAATCTCTCACTTGATATCAGCGTTTTCTTTTGTGCAGGTTCTCCCGTTTTTGTTCACATTGACAGGTGTTCAGTTTCCCATGATTGTCCATAGGAGCATATGCTTTTTTGTAAATCAGTGAGCATTTTTCATCGATCTTGGATTCGACACCCTAGTGCGAAGTTGCGTCAGAGTCTTGCGCAAGGGGCAAGACAGGCGGTAGTTTTTTCCTGTAGGGGATGATTGACTGATACTCGATTCGTCATTTGAAGCTTGTCAGCTTCTTGGTTTCGTTCCACAAGTGTCTTGTTAAAAATTGTGGAGTCAGTGGGGTGTGGATCTAGTTTCTCCACAGCCACTCCATTCTTTCATAAGATGATTTTGTGACAGCAAGAGAATATAAGCAGATGGTTTGAGTTGGCTTTAGGCATCCAGTGAACAGCCTTTCTGTGAAAGGAACGCATCAACTTGTTTTATGAAGGATAAGCAACTGCATCATTGAATTTTGGTAAACATGCGACTCGATCTTTAAGTTGCAACCACTTAGTCCTTCCACTCTTGAAAGAGCACATACGACAGAATGCAATATGAGGCGCTCAGAATACAAGTCTAAAAGACATCTGTTTCATGTAAAGCTATGCAATCTTGGTAGGGTCACCAAATAAAAGTGAACTAAGTGGGAAATCGTATGAAAGGAGCTATCCTAAGAAGCCTTGACAGATACAATGTAACTAATGGTTTTGATTGACTCTATTTGTGAACTCTGATGAAAGAGGACTCCTGGGAGGAACACGTTTTTCAAACAGGTTGATTTTAATGGTTCAAATGCTGGTTCCCTAGTATCATAATATAATTCCTAGTTCCGTTAATGATATTAAGTTTAATGAATGTAAAGGTTGCAACGGACAATAACTTCCACATTGCCCTCATTTAGACAATGACTAGTCCTAAAACATTTAACAGCCAATACCTTCTGAATCGATATTCTTGTCAAGCAACACATGGCGGTTAAAATCAGTAACTTAAAAAGAGAGACCTGATGTGGAATTGTGAAAGTAGAAGACATGGATTTCTACGAAAATCCAAACACGATTTATTAAACAACAAATGAGTGGATAACTTTTAACATAAAGCGTAGGTATTGAAATCATTCTGATTGGTCCACACGTGAATTCAAATTGTTAGTTGTTCAGTAGCATCAACCTTTTAATAACGCATAATTGTTCAGAGTACCGCATTTTATCAGGGATTTCAGGTTTGGCACTTGGTAACACATCATACTGGTGCACAGAAGGAAAAAGATCATTTGTATGTATATTTAATGAACAGTGTTCCCTTTCAAACCAAAATAGGAACATATTGCAGCGCTCTCAGTAGGGAAGTCGAACTATGTTTCTGGACAGGTGCCTAGGCGCTAAAAATTTCATTAATTCGAAAATCACAAATCTGAGTAAAATTAGCAAGGGATGCAAGTATTAGATATTCTCAAAGAGTTGAGATCTATTCAGCTGTTCGTAGCTATACATACTATGGTGAACATGTGGGAGGACATCAGAAAATTGAAAAAAAAAATCATCGTAATTTCATCCATCGGAGCCGAATAAAAAATGGCCAGGGGTACTAGTGTTAGACAGAAAGATGAGATCTGTTCATACAGCAACACTATTGGTGACTAGATGTACTTTGGTGCACATATGGGAGTACATCAGAAAACTGAGAAAAAGGATACTAATTTCGTATATCGGAACTGAACAAACAATAGCCATGGGTACAGGTTGTGAGGGTACTGGTGTGTAGTATCTGTAAGTGGTTGTTCTTTGGAGGGCGACAATGCCCAGTGGCGCAGAGAGTCGCAAGGAGAAGCAGTTGTTGAGAGGCTGTGGAAGGTGTAGGCTGCGTGAGCCAAAGGCGGTTGCGTAGTGAAGGATTTATCTCTGTGTTTAATAGTTGTGGCACACAGTTTGAATAATAGTGTGTTTATGTTTGTGCAGTGTGATAAAGGAAATAAATTAAATTTTACCAGTTCTTAATGCGTCTCCATCAGTTAGTACCACACCATTGCATTTAACAATTAACGAAGTCTCGATATAAACGGTCAACTACAAGAGGATTGTAACATAATAATCATTAATTAACCCGTATAATCTCCAAGGAGGCGGGAGCCTATAAGGTGTAACTAAGAAAATCGAATCTACTCGTTTAACAACGCTATCGGTGGCTACAAGCACTTTACAGGACACATGGGAGGACATCACCAATCTGTGCAATTGTGGAACTATGCAGATGGAAAAAGAATGGCAGCACCAGAAAAACAGTTAATGTAGAGAAATGAAATTTCGGGGACACAGTTGTCTTGGTAACATACAAGTATTTGTTCAACAATGCAAAATCACAGGTTAACGTAAGCACGAGATAAGCCATTGCAAATTTGAAATTTTGGTACATTAATAACCTCCAGAATGTTGTCTTCAAACATGAAAACGTTCATGCATTGTGTTGTACAAGTGCCGGATACCAGTTTGTGGGATGGAGTTCCATATTGGTCAATATAGGGACGATTAATTCCGTTTGTGGATGACGCTGGAGTCGTCGTCCGATGATGTTCTATATGTGCTCGATTGGAGACAGAGCTGGTGATCGAGCAGGCCAAGGCAACATGTCGACACCATATAGAGCATGTTGAGCTACGACAGCGGTATATGGGCGAGCGGTATCATGTTGGAAAACACCTCCTGGAATGCTGACAAGATAGCAAAACAGATTTAATCACCAGAGTGACGTGCAAAATTGCAATCAGGGTGCGTGGGATAACCACGAGAGTGCTCCTACTGTCATACGAAATAGCTCCCCAGAACATAACTCCAGTTATAGGTCCATTGTATGTAGCACACAGCCAGATTGGCTGCAGGCCCACTACCGGCCTCCTTCTAAGCAACACACGGCCACCAGTATCACTGAGGCACAACCAGCTTTCATCGGAAAACACAACAGACCTCCAATGCCCACCAACGAGCTCTCGCAAATGGTGGCAATTTGGGGTCAGTGGAATGCACGCTACAGGGCGTCTAGTTCTGAAATGTCCTTGAACTAACCGATTTGTAACAGTTCGTTGTGTCACTGCGGTGTCAACTGCTCCTCAAGTTGCTGTTGCAGACGCACTACCATGCGTCAGACCCATACTCCGAACACGATGGTCTTCGCTCTCGATACTGCCACGTGGCCGTCCAGAGTGTGACCTTCTCGCGACCGCACATTCTCGCGACCTCTGCTATCAGCAATCATATGCAGTTGCTACATACCGGTCAAGTCTTTCTGCAATATCGCGAAAGGAACATCCAGCTTCTCGAAGCCCTATGGCACTACGTAGTTGAAACTCAGTGAAGAGTTGACAATGTCGTCTTTGTCGCCTTAAAGCCATTCTTGGCGAACATCAACTCATCGTGTCCAATCTCAAAGGTAACTAACGCTGACGTCACACTTATGCGACTGATGCGAAATTTGAACAGACATCATCTTCCAGACTGTCCGCCCCAGTAGCTGAGTGGTCAGCGTGACGGATTGCCGTCCTCCGGGCCCGGGTTCGATTCCCGGCTGGGTCGGAGATTTTCTCCGCTCAGGGACTGGGTGTTGTGTTGTGTTCATCATCATTTCATCCCCATCCGGCGTGCAGGTCGCCCAATGTGGCGCCGAATGTAATAAGACCTGCGCCAAGGCGGCCGGACCTGCCCCGCGAGGGGCCTCCCGGCCAATGACGCCAAACGCTCATCATCATCATCATCTTCCAGACTAGAAACACGCCTACCAACTTTCGTTTATGTCCCACAACTCCTTGTTGGTGTTGCGATTTTTCATTCGTCCGTGTATTTCACCACAAATTATGTTAAAAACACAGACAAACGCAAAAGAGTACAGTCACTAATCACTGATTTAAGAACTCACAGCATGGTCTCTAAAGTTCTCAAGTAACAATGAGATTGAACAATGGTACACCCTTCTAAGTTTCCCCATTTTGCGAATGTTAAGCGTATTTTTTTTCCGTAAGCTCCTTCACGGCAATTATAGTGAAATTACATTGAAAAAATCATTAAAGAATAAGATGAGTCCTTTGTACTACAGCAGCATAACGTTGAAGCTGGGTCTAAATACAAAGTGACTCAATCAAAAATTCCGATAATTCGCGTAACACACACAAATGTGCTCAGATTGACTGCTAATGTTGCTACCACACTAATGCCGAAAAGAAATTATTAATCTGAATATTAACTCTCTAAACTAACAGTCTAGTACCTTTGCCATAACAGTGCAGGGTGAATTGCAAGTGCACCTGCCTTACTTCGTGTACCAGTGATGGTCAACGGCTCGCCTGAGGAAGTGGAGGAGGGTCACTCAAAGGGTCTCCATACACACTCGCCGGCGTAACGGGACCCACTTGACAAAAGCGAACTACCCTGTTGGCACAGATAAATTTCTCTGCCTATTTGCTACATTCCAAAGATTAGCGAACATTGTCTAGCAGACAACTAACTGTCATCACCCGCGAGAAACACAGTCCACTCAGCATTTTCATGCATTCAGTTTCACACAGAGAATTAGGGGACAGGAATACTGCTGGTTCTCTTCATGCGGAGGTATAAATAAAGCAACAAGACGCTTTTCTTTCCTCGAAGCAACTACAGTCTCAAACAGGTAGCCATAGGCAGTGTAACACGTGGACAATGAGACAAATTTTTTGAGGTACATCTATCAGATCCTCATCACGTGGTGTGAGTTCAAAAAAATTTTTATATCAGAGGTGTTTTACTCTCCAGTAAGGGATCTTTTCAGAGGACTGGTGAATGAAGTCCCTACTTGAGCTGTTTGATACCAGATGGCAGAACTTTCCTTGGAAACTGAAACAGCTGTTTACTTTTTCAGAACACAAGTGAAGCAAGTCCACACTCCACTCTTTGTTTCGATACTTTGTTGTTCTATTACATCGGATTATAATTAGTATGTAGAGACAGGACTTTTCGGAAGAAAATTAAGTAAAATAACTTATTTTAAACTGTACTAGTACTGCGAAAATTTGCATATTTTATCTCTTTTATCATTTGTATGTAAGATTTTAAAATAAAGTAATATCTTTGGAAACCTATAGTGAATCATAACTCGTTTCGTTTTCACTAATTTTGTTTTTCTCTTTGTAATAGTTATTTTTATTATATATTTTTTGTCAGACGGCTGAGAAAGGAAATCTTAAAGTCATCATTTAAATAGAGAGAAAGAAAATGTACAAGGAACGTTGAGATATAGAAGACCAATGAAAGGAAGAAACTCCTAAATGCTGGACAAGATTAAACAATCAGATAACGTTTTTACTTAAGAATCTGCTCACGTCATTCAAAATGATCTTCAAAAATAATTGAAGGGCAGTCTAAGAAAATGTTTGATTCTTTCTGGAAGCTAGGTGATTATTCACAACAAAATGTTTATCTTCGAGAAACATGCAGTCACCCATTATTATAGCAAACGACCGCGAAATGGTACTCAGATGGGGAAACAACGTCATTTAAGTATTTCCTACAATTGGTAAACCAAACAATGCAGGTTTGTAAGTAATTTTTTCATAACATTTCAGATACCTGGTGAAGAGCTGTACCGTTGCATATCAAAACCAGAAATTTTTGCAGTAGACGACTCGCGTGATGAGAAGACTAGAGGCAATAAAATTAATGGCACTGGGTCCACATGTCTACGTTTATACGAATGATTGCGGGACCTCGACTGTTCAGTGCAGAATGCCAAATCAAAACACCTTTCAGCCGTCTAAATTTCCAAATTTGTTTTTTTTTTTATTAACAAGCAACCAGTTTCGACCATATATTACGCTATCTTCAGGCTCCCTGACCGACGTGCACGAGGATTTACAGAAGTGAAAATCTTCCTACATCGGTCACAGGGCTAAAAAAGGCGTAATATATCGCCGAAACTGGTTGCTCAATAAAAAACCAATTTGGAAAAACTGTGTTATTGATCTTATAAAATCATCTCCTGCCAATCAGAATCATTATACAAGAAACAAAAATCTTGAAAGAAAATATTTAAACACAGATTTGTCTGTTTTCCAAATGTACAGTATTTACTTCCAGAAACGATATGAAAAAGTCTTTTCAACTAATTTTTCTACATTTCGAGCTATCATCAAAAGGTGTGCAGTTCCTGTGATGAGATTAAAATGAACGTTTCAGTGGAATAGAATAAAGCTAAATTGATGTCCATGAAGCAGGAAACAAAGTGTAATCAAGAAAACCTAGGGAGAATTTGAAAGTAGTTGCAGCAAATATTTTACATGTGTTTTATGTACTGACTTTTGATCTACAGAAGGCTCTCCCGTTTAAAACTGTTTACATCGTTAGCATACTACAAGAGCGCTTTGTATGTTACGACTTAAGAATACATTCATTTAGTGAAACGAATAGATTTATGTACATGTGGAATGAAACGAAAGTGGGAAGGGGAGCATGAGACCTTTCATCTTGTCTAGTGAAGAATCTGATGGAGCATACAACACATTTTAAGCATGTGATTTTATATTCCGACAGCTGCGCTAGGCAAAATCGAAACATAAAAATAGCATTTGCTTTTAAGCATATGTTACAGGAATCTGGCAGAGAAACAGAAATCATAGGTCGATGCCGTCCTACCAAATGATGGCTTGATAGAATAAAGACTAGAAAAGCAACACATATTTATTCGTCAGATGACTGGGGAATCACTGTGAAAGAACCAAGAAGAAAATCTTTTTAAAGTAGTTCAAATGATGCAGATGAACTTCTATACACAAAGAAACTTAGAAGAAACCATTTTAAACGGAGAGAAAACTGTTGATGGTCACAAAGTTAACTGGCTAGAAATTCATCGGTTGAGGTGCGATAAGGGATGTTAATTTTCAATAGGATACAAGATCAACCTCAGTTCTGACATATAATTTGATGAAATTTGTCAAAGAAAGTTAAAGGAAGATCAGCACGGAAGTTACCAGAACAAGATCGCCTCTGCCCGCAGCAACTTGCAGCAGCTACGGACGCGAAGATGGAAGATACTCGTATGTTGGATCTGCTGCCTTTTATTCCTCCCGTGCACAGCTCCTTCTTCAAACGTACTCCTTGCATTTCGAGCAGCCGCCAAACACCGACTGCTCAAAGTGACGCTGATGCTGAATACAGGGATGAGTTGTACTATGTGTGAATATGTAACTAAACGAAATTAATCCCAAAACTGAGATGAAAAAGTTAGAGGTGGAAATAATATATTTTTCGCTAGTTTTTTTATAATGTTTTTTTCAGTGGACTACTGAAGCAAGTCCATAATTTTCGTTTAAAAAGTTATTATAGCTTCAAACGTTTATTCTATGTATCCATTTCGCATGGAACAAGTGAAGTACAATTTTCCGCTTGCAAATGAACTAAATTTAGGTTTGTAAAGTTTATGCCGATTTTTGTTGTTGTCATACATCTTTTACCACCAATCTCTCAGAAACACTTTCTCCCGACTCGTAACACTTCTGTTCTGAATGCGTCATATAACAATACGCTATTGGAGACACGGCAATATTTGCCAAAATATTCAGGTGTTTGATTTAATAAATGCATGCGCATATGTCTTAAACACGTCACGATAATAGTTTGATACACATGTGTCCTTCTGCTCTTTCATAACGGATGTCGTGCTCTCGAATATTCTTGACTAGAGTTGCGCTCTACCAACACTACATTTCGGTAGTTTTTGTACAGTATATAAATGGTAGGATTACCGGTAGTATCGGTAGCATTGGCAGGAAAGTAACATAAATGAATGTGAAGGGAGAAACTGGGAGCCGATGACTTCTCTTAGTTTCTTGTTTGTTTGTTTTGCACATAGCACTGGTCTGCGTCATTTTTGTGGGGCAGGTTTTCTATGCTGAATCTTAATATTTTATGCACGCTGAATTCCAAAATTCAGGTCAGGTTTTATTGCGCTTTCACTTTTAAAAACATGAGTTTTAAGAAATGTTTAAAACAGTAGATATACTGAATATGACTTGAATACAATGTATATGCTGATTATTGTTTTAAAACAGTCCTACATTTGGTTGAAGTCTAAATTATGTATATAAGATTATACATTAACATCTTTTGCATCTGGAATGTCTCTCTTGAGGCATCAACAATAGTCCGCAAGCTTGATCACATCCCACCACTCTAATATCTTTAGGAAAATGTTCACCCTGCTCCTTGGTATAATATCACAGTTTTCAGGGAAGTAATCTAAATGTGAGCTGAGAAAAATGCATCTTTATTAACATACGATCACCAAGAACCTGTAAGTTTTGCAGGAGATCCTCGACAGCATTTTCATGCTCTGGGCTCCTACAGTTGCCAAGAAAGTTCTTTATTACTGATTTCAATGCTTTCCACGCATTCCTGGCTGTATTCTCCCTACTCTTATAGAATTGTAGATTTTTCATAAGCTCCCTAATATGAAGACCATAACAAATTCCTGTATTGTGTTTGGCCTCGTTTCTGTTTTAAGAAAGTAAAATTCGTACTTTCTTTGTTCTCTGTCTTTATAAAAGATCTCATCTAACCAAATTCAATGTGCAGTGGTGGGAGTAGAATTTTCTGAGGATCCGCGAGAGCTGGGGACTTAAGGGTGTGCGAACCCGGGGTCAGAACAGGTTTTGCTTGCCAGATGCGTTGTATGTAGTGCTTCTTATCTGTCCGTCTATCCCATAGGCATAGAAAGAATGGATATTTGATGTATCCATCTTGTAGGCCCAGCTGTATGGCCGCAGCAGGTAACAAATAGTTTTAAGGTGTACCAGTGTATGGTACGATGATGAAGTCCCATACTCCCTGACAGAGCGTAGGAGACGATGTGGGAGACCCGCTGTACTAGGCAAGGCCCTAGCGGAGGTGGTTCGCCAGTGTCTTTCTCCGACCGTAGTGGGGATGAATGATGATGATGAAGACGACACAACAACACCCAGCCATCTCGAGGCAGGTGAAAATCCCTGACCCCGCCGGGAATCAAATTCGGGACCCCGTGCTCGGGAAGCGAGAACGCTACCGCGAGACCACGAGCTGTGGACCTGTATGGTATGACATATTTAGAAAATTAACACATTAAGCATACAGCGTATTAAGCTAAAAAATATAGCTTTAAGTTTCCACATACGTTCTAATTGTGATGCTGATATTTCAAAGCAGTTAACAAACGTAGGTTTTACTTATTTGTACTCAATGACTCACTGCAACACAAGCAGTCACGTTCCAAAAGTGGAGTAGTACATGACGTAGTAGCTGGGTAGATTATTTGGATAAACACAAATCTCGTGTCAAATCATTCAGTTCAGCTTGGGTTAGAGGTTTTGGTTGGCATGAATCTGAAGTGGCTTGATATGTATCACCAATATCCCCATCATCCTCCTCATGCATTTCATCATCAGGGCCGGAAAAGTAACTCTGGTTACCAGGGGTCGTTGGAATGGGAATTCCTGATCCATCAAGCATTGGTCTTGTTGCAGACGGCACGTCTGGATATTTTATAGTCTCTTTGTTGCTTTGGTTTATACATAAATGTAAAGGGAGATATATTTGTCAAAGTAATTCATTTACGATACTAATTCTAATTAATTTAAAAGGCACTAATGACGAGACATCGCCGGCAGGGGTGACCGAGCGGTTCTAGGCGCTACAGTCTGGAACCGCGAGACCACTACGGTCGCAGGTTCGAATCCTGCCTCGGGCATTGATGTGTGTGATGTCCTTAGGTTAGTTAGGTTTAAGTAGTTCTAAGTTCTAGGGGACTGATGACCTCAGATGTTAAGTCCCATAGTGCTCAGAGTCATTTGAACCATTTGACGAGACATATTAAGTTCGTGAGAAACAAAGTAAAGAACCACGTTTGTTATGCAGAAATGACAGTCTGCAGTATGATCTGTTCCTTCCCTCCAAATCATAGGTACACCAAAACTGAAACACCTCTGTTGCTTTTTGCTCCAGCGCTGCAGACCTTCAACGCATGTTTTGCAGCGTACGTGTAGAACAAAGGGCTTGTTCTCATCACCAATTATAGCTCCAAAGTATGCATTATACTTTTCCTCCAGTTATGATATAAGATACTTTGACATTAGAGAGTTTGACTGGGGTATAGCTGTATCACTATAATTCAAATACTTCATGGCATATTCTGTAAAACGACGAACAAATTAACGTAAAGTATGACTTAAGACACTTTGACACTAGAGTGTGCGCATGGGCGCTGCCGAAGTAATATAAATTAATGACTCCATGACACTTTTTCTGTAAGTACTCCAAGGTATGATCACCTCCGACTGCTACTTGCAATTTGTTACAGTCCGCCGCTCGTGGTCTCGCGGTAGCGTTCTCGCTTCCCGAGCACGGGGTCCCGGGTTCGATTCCCGGCGGGGTCAGGGATTTTCACCTGCCTCGAGATGACTGGGTGTATGTGTTGTCCTCATCATTTCATCATCATCCAGGAAAGTGGCGAAATTGGACTGAGCAAAGATTGGGTAATTGTACGGGCGCTGATAACCACGCAGTTGAGTGCCCCACAAACCAAACATCATCATCATCATCAAATTTGTTACATTTTTCGACCGATTTTACCCAAATACACACTTCTCAAGATTGTCTACCAAAGATGCAAGTATGTACGAGACTGAACAATTATACATTTTGGTGTTTAAGCAAATAAACAGTTGTCAGAGAGTTGAATTTTAAATACCTGTACTAAGTTAACAAGGAAGTCGCCCCTGCATTATTAGTGTGTTAAAAAACAATGACTTCACTGCAAGGATTCCTTAAGTGAGTATGACACTATGTGAATATATTGGGTTGGCACATAAATTCGTAACGTTTTTCCACACGTGTAATAAACATAACACATACACATAACAGAGAGTTTAGTATCAATAATGTATTCTCCTTCGCTAGAAACAACAGTCTGCCAACGCTGGCGTAACTTTTCGATTCCGCGACTGTGGAAATTACATGTTTTGAGGCGAAGAACTCATCTACTCATGTTCGGAGAACATTTTCATCCGGAAAGGAAGTTCCTACAAAGTTGGCTCTAAGCCTCTAAGCACTATGGGACTTAACATCTGAGGTCATCAGTCCCGAGACTTAGAACTACTTAAACCTAACTAAGGACATCACACACTTCAATGCCCGAGGCAGGATTCGAACCAGCGACCGTAGCAGCAGCGCGGTTCCGGACTGAAGGGCCTAGAACCGCACGGCCACAGCGGCCGGCCCTAAAAGGTTGTTCGATAGAGAATGGAAAAGGTGAAAATCTGAGGACGCATTATCAGATGAATAAAGATAGGTGTGGAATAACTTCCCAACCCAACTCCTGTATAGTGCTTTCTGTCAGTCTAGCAGAATGCGGGCGGCCGTTATCGTGGTGTAGCATCACTTCACACAGTCTTCCTGGCAGTTGTTCTTGGACTGCGTCTACAATACGTCTCAGTTGTTGACAGTACATGTCAACAGTGATGGTTGCACTTCTGGAAAGCAATTCGTAGTGCACCATAACATCACTGTTCCACCAGATGCATAACATTATCTTTTGTGCATGCGCGCAGGTCTTTGTACGGTGAGTTGCTGATTTGTTTGGGCACAACCATTCCTTTCTTTTCCTTATGTTAGCATAAAGACACCACTTCACGTCACCAGTAACGGTACACGATAGGAATGGTAGGTGTTCGCGAGCCAAGTGATACTGAACAAGGAGTGCTGCACATATGGCCACCCGCTGAATCTTGTGATTTTGACTTCGAGCATGCGGTACCCATACACACGATTTTTGAACCTTCTACAATGCAAGCAAATGCACGATGGTAGAATGATCGCAGTTCATCACATTGGGTGTTCTCGAGTACCCTGAAATGGATCATTGTGGATTAGTGTATTTAAACGGTTTTCATCAAACCCCGAAGATCTTCCTGAATGTGTAGAGTCAATAATGCTACGACGATCACCGTTAAAATGAGAATACCATTTTCCTGCCGTTCTCTGTCCAGTGCCATTATACATACATGGCGCAAATGTTTCTGGCTTCCTCCGCTGCTGTCACCCGTCTACTGAACTCAAACAGAAGAAAATGTCGCGATTTCTCCTCTTGGTACGTCATTTTCAAGCACCCATCGTTCCACTCACTATCTCCAAATGACAAAATGACGACATGTAAACTCAAACAGCAACAGTGAATTACAAATAAAAAATGAGAATCGATAAATAAACCCTTATCGACTGGAATACCAACTTGGAAAACAAAGCGCTAAGAACTTATGCACCAACCTAACAGTACACTTCTAAATAACGATGGAAAAAACCGCTCTAAACAATAACCACCATCCCCGAACGCCATAGGATGGAAATATGATAGACATGCACTTTATTAAAAAAACAAACTACAAAAAAGGGAGATGGAGAGCCATATTTAATCGTCTCCACGCGAATCTCGCCCTAGCACATTTCAGTGCGGCCCCTCAGGGACAGCTGCTGCAGTGGCCCGAAGTTTCCAGACGCAGCCAGACAATCCCCTCATCACAGTTTAAATGATGGGGAAGTACCGCCGCGGACTCCGGCCTCAGCCCACGCAGGTATCTGCTGCTGACAGGAGCCAACAGGCCTTAACAGTAGCAGCTGCAGGAAACACTCCGCGTATCTGATTATTGACAGAGAGATGACGAGTAGTCTCTTTCTCTCTCTCTCTGTCACACGGGCAGCAGTCAGAAAACCATAGAATGAAGGCTTTCACGGCAGGTATTGTCATCACTTAACATTTCTGATATTGCCAACTTTCTCAATTGAAACAGCAACAGCGTGACAATCGATTAGTTTCAATTGAGAAAGTTGGCAATATCAGAGATCATAGCACAGCCGACGTCACGTGATTGACAGCGGCGCCCTCTGGGTGGCTTCATTGTCCGTGAATTCATTGTCCCAGGAAGGGGAAACTTTATTGACACATTCCTGGGGTCAGATACATCACATGATCACACTGACAGAACCACAGGCACATAGATACAGGCAACAGAGCATGCACAATGTCGGCACTAGTACAGTGTATATCCACCTTTCGCAGCAATGCAGGCTGCTATTCTCCCATGGAGACGATCGTACAGATGCTGGATGTAGTCCTGTGGAACGGCTTGCCATACCATTTCCACCTGGCGCTTCAGCTGGACCAGCGTTCGTGCTGGACGTGCAGACCGCTTGAGACGACGCTTCATCCAGTCCCAAACATGCTCAATGGGGGACAGATCCGGAGATCTTGCTGGCCAGGGTAGTTGACTTACACCTTCTAGAGCACGTTGGGTGGCACGGGATACATGCGGACGTGCATTGTCCTGTTGGAACAGCAAGTTCCCTTGTCGGTCTAGGAATGGTAGAACGATGGGTTCGATGACGGTTTGGATGTACCGTGCACTATTCAGTGTCCCCTCGACGATCACCAGTGGTGTACGGCCAGTGTAGGAGATCGCTCCCCACACCATGATGCCGGGTGTTGGCCCTGTGTGCCTCGGTCGTATGCAGTCCTGATTGTGGCGCTCACCTGCACGGCGCCAAACACGCATACGACCATCATTGGCACCAAGGCAGAAGCGACTCTCATCGCTGAAGACGACACGTCTCCATTCGTCCCTCCATTCACGCCTGTCGCGACACCACTGGAGGCCGGCTGCACGATGTTGGGGCGTGAGCGGAAGACGGCCTGACGGTGTGCGGGACCGTAGCCCAGCTTCATGGAGACGGTTGCGAATGGTCCTCGCCGATACCCCAGGAGCAACAGTGTCCCTAATTTGCTGGGAAGTGGCGATGCGGTCCCCTACGGCACTGCGTAGGATCCTACGGTCTTGGCGTGCATCCGTGCGTCGCTGCGGTCCGGTCCCAGGTCGACGGGCACGTGCACCTTCCGCCGACCACTGGCGACAACATCGATGTACTGTGGAGACCTCACGCCCCACGTGTTGAGCAATTCGGCGGTACGTCCACCCGGCATCCCGCATGCCCACTATACGCCCTCGCTCAAAGTCCGTCAATTGCACATACGGTTCACGTCCACGCTGTCGCGGCATGCTACCAGTGTTAAAGACTGCGATGGAGCTCCGTATGCCACGGCAAACTGGCTGACACTGACGGCGGCGGTGCACAAATGCTGCGCAGCTAGCGCCATTCGACGGCCAACACCGCGGTTCCTGGTGTGTCCGCTGTGCCGTGCGTGTGATCATTGCTTGTACAGCCCTCTCGCAGTGTCCGGAGCAAGTATGGTGGGTCTGACACACCGGTGTCAATGTGTTCTTTTTTCCATTTCCAGGAGTGTATATACGGCGCTCACTAGCGCTGTCGTTGCAGTTCGCCGATTGTCCTCGGAGGATGCGTTCCACAGTCGAAGGCGAAACGTCAGGGGAGAGTCTTATGTATGGACCACGGCATCTCAGCCCGGAAATGTTAAGTGATAATCAGAAAACCGTCCTAAGCACTTATGATAATACTAGCATGCTATCAGACGCAGCCAGCAGCATAGGAGAACGCAGCCAGCCTTAAACATCTATCTAAAAACTTTTATATTATGCCTCTAATTCCGGATAATATTTCCAGTAATAGCTCATTATTAAAATCATCAGATTATAAGAGGGCAATCGTCCACCAGTGTACTACTCCTTCGTCATTTCCCTAAAATTCATTCCACAACTACGAAATTGGTAGGCTCCTATGATTTCCGCACGACAGCGATGAACCATTAAAGATTCTCCTCCTTTGTTGAAGGAAACTAGAAGGTTTTTTCTTGTGTTGTATGCGAGAATCTCTTTCACGTCTACATACATTGTTTTTTGCGTTTATTTCGTTGATGTGGATGACATTTATGCCTTGAAGCGCATCTAAGAGCCCACTGGTTCACACATACTGTCTTCCAGTTTAAGTCTTTGTGTGTTTAATATCGTCAATGTTTCCGATTATTGTCTTTCTTTAGGAATCTTCTCTAATAGATATGTTGCAGTCTTTAAGGTACGATATTTAGTTGCTCGCGACCGTCTGTAACCTATGTCCTCTGCCACAATACGCTATTCTATCTTTAGTAAATCCTACCTATTTGCAGGCAGTTTCAGTGTCTTTATTAGAGTTTTCATGAGAAAAACTGAACATTTTCTCTCACAGTCTGTTAAACCTAGGCCGCCTTCTGCAGGTGATTTCGTCAGCTGATCCCTAGCTGCACTAAACAATGTGCCTTTGCAATTGAATCATCCAATGTATTTTTGTGATATATATTTTCTATTAACGAATACGACTTGTGCAACATACGACATTTTGGACAGGGCCAGTGTGTTGAAACGTTCAGTATTTGAATGATATTGAATTACCTTGTGCTATTCGTTATCAAAATACCTCTTACTTTTCTACTATTTGTTTTGGAATGGCCATCAGTTAGGTCGTGTATGGTTTTTCCCTCAGTTTCACACCCCATGCCGCAACTTCAGCACATCTGGTAAGGGATGTAGAGTGGGAAGTTCGCTTCAATTAAACCATAAGGGCTACGTATTATGATTGCATATAGTTGCCCCCTGCCGCTTCCTTGTTGCGTTCGAGATTTTCACGATGTCTTAGGGTTCCATAAACATTGTGGTGACATCATAACAAGGCACTGACAGTGAAATGTTGTGCGCTAGTGTATAGTCCTCATATGTGGGTGCTGACCATATGAATTAATGGCTCTAGAGAGATGATGAACAGTATTGTTGATAAGAGGTAACTCTGATGGAACATTCGACTGGGTTGCTTGGGTACGGTTTTCGTTTGGAGACCATTTGCTATTGATTTGGTAGCGGTAAATCTATTGTTGCTTGTGTAAATCTGAAATACTGTAACACCCTCCTTCGATAGCAGTAGTGATGGCTCACTTTATCAAAGACTTTTCTCTAAATCGATGTTCAGCAGACGTAATGTTTGTGCGTGATGCTTCAATGAGAAGAATGATGTATCTGAGAAACAAATTCAATCTATGAAACAAATTCAATCTATGATACTTCCGTTGCGTACGCTACACGTTTTTCTCTGGCCAGAAGAAGTCTGTAAGGTCTTCTTTCAATCTTACTGCTATGGCACGAGGTATAATTTTCGAGTCTACACGTAACAACGTTATAGGCCTGAAATCCGACATTCTTCATGGTTTATTTTTCTCGGGAACGAGTAGTATTATTCCGGGTTCCTTTTCAGAGTATAAGTGTCCGCAACGTTATTTCTCCCACGTAACCTCCCTCAAATCTCTGCTGAAGATTGATCAAAAAGTTTCATAAAATTCTTAGGGAATATCGTCTACTCTGAGATTCCTGTGTTCTGGCATGCTTTGTATTATGTCTGTTCAAATGTGTATGAATTCCCAAGGGACCAAACTTCTGAGGTCATCGGTCCCTAAACTTACACACTACCTAAACTAACTTATGCTAAGAACAACACACACACGCCAATCCCCGAGGGAGGACTCGAACCTCCGGCGGGACGGGCCGCGCAATCCGTGACAGGGCGTCTCAAACATGGCGGCCACTCCGCGCAGCATTTATGTCTCTCTTTCTTCTTCGGATATTGGTTCTAACAAAGTAGTAGTTGTTTCTTGTAAGAGATATACAAACTGTCTTCTAATAGCTATGCTGTTTTTGTGTCATCAGATGATAGGGCTTCATAGAGCCTCTTAAACTAATCCTTATCCCCTACCGACTAAAACATTCATCCCCCTTTTCCGACAGGATTTTTCCTGTATTTATCTCTATTTACATACTTTCCGATCTCTTGTAAGGTGGTCAGTACTCCAGTTCTCTTCTGATAGGCGCCTATAATCCTGAAAGTAATGATTTTCGTTTTTAGTTTAGGAGAAACCAACGCATGCATGCCCAAAGATGGTGCTATATGGCTTCCTGTGTTTACAACAGGATAAATTCAGTTCCTAACGTCCATTTACCGCCCGAAATATGCTCACGACGAAGTTTTGTGACAGACATTTTCGTATTGCTAGTATGTGAGGAACCACGCAGGGCAGGACATGTGCGCGAATTTTTCTTCACTCTGTGTAAATGTAGTGGTTTTGATAGCTGCAGTTCATCAGTATGGCAAATCTTATTTGCATCAGTTACATATATCATGTAGCTTTGGAATATGTACGAAGTATTGACAGCCATAGTTGAAATGCATTTGTGTTACTAACATACGAGAACGTGCAAATGGAATTCACCATAATACGGGGATTATGGAGTGTATTTTGTAAAAGTGCCAGGCATAAAGCAGTATTTAACATATCTAAAGTTAGCATACCCCCTCAACCACATTCCATGTTTGTTTTAGCCTATGTAATGATTGGCTTTGCAGTTAGCATTGCACACAGAACATGGAATCAAACATGAAAAAATATGAAAAATGTTGAAAATATGGAAAAATCTTTGTACTAAATGCGAATACAGGCTATCCGTATTTATATCGAGGAAGTAATCGAAATTTGCGGCATAAGCTGTCAGACTTTAATGTAAGCACTGCATATATAGGAGGGGGATGACATCATGCATACACTTCGGAAAAAAAGCATTATACAGAAGGAATAAATCGGAATTTGTGGTAGGGGCTGTTGGACGTTAATGTAACCACTATATATAGAAGAGGGGTGACACCACATTTCTATTCTTTAATAATGTAAAGACGAGGCGTTCTAGACTCACATTGTCAAGACCAGAAGGCAATGTTCGACTAAAGGGCGATTATACTGTATCAGCAATAGGTATACCGGGTGAAAAATTCTCATAGAAGCGTTGGAAACGATTTGAAGGATATACACATAAACATCTGGTTGTGTCATATAAAAAATATCTGGTTGTGTCACACAAAGTGGAGGTGGCAGACGCTAAAATGCATATTGGAATGGATCGAGTGTCTGGACCACTGCATCAGTTTCGTATAGACGGTTATCACCTTATGGGCGCGCATATAATGCAAGAATTTGTTGCGATTTTTAACAAAATAGAATTAACATCAAACCACGACTTCTGTGTGCAAGAGGAAGACTACCAGTGAAGTGATAATGTTACTCACAATTAATGTGTATGTTTTAATAGCTGGCTTTAGCAGTTAGCATTATGTGTTGCTGTTGCAGGCATTCTGTAGATTCTCTCTGGCATGTTGGGTGTGTATGAAGCACTGTTGTATGCTAAAGAAACCTGTTAGGATAAGAAATAAGAGAATAGATATTCTTGTGCATTTACACATAGTAGGCCTACATAAAAATATGGAAAATATAGAAAAATATTAAAAACATCGAAAATACAAAAACATATGAAAAAGTATGGGAAATATGGAAGAAATATGGCAAAAATATGGTTGTGAGTGAATAACAAATCTTGGTGTTGATAACTGCATTGGAGACGCTGTCATCTTAGACTACCGCCAATCCGGAGGTATAAAGAAGTGCAGAAGTTACAGTTCAGCTGGTAAGGTGTTAGATTATAGATCAAAAAAATTAGTTACGTTCATTACAATACCACAACTGATGCTAATATCTTCAAATCAATTCATACAAAAAAAAAAACAGCATACCATTCCACCAAACCGTATTTCTCGTATCTTATCTTCGTGGTCTTTACGTGTAATGTACGAGGTGCATTCAAGTTCTAAGGCCTCCGATTTTTTTTATAATTAACTACTCACCCGAAATCGATGAAACTGGCGTTACTTCTCGACGTAATCACCCTGCAGACGTACACATTTTTCACAACGCTGACGCCATGATTCCATGGCAGCGGCGAAGGCTTCTTTAGGAGTCTGTTTTGACCACTGGAAAATCGCTGAGGCAATAGCAGCACGGCTGGTGAATGTGCGGCCACGGAGAGTGTCTTTCATTGTTGGAAAAAGCCAAAAGTCACTAGGGGCCAGGTCAGGTGAGTAGGGAGCATGAGGAATCACTTCAAAGTTGTTATCACGAAGAAACTGTTGCGTAACGTTAGCTCGATGTGCGGGTGCGTTGTCTTGGTGAAACAGCACACGCGCAGCCCTTCCCGGACGTTTTTGTTGCAGTGCAGGAAGGAATTTGTTCTTCAAAACATTTTCGTAGGATGCATCTGTTACCGTAGTGCCCTTTGGAACGCAATGGGTAAGGATTACGCCCTCGCTGTCCCGGAACATGGACACCATCATTTTTTCAGCACTGGCGGTTACCCGAAATTTTTTTGGTGGCGGTGAATCTGTGTGCTTCCATTGAGCTGACTGGCGCTTTGTTTCTGGATTGAAAAATGGCATCCACGTCTCATCCATTGTCACAACCGACGAAAAGAAAGTCACATTCGTGCTGTCGTTGCGAGTCAACATTGCTCGGCAACATGCCACACGGACAGCCATGTGGTCGTCCGTCAGCATTCGTGGCACCCACGTGGATTACACTTTTCGCATTTTCAGGTCGTCATGCAGGATTGTGTGCACAGAACCCACAGAAATGCCAACTCTGGAGGCGATCTGTTCAATAGTCATTCGGCGATCCCCCAAAACAATTCTCTCCACTTTCTCGATCATGTCGTCAGACCGGCTTGTGCGAGCCCGAGGTTGTTTCGGCTTGTTGTCACACGATGTTCTGCCTTCATTAAACTGTCGCACCCATGAACGCGCTTTCGACACATCCATAACTCCATCACCACATGTCTCCTTCAACTGTCGATGAATTTCAATTGGTTTCACACCATGCAAATTCAGAAAACGAATGATTGCACGCTGTTTAAGTAAGGAAAACGTCGTCATTTTAAGTATTTAAAATTGTCATTCTCGCCGCTGGCGGTAAAATTCCATCTGCCGTACGGTGCTGCCATCTCTGGGACGTATTGACAATGAACGCGGACTCATTTTAAAACAATGCGTATGTTTGTATCTCTTTCCAGTCCGGAGAAAAAATATCGGAGGCCTTAGAACTTGAATGCACCTCGTATGTTGGCGGCAGTAGGTTAGTTCTGCAGTCACCTTCAAATGCTGGTTCTCTAAATTTTCTCATTAGTGTACCTCGAAAAGAACGTTGCCTTCCTTGCAGGGATTTCCATTTGCGTTCCCGAAGCATCTCCGTAACATTTTCGTGTTGTCCGAACCTGGTAGTAACAAGTCTACCAGCCGGCCTCTGAATTGTCCTTTAGTTCAACCTGGTACGGATCATAGCAGTCGAGCAGATCGCACTATCGTCCTACATGCGGCCTCCTTTGCAGGTCAACCACTCTTTCCTAAAATTCTCCCAGTAAACCAAAGTCAACCATTCACCTTCCCTACCACAATTCTCACATGCTCGTTCCATATCAGATCGCTTTGCAACATTGCCCCTAGATATATAAACGACGCGATTGCGTCAAGCAGGACACTACTAACGCTGTGTCCAAACATTACGGGTTAGTTTTTCCTACTCATCCTCATTAAGTCACACTTTTCTACATTTAGAGGCAGCTGCCATTCATCACACCAACTAGAAATTTTGTATAAACATCTTTCAAGAAATGACTCTAGCACTCGGCGATGTGTGTCCACATCGTAGAACTACATTAAGGTGATACAGAGAATTTCAAAGAGGAAATTTCACTCTGGAAGACGTTGGGACGACGGGAAAGCCACGATCATCAGTCACGGAGAAAAACGTCGATGCTGTGAGGAAATTGCTAGACGAAGGCAGGCGAGTGAGCTAGAAGCAAATAGAGGATACCTTAGGGCTAAAAGCATCAGCAATTCGTTCAATTCTGCATGACTATTTGCAAGTAAAGAAACTTTGTTGTCTCTGGGTGCGGCGTAGACTGACGGAAGAGCACATGACACGACTTGTGACTTGGTGCCGGGTAATGTTAAAAGAAGTTTGCTAAGGGACAATCTCTGTATGTGAATAACATCGTGACAGGTGAGATGAGTCTTGGCTGTACTATTATGACGTGCCTACTAAGAGTCAAAACAAACTTTAGGTCTTAGAAGATGACGACACACCCGTAGCTATCAGAAAATTACAATCATTAAAGAAGAAAATGATAGCTGTCTTTTTTTTCCCAAATCGAGTGGAATTGTGGAGCGTGTTGTTTTGGACGCACAGGAGACAGTCACAGCTAAGTGGTACACTGATCAGTGCCTGCCCAAAGTCATCCGCCGTGCGGTTCTAGGCGCTACAGTCTGGAACCGAGCGACCGCTACGGTCGCAGGTTCGAATCCTGCCTCGGGCATGGATGTATGTGATGTCCTTAGGTTAGTTAGGTTTAATTAGTTCTAGGTTCTAGGCGACTGATGACCTCAGAAGTTAAGTCGCATAGTGCTCAGAACCATTTGAACCAACCAACGTCATCCAATCTTTGAAGAACGTGCGACAAAAGTGAAGAATTGACATTTGGTTACTCCATCACGACAACGCTCCAGCTCACCGCGCCAAAGCATGCACCGAATATTTGCGGGGTACAGGACTGAAACTTCTTGAGCACCCTCCTTACATTCCAGGCCTTACTGCTTGTGACTTTGCACTGTTCCCGCATATTAAAATGAAGCTGAAAGGAGTGAGGTTTTAAAGAGATGACGACCTTCTGAGAGCTTGGGACAATGAGTGTGCCTTACTCCCTAGAGAAACTTGGGACAACTGGTTTAGGGACTGGTTTCGGACGATGGAGAGTTGTATTGAATGTGGCGGAAATTACTTCGAAAAAAATAAAGCTGTGTTGCAAAACTTTCCTAGTACCCTTTATATCAGCCTAGAGACACTCAACGACACCTTCCGAACACCGTAGCAGCATCAGGAAACAACCGCAGACTGCTGCCTGCTGCCCATCCTGTCCACCAGATTTTATATATATATATATATATATATATATAGCTGTCTTACCACACTTCCCTACTTCACCCTGGGCCACGCCTGACAACACCCTTGTCTATATGTGTCTGATGAACACTCGCTGGCGAGGACAACATACTTGGTTCTATTGCTTAAGAAGTCTTCGAGCCACTCATATATCTGGGTACTTATTCCGTATGCTCGTACCTTCGTTAACAGTCTGCAGTGGGATACCGTGTGCAATGCTTTTAGCTAATCTAGGAATGTGGAATCTGCCTATTGCCTTCATCCATGGTTCGCAGTAAAGGGAAATCCTGTGAGGAAAGGGCGAGTTGAGTTTCATACAAGCGATGCTTCCTAAAACCGTGCTGATTCATGGACATAAGCTTTTCACTCTAGGAAACATATTAAATTCGAATTCAAAATATATTCTATAATTCCGCAGAAAGCCGATTTTGAGTATACTGGTCTGTAATTTTGCGGGTCCATTCTTTTACCCTTCTTATATAAAGGAGTCGCCTGCATTTCCTTTTCAGTTGCTTTGGACTTTGTGCTGGGCGAGAGACTCACGATAAATGCAAGCTACGTAAGGAGCCAATGCTGTGGAGTACTCTTTGTAAAACCTAATTAGGCTTCCATCCGTATCTGTCGACTTATTTGTTTTCAACTTTTTCAGATGTTTCTTTAGACGAGAGATGCTAATTACTATGTCGTCCATACGGGACTCCGTGCGACGGTCAAACATCGTACTGCGGATATAGGGTACGTAGAAGATAAGTTGGTTTGTTGGTTTGGATATTCTTTGTAGAGATACACATTCACATTTCCGAGGAGATGGCCAAATATGTGGTCCGCACGAATAGTCCATACACATCGCCGTGCGGTAGGTCAGGGCTACCAACTCTACTGATTCATCAGGGCCACAATGTTATCTATCTGCCAGCCAGCGAGTGCCTGTTGGCATCCCATCATTTAACAATTATGGCTGTGTATTATTTAAACAAATAAATAGACTCTTGCTACAAAGTGGAACCTGCTGACATTTAAAGAAAATGGAGAATCTAATGGATTGAGTGCCTGAAATATTTCGTAAAAAATACGGATATTACCGAATTAGAATTGGTTGCCTTTGAGCATAAAACAGTGTCATTCTGCATTTTGTCCACTGCGGTAATAAGAGTGCATAAAAGTTGGTTGGCGTAGAAGTACACCTACCCGACAATCATGACCGAGGAAAGGTTATTAACTATACTCTGCTTACCTGTAGCGTTTAGTTGTTGCATGTAAAGTATGTGAAAATTTATGTCATGCATCCAGTTCCATTGATCTGCTGGAGTACTGGACATTCTTCGTAAGCAAATTGCATTTAAAAATCTGGAAGAGGTGTATATGCTGTAGAAGGCTGTAATTTCTTTTTGGTAACTGTGGGAGGCATTACCACGGACACAGTATTACTCTACTAAAAGTAGGACTGAGTCTGCCGAATTACAGTCTATTCTTTGTTATCAGCTTGTGATTAAAAACCAGTATGGTGCTTATATGCTTTAGAACAGGGTAGTTGTAATAGAACATTTTGTTAATGTGATAGGCAGTACCACACAGCAATACTCTACCAAAAAAGTGGACTGAAAATCGTATTTTAGACAATCTGTTAGCGGAAAACTATGTTACACATATGATTCCATTGCTTTGCTGGTGTGCTGACTATTCGTCAGTAAATTGTATTTCAAAGGCAGTGTGGGTTGTATATACCGAAGAAGACTGTAGCTTTTTAATGGAACCTTTTGTAATGTTGTAATTTCACTAAAAAAGAGGACCGACGGCCGTGTAGAGCACAACTTTTAGATACTCCACTAAGAAGAAGGCTGACAGGCCTAGTGTAGACCTCAACACAGATAAAGCAAATATTATGCGTTAGTGCTATATTAAAGCTGTGTCAAGCAGACTATCAAAGACTTCGTTGTGGAGTTTGTGGCAATAAGGGCACATGAAAGTTGCCTGGTGTAGAAGCACAGCTTCCAGACAATCAGGCATGAGAAAAGGTTATAAATTTTGCTCCGTCTGCCTATACTTTTAATTATATACCTATTGTTAGCAGGTATGGCATATTTACTATAAATAAGTGTCATACTTCACTTGGAGAATCATATCTTTCCCCAATCAAAAATCTTGTTAAAGTGACCTAAGAAACATCAAAATTCTATACCGAGATGGATGGTACCTAAATTACTTTTTAAAGACGACAGATTCAAAAGGTGCAACATTCTTCTATGATCCACTGAAAAATAGGAGTGGACACCTGAACATGAAAGATGTGTTTGAGCGACCTGCTATTACAGTTACTCGCTACACATAAATTTCAGCAGTAACAACAAGAAGGCTTGATACAATCTATACGACAACTAGAACTAATGTGCCAGGTTACGATGTCGTCACTACCACCTTCTCTGGGCACCATGTCTTCATCATTAAATTAAAGTGTGTACCTCGTCCAAAAATTATTATTGGAAGGAAAAAAAACTTCAGGCTAGATTATGACAGGAGAAAGAACATCGAGTATTACTACCTCCTAATTCATGAACAGCAAGTGAAAGTAGATAATGGGCACATCGAACAGGTGACTTAAAAAAAAAAAGATACTTTTAGAGCTTCAGGAAAGTGAACTAACAAACAAAATCATCACATGCATGGATTACAGGCACCTACCAGATGAGAAGTGGAGCATATACCAACTCACAAGAAAACGAAAAAGATGTAAACACAGATATGTATAAGTAATACCCTATCTGTGTGTGGGAATGAAATGTTAGTTGGGAAGGGATTAAGATTATTTTCAGAAGCTGTATGAAACACAAACATCTGATGAAAGAAAAAACAGTACAGCTGTTACAATATTGTTCGTGTACATATCACATGAAAGAATTACTGCTCTGTTAGAACCAGTATCCGAAGAAGAAATAGAAGACATTCTACATATCATGCCAAAATACAGGAATCTCAGAGTAGATGATACTCCCTGCGAATTTTATAAAACTTTCTAACCAAACTTCAGGAAAGAATTCAGGGAGGTAGTGAAGGACAAGCGTTGCGGATACTAATACCCTGAAAAAGAACCCGGAATAATCGTGCTAGTTCCCAAGAAAAGGAAACCACAAAGAATATCGGATTTCATATCGATAACATTGTTATGTGCAGCCTCGTGTCATAGCAGCGAGATTGAAACAAGACCGTACACACTTCCTCTGGCCAGGACCCAACAAAAGCATCGTAGATGTAATTGGTTCCTTGCAGGAGACATCATCTTTCGCATAACAAACGTTAGGTCTGCTGAACACCGATTAAGAGAAAAGACTTCGATAAAGTCAGCCATAACTACCTAAGAAATGTGTTACAGCATTTCAGATTCACACAAGCAACAACAGGAATGAAATTTTCACTCTGCAGCGGAGTGTGCTCTGGTATGAAACTTCCTGGCAGATTAAAACTGTGTGCCGGACCGAGACTCGAACTCGGGACCTTTGCTTTTCACGGGCAAGTGCTCTACCATCTTTTTTTTAAAATCTCATTTCGTTCGTATTCGTTCGTTGCATCTGCTCGGGGCGGACGTCGCAAGACATCCTTTTCAGTTCGTCGTTGATCCATTAACTCAGTTTTTGTTATTACAGAGGGCAACTAACCCTCTGACCGAACACGCTGAGTTACCGTGCCGGCACCATCTGAGCTACACAAGCACGACTCACGACCCGTCCTCACAGCTTTCTTCCGCCACTATCTCATCTCCTACCTTCCAAACATCACAGAAGCTGTGAGGAGGGGTTGTGAGTCGTGTCTGGGTAGCTCAGATTATAGAGGACTTACCCGCGAAAGGCAAAGGTCCCGAGTTCGAGTCTCTGTGCGGCACACCGTTTTAATCTACCAGAAAGTTTCATATCAGCACACACTCCGCTGCAGAAGGAAAATCTCATTTTGGAAACATCCCCCAGGCTGTGGCTAAGCTTCTTTCAGGAGTGTTAGTTCTTCAAGGTTCGCAGGAGAGCTTCTGTAAAGTTAGAAAGGTAGGAGACGAGGTACTGGCAGAAGTAAAGCTTTGAGAACGGGGCGTGAGTCGTGCTTGGGTCGCTCAGTTGGTAGAGCATTTGCCCGCGAAAGGCAACCGGTCCCGAGTTCGAGTGTCGATCTGGCACACAGTTTTAACCTGCCTGGAAGCTTCAAAGTACAACAAATTGACTGCTACAAAATCAATACCAAATGATAAAAGGTACGGCTGGTCCCGGCGGAGGTTCGAGTCCTCCCTCGGGCATGGGTGTGTGTGTTTGTCCTTAGGATAATTTAGGTTAAGTAGTGTGTAAGCTTAGGGACTGATGACCTTAGCAGTTAAGTCCCATAAGATTTCACACACATTTGAACATTTGATAAAAGGTAGGTGTTGTGGTCTAATGAAAGTGGACATCCCACACTATATCATTTAATAAAAATGTTGAAATGGGGATGTTGGGTAGAAACTATAGGGAGAGGTGCTTTGATAGGGATAGTACAACCAAATTCAGTATCATTCAAAGGGTGAACATGTCAGCACACTGACCCTGTACAAAATGTCGTATCGCTCACAAGTCAACCAGTGACAGAATAATATAGCACAAATGAAAAATTGGTTGGTTCATGTGGAAAGGTGTGTCGTTTCGTATAGCCAAGGATCAGCTGACGAAATCGCCTAGGTTTAACAAATTGTGAGACAAAATGTTCAGTCTTTGATGTGAAAAATCTTGTAAATACAATGAAACTGCTTGCAAGTCGGTGGGATTTACTAAAGACTGCAAGGGCTGATGTGGTAGGAAACATAGGTCACGGACGAATGCCTACGCCTATACATCGGACCTTACAAACTACAATGTGTGTATTAGAGAAGATACCTAATGAAAGATATTATAAGACAAAGACCATAATCGGAAACATCCAGAAGAAAAATCCATGCCAGATTAAATGTAAGTTCTTAAACTAGAAGCCGGTAGAGGTAAATCTGCCAGCTCACGTATGTACCCAGCAGCATATAATTTTATTAATGATTTATTACCAACAGCATTGCGTCGCCACAAAAGTAAAACTGACAAGTCATATATATTGCCAGCACTGTTTCATTGTTGAGACACAGCCACACACCGAACAGTAGGTTGTTACAAAGCTACAGGTCCGTTGAAAGGATAAAGTTTAAATCAGCGAGTGTTAACGAAATCAACGCAAAGAAAATGTATAGTGATGTCAGAATGTTTCCGGTATCCAAGAACAAACTTGCGAGGTTTATAAATTCGTCTTCAACAAGGGACGAAAACCTACAGCAGTTCCTTCGCTGTCATGGGGAAATCATGGGAACCCACCTATTTCATACTGAGGAATGAGTTTTAGGAAAATAGCGAAGGAGTAGTACACTGATGGAAGATTGACCTCTTATGTAGTGATGATTTTAATAATGACTCCTCACTGGAGTTAGTCTTGGGAATTAGAAATATAAATTAAAAAAAAATATCATTTTTAAGATTGGTTGCATTCTTCTCTGCTTCTAGCTGTTTCAAATAGCAGGCTAGTCTTATCACACGTGCGTGGAATGCTTTTTGGCCGTTGCCTGGGTGACAGAGAGAGAGAGAGGGAGAGAGAGAGAGAGAGAGCGAGAGAGAGACAGAGAGAGAGAGACTAATCTTCGTCTACCCCTCTCTCCTTCATCAGATGCATGGGGTGTTTCTGGCAGTTGATAGTGGTTTAGGCTTGTTGAGTTCTGTAGCGGTAGCACCTCAGTCTTCAATCTGTGGCAAAGCAGTAGCACCCGAACAACCATACAGTGGCGTGCGATTGTAAAGATCACACAGAGATTACATGTTGGTCCCCACCTCCCTTTTTAATTGAATGTCTATCAGTCTAGTATATTCTCAGCCAGTGCTGTTTTAGGGGGGGGGGGGGGGGGGTTGTTTACAAAATAAATTTAGTGATGTGTTGTATGATTAATTTTTTTCTGTCGTTATCTACAAGTCTGCTATATAATCAAATAGTGTCACACTTCCCTAAGGCAACATTAATATGATGTTACTCTTCTTTAACACACTGATAATGAAGGAGCAAGCTCCTCGCAGACTAGATGTTTAACGTGGAACATGGGAGTATCTGTTAAAATAACATAATGTACTAATTATCTAATTGTGATATCGGCATATTTGTTTAAATATCGGATTGTGCTAATTGTTCAGTCTCGTATTTAAGTGCTTCTCTGATTGATGGCGTTGAAAAGTGCGTAGTTGGGTAAAATTTGTCAAAAATTGTAACAAATAGTGGTTAGCAATGGGAAGTGGTGTTACTTTGCAGTGTTTACATAAAAAATGTTATGACATCGTTAATTAATAGATATTAGTTCAGCAGTGCCCTGAAAATACACTGTAATGCCAAGGTATCTTACGCCATATATTATGTTCATATTTTCCCTGATTTTGCGGAATATGCTATGACATCATAAATTACAGTAATGCAGACATGTTTCAGTCACATACTGTAATGTCAAAGTATCTTATGTCACAAATTATGTTAATGTTTCACACTATTTGGCAGAATACGCCACGACGTCATTAAATTATAGTGATTCAACGGCAACCAAGTTACACACTGGAATTTCATTATGTCTTACCTCATAAATTATATTAACATTTCCTGGCACTTTTTAAACTAGAGTAACTCTGTTGCTGATGTTCTTCCCACTATGGTGCACAGAGCACTAATGACGGAACTCACTCAATAATAATAATAATAATAAGGGGGGAAGGTGGAGAGCATTTCCTGGCATTCTTCGTCTCTATCTTGATGAAGAAGGGCGGAGGGGAGGGCAAGGAGAGGGCGACATCGTCATACATCATTACCTGTCTCAGCGCCAGCGAATGGGCGGGTGATTTTCATCTTCCCGCCATTTTTATGGCACATAAGTGCCATACAGGCATGGTCGATGTATATAGTTACATCCTGACCTTCGGTGTACCACACACAATTACCTCAGAGGCTTGGCCGGTGGAAAGGATGGGACACGTGACTAGTATCGGGTATATCCTGACCTTGAGTATGCCTCATTTAATTGCCCGACGGATGTCAGCGTCATCTTGAGATAAGATCGTTACCTGTTGTCATGCCCGCCCTGCTCCGTTACTCCCTACACCAGGAATGCAACCTGCACGCGACCTGTATACGATTTGCTTGACATCTAACGATATTTGTAGAAAAGTGTGGAGTCAGCCGGGCACCAACACATATCTCGGTAATGCTGTTCCACAAGCTAAGCAGAGAGATGTGTCATCGTGTTTTGGGATGGGGGGGGGGGGGGGGGAGACGGAGGTGTAATCATGTACAGATATCATCGCCGACGCAGGAGAGGACTGTGTAACATTGGAAAGTATCCCCCAACAGGTTGTCCAGCTCTGTGGCCAACATTGGTGGGTTCGTCTTTCGAGATGATAACGCACAACGTCATCACGTCTACCTCGGCAAAGTCTTGTTCCAGGTGAGAGGAATCAGTTGTACAGGAAGGTCTGTGGAATAAGCTGACAGGAACTCGACTGAGTATGATTAAGATTAGTTCCATTGCATCGTCGAGGGAACCCGACTCGTACCCCGGGCAGGTTTTGATTGCAGCAATGTGCACCCGTGTATGCTTTCGAACAGATTTTCTTTTATTAACAACACGGTTTAGTTTTTATTTCAGTAATATCTTTATTCTAGTTTAGGGATTTTGTCATTTACTGCTGCCCTTAAATCTCAGCACGCAGACGTTTTCAGATACGTAGTTACAATTTTTTTAGCGTTTTATTAGCATTTGTATAAAATTACCATTCTAACGACGTTAAAAAAAGGTTACACCGATGGTACTTATGTTGAATTCACGTTGCACTTGTGGTCAGTCTAAATAAATTAAAAAATAAATTCAGAGTAGCTGTTGAAAAGACATTTTGAGAAAGCTATGTCTGCTAGGGCTAGGTATCAATAAAGCAGTTCCCTCCGCTAGAGACAAATTTCTCTAAGAAAGGAGTGATAAGTACTAGGTAGTTATCAGCGTTCGAGTTGAGTACTCTTCTAGGAGCTAAGAATTTTTCTGCAAATCTACATAAAGATTGCAGTGTGGAGAGAAGTGATGGAATGGTGACGACTCTGGTAGTCCGACAGCCCTACTCGGCCATGGATAAGGGCGCCCCAGTGTGAATTATTTAAAGAAGAATTTCGTGAGATGACTTGAAGCCAACAACTTCCATTTTGCCCGTGAAACATGAAATGTGATATGTTTCAGTGTCTTTTGACCGACTGACTTTGTATTTCTGTTTTGTTTAGTGGAGATTACTGGCAGACTTAGCTACGAGCCATCTGGGTGGAGGGGGCAGTGGCGGTATACGTTTCCCAGTGGTCGGATTTCTGAATCTTTCTGAACGTAGTTAGATTGCTACGCGGCATTTTGTGCTATAGGGAAGTAAAAATTTTAATCCTGTCTTGTTGCTGAAAGCGATACTGGCGACCTTTATTTGAACCGATCTTGATGCATCTATAGAGCGCTTGACACTGTTAATCGCGGCTATTCTGTTTAGTCTTTAATTAGTTGAAGCAAAAGCATTCGTCAAGCGAACGACTGTTAATACTTGTTTGGAATATCATTCAGAGAGCAACAATAGTTCGAATTATGATTGAACTTTGGGAGCTCAAATATTCTTTCGAAACCTATTATTCACAAAAAATTAGTTTTGTTAAGTATATCTGAATGATTTAACGTGTTAGAATTACGGGTATTAACTGTCTCAGGAACTAATAAGAGGGGTACCATTTTTGAAGTGCCACTTATACAAGTGTTAAGGATGGTCAAATCTCTACTAACTTGTTTTCGGATATTTTGGCCTCACTGGTTAGCCGAGCGGTATGAAGCGCCTTGTCACGGTCCGCGAGGCTCCCTCCGTCATAGGTTAGATGCCTCCCCCGGGCATAGGTGTGTGTGTGTGTTGCCCTTAGCGTTAAGTCCGTTTGAGTTAGATTAAATAGTGTGTAAGCTTAGGGACCGATGACCTCAGCAGTGTGGTCCCGTAAGACCTTACCATAAATTTCCAAATTTTCCTGATATTTGTAACATCGTGGTATTAATTTACATCAGGACTGATTGCCATTGTCTCCTGTGATAACGATTTTGTATAGTCAGATGACTGTTCCGGTAGGATATTAGAGGGTCTGCAGGAAAGTTACGTTACATGAACTGTATCTGATACTTTGAGCATTGTAGTACCACAGCAATCTTAATTTGCATTGCAGGACGAGGAATACACTAAATGGGATCATCATCTGTGAAGTAGGCGGGTAAGTCATCGCGAGGAAGAAGTGTTCCCAGTACATGTCTTACCATAAACGGTGCTGTTCTTCCTGTTTTTACACGAGTCACGTTGTGGTTCTACAACAGCATCGTGCAACAAGGGTGTTATGGCCCAGAGGAAATATAATCCACGTAATCAATTAAGACTTTTCGATGACTATTGTTACGTCCCAGGATTGTGTCCTCAGCGGACTACGTCGTCATAACCGCATCCTGCCCGGCTCTCTCCTGACGAGTGCAGGTCCGCACTCCTATACTATCTGTTTTGAAGGTGGGATACCTGCTCCAATGAGACTATCGACAGGGCTTGCGCGGAATGTTCCAGTCACAAGGTGGGCTTAACTGTGGTGTACAGTATCTAGTAGTTCTGAAACACATCAAGCAGTCCATCCTTAACCTGACTGATAACTAGTCTGAAGTCTGCAATGAAGACCGTCATGCATTTACTTATTGAGCCGTTTTGCATTGTCCAATATGGCAGGTCAGTCCGAGGGAAGAAAGGCCAACATGGCGAGTTTAGCTCCCTGGAACATTTTTTCGAACTCTAGGTAGAAAGATACTGGCTGAAAAGAAAAATTGTGTCTAGTTCCTCTGCCAGGACGGCCATGATGAGGATGAAGCATTCTGACACCTGAAATGTAGCCAATCTATTTCCGCGTATTTCAGTATGATTCTCGTAGAGGATGACATATTTCTTGAGCTCCTAACGAATGCCCCCCGCCCCCCTAGTAATATTATATTCTGAATACAACATTAAACGTTAAAAATACTGAATAAATAAGAAAGACAGAAAATAATTCGGCCGTAACGAAATGTGAAGGAAATTGTTGACCCTTCAGACAGACAGAGGAGAGAACGAAGCTGGTGGTCCCAGAAGGCCGTTTGGAACATTAATGTAGACTGAGACTTCTGCAGTGCCTGGAGTTTCTGCTGGAATAAGTGACTTTTCGCAGCTGGCACACAGACACACCAAGAATTTCTCTCCCGTCTAGCAGTATAGCACAGCGCGCTGTAGTCTACGACACTTCTTACTAGGCATTAGTTTTAATATATGTTCAAAAGTTGAAAAAACTGCAACCGGTCACTTTTTTATGATAATTATGTTCCCTTTACTATTTTCAGGCTGGTTTCTCCGTCAGAGGCGACGTCTAGGTTAAGTTAGAATGTGACGGTTTAGTTGTGTGCTGGAGGAGCCAAATAATGTGAAAGGAAAAAAAAATCCTGAAGAGTCTTAGGCTCCGCAGAGATTTCGACATATTCCATCTCCGTACTAGTGTCACTCCGAACAGCAGCCATCTACATGGAGAGACTCTCGGGCAAACAAGTGACCTGAGTTAAACACAGATTATACGAGGACGTGCTGAAAACTAATGCCTCCGCATTTTTATTGTATTCTCAATACCGGTTCACGTATTACATGTCGTGAATATTACTCGGTCGACTTTCTCGCTTCACTGGAGGAAGTTACAACCCTCTGCCGCTAGATGGCTTCGAACTGTAGCGTCTGTAACCTAAGTACTGCGATGCCTGAGAAACAGCGCTCTGTAAACGAGTTTCGAACCGCAGAAAATGTGCCTTCATCTGAATCCGTAGAAGAATGAAAGCTGTGTACGGTCCTCATTGTATCGACATCAGTAATGTGCGACCCTGGGTTCCTAGTGCTCGTAATGAAGGAAACGGTGGTGCTAACCTCAACGGGTGTTCAGAGTTCGGAGTGGACGACGGTGCACGGCAACCGAAGTGACTCATCGGAATGCGGTTGATGAACTCAGTGACACAGCTCTAAGGTAAGTGTGGCCGTTTCACGAGAGCCTGTATAGGCCATCACTGCAGAACTGTCGGTGCCGGCCGCGGTGGTCTCGCGGTTCTAGGCGCTCAGTCCGGAGCCGCGCAACTGCTACGGTCGCAGGTTCGAATCCTGCCTCGGGCATGGATGTGTGTGATGTCCTTAGGTTAGTTAGGTTTAAGTAGTTCTAAGTTCTAGGGGACTGATGACCACAGATGTTAAGTCCCATAGTGCTCAGAGCCATTTTTTTCGAGTTTGTTTGATGAGTCCACCGACAGGATTCCGAGGAATTTCGTTAGTTGTTGAACGCGGTTATCCACTCCGAGCTCTGGTACACGTTTAGGTTAGCACCACCGTTTTCTTTATTAAGAGCACTAACAACCCAACGTCGCACATTACTGACGCCAATTAACCATCAGCGCATACGACTTTCATTCTTCTATGGATTTCAATTGGCAGCACGTTCTCTGCAGCTTAGAAAATCAATTACAGCACGCAACGAAGTAGTTACGTTACACATCGCCATGTTACGCGCTACAATTAGGAGTGCTCTAGCAGGAGAGGGTTGAAACTTGCGTCAGTGAAGCGGGAAAGTCAACCGAGCATGACTCAAAATGTGTGTGAATTACTAAGGGACCAAACTGCTGAGGTCATCGGTCCCTAGACTTACACACACTACTTAATCTAACTTACGCTAAGAAGAACACACACACCCATGGCCGAGGGAGGACTCGAACCTCCGGCGAGAGGACCCGCGCAATCCGTGATATGGCGCCTCAAACCGCCCAGCTACTCCGCGCGGCTCCAAATGCTCAGATAACGTCGACCGAAATTCGGAACAGAATTAAAAATTCGGAGGCATTACTTTTCAGTATGCCCTCGTAATCGAAAACTCCTTGTCATTTTGGTGACTCTTAGTTTTCATGGTACTTTATTCTCTGGAAGTTACCTGAGTATTTGGAGCCGCGCGGAGTAGCTGGGCGGTTTGAGGCGCCATATCACGGATTGCGCGGGTCCTCCCGCCGGAGGTTCGAGTCCTCCCTCGGGCATGGGTGTGTGTATTGTTCTTAGCATAGGTTAGTTCAAGTAGTGTGTAAGTCAGGATCGATGACTTCAGCAGTTTGGTCCCTTAGGAATTCACACACATTTTGAGTATTTGGAGACAAACACTTTTACGAAAACGCATTTGGAGGTGACAAGACATCCCTACCCCTATTCTCCTCATTTCTTGGAGTCGTGCCTCCTTTCCTCTCTAACTTTCGACGAAAAGGATGTGAATTCTTGCATTTACCGCTGCGACCGAAGAGCTGCGGTGTCCCACGCCACTGTGCCCGAAGAACTCCGCGCACGTCTGCTGCCGCGACGAACCAATTACGGCCGGACGCGGCGATCGGCCTCAGGGGAGCACACGGCGGCCATCCATCACCGGCGAAGCCGCGGCCCGCCGACGAAACTGCTCTGACCGCTGCACGTCTCGTCTAAGTCCCCTTTTCCTCCCATTCGCACGATAAGTTACGTAGAACAGACTTTCTAGAAATTATGTAAGCTTTCAGCAGAGCTGCGAACGTCTGCATTATCATTCAGCAGCTGAAACTGTAATATTTGTGACCGGATTACCTATTCGTGGTAGTGAGGATCCAGCACGTTACTTTGGTCATCGACAGATGTACAGGGTGGCGAGAATCCCCGTACCCCTGTAACCTCTATTTGGTATCAATTGTTACTGCATAGGCTGGTAACTATTTTATTTCTTATCAGTTGTTGGAATTAATTGTTGGAATTCATGTTTACATGTTTCCGCAGTCACAGTCGAGCTTTAATTTGTAGCTGTAGCAGATGTAAGCGGTCATAGCTACACTATTTTGGAACGCTTAATGACAAGTGTGAGACTGCACGAAAGATAACACACAGGACCGACAATGAGACTAGGTGCCGAAAGATTTAATAAGACTCCACCGCGAAACCCAACACTTCTGGATTGGGTAAGACGTGCTTTTGCGTTTGGCAGTGTTAAAGACAGGCTGTGGGGTGGAAGGAAGGAGACACGAGAAGAGACATGTTCATGCTTCGGTTGAACGATCTCCTATGAAGTCGGCACGCAAACGTGCTTCGGGACTCGCTCTACCGAGAGCAACAATGCGAGATCACACGAAAAAAGACCTTTAGGTCAGACCTTTTCGACCTATGTGCGTAAAAACGAGTTATGCGGTACGGACCATAACGAGCGCGTTTCAGCATACCATGCTTTGTTAAATCATTTACGAATGCAGTGAACCGTGCCAAGGCTACGTTTTCAGATGAATGTGTCATTTATCGCAGCTTACGTGCTAGAAATATTGTCTTTTGGGCCAGAGAGAATCCTCATTACACATTAAGGTTAGAAAGGAACCCGCCTTACTTAGTGATATGGACAACGATGACATCACACCTGCTTCGACCACGCTTTTTTGAAGGGCACACATTATTTACACGAGTTTCACACACGGTTATTAGCTCTGCTTGAGAAAAGGGGCCTCACAGGATGCGTATGCCTGCAACAAGATGGAGCGCCTCCTCACTAGGGTCTTGCAGGGAGCGAGTTCTTAAATGAACACTTTCCAGGGCGGTGGATAGGTGGTGACTGATCAGGAACACCAGCTCCCTTGAAATGGTCATCAAGAAGTACTGACCTCACCGTACCCGACAACTCGTTAGCCGAAGTCACTAAGGTGCATCTATCTGCACGTACTTCTGTGAATCTGTCGTCTTCCGGGGGAATAGCTCCTTAACACCTGCCAACGAAGAACTGCGCAATGCCGTTGTAGATGCATTTCGCACTATAAGACTGCACATGTTCAAAAATATGAGATGAAGAACACGGAGGCGTATGGAAATGTTTTACTGCGTCATGGTAAACATACCGATATATTGGACACTTAATACGTAAATAATTACTTGCGCTGAAACAAACCAAACCACTTAGCATTCCGTACTGATGCTACGGGGATTTCTCGCCCACCCCGTAGAGTTAATTCCAAGCATGTCCCAGGACAGTATGTTGGGACCGTTGCTTAATGACCTGACAAACAATACTAAAATAAATCCACAAGCCATACTATAAATTTATAACAGAGGAGATCTTTCAAATACAGAAGGCATAAGCAAAAGGGAAACAGATTGAAAAGGACTACAATACACTACGCAGTGGCACACTATTTAATGTACACACACACTGATCTACCAGAACATTATGACCACCGACATATTTTTGATATAAACTCGTCCAGGCGATAGCAGCGTCACCTAGTCAAGAATCCTGCTAGTCAGACACACGCACGGTGCGTGTAGTATCAGTAAGCGTGCTGTCCGTGTGTACAATCGACACCCCCGGGATAACAAGGCCGCCCAGCAGTGTTAGTGACGTCACACTAAGCGGCCCAGTCCGCCGCTCGTGGTCTCGCGGTAGCGTTCTCGCTTCCCGAGCACGGGGTCCCGGGTTCGATTCCCGGCGGGATCAGGGATTTTCACCTGCCTCGAGATGACTGGGTGTTTGTGTTGTCCTCATCATTTCAACATCATCCAGGAAAGTGGCGAAATTGGACTGAGCAAAGACTGGGTAATTGTACGGGCGCTGATAACCACGCAGTTGAGCGCCCCACAAACCAAACATCATCATCATCACTAAGCGGCCCATAGCCGACGCAGCAGTCCACGGACACCTCCGTACAGACGCGCCTGATCCTAACGATCATCTGTCCGTCACACAGAAAGGAGCGAACTAATCGATAATTCGAACCAGAGACCAAATTATACATATTCTTGTAAACAGCATAAAGGTTCATAACGAAATACCGATTATATACACGGGCAGGAATAAGCTTAATCGATTGAGGAAGCCAGTATTTTATAATTGTCAGAACACTATTTAGCTTTAAAACTCGCATACAGGTGGTGACAAATGCCAACTGACACCAGGACTTAACATTTTCAAGCTATTACACTGAAAGTAAATTATCTTAAACAGTGTCATACATAGCAAAACCCTCACAACTTTCGTTTACAATAAGGTAACAAGAGTTCGCTTTATCTCATAAAACACATGACTATTGTGAATTTACTCATATGTTCATGGTGACAGCTCTTTTCAAGAATTTTTGCAAGTGTATCCCCATTAATAAAGAATGGAAACAAAAGATAGATATCAAATATTCTCCTTTTAACATAGACATCAGTGAACACAAGATTCTGTCTTCCACTGTGATACTAAGGGACTGCTCTTTCCTTTAAGAAAAGCCTGACAATTTGAACTTCACTCTGCTATTGAAGATACACTTCTTGAAACAATATTAAAAATGTTATGAAAGGTAAGGAAATGAAAAACAACCGAGTGCATTACATGTAAGAATGTGAGCAAAAGGCTGAGGCTCTCTTTACTTACCATTTTCAATCTCTCTACAGCTTATTTCCTTTTCCACGTAGAAATCACGAACTGCAAGTCTCATTATTGCTGTCTGTTATTAACAAAGTGCTTTTATATTTATAAAACCTGACAATTTGATGTTCATTCTGGTACTGAAGATAAACTCTTTTCACAGGAGTTCTAGAACCTATTCCTGCCCGTGTATGTAATCGGTATTTCGTTATGAACCTTTAAGCTGTTTACAAGAATATATATAATTTGGTCTTTGGTTCGAATTATCGATTAGTTCGCTCCTTTCTGTGTGACGGACAGATGATCGTTAGGATCAGGCGCGTCTGTACGGAGGTGTCCGTGGACTGCTGCGTCGGCTATGGGCCGCTTAGTGTGACGTCACTAACACTGCTGGGCGGTCTTGTTATCCCGGGGGTGTCGGTAGAATGGGGAAAGCGCGCGATCTGTCTGAGGGGAGGCTCGGCACAGGCGTTTGGGAAACTGCACGGCTTGTCGGCTGTTCGAGGAGTGCCGTGGTGAGAGTCTACAACACGTGACGAAACCATGTTGGAACCACGTCCAGACATTGTGAGATTGGGTGGCTACCCCTTATTACAGATGTCGGACGTCGTTGGCTGGGCAGACTGGTAAAACAGGACAGGCGGCGAACTGTGGAGGAACTAACATCAGACTTTAATGCTGGGTGAGTACAAGTGTGTCTCAACACACAGGCACCGAACACTCCTAATGATGGGCCTCCGCAGCCGGCGACCCACGCAAGTGTCAATGTTAACATAACGACATCGGCAACTAAGAGTGAAATAGCCACGTGACCATCGGCACTGGACGTTGAGTGTTGCATGGTTTGATGAATCTCGATACCTTCTCAATCACGTCGATGAGAGGGCGCGAATCTGTCGTCTTCCAAGGTAATAGCTCCTTGACACCTGTACTGCAGAACGGACATTAGTTGGCGGCTGCTCCATTGTATGCTATGGGAAACATTCGTGCGGGCATCCATGAATCTAGTGGAGCTCGTGCAAGCCACAATGATGGCCACAGAGTAACGTACACTGGTTGCAGACCAGGTACACTCCTTCTTGACGATTATGTTTCCCGACGGCAATGGCTTTTTCGAGAAGATAATGCGCCTCGTCACAAATCCAGGAGCGTGGTGGTTCGAAGAACACAGTGGAGAGTTCCAGTTGATGTGCCGGCCTCGCAACTCGCCAGATCTGAACCCGACTGAACACAACTAGGATGCAATTGAACGTGGCGTCAGAGATTATTGCCCCCTACCCGCGTTTTACGGGAATTAGGTGACTTGTGCGTGCAGATGTGGTGTCAACTCCTTCCAGTAACCTAACAAGCCCTCATTGTTTCCACGCCACGTGGCGTCGCCGCTGTTATATGTGCCAAAGATGATCATACCGGCTATTAAGTAGGCGGTCATAATGTTGTGGCTGATCGATATACACACAGAGGTGCACGCACGCACACACACACACACACACACACACACACACACACGTACAAATATACACACACGCACATACGTGCGAGCGAGAGCGCATAGGGAGAGTATAAACGTGGTACCAAACTAATATAGAAACAAGCGAATATCAACAGGGATTAGACACACAGTACTCAGTAGTTGCATAAATACTGTGCTCTATAAAGTAAAGAAGTATGGCTTGTGAGTAAAGCTCTGCAAAAATATGTGTTGTGTTTGTGTGTGCATTTCCACAGCAGATGAGAATGTAGATGGAAATTGATACTTCAGATCTGTCTGTAAGTAACCGCAAAATATAGTGGGTCTGCTGCAGTGCAACACGTAGTTAACATTTAAAATACAATTGAAGTCAGAGGAAGTTCGTAACGACACTTCCACAGTTATCTCAAAAATGGCAGATTTGTAGACACATGTTTATTAGAAAGTTTTCCTTCTATTATCGTATACTTTCATCAGAATTGTTTTCCGTTGTTAGACATCAGACGCCCTATGCACATACCGATTTCCTTACGCAAAACTCGACAAGCGCACCGAGCGAGGTGGCGCAATGGTTAGCATACAGGACTCGCATTCGGGAGGACGAAGGTTCAAACCGGCCTCCAGCCGTCCTGATTTAGGTTTTACGTGATTTCCCTAAATCGGTTCAGGCAGCTGCCGGGATGGTTTCACTGAAAGGACGCGGTCGATTTCGTTCCCCATCTCTCCCTAATCCGAGTTCATGTTTCATCTCTAATGACCTTGTTGTCCACGGGACGTTAAACGCTAATCTAGTCCTCCGTCAAGCGCATTTTATCTGCTGCCTTACTAGATACTTACAATGTCATTTGGCTTACAAATAGTGCTCATGGGTTTCACGTAATGTCCAGCATAAACAAAAAATGATAGTTCGTTCCTCGTTTAAAAAAATGTTCTTTAAAAGTGTAACTTTATGGACTTATTCCATACAGCGATCTCAAATTAAGCTATTTCTAACTTTATTACAAGAATATTCGTTTATAGGGACAAGAAAACACTAAGAATAATCAGTACTCTTATCAGCGACTGAGTAGCGTTGCTGCATAGCGGTAAAAATTAAAAGAATGAAATATGGAATTGTTGTGAACCTATACAGGGTTATTACAAATGATTGAAGCGATTTCACAGCTCTACAGTAACTTTATTATTTGAGACATTTTCACAATGCTTTGCACACACATACAAAAACTCAAACAGTTTTTTTAGGCATTCACAAATGTTCGATATGTGCCCCTTTAGTGATTCGGCAGACATCAAGCCGATAATCAAGTTCCTCCCACACTCGGCGCAGCATGTCCCCATCAATGAGTTCGAAAGCATCGTTGATGCGAGCTCGCAGTTCTGGCACGTTTCTTGGTAGAGGAGGTTTAAACACTGAATCTTGCACATAACCCCACAGAAAGAAATCGCATGGGGTTAAGTCGGGAGAGCGTGGAGGCCGTGACATGAATTGCCGATCATGATCTCCACCACGACCGATCCATCGGTTTTCCAATCTCCTGTTTAAGAAATGCTTCTGCTTTAGCCTTTTCCGTAAGATTTTCCAAACCGTTGGCTGTGGTACGTTTAGCTCCCTGCTTGCTTTATTCGTCGACTTCCACGTGCTACGCGTGAAACTTGCCCGCACGCGTTCAACCGTTTCTTCGCTCATTGCAGGCCGACCCGTTGATTTCCCCTTACAGAGGCATCCAGAAGCTTTAAACTGCGCATACCGTCGCCGAATGGAGTTAGCAGTTGGTGGATCTTTGTTAAACTTCGTCCTGAAGTGTCGTTGCACTGTTATGACTGACTGATGTGAGTGCATTTCAAGCACGACATACGCTTTCTTGGCTCCTGTCGCCATTTTGTCTCACTGCGCTCTCGAGCGCTCTGGCGGCAGAAACCTGAAGTGCGGCTTCAGCCGAACAAAACTTTATGAGTTTTTCTACGTATCTGTAGTGTGTCGTGACCATATGTCAATGAATGGAGCTACAGTGAATTTATGAAATCACTTCAATCATTTGTAATAGCCCTGAATTTTCTGTTGGCACTGGACAGAGCACAAAATACAGATTGAGCAGTATTTATTTTGGCCGACGCCATCTACACACTGCAAAAACGAAAGCGGAAATATCGGCCACAAAGCGCGTGACGACTCTTACAAGGGAACCTGCCCATCGTACCCCCTTCAGACTTAGTGGTAAGACGGCCCAGTGGATAACCAGTCAAAAACTGAACACAGATCAAGGACGAAGGTGTACTGAACCGTGAAAAGAAAGCAAAATAGAAACAGTGAGCGGTTGAAGTTTAACAAGTACAGCACTGAGTAGTTTTTAATAGCCATGACGTCTTGGTTAAGTAGTCACGGTACTGGACTGTGAAGCGTGCGAGCCGGCCGATCATTGAAATGTTTGTTCTCTTTCTGTGGTCTTGGGTGTTGTCATACTATACATTGGTTATAGAATATAAGTTATATGGTAAGAAAAGATGTCCGTCGTAAGTAAACAGTGAGAGCAGGTGAAATACCACATAGACGTCTCACAGAAACGAAAACAACAAATAAACGTATGTGAACTACTCCACAACAACGGAATTCAAGTACAACTGTCAAAACGGAAAGCAACATCAAAACCGTGAAAAACATATGTTTTGACAGAACACAGAGAAACTGTGTGATTGTGAAACTGTCGCGTTCATTTGTTGCAGCTTATGCGACAATCTATTATGTTTTCATCATTTCCTTGGGAGTGATCATATTCACACCCATACGAACGCTTAAATCGGGCAAGTAGACATATATCACCCACTCAACAGGCGTACAAATTATGTCCTATCGCATGACACACGTACTGTTACTAGTTCCGCGTACAAATGACGTTTTCCGGCGGAGGATTCGGTTGATTTGTCGCCTTGAATCAAAGGTTTGTGTTTCCCATTCGAAAGCCATTTCCTTTCGCCTGCTATTAGAGTAGTTGTGCAGAACCATCTTTCATTATAGGTCCCTTCCTTACACCTCTCTGTTGTAGACGGACGTTACACCACGTCGCAGACCACAAATTTGAATACAGCGAATAGCGAAAAAAAAATAAATTAAAAAGCACAAGGGAGTGACTATACAACGGGCGATGTAGTTGAGGACAATATTATGGAAATGGAAGAGGATGTAGATGAAGATGAAATGGGAGATACGATACTGCGTGAAGAGTTTGACAGAGCACTGAAAGACCTGAGTTGAAACAAGGCCCCGGGAGTAGACCACATTCCATTGGAACTACTGACGGCCTTGGCAGAGCCAGTCCTGACAAACGTCTACCGTCTGGTGAGCAAGATGTATGAGACAGGCGAAATACCCTCAGACTTCAAGAAGAATATAATAGTTCCAATCCTAAAGAAAGCAGGTGTTGACAGATGTGAAAATTACCGAACTATCAGTTTCATAAGTCACAGCTGCAAAATACTGACGTGAATTCTTTACAGACGAATGGAAAAACTGGTAGAAGCCGACCTCAGGGAAGATCAGTTTGGATTCCGTAGAAATGTTGGAACACGTGAGGCAATACTGACCTTACGACTTATCTTAGAAGAAAGATTAAGGAAAGACAAACCTACGTTTCTAGCATTTGTAGACTTAGAGAAAGCTTTTGACAATGTTGACTGGAATACTCTCTTTCAAATTCTATAGGTGGCAGGGGTAAAATACAGGGAGCGAAAGACTATTTACAATTTTTACAGAAACCAGATGGCAGTTATAAGAGTCGAGGGGCATGAAAAGGGAAGCGGCGGTTGGGAAGGGAGTGAGACAGGGTTGTAGCCTCTCCCGATGTTATTCAATCTGTATATTGAGCAAGCAGTAAAGGCAACAAAAGAAAAATTCGGAGTAGGTATTAAAATCCATGCAGAAGAAATAAAAATTTTGAGGTTCGCCGATGACATTGTAATTCTGTCAGGCACAGCAAAGAACTTGGAAAAGCAGTTGAACGGAATGGACAGTGTCTTGAAAGAAAGATATAAGATGAACATCAACAAAAGCAAAACGAGGGTAATGGAATGTAGTCGAATTAAGTCGGATGATGCTAAGGGAATTAGATTAGGATAGGAGACACTTAAAGTAGTACAGGAGTTTTGCTATTTGGGGAGCAAAATAACTGATGATGGTCGAAGTAGAGAGGATATAAAATGTAGACTGGCAATAGCAATGAAAGTGTTTCTGAAGAAGAGAAATTTGTTAACATCGAGTATAGATTTAAGTGTCAGGAAGTCGTTTCTGAAAGTATTTGTATGGAGTGTAGCCATGTATGGAAGTGAAACATGGACGATAAATAGTTTGGACAAGAAGAGAATAGAAGCTTTCGAAATGTGGTGCTACAGAAGAATGCTGAGGATTAGATGGGTAGATCACATAACTAATGAGGAGGTATTGAATAGAATTGGGGAGGAGTTTGTGGCACAACTTGACAAGAAGAAGGGACCGGTTGGTAGGACATGTTCTGAGGCATCAAGGGATCACAAATTTAGCATTAGAGGGCAACGTGGAGGGTAAAAATCGTAGAGGGAGTCCAAGAGATGAATACACTAAGCAGATTCAGAAGAATGTAGGTTGCAGTAAGTACTGGGAGATGAAGACGCTTGCACAGGATAGAGTAGCATGGAGAGCTGCATCAAACCAGTCTCAGGACTGAAGACCACAACAACAACAACAACAACAACAACAACAAGGGAGTTTTAAACATGGCTCGCCCGCTTTGTAGACCAAAACGTGACCACTTAACCACGAAGTCATTGCTCGTCTTCTCCGCACTCTTAAGCAGGGACCATTCAGTATTATTACTTTTTTTTCACACTCCAGTACACCTGCTCCCTGTTTGCATGCTTGATCTGTGATCAGGTTTTGACGGGCTGTACACTGGGCCCTCTTGCCACTAAATCTGAGCTGGCTGCGTTGGGGAGTTTCCCTTCCTAGATGAGACGCTTATTTAGCCTGGTCGTTCAGCTGGTTTGCTTGGCAGGGAGCTGAGTGAGACTCGGATTGGATGTGCGGATTAATGACTGTTATTTTAACAGAACAGTCTGGGTGTCATTTTGGGCGGTTTTCCATGTTTTTTCAGTCCAACTGTATAGGCTGGTTACCCACCTCTGCTTCTGAAGCACAAAAATCGGCCTTGATACGACTACACAGGGAACGAAGTTTACGTAGGTCGCAAGCAGACTGGCTCAGACGACTTTCTTCGCTTTGGGTCACCGATGTTTGATGGGAAGGGGGTTCCTCCGTACAAGTAAAGAAAAATAACTGGAAAATCGGAAGATGACAGTCTGTCACTCGTTGGCGGAATCTGCCACGACGTTATCATCTGTTGGTTTGTGCAGTCAGAGACAGTCATATACTGGAACGTATCATCTATATAAATAAATGGGGGTTGTGTGATGTCTTTAGGTTAGTTAGATTTAGGTAGTTCTAAGTTCTAGGGGACTGATGACCATAGATGTTAAGTTCCATATTGCTCAGAGCCATTTGAACCATTTTTATATAAATAAAAATGAATATGTTCGTTTGTTCAAAATCTCCGAAAGTTCTTGGCTGACTGCTTTGAAATTTTGACACTACGTTTGCATTTTAATATATTCATGTTTTTAGATACCTAAGATTATTGGTAATAACTTTTCCCCATTATAAAATTTATAAAAATAAATAAAACTATATTACGTACCTTAAAAACAGGTAATTAAAAACACGCGCATATACTGATAGAATGTTGTGTCAAAATTTTAAAGCAATCGATCAAAAACTTTCTGAGATTTGCTATTAGCAACATCCACATTTTCTAATCAGGGTGTGACGAAAACGAAAAAAGAAAATTGAAAAGAGTTACTTTTTTAAAGAATCCTTCAACTGTCGACGTTTCGGCCGACTTGCTGCGGTTCTCTTCGTGATAGTTAACTGCCCTGAAGAGGACCCCAGCAAGTCGGCCGAAACGTCGGTAATTTATTTGCTTTGTTCTCTGTGCTGATCGGGAGGTATCCATCATACAACGAATTGCAGAAGCATTTCTCCAGATATGAGGAACTTGCCGCGAAGCCGTTAACTTCGCTTGTGCAACTGGGAGCGACACCATGCCGCTTCTTGACAAACACATTCACCCGCTGGAATCATACACAACGCCGCTGCAGTGAAGGTCTCCACACAGAAATCAATCAATCGTAGTTTCGCCCATGAAAAACTTGACAGAACGCTGAAATATAACGGAAGTTTACACAGTACGGAATGCGGAAATAGATAAAGCGCTGATAGGCAAGCTGCGTAGCTGTTTACTGCGCATCCTCTGCCCAGAGGCCATGGACCCTGTCACGGACTATGGTTTCAACTGTGACATATGGATCTTTAATGTAAAAGCCTTTGTGGTGGACACTGCCCTCGCAATGGCGTCAAAAGGACACCATGCACATTTGTTTCGTTCTCTTCGGGGTAAACACAAGCCGCACTTTGCTGGTAGCGATCATCAGTCGGTATTGTTGACTGGGGAGGCCACTGCGAGGCCTATACACCACGTATTGTTTCTTGATAACGAGATCGAACGCCCGAATAACGTAGGTATGGTGTACTCCAATTCTGATTTTTTGTAAAGATGCTCTGATTGGTTTTATACAGTTAAAATGAACAATGCGGTGCCTCACGTACAAAGTCGAACTCGGAAGTGCGGGAGCCAGATCCCATTGCAGCAAAACATAATTAAGGTCTTCGATTTTCTTGAGGTGTTCAAATAAATGACAAACTGTCAGTCTTGCCTTACTGAACTGTTGCGCGGACGCCTACTGACAGCGCAGTCAATGAAAAGAGAAACAATAACGCTCAATTTTCTTTTACTGTATTACAACTACACTCTCTTCTCCTAAAATTCACTGTTTACAAACATCTAAGCTAAAATTATAGAACAACTCGAATATCATAAAGGTGACAAATTGTGAGGAGTTTTCAAATTATAAATACCTGTAAATCTAGCAGTTTTACGACGTTTAGCTGCTATTTCCATAATATCTACTCGTTTAGCCTTCTGATATAACATTAGCTTGTGAAGTACGTAGGTTAGCCACACTCATAACTCACGCGACTATTTTGGGTCCATGTTATCTGACCACCATCGAATCTGTACAGTATGCCAATAAACGGAAGTTGCAGAAGTGAATGTTTAATTATCCGACATCTTACAAGCTGCATATGATTTTCAGCTATACTCAACGTGAGAGACTCCTAAGTACTTCGCGATCCTATAACGTATAAACAGTTCTTCTCCAAAAGCACAAATAGGTTTGATTAATAGAAGCTATTTACAATTTTACCACAAAATTTTTAAAATTGTCTAGAATACAAGTAAGATACGATCTTAAAATCTGATAACTAGTTTCTGTTCTTCATACAACTATTTTCACATCAATCATGGTAAAGTATTATATCAGTATATAAGATACGGACGGAGCGCATAGTGTGTATAACTGATACATGCTCATATAAGAGACAATTTCAATGACAAACGTCATAAAAGGCTGATCCTAAACAACGCTTTATACAATTGCAGTCAAGTATAAAATATTTACACTTATTAAATAGCCTTTTATGACGTTGGCGTAGGCAGTATTTTATTGAAGCTGTCTCTTATGTGGTCATGTGCGAGTTATACAGGTACTCAGTCCATCTGCATTTTGTACTCTGACATATTACTATAAGATGACTGATCTAAAAATGGTAATATGAACGAGAAAAACTACACTGTGCAACACAATTTAAAAGGCCACTTTTTCGAAATCCCATAATATTTTCCAAATGCGATGTAAGAGTTTGAAATATGGCTCAAAGGTGCCTACTAATATCCTCTGTAATGATGCAAAAGTGCCCAACGTCATCCTCGGGCTCGCATGACGCAATCTCGGACACCCTCTCTCTCACCCGCCACGATCACGCCAAAGAATGGCACGAAACTGTAAAAGCATAATCACTAGAGTTATAAATCTACCGTAGACTATCGTAAATAAGCGTAGACTACGGTAGTTTTCCCAGTTGCTTTGGTGAGATAAAATCACAACCACGTTACCTGTATGTTAGGTGTGTTGCATACCTACCGGGCGTTACCTTATCGCTCTGTTTGCATGTGTGATCACTGTCTTACTAAACTGCCATAGAAACCGGAAGCGGTGAACCGTCTAAAAACTGAATGAGGATATACAGTCCCAGAAAAAATAGTACATCTGGAAAGACAACAATACGAACTGTTGCAAAGCGGTTACTAGCAATGGCACTACGGGCACGGACACCTCTGGCCCATCTTCCACTCACGCCACAGCATCGTTGTGCACGAATCAACTAGTGCTGGCAGATGATCGCTTGGAAGATGGAATGGCACGCCGTGGTCTTCAGCAGATTCTGCCTGCACGCAAGTGATCGTCGTTTGCGCGTGCAATGTAGACCTGCTGAGCATCTGGGAAAGGCTTATTAAACAACCAAACATGATAACTGGCATTGAAGCAGACACATAGTGGATGCGTGTACAGAAATGCAGAGATATTACTAGTTTATATCTGACAGACGTGTCTTCGGAATTCCATTTCACCTCATACGACTGAACTTGGTATTAACGATACTATACGTTTTGCTATTAGTCAAATGTCAAAAGAAAAACAAAATAGTGAGGGAGAGGATTTCGAAAACAGTGACTTTCTCGACAGATCTGGGTTCGCTGTTGTAGAGTACTTTAAAAATCATAGAACTTTTATTTGGATTTTTTCATGTTTGTTACCTTTCCGAGGGTATTCATTGAGAAATATTAAGTAGAATTTCTTTCAAGGGAGTGTTTTGCCCCCTTAACGGCAGAATGGGCACATATTAAAAAAATGTGTCTTTTATTTTGCTCTACATTATAAAGTATTCAAACGCGATCAAAATCTAAGTGTATCATTTTGTTAGGTTTACTTGTTAGTAACTTCACTGAGCTACACAGGAGCACCATACACCTATACACTGTAATGTCACATATGTCTAAAAACATACGTCTGTGTCAACAAGAAAACACTTGAACGATGTGAGAGGTAACTGTCGCTACTGTAAAGCCAAAATTCAGTACAATAACTGTATTCGATCTGTTTTTTAACCAAACAGTGACAGATGTTATAATTCTTACAAAAGCCATTGATGATGCTTCGAAATATTGCCGATTGCGATTTGTTAAAAACTTTAGACAACGGTTTCTACGTCACTGTGGTTTGAAATCCAATGTTGTTTATTAAATCATAGTGTCTCGCATTTACATTTTTATCGCTAAACACAGAATAAATTTGAAGCTAATGCACGGTGCGTTTCCCGCTAAGGCAGCTTTCATCGGGTGGACAGCGCTTTGTTTTCAGCGTTTGGCGGTAATTTGCTCCCTCGCGTTTAAACCCGGGTGACGCGCAGAATTTGCGCAATGGCTGCGCGGAATTAGCCAGCGTGCGGCCTTACGTCATCAAAACGACATTAGTCGGGCTGGAGCTTACTCGGCATTTGAGCTCGCGTCAAAGCCTGTCGGCTCGGTATTTATGTCGCGTTCCGTCCCGAGCGCGAACGCGGCTTAATTTGCGCGCACCGCTGCTACAAATGGCGCGGGCTTTACGTTGCGCAATGCGCATTAAAATAACCGGCCTGAGCCTTTGACAGGGCCGCCGCGAAAAAAATACTCCGCGAATTGAATTAAGTTTTATTGCAATAAATCCAAACGTGCCTTTTTGTACATAACTGTCGCTATAGCCGTAATTCGTGACTCGACGTCGCAACTGGATTCAGAGACAGCGGTAGTTCGGGTAGCTAGCACTTTCGATTGAGGAAAATATGTCAAGTTACTATACACATACACACCTACTTGACTCTTTCACTACCACTGGGACGTAAGTGTCCCACGAAATGTTATGTTTGATGTAGCTCTCAATGTTACTCTGTCCCGGACAAGCCTCTTCATTTCCGAACAAATACAGCAACATACGTCCTTCTGAAACTGTTTACTGGATTTTTCCTGATGACAACATCCTCCTGAATAATCCCCGCCCTGAGATCCGAATGGTAGACTATTTTATCTCCGGAATATTTTACTCAAGTGGATACCATCATCATTTAGCAGTGCAGTAGAGCTGTATGCCCTCGGGAAGAATTACTACTGTAGTTTACCCTTGCTTTTAACCGTTTTCAGTTCCAGCACAGAAAGGCTGTTTTGGTTAAACTTACAAGACCAGACCTGTCAATAGGCAGATCTGTCAATCATCCAGACTGTTGCCCCTGCAACTACCGACAAAGCTGATGCCCCTGCTCTTTTTTTAATTAAAAGCCTGTAACGTAGCATTTAAGGTCTGTCATTTCACAATGCAGTTTATGATTTAATGGAGTGAATCTTACTATATTCTTAGAATTAGAAGATAGAGGCGGTGAGCTGAGCTGTCTTCAAGTTTCATTATTAACAATTTAATCCGTGTTGTCAAATTGAATTAGTTCGCCCCTGCAGATTGGCAATATAATGAACACATTTGAAAAGCGGGCTGCCATCAAAACTCTCAGGACAGTTCTTGTCAATGAATTGCGGGCACAAACGGTTTTCATATTAAGCACCTGTAATGTGAGTTACAAATTTGGAGAGTTTCTCTACCGACTGAAGTGTGTCTGTTTTGTGTATGTGTTATGGTTACTGTGCAGTCGTCTTCTGAAATACCAGTGGTACTTACCAATAACCCTGTACGTCCCACCTCATCCCACACTGGAAAACGAAACAGCAGGAAACGTATAGTAAGTTCTATCACATTAATTAAAATAACCATACATTAAAGTCTTTCGATCCGAACAAATTGGAAGTGGGTGAGTCAAGCTGCTCAATATAGTGTACTCTAATTTCTTCATTTTATTGCTGTCCCACTATTGGGCACACAGTCATATTCAGCGTCATGTGCATTACAAAAGACAAAACACATTTACTTTACATTTCTATGTAACCTACATCAGTTGTGTATGAGTTAATGTGACTTTTCAGATGTAAGTTTGCATACCTGTATGTATATACAGGGTGGTCAGAAACACTCTAAGAAGCTTGTACGGGTGTGGCACGGTAGGTTGTGTTGAGAAATAACTGTTAAGAAAAAAATTCGATACGTTGTATCGTTTCCGAGTTAATTAGCACTGAAGTTAGCCAATCAGGCTGTTGCGCACAGAAATATAACCGGGCCGCCAGAGACAATGTGGCCAAACGTGTTCTCCGTTTGGTTTCGTAAAACAACAAGAAAGCGATACAAAGATTGAACAAGGGACGGTAGTTAGGTTATAATTAGAGCCAACGGCTGAGCGGTCTTGTGCTACGATAACAACTGGCAGTAATTGCATCTGGCGGGCCGCTTGAATTTGCGCGCACAGCGGCCTGATAGGCTAACTTCAATGCTAATGCACTCGTAACCGGAGCAAAGTACCGAATTTTTTGATAACATCTATTTCTTAGCACATCGTAGGCTGCAACACCCTTACAAGCTTTTCAGACTGTCTCTGACCATTCAGCATACAGAGTGTTTGAAAAACTTTGCATCAGACGTATAGGGGCAATAGATCACATCACAGGGAACAACTTTTGTTTGAGATAAAATGTCCACTCAAGCTTCCTACCAACGCTAAGTTCCCTTTAGTATTCGCCTTCTCTGAAACGACGAGACTTCACGAACTAGCAGGGTCTAATAACATGGTGTGCTGCATACTGCCTAGCCCTGTACATTGGCAGAATTATTTTCAAAAAGAAAACATTAAAAAATAATGTTTCTGAGGCGAGAAAGATATTTTGGAAACGAATCGGGAACTTTAATTTGCTCAGCCTGCTTCCTTTCACGTGGAGCTGGAATATAGGCAATACTCATTGCATTCAAATGTCGCAGAGTGTCCCCCGCCGCCTCTCGGGGGTATAACCAATTCAAAAGTACGCCTAGCACGCCGGGAAGCATCAGTATGCATTTTATCTTTGAGAAAAGTTGTTAGGCATGATGTGATGTATCATTCCTAGAAGTTTGATGCAAAGACTTTGTTACGCCCTTGGTACCTATGATAATACTGTACTGGTCTCGACAATGTTATTCAACGTCGACCCCTTTGGAGGGTGAGAGAGCAGCGTTAGGCTTGTCAGAGTAACCTTTCCGGCCTCCTCACCCGGAGTGTGCAGGTTTACAAGGCAGGAGCAGGGGAAAATTCTCCAATGCTCATTTTGCACATAGACACATTTATTAGTCTCTAGCAGAACAGACTGATGTTCCAGCCCACGTCCAGCAGGTAGGGTGGGCATCGATCCCACTATCTTTGGCTGTGATATACCGTCAGAAAGGCAGCTACAGCCGTAAGCAGCACATTATGGCTCAGAAAAGACTGTTCTTGCTGAGCAGACAACTCAGTCATAGCTGACGCTGAGTCTGTGTTGGCAACGCAGCCGTACTTTACAGCCACTCGCTATGTGGGTGGTGACTGTACTACCCAGCAGTGGTTTGTGGCTTGCGGTGAAGGCAGTGTCATTTAGGGAGCAAAGTCCAGCGTATGAAGATTGGCTGATGGCGTCTGGAAATGTGCTAGTGGTGCTGGATAATTGTGTCTCACTTTGACCCTTGAGCCCATCAGCGCTTGGTACAGGACCAACTGATACTGGTGGCCACACCAGTGAACGACGACTGAGCAGTTATGCTTCCCCGGACCAGACGGCATTATCCTGCTCTACAATTGTTGTCGATTCAATGTCCTTTGTTGGCAGGGCACACACTACTTGTGTGGACCCTGACTCGGGGTGTTGTGTAGACGTCCCAAAGTCACGTACTCGCACTGTTACAATGCTGATGTGGTGACCCTGAATTCGGCGACACAGCTAGTTGCCGAACGGTTCGAGTCGTGGTGATGGATTAAACTTTCACTGCCAGGATTTGGAAGACAAGAAGAGGAGAGGCGGTAGTCCAAAAAAGCTCCTGATCGCCAGTCTTGCCGCTAGTGTCCTGGATTATATTCCATACCTCTCCACAGAGTCTCAGGAAGGGCCACTGTTGACGGTGATCCGTTCGTCAATGGCCCCCTTGAGCATATTCGAGAGGAGTGGGCTATGTGCCAGCACCGCGTTTCACCCTCTCCCTCATCATCATCATACAACACAAAAATAGCAAATACAGTATACATGCATCCATCACGCTCACAGGGCACAAGTCTCACATATCCGCAAAGAAAGGGCCCAATATGCGCGGGGGAAGAGCACCCTTCACGATAGGTGGCTGAATCTACACCATGGGATACCCAAGCTGTCGTGACATACGGCATTTTTTTTACTGTTACCATTCAGGCTGAAACAGTCTGCCTACGGATGATGTATGTAGTTTCCCCTACACTTCCCCTCCCCACTCCTTTCCTCGACCCAGCCGGAAGAGAGTGACTGTTTACACGTCGTGCTGTGTGGTTACAAAGACCAAGGCCTAGGACAATTCTCACGGTCCCGTTCCATCCTTACGTCAGCGTGTGATCTCTGTTCAGGGGATTTAGTGAGAAAATCTCGCACACCTGTTGTGGTGCTGCTGCTTTGTCGTCGACTCCGATCACAAATCGTCATCTCGTCAGGGTGGAGGATTGGAATTCTTATTGCTACACGTAATCCCAACAACAACAGACAAACACAAAAAACGTCAGTGTTTTTACGTGCCTGTGTTTCCGTTAAAATTTTGACAAATATCTAAATAAACAAAAAAGAAGAGCTAAGTTTAGTACTGCTTTCATTTGGTAAGTTATTTAATCTACCCAATGTAGAAATCACTTATCACTTTCCAAAAGAAAAGCTGCATACTTTTCTATGTAAATTTTATAAATGTTCAATTAGCAACACATTATCTTAAATACTAAGGAGTAACATTTCATCATTTGAATGTTATTAGCTAAATGAAGTAAAATACCTTCTCTTACACTGCACTATACAAGTCATATGATCTGTTATTTTACAGAAAGTTTGACCGCGATCGTGTTACTAATGGTTCATTTAGGTAATCTCACGCGACGTTAATTATTAATCTTCAAAACACACCATAATTAGCGTACAAGACAATGCAAATAATTTCTGTTAGGTCGCGCAAATCTGCAGTTAAATGTTGAGCTAAGTAATAACTACTAAGAAATTACAATAATTATTAAGCCCACTGCCTGCATTTACTGTTAATAAGAAAGCTGTTGAACCATATTTTACGTGTAATATTAATCACATAGATTGCTGTGAGACAATAAGTAACCAGCAGAACACTCCCTCGCATTAAGGATTAGGAAGAATACTGTATGGCTCTGAATGGAGCAACATCTACCGGTAACAACGAAGAAATTAATTTTCAACCCAGCTTTTCTTTACATGAATCTGTCGTAATCACAATCACACATAAATGAACATACTCTTGCCTCAATTTGCAAAGAAATAGAAGCCAAACAAAGAAATGAATCATTTCTCGTGAATGTTTCTTGGATAATATTGTCAGAATAAATTTAATTTTGTATTATTGGTCGATTTCTCACGAAAATCTGATTCTGTTACAACATTACAACATAGGAAAATTTGGAACCGTTTTTAACTAGACTAATCCTTAAGTTGTTTTACAAGAAAACAGAGATTTATGGCAATTCTTTTTAAGGAAAATAAGGCAATTTTCTCTTTATAATTATGATGCGTAGATAAATTTTAGGTTTTCGTGCGATGAACCTACCAGGTAGTATAACAGCCTGAATGTACACTTAAATTAAAATACACACATAAAATAAAAGCAATAAATAATGGCTCATGTGATTTACGAAGCTAAAGCAAACATTGCGTTGCCAGCAGGTGACGATGGGAAGCACGACGTCGGCCCATCGTTCATGAGGCACACACGCGGTTCTTCTTCTAATATTAACAACTGCCACAGAGCATTGTTTAAACATTACACATTTTTACTATCGGGACCAGCGACCATCCAAGGCAACATTTCATTCTAGCTGTAAAGATTTTAGTCTCGTATAGGATCAGAGACGTGCTCACTATGACGGCTGACCCCTGACTGATGCTTTTGACCTCGGTTGGCGCGCTCTTCACGCGCTATGAACCTTTTCCATTGACGCGCTTTTGCCTCCTCAGCACAGAGGGACTCCTCTGTAGCTTTTCCTATCTTATGTTACAATTCTATCGGCCCTACACGTGGACCAGTAAATCATACATACTTTCACAAATTACATTACGTGTACAGAAATCCTTCATATTTCTTACGAAATCAGAAATAAAGCTGAACAGTAGCAAAAAATCCACAGAATACTTGTAGAACATTATCCACAAACGACTGAAAATTATGAATGGCACTAGCTGGTGGTGTTACAGGAGGAAGATTAGCGTTTAACGCCGTCGACGACGAGGTCATTAGAGACAGAGCACAAGTTCGCAGTGGGGAAGGGAGGCTTAGGGAATCTGCCATGTCCTTTGCAAACTAACCTGGCAGACATTTGCCTTAAGCTATTTAGGGAGACCATAGAAGACCTAAATCTGGGTTGCCGGATGGGGACTTGAGCTGCTGTCCTCCCAAATATAGGATTAACTGGAGAACACAGAAAAGCACTTACTCATTCGAGAGCGAAACATAGTCCTTCTTGATAGTTACTCTTAAACTCTCAGAAAGACTACTAAACGAATGTCCAAAAGTTTTAGGCGTATCGCTAATTAATGAAGTACTTCACCAGAGGCCTTTCGCTTCGTTGGTAACGCATCATCAGCGGTGATTGGCGTAGAAACAATAAGCGACTGTCACCACTCATAATCATTCACCATGAAGTGAAATAAGACAGGTGAAAAACCTAATAAATATGCTTCACGCTACGGCCAGTAAAACTAAATTAACGGGTGTTAATAACACTTGTTGCGGAAGATAACAACCCAATAAGCATCTGTATATTTAAAACCTTTCGGTAAATTTTAGTTAAACAAGGAATTAATAATTAAACTGAAATTTAATCTGATGCTCAATGACACATGAAGCGCAATCATAATCGTTAATTGTATTGTGTGTATTGTTCTGTATTTGTTTGTGGTGCCTGTCTGGTTGTATTTTTAGCTGTGTATCATTTCACCAGCAGCATTCCGAAATAAGAGATGTTATCTTGATGTGCTCAACGCTACTCTATGTTATAGTGCACGAAACGTTATTTAATATCTGGGGAAAAATTAGCTTAATTATTAACGTTAACGACGCGTTATTACGAGGTCACAGTGCTAAATGATTTTTTCATCCCATCTGCGAATTCGAAATATGCTTTGTTGCATCTGTTCGCGGCTCACTTAGTTCAGTCAAAGTAGAAAGCAACTTCATTATGTGCTATAGCTGCACAATAAATAAATAACTAAAACGTAGTGATGTTAGATTATGACCGTTTTTTTATTGTTGACTTACCTAAAGTTCCTCTTAGCGCGTCGAGGGTAGGGTGTTACATCAGAGTGGCACCGGCCACTCGCTGCCTAATTCAGCAAACGACTGTAATTTTTAAATCTTCTTAAGAGTTCTCCTCACTTTGTGTTATGTGTTTAATATGGGTTTAACTTTTAAGCAACCCGCCAACTGTTTTGATCGAATGTGATACAGTTGCTTGCGGGTGTCCGGCACACAGTTAAATTTTGGAGACCTGACAGCCTATACAATATTCCATGGTCAGTTAATGAGCCTATTCGACCCATTGCATCACAGTCTGTCTATGTTTCTCTGTGGTGCTACATCCGTTTTTTGTTTCTTTTTTTAGTACACGAGGGCTCGACGCTACTCGACGATGTTGGCAATAAATATTTCAAGCTGGTTTGTGGACGAAGATATCAAACAGATCGCAACGGCTATACGCACATCGACTACAATTGTCTTACCAATACTGTACCACGGAGGCCGCATTATGTGGTAACCCCTCAACAGAGTAGTCGATGACCCACATCAAATAGCAGGATCTGAGACTGGAAGTTACAAATGAGCAACCCATTTCTTTGCATTTAATTCTCATGGAACTATAGACGGAAGAAATATGTGTTGTGTAATTGTGAAAATACATGTCACGCAGAAGGAGTTCGCAGTTTGTGTGGACATATTAGGCTAAATAATGTTCCCAACAGATAAACAGAACGCACTAATCAAAGTTAGAGGTTTTACTGAGGCCATCAAAGTTTTCTTTGAAGATGAAGCTGCGTGATGTTTATGTTACACTGTACAAATTTTCTATCCGCAGCTGCCTCTAAAACACAGGCACGCGCTTATGTACTCCGATGGATGCCTACGGGGAATTTTGGTCAGTAAAGAACTGCGCTCTTCTATGGCACTGAGAGGAGGCAGTTTCTCTTGTATTCCTTCTGACTTGGAGGAACATGACACAGATCTACGAAAATTCATGTTTCTCCTCAAATGTGACGCGGTTTGAACACAGACAATAAGGCCGTGAAGAATTTCGAGCCTAATGGCTCGTTGTACGTCAGCGGAGTACACAGTGACCCAATTTAGACGGTATAGTTTCTGAAAGTTTTCCTTTCAAAAAAACGACTCCGTCTGTCATATGGCGATGTACACAGCAGATTTACGACGAGAGAGACTATGCAGAGTCGAGGTGATTTTGCCACCAGTACCCTGTGAGCAATTACTTTACGGAAGAAGCGAGCGAACATGTACAAGGTCTCCATAGAGTTCGGCTATCGTTTAAAAAAATCATAATTTGGAAACTATTAGAGACAGAGCATCGTAGATTGTTGTAAAACGTTTAATAGCTCTCGATTTTTTTCTGTTATGACAGATTTCAGCGAAGTTCGTAGAAAATCAAATCGATATTCGAGTCCTGTCCATGTGAAGCTCAGCATTGTAGAATCAACTGTTCTGATTGTTTCATCGATTCAAGCACGAAAGGCAGCAACTACGTGGACTGGTGTTGTGTACGCACAATCCTTGACGTAGCCCCACAAAAAGAAGTCATATGGCGTGACATCAGTGGCATGACATCTGGCGTAACGGCGTGGAGGGCCAAGCGATGGGACCAACACGAGACTCCATCCACCTCCTAGGAAACGCGCCATTCAACGCATCCCGCATGTTCATACTCAACTATGGAGGTCTATCATATACTGGAAGATGATAGTGGCTGCGCCACTTAGATCTGTGGTAGCATTCGCAGGCAAACATTTCCCGTTATGTTCTTCTGTGATAAGAAAAACGGGCCCGTCAGCTTATTATGCATTTTGGCACATCAAAACTTAAGCTTCGGCCCATCACGAATGTGTTCAAGTGCGTTGTGAGGGTTTTCGGTGCCACGAATCCTACTGCTGTGGTGATTCAAATGTCCGTAAGTGTGGAACGTTGCTTCGGGTAGTCGTTGTCAGCATCTGTGGCGTCCCGCATGAAACACGCGAATGCATACCGCAGAGGACGATCTTTCGCTACCATGCTTGGACCATTCGCCCTTTGTGCGGAAATGGCGTAACTACTTATGGAACGCTTTGCGTACAGGTAATCTTGCTTACTGGAATTCGATGCGTTGAAATGCTGATTGCGCTTCGCCAACACGTGCTTGAAGCACAGGCAAACATACACTTTGACACTGATTGTCTCTTTAAAGTTTTTTACTACCTTATTATACTTGTTTTTGTCGCTGGTGGCCTCCTATACAGGCCTTGATAATTCAGCAGTACCATTGTCATAGATTTGGATTTTGCATACCAGATGACACATTGTGCCTTCTCGTGGTCTGTCTCCATTCTGATGCATTCCAAGTCAAAACTGAAACAAAGAACAGAAGAAGAAACAGAGCTACTAAAAGTTTTACACAAAACCGCGATTCTCTACCTCTAATGCAGTGATAGCTGCAAAATACTAACGCGAATTCTTTACAGACGAATGGAAAAACTGATAGAAGCCGGCCTCGGCGAAGATCAGTTTGGATTCCGTAGAAATGTTGCAACACGTGAGGTAATACTGACCTTACGACTTATCTTACAAAGTAGATAAAGGAAAGGCAAACCTACGTTTCTAACATTTGTAGACTTAGAGAAAGCTCTTGACAATGTTGACTGGAATACTCTCTTTCAAATTCTATAGGTGGCAGGGGTAAAATACAGGGAGCGAAAGGCTATTTACAATTTTTACAGAAACCAGATGGCAGTTATAAGAGTCGAGGGGCACGAAAGGGAAGCAGTGGTTGGGAAGGGAGTGAGACAGGGTTGTAGCCTCTCCCCGATGTTATTCAATCTGTATATTTGAAACGTCCCCTTAGAACAATTTATACACGACTGTGCTTAACCTGACACACAATAATTTTAGCGCAACGCAATCTGACTATCAAAAATCCCTGCAAAAGAATGGCCCTGAGTAACATTACACTATACCTTTCACAAATAACTTACCTCACAAAAATCTTCATTACTGGAACTACTGCAATACAGCGAGCGCCACTACTGCCAGCTAAATAAAAGATTCAAACTACAGAAGGCACTAACTACTGATAGGGATAGTTAGCAAATGAAAGATATTAATAGAGAACAAACAATGTATTTACCTTAATATTCATAATTGACATCCAGTATTACAAAACTCCGCCATCTCTCTCCCCACATCCACCACTGCTGGCGGCTCACCTCCAAGTGCCCAACGCTACGCGCTGTTCACATCCAGCTGTAGCAGTTCATGACAACAATGGCAGACAACAATGCAAACTAGCCACATACTGCACACAGCACAGCCAGTGATTTTTATATAGAGCGCTACGTGGCATTACCCATATAAAAATCTAAACAGCCTACTTACATAGCCCCCATGCTCCCCACAAAAAATTTTACAAAATATTTTTGGGCAGTGGCTTTGGCAAAAGAATTCTAAATTGGTTTGTTGGCGTACATCTACACTTTTTCCAAAGATTGCACCTTGTAATTTAATCTTACGTAACGGAAGTGTGGGGCAATCGTTCGATTTGTTGCATTTGCTAAAAGCTGTTTCACTAATTACTGAAATGGGACTGCCAGAGTCAAGTACTGCCGTAAATTTTACGTCATTTACAGTAATGTGAATCACAGGATATGCAATGTTATTATGTTTTACGTCGTGTTCCTGGAGTAAGATGTCTCTAATGTCTTCCATTTTTACGTAATTACTAGCTACGGCAGCTGCGTCGTCAGTTTCATAAGTATGTATTGTGGCTGCCAGCGGAGTGAGTCATTGCCTATTGTCTCTTTGTTGGCGCGCGTCGTTATTGGGATTTGGAGACCTAACTTCTACAAATTCATCGTGACGAGAGTGCTCTGCTCTGTTTAAATCTCGCCAGTTCTGATGCAATTCAGGTCTGTCGTTACGATCATATCGTCTGTCGTCATGTCGGTAGATTCGATAGTTTCTTTCTTGTCGGTCATGTGGTAGAGAATTTCTCCCTGAATCGTAACTGCGCGCTGGACCGTTGCGTCTAAAGTTATTCTGTCTCCCTTGATAATAGTTATATTGGTTCCCATATTGTCTGTTTCTCTGATTGTCTCTGTGATAGTCATTACCACGGAAAGGTGATCTTTCCCTGTAACTATTACTCTGCCAGTGGTTGTCATATGGGTGGTGTCTGTTTTGGTCACGATTTACGTTGTAAGAATAGGTTTCTCGTGGCCATTTATTGTTTCTGTCGTCACGGAATTGTGACGGATGTGACCTGTAGTGATTGTTTTCCTGTTTTCGCATCCCGCGACTGTCTGTGTCAATTTCCAGTTCTTGTAACAGTCCCTGAAAAGCTTCAATGTCGTCTTTGCAACGTCCTGCCAAAATAATATGTCGTAAATGTTCAGGCAGTTTGATTAAGCAAATGCGGATGAGTTCTGAGGAGCTGTATGGGTTTGACAGGTACTGATTCTTGTGCAACATGTCTTCAAAATATTTGACAAGACTGGAAAATTCAGATTGTTCAAAGTGTTTCATCATCATGATGCTATGTTTTACGCGATCTTGTGTAGCTTGTGACCAATATGCTGAGAGGAACGCATGGTAAAATTCTCCTTCACTGTGACAATCGTGAATGACAGATCGCATTCTTACAGCTGGTTCATTCTCCAAGTAGCCACACATAAATTCTAATCTGTGTTCTAATGACCAGTTGGGAGGAAAACAATGAGAGAATTGATGGAGCCACGCTTGTGGATGAATGTCATTGGCAGAATTCTTGAATGTTTTGAATTTACGTGTAGTAATGAACAGCTTATAGTCAAAGTCATCGTGTCGGCGAGTAGCATATCGGTCATTGTTACGTCGTGTCGGCGGTTCCATCTCAAAATTCGGTGTACCTTGCCAATTTCTTTCATAATTACCGAAATGCCCTGTGTTATTATTTTGTGGCTTTTCCGTATTTCTAAGTTCCTCTTCCCGTGTTGGAGTGCGAGTGTCCTCTGAAATATGTAATTCTTGTATTACCTGTGTCAGCTGATCTTGTACTTCCCGGATTTCTCTTTTGTACTGTGTATTGATTTGATTTTGATTTTGTTTGAATTTTCTTATTTGTTCATAGTCTTCTGTGTCAGTGAAGGCTACGGGTCTTGTGTCATTCAGATCATCATCTACCTTTGTAGATAAGTTAGTGACCTGATCCGAAAGTTCGGCTACTTTCTCCGATAGTGAACACATTTCCTCAGTGTGTTTTTCTGAACCAAGTTTCAGAGTGTCCATTTGTGTTGAAATCTTATCTACTGTGTTCTTTAAGTTTTCCTGAGTTTTTGCCAGTTGCGTAACCGAATCGGTAGATGCAACTGAGTCAATTTTAGCCCACAAGGTCACATGATTTTCATGAACAATGGTTTGCAGCTCTTTTATGGCTGCTTCGTGATTCTGTAATGCATTTTCATGCCGCGAAAAAATAGGTTGAAAATGCTCACAAATTTGTGTTTTTACATCATTACAGACTTTTTGACATTTCGATTCAATGTTATGTAACTCAGCAGTTAAATCTTCACGTGTTTGTTCGAGAGTTTGTTCCAATGAGTCTAACTTTTGAAGATTTTGTTCCATCGTGTCTAACTTTTTAAGATTTTGTTCCACTGCGTCTAACTGTTGCTGTGTTTGTCTCTGGTGTTGTTCCATTGTGTCTAACTTCTGAAGCTTTTCTCCCATTTGTTGCATTAATTGTAATAACAATGCATTGGAGTCTGAAACATTTTCCTCAGTGCTTTTCGGCAGTGAATTTGCACCGGCAACATTCACATTTTGACAAGCGGAAAATGTGTCTTGACTCATTTGAGAAAACGGTGAGGACGCAAAACCTGAATCTACAGTATTTGCAAAATTGTGTCCTATCATTTCGGATTCCTGAGGCGAGCTGTTGCCGACCGATCGATCTATAATGCTTCCCTGTTCACTACCTGTTTCACTGCCTACGCCATTGTTTGACGCCCGCTCCATTTCCCTATGCACAGTTACCAAATTACTACTTTGAACATTAGTTAACTCATTACATGGTGGGGCCAACACACTGCTTTCGTCTTCACTGTCATTTCTTAGTTTACTTTGGAGCCGAGTGTTACGTTTTTCACACGCCATTATTGTCACAATATTTCACACGATAACACAGAAAAGCACAATTTGAATAGCAAAAATAAGAGAACACATTAACATAGCACTGAAAATAATATGTAGTTAATTACAAGCGCAGCTGCGAAATACTTGGTGCAAATCTACATGCATGCCACAACTGTTTTACAGCACAACAATGAAAGACTGCAACTACAAAGGAGATTCTCTCTACAATTACGCGCTAGCAATAAACAAAAGCTACACTAAATACACAAGCTACAAGAAAAAATCAGAAGATTCCAGGTTCGAATCCTGGCAGGGTCGCCATATGAAACGTCCCCTTAGAACAATTTATACACGACTGTGCTTAACCTGACACACAATAATTTTAGCGCAACGCAATCTGACTATCAAAAATCCCTGCAAAAGAATGGCCCTGAGTAACATTACACTATACCTTTCACAAATAACTTACCTCACAAAAATCTTCATTACTGGAACTACTGCAATACAGCGAGCGCCACTACTGCCAGCTAAATAAAAGATTCAAACTACAGAAGGCACTAACTACTGATAGGGATAGTTAGCAAATGAAAGATATTAATAGAGAACAAACAATGTATTTACCTTAATATTCATAATTGACATCCAGTATTACAAAACTCCGCCATCTCTCTCCCCACATCCACCACTGCTGGCGGCTCACCTCCAAGTGCCCAACGCTACGCGCTGTTCACATCCAGCTGTAGCAGTTCATGACAACAATGGCAGACAACAATGCAAACTAGCCACATACTGCACACAGCACAGCCAGTGATTTTCATATAGAGCGCTACGTGGCATTACCCATATAAAAATCTAAACAGCCTACTTACATATTGAGCAAGCAGTAAAGGCAACAAAAGAAAAATTCGGAGTAGGTATTAAAATCCATGGAGAAGAAATAAAAACTTTGAGGTTCGCCAATGACATTGTAATTCTGTCAGACACAGCAAAGAACTTGGAAAAGCAGTTGAACGGAATGGAGAGTGTCTTGAAAGAAAGATATAAGATGAACATCAACAAAAGCAAAACGAGGGTAATGGAATGTAGTCGAATTAAATCAGGTGATGCTGAGGGAATTAGATTAGGAAATGAAACACTTAAAGTAGTAAAGGAGTTTTGCTATTTGGGGAGCAAAATAACTGATGATGGTCGAAGTAGAGAGGATATAAAATGTAGACTGGCAATGGCAAGGAAAGCGTTTCTAAAGTAGAGAAATTTGTTAACATCGAGTATTGATTTAAGTGTCAGGAAGTCGTTTCTGAAAGTATTTTTATGGGCTGTAGCCATGTATGGAAGTGAAACATGGACAATAAATAGTTTAGACAAGAAGAGTATAGAAGCTTTCGAAATGTGGTGCTACAGAAGAATGCTGAAGATTAGATGGGCAGATCACATAACTAATGAGGAAGTATTGAATAGAATTGGGGAGAAGAGGAGTTTGTGGCACAACTTGACTAGAAGAAGGGATCGGTTGGTAGGACATGTTCTGAGGCATCAAGGGATCACAAATTTAGCATTGGAGGGTAGCGTGGAGGGTAAAAATCGTAGAGGGAGACCAAGAGATGAATAGACTAAGCAGATTCAGAAGGATGTAGGCTGCAGTAGGTACTGGGAGATGAAGAAGCTTGCACAGGATAGAGTAGCATGGAGAGCTGCATCAAACCAGTCTCAGGACTGAAGACCACAACAACAACAATAATAGTTTCCAAGTTATGATGTTTTCAAATAATAGCTGGACTTTATGGACACCATGTACATTCGAAAGTCTGACTCTATGGTTCTTGAATATGAGCTGTGTGTGTCTCTCAGCTTCAAGTCTAAGCCTAGAAAAATCTGCGTCTCTTAGAGGTTACTGTAATTCAGGACCATTTGTGTGATATTTTCTGTTGGTTATCATACATGACACAGTATAATCCCACTTTAATTTCGTCATAGTTCTCTCTGGCAGCTACTCAACTTCTCACGCTGTCTGACACGTCATTACATCTGTCCTTATTTTTCAGACTTTTTTATTGTAGGCAGTGTACAATACGCACCCACCTCCGATTAAGGGTTTGTCTCAGTGTTATCTCTTGGAATTCAGCAAATGCATGTAGAATCCATACGCCTTCACAAATATGCCTCCCACCTTTACTTAATTTTCCTTTGACTCATAATTTTCTAGTCCGTTCTGCTCCCTAGGTCATTTGTTTGTTTTAACTTCTCTCATACCAATTTGTAACATTCATCTCTTAATTACTCGCCGAGTGCTCCGCACTAAAGACCTCAAAAAAAAAAAAAGTTCAAATGTGTGTGAAATCTTATGGGACTTAACTACTAAGGTCATCAGTCCCTAAGCTTACACACAACTTAACCAAAATTATCCTAAGAACAAACACACTCACACCCATGCCCGAGAGAGGACTCGAACCTCCGCCGGGACCAGCCGCACAGTCGATGACTGCAGCGCCTCAGACCGCTAGGCTAATCCCGCGCGGCTTAAAGACTCCCTAGCATCGTGGTACGCGTTGAAGGCGACCAAGGGAAGGCCAGGAATGGAGCCTTGATGCAGGACCATTCAGCGACGAGTACAGGATTTGTCTGGAGCCTGATGTTCGCCGTAGGAGAGTGTGGACAGTGCCCAGGCAGCAGTCCGCATCTCAGGTATGCAGCCCCATGGGTTTCAGCGGGGAGGTGGGTCATATTTAGCCGTCCCCCTCAGACATGATCACGTGATCCTGATCCTATTAGAAAATTACAGGCAGTTGTTTCAGAAGTAAATAACTGGTTAGTGGGGAAAAACGAACAAAATGTTACTTTTTACAAGTAACTTACTCCACACTCCTTTTACGTGAATTTAGAATAAGCGTTACCAGAATGAAAAATGCTCCCATCATAGCACAAAACAGGCGAATATGTCCTGGGCAGAGTTAGGGACATAGAAGAAGGGGACTAGCTTTTCAACTTACTTGGCAACTTCAAAGAGACTTAAACAACCATTCTTTCAGAACACTACTTGAGTTGATTCATTTTGAAATGCAAATGGTCCTCACCAGCAACAGTTTCGTTTTGTGTACCAGTGTATTTGAAGCTGCTCTTATCTGGACTGGAGAAATCTGCAGTTGCTGAGGACGACCTCACAAACAAACATAAATATTGTTTGATGAAACAAAATTTTGTTCTGGGCTCCTACATACTGGGATTCTGTAAATCGCGCTTTTTTACTTGTTAGTATTGGTACTCATGCAATGTAACGTAATGCACTGACAAGTAAAGCGGCATCCCCCCACCCAGGCACAAATACACTCCTGGAATGGAAAAAAGAACACATTGACACCGGTGTGTCAGACCCACCATACTTGCTCCGGACACTGCGAGAGGGCTGTACAAGCAATGATCACACGCACGGCACAGCGGACACACCAGGAACCGCGGTGTTGGCCGTCGAATGGCGCTAGCTGCGCAGCATTTGTGCACCGCCGCCGTCAGTGTCAGCCAGTTTGCCGTGGCATACGGAGCTCCATCGCAGTCTTTAACACTGGTAGCATGCCGCGACAGCGTGGACGTGAACCGTATGTGCAGTTGACGGACTTTGGGCGAGGGCGTATAGTGGGCATGCGGGAGGCCGGGTGGACGTACCGCCGAATTGCTCAACACGTGGGGCGTGAGGTCTCCACAGTACATCGATGTTGTCGCCAGTGGTCGGCGGAAGGTGCACGTGCCCGTCGACCTGGGACCGGACCGCAGCGACGCACGGATGCACGCCAAGACCGTAGGATCCTACGCAGTGCCGTAGGGGACCGCACCGCCACTTCCCAGCAAATTAGGGACACTGTTGCTCCTGGGGTATCGGCGAGGACCATTCGCAACCGTCCCCATGAAGCTGGGCTACGGTCCCGCACACCGTTAGGCCGTCTTCCGCTCACGCCCCAACATCGTGCAGCCCGACTCCAGTGGTGTCGCGACAGGCGTGAATGGAGGGACGAATGGAGACGTGTCGTCTTCAGCGATGAGAGTCGCTTCTGCCTTGGTGCCAATGATGGTCGTATGCGTGTTTGGCGCCGTGCAGGTGAGCGCCACAATCAGGACTGCATACGACCGAGGCACACAGGGCCAACACCCGGCATCATGGTGTGGGGAGCGATCTCCTACACTGGCCGTACACCATTGGTGATCGTCGAGGAGACACTGAATAGTGCACGGTACATCCAAACCGTCATCGAACCCATCGTTCTACCATTCCTAGACCGGCTAGGGAACTTGCTGTTCCAACAGGACAATGCACGTCCGCATGTATCCCGTGCCACCCAACGTGCTCTAGAAGGTGTAAGTCAACTACCCTGGCCAGCAAGATCTCCGGATCTGTCCCCCATTGAGCATGTTTGGGACTGGATGAAGCGTCGTCTCACGCGGTCTGCACGTCCAGCACGAACGCTGGTCCAACTGAGGCGCCAGGTGGAAATGGCATGGCAAGCCGTTCCACAGGACTACATCCAGCATCTCTACGATCGTCTCCATGGGAGAATAGCAGCCTGCATTGCTGCGAAAGGTGGATATACACTGTACTAGTGCCGACATTGTGCATGCTCTGTTGCCTGTGTCTATGTGCCTGTGGTTCTGTCAGTGTGATCATGTGATGTATCTGACCCCAAGAATGTGTCAATAAAGTTTCCCCTTCCTGGGACAATGAATTCACGGTGTTCTTATTTCAATTTCCAGGAGTGTAAATACAGGGCTATTACAAATGATTGAAGCGATTTCATAAATTCACTGTAGCTCCATTCATTGACATATGGTCACGACACACTACAGATACGTAGAAAAACTCATAAAATTTTGTTCGGCTGAAGCCGCACTTCAGGTTTCTGCCGTCAGAGCGCTCGAGAGCACAGTGAGACAAAATGGCGACAGGAGCCGAGGAAGCGTATGTCGTGCTTGAAATGCACTCACATCAGTCAGTCATAACAGTGCAACGACACTCCATTCGGCGATGGGATGCGCAGTTTAAAGCTTCTGGATGCCTCTGTAAGGGGAAATCAACGGGTCGGCCTGCAGTGAGCGAAGAAACGGTTGAACGCGTGCGGGCAAGTTTCACGCGTAGCCCGCGGAAAATTGGCTCATCCCAGAACTGGAGACCGACAGCGCCGACTTCATCTTTCAACAGGATGGTGCTCCACCGCACTTCCATCATGATGTTCGGCATTTCTTAAACAGGAGATTGGAAAACCGATGGATCGGTCGTGGTGGAGATCATGATCAGCAATTCATGTCATGGCCTCCACGCTCTCCCGACTTAACCCCATGCGATTTCTTTCTGTGGGGTTACGTGAAAGATTCAGTGTTTAAACCTCCTCTACCAAGAAACGTGCCAGAACTGCGAGCTCGCATCAACGATGCTTTCGAACTCATTGATGGGGACATGCTGCGCCGAGTGTGAGAGGAACTTGATTATCGGCTTGATGTCTGCCGAATCACTAAAGGGGCATATATCGAACATTTGTGAATGCCTAAAAAATTTTTTTGAGTTTTTGTATGTGTGTGCAAAGCATTGTGAAAATATCTCCAATAATAAAGTTATTGTAGAGCTGTGAAATCGCTTCAATCATTTGTAGTAACCCTGTACATATATGATCTTTAGCCATATGATACTCTACATTGTTTACAATGGCTGGAAAATCTTCTGGATTTTGGGCACAGTATTAAGGACATTAGTCCAGAAATTGGAATATCCAGTGTGCCAGCACTTGCAGCTAAGAGAGCTGACTGGGCTGGGGCAGTAGGGTAACTCGTAAAGAAACGCGAATATGTAAAGATGTTTCGATTTAAATGTCTTTGAAGCTGCCAGGTAAGTCGAGAAGCTAGTTCCCTTCATTTGTATCCCTAACTCTGCCCAGTAGATATTCGTCTTTTTGTGCTTTGATAGGAGCGTTTTTCATTCTGGTTCCCAACTTTTGCTCAACCATAATTTTGACATTATACCGTCATAGCTTGGCAACAGATGTAGATTTTTGTCGACTCTGGCGACGACTGATATGATACAGGTTTTTTAAATTGTCTTTCGAACCATGCTGCTTACATCGTGGCAACGGGTAAGCTTTCACAAAATAATAGGACGACCATTAATTATACCTATTTGTCGACTTTCTTATAAAATGTGAACCGACTCGCACAGAAGCGGTGCGCGTAAAATAAACTCACAAAAACGTGTTTTTTGGACGTAAAATCCGAATTTTATTGTACGGATGCCTTTTTTAATTATCTGAATCACTTTAAACCGTTTCCATGCATTCTGTTCACTTAAGGGGACCACACCGTGGTTCAGGTCGAAAAAAATCGATTTTAGGTTTTCATCATATTTCGATAGATTAAGGTCTTATATAAGTACTATGAAAAGGATTTTGCTGAAAAATTTTTTTGCGAGCATTTAAAGAGCATTTTCCTACCACGTGTGTTTATGTGCCACGACCACTTTTCTGTCACCCACTTTTCTGCATATATTTTAGATCTTTATATGCCCTACATTGCACGTTAGGGATACCGTTTTTACTCCCGAGTGTGTTGGCTATCTTTGGAATACAGCGGTCGGTGTTCTTTTGTTTCTGCTGTTTGTAAACAACACGCTTTCAAACACGCGGTTAGTTTTGTTCAAGTGTGATTGCGAGTAGTTCTTATACTTAAGTTTGCAGTGCTTGTTTACGTGTGTTTTTTTGTGTTTATTGAAGATGACGAAACGTAAAGGCATTTTCAAGAAACGACAATTTAGAGGAAACGAGTTTAGAAAGCTTTCTGTACAAGAGATTATGTCGCCTGGCAACAATGTTTTTAACTGTAATTCTTCAACAAGTGCATCATCAAAGAAGCTCTCACCATTTCAAGAGAGTTACAACGAATTTACTGTAAGTGACAAGGGGTGCAGTAACATTATTATAAATTTGAGAATATTATCAGATATAATTTCTAAATTTGTACAATGTAGTCAGAGTGGTGAGTCACAGAGTGTGAAAATTTGTGAGAGTGCCAGTGAGAGCAAAGGCCTAGCAATTGCTTTGGATTTAATTTGCACTAAATGCTCAGCTGTGATTTTATGTATGAGTTCTTCAAAACCAGATGCAAATGGCCCTTATGAAATCAATACTAGATTAGTTTATGCCTTACGATCCATTGGCAAAGACATGGCTGCAGGGAGAACATTTTGCTCAGTGATGAACTTACATCAACCACAAAATAAATTTGAAAAACTGACTGTAGTATTAGAAAAAGCTGCATGTGACGTCAGTGAGGAAAGCATGAAACTGGCTGCTAGGGAAGCAGTGGAAGAAAATGATGGATGTTCGGATATTGCTGTTGCACTTGATGGAAGTTGGCAGAAAAGAGGACATACTTCTCTGAATGCATTAGTGACTGCCACGAGTGCAGATGCCGGTAAAGCGTTGGATGTGGAGATAATGTCTAAATATTGCAAATGTTGTAAAGTCAATGAACATAAAGAACACAACTGTGTGGCTAATTTTAGAGGAACAAGTGGTGGTATGGAAATTCATGGAGTACAACAAATATTTCATCGCTCCAAAGAAACAAGAGGCGTACGGCACACCAAATATTTGGGCGATGGTGACAGTAAGGCATACAACAATGTGGTGAACTCTAAGCCATATGGAGATGCCATTATTAGCAAACTAGAATGTGTAGGCCATGTTCAAAAACGTTTAGGAACAAGGCTGAGGAAACTAACTGTTGATATGAGAGGAAAAAGAATTAGAAGATGGAAAATTGTTTACCGGACAGGGTTGATAAACTAAAACTGAAATAGAAAACGTGCAGGTATACTATGGGCAGGCAATTAGGAGAAATAAAGAAAATCTGGAGGCAATGAAGAGAGATGTTTGAGCCATATTCTTCCATAAGTCCTCTACTGATGATAAGCCATGTCATGGATTGTGTCCATCAGGAGAAAATTCGTGGTGCAAATACAATAGGGCTCAGGCAACTGGAGAATCTTATTCTCACCAGCATTCTCTTCCTGCTGCTGTTAGTACAGCAATTAAACCTATTTTCAGAGAACTGGCTCATCCTGACCTTCTAAGGAAATGTCTGTATGGGTAGACACAGAACCCAAATGAATGTTTCAACAGCATAATTTAGAACTGCCTTCCTAAAACTATATTTGCAGGCATGCATACAATGAAACTAGGAGTTCATGATGCTGTTATTACATTCAGTTGTGGTAATATTAGGAAAGTGTTGGGTACTGAAAAAGCTGGAAATCAATCCTGGTGAAATGATCACTGGGCTGCAACATTGCGATAAAATGATGATAGCCGATGCACACAGGTCTGCACCTAATATGGCCAAGAAAGCAAGACAAATATCCTGGAAGGTGAAAAAGAAGCTGGAAGGCCTGCTTGAGGCCAAAGAAGAGCCATCATATGCAGCAGGACTGTTTAAATTGACTGTAAGTAACAAATTTCAAAAGTTTTTTCTTTAAAGTCAATTTCTCGCAAAACTAAAATTTTCAGTTCATATGCCCCGTTATATCAGAAACTATCATAGATAAATGAATTAAATTTTCAGAGACTCTGCATATCATAAAAAGCCACCCCTTGTACTATATTCATTAATATTGCCCCATTAAGAAGTTCACAAAGAAATATTTTCTGCAGAAAAAACTTAATATTTTTTGTTAATAAATTTAAAAAAGTATTTCTTAAAAACTATAAAATGGATCAAGTAGATTGTAGTACAGTTGACTCTATTATCATCATGTAACATACAGTAATAACTGTAAGCCATATGGAGGTGCCATTATTAGCAAAATAGAATGTGTAGGCCATGTTAAAAAACGTTTAGGAACAAGCCTGAGAAAACTAACTCTTGATATGAGAGGAAAAAAATTAGAAGATGGAAAATTGTTGACCGGACAGGGTTGGAAAACTAAAACTGAAATAGAAAACTTGCAGATATACTATGGGCAGGCAATTAGAAGAAATAAGGCCCTGCATCAAATAGTTTTTTTCAGAAATGGGTCAAATACTTGCCTAAATTAACATGGGTTATATAGGCAGGGTGTAGTCCCCTTAAGAGTGAATTTCACATGCTACATTTGGATCGAATTTAAACCATCGTATCCCGACAGCGGATAAAGATTATTGCAAAAAAATTGCGTTTTGAGTTTATCCATTTATCTATCTTACCGCAGAGCTTGAACCGATTTGTACTAGTTTAAAGCATAGAAGTGGTGCGCTTCAAAAACCTCCAAGAAAAACGTGTTTTTGTACATAAAATCCGAACGGTGCACATAAAATAGTGCCATCAGCTGAGCATTAATTTCAGCCCAAAAGCCTGTTTCGCAAAAGGAGTTAATCGATTCGCATAATTTACCTTTTTAATATACTGCAAAATATCTACAGCAGGACAGATGTTGGAACGGCTATTCAAATGGTCACTGTTCCGGGTCAAACCAGAAACTTTTTACCCCAGGTTTCTAGCTGAGATAGGAACTGAGGACCAACATCTCACCAAAACTGTGATTCTGCGCAATACCTTCTCAAACATATTTGTTACAGCGCTTCTGTGCTGTAATGATAAGGCAGTGCAAATCACACTCGACAAAGACAACGAAAGGGCACCACGAAGATTTTTAGTAACCCACAGCAACTCAAAATTATTCGTAAATACGGCCGCCAGTCCAAGTGGACAAACTCTGTTCGTTCATCAGCTGGTAATCAGAACAGTAATTATTATGTAACTAGCGAATCCGACAATGTTTCGGAATTGCTAAATATGTATGGGTATTAGATATACATCCTAATCTCCTTTCCTCTCTCTCTACCCATTTCTTCCTCCTCTCTCTCTGCCCACCACCTCCCCCTCCGTCCATCACCTTCTTCCCCTCTCTATGTTCATTTCCTCCTCCATCCCTCTCTGACTTACCTATGACCTTGAGCCTTGTTACTTGTTATTGCAAACGAAACCTTTACTGGGAAATGAAATCGAATGGAATGTTCGGTTCTCCCGCTGCCGGAGATGCGAAGATCAGAAACGGTACTTCGCATAGTTTTAATCTGCGAATGTATAGGATTATAAAGTTTCAGACGATTCAGATTTCATAGTAGTATTCAAACGACAAGCCATAAATATACCTTTCTGATTTTCTGCAAAACTAATGTCAAGGAAGAATACAAAACAGCGCATTGTTGTTTATACAACTTTTGATTGAAATTATATACAAAGAGAAAGAATATATACATGAGAAACAGTTTGTCTAATGCTTTTCGTGCCTTACTATCGTAGCTGACACTGTGTATTGTGTATTGAACCGGGGACCTGGAAACGACGGAGATGCTTCTTCCCGCCGTAGCCCTCAGTGGTTTCACAGCCCCACAGCAGATCACAGCAGTCCACCCACCTCACCGCCGCCCCGCACCGAAACCAGATTTATTGCGGTTCGGCCGCGCCGCCCGTGGAGCCAGCCCCGCCCCCCCCCCCCCCCACCCCTCGGGGAACGTCTCATACCAGACCAAATGTATGCGTGGTAGAGTAATTATTCTGTACGGGTACGTGGAGACAGTGTTTGCGCAGCAATCGCCGACGTAGTGTAACTGAGGCGGAATAAAGGGAACCAGGCCGCACTCGCCGAGGCAGATGGAAAACCGCCTAAAACCATCCCCAGGGCAGCCGGCACACCAGACGTTGACACTAATCCGCCGGTCGGATTCGTGCCAGGAACCGGCACTTCTTCCCGCTCGGGAAGCAGCGCGTTAGCCGGTCGGGCCAGTTGACACTGACTCCAAGAGATAAAACGAAATCGCACATTTTCGAAGCACAGTATTTTCTTCCTCGGAGTCGGTTTTAACAGAGAACCTGTAAGTTGTCGCTTAAAAAAAATATAGCTTGCGTCCGTTCCGAATTTTAGTTAGTATCGTGCAAATTTGAAGTAAATCGATCTAGAGCTTTCCGAGACTTTTTGTAACGTTTCCCTTTATATATATCACATATGTATTTATATATTGTAAGTATTAGAAAAATATATGGCTACCAACCTCAGAATTTTCATTATATTATCGTGTAAAAATCTGAAGTAAATCGAAGAACTTTCCGACAATTATTGGTAACAATGTTCCCACTTCGTATATTGCATGCATGCTTACATGTTACAACTATATAGCCTATGTCCGTACAAATGTTCATTAGAGTATCGCCTAGAAATGTGAAGTAAATCGGTTGAGACCTTTTAGAGATTTTTGGTAACAAGGTTTCCTGTTTATGTATTACACGTATGTTTATATATGATATTTGTTAAAAATATGAATGGCCTATGTCCGTCAGAATTTTCATTAATTTGAAGAAATCGGAGGATTTTTTCAAGCATTAACAAATGCGTGCTGACGTAACAGCGTGCGTTACCAACAAAAAGAACTTTACGAAATAGTAAAGAGAAATATTGGCTATTGTTTGGATTTACTAAAAAAAACAGATGTAATAATTGGAAAGATATACCAAAAATAGATACTGAAACAGTTAAATGGTGAAATCTCTCTGTTACAATCAAACTGCCTACTTCACAGAAACGTTTACCTACAAAGGCTAAATTCATTAAGCTCAGGTTACTAAATACTCATTAAATTTCTATTTGCAGTAGGACTGTACTTAATTAGGTATGTAACATACTAGTGGAGACCTCGTGACGGTAATTAACTAATGTATAACCTATAGATTTTGACTTCCTTCGAATAAAATGTGGAGTACTAAACTCTACTGTGAGTTATTAGCAATGAAACAGTTTCCCCCCTTTAGTGTTCTAGGGTTAACTTCCCAAAGAAACTTACAGAGAATCACTGTTTTAAATAACTTGAAAATATCTGCGTTAAATGAAACAGTCAAGATTCAACACAGTTGTAACGCCGGAATATGACCTATCAAGCCAAACAGAAAACATTTTCACATAATAATTATGAACTACAAATTTCATATAATTGCAGTTTTAGTTTTAATCCGGGGGTTTTCCAGTTTTAATTTACTTAACTCTTTGCTTTCATGCGAACTGCAATTATATATACTGCCTCTGATTATGTACGCATGCGGCAGCAAGCGCTACCTAATGTTCCAAAACGCCGCGCATAAAAAGGAGATTCCTCCGAGGCTCATATTTCGTGTCCTATTGGTGACAGAAAGGTAGGGTCAAGTGTTCTGGGTTGCACTTGGGCTAGTGACCATTTGTATGTCCAACAGATCGTGCGTCTTAATGTAACTATCCTACAGTACAAGGTCAAAGCATGAATATAACACACTTCCTCCGGGTTAGTCAAATGGAGCAAATCAGCTAGATCTTCTTGCTTTTGATGTGGTCTACGGTTGGCCTTAAGGGTGGTTCCTTAGAAAATCTCAAAAAATGCTTTTTTTACCTTTTATGTGCCAGAACCGAGCCGCGAATTCCAAAACAGCTAAGCAAAGCAAATGGCTGAAATTTTGACGATATGTTTCTAACATGCCGATTTCGAATAATCTCAAAAATTTTCATGATATCTTTGTGTGTGTCGGAGATACAGAAGTTCAACGCTATCCTAACTCTACACGTAAAATACGCATGTAAAATATGGTATGAGGCGAAAGCTAAATAATAAATAAACGCGGAAAATTGCTCAAATTTTTATGGTATATTCTCTAGGCATTTAGTTAGAAGTGCCAGCTTCCCGTTTACAAAAATATTTATTAGTTCAGTGGCGGTTGCTTAGAGAACCTCCCCAAAATACAATTTTATTGCCATTTTTTCGTACCAACTCAAATCTGCTGATTCCAAGACGGCTACGCACAGCAAACGGCTGAAATTTTTAAGATATATACGTAAGTTCCAGATATCGGGCAACTCCAAAATTTTCTCGGTATCTTTATACGTCACCGATATACAGAAGTTCAAAGTTACCTACTTATACACCTAAAATCCGCATGTAAAATCCGCTGTGGAGCCATAACATATTTTATAAAGTGACGTAGTACGGTGAAATATGCCATGTTTCCGTTATCACCGGAAGGGTTCTGAGAACCCCATGTTCTAGTTCCGATGCGCATTCAAAATTTTTGTGAATGTAAAATTCGGTATGAGGCGTAAAATTAATTTTGCATCATTTCGGTTTCAAATAAGTAAACTATACAAATTTTATTGACCCATAAAGCTATTTTCATTTGAATGACATGCCCTGCTGAGGCAGGGAAAATAAAGGAATCAGCGAAAAAATGCTTCTATCACAGCACAAAAAAGCCGATAAGCTCCTGTTTAAAGGACTCCGACTTCAAGGTGGGGTACCAACTGCATCATTCTACCTTGCTCAGCACCTCTGAAAATGTTATGCGATTCATTGGCAGAACACTTAGAAGGTGCAACAGGTCTACTAAAGAGACTGCTTACACCACGCTTGTCGACCGTATCCTGGAGTATTGCTGTGCGGTGTGGGATCCGCATCAGGTGGGACTGACGGATGACATCGAAAAAGTTCAAAGAAGGGCAGCTAGTTTTGTATCATCGCGAAATAGAGGAGATAGTGCCACAGACATAATATGTGAACGGGAATGGCAATCATTAAAGCAAGGGCGTTTTTCGTTGCGACGGGATCTTCTCATAAAATTTCAGTCACGAGTTTTCTCCTCCGATTGCGAAAATTTTCGTTTGTCATCCACCTACTTAGGGAGAAATGATCATCACGCTAAAATAAAAGAAATCTGGGCTCGCACAGAAAAATTTAAGTGCTCGTTCTTCCCGCGCCGTTCGAAAGTGGAACGTAGAGAGACAGCTAGAAGGTGGTCATAGAGCCGTCTGCCAGGCACTTTATTGTGAATAGCAAAGTAAACACGTAGATGTAGATGAGACTGTGCCAGTGGGAGAGGAATAATGGGAAGGAGAAAGTGTAAGTGGGTGAGAGCCAGTGATAATGAGAGACAGAGTCTATTACAATGTCAACGAGGAAGAAAGAGATGGTGACATTAGAAGAGACAGCAGCAGTGGCAATGAATGAATGAGATACTATCAGCAGAAGAGAGCAAGAGGAAGACAGTGAGAGGAGCCAGCAGTAATACGACAGAAGGAAGGTGATTACGACAGTGAACCGGGAGACAGTGACAGAGAGACACAAAGAGATAATGACAATGAGTTGGGCTGAAAGAGTGAGCGATAATGGACAAGTGGGAGTGGATGGGTATGAGCGGCCTAAAGCTATGGACTAGTGGCTGTGAGCGAGTTACAGTTAGGGGAGTTTGTGAGAGTCAGAAACTGAATTGCATGTTAAAAAGAGCACGAATATATTCGCATGCCAAAATTTTTGGGGAAATTTTTAAATGTCCTGAGGAAGGTAGAATGAGGCAGCTCGTACTCCACTTTTCAGTTAGAATCTTTAAATCACGACCAAATTCTTTGTGCTCCGATGGGAACACTTTTCCACTGGTGTTAAACAGAACAATTTGACTGGCTCATTGAGGAGTCATCGTTTTCACTAAAAGCAAAATGGCATTTACTTGGTTTAATAATTTTTCTTTGACAGATTAGTGACACTCGGATGTATCAAATTGGGACAGGTAAAGAATTCTAATGTAGATGACAATGCCTGAGGTTGACGAAAAGGTCAGGGAGACAGATTTTACACAAGTAATATTATTACTTTTTTAAAAAAATGAGAGTTTTTGCAGTTTAACTGGGTTTCCATTAGAAAAATTTTAAGCTAATCTAAATATGAACAGTGTTAAAGGTTGTCGATGCCGTTGAGAAGACTGTGTTAGTGTCGGTGACAATACTGCATTGGCTCCAGTTATTACAATTGTGCCTTGAGTAGTTGCAAACGATTGCGCGGCAGATTTTGGTGTTATTTGGAGCTTAACTAATCTCCCCACATAGGTCGTTTGCTCTGTACCTCGTAATTTGTATTTTTGACCTAACACTCAGCAACTTCAAATGTTATACGAGCTACAAACTTCCACATTGTACTGGAGGACAAAAACAATATACTGCATGAGCCAATTTTTGCACTGTACGTTTCGATGGTTCATAACATCGTCTTCAAGTGGATGATTGGGTAGTTGCGTTGCTGATGTTAGTGAACAGCACAGACATCTTTTCGCTGTAACAGTCTAAATGTAAGGCTGGTAAGATGCGTGTTGTCGTGTCGATGAAACTGGCTTTACAGAAAAATCACTGTTTATTACTAGCAAAATACGTAACTTAACTTGAACTGCTGATGTGTAAACATGTCTGTGCCCTTCACTAATACCAGAAATGTACCTACACAGTTATCCGTGTGACGTAAACTATTTTCTTTATATTTATCAGCATTCACAACCCTCACGATGCCATCCTTTACAGACAAGATATTCATAGCGTTGGAAAGCCCAGCACAGTCACACTCTGATCTAACACACGCTGCGCCCAGAGGCGAGTGTTTCAAGTCTGTGCAGTATCGAAACATACACTAAACACGTGCTAAAAGTGTATCCAGCTTATTGTCCAGACCTTTAGTCAACATTTGGGCAACGAGTTCGCCTTTCAAGACGATTATGCATAGGCACACCGCGCCCAACTCCTGACCTCTTTGCTTCAGGGAGTAGGAATCCTGATAATAAATTGGCCTGCACTGCCTGCTTAAACGAACCCGACTGGGTATGCTTGGGACAGACTGAAAGCTTGCAAAAAGTCGTGCAGAAATCATCATACATTAGGCGATCTCAGGAGGAGTACCATCGGAGAATGGGACAAGCGTTCAGCACCAACGCCTCGACCACCCACCTTGTGGCCAGCACGCCAAGGAGGACCCAAACGTGTTTCAACACACGAGGTGAAGCAACACGATACTGAAGGCTACCTAGCAGCAGGTGTTGATTTCACAAAAAGCACTTCCGAACAGACTAGTTTGGCTATAATTTTGTTTGTATTTCACACTGAAGTTCCTTTAGGTTCATAAGGCCTAACGTACCATTGTATGTTCCTCTTCAGTGTAAACCATATCACGGCTGCAAACATGCAGTTAGCACCAAATCAGTTTTAAGCAGTTCATTTTGCCACTTCAGCCCCTTAGGAGCAATGAGTCAGCAGAAAATGTGCAAAATCCAGTACAGCTTGTGCTAAAAGTCTATTCAGAGCCTACTACGCTCACCAGCCTTCCTGTCAATCAACGTAATCTGATAGCGAAAAGTATTGAAAGTTACGAATCAGTTGTGGCGCAGGAAACGGCGGGACTGAAAACTGGCTCTTTGTGTGTGCATAAAATCTTAACTAAATGTAAAACAGATTTAATAAACATTACGATAACTCAGAGCGCATACACGAGAAGAAACACAAAAGAAACAGCGCACTGTTTATCAAATGACACAAGAGCACTATATGACATGACGCCGAATTCCAGGCCTTATCTCAGATACTGTCTTGCGTTGCATATTCGATTAAAACATCAAACGTTAATTTCTTCATCTTGCTTTCCGAATCATTCTGTGATTACCGTGCAAAGCTCACTTCTAGTGGCATTCAATTTTCTCTGGTCACATCTTGGCTCGACACGCGGGATTTCCTTTAACTGTGGAATAGCAACTTTCTCACGCTCTGCAAAGCGACGTATCAGTCAACCCCGTTTTCCTAGTACCTGGATTTCCGAGAGAAGAGCACTGCGACGAGCGGATCTGCATCTACATCTACATCTACCTCCATACTCCGCAAGCCACCTGACGGTGTTTGGCGGAGGGTACCTTGAGTACCTCTATAGGTTCTCCCTTCTATTTCAGTCTCGTATTGTTCGTGTAAAGAAAGATTCGGTTCTCCCTTCTATTCCAGTCTCTCATTGTTCGTGGAAAGAAAGATTGTCGGTATGCGTCTGTGTGGGCTCTAATCTCTCTGATTTTATCCTCTTGGTCTCTTCACGAGATTGTCCGCTGGCTGCGTGCGGTCAGTCGGAGACGGACAAAAAGGTTCTGGGGAGAACTATGAGCACAGTAAGAACTGGCGCCTCAGGAATGGTCAGCTTCATTGCCCGAATTCTTTAAGCATAAGATAGTGGACGAGACCGCGCGATAGTTGCTGGTATTTAATTTCAGCGTTTATTCCGCGCAACAGTCAGTTTATACGTGTAATCCAAGTTTTTCATGGGGGTATTTTATCATCTCTCAGGGTCAGGTATGATGAATTAGCAAGATCTGGTCATTTGCAGAACCACAGCGAATTCGTTGAAGCAGTGTCTGCGCTTACAGAAAGTGACATCTGGCAACTAATACAATAATATTATACACTATGAAGAATTTATCCCAGTGAAATTAATCAGTTTTACAAAAGGTCACGGATACATGTGCCAAAATAACAAACCTCTAACCTAAGGAAACAGCAGAAGGTACCGGTAACATTGTCCCTTTGAGATCAAAAAGTGTGCAATAAAGGGAGCACCAACCAAAATACCGAAATAACAACACCAACAGCAACAGCAAAATACAAAGACGCCCAATAATAGATTTTAGTCCAGTACCTAACGATAAAACGCACCCAATCAAGGCCGACATCTTACGTTAACGCTAGTCATACAGTACAGATTGCCAGACAGAATCAACAGTAAAACAGTAACCAGTTGTACAATCCGTGGAAAGTAAGACAAAGTAAAGCAACAGCAAAAACAGAGAAAATTCGTCCTAACCACAACCATTCAAACAGCGCTCTCGTCTAAAAATTCATACCCAACTGCGGCCTCGTTGTATTTCACAGCTGTAATTTCTTGGTGACTTAAGAAGCTCACTACTGACTCAACCGGTTGCATGACAATATAGCAGTAGTCACCACAAAGACTCTATTCTAACTGTCGTAGCAGGAAACACTCTACAGCAGGAGCTTCCTCGCTCGCAGACGCACCACGTTCTCTGGACGCGAACACTGTAGCTGCTCCAGCCGGAACGGTGCCCAGTGTGGAAAGTGTCCACCCAGCTGCCGTGCTGCTCCGCCACGCATCCGCCTTCGTCTCCAGGAGGCTGCTGGCGTGATCCACCTTGTCGCTGGCCGATTCCAACTGCCTCCCCGCTCTGATGACGACCACGGCCACCGCGTCCTCCATCTCCGCAGGGTCGCTATTGCCGACTGACCCCTCGGTTAACCATGCCAGAAACATCAGCAAGCTCTGTCGGTGCGCCATGCCAGGCCGGTACCGAATCTGGAATCTTGACTGCCGCTGCCCACGACAGCCCGACGCTGCCTCAAAGTAGGTGTGGCCCGTTCTGACTGCCAGGCCGACACCCGCTGCGAATCGCTAATTCATGGCACAGACCAAAAAATAACTCTCGAGACAGCTGAAATGAAATGGATATTATATAAAAGAATCAGCACAACTGTTGGTAGAAATCATATGAAAACCCATTTAGTATGATGATGGAACATTTTAGGTGTCTTCAACATGCCCACGTCAGATCACACGTCCTATCCTCATAGACCATTTGTCCTATTTTTATAAAGTACGTCATGCATTCTGTGTGTTGCATATTTCGAGCTATTGATTTGTTCTGTATAACCTTGACAATTTCTATATCATTGTGAGATTATCATTGGATGAATAAAGATGATAATATTAATCATGGTGATACGTCCCTCGTATGGGGATTGTTAAGCTGGACGACCCCTTTGATGCTATTCGAGACGAAAAATTGGAAATTTGTGGTAAGATTTTATGGGTAAGATCTATGGCCAGGTTATCAGTCCCTAGCTTACACTACTCAATCTAACTTACGCTAAGGACAACACACACACCCATGCCCGAGGGAGGACTCGAACCTCCGACGAAAGGAGGGGGGGGGGGGGGCGGGGGGGAGCCGTGCGGACCGTGACAAGGCGCAACAGACCGCACGGCTACTCCGCGTGGCATTCGAGAAAAGAAAAGTAACGTACGGGCCGGCACTGGATCTCCCTTCTCTCATTAACATCATCATACAAGACAAACATAACTCTATGCTGTACACACATCCATTACAAATGGTTCAAATGGCTCTGAGCACTATCGGACTTAACTGCTGATACTTTACAGTGCTGCTAGTGGCTCTCGCCTCACACTGACTTCCACTGTGCGACCCCTTGCATCCTTTGCTTTGCCTAATGTTTAGAATTAGCCTTCAGTGTAGTGTCCAGTCTGAGAGTAAATAAGTAGTGTTGTTTAGGTCCGTGAGTTTCTCGAGTTCCCCCGCTGCGAGCATCCTATCGAGTCTCAAAACCCGCGTCTTTCCTAGGTGAAGTGTGGCAGTGTTTGGCGTTCTTGCAAGCACTCTGCCCGCCGTTACTGGAAGACTGTCTTTGTGAGATGCCTCCTAACAGCTCGAGAATTATAGACTGACCTGTAACCACCTATTCTCCTTCTATCCTCGGACAGGACACGAGAATGAGATATAACACAAACAAACAACATTCAAACGCGATTTCTGAATGTAATTGTCTCCTTATATACGTACAGAGTATAGACGGCGTTACTCCCACATATTTCGTGCGGTTGTGATGAAATGGTAATCGTTCCGTTTCGAAGCTTGCAGTAAACTTGTCAGCTTGTCTATTGTTGTACGCTTCGTTCATGGTGTAGCAATTTTAATGACCAGCAGTGTATTATGAGGTGTGAGCGCTGTTACAGTCTTCCTCCGGTGCATGGTAAGTACCGAAGAGTAAGCTGCGAGTATCGTCGATGTGCTGCGCGATAAATATTGAATTTCTTCCAATACCTGAGTTATACAGTACCAGATTTACGTAACAGGTAAGGAAGGCGTTTTAGATGTTCATAAGCGGGAAGTAAGCCGCAAGTTAAAGCTACACTGGTTTTTGATTGTGCTCAACCAACCGGGAACACCAGAAGACCTTAGAGGAATGTCCTAACCAGAGGAGTCGAGATGAAGAAGTCTGAAAAGAAAACTGACACAGCCTAATCACCCAGAAGATTTCATCTTCAGTGACAAACACTATGAAAACCTGTAGTCCTCTGTTTAACAGGAGTAATTCAGTACTGCGTTGGTTTGGAGACTGCGTGGCCTGCAGCATAGCCGAGCCCTCTGCTGTGATGGAAATATAATTAATGAGTGGCGGGAAGTGGGCGCGCGTAATCCGGGGTAACTGGGTTGCGCTCCCCTCTGGCGGAGGGCAGCAACCTACGGTGTCCCCCAGGGGCTCTTCTGCACAAGTCCATCTCCGATTCATTTGTTTCTGCCGGCTCCGCGCTGCCGAGGGTGGAGAAAGAGCGCAGCTGGGGACCCAGCACTGCCCCATACTCCGTGAAGGACTCTCTCTGACTGGGCGCCCAGCAACTGCACCCTCAGCCACGTCACAGTTACATATGGAGTGTTTAAAAAAAGTGTCACATATTCCTACACCATATAGTATTGGTCAAGACTAGAAGGAAAGTTCCTATAATGCTATGTCCGGAAATCTATACCTGTTGAGATATGGTCCAATCTATCCTCTCACCCCCATCCGGCTTTTATCTGGAAGTAGACACTATAGGCACTGCTTCATGTGGTTATCACGTATCCTGAGATACTCTTCAGCTCTTCTTCGCAGTATATCACGCATTCTTTCAATACAAATGTTTTCATTCCGATTGCGTTACGTGCATTGGCCACACGATCCTGTAAGGTCCGCACATTTTTGATGGGCTGGGCATACACTACAACCTTTAAATGCCGCCATAACCAAGATTCCAACGAATTTAAGTCCTTTGAACGAGGAGGCAATGCTATCGGGCCTCCTCGACGAATCCATCGCCCACGAAAAGTTTCCGTGAGGTGCTGTCGCACGATCTGTTCCGTCGTACACAAACCACAATCGTTAACTTTCTACAGGGATAACACTCTCAGATAACGTTGCTCATTCGTCGGCAAGTATCGGTAAACACAGCACCTGTTAATCTGCTTGGTGAAATGTATGGCGTTATGAGTCTCATCGACAATTCCTGCTTCTACTTTGACGCCAAGGCATTCCTGATGCCTCACGTTCATGAGCGCTCGACAATTTACCTCTGCTCATGTGTGTGTATTGTGGAAAATTCTTGTAAATTCTGTCTCATCAAAACGCTACTCACTACTCGTCACAAGTAAAATGGTCTACGTCTCAACATATATTGGTTTCTGTACATGCACTACATAACCAAAAAAAGCATCCAGAAGGGGAGGAGCTAACTGCCTTGCCGCAGTGGTAACACCGGTTCCCGTCAGATCACCGAAGTTAAGCGCTGTCGGGCTGGGCTAGCACTTGGATGGGTGACCATCCGGTCTGCCGAGAGCTGTTTGCAAGCGGGGTGCACTCAGCCCTTGTGAGGCAAACAGAGGAGCTGCTTGATTGAGAAGTAGCGGCTCCGATCTCGTAAACTGACTTACGGACGGGAGAGTGGTGTGCTGACCACACGCCCCTCTATATCCGCATCCAGTGACCCCTGTGGGCTGAGGATGACGCGGCGGCCGGTCGGTACCGTTGGACCTTCCAAGCCTGTTCGGACGGAGAGCAGAGAAGGGGAGGAACAAACTAAATGAAAGTACATGGTTCGAGAGGATATATGATTTTATTTGAGTGATAAAGTCAAATTTACAAAAGACTTGGCAGTATGAGACCACTTCACAGCACTCAAAAAAAGGTTCAGATGGCTATGAGCACTATAGGACTTATAACTACTTAAACCTAATTAACCACACACATCCATGCCCGAGGCAGGATTCGAACCTGCGACCGGAGCGGTCGCGCGGTTCCAGACTGCAGCGCCTAGAGCCGCTCGGTCACACTGGCCGGCTTGCAGCACTCCATTGCACCTCCTCTGACCAGCACGCAAGCACTGATTCGGTTGCGAACGGTGCCATAAACTCTTTGTATCCTCTCCTGAGGCAAGCTGGCCCACAACTGTTGTAAATTGTCCTTGATACCCTAATGCCTGGCACTGGGAGGGAGTTAACGTCCGAGATGATCCCACACTTGTCCTATCGGGGACACATCGGAGTATCTTGTTTGCCATGGGAGCACCTTCATAGAGACATGTGCCATGTGTGGATGAGAATTGTCTTGTTGGAAAATGACATCAAGATACTGTTGCATGAGAGGTAATACATGAGGACGCAGAATGTCCGTGACGAATCGTTCTGTCATCAGAATTCCCTCAATCGCAACCAGACGTGACCTGAAGTAGTACCCGATGACCCCAGCAATAACTCCGCTGTGCCTACCAAAACATTAGAAGAATGTGACATCTCCCTATGTCGCCGCACAATACTCGCCGACCTGGAGAAGTGCAGATCCGAAATTCGTCACTGAACACAACGGACGCCCTTCATCAGCATTGCTTCCTTCTCGTTCACGGTACCACGCCAAACGCAGTCGTTTGGGTAGTGGTGTTGAAGGCCGCAACTCTTGGGATGGCAGTTCCCTAGTCTGGTATTAGTACCCGAAAGGAAGGTGCAAATGTGAAAGGGCTACAAATTGCTTGTTGTACACTACGGCGATCCTCTCTTGTGGTGGTCACACGTGGTCTACCGGAACCTTGACGATGAGTATGCCTACCATCAAGTTCCCATACAGTCCAACATCGGGCCACTGTCACATCTCAAAACCCCATAAGCCTGGATAGAGCAATATGCGACCAGTCAAGAACATGGAGAACCACTATGAAGACCCTTCAAACTGTGTCACATAATGATAACGCTGTTCCATTCGACTATGCGGCATCTCCATTTTCTTCACAATAATCACTCATCTGACTGTTCGCGCCACTTATATACGCTACTAGGCCTTAACACTGAATCAAACTGGTGGTCGTTCTACCCGTCACAGAGAACTGTTACTCAAATAATTTACACGACCGCGGATTGTGCACGTGTACAAAGTTACACTGCCATCTGACCATGTCTTCTGGGTGTTCAGTTTTTTTTTTTTTTGTTAGGCTACTGGAATTTTTCTTCTACATTTCAGCAGCAGTATCACCTGTGGCACTATAGGATAATTTTTTAAACACTCTGTATACACTGATAAGCCAGTACATTATGATCACTCCCCACAGCGAGGTTGGATGTCACCTGGTGGCGCTGTGCGGACGTGAAACCGCAAGAAAAGTATATAACTGAATCAAAGACGGATGTGGAAACATTCTAGCGACGACACGGGCAGCAAATCGAGAAATCTACTGACATAAGCGACTTTGACAACGGTGACATTATTGTTACTCAGAGCCTCTGAGTGAGTATCTCGAAAACGGCGTAGCTGGTCGAATGTTCACGTGCTACTGTGGTGAGCATCTATGGAAAGCGGTAGTACGACAGTGAAACTACCACTGGGCGATAAGTGGTTGGACGTCCACAACTCTTCACAAGAAGTGGGACTTGGAGGCTTGCCTGGCCTGAAAATCAGGATAGGTGGCGATCTGTGGCATCTCTTTCAAAATGTTCAAATGTGTGTGAAATCTTATGGGACTTAACTGCTAAGATCATACGTCGCCAAGTTTACACATTACTTAACCTAAATTATCCTAAGGACAACACACACACCCATGCCCGAGGGAGGACTCGAACCTCCGCCGGGACCAGCCGCACAGTCCATGACTGCAGCGCCTAGAACGCTCGGCTTATCCCGCACGGCGCATCTCTTTCGAAAGAGCACAGTTTCGGAGCACACCGTTCATCGTACATTGTTGAACATGGGACTCCACAGCTGACGACCCCTACATGTTCACATGCTGGTCTAACGATATATTTTTTTCAGGGTATCGCTCCTGCTGCTAGGCCCACAGCTCTCTCGTTTACTAAACGAAATCGCGATGAAAAGCGCCATTCTCCCTGGAGTTTTCTCTATCTCTTCGCTCCGTACTACCTTGTAACGATACAATATTGCCCATCAGCACTCAAGAATAGGTCTAAATAGTGTTTTGTTCTGCCACTGCTTTCTTGGCTGAAATACGAGGCTCGTCCAGAAAGTAAAGAACGTTTTGTCGTAATTACATAAAGACGGAAGACATCAACAAAAAGCTTTATCTACAAATTACAGTACTTTAGTCTATTTTTGAATGTAGTCGCCATAACCGCCAAGGCACGTATTGTAAGGTGAGTCCAGTTTTCCTCCGCCGCCACAGATCTGAGCCATGATTTCACTGCTTGTTTGAGGTCTTCATCATTTCGGAACTGTTTTCCACCCAAAAATTCCGTCAGGTTCGAGAATAAATGAAAATCATTTGGTTCCACATCAAGGTTGTACGGAGGATGTCCAAAAACTCCCCGTTCAAGACGCTGAAATTCTTGCTATGTTCGTGCTGATGCAAGAAGTCACACGTTGTCATGAATCAAAAACACCTTTGCTGACAACATTTCACGTAGCCTACTGGTAAGACACGTGGAATATTGTCGGCAAGGGTTTTTTGATTCATGACAATGCGCGGCCTAATGCACCAGTACGAGCAAGAAATTCTACGTCTTAAGTCGTCCTTTTTGCAGCCCTGACTAGGAACCAAGTGAGTACCTTGACAGCTGTGTCGATTACATTGAAAAATAGAGCAAGGTACTGAAACGTTGCAAATAAAGTTTTGTGTTGGCATCTTTAGTCTTTGTTTAGTTATATCGAAACGTTCTTTACTTTCTCGACGACCTTTGTACATTTGTTTAAAATTCTTCCAATGAATCTCAGCCTGACATCTGCCTGTTCTGTAACTATTTTGACGAGGTCATTCCAATGTAGGTCACTACACCTAAACATTTTACGGTTGTTATTTTCTCTACTGATTTACTGTCAATTGTGTCATTAATAGCACCGGGTCTTTCAAACATATTTGTGCTCAGTATCTTGTATTTTTATATTCATTGCCAACTGCCAGTGCCTGCCCGAAGACTGTTCCTCTGCAAGTATTCTTGAATTTGAAACAATTTGACATAGAACATTTTCGATGTAGAAAGCTGGGGCGTCAGATTTTCAACAGTCTCTCGTACCGGCTGACTCGGTTAGTTCGTTAACATTATTAATTTACACTTGAAAGGTGGCTACACTGAGCCACAGCGCCAGAGATCGCGCCAGAGAGTTTTGTTCCGCCGCCTCCACTAGCAGTGCTTGTCGAGAGGTCGTGGTGGAGAGTGCTAGCTGAGATGTCGTAGTAGAGAGTTCTTGCCGAGAAGTTGTAGTGGACAGTGCTTGTCGAGATGTTGTAGTAGGAAGTGCTTGTTCCATGTTTTATGCAGTTGTTTAATGGGCTAGACAGCAGATGTTGTTCTAATGGAGATATTGTAATGATTAGAGTGCTTTTCATCAATATATATGAAGGTAACAAACTCGCTTTTTTTTCATTATTTCAATGTCTTGAATAATGCGTCATTACAGGTTCAGTCAACAAAGCATCTGGCTCGTGTTCTTGTGTTAGAGTGTAATTCTGGTTTTCTTGCGTAATTATAGTATTTCTATTTTTTTAATTACTTCAATACAAATTGTACTTAAAATTTCTTATCTTATTGAAGAAGAACCGTGCCAGATGTGTACGTTGAGTCACACTTCCACACACAGAACAGCTACACTTGTGTTTGTTGTTTCGTAGGTTTTATAGTTGCTGGGGACTTAATTAATTAATTGTGTTAACGGAAGTTTTGTTTCATTCTTTGTTGTTAATCTAAGCAGTCAGATTACGTACTAAAACTAGTCAGGGCCAACCGTTTACGAGACTGCGTAACCGCACAGACAGTAAAATTATTTTCATAAAAATTTAATTAAGCCCCCATGCACGTGGCGACCGCTGCTTCGGATCGTCCCTTGGAATCTTCTGATTGTAAAAATAGTGGACAGTAGTATTGTTGTAGTAATTTGTAGTTCAGTAATTGTAGTCTATATTGCATGTGTAGATTTGGTAGCTGAACATTTGTAGCTGTCTTGTCCTTCTACTAATGGTATTTTTGCAGAATTTAACTTTTGATGTCTTGTATACGGGTTTGATAATTTTGTGCAGTTAGTAAGATTTCAATTGTTCGTTAATCGTGTTTGAGGGAAGCATTTCGTGTGAATGATATTGTTGATGATATAGTGTCATTGTCTGTAATTTTTGTATAGTGACGAGTTTTGTATATTTTGTAAATGATTACGCGATCAATGAAAAAGGCAAAAACAATGGATAGTGAGAATGACGAAATTGTTAACATTTCGAACTCGCCAACAGAGGAAAACAGTATCATGAATAATGAAGTGGAAAACAATTTAATAAGTCGGGAAAATAGTCTACATCTATACTCCGCGAGCCACCTTACGGTGTGTGGCGGAGGGTACTTATTGTACCACTATCTGATCCCTTCCCTGTTCCATTCACGAATTGTGCGTGGGAAGAACGACTGCTTGTAAGTCTCCGTATTTGCTCTAATTTCTCGGATCTTTTCGTTGTGATCATTACGCGAGATATATGTGGGCGGTAGTAATATGTTGCCCATCTCTTCCCGGAATGTGCTCTCTCGTAATTTCGATAATAAACCTCTCCGTATTGCGTAACGCCTTTCTTGAAGTGTCCGCCACTGGAGCTTGTTCAGCATCTCCGTAACGCTCTCGCGCTGACTAAATGTCCCCATGACGAATCGCGCTGCTTTTCGCTGGATCATGTCTATCTCTTCTATTAATCCAACCTGGTAAGGGTCCCATACTGATGAGCAATACTCAAGAATCGGACGAACAAGCGTTTTGTAAGCTACTTCTTTCGTCGATGAGTCACATTTTCTTAGAATTCTTCCTATGAATCCTAACCTGGCGCCTGCTTTTCCCACTATTTGTTTTATGTGATCATTCCACTTCAGATCGCTCCGGATAGTAACTCCTAAGTATTTTACGGTCGTTACCGCTTCCAATGATTTACCACCTATGGCATAATCGTACTGGAATGGATTTCTGCCCCTATGTATGCGCATTATATTACATTTATCTACGTTTAGGGAAAGCTGCCAGACAACCGTGTCATCTGCAAATAGCCTCACGGAGCTACCGATGTTGTCAACTAAGTCATTTATGTATATTGTGAACAATAAAGGTCCTATCACGCTTCCTTGCGGTACTCCCGAAATTACCTCTACATCTGCAGATTTTGAACCGTTAAGAATGACATGTTGTGTTCTTTCTTCTAAGAAATCCTGAATCCAATCACAAACCTGGTCCGATATTCCGTAAGCTCGTATTTTTTTCACTAAACGTAAGTGCGGAACCGTATCAAATGCCTTCCTGAAGTCCAGGAATACGGCATCAATCTGCTCGCCAGTGTCTACGGCACTGTGAATTTCTTGGGCAAATAGGGCGAGCTGAGTTTCACATGATCTCTGTTTGCGGAATCCATGTTGGTTATGATGAAGGAGATTTGTATTATCTAAGAACGTCATAATACGAGAACACAAAACATGTTCCATTATTCTACAACAGATTGACGTAAGCGAAATAGGCCTATAATTATTCGCATCTGATTTATGACCCTTCTTGAAAATGGGAACGACCTGCGCTTTCTTCCAGTCGCTAGGTACTTTACGTTCTTCCAGCGATCTACGATAAATTGCTGATAGAAAGGGGGCAAGTTCTTTAGCATAATCACTGTAGAATCTTAAGGGTATCTCGTCTGGTCCGGATGCTTTTCCGCTACTAAGTGATAGCAGTTGTTTTTCAATTCCGATATCGTTTATTTCAATATTTTCCATTTTGGCGTCCGTGCGACGGCTGAAGTCAGGGACCGTGTTACGATTTTCCGCAGTGAAACAGTTTCGGAACACTGAATTCAGTATTTCTGCCTTTCTTCGGTCGTCCTCTGTTTCGGTGCCATCGTGGTCAACGAGTGACTGAATAGGGGATTTAGATCCGCTTACCGATTTTACATATGACCAAAACTTTTTAGGGTTCTTGTTTAGATTGTTTGCCAATGTTTTATGTTCGAATTCGTTGAATGCTTCTCTCATTGCTCTCTTTACGCTCTTTTTCGCTTCGTTCAGCTTTTCCTTATCAGCTATGATTCGACTACTCTTAAACCTATGATGAAGCTTTCTTTGTTTCCGTAGTACCTTTCGTACATGATTGTTATACCACGGTGGATCTTTCCCCTCGCTTTGGACCTTAGTCGGTACGAACTTATCTAAGGCGTACTGGACGATGTTTCTGAATTTTTTCCATTTTTGTTCCACATCCTCTTCCTCAGAAATGAACGTTTGATGGTGGTCACTCAGATATTCTGCGATTTGTGCCCTATCACTCTTGTTAAGCAAATATATTTTCCTTCCTTTCTTGGCATTTCTTATTACACTTGTAGTCATTGATGCAACCACTGACTTATGATCACTGATACCCTCTTCTACATTCACGGAGTCGAAAAGTTCCGGTCTATTTGTTGCTATGAGGTCTAAAACGTTAGCTTCACGAGTTGGTTCTCTAACTATCTGCTCGAAGTAATTCTCGGACAAGGCAGTCAGGATAATGTCACAAGAGTCTCTGTCCCTGGCTCCAGTTCTGATTGTGTGACTATCCCATTCTATACCTGGTAGATTGAAGTCTCCCCCTATTACAATAGTATGATCACGAAACTTCTTCACGACGTTCTGCAGGTTCTCTCTGAGGCGCTCAACTACTACGGTTGCTGATGCAGGTGGTCTATAGAAGCATCCGACTATCATATCTGACCCACCTTTGATACTTAGCTTAACCCAGATTATTTCACATTCGCATTCGCTAATAACTTCAATGGATATTATTGAATTCTCTACTGCTATAAATCCTCCTCCACCATTGGCGTTTATCCTATCCTTGCGGTATATATTCCATTCTGTGTCTAGGATTTCGTTACTGTTCACTTCCGGTTTTAACCAACTTTCCGTTCCTAATACTATATGCGCACTATTTCCGTCAATAAGAGATACTAATTCAGGAACCTTGTCCTGGATACTCCTGCAGTTTACCAATATTACGTTAACTTTTCCTGTTTTTGGTCTCTGAGGACGGACGTTCTTTATCAACGATGATAATGTCCTTTCTGGTAAGCCGTCAGGTATTTTATCGTTTCGCCCAAGGGGGGGTCCCTCTAACCTAAAAAACCCCCGTGTGCACGCCACACGTACTCTGCTACCCTAGTAGCTGCTTCCGGTGTGTAGTGCACGCCTGACCTGTCTAGGGGGGCCCTACAGTTCTCCACCCAATAACGGAGGTCGATGAATTTGCAACCATTATAGTCGCAGAGTCGTCTGAGCCTCTGGTTTAGACCCTCCACACGGCTCCAAACCAGAGGACCGCGATCGACTCTGGGCACTATGCTGCAGATATTAAGCTCAGCTTGCACTCCGCGTGCGATGCTGGTTGTCTTCACCAAATCAGCCAGCCGCCGGAAGGAACCAAGGATGGCCTCAGAACCCAAGCGGCAGGCGTCATTCGTTCCGACATGTGCTACTATCTACAGCCGGTCACACCCAGTGCGTTCAATAGCTGCCGGAAGGGCCTCCTCCACATTACGGACGAGACCCCCCGGCAAGCACACCGAGTGCACACTGGCATTCTTCCCCGACCTACCCGCTATTTTCCTGAGGGGCTCCATAACCCGCCTAACGTTGGAGCTCCCTATAACTAATAGGCCCGCCCTCTGTGACTGTCGGGACCTTGCCGGAGAATCGGCCACTGGCCCAACAGGCGAGGCATCCTGTGGTGGCTCGGAAACGATGTCATCACCACTAGGAAGCACCCCGTACCTGTTGGAAAGGGGTAAGGCAGCTGCCACGCGGCCAGATCCCACCTTCGCCTTTCGGCCAGGCACGCGCGAGCCCACCACTGTCCGCCATTCACCCTGGAGTGATGGCTGACCGGTAAGATGCTCACTGCCGGAAGACGCAGCGACATCAGGGGTTCCATGTGATTCCAAGGCCACCGAAGTAGGCATAGGTCTCACCACAGTTGCCCCAACGCCACTACGAGCCGACGCCTGCGCCTCGAGCTCGATGAGCCTAACAGACAAAGCCTCCACCTGCCCCCGAAGAGTGGCCAATTCTCCTTGCGTCCGCTCACAACAACCACAGTCCCTACACATGACTATGTTTACCCTACCCTATACGGTGACAAATTCCCAAGATAATCTTCTGATGAGCTACTCTGATAATCAAGAAACACTCACTGAAATACGAGACGCGAAAACTACGCTAGGTTTTCCCAGAAAAACTATTTAAAAGCTAAGCGCAGCAAATAAGTACAAAAACGCTTTATACAAACAGTACTCGCTGCTGCTGGTGCTCCCGCTCTGGCTGTCACAAGACAACTGCTGATTCAAGTGACTAGTGGCTAACGGCCGCGAAACAAAGACGGTTTTAGGGCGCTTTCTGTTCTAAACGATCAAGAAAACACTAAGAAATCTAACACGAAAACTACGTAAAGTTTTTATCAAGAACTGTTAGTTACTATGCAGAGCAGATAAACACAAATAGAATCCTTTCCTTAGTGGAAGGTCGTAAACAAAATGCAAAATAAACGCTTTATACAAACAGTACTCGCTGCTGCTGGTGCTCTCGCTCTGGCTGTCACAAGACAACTGCTGATTCAAGTGACTAGTGGCTAACGGCCGCGAAACAAACAAAGACGGTTTTAGGGCGCTTTCTGTTCTAAACGATCAAGAAAACACTAAGAAATCTAACACGAAAACTACGTAAAGTTTTATCAAGAACTGTTAGTTACTATGCAGAGCAGATAAACACAAATAGAATCCCTTCCTTAGTGGAAGGTCGTAAACAAAATGCAAAATAAACGCTTTATACAAACAGTGCTCGCTGCTGCTGGTGCTCTCGCTCTGGCTGTCACAAGACAGTCCGGAACCATTTCAAAAATTTTCTCAATCAGAAAATTCACAGATTACGTGGTTAACGACAGAAGAAATGGAGCAGTTAATGTTGAAGTTTGCACTAGGATTTTATCTGTACTTGTTCGAGAAGACTGACTAGAGGAAAGAGTTGTTACGGAAGTGAAATGATATTGGTAATAAGGTTTATATGTATCGACGTATTGAAGAGGTATTATTGAGGTATTGAGATTATGTGAAGTTGATGATTATTGGAGTTTTCGTGGACAAGAGGTAAGATAAATGATATTGATGATAAGGTTTATAAGTATCGACGTATTGAAGAGGCATTATTGATGATATTGATGATAAGGTTTATATGTATCGAAGTAAGAGGTATTATTGAAGTATTGACACTATGTGATGCTGATTATTATTGGAGTTTTGATGGATAAGAGGTAAAGTAAGTGAGGAGCATATTTTTTTTTGTTGGTCTATATGGAACAAGGAGGATGAAGATGGCAGACTAGAACACTCAAGTAGAAGGAAGATTGTCTACACACACACTTTGTTAAATCAATAAGCAGTACATACTTTTTTTTGGAGAGAGAAAGCATTTGCATATCTTTGCACACTGACAGTTGTTCAGCAACTGTACATTTTGATCTGGCTTGGCAAACATTAGTCTTGACATGATGACTATGACGTTGACTAACTATTATTGACTGTTACACATTGCTGCCACTACTACTTGATACACAAGTTGAACATAAAATTTTGACAGAATTGAATTTACACAGTTAACACTATTCACCTACACAGTAGCACTTAATGTGAATGAAAGATGAGTGAGTGTGTTTTGTGTGTTTTCCTTTCCCAATCCCAAATTGGTACCGACCTATCTCCTAAATATTATTTTACTTGTTTGTTGTGGCTTGCCGGCCGAAGTGGCCGTGCGGTTAAAGGCGCTGCAGTCTGGCACCGCAAGACCGCTACGGTCGCAGGTTCGAATCCTGCCTCGGGCATGGATGTTTGTGATGTTCTTAGGTTAGTTAGGTTTAACTAGTTCTAAGTTCTAGGGGACTAATGACCTCAGCAGTTGAGTCCCATAGTGCTCAGAGCCATTTGAACCATTTTTTGTTGTGGCTTGCACTGACACCCATAAACATTATAGGTTTACTGTTATTCGTGTATTGTAATAGTTAATATGACAATTATCTGATGTCATTTGTGTGTTTATTATGATTTGTATGTTTAGTGTAAGAGCATTGATAATAATTTTGTAAAAGCAATTGTGTGTGCATTCAAACTGTTGTTCATGCATGAACTGTCTCATTAGTGATGGTGAATATTATGGACTGTTACCTGCACTTGTTCAACATAATGGGTGCCACCTGGAAATGTTTAATTACTGCTGATGAACTGTCTAATTAGTGATAGTGAATATTATGGACTGTTACTTGCACTTTTTCTACATGATTGGTGCCACTAGGACATGTTTAATTTCTGTTGATAAACTCTGATGAACAGTGTGATTAGTGATAGTGAATATTATGGACTGCTGTCTGCACCTGTTCAACATTACTGGGTGCCACTGATGGACTGCTTCTACTGAAATGTTGTCACTTGTTGGTGTCTGCACCTGCTCAACATTGCTGGGTGCCACTGATGGACTGCTTCTACTGAGATGATGTCACTTGTTGCTGTCTGCACCTGTGCAACATTATTGGGTGCCACTGATGGACTGCATCTATTGAAATAATGTCACTTGTTGGTGTCTGCACTTGCTCAACATTGCTGGGTGCCACTGTTGGAACTGTTTCTACTGAAATGATGTTACTTCTTGCTGTTTGCACCTGTTGACCATTGCTGGGTGCTACTGCTGGAACTGTCAACTACTTGTTTCTTGAACTATGGAAGTCATTTATGTGAATATTTGTATAAACTGATTTTTTGTGTATTACTGTTTGTGAAATGTTATGGGACTCTTACCTGCACATATTCGTCATCGCTGACGCTATTGATTGAACTGTTTAACCACATAATACTTGTGTAAACTATTATGTAAAGTCACATGTATGAAAGAATTTGTATTGCTTACTGTATTTTATATATTAGGTTATTGAAAGGTCAGTGCAAAGCCAAATTTTATCTAGTTATGGGATATTTATGTATTAATATTATCTTTTATTTTTGTCTGTATTTCTTTTTGGACGAATTTGGTGGTATTTTCACCACCAATGCTGGCAAAAATACCATCAAATTCTAGCCTGTGGAGGAGGGGCATATGAAAGGTGGCTACACTGAGCCACAGCGCCAGAGATCGCGCCAGTGAGTTTTGTTCCGCCGCCTCCACTAGCAGTGCTTGTCGAGAGGTCGTGGTGGAGAGTGCTAGCTGAGATGTCGTAGTAGAGAGTTCTTGCCGAGAAGTTGTAGTGGACAGTGCTTGTCGAGATGTTGTAGTAGGAAGTGCTTGTTCCATGTTTTATGCAGTTGTTTGATGGGCTAGACAGCAGATGTTGTTCTAATGGAGATATTGTAATGATTAGAGTGCTTTTCATCAATATATATTAAGGTGACAAACTCGCTTTTTTTTCATTATTTCAATGTCTTGAATAATGCGTCATTACAGGTTCAGTCAACAAAGCATCTGGCTCGTGTTCTTGTGTTAGAGTGTAATTCTGGTTTTCTTGCGTAATTATAGTATTTCTATTTTTTTAATTACTTCAATATAAATTGTACTTAAAATTTCTTATCTTATTGAAGAAGAACCGTGCCAGATGTGTACGTTGAGTCACACTTCCACACACAGAACAGCTACACTTGTGTTTGTTGTTTCGTAGGTTTTATAGTTGCTGGGGACTTAATTAATTAATTGTGTTAACGGAAGTTTTGTTTCATTCTTTGTTGTTATTCTAAGCAGTCAGATTGCGTACTAAAACTAGTCAGGGCCAACCGTTTACGAGACTGCGTAACCGCACTGACAGTAAAATTATTTTCATAAAAATTTAATTAAGTCCCCATGCACACTCTCTCCTGAGGGTAATGAAAGAAAAAAGGCTTTTGTAAATGTTACGCAAGGCAGTAACTGAAATTTGCGTCTGTGCTTGCCAGAGAATTGTAATATATGTCCAGTGATATTAATGTGACCACCTCTCAAATGCCTAAATAACCATCTTCTGCAGCGCGGACCCCTGCGAGATGTTCAGGAAGAGAATCAATGAGGTTCTTGAAGGTACTGGAGCCACGGCGATTCCATGGTTGTAACCAGCTGCGCTATAGATCGATCGATGAGGTTCTACAGATTCCCGATTGCGTTCAAATCCGGTTAGTTTGAGGGCCGGGAAAGTACTGTGAGCTCATAGTGGTGTTCTTCGAACCGCGCACGTAAATTGCGAGCTTTGTGGCACTTTGCGTTGTCCTGCTAACAGATGTCATCGGGCCGAGAAAAAACAAATTTTATGTAGAGGTGGACATGGTCCCCAAGGATAGACGCATACTTGTGTAGACACACTGTGCCTTCCAGAATGGGGAGATCACGCAGGGAGTGCAACGAAAACATTCCACAGGTCATAACGTATGCAGAGCGTTTGGTTTCAAACGATTCACGCCGTACACGCCAACGGCCATCTGTCCGAAGGAGTACAAAACGTGATTCACCTGAAAAGGCCACCTGTCACCACTCAGTGGATTTCTTGTTGCAATACTGGCGTGCAAACAGGCCCCCACAACTGCACGAGTGGTCGACTGTGAAGAGCGGACAAATTGAATAGCTGGCCGGCGGCCATTAGAGTGGTAAACTGACGCGCGGAGTTCGAACGTTTATACATCGCTTTTGGTTATAAAATGCCTTCCCTTGAGTTAGGTCACAAACATAATGCCTCATTTAAATACGTTACTACAATATACTTTTTAATTTATGAACAAACAGCAACTAGTCACTGTTTATGAATTTATCTTACGTACTACATGGAATTTGCCGTAGCTAAATGTTATGTACTGGGCCCCTAGCATTTTTCGTAGTTCATTTACGAGAGAGGTACGCGAAATGTATCAAAATATTCGAAGATTTGCCCACTATATTAATAGATATTTTCTGACTCTACCTTGCTTTAGATTTTATGACGAGAAGTGCGTTATATATGGCATAGTGCTTTGGCAACTCACGACCAAATTATCAAGTTTCAACCTAACCTAGACTATGAAAACACTACCGATCAGCCAACTTTCTTCAAAATGATCAGAACATATAAAATGATATTCTGTCGGTCTGAAATCTTGCCTCCTGACAGCGTGTAACCATTTTTGTAACAGCTGTGGTTTTGAGAAAGGAAACCTGCAAATAGATTCACAGACATTATGCTAATACCGTGTTACAAAAACATTTATTGAGCAAGTGCACTGACATACAAAACAACTTAAAATATTCACATACCTGTGAAATGTAATATTCGTTCCTTTCTCGAATTTATTTGTACAATTAATCGCTGCACAACTCTTCACCATTGTACTTCTTTTGATTTGAACGTACAGACAGTAGAATTACGAGTAACAAATACTGTATGTACACTCAACAAATATACAACGTTGAATCAGGGTCTTCATAAACAAAAATACTACACGACACATCAGACTACAATCACTATAATGGCGTCCAGCCGAAGGTTCAAATTACCCCGCGACTGCAGCGCCATCAGGGAGTCTAGTTATTTTTTACAAGGTCTTTGCGTGCAAATTTCACCTTTTTCGTCGATAAATATCAGTCAACGTGAGCGCGTGAACCAGGCGCCTGCTGAGGTTGCATAAGCAGCTACGTACGCTGAACGGTCATTGAGTGACGCTGTTGGTAGGCGCTTTATTCATCTGGGTCGTCAGTTGCTCAACAGTTGCATGTCTGTTCGGCCGTATACATCTCCGCAACCTTCCTTCACTCCAGATATCTATGACCCGTGGTGCACAACAACTGCCTTGGAACCGGTTTTGGATAGTCCATCTTGCCAGTTACGAACACTAGAACACGGTGTGACGCGAACTGTTTAAAAACTTTGGCGTTTCCCAAATGCTTTCAACCTTCGCCGAAAGCCAATGATCATGCTCTATTGGAAGTCAGATAAATCGATCCATTTCCGCATTACAACAACAGCTACAGTTTTGTCCACGTCCCCCCTGACACACTTTATACATCCTCCATTGCTAGTGCTACTATCTTACGTCTGTGAGTGGTTATTGCACGATGACGTAGAACATAGGCCGTGGGCACATTCTTGTGAGTGGACTGTGAAATATTAAAAAAGAAACACACTTCTTCGTCTGAAAAATTATATTTATTTGGTCACGAATCATCTTTCTTAGACCATTTTCAAGCCACCTGAAGAGGGTAGTGCAGCAGATAAAAACTGTAGATGGAACCAAAGTCTTGACTACAGTAAGCAGGTCCAAATGGATGTAGACTGCAGTACTTATGTATAAGTGAAGTGACTTGCATAGGACGTAGAGTAGAAAGCTACAACAAACTATTCTTCGGAATGAAGAATATAAAGCTCCCTTGGTGTATTACTTTTACATCCGTCAGTTTCGTCTAGTTAAGGAGGAGGTGCTGAATATATCTTCTAAGAAGTTCCGAACACCGACCAGTAGTCGAAGAAAACGGCACCAACCTGGGTGTAAAACACAGCCCTCTTGTCGTGTATTATCTCATTGGCTTGCAACTGGCCTTCATTACAGGGAAGCAGGAAGTACTGCATGTCAAACTCAAGTCTATAGCGTGGTAAAAATAACAGAAGCATTTGCAAAAAAGGGAAATGATTTACTACTCTTGATGAAGGAGTTACAACATAACAATGAATACTTTTCTCGTTATAAAACGAGTTTTTACTGTCAAAAAGTGATCAAATGATCAAAGTACTAAAACATTTTAAATTGTTTTGAGTTGTATCACATTCAGGTTCATGTACATTGCATGTGTGTTCCTTATACGAGGACAATCTGCAAAATACTCGGCCCGGCTCTCAGGTGGCGTCGATCTCAAGAAATAATTTTTTTTATTGTGGAAATATAAAGGTTTCACAAGAAATGAGATCTCAGGCTTTTCCGGCGAATGTGCTGTATCCAAGGTTCTCGGGTGTCCAGCCGGATCCGTTCGTCGAAGTTCCACGATGTTTCGGCGGATAACCGTTCCGCCATCATCAGGTGGTGCTGATGGAATGATCTGTCTGCGCTGTGTCCGTGGTATTTATGTCCGCAGGGTCCCGAGTCGTAACCCGGCGCGGGCGGCCGGCGTGGCGCCGCGTGGTGGGAGGGGTGGGGGAAGCTGCAGCCACGCCCGGTGGTAGGCGCAGTCCATCTCCGTCCGCCGTGGCGGAAGGATCTCGCGTCCGCTCGTGCCGTTGCTCTTTGATGGTGTTTAATAACGGTTTCCAGGCCTTGATAAGTTGAAACCCGGTGTCCCTGTTGATGAGGTTATCTGTTACTCGAATTTCTATGGCCTCCTTGTAGATACTGTCCCAGTAGGCACTTGTGGCAGTCAGGATTTTTGTGTCTTCGAATTTCGCTATGTGTCCGGTTTCAATGCAGTGTTCTCCTAGGGCCGAATGGCTGGGTTGGCGTAAGCGGGTGTGACGTTCGTGTTCTTTGCATCGTTCCTCGACCGTGCGAACTGTTTGGCCGATATAGGATTTGCCACAGCCGCACGGGACTTTGTATACGCCCGCTTTCTTCAGCCCTACGTCATCTTTTGCCCTTCCTAGTAGGACACGAATCTTTGCTGGTTGCCGGAAGACTGTGTCAATCTTGTGTCGCCTTAACAGTCTCCCTATTTTTGACGACACGTTGCGGCAGAAAGGCCAGAGCTTGCTTTTCTTCTTCGGGTTGTTCTTCATCTCGGTTCTTGCTGCACTTCTGTTGTCGGAAGGCCCTTTGGATTTGGCGGTTGCCATACCCATTCTTGCGGAACACAGTCTCCAGGTGTTTGAGCTCCGTTGTCAAGTTCTGTTCATCAGAGATCGAGTGTGCTCTATGTACCAAGGTGTTGAGCATTCGATTAAGCTGCGCCGGATGGTGGCAGCTGGACGCATGTAGGTACAGGTCAGTGTCTGTGGGTACACACAGTGACCCAGTGAGCCATCAGACCTACGTTCCACTAGGACATCAAGAAAGGGTAGTTTTCCATCTTTCTCAGTCTCCATCGTGAACTGAATGTTACTATGGACCGAATTTAGATGTTGCAGAAATATCTGTAGCTGTTCCTGTCCATGTGGCCAGATGACGAACGTGTCGTCCACGTAGCGAAAGAAGCATACAGGTTTCAGTTCGGCGGCTTCCAGTGCTTCCTCTTCGAAACTCTCCATGAACAGGTTGGCCACCACTGGGGAGAGCGGGCTCCCCATGGCTACTCCGTCGGTCTGCTCGTAGTATTGGCCGTTGAAGACAAAGTACGTCGATGTTAACACGTGCCTGAACAGTTGTGTCAGTTCAAGCCCGAATTATCCGCCGAAATATCGTGGAACTTCGACGAACGGATCCGGCTGGACACCCGAGAACCTTGGATACGTTTCACAAGAACGTTAATTTTTTTGACATTATCTGCCCAACAATTTGTTTTTTCTTTCTGGGCGGAATTTCATGCAAATCTGGTTAAGGTTTACAAGGAGTCTGCCACTTCATCTTCCACATTTAAGAAATAGTTCAGTGTCGCCGTACTTCTTTTCAACATGTTCATGAGAAGGGCGTCTATACGAGGTGAGTTCAAAAAGCGACTGGAAATTTAAGTTGCTATATTAGTGAGATTCGCGCAGTTTCTTAGTTGTTTTTTTGGTAAGCTTGTCTGAACATTTGTTGGGAAGCCGCGGAACACCGGACAGAATTCCCGATCTCAATGAGCTGACGACGAATCGCCGGTAAACTCTACGAGATTACATGTTTGGAAAGTATCTGCACAATGTTGGGCCATCGGATATTTGGTCTTTTGTCAGCAATATCGACGATTATTTACTCCGTATGAGAACAGATCAGAGAATACGTATTAAATTTTCCTGTAAGATTAACGTGCAGCAAAGCGCTAGAAGTGTTAAATATTAGTATTGGTGTTTCAGCTGTGACTAAAGCAAGGATTTATGATAGTTCGATTATAAAGGATCGCTGAATCACCACCAGAGAAGTCGCTAATGACGTTCACCCATAAAGTAGCTCATTCCATGAAATGCTTTTGGGTGCTGAAACGTGTAACAGCAACATTTGTTCCAAAATTGTTGAACTACGATCTAATAGCGAGGAATGGATGTTGCTCAGGAGTCGCGAGATGAAGTCAGCAGCGATGCAGAACTACTGAAACGTTTTATAACAAGCGACGAAATATGGGTTTACGGATATGACATCGAAACTAAGGTTCAATCCACCCAGTGGAAGTCTTCTGAATCACAAAGACCGAACAAGTTTGAATATTCAAACATTCATGGGCAGTGAAGGAGCAGACGACATACTGTTGACCAAAACATCTACGTAACTGAAAATATTAGCCATCTGAAAATGGGCGTGGTAACCTGGAACCGTTTATGACACGAAAATAACACATTTTAAAAAGTTTGTATGGTTGTTTTAAAAATAATCCAACAGATTATGTGCACCTATCTGCTACCGTCGCTGAGATATGGTTTCATCAGCTGATGCCAGGAAGAAATCTATAATCAGAGCGATGGATGAAAGACAGCGAATCGTTGATAGAAGATGCAAAATCGAATGCAAGTGCTGGAAAGCTTCTAGGCAGTGCGTTCTGGAACTTTGTAAGGATTCGACTTTTTTATTATTTTACAGCATAGTAAAACAATAAATGGCTAATACTTTGCAAGTTTTATGCAAGAAATGGGTGAAAAAAATACGTTAGACTTGGACTGTCAAAAAAAGAATAAAAATATATTACAATAAGGACAACGAGCGTGCCTGAAAATGTAGTCTGACGGTGGGAAAACAGAGGGATATGAAGTACCGATTGTTGGGACATCAGTAGATTTAGCCCATATTCCCATATCTAAACCTGGTAAATGTTTGAATACAATGTACAGCTACGCCTGCACGGCAGTCGTTGATTAGGAATGCCTGAACACAAACTCCCGGTCGGAAAAAGCCAAGTAGTGTACTGAATTTTTTATGAAGAATATTGAACAGTAATCCGCACCTAGAGACAGTCTCTAACGACTGAAACATTCATGAAAGTTCACGTTTTATTCGAATCTCATGGCATGATTTTATTAATATGATTCAATAATACCGTTCGACAAAAGATATAAAAAATCCTATTGGAATCTCAGTCCAATTTTGCTTAATGACCTTCACCCAAGAGATTACTGAATTATACTGGTGAGGAAACAATCAATCATCGACTGAGAGAAGGGTCAGAATGAATTAAGTGAGGCAAAGCGCCAGGAGCCTTTCAGTTTGTAGATGGATATTTTGCCGATGAAATCTACTCACTGCACAGATGTTGGACAAATTTCATTGGTCTAAAAACAAATAGCGTCGCGAGGTAAATGAACTTGTCGTGACGGTCGCTTCGGCAGGGCACATCCTTCCCCAATCCGAGTTTGTGATCCGCCACTAACGACATCGTCATCGACGGATCGTTTATCTCTAATCGTCCTCCTAGTATTTTTATTTTGTTCCCCCAACAACAGTCTAGTTTCTCCCAGGCATTCCACTTTATACCACTTAGGCTACTTTTCCCCCCCATGAACCATGGACCTTGCCGTTGGTGGGGAGGCTTGCGTGCCTCAGCGATACAGATAGCCGTACCGTAGGTACAACCACAACGGATGGGTATCTGCTGAGAGGCCAGACAAACGTGTGGTTCCTGAAGAGGGGCAGCAGCCTTTTCAGTAGTTGCAAGGGCAACAGTCTGGTTGATTGACTGATCTGGCCTTGTAACAATAATCAAAACGGCCTTGCTGTGCTGGTACTGCGAACGGCTGAAAGCAAGGGGAAACTACGGGCGTAATTTTTCCCGAGGGCATGCAGCTTTACTGTATGATTAAATGATGATGGCGTCCTCTTGGGTAAAATATTCCGGAGGTAAAATAGTCCCCCATTCGGATCTCCGGGCGGGGACTACTCAAGAGGACGTCGTTATCAGGAGAAAGAAAACTGGCATTCTACGGATCGGAGCGTGGAATGTCAGATCCCTTAATCGGGCAGGTAGGTTAGAAAATTTAAAAAGGGAAATGGATAGGTTAAAGTTAGATATAGTGGGAATTAGTGAAGTTCGGTGGCAGGAGGAACAAGACTTCTGGTCAGGTGACTACAGGGCTATAAACACAAAGTCAAATAGGGGTAATGCAGGAGTAGGTTTAATAATGAATAGGAAAATAGGAATGCGGGTAAGCTACTACAAACAGCATAGTGAACGCATTATTGTGGCCAAGATAGATACGAAGCCCACACCTACTACAGTAGCACAAGTTTATATGCCAACTAGCTCTGCAGATGACGAAGAAATTGAAGAAATGTATGATGAAATAAAAGAAATTATTCAGGTAGTGAAGGGAGACGAACATTTAATAGTCTTGGGTGACTGGTTCAAAAATGGTTCAAATGGCTCTGAGCACTATGGGACTTAACATCGATGGTCATCAGTCCCCTAGAACTTAGAACTACTTAAACCTAACTAACCTAAGGACATCACACAACACCCAGCCATCACGAGGCAGAGAAAATGCCTGACCCCGCCGGGAATCGAACCCGGGAACCCGGGTGTGGGAAGCGAGGGTGACTGGAATTCGAGTGTAGGAAAAGGGAGAGAAGGAAACATAGTAGGTGAATATGGATTGGGGCTAAGAAATGAAAGAGGAAGCCGCCTGGTAGAATTTTGCACAGAGCACAACTTAATCATAGCTAATAGTTTAAGAATCATGATAGAAGGTTGTATACATGGAAGAACCCTGGAGATACTAAAAGGTATCAGATAGATTGTATAATGGTAAGACAGAGATTTAGGAACCAGGTTCTAAATTGTAAGACATTTCCAGGGGCAGATGTGGACTCTGACCACAATCTATTGGTTATGACCTGTAGATTAAAACTGAAGAAACTGCAAAAAGGTGGGAATTTAAGGAGATGGGACCTGGATAAACTGAAAGAACCAGAGGTTGTACAAAGCTTCAGGGAGAGCATAAGGGAACAATTGACAGGAATGGGGGAAAGAAATACAGTAGAAGAAGAATGGTATAAAGACTCCTCTTATTACTAGGCTAATTACTATTTAGCTCTACAGGGCCTTTATACTGAAATGGTTCTCCACACCACCTAGTATTGACTTCTATGTGTGTGAGTAACTGTTTGTTCACTGTTGTGGGTAAATACATACAGCGTACACAGGGCGGTGTGTGAAACTGATAGCGATTACACTCTTCCGCTGTTGTAGAAATCTGCTCCAGATGCTGCAGATACCGTGTTGAGCTGAAAGTGGTAACCAAAGTACGGAGAAATATTCTTCGGGGCTCTGTTGCATAGCAATCAGATTGCTTTCAGTTCTGAGAAATGTCCAGTTACTATTGTGGATTTGAATGATCCATGAAGTGACTTCTTTTCCGAAGAAATCATCGAACTATTTCACTAGAACTGAACGCTCCCGTCGGAACTGTTCTCAGCTGTGGGATATTAGTAGATCACAATAGTAGTATATCGCTGGGTGTATAATAAGACGTACCTTCTTGATATGAACAATATTTTTATTGTTCTATTAACTGATTTCCTTCCATATGCACTTATATTTTACAATATGAATCACAAACTCGCAATGGCGTCGAATTTACATCACAAGAATGGCTCTCCTCTCCACAAAAAAATTACTCTTAACAAGAACAAGACAAAAAAAACTATATCCTAAGAATAATTATGTGAGCGCTGACCGCCACAGAGTAATAAACAATATCTTTGTCTCTCTCTCGCACTGTCACAGCAAGTTACGCTGCATGATACATCATATATGCCCCTCTTGTGGACGAACGTTTTTGGGCAAAAACAAACACGAGCGTTCACACAACACTATATCGAAGATTGTTTATGACGCTGTATTAAAGTCCACTAGAGTATTAATGTCCACTGTATTTCTTATGATATTTGGTATTAGTGAATGACTATCTAAATGTAAATTATAGATTTGGTGCATATACTGCTGACAAAGGCTGTTCTGAATTCCTGATGCAGCATATATGCATAGCTTACATGCTGCTTTTATTCATTTGTCGAGGATGGCATGAGATGTTATCAGAAACCTTTTTCATCATCACTCAAAGCTTCTGTCACTCGCCTTGGGATGTCTCAAACGGATAATCTAGCCATTCGGCCAAGCCCCACAAAGGAAAACCAAGGAAAACCTCGGGGTAGATTTACCATCCTCGTATTTCTCATTTGCAAAGATAATTAATTGAATTACAATGGAAAATAAAAAAAATATTTACAATATGGATTTTTTAAACACTGTTCACAAAAGAAACACAACACTGTTAATCTTCTGTGTCTTGAGGTGAACCGTCGACGCGTTGATTTACGTCCATCTACGATTCCCTTCTATCAGTCATCTCCGGGTAACTGATTGAATTCTATTCCCATTTCACTGTCTCCTCGTGGGTATTATGGTTTTCCGCATATGGTTAACATGAAAATAAGAGTCAGTGTAAGTTCCGTGGAAAAGGTGTTTGATCTATGCTGAGCTGAAATAGAATCTAAGATTAAAGTTCTTTCTAATTCTCTGTCCTGAATTCGAAATATTCGGAAGTCGTAAGGTGTTCTTCATTTCTATCAACAGCCCTAGAATGCACTATACACAAATCCAACTGGAGCTGCCGTGTCAACTTATGCTCGTCATCCTTCAGATGGACTTTAACACTTGTTGATGTGCTTGTAACTGAAAGGCATTCGCTCAGTTGGTAACTTCGCGAGCAACAATTGATACAACATAATTTACATTCACAGGTTCATCACAAAAGATTGAAACAAAGTGATATGCGTCCTTTTAAAACTGAGAACGGGTTACCCCTTCCGAACAGCATGACTTCAGCTCAGCGAGTAAAAAAAACAAATACAAACATACATTGAGATTGTTAAATTGACATAAGAAAAAAATATCTTGCCATAGACCAGATTCATTTGAGTTACTAACCCATGGTCATTATGCATTGTGAAACCTGATTGAAGTTACTATCAACTAAATAAAAATTAAAAAAATTTTAAAAGAAATCATTTATACTATAGCTAAATTCTCTGTATACTGAAAAGAAAACTTATCTTTACAGTGGAAAACAAATACATAATGCCTGCATATCTCTCGTACATTATGCCTGAAAAGAAAAACTAACTACTAAATTGCAAAAAAAAAGAAACTATCCTAAGTATGATTCATAGGTTTAATGAAAATTTTGTAATCAATATTATTTGATAAGAATAGTATTTTCAATCTTCAGAATCTTCAGTCATCATGAAATTGCTTTAACAAGTGATGAGGATACATTCCTTTCACCCTTCCATTCTTCACATCCTTCAAAACATAAGTTCCTGGATGGGGTATTTTGGTAATCACAAATGGTCCTTGATACAGTAATTGCCATTTTGTGTTCTTCCTCTGTATAAGTGAAGCCTTAGGATGAGTTTTTACTAAAACTTGGTCTTTCACTTTATATGTTTTTATTTTTCCAAGTCGATTGTCAAAATATATTTTCCTTTTTCTTGCCTTGTCCATTATATTAAGTAAGGATTGTCGTACTTTATTTTGTAGGTCTATTTTGTTAATAGCTACTTTAGGAATTGGTCGAATCCAGTCATTCTGTTCCTGTTTTCCAAACATCAGTTCGTATGGGGTGTATTCCGTCGTAGTATGTGGCATATTGTTTACAATTTCCTGAAAATCGTGAAGATAATCGATCCATTTGGGTTGCTGGTTGTGGCAATATGTTCTCATGAACCGGTTTAATTCACGAAAAATTCGTTCCACGGGATTCGCCGAAGGGTGGTACACTGATGTTAGAATTTGTTTTATATCACAACTGGCTAATGTTTGCCTCCAACGAAATCCAGTGAACATTGACCCATTGTCAGAAAGAATAGCCTCTGGTTTGCCAACCTTGACTATATAATCCTTGACCAGCTTCTTGGCTATGGATGCAGCAGTAGCTGATTTTAATGGATAAAGTTTGACATACTTAGTAAATATATCAAGAAAAGCTACAATATATTTGCATCCTCCCTTTGATGATGGTAGAGGACCACAGACGTCGACCGAAATGATTGACAGCGGTTTAGTGGGTATAATAGGATGTAGGAAATCTTTCACACAAAAATTTCCTGGTTTGGCTAGCTGACAAATTTTACATTTCCTTAACTGTCTGTGCACTTTCCTGCGAATGTTTGGGAAGTAGCAATATGCTTGAATCTTCCGAGCACACTTTAATACTCCAAAATGTCCCCAAGTGATGTGCGTGTGCAAAATTAAGTCATTCTCATTCTTCTCGGGAATACACACCTTCCAATTATCTGAATCAAGATGCCCTTTGAAGAATAAGACGTCGTTCTCAACTTTGTACAGTCTCTTCAGATCATCGTTTCCAGGCTTTGCTAAAGTTTCCTTTATTGAATGCCAACGAGGATCTTCATTCTGCAGTTTTTCCATGTTCTTACACATGTCAAGAAAATGTTTCCTATATATTCTATCAGTCATTATAAGAACATTAAATTCGGACGGATTGTCCGTGATGTTGATAGTTGACAAATCTCCATCTGGCATTCTAGACAGTGCATCAGCGATGAAATTATCCTGTCCGCTTACGTATTTAATTTCAAATTGAAACTCTTGGAGTGAGAGCGTCCATCTTGCTAATCTTGGATGTAATAATTTACATGTTTGCAAAAAACTTAACGCTTTGTGGTCACAGTATACTGTTGTCTTCGCTCCATATAAGTAATAGTAAAATTTCTTAAATGACCAGACAACGGCCAATGCTTCCCTTTCGGTAGTCGTATATGTTCTTTCACAAGCAGTTAAGAGTCGGCTAGCAAAGGCTATTGGACAGAAAGTTGATTTTCTGTCTATCATCCTTACTTGGAAGAGGCATGAACCTATTCCAATTTCCGAAGCATCTGCCATTAAACCGAATTCTTGGCTCATATCTGGATGATATAATATTTGTGAATTGACTAAGGCATGTTTTATTGCTTCAAATGCATTCTGACATTGTTGCGTCCACACCCACGGACTATTTTTGCGCAACAAGCTGTACAACGGTTCTGCGTTAATAGAGTGGTCGTGAATGAAACGCCTGAAGAAAGAGACAACTCCGAGGAAGCCCTTTAACTGCTTTTTTGTTGTTGGAAGTGGAAAGTTTTTGATTGCCTTTAGTTTCTCGGAGTCCGGTAAGATGCCTTTTCCATTTATAAGATGACCCAAAAATTTGATTTTATCTCGAGCAAAGTGGGACTTTTGCAGATTTGCGGTTATGCCTGCTTCCTTGAAACGTTCTAACACTCTTCTCAATAAATCAACGTGCTCCTCCCATGTGGTCGTAGCTATGAGCATGTCGTCCACAAACAGAGTTAAATTGCTTCGAAGTGCAGGTCCCAATGCATAATCTAGAGCATTTATAAAAACTCCTGAGCTCACGTTTAACCCGAAAGGTAAAACCTTAAATTGATAGCTTCTACCTGCATGTACAAATGCGGTGTACTTTTTTGATGGTTCGTCTAGAGCCACCTGCCAAAATGAACTTCTCAAATCAATATTTGTTAAGTATTTCATCCCCTCGAACTTTTGAATTAGCTCATCGATATTTTCCGGATGAGTTCGCACGGGCACGATAATCTTATTTATCTGCCGTGCGTCTAGCACGAGACGAACTTTTCCTCCCTTTTTCGAGACAACATGAAGCGGACTACAGTATGGACTCGTCGAAGGTTCGATCAGATCCCATTCAAGCATCTGGTGGATTTCCGCATCAACTGCCTTTCGTTGGTGCCACGGTACTGGATAAGAAATACGGCAGAAAACTTGGTGTGGTATCACATCTAAATGACATGTGTATCCCTTGATTACACCAGGTCTTTCTTGAAAGACTTCATGATATTCCTGTAGAAGATCATATAATTGCTTTCTTTGGTGTTGTTGCAAATATTCAGGTTCTTGTACCTTTTCATATACCGTATCTTCAGGGTTTAAAACTGGTTGCAAGTAATTAATTTGGTAATACCGTACAGGTTTGCTATGTATCCACTTTATTTGCAGCTTTCGTCCCTGACAATACTTTCCATGGGTACTATATTCCCTGAGAAGATTCACTTGATGTTTCTGATCCATTATTGTAAAACTGGCACGGCCTAGAGAAAAATCGATATGCCAATTTCTCTCTCTAAATTCATCTATACCCAGGATACAGTCCTCAACCAATTTTTCTATTACAAGGAACGTGCAATTTATAGCTACATTTCCTATATCTAACTGGAGTTGAGTCTGCACTTTAACCTGAGAAGACTTATGACCAGTAGGACCTACAATTCTACAACATTGAACAGGAAAAACCGGTGGATTTGCTTTCTGGAGTATTCTTTGAAATAACTTCTCAGAAACGACATTTACTGCTGCTCCTGTATCTAAAGTAACTTGCACAGTAATGCCTTCAATTGCCGCCTGAATTTTCGCAACAGGTTCAGTGATATGTTCCTCTTGACAAGGCATCATATCTTTCTGAAGTTCTTCTATTAATAATTTGCCATCATTGTACCGAAAGAAATTGACGCTTGAATTTTCGCCCCTGAAAACTTCCTCGACTGCACCGTCGGGGCTTCTGACAGTCGAGTTTAGTTTGACGATTGTCCATTATTAGTAGATCTCTGCTCCGTTACGTCGGTTATTATTGGTGGTTGATTTCTCCATTCATTTGCATTATCATTTGGTATCCAACCTGAAGTTTGTGGTTGGTTGTGATATTCTTGGGTTGGTTGCTGATATCGGCGTTTTTGCTGATAATTCCCTTCTTGATAGTATCCTTTCCTCTTCTTACTATTCTTCCTCCATTTCCGTTTATATGTTTGTTCACATTGTTGGTCATGATTACACTGGTCGGGATTTTCGTTACCAAATTTCACGTTTTTCTGGAAATAATTCACCTGTGGGTTTGGTGAATTGTGTGCAAAAGGTTTGTTTCCATACTGTTTGTTGTTACTATTATATTTGTTAGGTTGGTAACTTGGCTGGTTATAGCGCACACGTGATTCTTCGAACAGAATGTCTATTGAATCCAATGTGGCTAGAAAATCTTCCACATGTTGTTCAGGCACATGTAGAAGTTTTTCCTTAACTTCAAGTGGACGTTTGCCCTTTAATATTCGAATGACATCCTGCGTCGGGATTGGTTCATTCCAGTATTTACTTTTATTTATATACTTCTCGAAATACTTTCTTAAAGATCCATTTTTGAAAGAAAAAGGTTGTGGGTCAAAAACTTCCTTACGTAGTCTTTCTTGTACTCCCTTATTCCAGTATTTGTGCAAGAAAGCGCGTTCAAATTGGTCATAATCTTGACACCAATCGGATGCTTCTGACGCCCACATCGATCCATCTCCATGTATGAATCCTGCAACGTACATAATTTTTTGTTGCTCAGTCCACATTTGCGGCAATATCCCTTTAAATTGCTTGATAAATACCACGGGATTGATCGACTTCCTTTCGGGAATAAATATCTGGAATTGACGATATTTAAGCATTTTTTCTTCATTCATGGTCACAGGTGTATTCTGGTGGCTACTTCGCGGCGAATGATAATCTCGATCATATGTTTCTGGTTGATTACGTAAATATGCACCAATACATGGATATTGTTGCATGGATTCGGTTTCACTGGTTTCATCAGGAATAATGTCTGCCTTTGATAAACTGCAAGTAGTATGTGCCCCTCTAGTATTAACTAGACCTTGCTGGCATGCTTTTAATGTATTTTCTATCTTTGCTTTCCAAGCAGGAAATTCATCTCCTATATTTTCCTTAATCTCTTTAACTTCTACCTTAAGTTGTTCTTGTGCAGCTTCGTTGTTAACTTGCACGTTAGAAACCGTTTCTTTCAAGGTTTTGTCAACATAATTTCGCACTGTCTCGGTTTGCTCTTTCGCCCAATCTTCAATGTCCTTAGAGAATGCGATCTTATGTTCATTGAAAAGTTTCTCTATGTGTTTCTCGCCTTCGAGACTGAGAGTGTCTATCCTCCGAGTAAGCTCAATGACAGCTTGCTCGTTATCGTGCTTAATTGTATTCACGTCTTGCGCAATAGTGTTCTGTACATGAATAACTTCCTGCACTTGATGATTTAGTGTATCTTGACGACATAAGATGTCTTTGTATTTGTTTGTTAATTCCTGATACTGTTGTTCTTGTGTAACTATGAGTTGTGCCTGACTGGTAATCAAGTGACTCTGCTTTGTTTCCAAACTCTGGAATTTTTCAGTAATCTTATCATTTATTTCTTTTAGTTTATTAGATTGCTCCTGAGCCAAATTAAATTGCGCACTCTCCAATACTTGGAATCTACGATTCACGTCGTTTGCAAAATTAGATTGCGATGTTTCCAATGCCTTAATCCCTTGTGTTATGACAGTCAAACTTGACATCAGCTGGGATAACAAATCGGTATTCTCAGCAATTGGCGATTGCACTGGGCTTAATGAGGATTGTACCGACACAATTTTCGGTACAGTCATTTCGTTTTCGCACGCGTCTGTGTCAGAGATAAAATTCATGTTGTTTGTTGGTTGCTGCATATTTCTCTGGACTTCTTTCGACATATGAATGTCGGAACTAGCAACCGTTTGTGTCGACGGCGTGAGCGCATTAATTATTGCTGGTTGCTCAGCCGTAATCGACATATCTCTAACTACGGCGGTATTAAATTCTATGGCACTAGTTGACGATGCATTCACACTATTTAATTCATTTTGTGGCATTGTGATGCGTGCTTGCTTATTGCCTTTGAACATAGATCTAGTTACCACCATGTAAATGAGCAATTGACAGTTTCTCCTCTAAATAAGTCCTACAAAAGTGACTATTGAACTTTTACACACGCAAAAAAACGTTAATGTCCTAATGCTGTCAATGTACACTTTACAATGTGACACAAACACAGTACATAGATAACACATAAAATATTGTCTTACTATATCTACTGAAATACAGGAATTCTAGTAAAAGTAATATAGCAACACTATTTATACTTAGAAAATTAATAGCTGAAAGGTAACTAAATGCATAAATGCTCAAGAAAGCTAGTAATTCAAATGTTCTGGCCTTTTTGAAGTTTCTGCTCGGCTGCTGGGACGGCGTACTCGTTCTCTTCACAAGATACTCCCGCACGTTCAGTTAGCATGAAACATACAAAGGACCATAATGTAGTTACTCTATAAAACTAGACATATATATACACAATGAAACATTAATTACTAAATTACTAACATGGTTATATTTCATGTTCACTATGAGTGTTGTATCAGGATCGTGTCCTGTCACAGTCGCCATTTATAAAGACTCCTCTTATTACTAGGCTAATTACTATTTAGCTCTACAGGGCCTTTATACTGAAATGGTTCTCCACACCACCTAGTATTGACTTCTATGTGTGTGAGTAACTGTTTGTTCACTGTTGTGGGTAAATACATACAGCGTACACAGGGCGGTGTGTGAAACTGATAGCGATTACACTCTTCCGCTGTTGTAGAAATCTGCTCCAGATGCTGCAGATACCGTGTTGAGCTGAAAGTGGTAACCAAAGTACGGAGAAATATTCTTCGGGGCTCTGTTGCATAGCAATCAGATTGCTTTCAGTTCTGAGAAATGTCCAGTTACTATTGTGGATTTGAATGATCCATGAAGTGACTTCTTTTTCGAAGAAATCATCGAACTATTTCACTAGAACTGAACGCTCCCGTCGGAACTGTTCTCAGCTGTGGGATATTAGTAGATCACAATAGTAGTATATCGCTGGGTGTATAATAAGACGTACCTTCTTGATATGAACAATATTTTTATTGTTCTATTAACTGATTTCCTTCCATATGCACTTATATTTTACAATATGAATCACAAACTCGCAATGGCGTCGAATTTACATCACAAGAATGGCTCTCCTCTCCACAAAAAAATTACTCTTAACAAGAACAAGACAAAAAAAACTATATCCTAAGAATAATTATGTGAGCGCTGACCGCCACAGAGTAATAAACAATATCTTTGTCTCTCTCTCGCACTGTCACAGCAAGTTACGCTGCATGATACATCATAATGGGTAGCTTTGAGGGATGAAGTAGTGAAGGCAGCAGAGGACCAAGTAGGTAAAAAGACGAGGGCTAGTAGAAATTCTTGGGTAACAGAAGAAATATTGAATTTAATTGATGAAAGGAGAAAATATAAAAATGCAGTAAATGAAGCAGGCAAAAAGGAATACAAACGTCTCAAAAATGAGATCTACAGGAAGTGCAAAATGGCTAAGCAGGGATGGCTAGAGGACAAATGTAAGGATGTAGAGGCTTATCTCACTAGGGGGAAGATAGATACTGCCTACAGGAAAATTAAAGAGACTTTTGGAGATAAGAGAACCACTTGTATAAACATCAAGAGCTCAGATGGAAACCCAGTTCTAAGCAAAGAAGGGAAAGCATAAAGGTGGAAGGAGTATATAGAGGGTCTATACAAGGGCGATGTACTTGAGGACAATATTATGGAAATGGAAGAGGATGTAGATGAAGATGAAATGGGAGATACGATACTGCGTGAAGAGTTTGACAGAGCACTGAAAGACCTAAGTCGAAACAAGGCCCCCGGAGTAGACAACATTCCATTGGAACTACTGACGGCCTTGGGAGAGCCAGTCCTGACAAAACTCTACCATCTGGTGAGCAAGATGCATGAAACATGCGAAATACCCTCAGACTTCAAGAAGAATATAATAATTCCAATCCCAAAGAAAGCAGGTGTTGACAGATGTGAAAATTACCGAACAATCAGTTTAATAAGCCACAGTTGCAAAATACTAACACGAATTCTTTACAGACGAATGGAAAAACTAGTAGAAGTCGATCTCGGGGAAGATCAGTTTGGATTCCGTAGAAATACTGGAACACGTGTGGCAATACTGACCTTACGACTTATCTTAGAAGAAAGATTAAGGAAAGACAAACCTACGTTTCTAGCATTTGTAGACTTAGAGAAAGCTTTTGACAATGTTGACTGGAATACTCTCTTTCAAATTCTAAAGGTGGCAGGGGTAAAATACAGGGAGCGAAAGGCTATTTACAATTTGTACAGAAACCAGATGGCAGTTATAAGAATCGAGGGGCATGAAAGAGAAGCAGTGGTTGGGAAGGGAGTAAGACAGGGTTGTAGCCTCTCCCCGATGTTATTCAATCTGTATATTGAGCAAGCAGTAAAGGAAACAAAAGAAAAATTCGGAGTAGGTATTAAAATCCATGGAGAAGAAATAAATACTTTGAGGTTTGCCGATGACATTGTAATTCTGTCAGAGACAGCAAAGGACTTGGAAGAGCAGTTGAATGGAATGGACTGTGTCTTGAAAGGAGAATATAAGATGAACATCAACAAAAGCAAAACAAGGATAATGGAATGTAGTCGAATTAAGTCGGGTGATGCTGAGGGAATTAGATTAGGAAATGAGACACTTAAAGTAGTAAAGGAGTTTTGCTATTTGGGGAGCAAAATAACTGATGATGGTCGAAGTAGAGAGGATATAAAATGTAGACTGGCAATGGCAAGGAAAGCGTTTCTGAAGAAGAGAAATTTGTTAACATCGAGTATAGATTTAAGTGTCAGGAAGTCATTTCTGAAAGTATTTGTATGGAGTGTTGCCATGTATGGAAGTGAAACATGGACGGTAAATAGTTTGGACAAGAAGAGAATAGAAGCTTTCGAAATGTGGTGCTACAGAAGAATGCTGAAGATTAGATGGGTAGATCACATAACTAATGAGGAAGTATTGAATAGGATTGGGGAGAAGAGAAGTTTGTGGCACAACTTCACCAGAAGAAGGGTTCGGTTGGTAGGACATTTTCTGAGGCATCAAGGGATCACCAATTTAGTATTGGAGGGCAGAGTGGAGGGTAAAAATCGTAGGGGAAGACCAAGAGATGAATACACTAAGCAGATTCAGAAGGATGTAGGTTGCAGTAGGTACTGGGAGATGAAGAAGCTTGCACAGGATAGAGTAGCATGGAGAGCTGCATCAAACCAGTCTCAGGACTGAAGACCGCAACAACAACAACCTCTCACAAAGGACAACGCAGTGGCCAGCGGCCTCCACTTAACGACGGAGAGCAGCGGCATTTGTGTAGAGTTGTCAGTGCTAACAGACAAGCAGGATTATGTCAAAGAACCACAGAAATCATTGTGGGACGCTCAACGAACGTATCCGTTGGGGCAGTGCGGCGAAATTTGACGCTTATGGGTTGTGGCAGCAGCCTTTGCTGACAGCACGACACCCTCTGCAGCGACTCTTCTGGGCTCGTGACCGTGTTGGTCGGACATTCTTCGGCCTGGTCAGATGAGTCCTGAATTCAGTTAGTAAGAGCTGACGGTAGTGCTCGAGAGTAGCGCAGATACCACGAAGCCATTGACCCAAATTGTCAACAAGGCACTATGCAAGGTGGCGGTAGCTTCATAATGGTGTGAGCTGTGTTTACATGGAATGGACTGGGTCCTCTGGCCGCACTGAACTGATCACTGACTGGAAATGCTTATGTTCAGCTACTTGGAGAACGTTTGCAGCCAGTCATGGACTTGATGTTCCCAAACAAAGATGTCATGTCACCGGGCCACAATAGTTCGCGACTGGTTTGAAGAACATTCTGGACAGTTGGAGCGAAAGATCTGGTCACCCAGATCGCCCGATATGAACCCCATCGAAAATTTATGGAACGTAATCGAGAGGTCAGTTCGTGCACAAAATCCTGCACCGGCAACACTTTTACATTAATGGGCGGCTATAGAGGCAGCATGGCTCAATAATTTCTGCAGGGGACTTCCAAAGACTTGTTGAGTCCTTGCCATGTCGAATTGCTGCACTACGCCTGGCAAAAGAAGGTGCGGCACGATATTAGGAGATATTTGTCACCTCAGCATACACAATGGCGCCAAGCGGCCACAACAGTTATCAGTGTGCGTTAAAAAGTCATAAGTCTTGTACCGGTTGAGGTCCAATGAGAACATCGCCCATGTAAACAATGTGGAGAAGTACGTAAACCATAACACTCCTTTGGAGAACAGTTAATCAATACAGTAGCGTGTGAAAGTTTGTGATGAACACTAAATTTTCGAATCTAGGCTAAAGACTGTAATGATGAAACAATCAATATTTGATGTTCAGTCCGAAACAGAGCAAAATACACTCCTGGAAATTGAAATAAGAACACCGTGAATTCATTGTCCCAGGAAGGGGAAACTTTATTGACACATTCCTGGGGTCAGATACATCACATGATCACACTGACAGGACCACAGGCACATAGACACAGGCAACAGAGCATGCACAATGTCGGCACTAGTACAGTGTATATCCACCTTTCGCAGCAATGCAGGCTGCCATTCTCCCATGGAGACGATCGTAGAGATGCTGGATGTAGTCCTGTGGAACGGCTTGCCATGCCATTTCCACCTGGCGCCTCAGTTGGACCAGCGTTCGTGCTGGACGTGCAGACCGCGTGAGACGACGCTTCATCCAGTCCCAAACATGCTCAATGGGGGACAAATCCGGAGATCTTGCTAGCCAGGGTAGTTGACTTACACCTTCTAGAGCACGTTGGGTGGCACGGGATACATGCGGACGTGCATTGTCCTGTTGGAACAGCAAGTTCCCTTGCCGGTCTAGGAATGGTAGAACGATGGGTTCGATGACGGTTTGGATGTACCGTGCACTATTCAGTGTCCCCTCGACGATCACCAGTGGTGTACGGCCAGTGTAGGAGATCGCTCCCCACACCATGATGCCGGGTGTTGGCCCTGTGTGCCTCGGTCGTATGCGGTCCTGATTGTGGCGCTCACCTGCACGGCGCCAAACACGCATACGACCATCATTGGCACCAAGGCAGAAGCGACTCTCATCGCTGAAGACGACACGTCTCCATTCGTCCCTCCATTCACGCCTGTCGCGACACCACTGGAGGCGGGCTGCACGATGTTGGCGCGTGAGCGGAAGACGGCCTAACGGTGTGCGGGACCGTAGCCCAGCTTCATGGAGACGGTTGCGAATGGTCCTCGCCGATACCCCAGGAGCAACAGTGTCCCTAATTTGCTGGGAAGTGGCGGTGCGGTCCCCTACGGCACTGCGTAGGATCCTACGATCTTGGCGTGCATCCGTGCGTCGCTGCGGTCCGGTCCCAGGTCGACGGGCACGTGCACCTTCCGCCGACCACTGGCGACAACATCGATGTACTGTGGAGACCTCACGCCCCACGTGTTGAGCAATTCGGCGGTACGTCCACCCGGCCTCCCGCATGCCCACTATACGCCCTCGCTCAAAGTCCGTCAACTGCACATACGGTTCACGTCCACGCTGTCGCGGCATGCTACCAGTGTTAAAGACTGCGATGGAGCTCCGTATGCCACGGCAAACTGGCTGACACTGACGGCGGCGGTGCACAAATGCTGCGCAGCTAGCGCCATTCGACGGCCAACACCGCGGTTCCTGGTGTGTCCGCTGTGCCGTGCGTGTGATCATTGCTTGTACAGCCCTCTCGCAGTGTCCGGAGCAAGTATGGTGGGTCTGACACACCGGTGTCAATGTGTTCTTTTTTCCATTTCCAGGAGTGTAACATAGTGAAGGTCGAGGCCGACATCAAGTTTCTGTACGTCTCCGATGCAGAGACCAAGTCCTCGTGACGACGAAAAATGGGCACTACCAGCTTCCGTGGTCGGTGGTGGTTGGTGCGGCACGGCATCGTACGTAGCGAAGGTTCTGACTGAAATTCTGATTAAAGAACTGTGGTGCAGATGGTGCATAGCCCAGAGCTCGACGGACTACTACCTCGGAGAGGCGTTGTGCCGTCCAAAACACCCAGTCTCGCAAAGATAAGAGAGGAAATATTTGCAATCACTAGACCCGTGAAAGCAAATAGGTGTACAAGATCGTCGATATCTAGCGGCACTCGCACTGCCACCTGCTGACCTAGTCAGAGTGCGTGATTGAAGTTTTGTCGTCTGTTCATGTAACTCCTTGCTGGGTTAGGCCGCCCGCATACTACGGTTGTTATAGTGGTTGTAGGCTTGCTGTCGATCCGCTCATACATCACAAAAAGGAAAGCCTTCCAAAGAACCTTGCGTATATTGTGACAAATGGAGAAACAGGACTTCAGTTAGGTTCCTAAACTTGGCCATGTGTTTGCTCAGTGTCACAAACGAGGAAAGGTAACGAAAACATTCTCTAATCGCACACAATGAACCATATGTTCTTTCAACAGGAGCTACCAAAGTTGTGTATCGCAAATTAAAAGGTGAACGACAACTATTCATTCGAGAAATGTAACCACTTAATCACGCATAAACTTATAGAGAGATTGAACTAATGACATTTAATATGCGCCACAAAAAATACTCAAGTACACCAAGTGTTGTCCCTGGGTATATCATTTGTGATTAACATTCCCATACGAATAGATATTGACCAGTTTATCGACATAAATACTTGGTCGAGCATCTTTATCTCATAAAAAAGATTTGTAAGAATCAAGATCTGATAGTCGATATGGGACTCCCTTTTATCTTATCAATCGTTTAATTATGCAGCAAATTAGCCTTAAAGCTAAATTAACAATATATCAGATATTAAATGTCCTTGAAGTCATGTAGCCATTATGATGCACAGCTTGCTTGGTGGACGAGTAGTAATGTCACACAATCCGCATACATGCAGCTGAGGTGGGGGCAGGTGAAAGTTAAGACACAAAGTTTTTGAAGTGTGTTGAAGAGTAGCTGCCAATGGGTCCATTTGACGGAATTTTTGAGTTGGTAGTGCTGATTTAGCCCATAATGGGACTTGTCATATAATCATATCATCACAAAATGTTAAATAACCGCCCAAATTATGCAAGGTTCACGTTCATTTTGCTTGTTGCTCATATAAGGAAAAAACGTCAAAACCTGCAATGGTTAAGTGGCAGTTACATCTTCATTAATACGAGAGCGAAGACGAGATATAGAAAGAGTCCATGTACTGCCCAAATGGAAGCCCCACCATGGTTGACTAGATCGGATGGGGAGTAATACAATGTTCAGTCGCTGCATATTTATTCGGCTGAAAAAAAGGATGTGTTTACTTATGTTCCCTGTTGCAGTAGATCGGTGCTATGTCTGTTGATGCTTGATGGGATGTAAATGAGAGGTTCTGCCTGTCAGTGATTTCCCTTTTCCCTACCACCAGGTAAAAAAAGAATAAAGATATCACCAGATAATCCTTTGTTCCTTGGACCGTGGAGACAGAGTATATCACATACACCAGAGAATTCCTTTGCCGAAGTAAATGACTTGATTAAGAATCGGAACAGAGGGAAACTACAGACCAGCAACAGAGAGAGAACTGTATTAAAAGGTTATATTCTGGATCAAGACACACAAATGTGTGGTAGTATAGTAACAAAGAATGGTATTTAGCTTGATCACAATTCTAGGCTATATGGTGACCTGCCGACTTGCTATAGATCAAGCTAAATGTACAAAAAGCTGATACGGAATAAAACGAGAAACAATGATAACTCATCCATGTCTTGAGAAAGTGATAATCAGAGAAACAGAAATGAATCTTGGGAGTTGAGAATCACGAACAAAAGCAGTTAGCCTTGAGGAGTCACGTAATATGAGCATCAGCAGCGCAGCGCGACAAAACTTGCTACTTTAACATCGGTGGGACCGTAGTACTGGTTGAAGTCGCGTATCTTCATTTCAATCACAGGCGTTGCCACGAGCATTCTAATACGAAACGTCTGACAATCTACAGGTGGCTGCATCCAAGAGGGTGTAAGTCAACACATATATCGCGAAATGGCGGTAACCGGTGCATTACTGCAAGGCACGAAGTGAAGCCGACCAAGAACTGCAATGAAATGGGGCTGAGAGAGCGTTTCTCAGTAGTTTTGTATCCTCAGACGCACCGCAGCAGTATGCCTCCTCCGACAGGAAAAGATCCATGCAGCCACTATGACTGGGGCGGCAGTACAAACCGTTTTTCCTGCTTTCGGTCGAGGGGGGCAGCTAGATCTTCTGGCGCACATGTTGATGACACTATAGTGGCCCGCTTCGGTCGCAGATTCGAATCCTGCCTCGGGCATGGATATGTGTGATGTCCTTAGGTTACTTAGGTTTAAGTAGTTCTAAGTTCTAGGATACTGATGACCTCAGATGTTAAGTCCCATAGTGCTCAGAGCCATTTTTGAACTATAGTGGCTCCGTTTCTCCGAAAATGGACGGGGTTAAGTGTTCCCCCACATAGACGTTGTTGTGACTTGAACTTGAAAGTAGCGGCTGAGGAACTTGTGCTGATTTTCGCCATCTGATTTTAGTGCATAAATTGCCAGACGAATTACACTCAATTTTTAATTAATTGATTTATAGACCGTTGCCTACTACCATTGAATTCGTGGTTACGTGAGCAATAGGAATCTGTGACTGGAAACACGACTATAATTTTATTCTACTCTTACTAAAGCGAGTTTTCCATGTGCTGCATACGTGTCGGGTAATGTTTCCTACTACATTACGACATTGTTTTCTTTCTCGGCTAGTTGAACTCAAATAAGGTTGTCAGGTTTACAGAGGAATGAGTTCGTCGAAGCGTCGGGCTATTTCGATTGACGCATTCGGCTGACAGTTTCACATGTAACGTTCATAAGCAGTGGATGTGGTTTGTCATGTAGCTTTTGCCATAAATATCAGGTCATCTTCCACATTCCCGGGAATAACAGCTATCTTGATCGGTATTCTGTGAACATTTGTGGTGAATCTGTCGCTTTTGTGTTGAGCATCTCATGCGTCTTAAAATTTATAGCGTATTTCTGTTTCACGTGATACTGATCTCTCAAGGATAATATGTGCTCGGAAATCAGTGAACGATTCGCATTAACTAGGCGGGAAATCTTTCAGACAGAATTTCTGAAGAAATGTGATAATGTGCCTGTTATATTCCTGGAGAAGAGGGAAAGAAGATTCGGCAGGTTTAACGTTCCGTCGACGGCAGTGTGAGCAGAGACGAAGCACCAGTCTGAAGTATGGAATCAACCGTGTGCTTAAACGACCTGGAGAAACGACGTAAGACGTAAATCTGCATGGCGGCGCAGACATTCGAATCGCATCCTCCAAAATTCGAGTCTTGTGGCTTAATTACCTCATACATTTTAGGTAGCTAATGGAAAACCATTGCGGGCCTACTGTAGATATCAGTCGACTTCTTATAGAAAGTTTTTTTTTCTGGACGAATCCAGAGACGCAATAATCTTACTGCAGATATCCACGCACAACTAGGCGAGTGAGTGACGAACGAAATAGTAATCTAGTCACATTAATGTGACCAACGCCTATGTTTGACGTCAACGTGCTATAACCACTCACAAACTGCACGTGGCAGCACTAACAGTGAAGGGCATATAAAGTGTATCGGGGGACATGGAAAACAGTGCAGTCGTTGTCGTAATGTGGAAACAGAGCGATTTACCTGACATACGTCAGGGTATGGTCATTGGATTTCGGGGCTAGCGTGGAAACATTTCCCAAACGCTTAAGTTTGTAAACTGTTCGCGCCGGCCACGGTGGCCGAGTGGTTCTAGGCGCTTCAGTCCGGAACAGCGCGAATGCTACGGTCGCAGGTTCGAATCCTGCCTCGGGCATGGATGTGTGTGATGTCCTTAGGTTAGTTAGGCTTAAGTAGTACTAAGTCTAGGGGACTGATGACCTGAGATGTTAAGTCCCACAGTGAAAAAAAAAAACTGTTCGCATGTCGCGGTGGCGCTAACCAAAACCGGCGCCGTGTGAGCTGTGGTGAACGACAGCTGTGGGGAAGTGTACGGTCGAATAGACGTACAACTGTTGAGCAACTGGCCTCCCAGATGAACCAAGGGGCTACCAGCAGTGTCTCCTCAACGACCGTTCAGCGAACGTTGCTGCTACTGCGCTAGTGTCAGTCCTAGTCGAGGGAAAGGGAAATTTTATCAAAACTCAATGAAGGCGCGGTTGGGCGATGAAATCTGGAGCCGTTGGCAGAGTGTGATAATAGTCGACAGCCAGCAGGCCATACCAGGTAAACATGGCACTAGCGGGCGCGGAGCTGCGACGGCGGCATTGCAAGCGCGATTTGTTTTGAGTGGAGCAACAACGAGGCAGGAAACTGCGGCGTTGCTTTAAGTTATTGCGATGTATGAGGCGGGGCACTAGGCCAGAGCCAAGAGTGGCGATTTGTAAATGGCTGATGTGTGGGAATTTATCCCTGCCATAGTTTCTGTCTCTCTCTGACTCTACGTCAGAAGCGAGGGAGTAACCAATATAAATAGACGGGCAATTTTAGCTTGGGACAGAGTGTGTCAGGTCAGTCGAGTGTCGGGACGGACCTATACTGGTCTTCGCTTATAGGGGCCAGTCTAGCAGCAATGTTATAAGTATTCTGCATATACTTGTATTCTGTTTTCTTTGTACTTGTTCGGGCTATATTCCGCCTCCGGGGACACTAACACTGGGACGGGACGGAACGGCAGCCTGGAACTTGGAGATCGCACGGTCTGCCTGAAAGAGGGCAGTGACAGAGGTATTCAGCGGGTCCAGGAGAGGCTCGGTTCCACTCGTGTCCACGAGCCACCTGGCGTACCGGGGTCTGGGCGAGGCGTACGCTGCAGGAGACGCAGCAGCGCTGTAGCGGCACCAGAGACGGCGGCGGGTGTTGCCATCCGGCAAGCACCACTAGCGGCAAGTTGCGGCACAGCATCTAGGGCCGTCCGGAGTGGCCGACCGGTTCTAGGCGCTACAGTCTGGAACCTCGCGACCGCTACGGTCGCAGGTTCGAATCCTGCCTCGGGCATGGATGTGTGTGATGTCCTTAGGTTAGTTAGGTTTAAGTAGTTCTTAGTTCTAGGAGACTGATGACCACAGCAGTTAAGTCTCATAGTGCTCAGAGCCATTTGAACCATTTTGAACAGCATCCATGAGGGCGCGGGTTCGAGTCCGGTCCTGTCCTGGATGCAGCGGCGGCCCGAGAGCCCTTGGTGACCAGTACACCCACCTTCGCTCCATGGTCGGACAGAGCAAGCCAAATGAGGCGGAAGGTGGCGAGGACTAGGGACTGTAGCAGTCTCTGGAATCGCGGGCAGCAGAGCGGCGCAAGTCACAACGCATCAGCTGGCGGCGACCAGGAGAGAGCGGCCGACTTCCAGCAGGGCAGCCTTGATGACGGCAGCAGCGGCGTCGGCATACCAGGAGTCTGCTGAGCCGGCTGGACTCGCGGAACAGTGCGCAGACGGCACGCCGACACTATGCTTCACCCATCGAGTATTGTAAATTATCAGAATAAACAAATGTTACCGAATACCGCTGTATCACTCTGCACTGCCCCTTGACACTCTTGAACTTGCTCGGCCTCCTGACAAAATACGGAGTCTCGGGTTCGACACACCGACCCCACAACACTGCGTATGGGCCTCTACAGCAAGCATCTGGTTCTTGCACCCATGCTGACTGCTGTTCATCAGCGACGAAGGCTGGAATTTGCACGCCAGTAACGTAACTGGGCGTCCACTGACTGGCAACAGGTGGCCTTTTCAGACGAATCGCATTTTAGGCCCCATCGGACAGATGGCCATTGGCGTGTCCACCATAAAATGTCTGAAAGCAAACACCCTGCTACAACCGTTGAAAGAGTTCAGGCTGGGGGGGGATTTTCTGGATGATCTTGTCATTGTTCAGGGTACAATGGATCAACACAATACAAGTATGCCTCTAACCTTGGCGTCCATATCCATCCCTACATGCAGATTGTTTTTCCTCGGAGCAATGGCATGTACCAGCAGGACAATGCGACGTGTCACACAGCTCCAGTGCACGTGAGTGGTTCGAAGAGCACCAGGATGAGTTTACCGTACTCCCCTGTCCACCAAACTTCCCGAGTTTAAAATCAAACGAGAGTCTGTGGGACCACCTCAATCCGGCTGTTCGCGCCATCGATCCTCAACCGAGAAACGTAGCGCAGCTGGCCAAGGAACAGGGGTCGGTACGGCTCCACAGCCCTGTAAGTACCTTCCAGGACCTCACTGATTCACTTCCTGCAAGTCTCGCAGTAGTCCGTTCAGCAAAAGGTTATTATTCAGGGTTTTGACTGCTGGTCATATTAACATAACTGGATAGTGGCCGCGCGGGATTAGCCGAGCGGTCTTAGGCGCTGCAGTCACGGACTGTGCGGCTAGTCCCGACGGAGATTCGAGTCCTCCATCGGGCATGGGTGTGTATCTTTGTCCTTAGGCTAATTTAGGTTAAGTAGTGTGTAAGCTCAGGGACTGATGACCTTAGCAGTTAAATCCCATAAGATTTCATGCGCATTTGAACATTTGAACTGGACAGTGTACGTGCATTCGTTTGTGGCTTGTTACGGATTTCAGTCTGTTTTAATAGCGTTGTTTTGTATAGGTACATTCTAATACATCTTTTTGCAAAGGCCGTAGAATTTTTAGAATGATACTAGTAGCTTGCAAGTATATATGAACAGCTCCTTCTACATCAAAATTGTTTTGAAATAGACTTCCATTACTCACCGGTCACACGATTTCTACGACAACAAATGGTGGGGCGTGTAAGTTACACGTGATCTCGTCACGTTCACGAGGGCCATATACATTGCATATTGGCCACAACACATGTCAACAACGTCGTCCAGCAACATTGCGACCACAAGGAACTGTAGCCACATGTAAGCATACTACAACATTACTGGTCACTATTGCTCGGCAATGTTTGCGGTAGTACATTTCTTGGCCAGAATTTCTTGCAAGTTTTCACATTATTGTAGAAATTGAACGAATGTGAGCTAATGCAAGTGAGTGCGGCTCTAATGCTTTCGCATCACACAAGGAATAAAGTTAGAACGAGAGAAATACAGATTTGTGGATGCGTCATTTTTTTTAAGTAAGCGGAATGCTTCAGAAAATTCAACTCGCGAACTGATGCCGCACAGTACTTTCTTCTTCGACTTTTACCAGAACACGATTTCGAATATCTCGTACTAGAAATTGGTCAGAGAATTGCTAAAACTAATACAAATGTGAGAGACAGTATACCAGTTACAGACCGAGTGGCCTTCATACTTCAGTTTTCAGCCATTGGCGATTCGTACAGAAGTTTAATGTTCCTCTTTAAAGACCACTATTCATCAAAGATCCTCTTGGTATCAGACGTATGCAGTCCTCTGGTAGAAGGATTAAAAGATTTTATTAAGGTAAGTCTGAAATAAGAATATAACTTTTATTTGTATTTTCCTTTAGTTCGCCAGCACATGCAAACACATGTGGTAAAGTTCATGTCCGCAGCTCGTGGTCGTGCGGTAGCGTTCTCGCTTCCCGCGCCCAGGTTCCCGGGTTCGATTCCCGGCGGGGTCAGGGATTTTCTCTGCTTCGTGATGACTGGGTGTTGTGTGATGTCCTTAGGTTAGTTAGATTTAAGTAGTTCTAAGTTCTAGGGGACTGATGACCTCAGATGTTAAGTCCCATAGTGCTCAGAGCCATTTGAAACGTTTTGATAAAGTTCATAACAAAATTGAGCGTGATTCCGACCACACCTGCAACAGCTTGCCTGCCGTCCTTTCTCCGAGTGCGATCTTCGTAAAGGGTCTTTCATTAAGAGCGATAATTTTTAACACTTGAAAAAAAACACTTAACTTATCTAACTAAATTGTCCTTTATTTTGAATCTCAGACATTGTAGTTATGTTCTGAACAAAACATCGCTTAAATGTCCGCCGCGGCCTTGAACACACTGACAATCACGAAGGCTCCAATTGTTAATCACTCTATCACTAGAGGCGTTATGACTGTGATTGCTTGATGAATGTTCGCCTCCAATGGTTCCAAATTTTTTTACTTGTCAGCATAGACCTAGGCTTTGATGTAGCCCCAAAGAAAATTACACGACCGTTGCAGCCATTTCGCAGATCCACGTCTTGAGATGACCCGGTCACCAAACTTCTCCCTCAGCAAATCGAGCGTAGCATCAGCTGTGTGGCACGTAGCGCCATTCTGCTGGAACCCTATGTTTCCGATATCTGTGGCCTCAAGTTCTGGCCACAGAAATTCGTTTAACATGATTCTGTACCGTTTGTCATTGACGGTAACGGTTCTTCTCTCATCATCTCGAAAGAAATAAGGTCCAATGAAGTCGCCACGCCACGCCACCAAACAGTGAGCTTTTCTGAATGCAATGGCAATTCAAGGGCCACTTATAAGATCTTCTCCCTTGTAAGATATAAAAGCGCCTCGTATGAGAAGATGATTTTTCCTTTCAGTTCAGGATCACTTTACAACTGCTACACGGCCCAATCAGCTAACTCACGGTGCAATCTCTGTACGTTTGATTTCAACTCTTGCGGCAGTATAACTTTATCTGGGTTCATGCCAAGACCCTTTCGCAAGATTCGCCTAACTGCTGTCTCATATCGCCACAACCGATGAGACGGTCTCAAAACTGACACATTAGGCTCTTCCTTAATACGTACCGCTATTGCTGCGATATTGTTCTCAATTTCGCGCTTTACTTTGTCTACTTGTTGTCTTCTGGTAGTATAGAATGATATTCCACTCAAACTTGGCCACAGTGCGGCGTATAGACTTGAATAGAGAAACGGTGATGGAGACCAATTCCCTGATGAATAAACGATGAGCATCCGCAACAGAGCTACCACTTTCGTAGAAACTTTTAACGATTTCTAAACGGTCAGGTAGCATGAATCACCGCACGATGAAACTGCAAACTCTGTTGGACCACACAGCAACTCAAGCTTCCTGATAAATACTAAATTATACTGGATATTTTCACATCTGGAAGCACACAAAAAATTTAGAAACCGGGAATTACAATTTTAAAAAATAACACTCTTAACGAAAGGTCCTTTATAGACTAGTCTCCACGTCCTGTAGCCCTCGAGTCGTAGATGAACTGCGTTTATGAAATTCATAGTTCTCTCGTTTGTCCACTTCTCCATTGCCGTACACAAGAAAGTAACAAACAAAAGAGGTGACTTTATGTACGATCGTAAACTTTCGGAGAGAGGTGAAATGATATCGTTTTCGCTCGGACACGTGACTGTAATGTTGGCGGAGAGAGAAGTAGAAAACAAAGGTGAGAGCGAGAGGGAAGCATTTATAGACAACGCTAGAGATAGATATTGCCCTGCAATACGAAAATATTCTCCACCCGTGGTGGACACGTCGACAACTACCTACAACAGCCTGCAACATCAGCAATATTTGCCGGACATACCGAAAATTACCGTGCATTGCAGCAATGTCAGCGAAACGCTATTGCGGCAAAATCTTCACGTGTAAACCCACCTTCAGTGACGTACTGCGGAGTTTTGACTGGCACAGGCTTGTCTAATTATTCCATAATGCTACAGCCGTGGTCGGCATCAGAGTTTCATCTTACCAGAGCAGCAGGATGAAGTTCGCAAGACGGGCGCCTGAGCAGTTGGCGGGTTTGTACACGCCAGGCAATTTTCCGCGCCGGTCCAATCAAAAGTACGGCGCGCGCGATTGAGTTACGGCCCGGTTGGCACTCAATCCGGCCGCCCGCTGCGCCTCCGAATCCCCGGGATAGAAATCGAATTTACTTTGCCTCTTTCCGGGGTCTCGGTGGGCGCGCCAATGGCAGTCTGCCGGGGCTGGAAGAGAAAGGGGAGGGGGGGGGGTTGGTAGGGCAGGTTTTTGAACCGGAATTAGGGCCGGCGTCGCCACCGGCGCCTCCACCGCCCCGCCGCCCCCGCGCGACGGCGGAGTCGGAGGCCACACCCGCCGTCACACGGCGCCGTCCGGCCGCTCCCCACCACAGCCGCCGCCGTCCGACTCCGCCGCCGCACGCGCGCGGCTTTTTCGGAGCGGGCCAATGAGATCACGACGTCAGGCGCCGGGACGCCGACCAATAGGATTAAGGTGCGAGCCGGCGGCGTCAACCAATCAATGGGGCGCTCGCGGCGCCCGGAGAGGGGGAAAAGCGGGGTGGCAGTCAGAGAGCAAAAGTGCGAGCGGGCGAGCGGGCGGGCGTGGCTAACGGGAGGGCGATTAAGTGTGGGGCGACGCGCCGAGGAAGAGAGCGAGAGGGAGAGAGGGAGAGGGAGAAGGGCAGAGGAGCAGAGCGGAGGGCGGCGTGTGGTGCGCGCGCGCGCCGGAGTTAAGCCTTTTGACGCTGGTCGGTGTCAGCGGCCGGCCACAATAGACGGCGGCGCGTCATGGACAGCAGCAGCAGCGCGCCGGAGCCCTGCGGTGAGTAGCGAGCAGCGCGCCGCGCCAGTTCGGCCCTCAGCCGGTAGGGGCGCAGCCGTAGCGCCGCAGCCGCCGCCGCCGCTGCCGCCGGTCGCAGGCGACGCCTCCGCTGCCGCTGCTGCCGCCTCGCCGCTCTGCGGTGTGCCGCGCTTCTCTTCTTCGCCGACACCTGAGGTAAACCTCGTCTTTGCCTTTCCGTCGCTTGTCTTTTACTCATCCGTTTCCGCTTTGACGTCGCTCGTGTTCCCGCCGAAGTTCAACTGCATCGCTGACTCGGTATCACGTGTTCGACTCGGCTCCCGCCAGCACAGCTGTTTCCGCTCGGCGGTAACTACGATCTGTGTTTCTTCCCTGTTTCCAAGTACGAACATCTGACTTCCTCAGACAGCTTTTAGAAAGTCAGTGTTATTCCTCAGTACTCTCGGTGTACAATAATACTGAACGAAACTATAGTCTGTCTGCAGACTGAAGGGCGAGCAGCACTTGTGGTGGGAGAAGCGGCCTTTCCACCAAAAACGTCTTACCTGACGAACAGGATGGCGTAAGAATCAGTTTCCCGTCTAGTAGTACATTGCAGCGTACGGTGATTTACGTAGATTCTGTTGATGTGTGTTTCTTGCGTTAGTTATATTAGTTACTAATTTCTGTGTACCATATATCGTTACATTTAAGGGAAAAAAAATGCACTCCCAGGAGAGTCACCTCTCATCTAAAAGGCGCGTTCTGGAAGTGGCGATATAACATTGGGAAACTGCCTATAGGAGCTCCTGGTGACGTAGCTGGGCTATGTTTTCAGTTTGGAGACGTACTTTATCAGATTCATAGGCGGATCACTACGTACTGACAGATGTCAAGATAGTGTGAGAATCTTGGCTTGCAAGTCGTCTTCGGATTCAAATGTCTAACTGGAAATTTTACACAGGGCATACGAGTGGATCTTTCGATGCCCGATTTAGAGAACAATGTAGGCTAATGTTGGCAGCAATGACCGGCTTTTTGTTCCCATTTGAAAAAGAAACGAAGATATAAACTAGGACGTATATATAAATATTTTTATATCTGTCATTGTGTTTGTATGAGACGCCATTTAGATACGCCTGAAGAGCCTGGAATTTTCACTGATTTCAAGAAAACATCAATGACATTTGTTAATTGAACAAAGCATTTTCGGTAATAAAACTCTTGTTGAACTATTTTCTGATACGTTATGACGCACGTTCTCTCTCGTTTTTCGTCATTTTCTATTATTGGGGTTCCCTTTTGTGCCGATCTGCACTTGTTTAATAAAAGTTTGACAAATGACTCAAATCGGCTGCTCGGCATTCACTCGTTACCGCCACTAACCAGGTGGCCACTCGCGGACCACATATGCAGGCCGGCGCTCCTACTGCACATCTAGCTTAC